>NW_024096653.1:1017500-2395320 GCF_016545835.1 Crotalus tigris | reverse complement strand
TGACTGTGCTAATCAACAAAATCAGGTGAGTACAGTTCTTACAATTCTCACTAAAATAAGCAGAGTAACTTTGGATAAATAACTAAGAGATTGTTAATTCTATTACTACTGTAGTTATGGAACGTTCTACAGCTGCAAGAAGATGAATAGTGGATAGGTGAGTGACTAAATCAAAAGGAGAAGGTGACTGGTACTCTGCAACACACATGAAAGTCAATGACTTTGGACATTTCCCAATGAGAAGGTGAGTATTATTCCTATGGACCGCTCAATATTTGGTTGAGTGACTTTGGGCCATTAACGAAGAGAATCATATTTTTATTCCTACAATAGGATCTGAGATAGCTACAACTGCACAACCAGCAGAGCAGTGACTGTGCTATTCAACAAAATCAGGTGAGTACAGTTCTTACAATTCTCACTAAAATAAGCAGAGTAACTTTGTATAAATAACCAAGAGATTGTTAATTCTATTCCTACTGTAGTCATGGAATTTTCTACAGCTGCAAGAAGATGAATAGTGGATAGGTGAGTGAGTAAATCAAAAGGAGAATGTGAGTGGTACTCTGCAACACACATGAAAGTCAATGACTTTGGACATTTCCCAATGAGAAGGTGAGTATTATTCCTGTGGACCGCTCAATATTTGGTTGAGTGACTTTGGGCCATTAACCAAGAGAATCTTATTTTTATTCCTACAACAGGCGTTGAGATAGCTACAACTGCACAACCAGCGGATCAGTGACTGTGCTAATCAACAAAATCAGGTGAGGACAGTTCTTGCAATTCCCACTAAAATAAGCAGAGTAACTTTGGATAAATAACCAAGAGATTGTTAATTCTATTCCTACTGTAGTTATGGAACGTTCTACAGCTGCAAGAAGATGAATAGTGGATAGGTGAGTGAGTAAATCATAAGGAGAAGGTGAGTGGTACTCTGCAATATACATGAAAGTCAATGACTTTGAACATTTCCCAAGGAGAAGGTGAGTATTATTCCTTCGGACCACTCAAAAGTTGGTTGAGTGAGTTTGGCCCATTAACCAAGAGAATCTTATTTTTATTCCTACAACAGGCATTGAGATAGCTACAACTGCACAACCAGCAGATCAGTGACTGTGCTAATCAACAAAATCAGGTGAGGACAGTTCTTCCAATTCTCACTAAAATAAGCAGAGTAACTTTGGATAAATAACCAAGAGATTGTTAAATCTATTCCTACTGTAGTCATGGAGTTTTCTACAGCTGCAAGAAGATGAATAATGGATAGGTGAGTGACTAAATCAAAAGGAGAAGGTGAGTGGTACTCTGCAACACACATGAAAGTCAATGACTTTGAACATTTCCCAAGGAGAAGGTGAGTATTATTCCTTCGGACCACTCAATAGTTGGTTGAGTGAGTTTGGGCCATTAACCAAGAGAATCATATTTTTATTCCTACAACAGGCATTGAGATAGCTACAACTGCACAACCAGCAGATCAGTGACTGTGCTAATCAACAAAATCAGGTGAGGACAGTTCTTGCAATTCTCACTAAAATAAGCAGAGTAACTTTGGATAAATAACCAAGAGATTGTTAATTCTATTCCTACTGTAGTTATGGAATGTTCTACAGCTGCAAGAAGATGAATAGTGGATAGGTGAGTGACTAAATCAAAAGGAGAAGGTGAGTGGTACTCTGCAACACACATGAAAGTCAATGACTTTGGACATTTCCCAATGAGAAGGTGAGTATTATTCCTATTGACCGCTCAATATTTGGTTGAGTGACTTTGGGCCATTAACCAAGAGAATCTTATTTTTATTCCTACAACAGGCATTGAGATAGCTACAACTGCACAACCAGCAGATCAGTGACTGTGCTAATCAACAAAATCAGGTGAGGACAGTTCTTGCAATTCTCACTAAAATAAGCAGAGTAACTTTGGATAAATAACCAAGAGATTGTTAATTCTATTCCTACTGTAGTTATGGAACGTTCTACAGCTGCAAGAAGATGAATAGTGAATAGTTGAGTGACTAAATCAAAAGGAGAAGGTGAGTGGTACTCTGCAACACACATGAAAGTCAGTGACGTTGGACATTTCCCAATGAGAAGGTGAGTATTATTCCTATGGACTGCTCAATATTTGGTTGAGTGATTTTGGGCCATTAACCAAGAGAATCTTATTTTTATTCCTACAACAGGCGTTGAGATAGCTACAACTGCACAACCAGCAGATCAGTGACTGTGCTAATCAACAAAATCAGGTGAGTACAGTTCTTACAATTCTCACTAAAATAAGCAGAGTAACTTTGTATAAATAACTAAGAGATTGTTAATTCTATTCCTACTGTAGTCATGGAACGTTCTACAGCTGCAAGAAGATGAATAGTGGATAGGTGAGTGACTAAATCAAAAGGAGAAGGTGAGTGGTACTCTGCAACACACATGAAAGTCAATGACTTTGGACATTTCCCAATGAGAAGGTGAGTATTATTCCTATGGACCGCTCAATATTTGGTTGAGTGACTTTGGGCCATTAACCAAGAGAATCATATTTTTATTCCTACAATAGGATCTGAGATAGCTACAACTGCACAACCAGCAGATCAGTGACTGTGCTAATCAACAAAATCAGGTGAGGACAGTTCTTGCAATTCTCACTAAAATAAGCAGAGTAACTTTGTATAAATAACCAAGAGATTGTTAATTCTATTCCTACTGTAGTTATGGAACGTTCTACAGCTGCAAGAAGATGAATAGTCGATAGGTGAGTGAGTAAATCAAAAGGAGAAGGTGAGTGGTACTCTGCAACACACATGAAAGTCAATGACTTTGGACATTTCCCAATGAGAAGGTGAGTATTATTCCTTCGGACCACTCAATATTTGGTTGAGTGACTTTGGGCCATTAACCAAGAGAATCTTATTTTTATTCCTACAACAGGCATTGAGATAGCTACAACTGCACAACCAGCAGATCAGTGACTGTGCTAATCAACAAAATCAGGTGAGTACAGTTCTTACAATTCTCACTAAAATAAGCAGAGTAACTTTGGATAAATAACCAAGAGATTTTTAATTCTATTCCTACTGTAGTCATGGAATGTTCTACGGCTGCAAGAGGATGAATAGTGAATAGTTGAGTGACTAAATCAAAAGGAAAAGGTGAGTGGTACTCTGCAACACACATGAAAGTCAGTGACGTTGGACATTTCCCAATGAGAAGGTGAGTATCATTCCTATGGACTGCTCAATATTTGGTTGAGTGATTTTGGGCCATTAACCAAGAGAATCTTATTTTTATTCCTACAACAGGCATTGAGATAGCTACAACTGCACAACCAGCGGATCAGTGACTGTGCTAATCAACAAAATCAGGTGAGGACAGTTCTTGCAATTCTCACTAAAATAAGCAGAGTAACTTTGGATAAATAACCAAGAGATTGTTAAATCTATTCCTACTGTAGTCATGGAGTTTTCTACAGCTGCAAGAAGATGAATAATGGATAGGTGAGTGACTAAATCAAAAGGAGAAGGTGAGTGGTACTCTGCAACACACATAAAAGTCAATGACTTTGAACATTTCCCAAGGACAAGGTGAGTATTATTCCTTCGGACCACTCAATAGTTGGTTGAATGAGTTTGGCCCATTAACCAAGAGAATCTTATTTTTATTCCTACAACAGGCATTGAGATAGCTACAACTGCACAACCAGCAGATCAGTGACTGTGCTAATCAACAAAATCAGGTGAGGACAGTTCTTGCAATTCTCACTAAAATAAGCAGAGTAACTTTGGATAAATAACCAAGTTATTGTTAATTCTATTCCTACTGTAGTTATGGAATGTTCTACAGCTGCAAGAAGATGAATAGTGGATAGGTGAGTGACTAAATCAAAAGGAGAAGGTGAGTGGTACTCTGCAACACACATGAAAGTCAATGACTTTGGACATTTCCCAATGAGAAGGTGAGTATTATTCCTATGGACCGCTGAATATTTGGTTGAGTGACTTTGGCCCATTAACCAAGAGAATCATATTTTTATTCCTACAATAGGATCTGAGATATCTACAACTGCACAACCAGCAGATCAGTGAATGTGCTATTCAACAAAATAAGGTGAGTACAGTTCTTACAATTCTCACTAAAATAAGCAGAGTAACTTTGGATAAATAACCAAGAGATTTTTAATTCTATTCCTACTGTAGTCATGGAATGTTCTACGGCTGCAAGAGATGAATAGTGAATAGGTGAGTGACTAAATCAAAAGGAGAAGGTGAGTGGTACTCTGCAACACACATGAAAGTCAATGACTTTGGACATTTCCCAATGAGAAGGTGAGTATTATTCCTATGGACCGCTCAATATTTGGTTGAGTGACTTTGGGCCATTAACCAAGAGAATCTTATTTTTATTCCTACAATAGGATCTGAGATAGCTACAACTGCACAACCAGCAGATCAGTGACTGTGCTAATCAACAAAATCAGGTGAGGACAGTTCTTGCAATTCTCACTAAAATAAGCAGAGTAACTTTGGATAAATAACCAAGAGATTGTTAATTCTATTCCTACTGTAGTTATGGAACGTTCTACAGCTGCAAGAAGATGAATAGTGGATAGGTGAGTGACTAAATCAAAAGGAGAAGGTGAGTGGTACTCTGCAACACACATGAAAGTCAATGACTTTGAACATTTCCCAAGGAGAAGGTGAGTATTATTCCTATGGACCGCTCAATATTTGGTTGAGTGACTTTGGGCCATTAACCAAGAGAATCTTATTTTTATTCCTACAACAGGCATTGAGATAGCTACAACTGCACAACCAGCAGATCAGTGACTGTGCTAATCAACAAAATCAGGTGAGTACAGTTCTTGCAATTCTCACTAAAATAAGCAGAGTAACTTTGGATAAATAACCAAGAGATTGTTAATTCTATTCCTACTGTAGTCATGGAGTTTTCTACAGCTGCAAGAAGATGAATAATGGATAGGTGAGTGACTAAATCAAAAGGAGAAGCTGAGTGGTACTCTGCAACACACATGAAAGTCAATGACTTTGAACATTTCCCAAGGAGAAGGTGAGTATTATTCCTTCGGACCACGCAATAGTTGGTTGAGTGAGTTTGGGCCATTAACCAAGAGAATCATATTTTTATTCCTACAACAGGCATTGAGATAGCTACAACTGCACAACCAGCAGATCAGTGACTGTGCTAATCAACAAAATCAGGTGAGGACAGTTCTTGCAATTCTCACTCAAATAAGCAGAGTAACTTTGGATAAATAACCAAGAGATTGTTAATTCTATTCCTACTGTAGTTATGGAACGTTCTACAGCTCCAAGAAGATGAATAGTGGATAGGTGAGTGACTAAATCAAAAGGAGAAGGTGAGTGGTACTCTGCAATACACATGAAAGTCAATGACTTTGGACATTTCCCAATGAGAAGGTGAGTATTATTCCTATGGACCGCTCAATATTTGGTTGAGTGACTTTGGGCCATTAACCAAGAGAATCTTATTTTTATTCCTACAACAGGCATTGAGATAGCTACAACTGCACAACCAGCAGATCAGTGACTGTGCTAATCAACAAAATCAGGTGAGGACAGTTCTTGCAATTCTCACTAAAATAAGCAGAGTAACTTTGGATAAATAACCAAGAGATTGTTAATTCTATTCCTACTGTAGTTATGGAACGTTCTACAGCTGCAAGAAGATGAATAGTGGATAGGTGAGTGACTAAATCAAAAGGAGAAGGTGAGTGGTACTCTGCAACACACATGAAAGTCAATGACTTTGGACATTTCCCAATGAGAAGGTGAGTATTATTCCTATGGACCGCCCAATATTTGGTTGAGTGACTTTGGGCCATTAACCAAGAGAATCATATTTTTATTCCTACAATAGGATCTGAGATAGCTACAACTGCACAACCAGCAGATCAGTGACTGTGCTATTCAACAAAATCAGGTGAGTACAGTTCTTACAATTCTCACTAAAATAAGCAGAGTAACTTTGTATAAATAACCAAGAGATTGTTAATTCTATTCCTACTATAGTCATGGAATATTCTACAGCTGCAAGAAAGATGAATAGTGGATAGGTGAGTGAGTAAATCATAAGGAGAAGGTGAGTGGTACTCTGCAATATACATGAAAGTCAATGACTTTGAACATTTCCCAAGGAGAAGGTGCGTATTATTCCTTCGGACCACTCTATATTTGGTTGAGTGACTTTGGGCCATTAACCAAGAGAATCTTATTTTTATTCCTACAACAGGCATTGAGATAGCTACAACTGCACAACCAGCAGATCAGTGACTGTGCTAATCAACAAAATCAGGTGAGGACAGTTCTTGCAATTCTCACTAAAATAAGCAGAGTAACTTTGGATAAATAACCAAGAGATTGTTAATTCTATTCCTACTGTAGTTATGGAACGTTCTACAGCTGCAAGAAGATGAATAATGGATAGGTGAGTGACTAAATCAAAAGGAGAAGGTGAGTGGTACTCTGCAACACACATGAAAGTCAATGACTTTGAACATTTCCCAAGGAGAAGGTGAGTATTATTCCTATGGACCGCTCAATATTTGGTTGAGTGACTTTGGCCATTAACCAAGAGAATCTTATTTTTATTCCTACAACAGGCATTGAGATAGCTACAACTGCACAACCAGCAGATCAGTGACTGTGCTAATCAACAAAATCAGGTGAGTACAGTTCTTACAATTCTCACTAAAATAAGCAGAGTAACTTTGGATAAATAACCAAGAGATTTTTAATCTATTCCTACTGTAGTCATGGAATGTTCTACGGCTGCAAGAGGATGAATAGTGAATAGGTGAGTGACTAAATCAAAAGGAGAAGGTGAGTGGTACTCTGCAACACACATGAAAGTCAATGACGTTGGACATTTCCCAATGAGAAGGTGAGTATTATTCCTATGGACCGCTCAATATTTGGTTGAGTGACTTTGGGCCATTAACCAAGAGAATCTTATTTTTATTCCTACAACAGGCGTTGAGATAGCTACAACTGCACAACCAGCAGATCAGTGACTGTGCTAATCAACAAAATCAGGTGAGGACAGTTCTTGCAATTCTCACTAAAATAAGCAGAGTAAGCAGAGTATTCCTACTGTAGTTTGAACGTTCTACAGCTGCAAGAAGATGAATAGTGGATGAGTGACTAAATCAAAAAGAGAAGGTTGGTACACATGAAAGTCAATCTTTGGACATTTCCAATGAGAAGGTACTATGCTCAATAGTTGAGTGACTTTGGGCCATTAACCAAGAGTTCCTACAACAGGCATGAGATAGCTACAACTGAGTGACTGTGCTAATCAAAAATCAGGTGAGGACAGTTCTTGCAATTCTCACTCAAATAAGCAGAGTAACTTTGGATAAATAACCAAGAGATTGTTAATTCTATTCCTACTGTAGTTATGGACGTTCTAAAGCTGCAAGAAGATGAGTGGATAAGTGACTAAATCAAAAGGAGAAGGTGAGTGGTACTCTGCAACACACATGAAAGTCAATGACTTTGGACATTTCCCAATGAGAAGGTGAGTATTATTCCTATGGACCGCTCAATATTTGGTTGAGTGACTTTGGGCCATTAACGAAGAGAATCATATTTTTATTCCTACAATAGGATCTGAGATAGCTACAACTGCACAACCAGCAGATCAGTGACTGTGCTATTCAACAAAATCAGGTGAGTACAGTTCTTACAATTCTCACTAAAATAAGCAGAGTAACTTTGTATAAATAACCAAGAGATTGTTAATTCTATTCCTACTATAGTCATGGAATATTCTACAGCTGCAAGAAGATGAATAGTGGATAGGTGAGTGAGTAAATCATAAGGAGAAGGTGAGTGGTACTCTGCAATATACATGAAAGTCAATGACTTTGAACATTTCCCAAGGAGAAGGTGCGTATTATTCCTTCGGACCACTCTATATTTGGTTGAGTGACTTTGGGCCATTAACCAAGAGAATCTTATTTTTATTCCTACAACAGGCATTGAGATAGCTACAACTGCACAACCAGCTGATCAGTGACTGTGCTAATCAACAAAATCAGGTGAGGACAGTTCTTGCAATTCTCACTAAAATAAGCAGAGTAACTTTGGATAAATAACGAAGTTATTGTTAATTCTATTCCTACTGTAGTTATGGAACGTTCTACAGCTGCAAGAAGATGAATAGTGGATAGGTGAGTGACTAAATCAAAAGGAGAAGGTGAGTGGTACTCTGCAACACACATGAAAGTCAATGACTTTGGACATTTCCCAATGAGAAGGTGAGTATTATTCTTATGGACCGCTCAATATTTGGTTGAGTGACTTTGGGCCATTAACGAAGAGAATCATATTTTTATTCCTACAATAGGATCTGAGATAGCTACAACTGCACAACTAGCAGAGCAGTGACTATGCTATTCAACAAAATCAGGTAAGTACAGTTCTTACAATTCTCACTAAAATAAGCAGAGTAACTTTGTATAAATAACCAAGAGATTGTTAATTCTATTCCTACTATAGTCATGGAATATTCTACAGCTGCAAGAAGATGAATAGTGGATAGGTGAGTGAGTAAATCATAAGGAGAAGGTGAGGGGTACTCTGCAATATACATGAAAGTCAATGATTTTGAACATTTCCCAAGGAGAAGCTGAGTATTATTCCTATGGACCGCTCAATATTTGGTTGAGTGACTTTGGGCCATTAACCAAGAGAATCATATTTTTATTCCTACAGTAGGATCTGAGATAGCTACAACTGCACAACCAGCAGATCAGTGACTGTGCTATTCAACAAAATCAGGTGAGTACAGTTCTTACAATTCTCACTAAAATAAGCAGAGTAACTTTGTATAAATAACCAAGAGATTGTTAATTCTATTCCTACTATAGTCATGGAATATTCTACACCTGCAAGAAGATGAATAGTGGATAGGTGAGTGAGTAAATCATAAGGAGAAGGTGAGTGGTACTCTGCAACACACATGAAAGTCAATGACTTTGGACATTTCCCAATGAGAAGGTGAGTATTATTCCTATGGACCGCTCAATATTTGGTTGAGTGACTTTGGGCCATTAACCAAGAGAATCATATTTTTATTCCTACAATAGGATCTGAGATAGCTACAACTGCACAACCAGCAGATCAGTGACTGTGCTATTCAACAAAATCAGGTGAGTACAGTTCTTACAATTCTAACTAAAATAAGCAGAGTAACTTTGTATAAATAACGAAGAGATTGTTAATTCTATTCCTACTATAGTCATGGAATATTCTACACCTGCAAGAAGATGAATAGTGGATAGGTGACTGAGTAAATCTTATGGAGAAGGTGAGTGGTACTCTGCAACACACATGAAAGTCAATGACTTTGAACATTTCCCAATGAGAAGGTGAGTATTATTCCTATGGACCGCTCAATATTTGGTTGAGTGACTTTGGGCCATTAACCAAGAGAATCATATTTTTATTCCTACAATAGGATCTGAGATAGCTACAACTACACAACCAGCAGATCAGTGACTGTGCTAATCACCAAAATCAGGTGAGTACAGTTCTTGCAATTCTCACTAAAATAAGCAGAGTAACTTTGGATAAATAACCAAGAGATTGTTAATTCTATTCCTGCTGTAGTTATGGAACGTTCTGCAGCTGCAAGAAGATGAACAGTGGATAGGTGAGTGAGTAAATCATAAGGAGAAGGTGAGTGGTACTCTGCAACACACATGAAAGTCAATGACTTTGGACATTTCCCAATGAGAAGGTGAGTATTATTCCTATGGACCGCTCAATATTTGGTTGAGTGACTTTGGGCCATTAACCAAGAGAATCATATTTTTATTCCTACAACAGGCATTGAGATAGCTACACCTGCACAACCAGCAGATCAGTGACTTTGCTAATCAACAAAATCAGGTGAGTACAGTTCTTGCAATTCTCACTAAAATAAGCAGAATAACTTTGGATAAATAACCAAGAGCTTGTTAATTCTATTCCTGCTGTAGTTATGGAACGTTCTGCAGCTGCAAGAAGATGAACAGTGGATAGGTGAGTGAGTAAATCATAAGGAGAAGGTGTATGGTACTCTGCAACACACGTGAAATTCAATGACTTTGGACATTTCCCAAGGAGAAGGTGAGTATTATTCCTTCGGACTGCTCAATAGTTCGTTGAGTGACCTTGGGCTATTGACCAATAAGGTCTTATTTTTTTTCCTACCACAGCAATTGAGATAGCTACAACTGCACAACCAGCAGATCAGTGACTGTGCTAATCACCAAAATCAGGTGAGTACAGTTCTTGCAATTCTCACTAAAATAAGCATAGTAACTTTGGATAAATAACCAAGAGATTGTTAATTCTATTCCTGCTGTAGTTATGGAACGTTCTGCAGCTGCAAGAAGATGAACAGTGGATAGGTGAGTGAGTAAATCATAAGGAGAAGGTGAGTGGTACTCTGCAACACACATGAAAGTCAATGACTTTGGACATTTCCCAATGAGAAGGTGAGTATTATTCCTATGGACCGCTCAATATTTGGTTGAGTGACTTTGGGCCATTAACCAAGAGAATCATATTTTTATTCCTACAACAGGCTTTGAGATAGCTACACCTGCACAACCAGCAGATCAGTGACTGTGCTAATCAACAAAATCAGGTGAGTACAGTTCTTGCAATTTTTACTAAAATAAGCAGAGTAACTTTGGATAAATAACCAAGAGATTGTTAATTCTATTCCTGCTGTAGTTATGGAACGTTCTGCAGCTGCAAGAAGATGAACAGTGGATAGGTGAGTGAGTAAATCATAAGGAGAAGGTGTGTGGTACTCTGCAACACACGTGAAATTCAATGACTTTGGACATTTCCCAAGGAGAAGGTGAGTATTATTCCTTCGGACTGCTCAATAGTTCGTTGAGTGACCTTGGGCTATTGACCAATAAGGTCTTATTTTTTTTTCCTACCACAGGAATTGAGATAGCTACAATTGCACAACCAGCAGATCAGTGACTGTGCTAATCAACAAAATCAGGTGAGTACAGTTCTTGAAATTCTCACTAAAATAAGCACAGTAACTTTGGATATATAACCAAGAGATTGTTAATTCTATTCCTACTGTAGTCATGGAATTTTCTACAGCTGCAAGAAGATGAATAGTGGATAGGTGAGTGACTAAATCAAAAGGAGAAGGTGAGTGGTATTCTGCAATATACATGAAAGCCAATGACTTTGGACATTTCCGAAGGAGAAGGTGAGTATTATTCCTTCGGACCGCCCAATAGTTGGTTGAGTGACTTTTGGCCATTAAGCAAGAGAATCTTATTTTTATTACTACAATAGGCATTGAGTTGGCTACAACTGCACAACTAGCAGATCAGTGACTGTGCTAATGAAAAAAATCAGGTGAGTTCAGCTCTTGCAATTTTCACTAAAATAAGCAGAGTAACTTTGGATAACTAACCAAGCGATTGTTAATTCTATTCTTATTGTAGTCATGGAATGTTCTACAGCTGCAAGAAGATGAATAGTGGATAGGTGAATGAGTATATCAAAAGGAGAAGGTGAGTGGTACTCTGCAATATGCATGAAAGTCAATGACTTTGGACATTTCCCAAGGAAAAGGTGAGTATTGTTCCTTCGGACTGCACAATAGTTGGTTGAGTGACTTTGTGCCATTAACCAAGAGAATCTTATTTTTATTCCTCCATTAGGCATTGGGATAGCTACAACTGCATCACTAGCAGATCAGTGGCTGTGCTAATCAAGAAAAGTGGTGTTGTCTTACATGAATGCCTTTTCTCAGCATGAGAAATGTAGAGTCCATGAATGGTTATTAGAAATCCTCTAGCCCAGTTAGACCAAACAATCAAATTTGCTATGCCCCTGCTGGGCCGGATCACGTTCCTGTTTTGAAAAGGGCGAAGCCAATGATTGTGTGACCTGTTGGCTCCCGGACTGCTGACACTGACCTGACTGCAGAATTGAAAGGGAGGGTGTGGATTCTACATTTCTCATGCTAAGAAAAGGCGTTCAGGTAAGAGAGCATGGGACATACGAAAGCCCATATGACCCTACGGGTGGGACGCAGACCTGTCAAGTGTTGGCGCCGAATTGGACCACCTGTTGTAAGACCTGGCATCCGAAGGAATCCTCTGCAGAAACAAATTTGTCGATATTATAATGATGGATGAAATGGGAAGTTGATGACCACGTTGCCGCCTTACAAATATCAACTAGAGAAGCTTGAGTTTGCCACACAGCTTACGTGGAAGCACTGCGTGTGGAATGAGCCATCAGATGGCTTGGAACTGGCAAGGAGCAAACCTGGTATGACTCTCTAATGCAGGCCTTAATGCACTGGGCAACAGTAGAAGAAGAAACATTCTGACCTTTGGAACCCTTATGGAAGCAGACAAAAAGTGCCTCAGATTTATGAAAAGAAGCAGTCCTCTCAATGTAATATCGCAGCGCCCTGCATACATCCAGGAAATGCCATTGCTGCTCCAGGATGTGTGAAGGTTTTGGACAAATGTCTGGCAACACAATCTCCTGTGTTCAATGACACAATGTGTTTACCTTGGGGATGAACAAGGAATCCAATCATAGCACCACTTTGTCATGGTGAAAGGTACACACGTCCTCCCTAACGGAAAGAGCTACCAGTTCTGAAACACACCTTGCCAATGTGATTGCAACTAAGAAGGCCACCTTATGAGACAAGAGACGAAGATGACAAGATCTGAAGGGTTCAAACAGGGATCCTGTAAGAGCCCGAAGAACCCGGGACAACTCACAAGTGGGATAACGATGAACCACAAGAGGCTTGCTGTTTGTAATCCTCTTGATAAAGGATCAACCCTAGGGTGATGAGACAATTAAGTAGAATCGGCACAAGTGAACACCATGGAGAGCGCCGCCACTTGCCTACGGATAGTGCTGGGTGCTAGGTCCATATCCATACCTTCCATGAGATACTCTAGTATCCTCGGGATAGTGACAGAAGAAATGGTCAAACTATTATGATCACACCAGTGACAGAAGTTTCTCCAAGTGGCATAGTAAATCCGATTTGTCGCCGGTCGCCTAGAAGCCTGAATCATTGATATTACTCTGGGGGAGTAAGATCCCTGTGTCAAGAACTGGTGTTCAGATGCCAGGTGGCTAATTGGAGCCACTGTGGGTCTGGATGTCATATGGCTCCTTGTGTTAAAATTATCTGTTCTGGAGTAATTCTCCACGGAGGAGCTATGGCAAAGTTCACAAGATCTGCAAACCATGGTCGCCTCGGCCAGTGAGGGGCCACAAATATCAGCTCCACTTGTTCCTGCAACAGCTTTCTGATGATGGCCAGAATCACAGGGAAAGGTGGGAAAGCATATAGTAGTCCCTCCAGCCAAGGACTGCAGAGGGAACCTGCTCCTTCCGACCTTTGAGAGGGAAACCAAGAGAGGAACTTGGGAAGTTGGGCATACGTTGGGGAAGTGAAGAGGTCAACCGTGGATAGACCAAACCGATGCGTGATCTCTCAGAAGAGGCGGGGATGCAGGCGCCACTCTCAATGATTTACCATGGAGCAACTCAGGTAATCTGCCTGCCGGTTTGCCTCCCGTGAGATGAGCTCTACCTTCAGGGACAGAAGATTCCACTCCGGCCATGATCCCAGTAGCTGGGCCTTGGACATCAGGGCCCGAGATCAAGTTCCGCTTTGTCTGTTTCCATGGGCCTTTGCCGCCACATTATCCATCAGGACCAAGACATGGCAACCCGCAATCATTTTGCGGAAGTAGTGAAGTGCCAGGTGTATAGCCCTGAGTTCTAGCCAGTTGATGTTTTCTTTGAGGTCCCGCTAGGACACCGGCCTTGGGTGAATTGAAGTTGTAGGTGTGGCCCCCATCCGAATAGGCTGGCATCCGTGGTCAAGGTTACCCGAACCAGTTCTCTGAAAAGGGATCCCTTGGACAAAGCCAGGGATAGCCACCAGAGAAGGGATGTGAGCGTCTGTCTGGGACTTGTACCCTCTGAGGAAAGGAAGCTACGCCCCATCTCTGGTAGGGGAGCAAGAACCAGTGGAGCTGTCTCATATGGAGTCTGGCTCAGGGCACTATAGAAATGCATGAAATCAGTTTACCCAACAGCTGTGAGAGCAGGGCTAGGGTCACCCGTTTTTCCCTGTGCACTTTGATAATCAGTGTACGTATGCTGACCTGACGTTCCTGAGATAACAAAACTTGGCACAGGTTGGTATCTATTATTGTGCCTAAGTGCAACAGTTGGTTGACTGGAGTCAAGTGACTCTTTTGGAAGTTGATCAAAAACCCATGATCCTGAAGCGTCTTGACTGTTAGTGCCATGTCCGACCGAGCGTCCAGTGCCGAGGACGACTGTATTAGAATGTCATCCAAGTAACACTAAACACGGACCAGTACCAACCTGAGCTGTGCGGCAAAAACCACCAGGACTTTGGTGAAGACCCTGTAGGCCGATAATAGGCCGAATGGCAGGGCCTTGTATTGGTAATGATGGTTGCAATACCTGAATCTGAGGAACTGTCTGTGACCCGGCTATATGGCAATATGAAGGTATGCTTGTGCAAGATCTATTGACATCAGGAAATCCCCCTGACGAATGCTGGCCAAGACGGAGTGAAGAGTCTGCATCTTGAACTTGTGATACACTAGGTGCAAATTTAGGACCTTGAGATCGAGTATCGCTCTCCATCCCCCCGAGGCTTTTGGAACCACTAAGAGGATGGAGTAGAACCCCTGTCCCAATTAGTCCAAGGGTACCTGCTCTATGGCCTCTATGTTTAGTAAATGTTGAATGGCTTCCTTCATAAGACCCTGCTTTATGGGATTTTGCAACAGGGAGCAGGCGATAAGTCACCGAGGGGGGTGTTAAGAACTCCAGGGACAGTCCATCCCTGATGGTGGTGAGAACCCAAGTGTCCGTGGTGGTTTCTTCCCATTTGTGGAAATAATAAACCAGTCTGCCGCCTATAGGAGGAGTCCATTCTGAGTCATTTTGACCTACGGAAGGGACAACCTCCCCTATCACGAAATGGTCACTTGTTTTGAAATTGTGGTTTTGGCCTGTCTCTGTAGCCAGACCAGTCTGAGGAATGGTCCGGCCCCACTGGAAAGGGCCAAGATACGCTCCCCGAAGCCTAGTCTGAGCCTGCCCAAAAGGAAGTGTTCTTTTGGAAAGATGAGAGAGAACTCTCTTCTTTTCCCTGTTTTCCATCAGGTAAGGAGTGAAGGACTCCCCAAAGAGGCAACTGCTCTGATACGGGGCAGCAGCCACCCTCCATTTGTGCCTGGTGTCGGCACGTCAGTTCTTAAGCCAGAATAACCTACGCGCTGTTACGTTAGAGCAGTGGTTCTCAACCTTCCTAATGCCACGACCCTTTAATACAGTTCCTCATGTTGTGGTGACCCCCCCCAACCACCCATCCAGCTGGCCGGGGGGCATCAAAAACTTGACCAAAAAAAGGAAAAAATGGGAAAGTATAGGTAGTCCTTGACGTACAACAATTCACTTAGTGACTGTTAGAAGTTACAACAGCACTAAAAAAGTGAATTATGATCATTTTTCACACTTATGATTGTTGCAGCATTCCTAGGATCATGTGATTTACATTCGGATGCTTGACAACTGATTCATATTTATGACATTCACAGTGTCCCAGGGTCACGTGATCAGTGGCCAGGGGGCATGGCCAGCTGATCACTCAGGTTGCAGAGTGCCTGTGGGGGGGAATCTGTGGGTCTCTGGGACGGGACTGGGGTGGGTGCCTGCCTTCCTTCCCTCCCCTTGTCCCTTCCTTCCTTCTTTTCTTCCTTTCCCTCACTCCCTTAGTCTCTTCCTTCTTTCCTTCCTCTCCCATTGTTCCTTCCTTCTTTCCTTCCTTTCCTTCACCTCCTTCTTAGTGTCTTCCTCCTTCCCTCCCTCTCTCCCATTGTCCCTTCCTTCCTTCTTTCCTTCCTTCCCCTCCCTTAGTCTCTTCCTCCTTCCCTCCCTCTCTCCCATTGTCCCTTCCTTCTTTCCTTCCTTCCCCTCCCTTAGTCTCTTCCTCCTTCCCTCCCTCTCTCCCATTGTCCCTTCCTTCTTTCCTTCCTTCCCCTCCCTTAGTCTCTTCCTCCTTCCCTCCCTCTCTCCCATTGTCCCTTCCTTCTTTCCTTCCTTTCCTTCCCCTCTCTCTTAGTCTCTTCCTCCTTACCTCCCTCTCTCCCCTTGTTCCTTCCTTCCTTCCTTCCTTCCTTCCTTCCTTCCTTCCTTCCTTCCTTCCTCTTTGTCCCTTCTTCCCTTCCTCCCTTCCCTCCCTTCCACTGTTCCTTCCTTCTCTCATTATTTCTTACTTCCCTCCCTCTTAGTCCCTTCCTTCCTCCCCCCTGCCCAGTAAGAGACAAGGGGAGGGGGATAGGCTGCCAGCGTGGCTGGGGGCTTTGCTGCCAGCAAACCTGCCTGTGCACAGGCAGAGACAGGAGAGCAATGCCCAGCTTACTTGCTCAGCTTCGCCGAAAGACATGCCGCTTGCTAAGTTAGCAGAAGCTCCAGGATCAGTGCCGGGCTACAGCTGATTCGCACTTCTGCTAAATTAGCAAGCTGCACGTTTTCTATCAAACTCAAGCAAGTTTTCTGGGCAGGAGCCAAGGAGAGCAGCTACAGCTGCAGAAGCGCAGATCACCTGTAGAGGCTCGCCCCGATCCTGGACAAGAGGGAAGGAAGGAAGGACGGAAGGGACAAGGGGAAAGAGGGAGGGAAGGAGAGACAAAAAGGGAGGTGAAAGGAAAGAAGGAAGGGACAATGGGAGAGGGAGGAAAGGAGGAAGAGACCAAGAGGGAAGGAAGGAAAGGAAGTTCCAGCCAGCAAAGGCTTGGCAGCCCGACTGCCGAGGAACAGAAGAGCGGAAAGCCAAGGAGAAGAAGGTGGTGGTTTCCTCCCAAAGGGGGCTCCTTTTCTCCACCCCTTCCCTGGGTTTGTGGGGAATTTCTCGTCACCAATGCTGACAGGTGCTCCTTCGAGCCTGCCATGAGCTTTCTCACCCCGTTTGCTTCCCCCCCCACTTTTGTGAGGATTGTAGCACCCTTGGGAAGCCGATCGTGCTTTGAAGCTTAGGAGAGGAGGAGGAGTCTCTTCCTCCTTCCTTCTCTTCCTGTCCAGCCCCGGCAGGCTCAATATGAATGGGCGGAGGAGGAGTCGAGGACAGGCGGGGTGGTAAAGGAGACTGGCAGCTGTCGCCAGACCTCCTGGCTGACGGGCGCAGGAGTTGGGTGCTGTGGCAGCCTCCCCTTCGCTGACCTGCGTGCTTGAGAAGTCAATCCGGTTGCTACACAATTAGTCTCTGGGGAGGACAGGGCCTTGTACTGCGCCTGCGCTCTTCATGCACCCCCTGCAGGGCACATTTGGTAGAGTTCATGCAGACTGCCGCCAAGCAGCATATTTTCCACAAACAAGTGAGGTGGAGCGGAGGGGGGAAGGGAGAGAAGGCATTTGACAAGCCCTGCCTAAGACCATCAGAAATATTGTTTTCCGATGGTCTTAGGCGACCCCTGTGAAAGGCTTGTGTGACCCCCAAAAGGGTCACAACCCACAGGTTGAGAACTGCTGTGTTAGAGGCTGTGGCATGGGCCGAAAATCTGGCTGATTGCAAAGACATGTCTGCCATGTATTCTAGTGCTGCCCGTAATTTTGTGACATCTGGTGCACTCTTACATCATCTGGGGAGATTCTGGACTGAAGTTCGCAATGTCACATCAGTGAAATCCTGGCAAAAAAGGAGTTTGATGTGGAAGCTCTTATCGCCCATGCTGAGGCCTGGTGTGTTCTATGGAAAGAAACCTCAGATTTTTTGTCCTCAGCCTTCAGAGCCTCAGACATATCCCTCGGAATCTTAGAGTCTGACAAAATGGGAGAAAGAGACTCATCTACTCCCGAGACCTCCAGCGCATCATTGAGGATAGAGACCGTATCTAAAAGTTTACGGTCTATTCCCCCAAGGGCCGAGAAGGTGCCGGGAGAACCCCATTGATCCTGAATGGATTTCAAAAACATGAGAGGGCAAGGTATCTGCTGGCTCTTTGTGACTGGTTCCGAAAACAGTGTATCAGAACTCTGGCCAAAATCCTGATCGGACGCTTGGGGTTTTAACGGCTCGATCTTTGGCGCAGGCCTTGCATAAGAGTGAAGGGAAAGAAGAAGGATTGAATATGCCTACCAAGGGAGTGGCCTCTGTGGGGGTGTCCTCATCACCTGACCACAGTCCCTCTTCAAGAACCTGCTCAAAATATTTGGATACTTCGCTGCCACCAGAATGTGGTGGTGAGGCCGAATCTGGGAACTTGTAATCCCTGGGCCATGCAGTTCCCACAGACGGAGGGAGGGTTGATGGCCCCAGGCTCAGTAGGGCCCTCGCAGAAGCGGCCATGGCTTGAGCCACCGCCTGCGAAATCATGGCCTGGAGCTGGATAATAAATGAAGGTTGTTCCAGGGACCGGAGGTCCGACGCCATAGGAGTGAAAGATGCCGACAGAATCTGAGGCAGACCCGTAAGAGAGAAACTCTCCGGGGTTCCACAAGTCACTGAGGGAGAGATTATTTCAGTGGCCAGAACCTGATCCAACGCCCTATGCCTGCTACCTGCCTGCTTTTCAGCACCTTAGAGGCCCATTTAGTCTTGGCCTTGATCTTTGCGGCTGCTTCTTGGTTGGACGACTTGTGTTTCTTATTTCCACTGGAAGTGGAAGCCTGTGGAACGGTGTTATCCGCCATGTTGAATAAAAACAGGAGTTTACCAGCAGATCTCTGAAGCTGTCCTGGTCTGCAGGAGATGAGGATACGGCCCACCTAGGTGGTACAGGCCTACATGAGGGTTTGTGAAGTCTGGCCCACCATTAAGCGCAGAGTCACACTGCGAGATGTAAGTCGCATGCCACCCAAGGGAGCTGTACTTTCCCCTTTCAATTGTTCAGTGTCCTTGGTTCTTAGTACTGTAAACAATTGACTTATTAATAGTATTTATTTTTATTATTATTTTTATTTATTATTATTATTTTTAATGGATGACCCTCGTGTCTCACTTAGTGGTGGCTAGCACAGCAATTGCCAGTCCACTAGATGCAGACAGCAGAAACAGGCAAGGTAAGAAACAGCCCAATTGATTGTAGCTCAACAGTTAGAGCAATCTGGAAGGCAGGAATGTGGAAGGTGTTTATCATTGTATGTTCAAAGAAAAATGCAGATAGCAACTGATTAATGGCAAATGAAACCTCTAGGATGCAGAGGAAAATGAAAACTGAAATTCCACCGTCAGCCACATGGTGGCCTAAAATGGTGTCCATGATATTGGAGATGCAGGGCCTGGGATGCAATGAGGTATATAGGAGCCCCTATACCCCCAGCAAAAGTGAGGAAACACTGTCCCTCGCTGGTCAAAATTCATAGGGAAAGGGTCCAAACTGCCCTGATTGACCCCGCGGACAGAGGAAAGTGAACAGTAGAAGTAATCAAAATCAGCTGGGAAAGGAACGATCGCGCGGTGAGCCTCAAAATGTTGCCGGCGACGGTCCACGTGGAAGGAAAAGGCGAAAGCAAAAGAAAACAAAATCTATGAGAAACAGCAGGAAAGGGACCGGCAGAATCAACCCCAAAAGGGGGAACCAGGAAAGGCTACAAGGAGAAAAAACCAATCAACGCGCTGCGCAGAAAGTAGCAATAGCGCTGATCAGCTGAGCAGCGGGCGAATTTGCCAAGGGCAAGGAAAAGAAGCTAATTGCCAGCTAGTTCAGTGCTGAGCCCAGTGCTGGCTATTTGGCCAAAGGAATGAAGAATCCATGCAATGAGTAAAGGCAAATACTGTACTAGCTGTCCTCCTAAATCTTTTTTCAATCCGGGAGCCAAAGTACCACTTCTCTTCTGGGCTGAGACCAAAAAGAAACTGGGGCATGGTCCGGCCCAGCAGGGGCATGGCAACTTTGATTGTTTGGTCTAATGGGCTAGAGCAGTAGTTCTCAACCTGTGGGTCGGGACCCCATTTGGGGTCGAACGACCATTTCACGGGGGTCACCAAACAAAGCAATCCGCCATTTTTTTCCCCTTTTCCTTAGCTGTGCTACTCCCTTTTATTCTATTGGCTTTTGAAAGCCAATAGAATAGACTCTCTTGAATAGAGTCTAATTCTATTGGCTTTCAAAAGCCAATAGGAATTGTCCAGGCTGTCTCTGCCCTGCTGAGCCCGCCAAAAGTCCCATTCTGCAAATGGTGCTGCACCAGTTGAGTAGTCCTTGACTTACGACCGGTTGAGCAATCTCGACTTACAACCGGTTGGGGGTCGGGGCATTAAAAAGGTTGAGAACCACTGGGCTAGAGGACTTCTTATACCTATGTGTGGATTCTACATTCCTTCCATGCTGGAGAATGAGTTCAGCTCTTGCAATTCTCAGTAAAATAAGCAGAGTAACAAGCAGAGATTGTTAATTCTATTCCTACTGTAGTCATGGAAAGTTCTACAGCTGCAAGAAGATGAATCGTGGATAGGTGAGTGACTAAATCAAAAGGAGGTGAGTGGTACTCTGCAATACGCATGAAAGTCAATGACTTTGGACATTTCCCAAGGAGACGGTGAGTATTATTCCTTTGGACTGCACAATAGTTGGTTGAGTGACTTTGGGCCATTAACCAAGAGAATCTTATTTTTATTCCTACAATAGGCATTGAGACAGCTACAACTGCACAACTAGCAGATCGGTGACTTCTTTCAGTAGGTAGGGATATTTCTATTCCTGCATGACTGGCAGAGTTGTGACTATGTTAATCAAAAAAGAAAGTGAGTTCTGCTGTTACAATTTTAATGATAATCAGCAGAGTGACTTTGAACCAATAACCAAGAGTTTTATTTCTAATCCTGCAATAGGCATGGTGAGTTTTACAGGTGCAAAAAAGAACAAGTGGTGGATAAGTGACTGTATAAATCAAAAAGAGAGGGTGAGTGGTATGCTACAATAAGCATGAAAGCTCAATGACTTTTGGCAAGTCACAAGTAGAAGGTGACTTTTATTACTATAATGTGGGCATTTTGTGAGTGATTTTGGGCCAATAACCAATAGAGTGTTATTTTTATTTTATCAGTATGGAAGGAGATTTCCACTCCTGCACGGCTGGGAGAATAGTTACTGGGTTAATCAACAAAATAAGGTAAGCCTTGATCTTGCAATTCTCATGATTATCAGCAGAGTGACTTCGGTACAATAACCAAGAAATTGTTATTTCTTTTAGTTTAATGGGCATAGTGAGTTCAAAATGTGCAAAAATAACAAGTGGTAGATAAGTGAGTGAGTAAATCCACAGAAGAAGGTGAATGGTACTCTACAATACTTATGAAAGGTCAGTAATCAAATGGAGAAGGTGAGTTTTATTCCTGCAGCCCACACAATATTTGGTTGAGTGATTTGGGCCAATAACCAAGAAATTGTTATTTTTATTCTTTCAGTAGGTTTGGAGATATCTATTCCTGCATGACTGGAAGATCACTGACTGCATTAATCAAAAAAGAAGATGAATTCTGCTCTTGCAATTCTCACAATAATCAGCAGCGTGACTTTGTACCAATAACCAAGATATTCTTCTATCTTTTAGTGCAGTATGCATGGTGAATTCTAGATGTTCAAAAAAAGGAATGGTTGATATGTGACCAAGAAAACCAACTGGAGAATTTTTTTTGTATTTTACAATACTCATGAAAGATCAGTGATCACAAGGAAGAGGTGAGTTTTATTCCTGGAGTCAGCACAATTGTTGAGTGACTGGACCAATAACCAAGAGAGATTTCTATTCTTGCAATAGGCATGGTGAATTCTACAATTGCAAAAACCATGAATGGTGGATAAGTGTCTGAATAAATCAGCAGGGGAAGGTGAGGAGTACTCTTCAATATGCATGAAAGATCAAAGTTTGCACCATTGTTTGTTGAGTGACTTTGGGCCAAGAACCAAAAGATTGTTACTTCTATTGCTGCAATAGGTATGGTGATTTCTATTCCTGCATAGCTGGTAGATCAGTTATTGTAATAATCAACAAAAGAAAGTGTGTCCTCCTCTTGCAATAAATACGATAATCAGCAGAGTTACTTTGGACCAATAATGAGAAAAGAGTGACTTCTGTACCTGCAAAAATCATTACTGGTGGATAAGTGACTTAGTAAAGTAACAGGAGAAAGTGAGTAGCAATCTACAATATGTATGAAAGCTCGTGACTTTGGGCACATCACAAGTAGAAAGTGAGTTTTATTCCTGCAGTCTGCACAATAGTTGCTTGAGTAACTTTGTGCCAATAACTATGAGATTGTTATTTCTATTCCTGCAATAGGCCTGTTGTGTTCTTCACCTGCAATAAGCATAACTGATGGATAAGTGAATGAGTAAATGAACAAAAGTTTACTTATACTCTCTAATACTCACAAAAGCTTGGTGAATGACTTTCGGCAGAAGGCTGAGAAAAGATGAGTTTTATTCCTGCAATACGCACAACAGTTTGCTGAACGAGTTTGGACCAATGACCAAGAATTTTTTTTTCTATATTTCAACAGGCATGGTGATTACTACTTCTGTACAACTGGCATCACATTGACTTTGTTAATCAACAAAAGAAGGTTAATTCTGCTTTTGCAATACCCATGATAGTCAGCAGAGTAACCTTTTGCCAATAATCAAGTAATGGTGACTTCTATTCCTACAATAGGCATTGTGATTTCGACTTCTGCAGTAAGCATGACTGTTGGATAAATTACTAAGTAATCAATAGGAGAAGATGAGTTCTACTCTCCAATATACATAACAATTGATTGAGTGACTTTGGGCCAATAACCAACAGATTATTATTTCTATTATTTCAACAGGCATGATGAGTTCTACACCTCCAATAAGTATGACTGGTGAATAAGTGACTTTGGGCCAATGTTCAAGAGAAGGTGTGTTCTCCTTCAATGTGAATTACAGATGTCTGGTTGACTTTGTGACAGTCAGCAAGATATGATTATTTCTATTCCTGCAATAGGCATGACTGGTGGATAAGTGACTGGGTTAATCAAAAGAGAAGATGAGTTCCATTCTTGCAATATTCATGATAACCAGCAGAGTGACTTTGGACCAATAATAAAGAGATGTTTATTTCTATTCCTGTAATAGGTATGCTGAGTTCTTGTTCTTCAATAAGCTCAAGAGGCAGCTAAGTGACTTTGAGCCGAGCATCAGGAAACAATGATTTCTACTCCTGCAGTATGAATGATAGTTGGCTTAATGATTTTGGGGCAATAACCAAGATAAAGTTTCTTCTATTCCAGCAAAAGACATGTTGACTTCTATGCCTGCAATATGCTCGATCAACAGCTTAAAGAGTTTTGATCCATCAGCAGGGGAAGGTCTGTTCTACTCCTGTGGCTGAGTGATCCTGGGGCAATCACAGGCGGCTGAGTGAGTTGGATCAAGTTTGGTAGCCTGAAAGAGGACTGCACTAGTCATCCTTTCTAAATGAAGTGAGATGCTAATAAAGCAGAATCCCCAGCTGTACACAGATTTGTACTCTTATTGAAGCAAATGTGAGTCGAAATTTCGAGCTGAATGCTAAGGACTGACCTAACTATCAACGCCCCACTTCCCCATGTACTCAGGAAATGCTTCTAGAGAATTCAGGTCAATAAAGATAGAGATGTAACAATATTTAGGGATAAATGTAAGGAATAAGGGAAGGGAATGACAGGGAAATGAAGAGAAAGGAAGGGATGTAAATTTCATGTCTCATCTTTTCCTACACTTTATTATCATAGAGTTTTTGTTTGCTTGTGTTTTGAATTTTTTTTTATTTTTTTTTTTAAATCTGGTTTTCACTGCTCTTGTAAACTAGATCCCCATTCCTTGCAGGAGAAAGAATATTGGAAGCACAATTAATCAATAAGAATATTTATTAAATTCTTTTAATACAATTTATTTTGAGCATGAATAAAATATTACTGTGAATTCTGACATAAATATATGATCCCAGCACTATGTAACAAATTTCAATTTAGTTTTTGTTCCTGGGTGCAAAGTGTGTTTTTTTTAACACCTTATGCCTAAAATAAATAGGAAACAGCTATTGTTCCACAAAAACGTTGTTTCTGTGGTCAGGACAGTGATACTTTGAAATTTATCTGTTTTCGAGAACATTCTCAATTCACATTGAATGCTTAGTAGACTTCCCAAATATTCTGGAACTGAAAACTGTCCAGAAGTTTCTAGAATTGGCCAGAATTTGCTAGATCTTTCTGAAATCTTTTACAATTTTCTAGCACTTTCTGGAACTATCCCATAGTGTCCATAAAATTCTAAAGGTCAGCTGCCTTAAAGCAGCATTTTACTTTGTCTAATTGCTGAGTAAGAGAATAATGAATAGCAATATTTGAGTTAGCATCACTTGCTTTCTCCCAGCAGATGCATTTTGCTATGTGTGTGGACAATTTATCAAGACAAGAGTAAAAAAAGTACTCCGTGAAAGATGTGCGAGGCCTATAAAGCATACTTCAACATACCTGTTGGGGATGAAGACAAGCCTTGGCCACATCATTTCACATGTAAACACTGTGGCAAAACTCTTGAAGGTAAGGTGAATGATTGCTGCTTGCTAGATGGAATTTCAGTGATTTATTACAGTTTAAAAGAGTTGCAATTAAGAAAAAATATCACTACTTTCAATGTTCTAGGAAAATACAGACAACAAGATAGATAGATAGATAGATAGATAGATAGATAGATAGATAGATAGATAGATAGATAGATATTAGATATAGATATAGATATTCAATAATACATAATCTTTGAACTCCGGGAGGAATATAAATCAGCTGTTTATTGTTAAAAAATTTAAAACAATAAAAGCAACTATTTACAATACTAAAACAAACTTAGCTTTTGCTGATCCACTGTCAGCATCTTCAGAGTGAAGTGTTAATGGCAATGGCACCAGGAAGGAGACTGAGTGAATTTGAGGGTGAGTCAGCAGGTAGCCTAGTTGAGCATAGGCGGATAAGGCAGAAGTATAGGGTGCGGTTGTGTGTGCGCACACCCAAGCACGGAGAAAGATCGGAGAAAATAAGGCCCAGAGGGACAGATAGCGGAAGGCAACAACAGTGGATGATCAGAGGGGGACAGCAGTGAAGAAGCACTGACAGCGCCAATTCTGAGCGCCCAGCCCAGAATGACTGTGGGGAGATAGCCGGCGAATGCAAGGATAGGATTGGCAAGGATGAGAGAGAGTGAATTCAGAAGCGAGCCGGCAGGCAGCCCAGCTAATTGCAGACAGATGGGATGGAAGGACGGGGCAGGGCTGCAGGCACACACACCCAGACGTGAGGGGAAACTGGAGAAAATAGGATACTGATAAACAGTGGAAGACAGGAACAACAGGCAGATAAATAGAATGGAAGAGAGGGGAACAGCAGCGTAAGGGCACCTGGGATACTGGATCCGGACCCACGGCCCAAAGTGAGTGCGAGGGAGCAGCTAGAAGGCATACCAATGGCAACAACACCAGGAAGGAGAAGATGGACATGGAGGGGAGAGAGAGAACTTGTGGAACTGGAGTGCAAACAAGGGGAGGCCAGACAGTTAAGGCAATTACGGTGAGTCAGGACGAATGGCCCTATCACACGGTCAATGAGTAAGAAACTAGGTTATCAAGGCTTATAAAAGATCTCTCCACCCCCAACACTTCACTCTGAAGATGCTGACAGTGAATCAGCAAAAGCTAAGTTTGTTTTAGTATTGTAAATAGTTGCTTTTATTGTTTTAAATTTTTTAACAATAAACAGCTGATTTATATTCCTCCCAGAGTTCGAAGATTGTGTATTATTGAACAGATATGCCCAGGATTCGGATTTTTACAGTCATTAAGGATATATATATATATATATATATATATATATATATATATATATGTGTGTGTGTGTGTGTGTGTGTGTGTGTGTGTGTGTGTGTGTGTGTGTGTGTGTCTGTATGTATGTATGTAGGTAGGTAGGTAGATAGGTCGGTCTTTGGTTATTAGGGTTTTCTCCCACGTAAAATTGGAAATGTGATATGCCCGGGATTCGGATTTGTACAGTCATTAAGGATAGATAGATAGATAGATAGATAGATAGATAGATAGATAGATAGATAGATAGATAGATAGATAGATAAATAGGTCGGTCTTTGGTTATTCGGGTTTTCTCCCGCGTAAAATTGGAAGTGTCTTGGAAACGTTTCGATGAAGTCCCATTCGTCATCTTCAGGCTGGTGTTTTCGGCTTCGTGCTTCTAGGTGCTCCTAGAAGCTAAAAACATCAGCCTGAAGATGACGAATGGGACTTCATTGAAACGTCGCCAAGACACTTCCAATTTTACGTGGGAGAAAACCCAAATAACCAAAGACCTACATACAAAAACCCGCAAAAATCTCAGATAATATATATATATATATATAATGTCCCAAGGTAATATCTTGCATAATATTAGGTAAAGTGTGAAATATAATTTTTTAAAATGTATATAATTTGGCTATGTTTACAGGCTGGTACAGGGGAGAAAAGAGAGCCATGAAGTTTCCTATTCTAAGAATTTAGCGGGAATTGATTGACCACTCAAGCAACCCTTCCAAACGTTCAAGCGGCAAGAGTGTGCCTCTTATCATGTATCCAGACATTCCTTCATCCATCACCCTGTTCCCACCCTCCAGAGAGAGATCAGCCATATTCAGGAGAGAGAAGCAAGTCAGACATCAAGGAAGATATTGCAGACACAGATTACAATTTCACAGAGGTGGCTGAGGAGAGAAAACCATACTTCCCCAAGTATAAAGACCTCAATGATCTGATCAGAGACTTTCATCTTATCATCTGAACCTCTGACATCTAGGCTCAAGGAGTGGAACTTATTGGGTGAAAGTGTGCAAGTCACAGATCAGAGAAAGTGTTGTCAACATTTTTCAAACTTCTTCAGTCGGCAAGATGGGCCGTGCTTCTGCAACATTGTGGCCAGTCTATTCAAGGCTATAGGAATCACCGCTAACCCAAGTGAATGGTTCCTATTCAAAGACAGTTCATCCAGAAGCCTCAAAGCCGTGTTGCTTCATAATGTGAACAAGTACCCATCTCTCCTTATGGTTCATTCTGTGCACCTCAAAGGGGACTAAACTAGTGTCAAGATGTTGCTGAGTGCCTTGAAGTATGGCTGCGAAGTCATTGGAGACTTTAAAATGAATCATTCCTGATGAACCTCCAATGCAGTTTCATGAAGTTTCCTTGTTTTCTTTGCCTCTGGGACAGCCAGGACACTAAGATGCACTATCATAGAAGGGACAGGCCACAGCACACTGAGTTCTCTTTAGGGAAGAGCCACATAAAGTGGGAACTGCTGGTAGACCCTTGGAAGGTGCTGATGTCACCTCTGCACATCACGTTATGCCTCATCAAACAATTTGTCATGGCTCTAGACAAGGAGTCAGCAGTTTTCAAGTAGCTCCAAGATCTCTTTTCACAGCTGTCGGAGGCAAAGGTTAAAGCTGATATCTTTGTTGGACCACAGATAAAGAAGATCATAGAGTGTGAAGAATTCACCAAAAAGCTGAACAGGGGAGAAAGCAGCTTGGAATAGTTTTGTTGCAGTGGTTCACAGCTTTCTGGGCACTCACAAGGCTGAAAACTATGAGCATCTACTTTAGACTCTCATAAAGAACTATGCCAAAATGGGATGCAGAATGTTCCTTAAAGTCCGTATCCTTAACGCTCAAGGAGAACATGGATGCTTACTTAGAGGAGCAAGACGAGAGCTTTCACCATACTGGACTTTGAACATCATTACCAAGGACATTATAATGAAAACATGATGGGGGACTATATTTGGGGGCTACTTTGAGAAAGTGATTTGCAGTATAGCCACAAATCTAGAAAATCTACTCATTTCTGAATCCTTTTGAGTGGTTTTGATGTCTTTCTGTATTTGCTGTACACATATAGTACTTTAACTGCTCAAAAAGATACAAATTCATCTGTTTTGTCTCTATAAATATAAAACTTTTATAGGCTGTGGTCACAAAAATCAAAGTTTGTGATGAATATAGCCATTTTGCATAGGCTTTAGACATAAACAGTTGAAATATAACACTTAGGAGCCATGAATAAAAATCATATTACATAGTGAATCAATGTTATTTTGTAACTGTGGGACATCTATGCTGAAAATCAGTTGTTCTAGCATAGGAAGAGAGATTTTTCTTTTTTACTCTTCAGATGTCGTGAGTGTCAATTCCACTAATTACATTATACCAATTCCTGGTGTGTGTATGTGCTAGAATTTTAATTACACAACTCTACATTTCTTCTACTATAATAAAGAATTTCCCCCCAAAAAATGCTACATTTTCTGCCATGTTTATTTTTGTTTTCAAGTTTCTACAGTTCTGCATTGAAAAATTGTATACTTTATGTCCCCAAAGGGAAAGATGTGAATCATTTATCTAATAATCTCATTGAGTTTTAAACCATTTTACTTCCAACGTCTTATTAAAGGCAGGAAAAAACAAAACGAAACCCGGATAAGCAGATATTTTATTTATATTTGAGGTCACTTGTCTTTAATGTGATACAGGGAATATTCATATTGTCAATGTCAGGTATTTAAATAATGTAAATGTTTACCTTGCCCTGTCAGATCCCTTGGTCAGGAAAACATTTCATAGCTCTGCTGGAATTCTGCCTGTAAATTTAAAAACAAATGAAAAGAAAAAAAAATCTGACAAAGAACTAGGAAAAGAAGGCTAGTACAAATCCCTCTTTCAATTAAATGACTATATGTTGGTGTCAACTCTACGACGAACCTGGCTGAAGCTGTTTTGCTCATTCTAGGTTGCCAAAAGAATAGGAGGGAGTGTGGAGGATTTCTACTAGTCTAAACATTTTACTGTCCCATGGGAACCAAGGTCATTTCTGTCTGTTAGATTGGGGGGGGGGGGCTTGAGCATTTGGTTAGAAAGCCCACCAAACTGTTCTATTGGGGAACATAGCTGATTGCATAGCATTGGGGTGGGAAGTTCAACTTTGTAATATTGTCTCTCTTTGAAGGGGATTTCAGATTTAGTTTCACTTTTGACCATGCCGATACTATGTAACCAATAAACATGTTCTTTGAGGAAATTTCAAGCCTCAGAGTTCTGATTTGTTTGGTCTTGCCTATTGGAACCTTGACATTAAACCAAGTCTGAAATCCCCTTCAAAGAGAGACAATATTACAAAGTTGAACGTCCCACCCTAATGCTATGCAATCAGTTTGGTCTTGTCTATTGGAACCTTGACAGTTGGTGGCTTCAAGAATCACAAAACATGAATGCACAATCTTCCTCTTTCTCCCTTTTCTTTTAATTTATCAGCTTTATCAAGACTCCAAACACATAAAAATGTACAAGGGCATATTGCAATTAATATTTGTAAATATGTTTATGCATATTTCTTCTTGTATGCATTATTTTCTGAGTGGGCACATTTTTCTTTTCCTGCAAGCTGGATTTTGTACCATTCTGCAGACAATTATAGATTTATTTTTATACATTGCTGAGATGTGAACTGTGCCACAACACTCTCCAAATGCAAGGTGTATATTTTAAACTCTTCTGTTTATTCACATAACTGCTTGATGGGGAGAAATTTAAACACTGATTCCCAAATCATTAACACTGGCATTGGATTCTGCTCATTGACCTGTTCATTGAACTAAATACTTAATTCCCAAGTCTATTTTACTCAAAGCACAGTTTGATATGTATTCAGTGAAAGAAAAGCCCTCTGTGCCATATCACAATCTTCAGTTTTTGGTTTTTCTGCACTGCAGGTTTTGCCTGTAGGAATCTCATGTGTAAACAGGTTAGAAATGAAACTAGTGCTTGCATTTCAGCCTCTTCCTCCACTTTGGCTATTACATGTTGTCTACAAACTTCATTTACCACAGAAAAGAAAGAAAATATTTCAATTTTAACATTTTTCTTCTCCTTTGAACTCGAAGGGGCAAGTAGAACACAGAATGTAGAATAATAGAATTGAAAGGGACCTTGGAGGTTTTCTAATCCAACCCCCAACCAGGGGAATCTATACCATTTTAGATAAGTGGCTGTCCAGTCTTCTTGAAAGTCTCCAGTGATGAAACACCCACAACTTCAGAATACAAGGCATTCCACTGGTTGATTGTTCTCACTGCCAGCAAATTTCTTCTTAGTTCTAGGTTGCTTCTCACCTTGTTTAGTTTCTATCTGTTGATTCTTCTCTTGCCTTCTGGCACTTTAGAAAATAGTTCTTCCCTCCCCCATCGCTCATCTTTCTTCTTGTCAGTTGTTAGCAACAACAACATTAAGCCCAAACTTTCACTATGCCTGTATCATCAGTGAATTTCGACAAAAGGATAAGTTGACCATTTCACCAGTGAATTTGTAGAGACAGAGAGAGAAACACTTTTTTTTTTACCATTCTATTTGAGAATTTATGAAAACTGGTCATGGATTATAATAACCTATAACTGTAAGGAGTAATTGCTTTTAACACACAATTCAAAACACTGCTTTTAACACACGACAGAAAAAATAGGTGGAAATTATCTTCCTGATGGGCTGAGAACCTAGGGAGGACAATGTTATGCTTTATGCCTTCAAGAAATGGTGAGTAGTCTGTATTTTCACATGGTTAATTAAGCTAGTCATGATGATCTGACCTCGGTTTCCGTTTCAAGAGAAATTTGTATAGTTTATGGTGAAATAATGTATGAGAATGTTTTTTTTTTTCTAATGTGGCTGTATGGATTCATTTTTAATCTGATCATTATCCAGATTCCAAAATGGAAGGCATTTCAAAAAGATTGGATAAGATTTGTACTTCAGAGGTAGCAAAAGAGATATCGAGACATCACATCTAATACATGTTCAATGAATACACTAATACAGTTTTTCTTACCTAAGCTTAAGGATAGGTACAGTTGTCATAGGCTATACAAAACCGATCTTTATACAAATTAATGGCTGAATTGACGCACATTCAATGTGTATGTATATGTCCTGTAATGTTTAAGCACAATATTCTTTTGCTTTTGTGGAAGTTCTTTTTTGGAATCTTAAAATACACGTTTTCAAACAAAATAGAACCATCTCTGGGCTTCAGCCACTGAACATTCAATACATTTTTAAAAATGCGACAAAGCCCAAGATTATGTATGGATTCTGTCTTAGTGTCTATTTATTTCGCTCCCAATAATGTAGTAGCTCAGGGATAGGCGGCTAAATCTTCTTCCAATCTTAGAAACCATGGCAATAGATTATAATTTCTAATCTATTCAACTCACTGAGCTCAGTTCAATAAAATATTGTAGTGGTCTCTAATGTATTTCAAAAATTTATGTATTCTTCCACAGTGTCAGATGGAACCAGGCATATCATTATATATAGACTACCTTGGAATATCAGGTTTAAATCCAGATCACATAAGAACTGATGAGCCAGCCAGCATATATTTAAGTGTCTCTGCATTTCTATAGCAGGGGCTGTCAAAGTTAGGAGCTTTGGGCATTTTTATGGAAAGCCTTGGAAAGCTCTTTTGCTGTTGCCTGCCATTACTGATTTGAGCATTCTACTAACAGCAAAGAAGAATATAGAAGTAAAAATAAACACGAAAGACTTCTTACTTTTCCCTACTGTTAGAAGAAATCAGACATAATTGCATGAAAAATTAGTGCAAGAAGGAACGTAGTTAAACCAAGAGAACTGTCTGCACTTCTAAAAATTACTGTATTTGACAATTGTTCATATGATCATTAAAGTTTCTGTTTGGTTAACACTCCTTTGTAAACTGACCTTTAGTTTGAATATTTTTTTCTTAGCATTTTCCCCCACCGGATGGATAATTTTAGAACTTAAACTACTTCCCTTATCCTAAATTTCAGAAGCAAAGATGGTCTCTGCAAGCCATAGTTCTATGAAAAAGAATTTGCCCCCATTGGATTTTCTGGATTTTTGATTATCTTTGCCTTGAAAAGATATATGTGTCTCTTGTGTGTCCTGCTGATAGATAAAGGGAACAGGAATGAACAAAACACACTAAAGATGGTACTTGTTTCATTAATTCAATACACAAACTCATCCAGTATGCAACGAGCCATTGGAAAAAAAGTTAATCATCACTCTTATACCATCAGTCCACTTAAAGTGATAACTAAGGGCTAGCTGTACCCTTAGCACTTTTTTTAAAAAAAAACAACAACTATGATTCAAGCCAGCCCCACCTATATAAATCTTATAAACTTTGACTAATCTCATCACAGTGAAGATGAGGTATCACAAAGGTTCTAGAATATGAAATAAAGATTCTAGAAGCATATTTTGTCCTGCTCAAAATAACTTTCTGAACACAATCATGAATTATAAAGTATCTGTAAAAATCATATTTATTCATTTTCTAATTATATATGTGGCTAATGGGTCATTCATTAAATGTCATTACTTGTTATATGAAGGAATTGTGTGTCTAATATGTAAAGGCAAACAGAAGTTTACTTTTAACATTTATATCGGCATCTTACAAATTTAAATTTGCTATTAATTACACAAAATGGCTATGTTTTGATTAGTACATGAAAGTTATAAATTTCTATCTATATAAAATAATAATAAAAATAATATTATTGCTTGAGAATGCAGATATTGGTCTTTATGTTGCATCCAGATTTCAAATATATGCCACTTTCCAATCAGGCTGCAAGTTTTCCATCTTTGCTCTAAAAGCTGGCACATATATTTGACAATTTTGCATAATTATGCAGTTTGACAGTTGACTGTTAATGCCTGCCAAAAATTGAAATAACCCGAACATGTCAACAGATCTACCATCTTTAAATTTTGAAGGACAGAAACATTGTGAGCATTATCAGCAGAGCAAGAAGGATAATATATTTTTCGATAGTTAGGATGTGCAAAAAAACCCCACGGGGGAGTCTGTGATGAAAAGTGCTAATTATATTTTGCCTGCCTAAATTATTAAGAGTTTAACCAGGATCAGAAATTAGCATTTGAAATTGTTAGTCTTTAATGCATTATTGCAACAACTATCACTTTAATAATACGTCCATGCTTGGCAATATCAGCAATCTTTGGAAGCTTTACATATTACTGACACTTCTCACATCCCCAAGCTGACTTAAATAGAAGCAACTGTCACAGAATAACAGTGATTCTTATACCTATTTTGATATATGTGCTGTATCTGAGTTTTAAAATTATAGAGTGATATTTTTGTCAAAAATGTAATATATATATATATATATGAGATGAACATTATGGTTTGAAAAGCAGCACTGGCAACAAATTTTCTTGATCAATGGATTAACTGATATATATATATATATATATATATATATATATATATATATATATATGTAGGTCTTTGGTTATTCGGGTTTTCTCCCGCGTAAAATTGGAAGTGTCTTGGTGACGTTTCGACAAAGTCCCATTCGTCATCTTCAGGCTGGTGTTTTCAGCTTCGTGCTTCGAGGAGCAATGTGTGGTCTTAGCTATTTCTTCCTTTTAATCAGAGAAGCCATCGAGATAGAAAAACGCCCACACAGCATGAACAAACGAGATGATACCTCCCGCCTACCAGCCATTTGGAAACCCGTCCTTATTGACAAACGACTCCCTAACACAAAGAATGACACCAGACCCACACTCACTAAAACCACACAGGATGTCACCACCACACATCCATGCAAAAAGCAAACCCAAAGCCACACCAATGATGAGGCATGACCACAAACCAGAAGCCAGACCACAGCTGCATCATTAGCCACTTTAAACCCCTCCAATCCATACATGAAGCAAACTGACACCCACCATGAAGATGAGGCACGACCATGAACGCGAAGCCAAAAAATAGCAAGGCAGCCCACCATCTTAAATCCTCCTGCAACTCAGACTAACCTGAGCACAACAAAGCCCCCACCCAAACAGAACATTCCCCCAGCCAATCAGAGCATAGCCTACCCCCCATCCAATCAGAGCACAGCCAAACCCCTAACCAATCAGAACACATCTCCACCCAATCAGAACACAGCCAAGCTCCCACCCAATCAGTTCATACCCCCACTGGCAGTTAAAAGGAAGAAACAGCTAAGACCACACATTGCTCCTCGAAGCACGAAGCTGAAAACACCAGCCTGAAGATGACGAATGGGACAAATGGGACTTCGTTGAAACGTCTCCAAGACACTTCCAATTTTACGCGGGAGAAAACCTGAATAACCAAAAGACCTACACACACACACACACACACACACACACACACACGTTTATTTGGGGGGGGATTAATGGGAATTTGATTTACAGGTTGACTCCAAAGAATGGAATTAAATAAATTGCATTAAAATTCAAATCTCTTTTCCTTCCTCCGTTTTCTCTCCCCACATTCCTTGTAGGTGTGAATTGAGCAGAGGGCAGTAAGTAATAGGGATAAAGTATATATGTTTGAAATATGTATCAGTAGTACAAACACAGCACTTCTTTAATATTAATTAAAGTATCAATTCCTCTTTGAGGCATCATGACAGTCTGGCTCATATGGATGCTTTCAGGAATCAACACTTCCAATGCATAGCAGAAAGCAGCTATATTCATCTTAGTTCTGAAATACTTCTAAATCACTTTCAAGGTATATGAAGTAAATAATAATAGTTGGAATGGATCTATTGGGGAACATGCCTTGGTCAGAGTCCAGAGGACTTAAACCAACCATCACCAGATGAATTCGCAGTTGGCTGACCAACCATAGTCAATGTGTAGTCTTACATCTACTTGAAGGGAAGCAAACAGTGCTAACTTAGGACCAGTAGTCTTCAACATCTTCATAAATTATCTAGATGAGAAGATAGAAGGTACTCATCAAATTTGTAGATGACACTAAGCTAGTGTGAATTCCTAAGAGGATAGATTCAAGGTTCAGAGGGATCTTGACAGACTTGGGCATTGGGTCCTATCCAACAAGATACAGTTCAGTGGTGAGAAAAGTAAGGTCTGGCATCCAGGCAGAAAATAAACAGATGCACAGGTAAAGAATAGGCAGTATAGCCTGTAAAAGGGATCTTGGTGGACCATTGCCTATATTTGAGCCAATAGGGTGCATCAATACAGGGATAGTATCAAGATCACAGGAAGTGATAGTATCACTCTACATGGTGCTAGTGAGTCCACATTTGAAATATGTGCCCAGTTCTGGCTACAATACAAAAAAGATGCTGAAAGAATGTAGAGAAGAGCAACAAAGACGATAAGGCTAAATCATAGAATGAATGGCTAAGGAAATTAATGAAGAATAATATAGACATAGAATAATAGAGTTGAAAAGGACCTTGGAGGTCTTCTGGTCCAAACCCCTGCTTGAGCAGGAGACCCTATACCATTTCAGACAAATGGTTGTCCTGTCTCTTTTTGAAACTGGGGCCTCCAGATATTCTGAGCTTCATCTCCCAACTATTATACCGATGGCAAGGGATCGTGAAAGATACAATTCAAAATATTTCACTGGTATGTGTAGCTTTCTTCTGTTTTGCAAATTGCAGGCTTTTCACATGTCAGTTTCATAGATCAGCTTTATTTCCTATTGGCTATAGTGGCATCTATTTGTATGACTTTTGCTAAGAGTGAGATTTAATTTTTAGATATAATATAAAATATAATGTAATGTAACATAACATAAGGTAACATATAATAATATGGATAGTCTCTTCAGAAAATTAAATAGGTATGCATTTTATCAGGAGCTATATAGCACTGAATTTCTCTATAGGCTGTTACAACTTTGGTTGCTAGGAAACACCATACAGTATGTAGTTTATTATCCTCCTCCTCCTCCTCCTTTCCTCTTTTTAATTTAATAACTTACCATTATTGTGATTTCTCTAACAAGGCATTTATTAAAAAATCCATGTTGTTAAACAGACAGGACGGTAATAATAGTGTTTCCTTTGTTTGGACATTTCAATTTATCTGACTGTTAATGCCTCATAAACATTTTGGAAAATTCATATTAGCCAGCAATAATACAATGGGAGTATCTGCAGCCATGAGAATTAAAAAATATTGTAAAATTAAGCCAGTTTAGAATTATAACTCAAAATAAATGATCTTAAAATGATTCCCCTTCACTAAATGTGGGTTTAAGAGAGAGAAAGAGAGAGGCCAATATGGCCAATAAAGCACTAATTATTATTTACTGATAAGTATATGGTATAATACCCACTGCTGATTTGGGATTACAATACTGGAATGATGTAGGGTATAGTGATAGCAGCCACAAGCTACTATAAAGAGCCTGAAGGCAAGATAAAATGTGGAAACAGCAGTAAGCCTAGTGAGATGTCCCACAATATGGCAATTAGTGAGCAATGCATGTATCAGTGAACTACCTGCTAAAGTGAACTGGCTAATAAAGCCCACCACAGAACAGGGAACAGAGTGCTGAAATCCATATTTGATTGAGAAACAGAGAAACACTCAGTGACTGAGTGACTGAGATTTCTGTCCATTATTGATTTCTTGCTTGCTAGAAGGACTGGAAAAGTTGCACCCATTACCTATCCCAAAGAAACTCCGTTAGTCTCTCTGACATTTCTTCGACATTCTACAAATGGTTCAAAAGCTTGTTCCTTTGCTTGAATTTTGATTTGGAAGGCATTCAGTGGCCACTCTGAATATAAAATATCTCTTTTGGCTGAGGGCGGTAAGAAGGTAACAGTGGCTACCAGCAACTATATTTCCTAGGGTTCGAGGTGAAATGGAACAAATCTTTTAGTAATTCAAATGTGTGCTGTGAATATGCCATGAGTTTGTGAGGAAAAAAAAAATCTCTAAAGATATACTGAACAATGCACATTTGTTTTTAAATCAGTCCTCAGGTGAACTGCAAAAGGCCAGCATAATCTTCTGTGAAGTGACAAAATTATGTAAAACAACACTTCCCTTCTGTTTTTAGTGAGACCTCCGCAGACAGTTTTCAGCAAATGATCAGCAAGGTCAAAATTCAGTTGTCAAGTGTTATATAAGTCATAGTCTGACTTGGATCCAAATTAACTGTAGATGAAAGCTCTGGAAACAGGAATCGTGGATTTTATTTTATGAAGTTTATAGAAAATGTAAACTGGATGAGAGCCGGTTACTGTTGTTATTTTTAACTCACTTTCTAACAGAATATTAAGATACAGCTATGTCATAGCTGAAGATACATTTATATGACACATGAATATAAACATATATAAGGACTTTGAAATAACTTCAATTCAGGGTCACAAAGGAATCATTTATGTATGTAGTGCCATATTGATTCCATCCTGAGGGACAATTATTACCCATTAACAATAAAAAACCATTCTAATCTCAAGTATCCTCTAATATTGGTATTACATTATGATCTTTCTAGTCATGTTAATAGGCATTATTTATTTTAGATATATAGCTAGAAAATTCATTTAAAAATATGTAAATGCAAATGTGTAAGCAAACATGTTGTTGTTAATTGCGAAGTCGTGTCCGACCCATCGCGACCCCATGGACAATTTTCCTCCAGGTCTTCCTGTCTTCTACCATCTTCTGGAGTCCATTTAAGTTCACACCTACTGCTTCAGTGACTCCATCCAGCCATCTCATTCTCTGTCGTCCCATTCTTCTATTGCCCTCAATCTTTCCCAGCATTAGGCCTTCTCCAGTGAGTCCTTCCTTCTCATTAGGTGGCCAAAGTATTTGAGTTTCAACTTCAGGATCTGGCCTTCTAAAGAGCAGTTGGGGTTGATCTCTTCTAGGACTGACCGGTTTGAACGCCTTGCAGTCCAAGGGACTCGCAGGAGTCTTCTCCAGCACCATAGTTCAGTAAGCAAACATAGTAATTATCAAATTATGTTTTCTGTAACTCTAGATATCACAATCTTTTCCACATGAGTGAAAGGAGAAATTATTGTGGAAAAGCCTGAAGATCTACTCTTATGTGATGTCCTTTTCAGCTTACTTAGTTTATTTGTCAATTTGTTTGCACCAAAACAAATTGACATACAAATTGAATCATATATTGCTGTATATCTCTATAACAAAGGATGAGAGCTCACTAAAAGAGCAATTGTTCTACATTCAGAAATTCAAATACTCAATTTCTGATGATCTCCAGGTAAATACATCTCTGATTACAAATCAGTAAAGTTATATTTTAGCTAACTATTTCAAAGCTGCTAGCTATTATAGGAAACCAGTATTTTATCAGATGATCAAACTGAATGCAACTCACATGGAATTCATGCTGTGTGCCACTCAGAATCGCCTTGCAGCGAGATGGAAATGAACTTCCATTAATCTTTTCCACTGTCCTCACCACTCTTTGCATAGCCTTCCTGTCCAAAACAATAATACTTCTGAGCAAAACAGTGATACAATATAACAGGATGCTTCCAATTGCCCTTTCAATCAAATATTCAGCAAATGCACCAGGTGGGGCTTCTAAATTCTCAATGCTAGCATTATAATGAAAGTAGTATCCTTTGCTTTGCTCTCCACCACCTGAAAGTTAGCTTTCAATTCCTGTCAGTAAACAAGATATCCTCTATTTCCTACATACCAATCTATATCTGGCAGTGATATCTCAGTAATGTCCCCAGTAATTTATTTGTAAAAAATGAAATTCAGCACTACTTTCCCTCATTCTGTAGCATATTAATAGCTAAAAAAACAACTCTATATATCAAGAGGCTGATTTTATCATATTCAAATTCATTGTACATTTCTATACCTGCTTATAGAAAACATCACACGTTTTCTTACTGATGTGTAAGTCTGATTTAATTTACAAAGCCTGTCAGTAAAATAGCTATTTGTTTCTTTGGGTTTATTTTTAGTCAAATTCTGATTGTGACATCAAGAGGAATGCAAAGAGTAGATGATTAAATTATGAACTGACAGCAGGAACATAGTTTGTGAATATTTTTTTTTGCCTCATTCATTTTTCCAAAATTTCCTTCCTTCTCTATCATTGGGATCTCATTTCCCAAGTTATGAAAGCATTTCTGCAAAGGCTAACTAAAATGACAACTGAAGTGACACTATTAAGATTCACCTAAGTTGCGTTACTAAAATCTGATTAGATGAAAAAAGCTAAAGTGAAATTCAGCTATGTGATCATGTTAGCAGATGTCATGGAAATCATTTATAAAAAAAGGAATAGACCTAATTCATCAGAATTTCATCTTGTAGACTAGGTATCCCACCCAACAATCCATTGGTTTTAGGTATCCTGTCCAAAAGACCATCTACATCTGGTAGCCAAAATCCAAGGCAAAATAGGAATTCTGTTCATCTACTCTCTCTTTCTCTTTCTCTCTTGTTCTCCCTCCCTCCCTCCCTCCCCTTCTCCCCTCCCCCTCTGCATTGGAAATAAGTTCAGTAAAATTATATTTAAAAACAGAAAATAACTCATCATCATGACTCTAAATTCAGAAATACTTTATGCTCTCTATTGGAGCATGAATGTATTTGCAGTCATCCGCCATCTACCCCATGTCTAAATCTGAAAAAAAAATCTTATTTGTTGTGATGGAGGGAAAGATCTGCTATATTGCTAGGAAAAGGAGAAGAAAACAGAAGGAAGTAGAATGAAAGTATAGTCTGATAGCTAAAAAATAGAAATAAATTTATTTCTGCGGGATCCAATCGGGGTTGGTCACTGAGCTTTTGGACTTGTGCTGGAGCCCATCTTGCACTTCTAGAACTTCCCTCTAGCAGAGTGTGTGCTTTGGGCTATTCTGTGTATGGTATTTATATGGTACCTGCTATTTGTAGCTTTTTAATTGTTGATTGGGACTTTGATGGCTGGCTATTAAATTTATTTCTCTACAAATAGCAAAATTTATATCATATGTAAGCTTCATCCACAATGGTTGCCAACGGTTCTTGTCATTAGGAGATAGGGTTGTTTTGTTTTGTTTTGCTTATTGAATATTTTTATTCGCCAATGACCAAAATAACATTTCTCTCTTTCTGTCTAGTTTGCCAGCAAAAAAACCAGAATGTTAAGTACAATACTCACATGAGAACATTTTTTTTCTTCTTCTACGTAATATCAATGCATTTTCCAATTCTGTGTCAAAATATTTAATCATGAAGGTTTAATTATTAATTAATTTAATTAAAAATAAAACATTTTATGGGATAGGAGGAAAATAATATTTGATCTGGTGTACTTTTGCACAGTCTGCAGTTCTACTGCTATTTATGTGTTGCCCTGTGAATGTTTTTAACATTGTCATTCGCTCTATAATTCTCTGTGATTCCCCTGGAGTCTTCCAACTGGCCAATGGATGATACATGGATGGATGGATGATACATGGATTGACTGATAGGCAGGCAGGCAGGCAGACAGATTCAGTTTAGGCCTGTAAAATGGGGGAAGGGCACCAGGGTACCTAGATTTCATTTCAGAAATTTAAAAGACTTCAGATACATCAGTGATGGCAAGATATTATGGTGCTTCAGCAAGGAAGGGAAGAAACTGAGAATCTAGGAAAAACAAGAATAGGAAAATGCCTACCCTATGACTCAATTCTGTGAAGCAGTCCTCCCACTATTTCCCGCTGTGTTCCATTGAGACAGACATTAATCAGCTTGGCTTTACGAGAATTATACAAAGGGACATAGAAGCCACAAGATCTAGCTTGGTTCAGTCAAAAAAAAACTCTTGCTTCGAGAGTTCAGAAAGAACTTGGTTTTTGTAGTAGAATCCGAGCTCTTTTCAATACCCAATCTCTCTACAACTTCATCATCATATCTTGTGAAAGAACTCCAAACGCCATCTGCCCATATTCATCTATTATAAGTATGGACTATAAGAATGCATACTAATACCCCAGGCTACCAAATGTTAATCATGATATTGACAGATAATCAATGTTTCATTTAGCACATTAAACTTCCTTCTGTTTGTACCTATGTTCAAATTCAGGGTTGTATATCTGTTAATACAAGCCTTGAAAACCATCATTAGGGCTGATAACTTCCCAGAGGCTACAGTTTAAATACTTCTGTGATAAATAGCAGGTGAAATAATAACTTACTTGTAATTGAGCAAAAGTATCCTGTCTAATTGATCCAATTCATATTGACCCACCCAAGCAATGTGATCCCTTTAATTCAATTCAGAATCTTATCCAATTTGATGTCTGGATCTCAATTCAGAGGAACAGAGTTTTATGTTTTGTATTCACACAAAGGAAGAATATATACAGCTATAATACTTTGTAATTTTATGGATTTTATAGGCACATTAAAGTGTGGCAAAGGGACAACATAAAAATAAACCAAATTTCATAGAAATTGATATCAAATTAAAAGGGTTCTCAAGTTTGTAGTTCCAAGAGAAAATCTGGGGATGGACTTTGCATATACAGTATGTTGTTTGTGTTTACTGAACACTTTTCAGTAATAAGGTTAAACATTGGTACAATTTTATAGAAGGAAAGGAAGAAGGGAGGGAGGGAGGGAGGGAGGGAGGGAGGGAGGGAGGGAGGGAGGGAGGGAGGAAAAAGGATATCTCAAAAGTGCTATTTTTGAGGTCTATAAGCCTGCAAAAAGAGTGCTTGGCCAATTCCATTCAGTTATACTTTAGAAAAGTATATGTTTACTTCTTCTCATGCAAGTGATGGGATCAACTCTAGTGTTAACTAATGTTGGAAAGAGCTGAGTATTCAAATGTTTTAGAAAATAAATATTTCAAAAGAACAATAATAAAAATGATCTGGTACCAGGTGCTTTTCACAGATTTAAAGTCATGCTTTATTTTCTTCATTACATTAATAATTCCTCAACTTGAAGGTCTTCATATCCTGCCATAATTTGCATAATATGATTTCCCTTCAGAATAAGCAACTAAAATGGTACCTTAAAATGAAAAAAAACTAAGTGATTTACTAACTGACTGTGGAAATTAATTTTGTCATTCTAGATTACACTAATTATCAAAATATGATTTTTGAAATCTGGATACATATAAACAAAAATATAAAAACCAACAGCATTGAAGGTCTACATTAGTAATTAGTTACAATATAAAAATATGGGAATACATTTCTTTCTACTTTAACTAAAGTATGTTATCCTCTTGACACTGTTTGATGCATAGGATAGCTTGGAAAATGTAGGTTTTAGGAAAATATGGAATATGGAGAAGAGACAAGTTAGTTATCCAAAAGCAGGTTATATGTGAGATTATAGATACCTTACCAATTAGCAATTGTAACATTAAAACTCCATTGTGTTTGTTGAGGCCTTCTGAGATAATATGCAACCTAATGCAGTTCTAGGTTGTATCAACAGAGAGATAGTATCAAGATCACATGAAGCTTTAATACTACTTTATAAAGACCTCACTTGGAATACTCATCCAGTTTTGGTCACTACCATACTAAAAAGATATTGAAACCCTAGAAACAGTGCATATAACCCTTCATATTGTTAAAGTCTTGGTTTTCCAAAATAGACTTGGATATCCTAGGACACAGGTCAGCAACCTGTGGCTCCAGTGCTGCATGTGGCTCTTTGAGCCTTCCCCTGCAGCTCCCAGCCTCCTCTGCCATTTGCAGAGAGAGACAGAGAGAGGCACTTGAGCTTCCCTTCTCTCTCTCTCTCTCTCTCTCTCTCTCTCTCTCTCTCTGTGTGTGTGTGTGTGTGTGTGTGTGTGTGTGTGTGTATGTATGTAAGTAAGTAAAAAAGAGAGTGGACTCATGGTGTTCGCTGAGGAGCTGAAAAGCTAACTGGGCAGGGCTGCTCCCTTGGCTGCGTCTCTGCAGGAAGCAGGAAGGGCAGGAGAGAGCTAGCTAGCCCAGCTATGCTGGCTCAGGAATTCTGGGAGTTGAAGTCCATGAGTCATAAAAGAGCCATGGTTGCCTACCCCTGAGCTTGTTGGAGAACAGCTTGAAGCCAGCTTGCCAGGTGAGCAGAAGATCGGAGAGAGGGAGAGAAAGAGAGAGAGGGAGAGAAAGAGAGAGGGAGAGGAGAGGAGAGAGAAAAAAGAGGGGGAGAGGAAAGAGATAGAGGGAGAGGAAAAGGAGAGAGAGAGAGAGGAAGAGGAAAGAGAGAGGGAGGGAGGGAGAGAGAGAGTGGGGGAAGAGGACTGGCAGACCATGGGCAGAAAGAGAGAGACAGATGGAGAGGGAGGGGGAGAGAGAGAAACAGAGTGAGAGACCCTTTTGACATCTAAAATGAAGATAACACTGAATATATCCTTTTTACCTTTATGATATATAGACCAACCACCCAGTGTCTGAAAAGTCAGTATCAATGTCCAGTATGGCTTTGGCTTATTAATAATGTGTTTGAATGGCTTGAGCAGTAAGCTGTAGATGAAAAACAGTGATGTTCTGCTTTTGATCTTCCCTGGAAATTGCTCCGTTGGTTGCTCTATTCATTGCACTGGGTGAATAGTTCAGCCTGCTCAATGTTTGGTTTAATTCCATTAATTGAAAATCTCTGTCAGGTTGCCATAGGATTGTTCCCCATGCTGTTTGTACAGAGAATAAAGGATTGTTCCCATCTTCTCAAATATCCTTCCCCTCTCAGCACAAATTGCTCAGAGCTACCATTGGATCTACTAGGCTAGAAGCATACTGATATAGCTTTGTGCTGCTATGAGACCAAGCTGTCCCAGTACTCATGCCTTATTTCAGTGACATGCCATGAAATCAGAAACTGGATATCAACATTGGGAGTAGGACAAATTCTGTCAATTGGAGCTTCTGTGACTCTATAGTACACTTTGTACAATATTACACATGTCCATATAGAGTAAACAAATGCACCTCTGTCTTATTTTCATAGAAAAACAACTAAAGCAGTAGAGGTGTATTTAGAATTAAGCAATGACTCTTTCCTCTCCTACTGTGCCAGAAAGCTGTCTTAATGGAAAACGCAATCAGCTACTCAGTAAAAATACCTTTCGGATTTGACTCTTAAAATCATTCAGAACTGTCTCTGGAGAAATAATTAAGAAATGACATATTATTTGCTAGCTCCCTTGCTATTGACAGAATAATAAATGCTCCCCCCCATTTCTATTCATAATAATGTTGGACCCTATGCACTAACTGTCCTTCTGTTGTCATTTCTTTATCACATAGAGCAGTGGTTCTCAACCTTTTTAATGCCGTGACCCCCAACCGGTCATAAGTCGAGGACTACTCAACTGGTCATAAGTCGAGGACTACTCAACTGGTGCAGCACCGTTTGCAGACTGGGGCTTTTGGCGGGCTCAGCAGGGCAGAGACAGCCTGGACAATTCCTATTGGCTTTTGAAAGCCAATAGAATTAGACTCTATTCAAGAGAGTCTATTCTATTGGCTTTCAAAAGCCAATAGAATAAAAGGGAATAGCACAGCTAAGGAAAAGGGGGAAAAAATGGCGGACTGCGTTGTTTGGCGACCCCGTGAAATGGTCGTTTGACCCACAGGTTGAGAACCACTGACATAGAGGAAGCATTTTTTGCTTTTGAGTATATTCAATGTTATTTGTTTGTTTGTTTATTTATTTATTTTCCAAAAAAAGCAATACTGGGATACAATCCCCAAAATGACAGAATGATCTCAATTCGAATCCAAGGCAAACCATTCAATATCATAATAATCCAAATCTATGCCCCAACCACTGGTGCTGAAGAGGATGAAATTGACCGGTTCTATGAAGCCCTACAGCACCTTATAGAATTAACACCAAAAAATGATGTCCTTATCATCATGGGGATTGGAATGCTAAGGTAGGAAGCCAAAAGATAACCGGAATAACAGGCAAGTTTGGCCTTGGAGTACAAAATGAAGCAGGGCACAGGCTGATAGAATTTTGTCAAGAGAATACGATCATCATAACAAACACTCTTTTCCAACAGAGACGGCTCTACACATGGACATCACCAGACGGTCAACATAGAAATCAGATTGACTATGTGCTCTGCAGCCAAAGATGGAGAAGCTCTATATAGTCAGTAAAAACAAGACCAAGAGCTTAAATTAAAAAAAGTAGGCAAAAGCACTAGGCCACTCAGGTATGAACTAAATCATATTCCTAATGAATATACAGTAGAGGTGACAAATAGATTTAAGGAATTAGATCTGATAGACAGAGTGCCTGAAGAACTATGGATGGAAGTTCGCAACATTGTACAAGAGGTAGCAACTAAAACCATCCCAAAGAAAAAGAAATGCAAGAAAGCAAAATGGCTGTCTGAGGAAGCTTTGCAAATAGCTGAGGAAAGAAGGGAAGCGAAAGGCAAAGGAGAAAGAGAAAGATACACCCAATTGAATGCAGAATTCCAGAGAGTAGCTAGAAGAGATAAGAATGCCTTCTTAAATGAACAGTGCAAAGAAATAGAAGAAAACAACAGAATAGGGAGGACCAGAGATCTCTTCAAGAAAATTGGAGATATGAAGGGAACGTTTCATGCAAAGATGGGCATGATAAAGGACCAAAATGGCAGAGACCTAACAGAGGCAAAGAGATTAAGAAGAGATGGCAAAACTACACAGAAGAACTATACAAGAATGAGCTTAACATCCCAGATAACCACAATGAGATGGTCACTGACCTCGAACCAGACATCCTAGAATGTGAAGTGAAATGGGCCTTAGAAAATCTGAGCAACAACAAAGCTAGTGGAGGTGACAGTATTCCAGCTGAGCTATTCAAAATCTTAAAAGACGATGCAGTAAAAGTGCTACACTCAATTTGCCAGCAAATTTGGAAAACTCAACAGTGGCCACAGGATTGGAAAAGGTCAGTTTACATTCCAATTCCAAAGAAAGGCAATGTCAAAGAATGTTCAAACTATCGCACCATTGCACTCATTTCACATGCTAGTAAAGTTATGCTTAAAATCCTACAAGCTAGACTCCAGCAGTATGTGGATCGAGAACTACCAGAAGTACAGGCAGGATTTCGAAGAGGCAGAGGAACTAGAGATCAAATTGCCAACATACGCTGGATCATGGAGAAAGCTAGGGAGTTCCAGAAAAACATCTACTTCTGCTTCATTGACTATGCTAAAGCCTTTGATTGTGTGGATCACAACAAATTGTGGCAAGTTCTTAAAGAGATGGGATACCAGACCATCTATTTGTCTCTTGAGAAACCTATATGCGGGTCAAGAAGCAACAGTGAGAACCGAACACGGAACCACTGATTGGTTCAAAATTGGAAAAGGAGTCCGGCAAGGCTGTATACTGTCGCCCTGCCTATTTAACTTATATGCAGAGCACATCATGAGAAAGGCAGGGCTAGATGAATCAAAAGTTGGAATTAAGATTGCCGGGAGAAATATCAACAACCTAAGATATGCAGATGATACCACTCTAATGGCAGAAAGTGAAGAGGAACTAAAGAGCCTCTTGATGCGGGTGAAGAAGGAGAGTGCAAAAGTTGGCTTGAAACTCAACATTAAGAAAACCAAAATCATGGCATCCGGCCCTCTCAATTCCTGGCAAATAGATGGGGAAGAAATGGAGGTAGTGACAGATTTTATTTTTCTGGGCTCCAAGATCACCTCAGATGGGGACTGCAGCCAAGAAATTAAAAGACGCTTGCTCCTGGGGAGGAAAGCTATGGCAAATCTAGACAGCATACTAAAAAGCAGAGACATCACCCTGCCAACAAAAGTGCGTATAGTCCAGGCCATGGTTTTCCCAGTTGCAATGTATGGCTGTGAAAGTTGGACCATAAGAAAGGCTGAGCGCCAAAGAATTGAGGCCTTTGAACTATGGTGCTGGAGAAGACTCCTGCGAGTCCCTTGGACTACAAGGCGTTCAAACCGGTCAGTCCTAGAAGAGATCAACCCTGACTGCTCTTTAGAAGGCCAGATCCTGAAGTTGAAACTCAAATACTTTGGCCACCTAATGAGAAGGAAGGACTCACTGGAGAAGGGCCTAATGCTGGGAAAGATTGAGGGCAATAGAAGAAGGGGACGACAGAGAATGAGATGGCTGGATGGAGTCACTGAAGCAGTAGGTGTGAACTTAAATGGACTCTAGAAGATGGTAGAGGACAGGAAGACCTGGAGGAACATTATCCATGGGGTCGCGATGGGTCGGACACGACTTCGCAATTAACAACAACGACAACAACAACAACAATACTCAATGTTATTTGTTTGTTTGTTTATTTATTTATTTGCCAAATATATTGGATGCCCATATCACCACAGGGTAACTGGGTGGCTGTTATTAGTAATTTATATTAAAATTCTGTTAATGCAGTAATTAATTAATTGTGTTGGCTTTTTGGCTGGGCTCATATTTAAGTGATTAAGAGAGCAAATGCCTGGAAAGATGTTTATGCAATCACCCCATCTTGATTAACATTTAGTTCAGATAAACTCAAGATTCACTTTCTCCATCCACAAGAATTGTTTTATTTATTTATTTTCTCTCTGTTTTGTTAATAATTTCTCAAGCAATTTCTTTTTTATCAAATTGACAAGGGTTGGGAAAAGTATGGAGGGAGGGAGACGGAGGGAGAGAGAGCATGAATATACTATTTTATTGAAAAAGGAAACCTTTTGTCTTTTTTTTCTTAAAGAGATTAAGTTTATAGTTGTAGATTTAATTATTCTATTTCTTCTGGTTTATACATTTGGCCTGTGTGAGCTGCTTTGTCTCTGTTATTAGTACAAGGCATAATACAAGTAATGTTAATTAATAATGACATGCAAAATAACAAGATTTGTCTAACTTTTAATTTTTCAAAACAGTTGCTAGGGTTGAGGATGAGAAATGTGAACTCTAGCTGCTGCTTAAATATAGTTTTAATTTTGGGACACAACATTAAACTGAGACAACTGAGTATGGCCATCCAGCAGCACTGGAGACCACACCTTCCTCATCTAATGTATTACTATACTGAATATAATGATGAACAGAGCATGAATGGACAAATGTACGGTCTGTTTCTTAATTTTCATAGGATTTCATTTATTTAAAAAATAAAACAAAAAGAGAGATCCTATTAAAATAGAACAAAGCCAAAGAGCTTAAAAACTACATCTAGGTGACCTTGAAATAATGAAAGGTCAGGCTTAGTGATCATCTCTCTCTGTAATTTCACCAGCAATTGGCAAATACAATTTAGAAACTGCTGGGGAGTAAAATTGATCTTGCCAATGAAAGGGGGTGCGGATGGAAGGTATTTAGCTTTGACTTGGTATAAAAATGAATTCAAATACTTTTATTCCTATGCTTACATAACCTTCTCCACTTTGTTAACAATCTTTTTTTCAGTAATTGTGATATGTGAGATATACACACACATAGGTACATATGTATGTGTGTGTGTATCTATATCTATCATTATCTATCATATCTATATCTGTGCATATATATTTATCTATATCTAATGTACACACAGATATACACATTCACAACACACACACACACACACACACACACACACATATATATATATACTATATATGTAACTTCCTCACACACCTCAACAGCCTACACCCCAAAATACAGTTCACCATGGAAACAGAAGCTAACAACCAACTTCCCTTCCTGGATATCTTAGTCTACAAGAAATCCAATGGCTCCCTAGGACACACCGTCTACCAGAAGAAAACACACACAAACCGCTATCTGCACGCTCTCTCACACCACCACCCAGCACAGATCAACTCCATAGCCAAGACACTCATCTCCAGAACAAAACATTTAGCTGACGAACAACACCTAAAAACTGAACTACACACTCTCACCAATGTACTAACACCCAATGGATTCCAAAGAAATAAGATTACAAACCTAATCCAAAAAGAAACCCCCACTAAAATCCAAGACAAAGAACAAGAAAACGGCAAAGCCCTCCTCCCATACATAAAAGGCACCGCAGACAGAATCAGTAAGATCCTCCATAAACACAACATCAAAACAGCATTCTGCACAAACAGAAAAATATCCACCATCCTTAGAAACCCCAAAGATAAAATTGAATTAGAAAATCAAGGAGTATACGAAATCCCATGCACCACTTGTCCCACCACATACATCGGACAAACCAACAGAAGAATAAGTGCACACATTGAAGAACATAAGAACTCAGTCAAAAAAGAGGAACCAACATCTTCCCTGGTCCAACACCTTAAAGCCACAGGACATGAAATTGATTTTAAAAATACCAGAACCATTGCCAAAAGTGAACATTTTAATAACAGAATAATCAGAGAAGCCATCGAGATAGAAAAACGCCCACACAGCATGAACAAGCGAGATGATACCTCCCGCCTACCAGCCATTTGGAAACCCGCCCTTATTGACAAATGACTCCCTAACATAAAAAATGATACCAGACCCACACTCACAAAAACCACACAGGATGTCACCACCACACATCCACGCAAAAAGCAAAACCAAAGCCACACCGATGATGAGGCACGACCACAAACCAGAAGCCAGAGCACAGCTGCATCATTAGCCACTTTAAACCCCTCCGATCCATACATGAAGCAAACTAACACCCTCCATGAAGATGAGGCACGACCACGAACATGAAGCCAAAAAATAGCAAGGCAGCCCAAAATCTTAAACCCCCCTGCAACTCAGACTAACCTGAGCACAACCAAACAGAACACTCCCCCAGCCAATCATAGCACAGCCAACCCCCCAGCCAATCAGAGCACAGCCAACCCCCCCAGCCAATCAGAGCACAGCCAAGCCCCAACCAATCAGAACACACCTCCACCCAATCAGAACACAGCCAAGCTCCCACCCAATCAGTTCATACCCCCACTGGCAGTTAAAAGGAAGAAACAGCTAAGACCACACATTGCTGCTCGAAGCACGAAGCTGAAAACACCAGCCTGAAGATAACGAATGGGACTTCGTCGAAACGTCGCCAAGACACTTCCAATTTTACGCGGGAGAAAACCCGAACAACCAAAGACCTACATACTATATATCTATATATATCTATATATCTATACATACAATATATATACTGTATATATGTATGTGTGTATGTGGATGGATGGATGGATGGATGGATGGATGGATAGATAGATAGATAGATAGATAGATAGATAGATAGATAGATAGATAGATAGATAGATAGATAGATAATATATATGAAGTAAGAGACAACATCGTTGGAGGACGAGGAAGAGGTTGAAACTATTGTTAGTTGCTTATATTTTAAATGCAAATTTGTACTCCTTGTATTGGATTAGAGAACAGCCTGAGAAGCAAATCCACAACAGGAGGAAGAATAATAGAATATAGAACATTGTTTTGCTATATTTTTATCTATAGATAGATAGATTACATTGAAAAACTCAAAAGCTATGAAAAAGCAAAATGTTTTTATGAATCCATAAATACCTTTCTTATGCACAAGAAGCCTGTCTGAGCCATAAAACTTTTCCAAATACGTTGTGTTTACATGTACATATATACACATAAATATACATAAATACATATTTATTCATTCATTCTACTAAAACTTTCCTGACTTTTGCTTATCACCTTCAATATGGCAAAACAGTGCATCACAGAGCAACAATTTTTGAATCAAGGTAACCTGAAGCATCTACCAGAATCCATAAACTATTACTCCCATGTAACTGAAATTTCAAGGAGTTTCACATTGTATTTGCAAAGTCGTGGCTGCTACAGCATCACCATGATTAATTAATGATCATGCTATTATGCTTTCCAACTACACTTCCAAGAAACCCATAGGATCATTGCACAAGGAAAGATAAGAGGGTTGAACCCCTGCCTTCTTACTTGCCTCCATCTGGTGCATGCATCCAATCTGCTGGCAGCAAGGTTTGGGCCTTTGTTTTATTTGCTGATACTATCTCAGTGCTACCACATATTCATTTGAAGGGATATATATATATTTTTAATTTATTGACTTTTATGTTACTGATTAACCAGTAAAAGTAAGGCAGGCTCCATTAAGATCATGTTGAGGACTACCTTATATAAAACTATTAAGGTTTAATAGATTATTAACCCTTGAGCATATCAAATTGTTAATGCTAATCCTCTTCTACAAGAATGTGTCCTTCAAGAATAATGTGCTTAAAAAAAATTTCTTCTACAACCTAAAATAAAGAGGAAAAAAATGCCCTTCAAGAACACATGCACTTCGGTAGATAATCTGTTACTTCACAGGCTTCATAAGAGATAGATGTCGAGTAGCATTAAAGGTGGGGAAAAATAACCTTTGTTTTTTTTTAAAAAAATAAATGAATACATTTTGCTTTAAAATATGAAGTTCACTGAAATGTAAGAAAAGTATGTCTCTTTGGGATGCCCTCAAATTTTATCCAGTGATGAATATCAATTTGATGTATTGTCACTGTTTACTCCATGATTTAGACAAAGTTTAGAAAGTAAGAAATAATAAGATAGGATTCTAGGGGTTTAACTGTCATAACATATATTTAAATACCACTGCATACTGACTTTTTAAAAATGGATTTTTGAGAGAAAAAAACAAATAAAATAATCTGTTGAACTGAGCTTGTTTGATGTAATTTATATGGATGCGTCCATGCAATGTTCTTGTCATAATTCAGTAATTTGTCATTGCCCTTTTAATGTCTCTGTGCATGTATGTTAAATGGAGTGTATTTAGGATGGCAGTATAGTACAGTAATTAAGGTATGAAACTACTCAACAAGTAGTTGAGATCCACCCTCATCTCTGGAAGATCACTAGATGACTTTGGTCACTGGATAACTCAGTTCAATGTCTCAGGTGTCTTGCGGAAGAGTGAATTCTATTTGTAACCTTCTTGAGCATACAGGGAAAAACTAGATGGGAATCTAATCAATATATGAAAAATATATGAACAATAGAAAGCTATTCCAATAATCAAGTTCAGGAAGAAATTTTGATATGCAGAAAGACAAGTGGTTTATGAGTGGAATCCTCAGCTTTATAGTCCAATATCACATACAGGAGTAACTACTTTAAAAGGTTGGAGTCATCATTTTTGTCTTGTCCTTGCTGTTTCCAGTTTATTATGCCAAAACATGATGCTGGCTGGACAGCTACTTTACTGAAGCTTGTTTTTAAGAGGTCAGTAAGCTGCTTATTGTGAGCATTTTGACTTCTCATTTCATTTTGTACACCAACCTTACTCTGATATGGCCTAATGGCTAATCAATAAAGCATTACTTTACAAGTACACCACCCAAAGTCATTAGGGTGAGCAGTATAAAAATGCCATAAATATTACTTCAGTTGCAGAAATGCAAAAAAGCTTGTTCTGAGAACAACAATATCAACAACATTATGGAATGTGTATTTTTTTTTAGTTATTTTAGGTTCACAAAAGGCATTTGTTTTATTTCCACCTCAATCATCACAAGGTAAAAGGAATTCACCAAGCACAAAAGTGCTGAAAATAATATCCATTAGGACCAAGATAAAATCATTTAACATACTCCATTTCCTTATTTCATCATTCTATATGATGGAGTGGGGGGTGGAGAAAAAATTAAAGGTAAAGGTAACAGTTTCCCCTGTCCAGTCATTTCTGACTCTAGTGGGCAGTGTTCATCTCTGTTTCTTAGCCAAGGGAGCCAGCCTTGTCTGAAGATGAGCAGAGGTGGCGCAGCAGTTAGAGTGCAGTATTGCAGGCCACTTTAGCTGAATGTGTTCAGCAGGTCAGCGGTTCAAATCTCACCGGCTCAAGGTTGACTCAGCCTTCCATCCTTCCGGGGTAGGTAAAATGAGGACCCAGATTGTTGGGGGCAATGTAAATATATATATATAATATATATATATATATATATATATAATATATATACACATACATACATTGCTTACTGGTGTACACCGCTTAGAGAGTGCTTGCACTTAAAGCGGTATATAAGTCTCATAAATAAATAAATAAATAAATAAATAAGACAATTCCATGATCATGTGCCAGCATGACTATACAACACAGAATAATGTTACCTTCCCACCAAACTGGTACCTATTTACCTACTTGCATTTGTATGCTTTTGAACTCCTCCTCCTCCTCCTTCTTCTTTTATATTATTTTTATTATTACTATTGCTATGACTACCACCTTGGATGGGATTCAGATTCAATTGTACTTAAAACAGACTAATTGAAATCAATTAGAGATGTTAGAATCTTCTTAGTATTTCTTCTATGTTCTGTATTGCTACATTCATAATCCACTATTAATCTGGGAGCTCAAGAAGGTGTATCTATAGGTCTCCCGGTATCACATAGGTTGGACACTGATCCTAATTCAACCATAAACCTCATGACCAATTGAAAATTTGAACCTGGACTCCAAATCAAACACTTTAAATTCTACACTGTTCTCCGGGCAAAACATTTGAGTCTAGTGTATATCAATCAATCAGTTTTTATTAGGGTCATAGACAAGGATTGCAAATATAAGCATTAAAAACAATAATAACAAAAAATGAAAATAAAAGAACAAATTACGGTTAGTGAAGGATTATCAGTGGGCAGTTTGAGTCTGCCTAATTCTGCATACAACATAATAAAATTGGGCCACATTCAGAGAAACTATTTTATGTTGAACTGATAACAGTAGTTGTACATAAAAGAGATCAGTATTTCCCAGGTGTTTTATTAGATGAGGTGTTATAAATTGAATTAGTGAGTCCTTATAGAAGATGCAGCATAGCAGGACATGAACTGTATGAAGGGGCATACTCCACAGGAGCACAGTCACAGCTCATATGGTATTTTTTTTTATATCAGCCTTCCAAAACTGCCCTTTGGATTTTTAAGAGAGTTATTCGATATACATATCTCACTGCTTTAAAAGGGGGAATTTGACTGCTCAAAAAAAAAAAAAAAAGGAACATTCTTGGAAAGAGCAGCCTGATCTTGTTGGTTTTTCAAATCTTTGATATGTTGTTTGAGTATACATTGTTTGATATGTTGAGTATCTCTTCTATAGAAAAGGGAAGTTTTCTTATCAAATCAAGATAACATTTAAACAATGCATAAATAATGCATTTTAATTTGCTCCTGACTTAATAAATAAATGAATGTAATAATGGACACTGATTTACTAAATAAATAAACTGTGAGAGACATGTAATTTGGTTGCCCTAGATGAGTGATTTCTATTTGTTTTATATCATGTCCCCCTTTTTAATCGTTTGTAGATCCAAATGTCTGTTGACGTCATTCACTAATTAGGACATGCATCAGATCTCCAATCCCCTCCTTCTGTAATCTATTGCCTTCCCAGTACAAAAGTCCTACAATAGGAGTCCCCAACCCCCAGACTGCAGCCCAGTTCTTGGCCACAGCCCATTCAGAACCAGGCACAGCTCCATTTGCGTAAGCTGCAGATACATGGAACCATTCCTCCCCACCCCCCTGGGCTGGTCTGCAAAGCCAGAAAGGTTGGAGACCATTGTCCTACAACATGACTGCCAATCAGATCCTTAAACCCCCCTTGGAATGTCTTCATCCATACCAAGGGCACTATGTCCCTCAGCGTGGAATTCCTGCCTTAGAATGTTCCATATAAATAAAATTAGACAAAATCAAAGACATTTTTTTTCATATCCTTAGCAAGCATGATATTTCTCAACATTTTCAGGTGCAAGGCAAAAATTCAGTAAAAGGGGTAAAGACAAGTGTGATCAATTGCAGCAATACAAATTATAGTCAGTATAGAAAGTATACTTAGTAAGGAAACTTGAAATCCCATCAACTGTATTAGATATAAAAGTGTAAGTACTAAAACTGAAATGGCAACTTCAGTATGATCATCCACAGGTGTTAAATTGTGGGGTTCGATTTTTTTTTTTAAATACCAGCTAGACAAGAGAGCTTCTAATACCAGATGTTAAAATAAAATGCTTCAGCAAATTTACTGACTTGACAGTCCACAACATAATGGTTGGGATTTAAAACACTCCATGGCATTGTATTCTTAAATACATACTCAGGAAACCTGATTGAGAAAAAGTTAAGACTGTAGAAGGGCAAAGCATCAACATATAGTAGATCATATTGCAGTAGAACCTATGTGATCAATATAATGCCGTTTGTTTGTTTGTTTATTTATTTATCACACTTACATAGTTGTCTATTTCACAGATGTGACTCTGGATGGTGCATAGTAAAACAAACAGCTAAAATGAGAAAAACCATAATTAATTCCAACACAGATTTACATATGTACTATAAAACTTAACATTTAAATTAATATAAGAAATCAAGCTTTTTTAAATGACTCTCACAAGAGGAAACAACTAAAAAGGCAGAAGCTACATTATCTTCAGGCTGGGGAAACTAAACAGCTGGCACTAAATAGTCCACTATTGCTTGTGAATTCTCTGCTGAAAACATTTGAGATACACAACTCAAGATAACTCAGAGAACTTGACTGACTAGGCTAAGAATTAGTATCTGACATAAATATGGATTTGTATCTGGCATGCAATGAGCCAGAGCACATTGGTTATAAGCATGGTACATTTCCATGTATGCCTCTTGATTTTTAATTTTATTGATATATATATAACTCATGCAAATACTGAGTAAATCCATTTTATAGTTATCTTGATAAATTCATGACACTGCATTTAACTTTTTAATCAAATTAATGACTCTCTGAAATTCTTTTTGCACTTTGTTCTGCCTCCTTGTAAACATAGAAAAGTAAGTTGAGCTTTCCCAGGTAGTATTTTTTTTTTGTACAAATCTGAACTTTCTTTTGTGTTTTATTGATACAATTTTTCATACTTTATTTTCAGCTCCATGTAATATAAAGACTCTACTTATTGATATAAGCTTGATTGTGACAACCTATCTGCACCAACTACTAACAACTTAGATTTTTTTTAACAGAATAACACATCTGGAAAGGATCTTGGAAGTCTTCTAGTCCAGAGGTCCCCAACCTTTTGGGCACCAGGGACCGGTTCTGTGGAGAGAGGTTTCTCCACAGACCAGAGGGTGTGTAGTTTTGTGTACTGCTTGCATCTCATAGATGGGGCTTTGCTTGTTTGTGCGGACTGGTTGCTGGCATGCTGCAGCCTGGTACTGGTCCATGGACTGTTTGTTGGGGACCCCTGTTCTAGTCTAACCCCCTGCTCAGGCAGGAAACCCTATACCATTTCAGACAAATGATTGTCCAATCTCTTTTTAAAAACCTCCAGTGTTGGAGTGCTCACAGCTTCTGAAGTTCCATTGATTAATTGTTCTTACTGTCAGGAAATTTCTCCTTAGTTCTAGGTTGCTTCTCTCCTTGATTAGTTTCTATCCATTGGTTCTTGTCCTGCCTTCAGATGCCCTGGAGAATAGGTCAACTCCCTGTTTTTTGGGCAGTCTCTGAGATATTGGAAGACTGCTATCATGTTACCCCTAGTCCTTCTTTAGACATACCCAGTTCCAGCAACCGTTCTTCATATGCTTTAATATCCAGTCCCCTAATCATCTTTCTTGCTCTTCTCTATACTCTATACTCTCATCATCTTTTTTAACATCTACATTAACTCTGAGCCATTTCTTCCTAAATAGAATTAGAAGAATCTGTGAAATTTTCTTGGGATATGAATTTTCTCAGAATGATCTGGCATTCAACCATCTACAACTGTGAGTTTAAAAGTTGTGGAGCTACACAACTTTTAATAACTCATTTCACAATAGAAATACAATTTGCCTGGAATGAAATCTTTGCTCTGAAGAGAAGGAAAAGTTGAGAAAGAGAAAAATCTAAGAACTGTGCATCTGAGGCACAGTTATAATGAAATAGAAGCAATCCAATTTCTATGTTTTAGATTGAAAATATAATTATTCATGAACTAGATTGAATCACTATTAGTAAGTCCCATTCTTTGCAGTGTAAATCAAGTGATGTCAGTCTCTACAAAACATTCATGCATAAATCTTTAAGAGGAAAGCTTCCTACCTATGAGAATATTTGTGTAGGTTGCCATGCAATCAACATCTCAAACTCTTTTTTCCCAATGAAATATATATGTAGAACTTCTGTGGAGATTAGCATCAAGGATGTACTTGTATGTATAATATTCTAGTGCTGAGCTTGGTGGACTTCTTGTGGACACTGTGTTACCGAAGTAGGTAACATCGTAAGTACAGATCTACAAATTCATTGTCATCATCGTTATATACTATATAAAGATTCCACAACTTAGAACCTAAAACCAATGTTTCAGCTGACTAATCGAACTCTAATCTTTTATAATTGACAAGGAAAGTCCATCCATGACTTCTGCAACAAACTTAAGCTTTATCTGAGAAAAGAAACATGAGTGATAGATGTTCTTTTCTTTTCTTCTTTTTAAAGGGTGCTTAAGATAGAATCCCAATCAAGAATTTCCTCTCAGCTCTAACTATAAGGAAAGCCAGACAATTGCATTCTATAGCTAAACCAGTCTTCTGAATTTTGAGGTTACTTCAACATACTACATCAACAGTGATCTCACTATCCTCCTTTATGGCAGCTGTCTTTATGAATTATCACTAGAAATTGTCCCATGTTAGACATTAAGGTACTGTATATGAATGCAGCCTCTAAAATGTCAGTCAGTTAATCATATATTGTGGGAGTCATGATTATAATACATCAGATGGCCGTGTGTTAATTATTAGAATACAGAAATCCTATTTAAAGGTATCCTTTCTTGCTTGTACTTTTTAAACAACCATATTTTCAAAGAATCCTTAGATCTTACGGATAAAAGCTTAAATTATGTCAGATAAAAGAACAAACAACTTGTTAAAGCTGCTAGCAGGATTGTTTCAGCAGAAAGGGATCACTTCCTTAGAAATTTGCTCTGATCCAGTATGACAATTATTAGTATCCCAATGTCACTTAGAATTGTGCAGGGACTGTTCTTCACTGATTCTCATATATTGTATGTTAACCAAAACATGCCCCCAAATTTCCTTCCTAACAATAAATATGTATGAGATTAGGAATGCCAAAACTATTGCATTTCTCCCCCTCCAACTTTAAATATTAATTTTCCAAGCTTTATGCTATGGACTATTTCATGACTGATGGTACATATAGGTCTTAGTATAGAATTTTTGTATTAAGGAAGAAAGACCAAGGCTGTCTTAAGAGTCTAGAACAAACTGCAGTTCTTTGGATATGTTTTTATTTTTATTTATAATGTTTCATTTTTCTATGAGAGGGGGAAAATTGGACAGCATTTGAACCTGCATATTCTCAATTTCTTCATACAGGAGTTGTTAGTGTTTTATACTGGGCTCCAATCAATTTTTTAAATAACACTAGCACTTAGATTTGTATACTGCTTCACAGTGCTTTACAGCCCTTTCTAAGCAATTTACAGAGTCAGCATGTTGCCCCCAACAATCTGGGTCCTCATTTTACCTATCTCAGATGATGGAAGGCTGAGTCAACCTTGCGCTGGTGAGACTTGAACTTCCGAACTGCTGGAAGTTGGCAGTTAGCAGAATTAACCTGCAATACTGCATTCTAGCCACTGTGCCACCACTAAATTCTTAATTCTATGTTCAAATCATCTAGTCCAAGTTTAGACCTTGCTAAATAAAAATATCAAGCTGGTAGGTTAGTAGTTTCTCGCCTATCTCTTGGAAGACAGTTAGAACATAGAATAATAGGATTGGAAGGGACCATAGAGTCCTTCTGAGATTTTACCAGTCATCCAAAACTAAGATTCATTCTGTGTGGAATCACCTGCTCTAATTCCTTCAGTAATTTGGGATTTGATCCATCAGTATCTGAAGATTTTAAATCAATTTTTGTACAAATCTGCAGTTGCTACTTAGTCCAGTGGCATAATTGTAAACTGTTAAGACTCAATTACTTCCTTTCAGACATTAAGCAGACATAATAAAATAACAATAATATTAATAATAATTTATTAAATATATATGCTGCCAGCAATTCTGGGCAGTTTACAATTATTAAAATATTTTAAAAACAAAGGAGAATAAGAAAACAAAACAAAACATATCATTCCTAAATATATATATCAGCTAGCATGAAGTTACTGGTTATATCTTAACTAGTTATATCTTAACCAGAATTATTGGGCCTCTAACAGACATATAGACTCTGACTTAAGGAAGTAGTGATTTTTTTTTAAAATAGATGCTTTGATTCTGAATGAGATTATTATTGTATAGGTTATTGGCAAAATGGTGGCTTCTCAATATTAGATGGACTGGAACAATACTGATAATTTGGATTGAAAAGTGAAGTAAATTTGGCAATAAAATGTAATACAAACTGATCCCCCCACCTCTTTGGAAGCTCCCATCTGACCTCTGGTGTTTATAGGAAATAAATTTCTCAGTCTTTAAAATTTCTTGGCTAATAATAATAATAAAAAGGAGTCCTTGTGGATTTTACTTCAGTAGTCTTTGCTGACTACAGGGGGCGATGCTTAACTCCATTTCAAGCTCATTGAGCCATCACTGTCTGAAGACGTTTCCATTGTCATATGGCCAGCATGACATCATGGAGTGCTGTTACCTTCACTTTGTCATGGTACCTATTTATCTACTTGCATTTGCATGTTTTTGAACTGTTTGGTTGGCAGGACCTGGGGTGAGAACAGGAGCTTACCTGGTCTTGTGGCGCTTAGGTCTCAAACCTGTGCTTTCCAGACAGCAAGCCCAGTGTTTTAACACCACCTCTTTATCCTCTGCTAATAAGTGAAATAAATTTGTCCTTGATAAAACTGTGATATACTGTATCCTTGTTATGAGAGTGCATGTGGGCATTCGTATTTGTTCATATTGGAAGATGAGTGGGCATTACAAGATCATTACACCTTCAATTTACCAAGGTTTCACAACTGAGCTTAAATCAAAATTTGCTTTATTCCATTCATCTTCATCTTAAAAGTATATAATTGAAATGTAATGTAGTTAGGCCAGGCATATCTATATATTTTTGGGTCTAGCATTCACAGCACTAAATCTAACCAATAACCCCTTTTCTTTTTATGCTCACTATTCCAAACTGGTCAACTGCAAAATACCTAATTCCTCAAACTTCAACCATTGGGAATTAGCAAAAATCTTTGAAAAGTAAATATTTTAAAATATTTTAATAGTTTTAATATTTTAAGGTAAAATATAATGAATTCCATGTTTTAAGTTTGTTTGCAAATTTATATTACAATATCCTTTAAAATGTGGCTGGTAGGAAAACTCTGTATGAATGGAAACAAATGCTTTTGATGCTTTCCAGTTGCCATGGTGTCAGGTCTCAATTGCTTTCTATACCCTGCTTTGTAGAACTCGTGTAATGGAGAGACGCTGGCATTTTTCCCTTCATGTTCCTTTCACAGTCTGAGCATGGCAACATGTTCCATTGAATACATTTGTGTTTTTATGTAGGAGGAATGAAGGAATATGGGTGTCATATCTCCCCTAGACTAACCCTCTTGAGAAGAAGTAGGTACTCAAAGAGAATATAGAGCTGGTGGCATTAACTCAGACAGCAACTTCAAAGTGCTCAATTGCTGAATCCCCACCCCTCCCCATATCCTTCTGTGCTTCCTCATCATGGTAGGGAGTGTTCCTGGGAGAGCAAAAAATATCAGAAATATATGCAAAGAGTTTTACCTACTTCAGTCAAAGCAGGAAGATCTTCCCAACTGCTTAGGTAAAGCAACTAGGCATGGATATTGGGCAATAGTTGTATAAGAAGATACTGGGGGCAGAATATCAATTTAGTGCCAATGAACAAGACATTGATTTGCCTTGTACAGGGAAAAGGAAACGGTAAAGCACTCCTGTTTCTCCCAAGAAAACCACCCATGTAGAAAATATAAACAATTAATGACACAATGCTGGATGATTTTAGAAAACATGAAATATGCTACTGAGAAAATACTGCAGATATTTTGAACTTTTAATGGTTCATGACATGGTTAACTTGCTATCTGGTTGCTGAAGTTGCCATACAGGCAAAGAAAATCTGAATCTGCAAAGACTGAATGACTGTTGGAATGTGGAATGTAAGAAGCATGCACATAGAAACAGCCAAAAAAACAAAACAAAAGAAAACAAAAAACAAAACAAAAAACCTACCACCCAATGACATGAAATAGATATGAATTGACATTTTAGGAATTAGCAAATTGAGACTGACTGGGATTGGACATTCTCAGTCAGAGGATTGCAGTGTTTTTATTCAGAACGTTAAACAATGTGTTTATAATTAGGAAGGGTATAGTTAAGAATGGTACTTGGCTACAATGCAATCAGTGCCCAAATCATATTGGTCAGAGTTCATGGACAACCTTTAATATGCAGGTTATTTATTCTCTAACTATTATGAAAAAGAAGAGACAGTTGAAAAGTTTTATTACCAAGTTCAATTTGAAATCAACATGCAAGCAAGATGCGCAGGTTGTGATTGGAGACTGAAACACCAAAGTTGAAAACATGAAAGCGGAAAATATAGTTGAATTGTATGGTTTAGGAAAAGCAAAATAAAGCAGACTGACTTATTAATTTTTGCCACTCCAATGATTTCTTCATGGCTAGCACTGTCTTCAAAATACTAAAATTACTCCTGTATATGTGGATATCAACAGAGGGAATCCATAGAAATTGAATTAACTATAAGGTGCTGACTGTAGAACACATCATGAAATGCTCGTGTACAAGTTCCAAGTTAATCAAGAAAGCTAATAAGTTTCCATGATGTGATCCTTAACTTATACCCACCGTTTTCAAGATGAACATCAAGAATTGCTTTGAAGTCCTGAATCAGAGAAATTATAGAGTGAAAGAAGTCATTAAAGGTGAATTTGGGGTAAAATGCTAAAATTAAAGAAGAGAAGAAAACAAATTGCTGTGAAGAGAATCCAACGCCAAAAAGCCAAAAATCTCAAAAAGGAACATAGTAACATGCTTCAGACACCATTACATGAGACAAGAAGCAATATTCTATCAACCTCTGTTTAGTCATTGAAGATGGAGACAAACATGGAAAAACAAAAACAAGGGAATCTTTCCAATAAATTTGTTGATAAATAGTTCATTCTTTTGGCGAAATTAATACAGTTGGGAAGAAGCATTATTGGGCTTCACACAATATCATAGGGTTTGAAGGCATCTTGGAGGTCTTACTGAACTCATTTTTCCCTGGAATCACATCAGCTCTTTTCCAGTCCTTTGGCAGTTCCCCCTTGTTCTAGGAGCCCTGAAAGATTTTGTTCAGTGGTTCCAACATCACATCTATCAGCTCGCTGTGATATAAACTATCTGGTCTTAGCAATTTGAACTCATCTGAAGTGGATAGGTGTTATTTTACCAATTACTTAGGTATTTTGACCTGCTATACTGTACTGTTTCCCATGGTGCTGCTTTTTATAGGTTGTGCTAATTTTTTTCCCATTTTGTGTGAAAACAGATGAAAAAAAATCTAAATACAGCAAATATAGCTGCATAGAGAAATGAGTTTTTTTGAATATATTAAGTTACAGAAATACCTTTGGATATGAATTCTGATCTATGAAATTGAGAGGTTAATTGGGGAATTGCTGGACTGGCAGAACACACTTTAAAATATTTCTTCCAGAGATAATACTAACTAGTGCAGAAATCACACAGCAAAGGGTGATATGAGAAGTTGTGTTATTGTCATATAACACAGAGAGATATCAAGTAAATACTTATTTTATTTTATTATCAAATTTATTTGCTGCCCATCTTATGGCTGAAGGCAACTTTGAGCAGTTTCTTATTATAGTCTCTCATCATCAGGTAGAAATATAAATGAAGCATTTTCTGTGGCTTGCGAACAGAAAAAAACTAGCCTAATTTGTGCACCATAACTTGAACTCAACTCATCCAATGGACATGGCCAATAATTTACAATGGTTTTTCTGTACAATACTGTTCCCACTCTAATTAGGAAAACTCTAATTCTGGTAAGCACATGTTTCAAAGCATGAATTAGCTTTGCTGACCATCTCTTTATGAGTTTTGGATATCATTAGAAATCATTGCTCTCTGGAGATAACATACATCTCATAGACAAACTAAGCAATGCGTTCTCAACCTTGATTGCATTTTTGTATTCTCAAATTAATGTCTGAGCACTGAGATCGATTAAGAATATAAAATGAAGGATAAAAATGCCTATGTTTTTTGCTTAACAAATTGTGATGTGGATAAGGTAACAGTGAGAATCAACTTCTTTCATTCTCCCACCAGCTTAAAGTTGAACAGAAAACTCTGATTTATATTAGCCCCCACATGCTAGAAAAGAGTAGAAGTAATGAACATTCTGAGCATATTGTAATATTTCATAATACATGTTTATTCGCTGATATGATAGCTTAAGATAGGTAAGAGCATTTAATGAAGTTTTAAAATGCATCAGCCTCTTTACAGCACTGAATCCAATATATTCTGAGATGAGAGGCTATCATAAGCTTAACATAATTGCAATGTTATCATATTTATTTCAGTCAGGAAATAACAAGTATGTGATTATTGTTTTAAATTTAAATTTTCCTTTAGAGTTTAGAGTGTCTCTAGTCCTGTGGGCATAGGCTGATGCATACATTCATTCATTTATCTATTTTTTCTTATTCATTTATTCAAGCAATGACAGAACAATTGTTTTAAAAGCATGAAAGATGAATTTGTTAAACCAGGGACATGAGAACAAAAGTTAAAAAGGCACAATCGCTTGTTCATGTATGCATAACATCTACAATGGTAGAATGTAATTTGGCAGAAATTTATTTATTTAGAAGATTTTTATTGCCACCTGCTCGCAGTGGCAACTCAAGATGGCTTACATAAATAATAAAAAAACACCCTATAAAAAACTAAAATAGCAAAAGGAAAAATAAAATGATATAATAACCCCCCCATCCCAGTGACAACACACATTAAACAAGCCATTTGCTGGGCTCTGTCCTGCTCTGGGTTCCCCAAGCCTGCTGGCAGAACCAAGTCTTCAGGGCCTTCCAGAAGAGTATTAGACTGGGAGCCAATCTAATGTCTGAGGGAATGATGTTCCAGAGAGAGGGAGCCACCATGGAGAAGGCCCTTCTTCGGGGTCCTACCAAATGCATCTCCTTAAGGGATGGGATCCACAACATTCCTTGCTTCCCCGCTTTAGTGGGTTGGGTAGATGTGACCGACAAGACACAGTCCCTCAGATAGCCTGGTCCCAAGCCAAGAACGGCTTTAAAGGTAACAACCAATATCTTGAATTGCACCTGGAAGCAAATTGGCAGCCAGTGCAGCTCCTACAGAAGAGGTGTCACAAGTGCACACTGAGATCTGCACAAAACCATGTGGACTGCTGCATTTTGTACCAGCTGGAGCTTCCAGATGCTCTCCTATGTAGACCGTGTTGCAATAGTCAAGAAGGGAGGTGACTAAGGCATGAGTGACCGTGAGTAGGGGTTGTTGGTCCAGGAAAGGGCATAACTGGTGCATAATCTGCAGTTGTGCAAAGGGCCTCTGGCCATGGCTGGCACTTGCTCTTCAAGCAGGAGCTGCAAGTCCAGTAGTATCCCCAGATTATGCACAGGGTCTGTTTGGAGCAGTGCCACCCCATCCAAGACCAAAGATGACAATTCTCCATGGGTCAAAGAACCCCAATCCCAGAGCCACTTGGTCCTTCCAGAGTTCAGTTTCAACCCTTTGCTCCCCATCCAGCCCCTAACAGCCTTTTGGCAGTGCGAAAGGAAGGTTACAGCATCACTTAACCCATCACGGGCTGAGACATACAGCTGAGTATCATCAGCATACTGATGATATCTCAGTCCATGGTGATGGATGATCTCACCCAATGGCTTCATGTAAATGTTAAATAGGAGTGGAGAAAGTACCAAGTCCTGCGGAACACCACAAAGCAGTGAGCGAGGGCTGGATCTCTCACCTCCTATCAATACTGACTGAGAGAGGCCTCAGAGGAAGGAAGTGAACTAGGATAGCACAAGCACTCCCAACCCTCAAAGCTGCTTCAGAAGGAGACCATGGTCAATGGTATTGAAAACCTCTGAGATGTCAAGTAGAGCAAGGATGGATGCAGTACCCCCATCCCACTCCCATCAGAGATCATAAAAACGCACAACCAATCCTGTTTCTGTCCCATATCCAGGCCTGAATCCTGATTGGTAGGGTTCTAGATAATCCATTTCATCCAGAAACCTCTGGAAATGCCGCACAATTACCTTCTCAACAACCTTCCCCAAAAGGGGAAGATTGGAGACAGGTCGGAAATTATCCAACAGGGTGGAATCCAGCAATGGCTTCTTGAGAAGAGGACAGACCACAGCCTCCTTAAAGTACTGGGGCATTACCGTCTCCTGCAGAGAAGCATTAATCACTGCTAGAGTCCACCCACCTATCACCTCCTCGGTGATGGAAGAATAAAAAAAATATTAGAGCAAAACATCTGAGGGCTAAAAGGTGTAAGATAAAACTTGTGACAAAAGGTGCTGAAAATGGTCAGTAATTAAGAAGGGCAAGAAAAAATGATAGCTCTTTCTCTGTATGTCAATGAACACTCAATCACCCAGACCAAAAGTATTCATTGACATATTACAATACATTTTGGGGAGAAACCCCTGCGATTGGTATGGCAAGAGTTGGTTCATTCCAATGATTCTCTGACTCTCTGCCTAACTTTTTTTTTATTGTGACTGATTAAGCTTCCAGGATGGGGAGTGAAACATTTCAGATTAATAGATTAATATACTTTGGTCCAGTTGCTCTGATTTAACTTTTTTAAAATAGTTCTTTCTATGGCCAAACCAAGAAATTGTAAGCCCATCATTGTCTTAGATGTAGTTGAGTGAGAAAGAAAAAAATGGAAACTGTTTTGTTAAAGTTACTCAATGTTTTTTTTTTAATGAGGAGGATTAGTTGTTGTTGTTTTGAGTGAAGTCCATGTATTCCAAGAGATTATGTAACTTTTTAAAAACTTCATCAAATTTAATTAGTTTTTGAAGTCCTGCAGTTAACCAAAACCTCATGGATTTCTCATGGAAGTTTATCCCAGGCTAATTTGATTACCCAAAGCAGCTGAGATATTTGTGCATAAAAATAAAGGTTGAAAATAGAAAAGGTGATTCTATATTACAAAAGAAGCCAGGCAAGACTTTTTTAAGTGTATGTGAAGTCATGCTAATTTCATGGATATGCTCATGGAGTTTCTGTGACAACTATACATAAGCATTTTGCTGTTGCTTTCTTCTGAGATGTTTCTTAAACTCCTGGTCAACCCCATAATCCCATCCTTCTATTTTTCCTTTTGAGTTTTGACCTTACTTAACTTCATGGACAAATGATGTAAGTCAGGTACTGTCACCTACTAAAAAAGAACTTATTATCTTTCAGGTAAGAGTGCAAGTGTAACCTAGTCAAGAAGATGCAAGCAACTGAGAATGGACTTCATATCAAAGTTGAAATATACAACTCATTTAGGGAAAAAAAGCAAAGCCAATAAAAATTGTGGCAACAGTATTCCAGTCAAACATAAATCCAGATGATAAATCATAGAAAGAAGCCAAGTCAGGGTTCAATGACTATGGGAGTTAGGTAATGTAGGTTAACATTTCAATAAATTAGCAAAGGACGGGTTTTTACTTATTTCTTGTTGAGTGTTCATTGATAAAGATTATTCAAGTTAATTTCAGTTCAGTTTCTGAAGGGGTTTCCACTGTCTTATTCCAGAATTATATATGTATGTATGTATTTTTCAATGTAATTTACATTCCTGCACATTCCTGATGATCTTCCATCAAAGTTTAGCAGGTTTAACCCCGTTTAGCTTCCCAAAGAAAATCTATGTGTATTTAGTAACAGCAGTTGCTTGGAATACCTTGGTACAAACAATGGAACTCAGATATTCATAATCATAATGGAATTCAAATAGTTTCAAAACTAATCCCAAAGAAACATCTACCCCCATGTAGTTTGGTTTTATGGTTGTCAGTCGAACAGCAACAACACTATTATGGATTTATAACTTGTAAGATTATTTTAGAATACCCAGAGTAAAAAATATATAAATCCAGCTCCACTTTTGACTCCATATTAAAAACTCAAGCATTTCAGGAGAAAAAAAAAACAATAACCTAAATGTATTTTCTAATCTGCTTTTTCTCCTTCTTTAATGAAGACTCATCAGAAGAAATACTGTATGTAAGACAGAATTTTGTGATTTGTGCCTTCTAGTGCTATGTCTGGTTTTATACACTCCAATATTTGCTTGTGAGTCACTTGTGCTGTCCAAGAAGTGTGCAAGAGCCTTCTCCAACACCACAGCATGAACAAGTCAATTCCCCACCTATCTAGTTTTGTTTTCATAGTACAAAATATTAGTAGTTACTTTTAAAGTCCTTTAGGCTTGGGGCTGGATGAACTGTGTAACCCTGATTGTATCTCCCAAACCTATTACATCCAGCTGGAGATCCATGGCAGGACTATGGAGGATGGCCTTTTCTCCTATGGCACCCACCCTTGGTAACATCATTCCCCTGGCAATAAGACTAATTTCAAACCCAGCTGGCCTTTTGTAGGACTTTAAAAACCTGGTCTTGTCTTTAAGCCTGGGCAACAGATATATGGTTCAGCCTGTATCACGGTAGGTTGATTTTTGCTTTTGGTTTGTTTTTCTCAACAGCTCTGTTTGTACTTTTGTTTTTATTTTGTTTTTAAGTTCTGCTAGCTGCCTGGAACTATTAATTGAATGGGTGGTCATATAAATAAAATAAAGTGAATTGAATTGAACTTTAATATGCCATATATGATAAGAGTTTTGGGAAAACACAAACACCAGCACTCTCTCACACACACACTTTGATAATTTTGAATATGTTCTTGTATTGATAAAGCCTATTATTTAATTGTCTGGTAAATCCAGCAATTTTTAGTTGACCAAAGGTTGCAGTCCCCACTCTCTGTGATGTCTCCCTTGAACAATTCCCCAGATACCTACTCAGATGTCAGCTCAAGGGAGGATGGGCCAATTCCTGGCACATCAGAAACTGAGTTGATTGATGGCTCTGAACAGCCAGCTGGAAGGGATTTGGCTGAAGCTCCAGCTGGGGAAAGCTTGCATTGACCGACAGCCAGAGAAAAGGAGGAGGAACTGCCTTCTGCACCTCATCTGAAAACATGTAGGACAGAGAAAAAGCAGGAGCAGAGAAGGTCAGCCAGACTACTCAAGAGGAGAGGGCCTCACCCATCTTGATGGGCTGCACCAGAAGCTGGCTATTTATCACAGTAGACAGATGAGGCATGGTTGGGAACAACCTGTTTGTTTTCTAGCTGTGTGTTTTTGGTCATGTTTCCTGCTTCACTCTGAATTGACAACATGTTTGGAATTTAATTGTGCCTTGGAGACTCTGAACTTTTCTCACCCTGTGAGCTTTCTTGTATGTGGATTAAGTTTGGCCTGATGGATTTAAGTTTCTCTGGTGAAGTTATTTTGTTTGAGCAACTTTCAAGTGCCTTATGGACTGTTGGGCCATTGCTCTATGGACTAACCTTGGTTTACTCATGGCTGGACTTGATTGGGACAGTTCTGGGTTTTTGGTGAAGGGAATTTTTGGGGAATATTAATAAACTCACTAGATCACAATTATGTTTGTGTGTGTGAGCGAGTGGGGTAGCACGCTCTCTGGAACAATACCCCCACAGAGACAATGATGGTACCATCTCTCCTGGAGTTCTGGAAAGCTTTGAAAATCTGATTTTGGCTCCAGGTTTGGGATTGAGTTCTCTGAGGCCTCTATTTTGTTTTGTTGATTTTGTTGTTTGTTGCTTATTACATCATTTTAGCCTGAGCTGTCCATATGATTTAATATTTTAATGTTATTTTCTAGATTTGTACACTATCCAGAATCTATTGGAGTTGGGTGGCTAATAAGTGGAAGCTTCAATAACCTTACAACAGACTGCGTTTTCTCAGGAGGAATTGATGAACTTTCAGAAGTATGGGTTTATACCTATTTTTGAGCTATTTTTACTATTTGGGAAGAATTCTCATTGAAAGGCTCCCAATTTATTGTGTGTTGTCATATGAGTAAGTGGGATGTACATCCAGAAAGAATAAAACAGAGTTTTCCTATTTGTGAAGAAGAACAAGCAACAAAGAAAAGTAGTAGTTGCTATTATCTTCTCTCTCTTGACATGTCAAGTGTAAAAAGTAAAAATTGATTTGGACAATTTCATTAATTAAATTCCCTGTCAAGATGTTTGCTTGCTAGGCTACTAACAATAAAAGAGTCCTGATCAATTGCAAAGAAGCCCATTTTTTCTTATCAGGTTTATAATGTACAATGCATGTCAAGTAAAATTGAAAACAGGAAACTTTCATGGTCTTATTCTTACAGTAAGGGTAAGCTGTGCAGTGTTAAATTTAAATTTAATTGAGATGGACTTTGTTTTCCTTCCTTCCTTCCTTCCTTCCTTCCTTCCTTCCTTCCTTCCTTCCATCCTTCCTTCCTTCCTTCCTTCCTTCCTTCCTTCCTTCCTTCCTTCCTTCCTTCCTTCCTTCCTTCCTTCCTTCCTTCCTCTGCAATCACTTAAGACTCTGACAAAACAAAAAAAGCAAAATGGAAAAAAAGATAGCAAAATCAAAGGAAAGAAAGTCGACTACATGCCCTAGATGAATGCCAGCAATTAATTTTAGCTCAGTGAGCATTGGAACAGTATTAATTAAATTTCCTGGCTAAATGCAAGGCAGAATGATGCCAGACAGATCGCCAGGGGGCCTGTGTTCCAGAGCATTTGGGAGGGGGGGTATTATGGATAAGGCCTATTGCCTAGCCCAATCTCCTGCCCCTCCCTCATGCATTTTTCATGGAGAAGGGATTCTCAGCAGACCTTCTCAAAATGTACAGATTCAGTTTGGCCATGTGCTATAATTTAATGGGCTTTAAAAGCGATAACCAACACTTTCAATTAGAAACCTATTGGCAGATAGTGCAGTAACTCAAGAATTACTCTGGAACTGTTAGCTTTCTTTGCCAGGAGTCTGGCCATCAAATTCTGCTTTCTGAGTAAGAGCTGTGAGTCTATCAGTATCCATCCGAGTCATGAACCTATAGTATTTATTTGGGGGCAGCACAATTGAATCGGGAATGTATAAAGGGATCGATATTATCAGATCGCCATAATGTTTACTGACAAGTAACTTCATCTTGGAAGAGTTTAATTGGAGCTTGTTTCATCCCATGCTAAAAGCCTTCAGACATCAATTCATGGCATCTGGTGTATTTCCCTAAAAAAGTCTGGGTTGTTTTGAGCAGGTCTGCCAGGCATGAATCTGCAGACACAATTGTTTCAGAGAAGAATGGATGTGGTGCTATTCTTATTGACATTGAGTAGGCTTAGTTTTGAGCTTTTAAAGTGCTCATTTGCATCCACTGCTGTGTTTTTCCCCCAGTATTGCTCTTTGTGTATTTTCAGATCAAATCAGTTTAATACAGCCCTAAGGCCAGATACAGCAAAATATCTAATAGTATAACTGTGACATACACACTCACACACACATACATAGATAAGATGAATAGAGATAGATAGATAAATAGATAGATAGATAGATAGATAGATAGATAGATAGATAGATATAGCATCTAAAGTAAATAAGATATAATAAATCAGTATCATAAAAAGGAATGGCACAGTGGCCTAGAGGTGAAGACATTTGCCTCCCACTCATAATGTTGAGAGTTCATTCCTAGGCAGTGACAGATGTTTCTCTATCAGGGCACAAAGATAAAATATCTGTTGCAAATTCCACATAGGCATCAGGAAGGATATCTGGCCAGTAAACACTCAGCTCCATTCAGTCACCCTGACTCCACCCTGATAAAAGGAATTACAAGGTCATAAAAAGAAAAAAAAGTTTATTAAAAAGAGATGAATGAATGTGCATCCAAACTTTGTTAAGAGTGTGACACATTGTGCAGATGGTAGCACAAAACGGATAACTTGAGAGAATTATTTTTGAGTCCTTGTCCAAAAGAAGTTAAAGGAAGAAGAAATCATGCTCTCTGTCCAGAAATGACCTCAATAATGGATAAATGAAGGTCTGTCTAGAATCTTAATTAAGTAGTCCTTGACTGATGAACCACATCTGGAATTGGAATCGCAGCATTGAGTGCCCATATGACCAATTCACTCAACAACCACAAATTGTGATTGTTAAGTGGAACAAGTCCCATGTAAATAATGTGAGGTGCCTTAGAAGATAAAGGGAAACTCTAGGAGGCCTAATGCAATCTGCACAGGACTGTCTATCTACTGTGGAATTTGCCCTGCCAAAATCTAAGATTGCAAATAGTCATCATGTGATGATGGGTCAACTGGCAACTAAATGTGAATAAGCTACCAAGTGCCCAGATCATAATCATGTAGCCAGGTGGATTGTCTATGACATTTTGCAACAATTGGAAGTTCTTTATAGGTCATAAGGCATCTTTTCTGAGTCTGTCACAACTGTGAATGGTCTATAAGGGATTGGTTATAAGTCAAGGACTACTTTTATAAGGAACAGCATATTTGATTTGATTTGTGTCTTTCCAGAAATTTCATTTCCCTCTGCTCTTCAATAAACCAAAGAGGTTTTTGAGATCAGCAACTAGGAAGACCTCTCCTGAACTATCACATCCAATGCCCTAGCCATCTGTGTGATCAATCAAATGCAAGATGGTACTGCCCACTAAGTTGTCAGGGAAACCTCCCCACCCTGCACCCTCTGTAATCCTTTAGCTTCCATTAGGTTCCTGGGATGGTAGAGATCCAAAATATCCATTGTTTGAAGATGATGTGAATTGACCATGAAAAGAATAGATGCAGTCAGATTATAACTGGAAGAGACCAGATCATCACTAAATTAATAAAGAACAGATAAGCATTATAATCAACTCTGAAACAAAACAAATTATCCATCATTATGGATTATCATGGATTAATAGAAAGATAATGAGATAAAATTATTAAGAACCCCCCTAGGAAGATAAAATTTAATTCTGCTTTTTAACTTTTCTATTTTGAAGTACAGCTTAGGAAACAGAAAATTGAATTTGAAGAAAACTGAACACATATTTAAACTTCCTCTATTCAAGTAGAGGAAATGATATTTTATTTTGCCTTTTCATTTTTTGTTGTTTTTTAGTATTTCTATGCAGCATTTAACAAGGACCAGATAGTGAATATTCTGTCACTCTTCAAGTGTGACTGAAAACAGTTTTATTGCAGACAAATCTTATTCCACCTGCAGAATCTCACAAGAAAGCAGCCCATGTCTGCTGTTTATGAAAGCACATAGGATTATTACCAATCATAACTGAACTACAAGGTCAATGGTTGCAAGATGATCTAAAGTAAGTCCCTGAACCAGCTTATGTTGAAATGTTCTCATTACACTGCTAGAAACTCATTCAACCATAGTTAAAGATGCAATAAATGCTATTATGTGGCACCTAGTTGCAGAAAGACTTAATATACTACCATCCTTAGAGGAGGCTATAAAAAACATTAATTAGATGTTTCTCAATAAAGTGTCTAAGCCAGATGGCATATCCCTTGAGATCAACAAACAAGGTGGACAACATAAGGCAGAACAGATTACTAAATAAATTAAACTGTTTGAAGAGAATGACATACTGGCACAAAATTTAAACAATAGTTAAGTCTTATTAGAAACTATAAAGGGCATAGGACCAATTTGCCATTTCTTATCCCAGAAAGTCTTTGCAAGTGCAACTGTGGATAAATTGATTGCCTAATTTGCATCAACAGACCAAAGGATTCTGAAGGGTCTGTTTTATTTTATTTTTAGCTTGCACCAGTGCCAACAAAATAAAATCAGCTTGATGTAATTAGTTATCTTCGAAACATAAGAACATTTTATTCCTAATTTCACATTTTTGTAATATTGTTTTTGTACCTTAGAGGAAAATCAATATTATTATGAATTCTGCCTCTTATTATTTTCATAGTTTTACTGATACTTCATTCAGATAAGGAATGTATTTGGAGCTATGTGTAATAGATAGATTGGTATAGAATATGATACTATATATGGTCCAGGACAAAATATCTAGCAAAACAAAACATCTTCAGTAGTAATGTTTTAGGAACTTTGTGTCTGTTATGGTGCTTAGGAATTCCGGTGTTGTCTTTTATCATGGTGCCAAATTGTGGAAGGATACTGTAGAAGATTTTCCATGTTAAAATATAATGCATGGATATAATAATATAAACAAAGCTTCCAGGGGAGGTATAGCAAACTGAAGATGGCTTTGTGAGAGCAGAACTGATAACCTTGGCAAAGACCAAGGAACCAATATGTAGACTGTTCTTTGGAATCTTTCTGGATAAAGAGAGGACAAGAGATTACCAACATAGGCTCCATAAAACTGCTCTTCATGAGGAACCTTCAAATTTGTGTGCTGGGAGATGATAATAGTTGCATCTTGCTTGCAAGTGTGGCAGAGATTTTTCAAGAACACTACTTTCTCAAACCTCACTTTTTAATAATTTTGCAAAATAGCCTCTTAACTATCTTAAAGCTATTACAAACTTTAGGATTTGACAAATGTGAAAAGTCTTCATCAGGTGAGTTTATCTTCAACTCTGAACAAAAGAAAAATTAGTTATAAGGTTAAGAAATTAAAGAATTTGAAACAAACAGCAAAAAGCTAAGTAAGATTTTTATCTTAAAAAGTTACAAACAGACTAACAGTCTTCACAAAACTGGAATATTGAAGCTTTTATGATAAAATTTTGTATTTAGTCCAACTCAATTATAATGTAAATATAGCAGGGACAATTGACGCTACTAAATCTTCCCATTTGTTATAAGAAGTTTGCAAAAGTGCTCATTGCAAACCTTTTAGATTCTTTTAGAATTTCATCAGTGAAAAAGCTTCTTTTATAGTTATCATGTTTTTTTTTTTCTTTTTAGGGGAAAAAACCCAGCTCCTCACTGTTTTATATCCTCATATAAAGAGTTCTCTGAGCTATTGGGGAAAGGATAAACTTTTTAAGAACCAAAGAATCATAAAGATGATGCAGAGCATTTAGACAAATCTGTCACCTGTTCAGCACATGAACCCAAATTAAAAGACTCAATATATCCCAAGAGATTCAGCCTCCACTTGAGATAAAGCCTATCATTTACCTCTACAATTGATTTCAGTGCCAGATTGTACTTTTTTCTGATTCTCACTTTCAGTAATGTTTCTGAAAAGTTTTATTTAGCTGAGAATTTTAAATGTACTTTTGACTTGTCTTCAGCAGTATTTGTATGCCCAGTTATGCATAACTGCACGTCAGGCCATAGACCACAGGCAAATGTACTCAAAGAAGAAGCAACTCATTACTTTGATGGTGTTGAAAGTAAGGAAGATGAACTTTACAGAAATATACAAAAACTATTATCTAGGGGAAAAAAAAGGACTGAAACATTTTTAAAGTTCAGAACAATTAGATAAACATTCAGAAGTAGCTTAGGCAGAAGCCTCCCTAATTCACTAGGAAGGAAAAATATATAGGAAGAAGGAGGAGATACAAAAGAATCCTGCTGCAACATTGTTTTGCAGAACAGAACAGGAATAGAATAGAATAGAATAGAATAGAATAGAATAGAATAGAATAGAATAGAATAGAATAGAATAGAATAGAATAGAATAGAATAGAATAGGCTTATTTGGCAAAGTATGATTACACACACAAGAAATTTGTCTCTGGTGTAGAAACTCTCACTGTACATGCAAAGCAACAGAATCATCATCATCATCATACCAATAAGAGGGTAGTAAAGAAGATAAGAATACTACAGTTGTACTATATGGGTAAATATACATAGTCATTAGATAGTATTTTGAGAATTAGGTGTTCAGCAGAGCAATGTCACGAGGAAAAAAACTAGGAAAATTTTTGAGCTAATCTGAATAAAAGTATTTTTAGTCTTCCTGTGAAGTTAATTTCTGGGGCTGAACTCTACTTAGTAAGACTGACATCATTCTTTCAAGACTGATTTTACTGTAGCTTCTGTGCCCTCTTATATTCCAATGGATCACAAGTGGATATGGTGACTATACTCTCAGTAGATAGCTCATTCTTTGCAGATTTTGTCATAAGCTATCTATTGAGAGCATAGTTACCATATCCACTTGCAAAAGTTATATTTATTCATTTTATTATATATGCCACCAAGGTTACAACCAATTTTGCAAGTAAAAATGACATAAGGCCTAATTCCATAATTTTGGTAGCATTCTATTTTATGTTTAGATGGTAAAAATAGAATCCTATTGTTTGATTATTTTTAGATATCCCCCCCACAAAAAAGTCCCTACCAGGATCCTGAAAAGAAATAAGTTGTTTCATCAAAACCACACAAAGCAAAACAGTTAAACAGGAAATGGAAATTATACCAAACATGATAGTTGTAGAGGCTAATACATACTACAGTCTCTTATAAAATATTTCAGCTTAATCACGCATGCTTAAAAATATTTAATGTAATGCAACTCTATCCTATTTGCATATGTAACAAGAATACTTTATACCAAACTGCATTCCAAGCAGCAGAGCCACTGTTTTTAGAACTCCACAGTTCTAAACTCTACTTGGAACTCTACTTGGTCTACTGCAGTGGTGACGAACCTATGGCATGGGTGCCAGAGGCGGCACTCAGAGCCCTCTCTGTGGGTACGTGCGCTGTCACCCCAGTCCTAGGCCTTCAGCTAGGTTTTATAAAATCTTTTCGCTTTAGGCCTCCGTCACCAAGTACAAAAAAAAAAAAGGTTCAATCAATCAGTCAATTTCAACTTCTCAGGAAAAAAAAGATCTCGCAAAGTTGGAATTGATTGATTGAACTTTTTTGTCCCACCCAGTCTGCTGTTACCACCACAGTCACTTCCACCCAATGGGCCACACCCACCCAATAGGCTATACCCACCCGGCACCCGACAATGCTTATGTGGGTTTTGGGTTGCAGTTTGGGCACTTGGTCTCTAAAAAGTTCACCATCACTGGTCTATTGGATGTGTTTATTTAAGAGTTGCTATTCACAAATTTGAAAACAGAACAAAATAAGAGAGTTGTAAGAGACCTTGGAGGTCTTCTAGTTCAATCCCTTCCTTAATCAGGAGACCTTATGCCATTTCAGACAGGTGGCTGTCCAGTCTCTTCTTAAATGCCTCCAGTGATGGAGCACCCATAAGTTCTGAAGGCAAGCCATTCCACTGATTGTTCTCATTGTTAGAAAATTTCTTCTTATTTCTAGGTTGCTTTTCTCTTTGATTAGTTCCCATCCATTATTTCTTGTCTTATCTTCTGGTACTTTGGAAAAAGGGCTTAATTATATACACAAAAACATTGTGTGTGTTTTAACTTGAATTAAATCCTGTTTCTGATAAAAAAACATAAATTGTGGTCACAGGACACTATGATGCTACAAATGCAAGCAGGTTGCCAAGTATCCAAATGCAATCTTGTGACTATAGACTATATACATAACCTTGGAAAATTGCATCCAGTTTTGGTTGCCATGATATAAAAATGGTGTTGAGACTCTAGAAAGAGTGCAGAGAGGAGCAACAAAGATGATTAGGAGACTGGAGGCTAAAACTCATAAATGGATAGAAACTAATCAAAGAGAGAAGCAGGGCTTTTTTTGTCATCAAACGCTCAGAACAGAGTTCTGGCACCTTTTTTGGATGGAATCTTGTAGGGTAGGCAACGCGGGTTGTATGACATGTGTGAGTTCCAGCACCCCCTTTTTTTTTTTTTTACAAAGAAAGCGCTGGAGAGAAGCAACCTAGAACTAACGAGAAACTTCCTGACAGTTAGAACAATTAACCAGTGGAACAACCTGCCTTCAGAAGCTGTGAATGCTCCAACACTGGAAGTTTTTGAGACTGGACAGCCATTTGTCTGAAATGGTATAGGATTTCCTGCCTGAACAGGGGGTTGGACTAGATGACTTCCAAGGTCTCTTCCAACTTTATTATTACTATTACTATTACTATTACTATTAGTGTGTGTATACAGACTGTGTGTATATATACACACACACATACATATACATATATACACAAAAACACACATATGTCTTTGTTTGTACAGTATATATCAGTTTACTAATTTTTGCTTGTGTTATAAGATCCTTTGTTTAGCTCATGCATGTCCAGTACATATGTCTATATATCTATGAGATACACCCAACAGTTTCAGAAAGTTTCTAGTGTAATCAATAAAATACTTACCAATTTCTTTTTTATGTTATTTGGCTTTCTCAGTTACCCAGTTACAGAAGTAATAATGTCTCATGTTTCTTGTCTTTTTCAAAACCCAGCCTGAATCAGATATTCATCTGATTCTCCTTTTCCATGGAGTCCTTTGAGCTGTATTGGATGATCCCAAGCATTATTTTGCTAGCATGTGAAATTAAGTATATTGTATTATAGTTTACACACTCTGTTAAGTTTCCCTCTTTAGTACAGAATGTAGACAGACCTTTTCTAATCCGTTGGCCATTTCAAGGTGATGTCCAGATTTGCTGGCATAGATTCTTCTTATTCCCCTTTTTATATTTCCATGGTGATTCAATCAGTTTCTGTAGCCTTTTGACTTGGCAAAGACTGGAGATCTGATCTAGCTTCATCTTCCCTATTTTTGGAAGCAGGGAATACTTTCTAAGCCGCTACAGTGTTTCTCTACCTTGACAATTTTAAGGCATGTGGACTTCAACTCCCAGAATTCCACAGCCAGAAATGCTGGCTGTGGAATTCTGGGAGTTGAAGTCCACATGCCTTAAAATTGTCAAGGTTGAGAAACACTTAAGGCATCTTGAATGCTGATATCTATTGTACATTTTTTCAGTACAGACATTCCATTTTTGTTCGATCCTCTTTGCAACAGTTATAAATTGCCTATTGACATCCTTTAGCATACCAATCTGACACCTACTTCTGAGTTCAGAAAAAAAATGGAAGATTTTCCTTCTTTTTCAATGTATTTATAGATGTTACTGTAATATTGTTTCTTATCTCTGCTATCAGCGGTATGAAGATTTTGTTAAGCTCCTTCCAGAGAATTTTATCCCTCTTGCTTTTGGTTTCATTCCTTGGCAATTTTCAATTTGTTCTGACATCTAGAATACTTCTTTGTGTTTCTTCATCTTTGTCTCTTTTCACATTTGTCCTTAAGTGCTTTTTAAAGTATGCTTCACAATTCCTCTGATTGCCTATTAATGAGGTTTAGGAAACCTCTGGCGTTCTCCTTGAAAATGGTGGGGTATATTCCATACTATGGAAACTGGCTATTGCTTTTCTATACCCTGTGTTAAAACTTGCACATAAGCAGTTCATGATCTGTTCCACAGCCAGCATCTGGCCATGTCTTTGGTACTATAATTGACCCCCCCCCCAACCATTTTAGCAATAATGTAGTCAATTTAATTTATATGTACAGCTAGTCCTTGACTTATGACCACAATTGAACCCAAAATTTATGTTGTTAAGTGAGACATTTGTTAAGTGAATTTTCCCCATTTTATGACCTTTTTTGCCACAGTTGTTAAGTGAATCACTGCAGTTGATAAGTTACTAACCGGTTATTAAGTGAATCTGGCTTCCCCATTGACTATGCGTCTGAAAAGATCGCAAAAGGTGACCATAGAACCTTGGGACACAGCACCGATCATAAATATGAATCAGTTGCCAAGCATCTGAATATTGATCACATGATCATGGGGATGCTGCAAAGATCCTTATTGTGAAAAATGGTCATAAATCACATTTTTCAATGCCATTGTAACTTTGAAAGGTCACTAAATGAACTGTTGTAAGTTGAGAACTACCTGTACTCTATCTGTGATGTCCATGTATACAGGCAGCATTTGGTTGTGTAAAAACAATACTAGCTAAGAAGATTCATCAGATTGGCACTAAACTGATAAGCTGATCTGTTTCATTTGAATTTTTTAAGTGTATAAAATACAACTACATTTTTCTCTCTAATATTTACAACTTTGGCATTGCACTTATAAACAGTACACCTTACTTCAGTGGTGGGATTCAAATATATGAACAACTGGTTCTCTGTGTGGATGCCACTTCCAGAAGTCTGTTCTGGGTCTGGGCAACAAAAAATTAGCTACCGGTTCTGCTGAAGTGATGCAAACCACTGAATCCCACCACTGCTTTACTTGCATGTTTTGACTATTTCAAACTGGAGTTGATTGTAAAATTCATCAATCTCCTCTTCTTCATTAGTGCTTGAAACATAAATTTAAATAATTGTCATATTGATTTTCCTTAAATTTAAATCAACATTATTCAGTAATTGATTGCACTGTAATCAAATGCATTTCTTGCTATATCCTTCCTGTTTGAACTGGATTTTTTTCTCTTTTTTTAGAGTTCTGGAACATATGAATCTTGGAAATAATTTTATTAAATGCATAAGGCCAATTTATAGTTCTCAGAAAACACTAATAATAATTAATGGAGAATTAACAAAACCTTGTGAAACATAATTAGATACTGATGATGTAATTGCTAAAATATATGAGCTTTTGTTAAAATTTGAAATAGAGGAAAAATGGAATGTATGATGAAGAGGATTAAGAAATTGGTTACAATCTACTGATAGATCAATGGGAAAATATGTGGTAAACATTTGAAATTTACATTATGTTATGATCTCAAAAATATTTTTTTATAAAATGATATATTACTGGTACATGACACCAGATAAATTGTCCATAATGTATAAAGATGTTTCAACTGTATGTTGGGAATGTAGACAATATGTAGTGACATTTTATCATTCTTAGTGTTCATGTAAAAAGTTAAAAATTACTTGATTCAAAATACTTAGGTATAGAGAATTTTAAAGATTAATATTCAATTAAAGATTCAACACTACATTATCCGCTATGGAGGAATAGTTAGTGAAATTGATAATTGATGCTAAAATAGATTGACTTCTTTGATTAGAAAAAAAAGACATTTGTTATTTTTATTGGTGGCTGGAAACTGCTTATGGATTTTTGTGTAAACAATTAAAAAATGAACATGTGATTTATGGTTTTGATGATTAGATAAGATAAATTATATAAAAAAGAAGATGATTTAGCTTTAGAGAGACGTTAAAATATATTTATACCTATAATTGCTGGGAAAACTATCAAAGGCCACTTCCTTCTACCTTTTTAAATTTCTTTTTGTCATTTTTTTATTTTTATTTTTGCACTTTTTGCTTTTCTTTTCTTTCTTTTTTCCCTTTATATTAGTTTCAATTAGTTTTTTATCTTCTTGTTTTTTTAAAAAAAATAATAAAAATTATAGACCAGAAAAAGAGCGACTTCCCTATTATTTCAGTTTTTTTCAGCTATGGCTTTTGCAGCCCTAATTGGTTAATAAATAAGTATTGTAAATTCTGCTGAAAAAAGTGGCAATTCTTAAAACTATAGGACTATACTATTTACTTAACAAAATAAACATTTGTTTCCATTTTGCATATAAAACAAAGAATTTTGTTTAAGTGGAAATTGCTGTCTAATACAATATTTGGCTTTACAAGAAAGAATTTTAGCCCAAAAGGGAGGATTTTTTTTTTAAAGAAAGTATTCAGAGAACACCTATGGTATCTCTCTTTATCTCCCCTGCAATCAATGAGGCTTAACTTTGTGGTAGGATATTTGCCTTCAGTTATGAATCTACAGTCCTGTATAAACAGAGAAATGTATGTGGTTAAAAGGTGGCATATAAAAAAGGAATGTTTAATAGACACAAATGTACAGACCACCTGAAAGAAAATTGAAAGCAACCAACGCAGAAGATGGATTAAGCTGTTGTCTGAAGATACTGTGAACGAGCTGAAAATGTGTTCTCTGAAATGTTCTGTTGGTTGAAAGGATGCCTTTTTTTCTCCTATTTTGAAGGGCAGGGGAGAGAGGGAGGACAAGGTGTGTGTGTGTGTGTGTGTGTGTGTGTGTGTGTGTGAGAGAGAGAGAGAGAGAGAGAGAGAGAGAGAGATTTTAAATAAGCTAATATAAAACATAATGGAATATGTGTTGTTGGTATAATGTGGTATATTAAAAGCTTTCTCAATATATACACATTGTAATTAATTAAATAGAGACGCAGGTTGAATACAAGTTAAAAGGTATTTAGATGATCAAAAGTACAAAGTGAATATAAGATGCTTTTTCTTTTGTACCACTTCCTCCTCCTCCTCCTCCTCCTCCTTCTCCTTCTCATTGTTTACTGGTCACACAATGGTTGTAAATATTTTGAATCAGCCACACTTCTTGAGATATCAAGCTAGGAATCTCTTCTCTTGAAAGACAGAGTAGGATCTATCACAATTCCTATCTTGTACATCCTAGATTACTCTACTGCTCTTGGGTACAATAAATCATCTTTTCCCCATGTTAGTGCTGAATTAATATTCATTTTCTCCTCTTTTTCATATCATATTCTTTATTTCTGACAATGGAATATTGTGAGGCATGCTTCTGTGCTTCACCACCTGAGTGGACATTTGAACTCAGGTCCCTTCAGAGTCCATCTCTTCTAGCTTGTTGGATTAGCACCTGGAACTGAAAAACTGGAGCATGGTTGTAGACCTGATTTTAAAAAATGGATGCAATTAAAGCACACATAATGTTGCTTGCCATAAATTACAATGTGAAGAGGACATTGCAACACACATAATGACACTTGCTTTAAATTACAGTGCAAAGAGGGCATCATTATTTATTTTCTGTTAAGCAAAACCTTATAATGAATATTAATTGTATAATCAAGGACATCTTTCAGCCATTTTATTCCACTGCTCTGAGACCTGTTCCACTTGATTTTCTCTCTCTCTCTCCTTGCCCTCCACCTAAAACATCTGCTTTGAAAATATTAGAAGTTAGATAACCTTTATTGTCATTTTTTACTGTGGGCATAACGGCACTCATTAAAAATGAAAGTTAGTTGCTTGCTCTCAAAGTGTACACATACATAACACACATTTAAACATACTATTTACAACATATGTATAGACCCACATAATAACTGTTAATTACTCTCCATCTTGAATACATAATGAAAGGAGGAAGCTTTTGAATATCCAAGGTTAATACTGTATGGCACAAAACTGTGACTAAATTTGGATGTTCTGCTTTGGATACCACAGAGCCTCCTCCCCAAAGGTAACAAGGAAAACAGGTCATTAAGAAAACCTCCTCCTCCTCCTCCTCCTCCTCCTCCTCCTCCTCCTCCTCCTCCTCCTCATCTCTCTCTCTCTCTCTCTCTCTCTCTCTCTCTCTCTCTCTCTCTCTCTCTCTCTCTCTCTCTCTCTCTCTCTCTCTTCTCCTTAACTAGATGAAATTTACAAGGGTTGCCACTTTACCTTCTAGCTCCTGATGCAGAGGAAAAAAAGAACTGAAAAAACCATGGTAAACATGGTCCTAACACCAGATCATAACATCATCTTGTTGAGACAGAGGAAGGAGATGAAATCTGGAAAAGGCATTCTTAAGACAACTTCATGTTCATCTTATTTACTGGGAGTCAAACAGCTTAAGACTGCACTTCAGAAAATCCCTTATTTGTGTATTTGGAGAGTGAATGGAAAGAATCTTAGCAGTGGCAAATATGCTTGGTCCATAATATTTTTGAGTAAAGCAGGTTGAAGAATTGGGGGAAAAAGAAGCTACTCCCCTGATAAGAGTTGTGCAGTATATACAGTATCTAATAAATAAATAAATAAAATTAAAGAAGCGTCAATCATTAACAGTTACTTTGTAGTTGAATATAATACCTTATATCCGTGGTGGCAAACCTATGGCACACGTGCCACACGTGGCACGCAGAGCCCTCTCTGTGGGCACACATGTCATCACCCCAGTCCTAGTCCTTCAGCTGGGTTTTATAAAATCTTTTCGCTTTAGGTCTCAGGCGCTGTGTACAAAAAAAAAAAAAGCGTTCAATCAATCAATCAATTTCAACTCACAGGGAAAAAAAAGATTTCGCAAAATTGGAATTGATTGTTTGAACTCTTTAGTCCCCACCCAGTCTGCCGTTACCACCGCAGCCATGCCCACCCAATGGGCCACACTCACCCAATTGGCCGTACCCAACCAATTGGCCACACCCACACAATGGGCCACGCCCACCCAGCACTCAACGATACATAAGTGGGTTTTGAGTTGCAGTTTGGGCACTCGGTCTCCAAAAGGTTTGCCATCACTGCCTTATACAGTATTTTGGTTATACTCAACAAGATAATCTTAGGTCTGAAAGAACATTAGGAAAGAACATTAGGAAAGGACATCAAGATTCAGGAATACGGTGTGGCCAATTCACGTATGGAAGCAAACCCAGTTTCCTAGAAATTAGAGAATCTTTGTGAACCAAGTCAGGACATGTGCCTGGTAGATAAATGATTCTTTGGGAAAAAATTAGAAGATAACCAGCCACAGGGCCTTATAAAGTCCTGTCATAGAAAAAGAAAAAAAATCCATTTGCAACATTCATTTAAGTTACCTCCTCTCCAGTTCAAGTACAACTCATCTGATAGTTGCAAACTCCCCTATAATATTAGACTGTTGTAGTTGAGTAGCATATTAATCACTAACATAAAACTTAAATGCAGCTAATCTGCATTCACTGTGCACAATAAACTTTCAATGTCCACATACTGATACATAATGAAAAATCATTCTAATAATCAACAGTTAAAAGATGAGATGAATAATAATTACCAAGTATATATTGGTTGGATCTGAGGTTGATCTTTAATGAACATGTAGCATCTTTTCATCTATGAAATGTTTTGAGATTACTACTCGAGAAGAGAAAGGAGGAGGAGAATATTTTCATTAATTTCTCCTTCTTTAAACTCTGATTTTCTCATCACATTCTGTAGTGTTCTTGTTTTGTAGGGTCCTTTATTCTTGCAAAGAAGACATAGTAAAGGGGGAAAAATAAAAATAACAACAAAAATCACTTCTTTTTTCTGGTGGACGTGTTTATTATGATAAATTAAAAAAAAAACCCAAAACCAACATTCCAGTTATTCACATGTACAATGACAGTCCTTACAAAAGCTATATGCTGATTTATATTGTTATCTTGTTCTTAGGAAGCTGTTCATAAATCCATTCTGATACATTTCTTTATCTGATAAGCAAAGTCTCTCTCTCCCCCTCTCTCCCTCTCTCTCTCTCTCTCTCTCTCTCTCTCTCTCTCTCTCATACACAGACACACAGACATGCACAAACACACAAACCAGTAATGAAGGAAACTTTCAGAAGCAATGTCTCATTATAGCAGCCTTCAGAGCAATAGTTCTGCAGAAACAAATCAGAAATGGAGCTTTATACAAGTCAAGAACTTAAATGAATAGATTCCTTTTATCCCTGAAGATCTTTTCCAAACCATTCTCCTTAGTCTCAGGTCTGATGCATATTCATAATAATATGCAATTAATACAATTATATACTTCAATATATAATAATGTATTATTCAGGATTTTGTTTGTTCATGCAATCCTTCCCTACTTTTTTCTATCAATTAGTTATTGCAAGAATAGCAATAGCAATATATACCACTTCATAGCACTTTACAGTCCTCTCTAAGCAGTTTACAGAGTCAGCATTTTCCCTCCAACAATCTGGGTCCTCATTTTACCAACCTCGGAAGGATGCAAGGCTGAGTCAACCTTGAGCCGGTGAGACTCGAACTGCCAAACTGCTGACAGCTGGCAGTCAGCAGAATTAACCTGCGATACTGCATTCTAACCACTGTACCACCACAACTCTTGCCAATATAAGAATGCATGCATAGAAAAGAACGTAGTAAAATGATTCCAGAAATATTTGTTTCAAGTTACAATGATTTGTGTGCCATAGCACAACAATTCTTCAGTCTGCAATAAACCCAATAGCTACTGTTCTTTCCAAATGAGCTGCAATCACCTGGGATTTTCCTATTGTCTCTCTATATACAGATGCTCAGCCCACAAGCTAGATTGTATGTAAAGGATAAAGGCAAGTTATTTCTAGTGAAGATCAAAAGTCTAATTGTCTCTGTACATAGTATAAAATTCTTTACCCAATCCAGAATCTAGTAGTTGATGTATAGCCATAGCTGTGGAAACCAACCCAAAAAAAGGCTAAAGGGTAGCCTAAAAAGTTGAATTTATTTCTGAGGAGTTCAATTCCACAAGGTCTTCCTCTTAGCAACTCTGCAGATTTCAGTCAAACAAACTATAGGGATGACGTAGTGAAAACCCTTCCTGTCAAGATTTGATAGCATGGTCAGTGATTAAAGTCTCTGTGCCATTCTTCAAGGAGAACTGAGAAATTTAAATCTGAGGGACTATTTCTCCCCAATTATATTGAGCCATCCCATTAGTTCTTGTAAGAGGGGCATGCTGTAGATTCCCATCTATTATGGGATGTGATCTGGTGGAAAACAGGAAAAAAATATTTTCTGTCATGGCACCACTCTCTAATTCCCATAGATTAGATTAGCCTACAAGTCTGTAAAGTCTCATAGTGTCTCTAAACCTGGGGATCTAGATGTGTAATGATTGTATGGATTTATTTGCTTGTTATTGTGGTTGCATTACTCTTACTGTTATGTGTTGTATTATGGTGATTTTTATTGCTGTAAGCTGACCAGAGTCATGACTTTGAGATGAGTAAATGCTTATAATAGTCTGAAGATTTGAATCCTGACTGTCTTGCTCCTGATATTTCAAGCCAAAACTATTTAACTCTTTATTGTCAGCTTTGACATGTTCTGCCATCTGCCCTTTCTTTCCAGAACAGCTTTCTCCAAGGGTGAGAACCAAAATTCCTTTTTCAACAGCTTCAACCTTTACACTTTCAATTTATTTCTGTAGAGGAGTGTAGATGTGGCCTTGAAGCAGGAAACACAAAACGATTGCTCAGCCCTGGAAAAAGAGAGAGAGAGAGAGTGAGAAAGGATGTCAGAACTTGAACTGATGTCCTTTCTTGAACTTATAGTTTGTAAAAAGGAGGATAGTGAAGATTTTGGATGAGCTTCCAAAAGTCCGTTAATCTACAGTACCTTATAACTAGAAAGCTGTATTCCTGAAATCCTTGTGGATTCTTTTTCTTGAATTTATTTCATTTCATTGATTTGTTTAAAAATAATATTAAATGCAAAAGAACAGAAAACAGTTAGAAAGAAAAGAGGGAAGGATGCGGGGGGGAAAGCAATATTGAGGGTACAGACAAGAAGCAAATAAAGCTTTCAAAAAAACTCCTGACTTTCTTTGGTATAACTATAAGAAGAAATACAATGATTCTGTCAACTGGAGTAAATCATAGCACATATTACTCCTGTAGCCATAAACAGTTCTGGTCATCAGATCCCAAGGTTAAAATTTCTTTTCTTTCAGTTTCATACAAACAGTCCAAAAATTATTTCCAAGTAGAAATGAAGCTAAACAAAGACTTTTATTTAATTAAAGCAGTCAATTTCACCATCTCAATCAATTACATTAACTTCATCACCCATTCTTCCATTGCCGGTATTTGTAAGTCCTCCCATCTTTGTGCATAAAGATGCCTTCCTGCTGTTATAGCAATAGCACTTAAACTTATATACTCCATTCACAGTGCTTTACAGCCCTCTTTAGGCAGTTTACAGAGTTAGCATATTGCCCCCAACAATCTGGGTCTTCATTTTACTGACCTCAAGGAGGTCAAGAAGGCTGAGTCAACCTTGAACCGTTCAGAATCAAACTCCTGGAATGAGCAGTGAGTTAACTTTCAGTATTGCATTCTAACCACTGTACCACCATGGCTCTTTTATCGTCATCATATATAAGAACAAAGTTCCATGTTTTGTTTTTCCATTTTGTTTGCCCATCAAAACTAGAAGGTTTTTTTTTTTAATTTCAATTGTATTTAATTTAAGAATTCTCTGAAATACACACAAATATGTGTTTGTATGTGTTTGTGTGTGTATGTCTGTTTTTACAATTTATCACTTGTCCTTTTTTATTCCTTATTTTCCCATTATTCTAATTGACAAAATATTCTGTTTTATTTTGTTTTGTACTAAATTACAGTAGCAGTGGAATCTCTTGCTTAATTATTTAGTGCACATTAATAACCAATGTCATTAAATCCTCATTTTTAAATTTTAAAATTTATAACTATAGTTACTCAGGTAGAACAAAAAGTACAGCATCAAGCAGCAACAAAATAAAATGATAAAGCCCTAGAAACATGATATAGATATATATTCCATACTTTGCTACATCATTGAAGAAATAGAGAGCTATGAATAAATCAAAGCCAAACACAGGGAGAGAACCAGGCAGTTTTTTAGCACTTCTTTTTTCCAAGCATCCATCCATCCAGTCAATACCCAGCTTCAAAATAATGCAACACCAACACATATTGAATACTTTGTGATCTTAACCTTCTTGTTGTTGTTAATTGCGAAGTCGTGTCCGACCCATCGCGACCCCATGGACAACGTTCCTCCAGGTCTTCCTGTCCTCTACCATCTTCTGGAGCCCATTTAAGTTCACACCTACTGCTTCAGTGACTCCATCCAGCCATCTCATTCTCTTTCGTCCCCTTCTTCTATTGCCCTCAATCTTTCCCAGCATTAGGCCCTTCTCCAGTGAGTCCTTCCTTCTCATTAGGTGGCCAAAGTATTTGAGTTTCAACTTCAGGATCTGGCCTTCTAAAGAGCAGTCGGGGTTGATCTCTTCTAGGACTGACCGGTTTGAACACCTTGCAGTCCAAGGGACTCTCAGGAGTCTTCTCCAGCACCATAGTTCAAAGGCTTCAATTCTTTGGCACTCAGCCTTTCTTATGGTCCAACTTTCACAGCCATACATTGCAACTGGGAAAACCATGGCCTGGACTATACGCACTTTTGTTGGCAGGGTGATGTCTCTGCTTTTTAGTATGCTGTCTAGATTTGCCATAGCTTTCTTCCCCAGGAGCAAGCGTCTTTTAATTTCTTGGCTGCAGTCCCCATCTGAGGTGATCTTGGAGCCCAGAAAAATAAAATCTGTCACTACCTCCATTTCTTCCCCATCTATTTGCCAGGAATTGAGAGGGCCGGATGCCATGATTTTGGTTTTCTTAATGTTCAGTTTCAAGCCAACTTATTAGCATTATGATTATGTTATGCTGTAGAGTGCAGTGTTATGTCATCTTAGATCAGGGGTAGGTAACCTTGGCTCTTTTATGACTCGTGGACTTCAATGTCCAGAATTCCTGAGCCAGCATGGCTCTGCTTGAAAACCTCTCCCTTTCACCTCAGCGTGGCTGGCTCAGAAATTCTGGGAGTTGAAGTCCACCAGTCATAAAAGAGCCAAGGTTGTCTACCCCTGTCTTAGATTATAAAATTTTAGAGGGTGCTATTCATGGTAGCATAATGTCAGTTTAGAACTACAAAAACCTAGTAGCTAATGTTGGATCACACATTTTCATTCAGACAGATTATTTAATTGGAATTTTATTTCGGACATAAAATGAGGATTGGTCCAATATATAAGTCCCCTTGAACTCTTATCACAAATAAATAAGGAGTAAGTATTGAGGTATCCTTTCAAATTATAATGTTTTCATGGCATGTCTGAAACACGCTTGCTAGAATGGATATATCCTTCCTGCTGAGTGGGGGAGGGAGCAAGGGATTGCTAGATTAGCTGGGAAATTGTTGCAGAATGTTGAAAATAAAGATCCCATGGCCCCAGATGCAGGATGGGAATGCAGCAGCCAGTAGCTGAGTAGCCTCAAGTTTCCCAAATTTCAATCCCTTGGGAGTCATGAGTCTTTGATTTTGGACACATTCTGAAAGTTAGCTGTAAATTTCTGTAATTTGACATTTAAAAATTATTGCTTATGATGCACATTTTGCCCAGTTAAAGGTTACCACAATGAGAATTTTAGTATTATATACTGTAGGTATAGCAGTTTCTTAATTTCCTCTCCCCTATAAAAGCATTTCTTGCTGATTTTTTTTAAGAATCCCCATTTCCTCCTCCTGTATAGAAACTGTAACAGCAAATACACATAGACTAGCTATTGGATAAAAACAGATTATCTCCAAATATTGTTAGGACACAATAGAATTTTGACTGGTGAGTGGTGAGTTTAACTATACCATTTAAGCAGGATTTTCCTTAGATCTCACCTTATGTAAGGACCCACCTCAGCTAACCACCCAAGAAAGCAGCACTCTTGAGGCATTGTCTCAAAAGGAACTTTTATTAGGGGCTAGTGACAGCAGGAAAGTCAAGGCGAGATCTGGGGAAAATCCTGCTTAAATGGTATAATTAAACTAGCAACCTTCCTCCTCCCACCAAAGTTATAATGTGTATTTGAAATCTAGCCAATCCACAGGTGGCACAATATTTGGGTAACCGGCACAGTTGGCGCTCTTCTCAAGGTCTTCTCCAGTTTTGTTTCTCCATAACTGTCTCCCTGATAAGGGAGACACATTTGTCTCTCAGTGGACAGAGGCGGGAGAGGAAAAGTAGAAAGCAAAAGTTATCCCAATTGAAAGTAAATTCCCCCTCTTCCCATCAGAATGGCAGGTCCAAACAAGGGCACATATTGTGGGAAAGCAACAATTTAAAGTTTTTCCCTCCCAACTCTCTTCACAGCTTGATAAGCTTATGATAATTATTTGTTTGCCTCCTTGTTTCATCTTGTTGATACACGGAGCCATAGCACAATTACTAAAGTATTAAGTCATGCTGTCTATCTTGTAGAAATAGTCTATTTCTGATATCAGTGATTCTCTTTGAAGAAATTAGAGGAATAGTGACTTACATGAGTTTCTTATTATATAGATATTGAAGGATAGGAAATTAAAGGCCAGATTACAGTTTCAAAGAGACAAAATGGATGTACGAGGAAAGAAAAGCTCCTGGATTTGTACCCAATGGAGATAACAAACTTAGCAGTTCATTTACTACATTGAGTTATCATAATGACACAAATACTGCATAGTAGTTTAAAAAGTCATTTGCTTATCATACTGAAAGAAGAGCCGTGGTGGCACAGTGGTTAGAATGCAGTATTGCAGGCTGATTCTGCCCACTGCCAGGAGTTTGATCTGACAGGCTCAAGGTTGACTCAGCCTTCCATCCTCCCAAGGTCGGTGAAATGAGGACACAGATTGTTGGGGGCAATATGCTGAGAGGGCTGTAAAGCACTATGAAGTGGTATATAAGTCTAAGTGCTATTGCTATTGAAAGAGATGAAACAATCTAGAAATATTTTAATGAAATGAAATTTAAAACTGAATAGAAAAGTCCTTCTTCTATGATACTCTCTTAACTTTGCTTCTGGTTAAATGATCTTCACAGAATGATCTTCATATTTTTAGTGAATGTTTGAAGCAATCTCCAATGTATTGACATATGTTGTTATCCTGAAATGTTTGCACAATGTATCTCCCATATTCTTGATCAGAGGATTGTGGCAAAAATGCTTGTTGACATTAACTCACATGGTTCAATTTCATTCCATGATATTTTCGTAGTGTTAATAATTTATGCTGTTTAAGAAGCAGCAGCATCATTAATTAACAGGAACTATGAACATCTATGAATACCACCATTTTTGAACAGTAGATAATCATGACAGGGATAAATGTTTTCTTGGTGACAAAACATCTGTTTTTGTGTTGTACTGATCATCTGTTACAACTATTAGTGCGTACTTAATTTTGTTTTTAAATACTTTCTAGAAGCTATCTTTTATTTTTTTATAATTTCTGGCTCCACAGACCGATCTAATTTCAACATGCTTCATTCTTTAAACAGATAAATTCTTAGTTGAACACAGTTGCTTTGATGTAAAATGACTTCTTATTGTTTTGGAATATACTGCTGCAATGTAAAGGAATGAGCATAAATGTAGAAAATAAATCATGTTTATAAGACCTTCTCAGAAGAGAAGCATGGGAATCAAAGGCTCTTGATTACTTCTGAAAAAAAAAAAAAGATAGCAGTAGAACTATTTCCCAAACAAAACACAACAAAAGTGAACAAATAATTCTATCAGAGTGGTCATGATCCTTTTCATCTTTTTTTTAAAATTCCCAAAAGATTCCATAAAGTTTGCATCATTTTAAATGAATTATTTTTTCGCTATCCTCCATTCTCAGTTATTCCCCATCTGTATTGGTCCTAAATCATGTCCAGCATTGTTTTCTTTTTCTCCCATTTCTCGGAACTTAAGCTCCTTAGAATTCAACATATATGTTTTACAAATTTCTCTAGCAGTCTGTTTAAACTCTGCTGCATGTTTGTTGAGTTCATCTTGGCTTTATGTTCTACAATCATTTCTCTGATCTTAAATCAAATTAAACCACTTGAGGAATATGGGACGGCCTGCCAAATTTATCCATCTAGTGCAGCATCTTGTTTTCTAAGCAGTACTCAACTGAATCCTTTGGGAAATCTACAAGCAAAAGGTAAATGAAATAGCACTTTTCTTCTGTCTGTGCTAAGCATGTAGCCTTCAAAAGGACAATGCTTGATTGTAAAAGCTTTTGAAGCTGATCACCTGTTCATTAGGTTACTTAAACTGTTTTTCCCCCCTTTTTTTCTTTTTTACATTGATGATATACAAAATGGTGACTGGCAGTTAAGTGTTCTTAGGAGAAATTCTATTATAGTGAACAGTTTGGCCCATTATACTAAATTTCTCTTATAAATCAGCAAAAATAGCAAGCCATTCTGCTGTTTGCAAATAGGGTTGGAGGCATTTTAGTTTTGCTCCAAATATCAACTACTGCATTAATATTTTAATTACTTGTCATGGCTGCCTGTGGGTGTATATTAGTAAAGGTGACATCAGGATGGCTGACAAAGGATTTTCTTTTAAAAACGCTGGAAGGCTTTATATAAGAGAATTTCCATTCAAAACCTCAATCCTGCTTCAGGCTAATCACATAGCAATGTCCCAGCTTTTGATACACTGGGCATAGAAAATGTGAAGGCTCCATTTGCTTTTCACAAGTTACACAAACAGAGCACAGTCGCCAAATGCATCACAGGGGCTTAAATTCCCTGCAGAGTTTTCAGCACATTACTACAGGTGCTAATGGGCCGGAAAGAGTTTTCGGCCCATTAGCAATTTAGTCATATCTTTAGCACTACAGAATTGGAAGGGACCTCCATGATTACCAGACTATCACATTGCCCTGAGACAGGATTTGTAGATTTAAGCATCCCCAAAGAGAGATCTACTTATCACTTTCTTAAAGGATCTGAAATGCAGTCAAAGCTTCCCTTTCTCCCTATTCTACTGAAATGAATATTGAAACTATTTCATTAGAACAAAGCCAGCTTACTTAATGTGAACCGCAAAGTAAATACCACCTATCGGCCTTATGTTATAGCCTCAAAGGCACTCTGCAGGCATCCTGATTTGACTGTTTCCCTTAGGTGACTAAAATAAAAGCACAGTTTTCAAGGATCTAAGCAATTGTTTGTGAATGGCAATTGCTCTGCTTTTGGTTTCATAGAAGATGATATTGTAAAACTCAGGCAATCAAGAATGTAACTCCATATGTCAAGGCTGCACAGTTTGAAGGTTTTGGATGTGATTCACAGACTCAAAGGTTCTCCTGATTCTATAGTAAATTCTAATCCCTCCTTAGGTTGAAAGACAATTGGGTGACTTTGGGCTACTAACTCCCTCTCTATCCAGCTCACCCCAAAGGGATGTTGTGTGGAAAATAGGAGAAGGTAGGAAAATTAAGTGTGTTCACTACCTTAACTATAAAAATAATAAAGGTAGGATTTTAAAATAAAATAAAATATTAGCCAAGTACTTATATGACTACAACAGACTTTGGATGTACTGTACAGGATTTGCTTTCTGATTCTTCCTTTTCATTTTCTTTCTCCATCCTGTCATTCAGTCTAGTGAGCTAGAGCCAAAGAAATATCTGTTTTCCTGCCAAATCTGAATTACTGTTTCTCTTCTGGCAGAATGTGATCTTTTTTATATATATAAATCATCATCAACAATAACAACTAGCTTCCTTTCAGATGGTGCATTAGGGAAGAGAAAAAAAGTAATAATCAGACAGAATTCCTGGAAATAATGCTATGTTTCCATTAACCATTAAAAAAGAAAATAAAATACCTCCTTTAAAAGTCTAAACCTAATAGATCAAACAATTCAGAGGCTTTTTATTTACTTGTTCATCATTTCTCAGAATTAGCATCTTAAAGGATGAGAATGTTTAATTTGAAGAGATGAGTAGGCTTTGGTTCAAAAAATCTGATTCATTCCTTCGGTCGAGATACATTTTGCATGATAAGCATCATTCAGTTTCCTGGGCAGTATTTTCCTGAATATATTCTACTGGTGAAAAAAAATGTTTTTCGTTGTCTTTTATTTTATTTTGTTTGGCTTGGTTTCACTTTGTGGTTGGTTGGCTCCTAATTCATTTTGTTTGAACTACTGGATGTTTCATTGCTCCCTATTTTGTACAATTATGGTTGAGTTTGTATTAAAATGTTAGAAATGGTGAGTTGGATGCAATTTTCTACCAAATCAGTACAATATGTTCCACCTTGCAGAGACATAATAGTGGCTCACTTTTCTTTGATGAGAATTACCTACAATGAGAAGGAATTCTTCTGGTACTTCATTTAGCCAGAAAAATATCTTTTGTCCCAAATTGATTTTACAGAAGTGAAGCCTTCCTGCTGAAATAAAGTACTTTTCAGAATAATAAAACCTATATAATAGTAGTAAATATGATACACTTTTGAAAAGTAGAAGCAAAAAATGTATACAGAATGTCAAGTATAAGATCCAACTTACATTTTTTAAATGTACGGTTCCAAAAATTCCTCATCATTCTCCATCTGGCTATAAGTGCTGTTAATTATATAAGCCGTATGATGTCTACATTGGTATTGGTCTGTGTCCTTCAGAAAAATAACCCATGATGTCTGTCAATAAGTTACCAGTGTTATATAAAAATAGGCTTGCTGCTCCTATAGATGATGTAATCCCAGGATATATAATATTTTTTGGTTTAAGGGCTTGATAAAAATTTGTGAGATATGCTAATGGTCATGCTAAAAACAGACGACACCAGGATCCAAAATGGACCATGTTTTTTGAATAAGGAATGTTGAGAAGTTGGAGGAATGGGGTGAGGAAAACAAAACAAGATTAGATACACATTAGCCTTTCAATAAAAAGCCGCAAATAGTTGCCAAAATTTCAGAAATATTCTAAAATCAAACCCATAATGGGCTTTCAGGAAAAGATGGCCAATTAAGCTGATGATTTGCAAAGTTGTACAAGGGAGCTGAAGCAGATTGGTTCCTTCTGATTTTTCTCATGATTAAAGAGAATGATGGGAGCTTTCCCAAGCTGTTTCTTTTTCTGGTCATTCCTTTTCCTTATGGAAAAAATTCAAGACTGGGATTTTAGAGGGTGGAGAACCAAGAAGATGAGGGAATTTTGTTCCAGATTCATATTGTAACCCTTCAGGGACACTCTGTGTGCTTCCTTTGCTAACTGTTTTTGGAAATTGTCTAGTAATGGATTTAAGGAAGTTAGACATCTTCTGAGTAACAAGACTAGAAACACCTGATAAGTGAAAGCTCTTAATCTTCAGTATAGGAATATGAAGATTTTTTTTTATAACCTCTAAGAATTTAAAATGAATAATAAAAAGTAAAAAAAAGTTTTGAACACAAAAAGTTCCAAGGGTTCAAAGAAGAGTTTTGGTCTTTGACTATTAGACCAAAACTCTTCTTTGAACCCTTGGAAAAAGAACTATTTTTCCAAATGCTTGTGGGAAAAAAAATGATTTTTAGTTTGGAATCATAAGACAAACAATTTATATTGGTGGTTTAAAAAATGGATGTGTTGTGTCTTCTAGAAAACAGTCTGTTTCCAAATGAAAATATCACAGAGAAAGATATCCAGCAAAATGTATTTGAGGAGAATATGAACATTTGAATAAAAATATGTTACCAGATACACTTGATGAGGTTTTTAAAATCAAGAAAGAAATAAAAAATGAAAGTCTCCAAAAATAATTAGAATAAAAGAGATTGTTTAAGATACTAAAGAAACTTGTAATATGGATTGTTAACCATCTAGGTGGTTCACAGAGAAAGACTTTTATATAAAAAAGGAAAAGGATTATAAAGTTAGTGGGTTTTTTATCACAGATAAAATAGGGTGTTATTTTACGTGATTCTTTTTGCATTTATTGGTATCTTACTGGATTTGCCTAAAATTGATTTCATGTAAGAGCTTTTCTCCCTATAATTAATTTATGAAATTCTAATTTTATAGTATTTAAACTGGTTTTACGCTTAACTATTTCTTTGAAGTAAGAAAGTCTGATAGTGTTAGAGAAAAGGGTGAATCCCTCAAACATGAGTGTTTCAGCTGAACTTCTGTTGATCCGTTCAAAGTGTATTTCTATATTTCAACTATATTGAATTGTGTAAAAGCCCAGACACTGAAGATACATTTTTTGCGAGAGTATTAGATTGCATTATAGGAGGTTTCTGAGTCTAGTTTTTCAGCTTTATTATTTTACTAGATAACATCATAATTGCAGGAGTTTTTGAGAACTGAAATTTGTTTCTTAATTAAAATGGAACAGAACTGGAAGGGTCCATGGAGGTCTTCTATGCCAGTCCCTTGCTCAAGCAGGAGAACTTATACCATTCCAGACAAGTGACTGTCTAGTCTCTTCTTAAAAATCCCCAGTGATGGAGCATCCATGATTTCTGAAGGCAAGCTGTCCCACTGGTTAATTGTCCTCACTGTTAGGAAGTTTCTCCTTAATTCCAGGTTGCTTCTCTCTTTGATCAGTTTCCAACCATTATTTTTTGTTCTGCCCTCTGGTGCTTTGGAGAATAACATGAACCCCTCTTCTTTGTGGCAGCCCCTCAAATACTGGAATACTGCTATCATGTCACCCCTATTTCTTCTTTTCTTTAGACTAGCCAAACCAAATTCCTGCAGCCGTTCTTCATATATTTTAGTCTCCAGGCCTTTGATCATCTTAGTTGTTTAATGTTGTAGAAGGAAAATACTACTGGGTGAAGAGAAGATCAAGGAAATATATTATCAATTGATATACTAATTATAGAAATATAAAAATTAATTATTGATTGTTTATTAACTATTTTTTAATTGTATATTCTTTTCTAAAAAATTTATGAACCAAGACAACATGCTGTACACCAGGCACTAAAATAAATAAATAAATAAAATAAAATCACTAGGAGGCTTTTCACATGATGGATGATATTGGCTAAGCTGGAATTTTGGCCAGAAAAATAAGCAGTCATGAAAAGTTCCACGTAAAAATTATACAGACAGCATCATAACACAGACCTGCATATTGAGGATGTGGTGGGAGAGGTGATAAGATTTAGGACAACATTTCTTCTGACTCCAAACAAGAAGGGAGCATAGGAAAGTAATTGCATGGATGTGGCTTTGCCACTCTTCTCCTGAAAATTAGGAAATCTCTTAGAAAATCCAATTTATTCCAACATTTACTTAAAAAAAACAGGTATGCCACAATTAGATATAAAAAGTAAACATAAATTACTCTCTGAACAAAAAACATTTTATTTTGAGGTCTGTTGTTTTATTCCCACCACAAATTGGATTTCAGTCATTATTTTGAAATAATTGGCAGCAATTTCAAGATCATAATATTTTTTTACCACCCAGTAATAAGCAAAATATTGCAAGGTAAATATTTATACCTTCTCTCACTGTACTGTAAGCATGGTTAAATTTGTTGTACTTTTTAACAAACTCTAACACAATAGGAATTAGTGTACAATTAAACTGAAATGTTGACAAGATTCTATATGAAGCATATTATAAAAAATATTTTTTTTCCTAATCTGAAAATTCTTGAAAATATTTATCGAGAATGGCCAGTGGAAGTTGCTCATCCTCTGCCTATGGGAAGTTTAAAATTATGAACTCTGAGCCAGTTCTTCTTGGTAGCCTACCAACTCCTTTCCAGTGTTATATCTTTCATTTTAAGCTCTTGAGTCAACTTCTCATGGGATTTAAATACTATATTTCTAATGCTTTTTTAGTATTTGCCTGAATTGCATCAAGCTTTATTTTAAACATTTCAGCTATTAAGAAAACTAAAGTCGTTTTGTCCTTCTTACTTTTCAAATTTTGCCCTTTTTTACTGCCTCCCCCATTTTTTTTCTTTTCTGCTATTTTGTACTATATTTCTCCTTTAAACTTAAGTAGTAGTTGTTGTTTTAAAGACATTGTTTATAAGCCTTCTATTTATTTATTGTATTACAACCGGGGACAAATAGAAACAGTAACAGAGAAGCAAAAAAGAGCAACAAATATGATAAAGGTTCTGGAGGCTAAATCACATGGTGAAGGGTTGAGGGAGCTACGGTAGGTATAGATAGCCTATTGGAGATAAGGATTAATGGGAACATGATAACTGTCTTCCAGCGTTCGAGGGGCTGTCATGGGAAGGAGGGGTTGACTTGTTCTCCAAAGTACCAGAGGGCAGAATGGAACAAGAAGTAATGGGTGGAAGTTTATTAACAAGAGATCCAACCTAGAAGTAAGGAGAAATTTTTGACAGTGAGAACAATTATCAATGGAATAGCTCGCCTCTGAGTTGTGAGTGCTCCATCACAGAAAGGTTTTCAAAAATAGAATGGACAACATTTGACTGAGATGGTAAAAGGTTTCCTGCCTTGATCAGAGGATTGGACCAGAAGACTCCCTTCCAGTCCTGTGATTCTATGTTACACGTTCTATCTTCTAATTCAGGTGTTAAAATTGTTATCTGTATGCACCCTTCCTATCAGCCAAAGGAATTCCATCCTAGAAGCAGCCAGATTCTCTGACAAAGAAACAATTGGATCAACAGCTTTTAGGGATTTTATTAGTATTATTATTGAAGAGGTGGTGCTGTCTCAGTAGGCAATATAGAGCTGGAAAGAAACACTAGTATATTATTTCCCCAAATTCCAAGTTTTGTAGACAACTGTTTAATTAATGCTTCTGTTTATTAATTATTTTGATAAACAGTCCAGATATAGTTTTCAATATGTCATGGACAGAGGGAGGAACAATCTGCAGCTCAGCATGTTGCCATCATAGTTCTGCTTCTACTTCCCTCCTACCTACCTACCTACCAGTATTTTTCTGTGACTCATAATTTTGGCAACTTTGTGTTTGTATTCTTTTGGTTCTTGGCTACAAAAGTAAAAGAAATAATGAAAATAACTCATGTCTGGTCAAAGATAACCATGCCTGGTTATCTTTGAATCAACAAAACTCTGGTTTGCATTAGATGATCTGTATCTACATAGCATTACATCTTAACATGTTTTTTTTCTCTAGCAAAGTATTACATTTGTTGTACAATTATATGGATTAAATATGTTTCCTCCATATATCTCCTCTTTTTTTTAAAGTAAATATTGTTATTTTTTTATCTGTTAAATTTATATGCTGCATGAGACCCAATCACTCTAGTACAGGGGTGTCAAACTGCCGACCTGTAGGCCAGACGCGTCACGTGGAAGCCACGCCCACCCCATTGCCGGCAATGGCAAAAGAGTCCTGATACGTTGTGCGATGTCACATGATGTCACAAGTTTGACATGTCTGCTCTAGCAACTCACAAGTAAAAACATTTTTTTAAAAAAAATGCAATAAGAAACATAAAAACTAAAGAGCAGATATTGCATGACCCCTAAATTGTAGCTCAATTCTATAGCTTATGTCTATTTACTAATGTTACTAACTACAGGCAAAACTCACAGAGTGTGAATGCTTGGGAACAGAATGCATTCATAAGATGTAACTTTATATTATAAAGATCACATGGAAACCCGTTGGACTTTGCTGCTGGAGACATTTGTTGCTGGGTGCACAAATATCTGGAGTGCGCAACCTTCCACTTTGAGTATTCCAGGTAAAAAATCCGAACAGAGTTGATCTGTGTGATCTGTCACATGGTGACATATTTTATCAACAGGCATCTTCCTGTATGGAAATAAATTGCACAGATATGAGCAATGATGTCAATGCAAACCACCAGGTAGTAAGATTGTGTTATCCCTCAAGAAAAATAGATTTTGGGGGATGTACTTCTAACATGTTGAGTAAAACATTCATTAGGTTAGATTGGTTTTTTTGTCTTTCAATAATTTATTATTAAAATATGGCTTTGTGATAGATTTATTCCTAAATAAATTCCCTGCTTGATGAAAAAGAAATAACCATTTATTTTGCTTTGATAGTAAATCTAATTTCTTTGAATTCTTTTTTCACATGAACATGTTCACATTCTCATACACAAGTTTATGGGTGTAATTAAAATTAAAAAAACCTAAATTTATGTACTTTACAATATCAGAAAACCAAAATCACAGTCTCTACAGTAGAACCTGATCTGTACAATTTTTTTATAAAACAGTTTGTTAAAAATAAGCAGTGTGTATGTGTGTGTGTGTGTGCGCGTGTGCATGCATACTGATTGTCATGCATAAAAATCACAGTTTGCATGTAGTCGTTGACTTATAACATTCATTTAACAATGATGTAAAGTTATGATGGCCTCAGGAATTAAAATGACTTACAATCTCACTTGAATTTATGATCATCGCACTACCCTCATGATTACAATTCAGGCACTTGGCAACTAGCTCACATTTACAACCATTTTCAGTGTCCTGCATTTATGTGATCATGATCTGAGACATTTTACTGATTTTGCTAATTTCAAGTAAAAAAAAATGGCAAAAAATACCCATTGAGGAAGTTGAATTTGATTAATCAGTATATAGAATAGAATAGAATAGAATAGAATAGAATAGAATAGAATAGAATAGAATAGAATAACAGAGTTGGAAGGGATCTTGGAGGTCTTCTAGTCCAATTCAGGCAAGAAACCCTATACCATTTCAGACAAATGGTTGTCCAATGTCTTCTTAAAAACTTCCAGTGTTGGAGCATTCACAATTTCTGGAGGCAGGTTGTTTCACTTATTAATTGTTCTAACTGTTAGGAAATATCTTCTTAGTTTTAGGTTGCTTCTCTCCTTGGTTAGTTTCCATCCATTGCTTCTTGTCTTGCCCTCAAGTACTTTGGAGAATGTGATTCACTTAACAAGCACAGTGATTTTCTTAATTATGTCATAAAAAATGTTAACATCAGGTCCAACTTGACTTATAACTGTAATGACTTACAATGGAAATGCCATTCTCAACTGAGTTGAGGATGACCTGTACAGGCAAACATGTTTTAGGTAATTACTGGATTTAAGAAATGAAATACTTTTTTACAAATATGTCTCTCTCGTGGACAAAAAACATTACATGAACTATTTCAGAAGAAAAATAAGCAAACAGGGAACAGACAGTGTCAAGGAAATGAAATGTTAACAATCAAAGTACCCAGCAAAGAGGTTTTTTTCCTTAAATCCAGAAAAGTGTCTTCTTAAGGGGAGGAGAATAGACTGCCAATAGTACAATTTTTCACACATATCAATAATGACATCAGTTAGAGGAATGTACGAGCCCCAAATACACTGCATGAAAACCAAATCAAAGAGATTGCTTTTTAAGATCCATTGACACAAACAGAAATCTTATATATTGCATGCTGTACTGGATAAACAGGAAACTGAATTCTATCTTACAGCTGCATAAACCTGGCCAGAATAGCATCAGACACATAATAAATTATATGTTATGGAAAGGGAACCCTTTCCATGGAATAAACAATAATGAGATACTTTGACAGCTTTTCAGCTTATAGGAAATGTATGGTAAGAGGTAAGCAGTGTGGAATCTAAATCAATAGAATAGAATTAAAGTTATTTCCAGCTGTTGTCTACAGACAATTTGAAATAAATATGGAGGTACTTGTGTGGATAACTGATTTAAATTTGGAAAAGTCCTCTTTTATATGTGTGACTGATAACTAATAAATAATATTAATTACCAGGGAGGTATCCCCGAGATAGTTATGAAACACTACTAAAATGTAATGGTTTGGAAAATATTTGTAAGGAAATGCAATATTTTCTTGTCATAAAATTTTAATTCAATTACTTTTCTCTCTCTCTCCCTCTTCCTTTCTCTCTCCCTCTCCCTCTGTGTGTGTTGCTATCTTTCTTAATAATGCAAACATGGTATTTCCATTGCCACCTTCTGGGATTTATTTTCCAATCTAATTTATACTCCTGGCCTCTTTTGCAGGTTTCCACCCAGGTTTCCTGACCTAGATTAGCCTCCAAGCCCACATCAGGTCAGACCGATGTCAATATCTGTTAACATTTCCAATGAAAGGCATATAATGTGTAGAAAAAACAGTCAGGAGTTGCACCCATAGTAGTGACCCAAGGCCAAAGGAGATAAACATTTTCAATAATGCAAGTTTGCATGGGGTTTTTTTTTTGTGTGTCATCTTTCCTCATGTTTTATACTTCCTGAACAATAACACATTCATATTCTGTACATCATAAAAAAGAAAATAATTCCCAGAAGGTTGGCCAGAAAGCAAGAGTGAGCATGACCTGAAACCCTGATGATAACAATAACCTTCTGGAATTAGTAAGAATGAAATTCCATTGAGGCTTGCCTGATCTCAGGAGCTGTGATGGCTCTGCCTCTGGCTGTTGCTGCTTAATGAACAGTCACTCTGGAATAAGCTTGTGAGAGGCCACCATAGTGTGCATTACCAAAACTTGTCTAGGTATGTGGAGGGGAGGGGGAGCTCCACTCTGGGAGATACATGCATCTGGATTTTGGGTGTGATCCCAGTTGTGTGGCCAGTGGAGGTGGAATGACTATTATTATCTGAGAAACTCTGGTGGCTTCCAGGAGCTACAAATTCAAATAGCTGGACCCAGTTTATGAAGCTGGGCTTAAAGGACCAGATGATTTTGCTGTTTTTAATACCAGCATCCATGCTGCACATGGGCTTCCCTGTCTGAGTTATATCACATCATAACGGTGATATGACAGGTTGGTGGCAGATTGCCCCAGACCTATGATGCTGGAGGACTTCAATCTGCCTTCTCTGGGTCTGGGGATTTAGGTCACAACCATGGACCCTATCCAAGTTGATGGTCTCCAACCCAGTGTGGAGATCACATACCAACTTTAGTTTGACCTGTTAAAGTAGTCCACTTATCAGATTACCCTGGCTCCTCAAGCTCCAACATGGACCTTGTTAATCTGGGTGATGTCTGAACTGGCATAACTCTCCTGGTTCATGTCACTCTCATATTTGAGGTAGGCAGGTGAAGTATTAAGGGGTCTTTGCCCAAGGAACCCTACTGGTAAAGTAGGTACCATCTGGGATTTGAATCCCAGTCTCACACACCAAAGGTGGCATTCTAATCACTATGCTATCCAGCTGCTACCTGGAGAAATACCAGAGCTTGAAGGAGCAATTGGAAAAGATGTGAAATCTAAAGGCCAAAATGGCCCAAGTGTTGTGAATGCTAAGCTGGGAGAATGGCACCAACAGAGCCCAAGAACAACATCAGAGCTCTCTGCCCAGAAGAATACAGTGTTAGGAACAGCTAAGGCTTTGCTTAGAGCCCTCAAACTCCCAGGCCTCTGGTAGATGAGGATCCGAGATTGAGGTATGCAGATACCACTCAAAAGGGTGAGAATGGAATTGTGTTTGTGTGTCTCTGTGTATCATTTTTTTATTGAACTTTTTACACAATTAAAAAATAAATAAGAGTAAATGTATTATAGAAAAGTGGAAGGAAGCAGAGGAAGAAGAAGAAGAAGAAGAAGAAGAAGAAGAAGAAGAAGAAGAAGAAGAAGAAGAAGAAGAAGAAGAAGAAGAAGAAGAAGAAGAAGAAGAAGAAGAAGAGGAGGAGGAGGAGGAGGAGGATGAGGAGGAGGAGGAGGAGGAGGAGGAGGAGGAGGAGGAGGAGGAGGAGGAGGAGATTCTAAACTGTTTTTACAGCAGTTACAAACAATTTTTTATCCTTTCTCCTCTTTTAGAAGTACAATACAATACATAGTTCCCTTCCTCCCATATTTAACCCCTTTTAATAAATAAACCCAGGAATTACCAGTTCAGTTTTTATCCATTTCCAGCAAAAGGTCCATTCAAGGTTTGTAGTCTTTTTTATACAAATTCTTATTGTTTTGTCTCAAACCAAACAGGACATTTTTCCATCTCTGGAAATTCTGCCAACTTCACAATCCAGTCCTCCATTGTGAATACTTCTGCATTTTTCCAGCTGTGCTCTATGAGTTTAGAAGCTGTTGGTATTTACTAATCAAGTTTGGACTTAGCAATGTTGTTGGAACAAAACCAATCCACGAAAGTGTCCTTCCATTTCTGTCTTAGAATTCCTAATTGCTAAACTGTTTCCTTGGGACTTCATTTAGTTTGTTGTTGACTTTTCTATCTAAAATAAATTAAATTTATTTATTATAAACTTAAACTGGATAAGCACTACCACTCATGAAGCTAGGACACTTACTTAACAAAGTTCAAGATGTATACCGTTCCAAATGCTGGCAGCCTCTGAGAGATACACCTACTGAAAATGCACTTTACACATTAGCTCCTCTGAAGATTTCTTCTCTTCAGTCCTTAATGCATGGAGGACAAATTTCCTTTCACTCAGCCCTAAGTGAATAATCTTTAGATGAAACAGATAGATGCAGTCTTTACTACTAACCTATTAAACATACTGCTATGTTTCAGTTTATTATTAATGCCAAGTTCCAGACCAATAACTGTGTATAACACAACCTTGAAAAATATACTTTATATTTGTGCAAAAGCCCATCTATCTTCTTAGACATGTGTAACACACACACACACACAAAACACTTCCCAAAAATCTTTCTTTGAACAAGAGGAGGAGGAGGAGATACAGAATGTCTTACCATGAATACCATCTGGTCTGAATTCAAGGCAGAGAAACACAAAACAGCATACAATAGAGTTAAGGTTAAGGATTACCCATTATCAATACATCTTGGAATGGGGGTATTTTTTTCCAAATTGAAATAATTTTGTGGATTGTTATATTTAAATCTGTTCACATTAAATTGATTTATGCCACATAAGAAACAGCATATAATAGAGTAAAGCTAAGGGTTACCCATTGTCAACACACTGTTTTTGAAGTTTGGAATGGGAGTATTTTTTTCCCAAATTGAAATAATTTTGTGGATTGTTATATTTAAATCTGTTCACATTAGATGGATTCATGCTGCATAAGAAAGATATTATGACAAGTCTTTGGGGACATTGATCCAAAGAAGTGTCCCTCTATGAATGAGGTAATGGTGTACTATTCTGATAGAACCTTTTTCCTTTGGGATTACAAAAAGAAAGGCTGCTGAGATCCTGACATGTAGCAAAACAAAAGTCAGCCACCACACTTCCTAAAGATAATTCAGATCCAAATGTTCTTCATTTTTTTTGCCAATGTTTTTTCCCTGTATCCCATGAAATGGTTCTACAAAAGGATTATGGCTTATGTCTCACTCAAATCTCTGACACTTCTTTTGGGATATAATTTAGATTTTGATTAAGGTGCTTTGTTAAAGGTGTTGGCAATTATCCCACCAACCAACAAGGAAATAATCAGCTTATATCTAAAGCATAATTATAATCAAAAGGGATTCACTGAGTAAACAGACAAAGGCTTCTGAAAATAAAACAAAAAAGGTTAATTACAAATAACCATACAAATCAGACAATAAAAAGAACTAAATGAATAACACACTTTGTACTGAAGCTTAAGGTGATTAAAATAAAACTGATAATTGGGAACATTGATTTTCTTAACTCCACAATACAAAAGGTCTACTGCTTTATGACACCATTAAGGATGTTCTATAAACATCATACAAATCAATTTCCTTATAATGTATATTATGTGACTTTCTTTCTTTTCTTTTTCTTCTCCTTACACTCTCATTATTCTCCACATTGGTTTTAAAAATCTGTTCCTCTCATGTTTTTCAACCATAGAAAGAACATTGACTTTTATGCAGTGTTTTTTTTGTAAAAAAAAAAAAAAAAAAAAGGTGCCAGAACTCACACATGTTATACAACCCACTTTGCCTATCCTACAAGGTTCCATCCCAAAAAGGTGTCAGAATTCCGTTCTGGGCGTTCTATGACAAAAAAAAAAAAAAAGCCCTGCTTTTCTGTATGGTGAATAGACTTCTCATTTGCTTGTATTTTCTCTTGTTATTTCTTGTTTGCAACTAGTTGTTGTTTCATCGTTTGATTAATTCACAACAGTCCCTTTTTATCACTTCACTTGTTTCATTTTAATATGCATATCAATTTTTTTATTGTCTTGACCTCTCATGACATGCATGTCTATGGAGATTCTCAATCATCCAGGTCATATAGGTATCCCAAAGGATACCTATAGCAAGTCCAGTTGCCTTGTGAAAAAGCACTTTTGGGATGGATGACATGCAGTTTTCTAGGCAACATTTCAGGAAGTAGTTTGTGACTGCCTTCTTCCTAGGGCTAAGAGTCAGTGAATGGTCCAAAGTCATATAGCTGGTTTCTGTATCCAAGAGAGGACTAGAACTACCATTAAAGACAATGGACAGAAACAAGAAACATCTTCAAAGGAGCACATGATTTTTGATTTCTGCAAAACCGCCAAAGTAATATGATTAATTGCTTTTTCCAGAGAAAAACATTTGGTAAGAGAACATTTTTTCTCTTTTTCTTTCAAGCATTTTCCTGCAAGTGCAGGAGTTAATAGCAGTCCATCTTAATAGGATATGTGGAAATGTATTCATATATGAGTTCCTAGTGGAGTAAAATCTTAACTGAAAATGTCTCATCTTTAGTCATACTTTATGAATTTCTGAAATTCACTTGTTTCTGAGTGTATTTGTCCTAGAATTATACAGTTTCCTTAATCAAATTACTATAAAAGAGTCTCCTTCTAGATGGTCATCTTCTAGATTTATTGGAGCAATATACACTGTAGGTAAGTTCTGGGTGTTAGGAAATTGAGAGACAGTGACCGACCCAAAATCACCTAGCTGGCTTTCATGAACTAGAACTCATAGTCTTTTAGTTTCTAGCCTGGTGCTTTAAACACTACACTAAATTGGATGTCTATTTGGTAAGACACGGTAAGCAATTAAAAAGAAATAAAAATGGTATGCTGAATTCCAAGTCAGTGCAGGATTAAAGCTAGGAAAGGATTATCCTATAGAGCTCTTTTCTGATAGTGGAATTAGCACAATGGGACAGGTTACCTTCTGCTACTATAGTCTTGCCAACTGCTTCAAGGGGTACAGTTGAATACCTCCCAAATTCTTCTTAAAAAAAGGTTTTCTTGGAGAGCATCCAAGTAACAAACAGGAGGAACTTACAAAATGAGAATTTAGCTAAACATATAGCAAAGCCACATATTTAATTACTAATTTGTGGTTGCCATTTTTGAATGATCAGCAGAAGTAAAAAAAAAGTTTGCTTACTAAAAGATGATGTTGAAGTTTGTGTCCAAAAATTGTCATCTCTTAAGAGAAGTGAAAGATGTTTCATGGTGTTTGGCAAGCAGGCACATTGCCTAAAGTCATTGAGCAAAACTAAACTTTTAACTCAAATGTCCAGGGTATCTGAGGAGCTATCTCACACCAGTAGAACCAGCCTTCCTCACTCCCATCAGCAGAAGAGGCCTACTACAGATTCCACCTGCTAAGGAATTCAGGAAGATGGGGTCAAGGAGAAGAGCCTTTTCTGCTGTGACTTCAATTCTGTGGAACATTCTACCTCTAGAGGTGAGAACTGCTCCCACACTTTTAGTTTTCCCCAAAAATATTAAAACTTGGATTTGCTGATTAATCTGGGGATCCAAGGGGAATGCTCATTGCTGAAGTGGGTTAGTAGGATGAGAAGACCTCATTCCCATGCCGTTATTCTCTTAGTCCTGACTTTTTAAATAGTTTTAAATTTTTAATTTGCTTAGTTTTAATATTTTAATAATTTTCCTGTTTGTCTTTTTGTAATCTGTTAGCTGTCCAGAGTGAAAATAATAGATAGATAGATAGATAGATAGATGAAAGAAAGAAAGAAAGAAAGAAAGAAAGAAAGAAAGAAAGAGAAAGAAAGCTGAGCAGATCATAGAAAAACCTTTCATACATTTAATTTTCAGATTTGCTATCCTTCCTTGTGTTATCGAATATCATAAACTCTAGGAATCAAAGATAATGGCTTCACTTTATATATTCTGAATCTTATATATAAAACCTTTGCTCAAAAAATATATTAAACTTTATCTTTTTAGAATCTGAGTCTATAATGTCTGGCTGTGAAAGAGGGGGCAATATCTCTTTTATCCTGAATAAATTGAATAAAGAATACTACTTTATTTTCAATCTTTTATCACTGTCTAATGTAGACGGCTTGGCTCCATTACATCCATAGCAGTCTAAAGACATGTTTAATTATACTGGTTATATTTAGCCCTACTGGGAAATAGATGGGATAATTTATATTTAATATGTCTGAACTTAACTCTCCTTAGCAGGACAGGTCCAAATGGTGTTATTTTGTGTAAAAACTCATTTAATCTGATTTTCTGTTTAGTGAAGGTTAAACAGCCTGACAGCAACCTCATGCCAATCATGTTATCTTTGAAACTTGCCAGAATGCTTTTTAATTTGATTTCTCAGCAACAAGAAAATCAGTTAAACAGATTTCCTTTTTTTCTCTCAAGAATTTTATCTTCCCTTGTATTACAAAGCAGTCTTCTGTTTCCCCACTCATTTTCAGGAGCTGACACAGTTATTGCTGAGATCTCTTCCTGTAACTAATGCAGATGGAGCCCTGGCCCATGATGTTGTAAATCTCACTGTCGCCATCTTGTCTAGAGAGCCTCACCTGATGTACTCCCACCTAGCCCTGTTATGAGAGGGAAATAAGGTTCCCATGCCCTGTTTACTTTCTAGCAATAACCAAGGAAACATGTGCCACTTCTTAGCCATTGTTGATTACAGTTGGATATTTATTTATTTATTTATTTATGAGACTTATATACCGCTTTAAGTGCAAGCACTCTCTAAGCGGTGTACACCAGTAAGCAATGTATATATATATATTTACATTGCCCCCAACAATCTGGGTCCTCATTTTACCTACCCCGGAAGGATGGAAGGCTGAGTCAACCTTGAGCCGGTGAGATTTGAACCGCTGACCTGCTGAACACAGTCAGCTAAAGTGGCCTGCAGTACTGCACTCTAACTGCTGCGCCACCTGGGCTCATTTTTAGACTTCAAGATTGCACAGGCTTGTTTATTTGTTTACTTTTCTATTTCTTTGCCATATTTCTTGTCTATCTCAGAAAAAGTGACTCTGGTGGCAGATAATTAAACCATAAAAGCAATTTAAAAAAACATTCAACAAATAGAAAAAAATATTGTTAAAGGTTAGCAGAGAGAATCAGATATTAATAACAAGGGAGCCACCTCATCAGATCACCACTCTTATGTGACCTCTCAGTCTTCTTGACACAACTGGGTTTTGAGGGACTTCTACAACAGGGGTGTCAAACTGCCGGCCTGCAGGCCGGATGCACCATCCAAAAACCGTGCCCACCCCGTTGCCGGCAATGGCAAAACTGTCCTGATACATTGCACAATGTCATGTGACGTCATGAGTTTGACATGTCTGTTCTAGAAGATCAGCAGAGATGAGGCCAATGTCTCTTTTTTTTGGGGGGGAGGAAGGGGAAATGTTGTTTCACAGGGTGCTTGCAGGGCACTCCTAGGCAGAAAAGGGCATGGCTCCTGGGTTTTGCCAATGTAATTCCTTAGCAAATTAAGATCTGCTTAGATGGTACTAAGATTTCACTGGAATTTCTATTTCATAGAACCATTTGCATTCCAAAACACTTTATGGTGCTTGAATATGAATTCTGCACACAGCCCTGCTACATGATAGTACCTCTCTTACAGTATGGTGAGGTGCAGCTTACAAAGACTGTTCCCTGATTTGTTTGTTTTTTTTTTAACACAGAGACACATACAGAAGGGATGTTTTTTTTTACTTCCCACTGATGTTTAACTACTCCATAAATTCATTGGTAATAATACATGTGTCCATCCCATCCTCACCTCACCTCTAATATATTTAGAAGACTAGGAGCAATATTACTGTTAATGAATCTGTTGCATTAAAAAAATTGGACTTTAATCTAAGGTCATTTCAGTATTAACTTGAGCAACACCAAAGTTATTGTGTTTTGCTGAAAGCAGTTTTGGGAAGTGAAGCTGAGCAACTGGCAGAGTTGTAGATATTTAGGCATTGTTTTTCAGGCTCCAGACTCCTGGAAAATTCAGCCTGTTAAGGCCCAAGTAAATGTTATAGATTCAGTATGTACTTTTTTCATTTTTGTTTATTTATTTACTATTTATTTATTTATTAAATTTTATGCTGCCCATATCCCTTACAAGATGATTGTGGGCACCTTCATTAAAATAATTCAGATTTAACGGTTTGGCCCATTAAATAGTCTATGGCTCGCCAACCTGCCTCTACTTCAGTTTTCTACAATTGGAAAGACTACACTGTAAAACCCTTCTAATTGTTCTTTCTAAGGCCAGAAGCTATGGAAACAGATTTAATTAAGGTTGAGGTCATTCCTTTAAAGCAGGACTGGCCTCTCATGCCCTCCTTGACCATTTTTAGTCTGACACATCCACTTAAACAAGATAGAGAAGAAACAGCCTTGTGTGTTTTTTCTTCTAATTTTCTAATTTCCCTGGGATATGGGAGCTAAACAGATTCTTAATGATTGAACTATCTTTTGGATCTGAGTTTATTATCAGATCAACTTTCGGGTGGGTTTTCAAATCTGAACAACCTTGAAACAATATATAGCACTCAGTGCATTTAAGTTCTCTCCTGAATGAGTTACTAAAGGGAACCTATTGTAACATTTTCCAGAGTGACTTTGCCTACATGGAACAAGGGAATTTAAAAATTTAAACATTTAAATTCATTTCTTCTTGTACTGTCTATCCTGTCATGACACTGGCTGTGCTTTTACTGTTCCCTTTAGAGTAAATCGACCAGGTATGTATGGGTTTTATAAACATGTATTTTTGGGCCAACTTGAAGTCTTTATTCATTAGTGGTGGTGTGATGGCTCAGCAGTTAAGAGCTGGGCTTGTCAACTGGAAAGCAGCCCACATTCAAGGTCCAAGTGCTACGTGATGGAGTGAACTCCCATCCTCACCCCAGCTTTGACAACCTAACAATTTGAAAGCATACAAATACGAGTAGGTAAACAGGTACCACTTCAGTGAAAAGGTAACAGCACTCCATGATATAATGCTGGCCACATGATCATGGAAATGTCTTCGGACAGCACTGGCTCAATGGTCTTGAAATGGAATGACTAGCAGAGTAAAATCCTCAGGGACACCTGTATATTTTTTATTAATTATTAAATTCATATGACGCTCATATCACTGTCTGAGGTAACTTTCATTCAGCTGGACAAAACTTTATTCAGTACAGTCATTGTTAAATCATAATTTTGTAGATAAATGAAACATGATAGACTTAACTAAAATAATGTTATTTGATTCTCTGTGCTAGCTAAACTGATCCTGTCCAAATACACTATGAGGTATGTCAGTTGTCATGTATTGGATGTGGTTTTGCTTGTCTTTTTCAGAAGTTTGTTTGTATTCTTATTTAGCTAGTCAAGGTCAGTAATAAAGGTTCACTTGATTAAGTTCCAATGAAATGAATGGGAACAATAATACAGAGTTTACAGTGATAACAAATTAATTAGAGGATCGAGATAGTGAAATAAGAGAAGATTTCAATTAAAGAGCCTCTGATCATTTACAAATGATCAAATGAGCAAATCCCATTGTCTCTCATTTTTCATGGCTACTAAGTCTATTTCTGAAAAAAAGAGACTGAAGTAGCAGACATTTTGGTGCCATCATGATTTGATTTAAAACTCATGAAGTTTAGCCTTATTTGGGATAAACAAATGTATAATTTCATAGCAGCTGAGTTCCAGTGGCCCTCACCCTTTGATCCTCTATTCTTCCAAACTGAATGCTTAGTGTATATCCTTTTGAATGAGAACAGAACAGTGTTTAGAGGGACAGCTTTCTCTATATACTGTGTTCAAGGAGGAATACACAATAACATTGTGTATCTTCCTTACATGGTATTGTATGTCATAGATCTGCTACAGAACTATGTTAGACCTGATCAGCCGTACCATGTCTGTTGTACTTTGAGTTCACAGTGAGTTGGTGCCATCAGAACATATCTGAATTTATAGGATAAATCCATGTGACAAACACACAAACTCAGATGGTTTGTGCCTACCCTACATGGGAACAAGGATTCTGCAGGCTGTATTCTTCAGCTGTTTTACACTTTGAATGCTTTAAAAGAAGGAGCTATGAAACAATGATAGGAAGGCACCAATTTGAAACCATTATTTATTTCAATACATTTTCTTTAATATCTGGCAGAAAAAATGAGACTTTAAATAACACAAAGCTCTAATATAAAAATTGATGGTGAAGAATTAAATGAATATTTTAAATTGTTTTTTGTAAAAAGCCCCAGCAAATTATAGAGTAGATGCATGTTTCTTGAGAGAGAATTCTTTAAAGAAAACTCATCCCAAGGAAGGCCTTATCTCTTATATGCCTTGCAGATCTTCCAAGTGGAACTGGAAAGAGAGCTCTGTTGAAATTACAGGATAGAATAGTAAGTAGTCTTGCAAGTGACATTAAAAAAAAAAAAAGATAAACCTGGATTCCTTTTTCATTTTTTCCTTCTTTTTTTTCTTTTGCATCTCATTTTAAAATCAAAACCAACAGCTGCAACTGCACTCAGAAAGTGGATATAGAACCAGTCTAATAGAATAGAAATATTTGTATAACTCTAAAAGGAATACTTGTGTGGATGCATTCTGGATAGAAGATAGATAGATAGATAGATAGATAGATAGATAGATAGATAGATAGATAGATAGATAGATAGATAGATTAGGTAGGTAGGTGGTAGGTAGGCAGACAGACAGACAGATGATGGTCTCACTTTGTGTGTATATGTGTGTGTGTATGAGAGACAGAGAAGGAGGGAGAAGGAAAGGGACAGGGACAGGGAAAGAGACAATGACAGAGACAGGGAGAGAGAGGGACAGAGAAGATGTTACCTAAATTGGGGAATGAAATGTCTGTGAGAAAACAACCAAGCTCAGAGAGCTCCAAGGACCTCTCATTCCAACCTTGAGCTACAAAAGAAACAACTCTTAATTAAATCTACCTAAATAGTTGTACACAAAGAGAAACCAACAGATTAAACGGATACAGCTGGTTAAATAAACCTATGCATGCCCATGGAACACATAGGTCTGAATCTTTTAAAGATCCATATGTGCCTTTAAATTAGTATGGACCCCTGGGGACTTCTTAGACACATTTCTGCAGTTTTCCTGGCAAGATTTTTTAGAAGCAGTTGCTCCTTCCTAGGGCTGAGAGAGAATGACTGATCCAGGATCACCCAGCTGGCTTTGTGCCTAAGGCAGGAATTGAAGCCATTGTCTCCTGATTTCCACCCCATTGTCTTAACCACTATACTGAACTGGCCACCTTGAATCTCATATTACCGTAAATAATTCAGGCAAACCATGAGATATATTTTCTCCTCTACTTCTCCTATATATTGCCAGGATTCAGGCAACATTCATAAGAGATATAGTTGGGAAAAGGGGATGAATGCCTCCAGCATCTTAATATAACAAGCTTCTTTTTAGAATGTCATATGCTGACTTCAGACAAGATTATAAATCCTTTAAAAAAATATGTATACACACACACACACACACACACAAAATGTTCTGATAAGGTAAGATTCCTGACAATGACTACGTTTATATTTTTTTCTACTGAATGTTCTAAAACATTACTCCAGTACACCGAGAGAGACAGAGACAGAAACAAATAGTGAGAGTGGGAGCGAGGGAGAGCAAGCGAGAGCTTTGATCTAACTGTATAAAAACACTCATGACCTTGCTAATACAAATGCTTTATTTACTTTTACAAGCATCAAGTGGAGTTTTTAATAGATTAGACAGATAGAAAGCATCTGTCTCTTCATTTTTCATATTAAATCACCTTTTCTACTCTGCAAAGAGAGGCAGACAGGCAGATGTTATAGATAGATAGATGTTTAGATTCTTTCTTTGTGAGCCATTATTAGTTTTTCTTCTTTGTGTTGACCCTATTTACTACATAATTTCTGCATCTACATAATTAATTCCATGCACTATCACTATAATATATATATTTATATATTGCATACACAGTGAATAATGAAATCCATCAGGATAGCAGTGCAACAAAATTTAAGCTAAATACATTATGGTTTCATACAATTGGCAGGAAGTAGAATTTCCCTTAGGCATGCCATGTATTGGTCTGGGTATAAACGTTTTTGGAATATTTAGCCATAGTGAAATACAACATGCTACCAAAATACAGAGAGAGGAAGACACACACACAAACACACACACACACACAGAGAGAGAGAGAGAGATACGGGAGGGAGGGAGGGAGGGAGGAGGAAGAGGAGGAGGAGGAGGCAGAGGAGGAGGAAGGTTTAAGTGTTTATTAGATCTCTGTGGATTTTTCCCTCATGGTCAACTGGCCTATTTAGAAAGAAAAAGATCAACCAATTTCACCAAATAATATTTTTTTGATAGAAGTATGAAAAATGATGGGACACAAATACACTCAGCCATCATTAATCACTCTTGCATATATTAAAAGTACACCCTCCTAATTAAAAGAGGATAAATTCTACAGATCAAGAAAGGACAAGGATGAGCATAAGAACTTTGTTGTACATCACTTTCCACGTCTTGAAAGCAACTGTTCACCAGGGAGTTCTCTCTGTCTATGATGTTTGTAGTCCAGTTGAGAGCCCAGGTAAATCATGTGCCCTAAACAAAAATAACATCAAATCCTTGACGATGGCTTGGAACTATCTCACCAATCTGATTTACTTTATCATTATTTAAAGCAAAGAAAACCATTGCTCCTTTGAGGGAAAGCACAAATTAAGATGCTTTGTTGGTATAATCTAGAAATGGGAGACATTTTGGCGCCAAGAATTATATTTTAAAACAGACAGACTGGAATTTTGTTTGTTTTCCTTTTTAATCCCAAGGTTATATTTAAGTGTTAAGTCTAAATAAGGATTTGTGTCACCTTGTTTCATTTTTCTTTTCTCAAAGTAATGGGAAATCATACCATCAATTTTCAACAATTTTAGTCAGAAGGAATTCTAAAAGATGAAAAATGGATGTGAGGACCTTAAAGCAGAGGTCTTCAAACTTGGCCCTTTTATAACTGGTGGACATGTCTGGCTGAGGAATTCTGGGAGTTGAAGTCCACGTCATAAAAGGGTCAAGTTTGAAGACTCCTTCCTTAAAGGCATAAAATGAGTCTGTTCTGCATTGTGCCAGTACCATCACTGTCTGTCTTTAGAGAATGCTCTAAAAACCATCTTCATGATCTCAGTTATGTACAACCCTAGTCTGTTATAGAGATCAACTGATATTTTGTCCAGTTCTTCTGTGTGATGTATCACTATCCTTCATACACAGTTAAAGACATTTAGCCTGAAGAAAAGTTTCTCCCTCAGTCATCCATAGTGCATACTAAAATCTATACATCCATACCAAAATCACAGTTAATCAGAAGATGGAAAGTTAAACTTGTATGGAATATTTTTATGCCTAGGCTAAATATATATAAAAAAGTATCTTTTTCAACAAATTATTTTTTTAAAAAAAAAAATAGTACCAAGAAGTAAAATGTTTTGTGGAAACAGATAGGAAAGGAAAAAAAAAATCACATTGCCTGTTTGGTCAGGAAACTCATATCTTTTCTAAGTGTCATTGAGCAGTGTATTTAATGTCACCATTATGATTAGAGTTTCGTATATTTTTTGTGATTCAGCAGCTATATATTTCACGATCAAAGACTTTGAGATATAGATAGTTTGGGAAGAAATGTTAAATATTTCTCTGGCTAGGGCTTTGGTCCAAATATTGACTATTTTCAGGGGAAAAAATGAAGAGCATTTGGAATGCATATGTAAGGATCAATGGCTTTTATAAAAAAAAAGAATGTGTATTTCCTGACCAACAGACAAAATGACATTAACACCACCTCCAATAATTTCTCTCCCTCTGCACCCCTCCAATTTTGGCTGGCTGGCTGACTGACTGGTTGGTTGATTGGTTGGTTTTGAATCTACTGAGTGAACTATTTTGCATTGTTCTAAAGATTGTAATTGATTACCCAAACTAATGGTAAGCTTTCCTTCATTGATATGTGCAAGCAGAAGTTCTGCATCCCTCTACTTTGGATTCATACAGTAAGCAAGGCTTGAACTTACTGACCTAAATGGCTCCTTCTGTGATTCTAGGTTGACATTAAAAACCACTTAGATTTCCTTAATAATTCAAATCCAGGATTTCACTAATAGATATCATGCTTTATCTGTCAAGACTGCCCTCTTTGGGCACACAATCTGCCATAAATAATTCAAATTACAAATGAAAGAAAAATCTTTGCTTGAGAGTCTAAAGCAGTGTTTGTCAACCTTGACAATTTTAAGGCATGTGGACTTCAACTCCCAGAATTCCACAGCCAGCATTGCTGGCTGTGGAATTCTGGGAGTTGAAGTCCACATGCCTTAAAATGGTCAAGGTTGAGAAACACTGGTCTAAAGAGTCATTGCACTCATTATTGACAGTGAATAACAGAGTGACAGAGTTGGAAGGGACCCTAGAGATCTTCTAGTCCAATCCCCTGCTCAGGCAGGAAGCCCTTCTTATCCACTTTCCCAAGATGTATCTGAACAAATCTACCCCATATGAAGAAGTGTACTTTCTCTGTATCAGACCTCATGTATGGAACTCTTATTTCCTAAGATTTGGGCATTTTCCTTCCAGAAATCATGGACACTGTCTATTCCACTGACAGTTTAGAATGCCTTGAGCTGCCTTCTAATTCTTCCAATTCCCTTTTTAGAATTGATGCTTTGCTTTTTTATTAATGTTGTATTGTAAACAATGCTGAGTCCATGGAATTAGGTTATTTAAACTTCTCTCTCTCTCTCCAACTATCTCTGGTCAGCCATCTGTCCATTTATCTATCTCTCTATATCTGTCTGCCTGTCTATACATAAATACATGTTTGGTTTTGCAAAATGTGCAAAATAATTGCCTTGTAGACCAATTACTCTTAAACATGATTACTAGACTATTGTACTAAATGGTTACAAACTGACTGCTGTTTTTCTCACAGTGTTACATTGATGTATAGAATGAGTTCTGGGGCAAAACACAGTATTTCACTTTAATTTCCCAGTGCTATCCCATTAATTCATTCTAATGTTAAAGGTGACATAATATTTGGAAAAATAAATTTATAAACCAAATGAGTCTTCAAAAAATGGAATATCATTCCATTCCTTAAGGAACTAATAATAGTATTACTTTCAAATGAGATGCACATTTTGTTTAATTTGAAGCATGGCCATTGCTGTTTTCTGAATTTTTAATAGGTATATGCTTTAAGTACCACAAGACCATAAAATGCTTTTCAGCCACATCATTGTATCAGTAAGGGAATCTGTCTCACATAAATATTTTCATTACCTTGAAATTATTTATCCATAAATATCCTCTTAAACTTTTACTGAGATTCTGCATGGGAAATCTCAAACTGACATATTACTAAATGTCAAAATATGAAAACAAAACAAAAAAATATGCAATTTCTCCGCGATCAGTTTATTACAAGGAGCCCATCAACAGCACTGTGGTCAGACCTGAATATATTAAAGAACAATTTCTTCTTAAAACGCATACAGATCAATCTCTACGAGCTCTTGCCACTCAAATCTCTGGAGTTTGTTCTTCACTGAGCTGACTCTCTTCTTAGCTTTTTAAAAGAACTTTTTAATATGAAAATGAAATAATAATTTCATCACCAGCTGAGAAATAAAATACTGTATAATGATTATATAGAGAAAAAAAATCAAGATATATTATATGCAGAGGGCTAGAATAGAAGATCTCCAAGGTCCTTCCATCTCTAACATTCTACAGTATGTTCTAAGATTAAAATAAATCAAATGGAGTAAGGGGAAGAAAAGGTCTAACAGAAAGAACGGGAAGACAAAGTTATCCAATAACTATAGGGAGCCATATGCTATAAAATCAATTCAGTCCTTAAGCGTGCCATTAAATCTAGACCATGTAGTAAGGTATTATATAACCTCATCTTTAAAAACTTTTCTAAAATTAAAACTTTTTAAAAAGCAGGTAACAGATTCATATCCTAAATCCATTTCATAAAATCAAGCTAAAAGTTTCTTTCCAGTGACATGGTTATTTTGTGTCAGAATATATCCTTGCTGTATCCTAAATTGATAGAATAAAAGTTTTTCATATGATGATGTTTAATTTCTTTAGGAATGTAGTTCAACATCACGTTTATTATTCTTAATTATAATGTTTCTTTCTCAAATTGTATTGACATATGCAATAATTTGAAATCAAAGCAAGGCTACAGCTGGATAAGATTATATTATCTCTATATTTCTCTCCATCTCCATCACCATATCTGTCTGTCTGTCTGTCTGTCTGTCTGTCTGTCTGTCTGTCTGTCTGTCTGTCTGTCTGTCTATCTATCTATCTATCTATCTATCTATCTATCTATCTATCTATCTATCTATCTATCTATCTATCTAATGAATTAATATGATTTTTAAATCATGAGGAGAATATTTGATGTTTCTCAACATTCTTTTGATTCTCCAAAACTGAATATTCTAATTCTTCATACCACAATTCAATTATGGAAAGGATTACTTTCATTTTACTTTTCAATTTGTTGGAGAATTCAATTGTTGATCTCCATTCAAGTGCTGCCATTCTTAAGTATCCTAAAATTGCAGGTACTCAGAGACTGCTATAGCATTCAATTTATATTTTGCTAAGCAAATGTTGTAGGTAACTCATTCAATATGTAGTTTCTCAAAATTTTCAAAACAATCATTATAAATCAACTAATTTAAAGGACTGATGGATTCCAGTAAAACATTGTCTCTGCTCCTTTTAAATTTAGATTACTATACAATGTCAATTTCTCATCTGAATTGGGATTAAAATATAACATTACCTATTAATGACTAGCAGATTTTACAGCTGAAAATGAATATCCTTGTCTAACATATTTGGAAGTCAAAATAGCCAAGATTTCAGAACTATTACACAGTTCCTCTCCAAACTTCTTCTAAGAGGGGAATTTTCTTGCAAGGGTTTCTTTTGAAAGAAAATAAAAATATAGATGATACACTATTAACACAGTTGAAAATCTGATAGTTTGAAGTCATCTAATTGCAAAGTAATCTCAATTTGGCCACAATGATGCTTGATGGACTTTAGTCTTCATAAATAAATAAATAAATAAATTTCACATTCTATGTAAAATTTCTAATAAGGATAAAGAGGAGAGGAGAGGAGAGGAGAGAAGAACAGTTTTTTTATTGATCGAGTGTGATTGGACACAAAAGAAATTTTTCTCCAGTGCATAAGCTCGAAGTGTACATTTAAATAGCAAGAATATTGGAATCCTTAATAATTATCAAAAGGTAATTTCTTTTGAGAATTTAATAATAATAATAATAATAATCTTCAAAGTAGCAACAATGGTGCATTGGAAGATCTGCAAAAAATATCATTTGCCTGTAAACAAAAACTGGTGGGATCATAAAATAAAGAAAGATATAGAAAATGAAAAAATTAAACTGCTCTGAGACTTCAGAGTTCAAACAGACAAGCACCTGCAACATAACACCCCAGACTTAACAATTGTCGATAAGAAAGACAAAAAAGTCTGGATAGTGGACGTGGCAGTGCCTGGAGACAGCAGAATAGAAGAGAAAGAATTGGAGAAGATAACAAAATACAAAGACCTACAAATAGAAATAGAAAGACTGTGGCAAAAGCAAGCAAGGGTAGTGCCAATAGTAATAGGCTCCTTGGGTGCAATCCCAAAACAACTGGAGCACCACTTGAACACCTTTGGCATTGACAAATTTGCTATTAGTCAGTTGCAAAAGGCGGCCTTACTAGGAACTGCTTCCATCCTGCGACGATACCTGTAATACCATCAAACATCCACATCTGCCTATCCCAGGTCCTGGGTAAGGACTCGATAGGTAGACAAAATGCCAAATCCAGTCTGAACATCTGGCTGACTGTGCGATGATCCATAGTAATAATATAAAATTCATATTCTATATCAAATACATTAATAGGAACATCAGAATCCTTCTAAACCTACATTAATCTAAAAGTGAGGCTTATTTTGACAACACTAGTCTTGCCCCCAAGACTTCATATGGAGAATTTTGAGCATCCAACATTTCATGTTTGAAATGTTTTGTACATTCCTAATTATTAGCAATGGGGAAATATTGATACTAATCATAACTACAGACAAAGCTCTACCCAAATCTGATTCAAAATCTTTTTCATATAAAAATTATACCAACAACCCTCATATCCAGACTTAATGATATTGCATGAATCTGAAAGGTTCTAAGTTGAAATTCCATGTGTTGATAAAAGACATAAAAAGTATAATTCATAAGACTTTGGGAGATGTGTTAATCTTACTCCTTCCTCCCTCAAAAAAAATTGTCTCTTTCCTTGTAACAATGCTTTAATGATGCATGTATTAGATTTTATAGTTACTGTGTGGTGCTGTTGAAAATTTCCCAGAAAGACAATCTGGTTGCAAACTGCTGATATAATTAACATATCATTTGAAGCAGATTTAAAAAATGTTGCCATGAAGCATTATGTTCCTGCTATTTACCTTCCTTGCTAAAATATTTACCTGATACATTTTCTGACTGACTTTAGTTGTTTCTATTCTTCACTGACACAGTCATCATATTTTATTTACTTTGTATCTACTGATGGCCCTTAATGGATTTTGCCATGTACTATTTTCCCCCTTTTACTTTAATACTTTAATCATCTTTTATTTCTTCCAATATGTTATGGTTTAATCAGTATGATGTATTTCATTACTGGCGCCAGCAGGAGTTGGCTATTAAATTATCCATTACAGAAAACAAACAAAACAAGATTTGTCAAACCTATATGAAAATGCAGAGCAGAAATATTAAGAGTCACATAAATACTAATTAAAAACTAGTCTGTATGGCCAAAATGTAAAAACAAAAAGAATAAAATATTTGATATTTAAAACTGTGTTTATACAGAAATAAGCAGATCGCTGTATTAATAGGTGGCTTTTCTGAGATTCTCACTGCTATTGTTTTGATTAATTCAGAGTGATGAGAAGGAAGGGGAACTCAGGTATAAAACAGGAAATGTAGGAAGTGAACACATGGTCAGCCATAATAAGCCTAGATGCCTATATAATAAGGCTTAGAGTTTGGATAACAAGCCAGGAGAACTTGAAATCCTAGTACAAGTAGTCCTGACTTATAGCCATTCATTTAGTGACTGTTTAATGTTACAACAGCACAGGCAAAAGTGACTTACCCACTTTTCCACACTTGCAATCATTACAAATCCCCATGGTCATAAGATCAAAATTTGGATCCTTGGGAACTGGTTCATATTTCTGATGGTTGCAATGTCCCAGGGTCACATGATCCTCTTTTGCGACCTTTTGACAAGCAAGGTCAAGCGGGAAGCCAGATTTACTTAACAACCATGTTACTAATTTAACGACTGCAGTGATTCACTAAACAACTGTGGCAAGAAAGCTCATAAAATGGGGCTTAACCCCTATCTTGCTTGGCAACATAAATTTTGGGCACAATTGTGGTTATAAGTCAAGGACTACCTGTATATAAAGGCACAATATTATTGCTTTACTGAAACTATCTAGGATGGAACCCATGATTAGAACATACTGCTAGAACAGGAGTCCCCAACCCCAGTCTGTGGACCAGTACTAGGCCATGACATGCCAGTAACCAGTCTGCACAAACAAGCAAAGCCCCATCCACAGGATGCAGGTAACATACAAAACCATGCCCCCTTCGGTCCACGGAAAAACCTCACTCCACATAACTGGTTCCTGGTGCCCAAAAGGTTGAGGATCTTTGCGCTAGAAGACTATAAATTGTTTAAAAGAAACAAAGGTAACTCAAACAGAGGGAAATAAATGCTTTACATGTTAAGAATTACTATACCTCTACAGAAGTACACAGTACTAGGGATGAAAGCTTACATGAACGTATTTGGGTGAATATTAAAAAAAAGAAGTGGCATTGCTATAGGTATATACTACAAGTCAACCAACAAACTGGAGGAAATAGTTGAACTAGTTGCTAATTAGTTAGATGAGGTGTGCAGGAAATACAGTGCTATAGTAATGGTGGACTTTAACATCACCTGGGAAAAAAACTCTGCAGTGAGTAGATCAATCAGTTTTCTGTTGTACCTAGCTGACAACTTATCATCCAGAAGATGGAGATGAGAACTAGAGGAGCAGCCACACTGAACTTAATTCTAACTAATAGAGATGAAATCATTGAGTATGAAATTATGGGTTTTTGGGGGAGAGATCATGTCATACTAGAATTTAATATAATGCAGGCATAGCTAATAGAACAAAATCAAAACTAGTATCTTACAGTTTAAGAGAGCTGAAAGATTCCATGGATGGAAATTCTAGAAGGTAAAATGGTTCAGGATGCATGGAAAACCCTGAAAAATGAAATAATAAGGCCCAAAAAAACAATATCATCAGAGAAAGGAAAAAAAAAAAACCAGATGAGACCAGCATGGAGGCACAAAGAGCTCTCTGATGAACCAAGAGACAAGAAGGACAAGTATAAAAAATGGAAATAAGAACCAAAACAGAATAGTATAAAATAATTCAAATTTCAGGATAGCTAAGGCTCATAGTGAACTAATACTTGCCCAAAATGCCCCCCCCCCCAAAAAAAACAATAAAACTTCAATATGTAAGAAACAAGAAAACAAAAGTCAAGCAAATGATTGGTCCACTAATGACGGACAGCAGGGAAAAAGTACAACCACTTAATTCCTTCTTTGAATCTGTCTTTATGCAAAATGAAAAAAAAAAACAACAGCCCAACTTCTCAAAAGTAGCACTGTGGGCGGCAGAAAAAGAATGCAGGCCCAAATAAGTAAGAAATTGGGAAAAGAACACCTATCCACTTTAGACAGTTCAAATTGCTAGAATCTAATGATTTACCTTCCATAATACTGAACAAGTTGCAGATATGATATCAGAACTACTAAAGAGATTCTTTCAGGGCATGGGAGAAGTGCCAGAGGATGTGGTTCCAATCTTCAAGAAGAAGGAAAAAGTGGATCCAGGAAACTATAGATCAATCTGACATCAATACTTGGAAAATTCTGGAAAAGATAATCAAACAACAGATTTGTGAGCATGTAGGCATAAGCTTATTAAGATCATGCCAGACAAACCTTATTGCCTTCTTTGATAAAGTGACTAAATTAGTGGATCAAGGAAATGCTGTGGACATAGTATACTTGGACTTCAGTAAAGCATTTGACAATGTAGACCATAACCTTCTTGTAAGTTAGAAAAATGTGAGATAGACAGCATCATCACCTGATGGATTTGTAATTATTTAACTGGAAAATATTTACATGTTTTTATTTTCCAAAACAAAATAATCTCCTGAATTATAGATAGACTTCATCCAGTTGTACATATGAACTTTTGATAGCTGTAGAATAATGGTTATTCCAGATTATTCATGATCCTTCCTGGATGTCACAAGTTCTCTGATTTAATAGATATATGGAATTGCATTCATACAGGAGTCAATTTTTTTAACTGAAAATTTCTCATCTTAGTTGTACTTTATGAATTTTTGAAATTATTTCAGAGTGTATTTGTCCTATGAACTCTATAGATTCCTTGATTAAATTACTATAAAAGAGTCATTTTTCTAAATTCTTTCTAGTTAGTCATCTTCTAGATTTCTTGAAGCAATATACACTCTGGGTAAGTTCTGGGTGTTAGAAAGCATTTACTACACACAAAGTATGCTTAGGCTAATTTAATAGCAAGTATGAGTTCCATAATCATTATGTTCATTATATAAACATTCCATCCTACTCCCCTAATTAGATATGTAGTAACAACCTTTGACAATAGAAACCACCACCAACAGGAATATGTAGACATTGTTTATATACCAGAAATTGTTTTAATTTCTTAATATGTAAAACATTAGGCAAAGCCTCTCATACTTCCATAGAAGACAGATTAGGGGGTCTGCAAAGGGCTAGGCTAGGTAAATAAAATCTGTTGATAATCTCTGCTATATTCAGCTAAATGGAACATTTCAAGCACTATTTCTGAAAATTATAATAACAGAGGAAGCAGCATTTGCGCAATTTAATTTAAAGGAAAATATTAATGAACCATATATAGAAAATCTCCTAGAAAAATGCCTCAGCTACTCTACTTCAATTACTTATAAAAAGGCTTCTTGAAAAAGACTGAGAATAGTTAATCTGATAAAAAAACTGGTTAACTTGATAATAAATATTCCTCATCCTAATTCTGACCATAGCATTTAATGACACTATATCTGCTGAAATCAGAATCGTGAAAGGTCATTAAATGAAAAATGTCAGAAAAATTTCTACAGTAACCTTTTTATTTATTTATTTATGGTTAGACAGATCTCAAGAAAGAGACAGAAATACTGTAAAGGAATGCACTGCTTATATTTCAAATATAAAGCAGTATAATTTTACATACTGTCTGTCTATAATATCATGTTATTCATATTACTTACCTGTTCATGTTTTTTTCCAAGAAACACTAAGATAGTACAGATAATTTAGTCTGCTTTGATATGACATTTTCTTAAGTGCTGTTGGCATTTTCTTTTCTCTAACAAAATTAATGGAAGAGGGATCCATTAGTTTAAGTCAATCAAAATGTTAAGTGAATCAATGGACATAAAATATGTCACTTTCATTTTAATCTATTTTCTAGAAAGTATACATAAGTATGTATGCTTACACATACAAATGTGCACACACATACCTCAGATGTTGGATGTTTTTTCTATTTTCTTCTGTAATTTTAACAATGCTGATTAGTTATTGAAACTTTTATACCTATTGTTTTTACTGATTTTCAAAGGCCCTGTAACTGTCTGTTCTATAATCTGTCTAGAATAGTAAAAGATTATACAATTCTATGGTAGTGCTAGAATTTACATACAGTAAAAAGAACATAGAAGCCTTTGATTTGCCTCCAATCCCCTTTAGCAGTCTCTGCCCCATGAATAAACATACAATCCTAGTACTTCACTAGCTCCATCAAACTTCTTCTAAAACACCAGAAACTCCCATAATAATCTAAATTTACGAAAGAACTTTCTTCCCAGACTTAACACAGCCTCAGGGCAATCACAGTCAAAGCCTAGGGCAGGAACTTCAATCTGCATATCTAAACATCAAAGCCCAGTTGTCATAATACATACCTCTAGTAATACATCTCTATCTTTGCAGACTACCTTCAACCATTGTATGTGGTTGAATAAATAAACTCTACTTCTAGAAACTGCCACTTCTGTTTATTCATAGCCCGGCACAGAAAATTGGGCCAAGTAAATTCTTCAAAAATAGGAGCTTTTCACAGTTGTGGTTCCCACTAGGGGCAAAAAAGGTAGCTGGAGAAGAGTTGTTTTGGCAGTTTAGCTGGCAAGTGTGGTAATGGGAGAACTGGTGAAGCATATTGTCTATGCCAGTGAAATGTTGGCAAGAAGAACAGAAGCTTAAGTCAAAAGTAGGAATTCAACTCAGAATCTGGCAGCCCTGAGCTCTGTAGGAAGAATGGCTGCATTAAAAAAAATTACTTGGTCCAATTTTCTGAGCCAGGTCACATTATTGTGTATTGAATAATAATGTTAATAATGATAATGATGATGATGATGATAATAATAATAATAATAATAATAATAATAATAATAATAATGATGATGATAAAGTTGGAAGGGACCTTGGAGGTCATCTAGTCCAACCCCCTGCTCAGGTAGGAAACACTATACCATTTCAGACAAATGGCTTTCCAGTCTCTTCTTAAAAACTTCCAGTGTTGGCGCATTCACCGCTTCTGGAGGCAGGTTGTTCCCCTGGTTAATTGTTCTAACTGTCAGGAAGTTTCTCCTTAGTTCTAGGTTGCTTCTCTCCTTGCTCAGTTTTCATCTGTTGCTTCTTGTCCTGCCTTCAGGCGCCTTGGAAAATAGCTTGACTCCCTCTTCTTTATGGCAGCCCTTGAGATATTGGAAGACTGCTATCATGTCCCCCCTCGTCCTTCTCTTCGTTAAACTAGACATACCCAATTCCAGCAACCGTTCCTTATATGTTTTGGCCTCCAGTCCCCTAATCATCTTTGTTGCTCTTCTCTGTATTCTTTCTAGAGTCTCAACATCTTTTTTACATCGTGGTGACCAAAACTGGATGCAGTATTCCAAGTGTGGCCTTACCAAGGCATTGTAAAGTGGTATTAATACTTCACATATTAATTAATAAATATACAATACACAATAAACGCAGCTGCTAGAAGTAGAATAATTCATTCATTCATTCAACCATTCAACTACAATGTTAGGGGGGTCCACCAGTAGAGGTATATAAAATGACAAGCAAGCTTTGATGTTTAGATATGCAGACTGAGGTGCTCCTGCTCTGGGCTTTCTTCCTGAGGTGTAATTTTAGGTGTATATTGAATATTGCTTTGAGGATGTGTGATGCCTGGTGAAGGAAAATCCCCCCTAGGTGTGGATTATTATGAGGGGATCTGGTGGAGCCTCTGAAGTGCTAATCTCTTGGGATTATATGTTTATTCTGAGGCTTCAGAGGCCTGGAAAGGGAAGTGAAGGTAAATCAAAGGCTTTTTTCTGTTTTTTTTTTAAATATAAATTCTAACATCAGCAGAGTAAGAGATGTAATCTCTATCTGTACCAAAAGAAAGTTTTGGCAGCTATTTGCAAAGGAAAAGAACACAGAGAAGGTCATGAGAAAAAGCTTTGTCTACCAATGTTTGATACGTAGTACACCATTTTGGAGACAAGCTAAAAGATCAAATGAGTCAGATTAGACCTAAGAGACATAGTAGGAAATGAATATATTTGGAGTCTTTGAAACTGGACTTTTTTATGTGTTAAATAAAATGACAGATGATTAACAGAGGGATTTAAAAAATAGTTTTACATTTGGGGTAACCTGTGGGTTTTTTTTTTACATATATATTGTGAACAGATCTTCATAATTTATTAGACAAATAGGTTTTCATGTCTGTTTATCTAAAATAGCTTTTTTGTTAAATATAGATGGGGAAGTTTATAATTATTTATAGGGGAGGAGAATATTATTTTTTGATATGTATTTTTCAGTATATAGCCAGTATAATATATATTATTTAATGTTAGATTTATTTGATATTTAGTTTTTTTCCTTTTCCTTTTTAACACAAGATCTTTTTGTTGTGGTTAGTATTAGCATTGGGTGTTTGTTAATCTGTTTTTTTCCTGTTTTGTATTTTATCTTTGGTGATAACAGAAAAATAAATACATTAAAAAAAAAGAAAGTTATGCAGAAACACTAGGAAGATTGGAGGACATATTAGTCTGAAGATATAAGTGATTTAGGATGAGTCTGATAGTTGAGCTAGATTTTTAAGGTTGGTAAGTGAATGAGTGACTTGCATACTGAGTGGATGATACCAAGATAGACTGAGTAAAGTGCCATGTGCACGGCAGCTGACACGGGTGAGGCTTGTGAAAGGCAACATGGAAATGAGAAAAGCTGGTTTTCACAGAAGAAAAATTGCTTTCTTAACACTTTCAAATGACAACATGGTACAATATTTAGATGAGCACCTCTCTCTCTCTGGTCACTAGCACTGATGATGTTACCTAGTTTGGGTAATGAAACATCTGCAAGAAAACAAGCAAACTCAGAGAGCACCAAGGACCCTCATATAAAACATCTGTACAAATCACACAAAGAAATGTAACAATGAGTTGGTCGTAAATCCTATATATGCACATCCAGTTGAAGTTATAAACAACTGAGAAGGCTGGGAAAGAGAAAGGGTCTCCACTCCCATATATCTTATATTCCCTGTAAAAAAAGACAGAAATTAAATGGGTCAAATACCCCTCCCCTTTCCAACTGTCTTTACACAGCAGACAAAGCCACACATTTCTTTGGGATAAGCACGATGCATATATTCTCTTTATATTTTGTAGAATCCGTTTAAAATTTATATCTCCTTCTAGACCATCACATTTTCATCTGTTTAAAAGAAAAAAAGAAAAAAGAAAGAAAGCCACGTCTCCATTGTGTATCTATCCTGTTCTTAGGCATTTTATCCCAGATAAGATGAGTTAATGGTAAATAACAGACAGTAACCTTTCCTGAAGACTGCCTGCTATTTCATTTCACTGCTTTTATACCTAATTTGCATTTATTGTGTTCTTTTCAAAAGTTCTGATATAAAGAATCCCTGACCAACTTTCTGCAAAAGCAGGACGAGCACACAATGTGTTGGCCAGAGTTAATGTTCAACACAATCAGCCTTAATGGGTGGCATGGCTTTAGTTGATGCTTAGCATTTATGTAGAACTTTAGCGTGGTCAAAGAGCATTTCAAAAATTATTGCATGAGACATTCTTAAAACAAAATTAAACATTCCAGTCATGATCATTATCCCCATACTGAAATTGAGAAAGCAACTCTGATGTTGTAAGGACTCCTTTTCCTGCACTGAACCCAACAAATTCAGGGTAGTGATAAGAATGGAGCTAAAAGAAGACAAATTGACTATCGAAAGGCACAAAAAACATGTACATTCAAAAGAGACCATTAAAAAACAAAACAAAAAGGCCAGAACACCTCTTTGCAAGTAATCAATGTTCAGATAAACAGGGATTAACACCAGACCAACAATCAAACAGTAAACACATTCAACTCAAAGGATTACCAACTCAGATAAACAAACAGTAAACAATAGCCTAATCAAGAAGTTACTAAAAGGAAAACAACACTCCTGCCAGCACTGGCAGGCAAACCATTGTATATGAGTAGGGCAAACCCCACTCCCTTCTAGCACTAAAGATATTACCTAATTGGGTAATGACTTTCAGTTACTTGGGCAGAGCCTTCTCTTCTGCACTACCACTATAGCTATCATTTTAAAGATAGGGACATCAATGGTAGCCTGTGGAAAGCTATTGTGTATTGAATCTGTCAGGATGCTGGAGTGCCTATCTCAATATTGCCTCCTTTGAATGGGTGTGATTTTTTTTTTGGGGGGGGGGACTCTACTAGCTGAGATTCTTTCAAATAGAGTTGTCCTAGATAAAAACCTAGGACTAGTTTTTTAAAGAACACTGTATTGCACATATTGTATATTTCAATTATTTCATCCTTTCTTAAGACCAAGCAGCTAAATACAAGGAGACACATGGTTCCCATTCGTATAAATGATTATTCACCACAATAAAGGACAGGTAGAATTGTTCTGTTTGTAAGAAAAGTCTTAGAACAGACCTGGTGAACTACTAATGATGCATAATAGCTCATCCATGTCTTAATAAACCTGTTTTTGAAATCTATTTAAAACCCAGAAAGAAAATGTTCTTGAAACATCTGGAAAGCCACAGTATATGGCTAGAAAGGAGTTGCATTTGACTAAAAGGAATCTCAGTTTTGCAATTAGGAAGAGAACATTGCATTCTCAACTGCCTTGCAAGTTTTTGTTGCTCATGGAGTCAAGAAAATGGTTATAAAGCAGTGAAGATAAAAGCAGCTCACTGTCCAACTTGAAATATGGGACTACTACAATGGTAGAATATACAATGGTATTAGTTTAGAAGTAGTGCATATTGACACTAACCATTTGCCTCACCAGATGGCAATTATTCATGCAGCACTTTTTTTTTAAAAAAAATCACTTTCATCAGTAAATAAAGCTATTAATAGTGAACATTTGTTAATCTATAAATAGGTGCAATGGTAAAACAGCTAACTAATAAAAGTGAATAACAAATCTGTTTAGAGAGGAAGAGAGATGGACAGAAGTATGCAGATGGTGTTACTGATAAAAGCTGAAACAATTTTAAAGTCCAGAGTTTTTGGATAAGATCAAGGGTTAAATTTCTGATTATAGAAATAAGATTGCTTCCTTTAGTAATTCTAGAAGGTATTAATATATGCAAGTGAACAAGACATGTATTTTATTCATGCATTTTCCACCTTGGTTCCATGAAACTCATGGCAATATTTATATGGTTCCCAATTCAAACTTGCTTAGTTTAATTGCAATTGTTCAAATTACAGGGCCATCAAATCTTGTTTTACTGTCATAACATAAACAATATTTTTCAATATGTACTAAATCAGTTGTGGCGAACCTATGGCACGGGTACCAGAGGCGGCACTCAGAGCCCTCTCTGTGGGCACATGTGCCATCACCCCAGCCTTGCTTTCCCCCATGACCCCGTCCTCTCCAGCAGCTCCCCTGAAGGAGAGTTGCCCTCGAGTGTGATCCACATGGAGCAGTGCAGCCAAGGACATGGCAGCCAGGCAGTGTAGACAAGACTCTGCCCTCACATCCCATCATGCAGTTGATGCTGCAGGATGCGGGCAGAGGGTGTGGCCACCATAGCGCTGCTGGGCTGCCTGAGCGATGTGCAGCAGGCCCTGGAGGCGGTGAGTGGTCCTGTGGGCAGGCGGGGTGGGGGATGGAGGGCAGAGCAAGGAGGTGGAGTGGGGGTGGGGCCAGTTTTTGGATACTCTAAAAGGTTCACCATCACTGTACTAAATTCTAGAAAGTCCAATCTGGTTACATGTTAACATTACTTGCAGAAATGGAGGCTGGGCATTCTGAAAGTTTTTCTGTGGAAGGATGAAAAAGAAGAATATGGTTCATTTTGTCCATGGTCAATGATGAATGAAGAAGGGAGGGGAGGAAAAGGGGGATGGAAAAGGGATGACAGGGTGAAAGGGATGGTAAAGTGAAAGAGATAGTAGGATAGGGTAGGGTAGGATGTGGAGAAGAGAGGAGAGGAGAGAGGGGAGAGGGGAGAGGGGAGAGGGGAGGAAAAGAGAAGAGAAGCTATTTATGATCACCAAGAAAATTAATGAAAGAAGATACAAATGTTCATAACCTATACCTATGAAAGATAAACTCTATGGAAACTATATTAAAAGGAGGATCCAGTCATCCTCCCCAAAAGCTTGTGTAAAGATCACTCTTCAAAATATTAGCAGGGTGGGAGCAATTTGAATTTTAGGAGGAGCTTCAGTGCAGGCACTGCTACAGATAAAGTGTGCTTCTGGGGTCCTAATAGATCAGTGGTTCTCAACCTATGGGTCGCGACCCCATTTGGGGTCGATCGACCATTTCACAGGGATCACCAAGTAAAGCTGTCCGCCATTTTTTTCCCCTTTTCCGGTGGGTGCCTTACTTCCCTTGGGCTGGGCCAGCTGGTGGCCCAGCCAGTGGTCAGCCTGCTCCGTCTCTGCTGCTTGCCAGCTATGTCTCAGCCGGCGCAGGGGGCGGCACCACACATGTGCTGTGCTCCCAGGCAGGGAAAGTCCTCGACTTATAACCGGTTGTGTAGTCCTCAATTTACGACCGGTTTAGTCCTCAACTTACGACCGGTTTAGTCCTCTACTTACGAACGGTTGGGGGTCGCGGCATTAAAAAGGTTGAGAACCACTGTGATAGATGGTATTGAATAACTAAAGGGACCTGGAATATGCCAACCTGCCATATTGAATAAATTATTCTCAAGTAACTAGATCCTCTACTATGTAAGATTCCTAGATGACAATCAACAACTTGAATTGAACCCATAAGCAAACTGCCAATTGGTGCAACTCATATCTGTGCACATGAGCACAGAAGGTATCAATGCTGTATCTAAAACATGCTGCGGCTGCATATTTCAGATTGTATTGGCAAACTCTGAATAGGAAGGACACCCCTCCCCCCTCCCTTAATTCTTCCTTTGACCTGTACTGCCAAAATAATACCACAAGGAGAGATAGATTTCTATTTTAGAGCCAAGTGAAACACTAAGACTATTAATTGTATGACATCTCTTTAGTTTTCTGATAATGTATATGAAACTACAGGTCACCAACTGGACATAATAAAAACAATGAATTCAGCTTTTGTTTTCCAAAAAGTTTCCTTCCAAATCTATTATTCTGTTATTCTGTCTCCATTTTAATTAAGTTTAATTGATTGCTGGCTAGACTCAAGAGAATTTTCCTTGACTGCCCAGTATCAGAGGCTGGTATTAACCTACTCATCACAATGGTTTAAAACAAAGGATAATGTTGAAGGACCAGGAACAAGCAAGAACAATGAGTTCCTGCTTGTGAACATTTACACAACAGGCCACAATGATCTCTTTCCAGCTGCATTTGAACTGTAAAATATGCTTAGAGAAGCTAAGAACCTACAAAGATTTTCTAATCAATTCAATCATCAACCTATTAAACTATTCATTACTTAATTTTATCTGAAGACCTGTGAGGTTCATTGATGCCCTTTCTTGTTTTCTCCATATTTTCATTTTCCTAATAAACTTTTATTAGTGTCTTTATAGGTAATTTCTCATTAGCACTTTTTTTTCACATGCAAGATGGTAACAGATTAAAATTAACAATAAAATGAAAACTAATATTAAGAGAAACATATTGAGAATGACAGGCTCCAAGCTGATATTTATAGCCAGCCAATTTAGCTGGCAGAAGGTACACGTAAACACCTTCAAAGAGGAGGAGGAGGAGGAGGAGGAGGAGGAGGAGGAGGAGGAGGAGGAGGAGGGAAGGAAGATTCAAAACTAAGTGGCTCTAATTAAACTAAAATAAATCTTCATAAACCAAGTTATGCTATCCAGATTTTTTATCTATATTCTGTGATACACCCTCTCAACCATTGTGTGGTTGAGAATGACAATACCCCTTGTGAGAAATTTCAGAGTATTTGCTTATATTCTTATTGGCGAATGATGGTATTGTTGGAAATAATTCACTATTCTTGGATGATACTTGGTGCCAGCTACTAGTGTGTAGGTGTACAAAGTGATGCACTACTTCATGGTAATAGCTTAGCTGAGATACATTGGCAGCTGCTCTTCCTTGCAGATATGACCTGATTTCCACAGTGGTTAGAACTTTAGTTCCCAGAACTTCTAGGCATATATAATTGTGAAGGAATGTTGGCAATTATACATTCAACATATATGGAGGCAACCAGATTGGGGAGGCTGACTTAATGTGAGCTTATCTTGTAGCTAACCAGGCTGCTATGTTTTATTCAAGAAACAATGGTTAAAAACAATTGCTTCCATCTGTGAGTTCAATGCAGAGAATCCCATAGTAAGCAAATTGGAGAGTCTTCATATCATTGCCCAGGCTTTGGAATAGACCATGGAGAGAACATGTTATCCATACTTTCCCCTGGAGAAATATGCCAACTCGCATTATCTTACAAAGACAGATGGTTGCCAATGTATATTTACCCACAAGAGAGGCTTATGTGCTCATAAGAAAAAAGTAAATGCAGTTGCTTTGGGAAAGCATATGTTAATTTGAAAGCAGTTGTTAGATTCATGAAAATAATATCAATGAAACTTGGTACATATAAGTGTGCATTTTCAGATATGCTCTGAATGAATATGTGTTTAGATTAAAACACACTTTTGAAACAAATTTAAAACTGACCAAAAGTTTGAGGTGGCAGAAATGACTTACCAGACCAAAACCAATCAAGATCCAAATTCCTCTGGGAGACTTAGAAGAGCCTCTTCCAGATTTATCTTTCCAAACATGAACCATTAACTGCTTTACCCAAATAGTTCTGCACTTAATAGAATTAATGGGAAATAGTTGAAATATGCTCTATCTTTGGGACTGAAATCCCATTTCACACCTAATAAACTTATTCTTTCATACATGCTACTTTCTTTTGAGTGGTAGACTAATGTTACTAAATATTTTTATAATAGATCCACACTATTTCATAGTCGGATTTCAATTCAAGCTGGCTTTAGAAAAAGGCTGAAGGACAAGAGATATTATTGTGCATGCATCCTGTATAATTGAGAAAGTAATGTATATCCATTGTTTATAGAAATGCCTTTGTGTTGATTATATAAACTTAAGTGTGGAATTCACTTAGAAAAATGGCAGTCCCAAAACACCTCATTGTCCTCAGGCAAAACCTGTAATGGGCCAAGAAACCATAGTATGGACAGAATATAGTGAAACAGGCTCACTTTAAGTACACAAAGGAACAAAAGATAATCTCCCTTTTTGGGAAAAAAAAACCACATTAATAACCTGTAATGTGCTGAGGACATTCCCTTCATAGCTAAAAGTGCAAAGGGACTGCAAACTCAAATAGTAATACAGTTAAGGAGGGTTTTTTTAAAGTAAAACTTAAATTAAATACAAGGAAGACCAAACCAATTATAATGGGTAGAACAAGAAGCTTTAGAACTGGCAATTGAAGATACTAAAATGGTGGGTAGTTTATGCTTTTTTAGGATCAACCATCAACAGTAAAGGAGCAAGCATTGAAGAAATATGCTGTGGATTAGATATTGGTAGGGTAGCCATGACGGCCTTGGAAAAAGTTATTCAAATGCTGTAGTGCAGGGGTGTCAAACTACTGGCTTACGGGCCGGATGCATCATAGCGAAACTGCACCCATCCCATTGCTGGCAATGGCAAAAAAGTCATGATACATCGCGACACGTCACGTGACATTGTGAGTTTGACACCCCTGCTGTAGTGTATCCATGCCTAATAAGATCAGAATCATGCAAGCCATGGTATTCCTTGTGATGGTCTAAGAAAGCAAAAGTTGGACTTTGATCCTACTGATACTTAACATATACTTTGGTACAAAACACAGTGTCTTTATAAACATAGTAGCTTTATTTTGTTTAAAGCTCTTAGCTTTTGCAATCACAAGGAAAACTCATCACAATAAATATTTTAACATTTGTTTCCCATCATGATTGCTTTGGTTGCAATTACTAATTTATGCTCATTGAACAGGAAGTTCTAAAAACTTTGCTTCATTAGATACTTTATATGGGGACTTTTCATAAATATGTTAACAGGAAAGCCTTTGATAGTTAGGTGATCATTTAAGAGTATACATACTAGGGAATAAGCAAACAGTAGTGAAAAACTTGCCTGCTACAGAAGGAATATATTTACTTAAGTATATGTGGCATCTAATGAATACACTGAAGTTAATTTTTAATTTATTAAACTTGCATACCACCCATAATATCACAGACAATTCTAGGTAGCTTACAATTATTCAATTAAAATGCAATTTAAAATATTAAAACAATAAATAGAGATCGTAAATTAAAATTCAGTTAAAATCAACTTGAGCAAGATGGAGAGGTAAAGAGCAAAATGTTCACAGGAAGGAGATGGGGTGTTATCTAATCCATTAGTCACCTCCAGAATGCCACACCCCTATTGGGGATCCAGGCCAGTTGAAAGAGACAGGTCTAAGCTGTTCTGGAAGGCCAAAAGAATGGGTGCAGATTTCACCACGTGGGGTGTGATGTTCCAGAGAGTGGGAGCCATGGCAGAAAGGCCCTTCTTCTGTACCCTGACAATCAAAATTCCTTGAGGGATGGGGTCCACAGCATACTACTTCTGCTCGCATGAGCAGGATGGGCTAGTCCCACAAGCCAGTTCCAGAGATAGATTGAACCCATGCTATGAAGGACTTTAAAGGTGATAACCAACACCTTGAATTGGACTTGGAAGCAACCTGGCAACTAACTGTCTCTTCCTGATTGCAAACTGAATTTATAGAGGTTATTACTGTTGTTGTGTTACTTTATACTCTCCCCCCCCCTTAATAACTGAAATTGTACTCAGGTCATCAAACTCCTCTAAAGATACCAGACAGATGGACCTGCAGATAAAATTTGGATAATTATTAATTCGTAGAATTAGTTCTTCCATTTATCTGATGCTGTTAACTTTAGCCTAGGCTTCTTTTTTAAAACAAAACTAGAGATCTGATTAGTTGTTTTGTGGGGATTCATATCTCTCACATCAAGGTAAGAGTAATCCACACTCTGGCTTAGTATTATGTGAACATCATTCTTCTTTCATTAAGATTTATTTGTATCTATTTTTGTAAGTATACATTGGGATTGGTGAAATTAATTAACTACTTAGTACATTGGCAAGTCTCTTCTTCATTACAATCTAATAATATTGCTTCTTTGCTTGTTTTTAATGTTTTTTTTAAAGCACCCTTAGTCAGCATGCTTAACCACACACAGAGACACAAACACAGTGTTAAGTGCAAACAATTATTCTTAGGGAAAACATTCAAATAACCTTAACATTAAAAATTGCAGTCTGCTCAAGTAACAGGGTATAATAATGAAGTACTGCATTACTTCCATGCTCTATAGGGAAATACTCAGGAGCCAGGCTGATAACCAATACACGATTCATTAATCACATTGTACCCATGATGAAAGTTAATATTTATAGTTATAATGCCTTAGGACTTAACTAGTCAAGGGGCTGTCTGTTGAATTATGAATGTGCATGAAATTAAAATCTGTGGTAGAGATCCTAATTTTTAGGGACCTGTTGGATGGATAATTTTATGGATAATTTTATAATTCTGGGCAATAGTGGTAAATAATAATACCAATAACTGTTCCTAAAATTTAGCATACAGAAAGCATACCTGTTTTTCAAGAAAGAAACCAACCTGCCTTAAAAAGAATATGTAACAACAAGGATACATTGATAACTTTTATATTGTCTTAATTCTTCTCCCAGACTGTTTGATAGGCCTCTTTTTTAATTACATTCATTTTTTTTAAAAAAGAGACTATATTTTTATTCATTAAGTTAATAGCCATGTTCATTTTTCTGTCTGTTTTCATGGTCTAGATCAGGCATGTCAAACTTGCGACGTCATGTGACGTCGCACGACGTATCGGAGCTTTTTCACCATTGCCGGCAATGGGGTGGGCGCAGCTCCAGTATGATGAAATCGCCCCGCGGACTGGCAGTTTGACACCCCTGGTCTATATCATTAATTCTTATGAATTTTAAGCTTGTTTTTAAATATAGATTTTGTTACATTTTTGTTTAGATTTTGATCTAATGTTATTGCTGCTTGTTTATGGCTGTGATACTTTTATAATAGTAGTAGTTTAAGATCTGTGAATTTTATTTAGCTTCAATAATTATTGTTATTCTATATTTCAGTACAAAGCAACAAAATAAAATAAATACAATTTATTTATTCTGCGTTAGAATACTTGCGTTCTAATTTTATTTCTAAAGTAGAAATATTTCTTCAGAAATAAGTTCACCTATCAGACATCATATCCAAGATTACTTTATTTATTTATTTACCCAATAAAACATAGAATCAAAATTTTTGTCAGTGGAAATTATCAACAGGAGTACAGTTTGCTGAACTTTACAAAACATTCAAATACTGTTTGTATTGCAAACTGTATCTATACATTCATGCTTAATAGCAAGACTACTCAGAAACTGAAGATCAGATAGGAAAATAAAAAACAAACAAAACAACAGAGATTTTTTTTCATTTGTTTTAGATCACATAAAAGGAAAGTTACTATGGAAAGAGGTAGATGAGATTATAGATAATATTTCTCTCATTAAATTAATATTAGACTACAATTTTGTTTTTTAAAGAAATTTTTAGCAGATAACAAACCTTACCTAAAAATATTATCTATGGCAATCCCAATGTGAAATTCTAAACTGTGAAATTCTACAATTTAGAGTTTTAATGGAATGAATAATGTTTGCAAGATTATTATCTTTTCTCTAAATCTGAATAAATCCAAATGATGAGATTAATCAGCATAATTGGGACAGCAAAGGAAGTTTTATAAAAGTGAGAGGTTTTTTTTCAGCTATATTTAATAGAATAGACTTTTATATATGGTTGGCATGCATATTTAATTTTTAATAAGAAAGTTGATCGGACTTTTAAATCACATATTTTGAGGAATGCCTTACTTCGTGTTTGGAAGAAGTATTATTATAGATTAAATTATAAAATACCTATCTGGGGGATTCCCAGACATGCAATTGAGGGAACCTCTAAGGGGACAAATTTTGATAAAATTTCATATAAAGAATTGTTAATTTGTTCTGGTTCGAATTGGCATTTGAAATCCCTAGATGTATTAAGGCAGCAAAATATTCTACAGTCATGGTTTCAATATTTACAAATAATGGATAGATGGACTGTAGACAAGAAAGAGGGAATAACACTAGAAGATAGACAATTGGTTATTCAGATTAAAAACCAAGGTCCGGCTCATATAAAAAGAATATATAATGTTTTATTAGAGTTAGATTCGGAAACAGAATTGGTTAAAGATTGTATGATTAAATGGGCTCAGAATATACAGGAGCCGATCTCATTGGATTTATGGGAGATAATTTGGATAAGAAATGTTAAATTTACACAAGCTCAAAATTTGAGAGAAAATTTTTATAAAATGTTTTATAGATGGCATTTAGATCCTAAAAAATTATCTTGTATGTATTCCAACATACAGCCCAAATGTTGGAGATGTGGCAATAATGATGCGACATACTTTCATATTTGGTGGAATTGTAAAAAAGTAAAGGCTTTTTGGATTATGATTTGGTGGAACATTCAAAAGATTTTTAGAAAGAAGATAAAGTTTACTCCTCAACTATTTTTACTTGGTATTTTTGTTGACTTAAATGAAAAAGAAACTACTTTGATGTTGAATTTATTAACTGCAGCAAGGTTACTAGTAGGTCTATATTGGAAGAAAGATTCTTTGCCTACTTTAGAAGAATGGATATTTAAAGTATCTAGTTTTGCAGAAATGGCAAAAATTTCTGCTTATTTAAAGGATCATACACAAGAAAGATATATTACTGTATGGGGAAGGTGGATAGATTATATTCAGAAAAAATATGGAATTAAAAAGTTTTATTTATTTTATGAATGAATATCAAATATTATAGAGAATTGTTTTATAAGTTATGGAGTTAAAGGTTAATTATGATATTTTTTTTCTTTCTCTTTTTTTTTCTTTTTTTTAATTATTATAATTTTCTTTTTCTTTTTTTTTCTTAACCCTGTATTCTGCTCTGGGAAGTGAAGGGAGGGAGGGGTGGGGGTGGGAGGGAGGGTAAGGGGGGGGGGTTCTATTTTAAAATTTTATTGTATTTTTATAAATGATTGTATGTTTTAAAAAAATAAAAATTTTCAATAAAAAATAGAATAGACTTTTCCCTTGTTATATCTTAGAGGGATAACCTCCAATTTTAGTTGCACTGATAATAATGTACGATTAATAATAATTACACCTATGTCTCAAATGATTGTGTTAGTATGAAGTGACACAAATGAAAACACATATTTCTTTTTGTCAAAACAGATTCTGATGATTTGAGTTCGGACTTTATTTTTACCTTTGGACATTTCGTGTGAGAAATAAAAGCACTTTGCAAAATACATTTTTTTCTCTTTATATTTAATTTTGCTTGATGAAGGATTTATTCATAATGCTTCAGAATAAATAGAAATTCTGAAACAAGCATGGCAATTATTCTGAAGTTCTTTCCCCTCTAGAGTCTATGCTTATAATCCAATATTTTCATTTTTGTAAAAGGGGGAAAATTTTTCCATGGATTTCCATACGCAGAATTCCTAATTGTGGAGAAACTATACAGAATATCTGTTTATAATACACTTGATTTTGTTAAAATTACAAGAGTGAGTGCAACTAGTTCTGTTTTAGGACTAGAATTTGTAATCCCACCAGACAAACTCAGCCTACATGGCTTTACATAACATTGGTGTAATTAATATTTACATAAGGGTTGTTAAAGATTGTTTTGTTCTGTATGGTGCATAGTGAGAAAAATGATCTCTTTATAAACAGGATCATTTTACCGTATTCTAAGTCCCTGTCCCTTGGAGAACCCTTTTTTGCTAATGTGCAATTGAAAGAAAGAAAGGGAGATGAGAGTCTGTTCTGAGGAAAAAGAAAAAAAAATCCGTGTATTTGTTAGCATTTATTTATTTAATTTATATGCCAGCCCATTTCATTGTTAAATCAACTTCATCTTAGTCCTTCTCTTTGTTGTATTTATGGTTAACACAAAAAGTAATTTCCAAAATGGTATCGTTTCTACAAGTACTTTCCTTCAAGGAATCACTTGTCCTGCCTTACAGTATCAGTAACTTCAAATGTACCGCTTTTACTCTGTTTTGTAAAAGACTCCCTTAATCTCTCTCTCTCTAAAAAAAAAAAAGAAAGCTATATTACTTTTGTTGTCATTGTCAACCTACCCAATTAAAAACAGGGAGCAGCATTTATGAGAAGTATAACTCATGAAAATAGCGTGGCAACTCAAGCAACAAAGACTTTTGTTTCACAGATCAAGATTGACTTGGTGTTATTCCCTCTTTTTTAAAACCTGGTCTATCCCTTTCTTGACTCCAATAGCTTTTCACCATCTGTTTTGATAACAGTGTGTTTGACAGAAATAACAGAGGAGGTTGAAAGATTCAAAGCTACACGTGGATGTGAAAGTCAGTTCCTCAGCAATAGGTGTCAAGCTATGACAGAGGTTGAGAAGGAGGTAAAAGACTGTTACCAAGCAACATGTTTGTGCATTATGAGAACCTTGTTCTTGTTGTTGTTAAACTCTATAAAAAGTTGGTGGAGTGGATGGCTGAACAACAAATTATCATTCCTAATTATTAATATGTTAAGAAGATAAGTGGATCTTGATGTACTTACTTTAAAACATGGACAGGTAAACAAGGAGAAGTGTTTCTTTAAATATCAATGTTGGAGAAATGTTTTTGGCAAAGGAACTTGACCTCAAAATGACATAGAAATCTGAGATATGGAGGAAGAGGAATGTTTTTAATTGAACAGATTATAGTTTGATACATGCTGTGAAGACTTAACTGGTTTTAAAAGTAATTCAAAACTCAAAGCATCTTCAGAGACCATCATGCTCTAAAGGTTGTCTTTCTTGGCACTCCATCTGCTAATTAAAGAATACTTATAAGCTTTACTCTTGCAGGTAATATTAAATACAGTTTCAAGCCTGTAAGCTAAACTCTTTAATTGTAGCAATAGACATTGCTTTTCAGATAAAAACCAATTAAATATTCAAAGGAAGTTACAGAGGGTCTGGATTATTGCCCAGAACTAGTAAATTTAAGTAACAGCACTTAGAGCAGGGGCAGAGGTAGTGGGAGGGAGGTAGAAACATTAAGAATAAATTGGGAAAAGCTATAAATATTTGCCCTCTCTAAGTTTGCATCATAATTTCCTACTTTTCCTAGTCTAGCCTTTCTAATTGTCAAACTTACAAATCACAAGTTCATTTTTTTCCAACTTTAGCAAAAAGGGTTTCCAGTTACTGTTAAGAAAATCAGAAGCTACTTCTTTAAAAAAAAATCTTTTTCTTTTTCAATTTTTGCATATTTCCTTTTTTTCTTATTTTCGTTCTTATCAATTAACTATTTTTTAAAATCTATTTTTCTTCTCTAACATTTGCCTTATTTTTGTCTTGTTAGGAGTTATTCAGTAAAAATAGTTTTAAAAGAATAAATTGGGAAAGGAGCACTCATAAATTGATTCAATTTTCTTTCAAACACCTTTCAAACTTTTAATTTAAAAATAATAATTAATGCTACTCAAACTTTGATATTTTGGTGTCTGTGAAAAGTAAATTAATAATAATAATAATAATAATAATAATAATAATAATAATAATAATAATAATAATAATAATAATAAAGTTGGAAGGGACCTTGGAGGTCATCGAGTCCAACCCCCTGCTCAGGCAGGAACCCTACACCATTTCAGACAAAGGGCTGTCCAGTCTCTTCTTAAAAACTTCCAGGGTTGGAGAATTCACCACTTCTGGAGGCAGGTTGTTCCATTGGTTAATTGTTCTAACTGTCAGGGCAATATATGTTTAATGATCATTTAGCCTTCCAAAATAATTTGAAACTATAGGTCTGTAGTGTCATTGGCTTGGATTTGCTAAGAAGGAAATAATGCCTAAGATATATTGTTGAATTTTATTCATGGACTTTGAATTAACTGTTCAATTAATTCCATAGTATTAATAATCAGCTTTTGATGGCAGATCAAAGTTTACCATTTTTTTTTTAAAAAAAATCTGCGTTATATTTTAAGCAATCTCTTTGACTTTGTGTTATTATTTCTTTTATCGTACTACAGCTGGCTTTAAACTCAGCATTTGTTATTTGTTTTCTAGAACTATCTGGAGTGGAGGAGGATGTGTCCATGCAGCTCCTGAAGAAATTCAACCTCCTCAATCAAGTAACAATGAAAATCATGGTGAATATATGCCTAATTAATCTATGTAAAGCATAGTGGAACAGTAGGGACAGATTGGGTAGCATAAAGAGTGAGGAATATTGGGCACAGAATGTAGGTGTGGGCATCTGGATATCATTGTGAAACAGAGATTAGAGAGGATCCAGATGAAAGAATCCACAATCAGTGCCAGGGATTCAAAACATCAGACCTGGATGAAGAGAAAGAAGAAGCAGGTGTAGCTATTCCAAAACAACAGGAGCAAGATTGACCATTGCTATTTTCTTATTCCTAAAGATATTTGCATTTGCTATAGCATTCTACATTGAATTAAGTAAGTATGAAGAATCAACACAGATTTGCAAATAATGTCTTGGCTTTTCAAGATCAAACAAGGTTAGCTAACACTGATGTCAGATCTTACCATACAATTCAAAAGGATCACCCTGATCTGATTTATTCCATTAAACAATAAAATATAGAAGCCATGCAAAGTGCACCTATACTAAGCCATTTAATTTTTTAATTCATTTTCCACATTTCCACTTATCCATGGTATAACTACTATAAAAATAGTAAAACACTACCATCGAAATATACAATTACAATCAATTAAAAGCTTCTTTAGAACAAGTTTATGTTTAAAAACTAGGAAGAGGCTAGCCCAATCTGTATGAGAGACAATGTAGGGTAGTAAATTTACGATAAATAAGAATACCTACTTAGAAGAATGGGCATTGATTTCAATTAAGCTGTATGTGACAGAAATCTGAAATAGATTAACTGTCAGCTCCAAAACTCTGCTAGGCTTCTGCTACAAGAGTAATAATAGGGGTCATTTTTGTCTTCTTTATTCTGACCATATTCTTCCTACTCATACCAATAAAAATAAAAATAACTTTATCATGATCATGATAGAGATGTGTCCTATTTTTCTTTTATTTTATCTTTCCATTGTTAAAATAGGCAAGCAAAAAGAGGACTACAAAAAAGAAGATCGTTAAGAGTAAACCTGCATATATTGATTCATAAATATCCCCATTGTATGTTATACCCCAAGACTCTTTTCTAAGGATCACAAATTGATGAATTTCATGAATTATGGGCTAGCAGGTTTTTTTTATTTATTTTAAATCTTATTTCTAATGGGAGTCCACTGATCCAAAGTATTGTTTCTCAACCTCAATACAAATCACCCTTCACGTGGGAATAATAACAAGAATTTGATTTTAAAACTGATGCCTGGAGTTTTTAAGTATCACATTGGAAACACAAACACACACATGCATACACACCTGTACAAATGCTGAGCATTGTTATATTGCAGGAAGAATAGAATACATTAACTGTATCAAAGAACAGAAATGAAGAGGGAGATGGGCAGCCTAGAAATGTGAAATATAAATAAGTAAAAATAAATGAATAAAAGCAGAACTTGGGAACCTCTTAAAGAAATCCATCTCTATAAAATGTCATTTTGATATACAGCAAGCAAAATTTAGGGGTTGAAAATCTATTTTGCTTCCCAAAAAAAAATATATGTTTACATGGGATTACCTAACTGTCTGATTTCAATATTTAGAACATAGAAGATCAGAGTTAGAAGGGATCTTGGAGGTCTTCTAGTCCAACCCTCTGCTCAAGCAGGAAACCCTATATGATTCTAGACAAGTGGCTGTCCAGTCTCTTCTTAAAATCCTCCAGTGATGGAGCACCACAACCTCTGAGGGCAAGTCGTTCCATTGATTAATTGTTCTAACTGTCAGGAAATTCCTCCTTAGTTCTAGGCTGCTTTTCTCCTTGATTAGTTTCCATCCATTGCCTCTTGTCCTGCCCTCAGGTTCTTTGGAGAATAGCTTGACTCCCTTTTCTTCATGGCAACCCCTCAAATATTGGAATGCTGCTATCATGTCACCCCCTAGTCCTTCTTTTCATTAAACTAGACATACCCAATTCCAGCAACCATTCTTTATATGTTTTAGTCTCTACCTCACTAATCATCTTTGTTGCTCTTCTCTTCACTCTTTCTAGAGTCTCAACATCTTTTTTATATCATGGTGACCAACACTGGACACAGAATTCCAAGTGTGGTTTTACTAAGGCGTTATAAAGCTGTACTAACACTTCATGTGATCTTTAATGTAATGTAACCTAGGATTGCACTGGCTTTTTTGGAAGCTGCAGCACATGGCTGGCTCATCACTCATCACTTGACACATTTGACATCACTTGAAAGCTGTTGTCCAATTGAGTTGACTGCTATCAAAAACAACAAAATGCATAAGGAAAATTTGGTATAAATTTTCATATAAAGGTGTTTTGTTTTTATTTGTTTTTTTCATTCCTTAGATCTACAGCTGAAGCCCTAGAGGAACAGTAGAAAGTTGTGAATAATAATTTGGCAAGCCTTGCAGATATTATGCTTCTTTTAAGCAAGGTAGAGAGTAACATGAATATGTTTTGTCAAATAAAATGCATAAAGAGAAGTGCTTTTATATTCAAAGATCTCCAACAAAAGACCATTTATCCCTTGGTTCACATATGGAGCATCAGGAATCAGACCGACTATTTTCTAATTTAAAGTCTATCAACTTTAAATTATGTGTGGTGTGTTTTAAATAGGCTTCTGCGGTAGAATTTTATCAAACATAACCAGATTTAAATTTCTTTTCAGATCAGACAATGACACTTCTTATTGTAACTCGATGGCATAAGAATACCAATCTCTTGGCTGTAAAAGAGATAAAGATGCTAACAATTGTTCTATCTCCTATGCTAGAATTAATGCAGAGATCGAACTTCTTAAGCCCAAGGGGTTAACTTTCATTTAGAAATAAATTGTGCCAGGTAAAAACCGTTCTCTTTCCCCAAGTTTGTTTGCTATATTTCCCCCATCCCCTTTTAAGATCTGTATTTTATTCTAAAATCTTGAGGCAGTTATTACTTTATTTTATGTTTATTTGTAGTCAATATTTTCTTTTATGTAACACCCAGTAACCTTTTGTGGTATATAAAAGTTTTAAGTTTATATATATAGCAATACACAAAACTAAGGTGGATTAGGAAAATTGTCTAAAGAGCTTCATGCAGATTTGATTTGTACATCTTGCAAGAAAAAAACAAAGAAAAAACAAAAAAAGAAAGAAATAAGTGAACTCTGGGGTCAGAGAGAAGAAAACGAAAGATATATGACGAAGATAAGAATGATATGATGGTTTGGGCTAATTTGACCAATTTAATCTGTTACATTGTTGCTATTTTTTTCAGTTGTTTTAATCAAATGACATTCTTTAGTCTGATTGCTCTTTGTAATACATATTCAACTTATAAAAGAACTATAATTAAAGATAAATGTAATAACTTTATATTTTGGAATAATAAAATCCCTCTATTCTCTAGAGGGAATAACATTCTCTTAAAAATCTGATTAGAAATTTGGCCTTTGGCAACTAATGACCTCAGAAAGAATTACTCTCCTGACAAATACCCTCAGATTCTTTCTCAAATGATATACAGTACTAGGCAATGGGATAGGTTCCATTTGAGCCTCATATTAATTTGTTTTATGAGCTATTCACTGACATTCCAGAAAAAAAATATATACAGTAATCCAGGCCATTGCCATCAGTCTAAGATACCAGAAAAAAATCCCTTCCCTGATGCTGTGCCTTTGGATTCTCATGGACCAATATTTTCTATTGGCCCCAATATTTTTCTAGTATTACTAGTTTCCTTGATATGTCCCTAGACATACAGGTTTGCATTAACATTATTCTGCTCCCATTCATTCCTTCTTTAGCTGAAGGCATGACAACTGAAAAGGATCTGAACCATGCCACCTATAATTCAATGAAATAATTATCTTGTGCAATTACAGGAAACAAATGATTAAAAAAAATGCAAATTGTGTATGAGAAATCATTGCGAAAGAAATTGAAAATAATATTGTCATGCTTTTATGGATCTCAGATGTAGCCATGTTTAAATAAACTGTTTATTGATTTTATGCTGCTTCAATCAAGTGAATCTAAATCTTACAACAAATGGATATATGATGATAGATTAGATAGATAGTGTTATGTCCCGAGCTTTGCAAACGGGCTCGGGGCGTTGCAGGCGGTCCCGGGCAGGTGCAAGATGCCCGGGACCAGACAGGCTGTCCCCAGCGCCTGTGCGCATGCGCAGGTGCTGGCGCGCGAAAAGTAACACATTGACCCGGGAAAGGCCTATATAAGAGGCCGGGAGTTTTGGGCGTTGCCGGAGCATTCGATCTGTAAGCTAAATGAAGAATAAAGCAAATCTGAGAACTACAACTGCTTCTCGTGTCTTGCCATTTCGTGAGGGACTCAACAGATAGATAGATAGATAGATAGATAGATAGATAGATAGATAGATAGATAGATAGATAGGTAGGTAGGTAGGTAGGTAGATAGATGATAGATAGATAGATAGATAGATAGATAGATAGATAGATAGACAGATAGTTACTGTAAACAGACAATAAACAATAAACAATGTCCACTCGCATTTAATCTTTCTTGCCTAAATGTAGAACCTTACTTTTTTCACCATTGAATTTCATTTTGTTAGATAGTGCCCGTGTTCAAGTCTGTCAAGATCCTTCTGTATCTTAAGTCTATCTTCTAGAATGTTGGCTATTTCTGCCAGGTTGGTGTTGTCTGCAAATTTGATGAGTTCCCCATCTATCCCCTCATCCAAATCATTGATAAAGAAGTTGAAGAATACTGGGCCTAAAAAAGAGCCTTGGGATAACCGACTGTATACTTCCCTCCATGTAGAAGCAGTTCCATTGAGGATTATATGTTGTATGTGATTGGTCAGTCAGTTATGAAACCATCTGATGGTGATGCTGCTAGCCCACATTTTTTATCTTGGAAACTTTTATACTCGGAAACTTTTAAGAATTACTGAATGTCAAAAATGTCACTCAAAGTTTCTACGTGATTGTGAGAAAATTAAAAAGCGAGCACTGGTCAATACAAAGTGTTTCAAAAATGTTTCTTAAGCAACTTGATGTTTGATCTGGCCTCAAGGGAAAATGTCAAGACTATAGTACAAAAAAGTTCCTACTATTTTGACTACTTTTGCTTCCATAGGACTACTCTTGGTTCCAAGGATAGCTTTCATTTTATTAAATAAAAATACTAATTAGATCTCCTGAGGACAAGATTTTGAAACCAATCCATATCTTCTGAGATAGGTTTTAATACTTGATATTCAGGTTTCTGCTTGCAAATTCCACGTGGGTAGGAAGTAAGAGTGACCTATTATGGACTTGCACAACCCGTGATCTGCAAGCTAATACGTCCCAACCATGCTTATGATTCACTAGATCAATAGTCTTCTCAAACCGTGATGCCGTGTTTGTAGTTGGTGATGGAAAAAAGTTATATTAAGTGATTTGCAGGATGCCATCGTAACTGGTGGGTTGAATTCAACTTGGCTAATCACAAATTATGCATATTTCACTTGCAATTATTGGCTTATTTTCAGATCTTAATCTGATGAAAATAACCCAGATTTCAGCAGTTTCATAAAAATGTCAGTTTTATGGAGAAATGTATCTTGAAAGAAAGAATAAAATAATTTAATAAAATTTATTAAAAAAGGAAAAAGTGGAAAAAGACAAATTATTGGAAGCATTGCAAATAAACACAAAAACCCCACTTATTTTTATGGGGGAAGTAAATACATATTTATGTTTATAAAAAGATGTAGCATTACATTTCACTGAGATAAAGTCAAATCCTTAAAATGCTTTGATTTGCACCTTTACTCTTCACTTTTATTTCAAAAATGTTTTGTTAACCTTGAACTCTAATAATGGTAACCATTCAGTTCTCAACAGATGCCTTGAGTGGCTTTTTTAAGGGGCAAGATGAAGGACTTGTATCTAACGTCAATTATTCAAGTAAAAATTATCCAACCTCTATATGCATGGGTATGTGATGTCTATGGACAAAAATTACCTACTTAAGATAGGGTGTCTGTAATATAGATTGCAGCATAATATGAGGACTGGGAAATTACTGTTTTGATAGGAATCATTGACCAGTAATAACCTGCAGGATCTTAGGTTCTTCATTCCTGTTCTTCCATCATTATTAAAAACAGGGATCCAATTTCCTTTTATAGCCTGAAGAGGTATGATTGCAAAAAAAAAGATTAGGGTCAAACTCTGATGGCTACTATCACTCCATTAGGACCATAGAACATAAAATAACAGAGTTGGAAGGGACATGATCTGAAATCCTTTTGGTTGAGCAATTACATGACCTTCATAGCCACATCAGTTTCACACTGTGAAATTGTGAAGTGCTAATGGTTTTCTGACACAGACCACTGATGGGTTTACCAAGTCCAGAAAGCTGTTAACACTCCTCTATGGACGGTGTTGCAGTTCCTTTGTGGTGGTGACTGAGGAGTACAAAGTAAAGCTAGGATACAATACACTACTTGAAACAGTGATAATTCGGGAGGGGGGCAGAGAGATAGCAGTAAGATAAGTTATTTTTTTTTTTTTTTAATAACTGGGGTAGAACGGTGGGACTTAACTTTCTGGGACTGAGGAAGATGGGGAAAAAAAACCCAAACAAGCCAACATTCTGAACTGTATGCATGAATGAAGATTGGTCTGGTAGAGCATTGAAGTAAGTGCTGTTTAGTAATCATGCAGTGAATATTTATGCAATGAATCATTCAGGAAATATTGTATCATTTCTTAATACTTATTTCTGATCTATGAAAAGAGCTGTATTTTAATTTCCATATTATCATCCTGAACTGCTGTAGTCCAGAAAATAGAAAACTCTAATTGCTTGTATTTGTCTAACCAGATTCTTATTCTGGAAGAAAAAAATAATCTTAACACTGGGGTTTTGGAAATAAGTGGTATAGGATATTATGTTCAATGTTTCCATGATCAAGTCTCTTTTTACTTCTCAATGATTTACTAATTGATGCTGCAGTATAACATTGGTTGACAGACTTATACCCTTTCTTTCTGTATTATTTCTTTACTGAAATCTTATCACTACCAATCTGTAAATATGATGTTCTATTCTGCAAGGCAAATACTTCTGCCCAGAAAATTAAGAAGACTGAAATAATAGAAAGTTATAGTAGAAAGGTTACAATAGTAATGGGTTGTCAACTACTCTCGGTTATCCCATCAGAGTGACAACTAGATATCTTCTCTAAAGACATAATGATTTCAAAGCAAAATTTGCAATCTGATTGGAGAATTCCTGGAATTAATTTCACTAGGCTGGACTATCATTAGAAGATCAAAATACTGTTTTCAGACAGGAATGTTTTTCCCATTGTCCATATGCAAATGAGGAGAGTTTCAAGCCTACAGGGGTAACAGGTTTCTAATTATATAATGGGGGGAAAACCTATTTCAAGTGTAGGTCCCTGCATAGAGCTGAGTTCATGATGGTCTCTAAATTAATGTTCATCAGTGCCTGGTGGTGTTACCTAGTTGGGTAATGAAATGTCTGCAAAGAAACAACCAAGTTCAGAGAGCACCAAGAACTGAGCTACAGATATTTTCTTTTATCAGAGAATTGAGACTATATGTAGATGAGCTGCATCACAATGTGTTATTGTTATTCTTGTTAGTGTTGTTGTTGCTGTTGTTATTATTGTTATTATCATTATTATTGGTAGCCTTATTAACTACAGACATAGACACACATCTATGATTTCTGGAATTATTTTCTCAAAACGGCATATATTAAACTTATTTGAAGTTATTTCTTCAAGGGTACTTCCCTTTTACTTGGGAAAAAACCCCATTAGATCAAAGAAGATAATTCTGCCACATACATATTTTCAGCAAATGAGTTTTGGAAAATTTCCATTCCATATTCAAAAGTTACAGTAATTATTAGCTCAAAGCTCATTTTGCCAGCACTAGAAAAGGTACTTTGATGTTTTTATTTTATTTCATACACACTTTGAAGCAGAATTATTTCTCAACAAGGACAAGGATAAGACATTTGGGTTTGTGATAATCATGAGACTAATAGAAATAATTTCAGAATTTAGAAAGTCAGATTTTCTTTCAGAATCCCTTTCCACCTTGGAGATGAATTTTGGTTTAAACATTCTCAAAAATTAGGCATACAGCATGAAATTATTCCTAATTCTTGATATTTAAAAAAAATCTGACTATAGCCCCTAATGCTAGATAAGTATGTTCATCAGTATAGAGCAGTAAATGTTATCAAGCTTTCTTACACATATATCCAATCTTAATAGATTTCAGCTACTACCTTCACCCCTTGGGCAGTGTGGGGGTTTAGTGGTTAAGATGCTGGGCTTGTCAGCTGAAAAGCCGTCAGCCCAGGTTTGATACCTGCGCACCACACAATGGGGTGAGCTCCTGCCAACCTACGAGCTTGAAAGCATGCAACTGCAAGTAGATAAATAGTAGATAAATTCAGTGGGAAGGTAACAGCACTCCATGATGTCATGCTGGCTACATGACTGCAGAAAAAGTGTCAAAATATTGACATCCCCTGCTATCCAGCCTCCTTTTGAAGGTCAAATCAGTTCTCTCTCACACACAAGAAACAGAGTAAGTTTCTTAAAAACTGACACACAATATTCTCCACAGAATGCCCAACTGACCCACAAGTCCAATAATTTTGGTGGGTGAGGTCTTTGGGTATGTACACTTGTACAAATATATGCAATTAGAACCATCCTTTATGCATATCAGAATCTCTGTTTCTCAGAACAGAACAGAACTTCTGACTAGGAAGTCCTCAGTATGCGAGCAAGCATGCTTCAAATTATTTGTAGCTGACACTGAAGGTGTATGTGGACTTGCGCACACAGAGACAAATTATTTTAACCCAGATAATGGTGTACAATATGTGCTATGCAGTTTTTCTGGCACTACAAACACACTCTCATGTAAACTGTAGCTGTTGCTTGACAGACGATCTTGACTTGAATGCCGGAAAGCCTTGTTGTCTAATTTATGGCACTTTTCTGTGCTCAAAAAAATGACTGTAGAGAAAAAATGAAATGCTTAGAGACCAATTAGCCAAGAGCTCATATGGCTATAACAGAATAAAAAGCTGCTACACACTCACATCTTCTGCTGAAGAATGTTCGTGTTCCAGAAAGCAGAAATTCAATCTTTTGTTAATAACAGAAAGCTAGTTGCTCAGTGAAAAACTCCCTGGTAAAACTGATGTATGCTTGAAGGGTACAGAAAGAAAATGCCTAAGAAAGAGATGAGAAGAACTGAGAGGAAGAGGTTGAGGACATGGAAGGGCCCTGATTATACTTAAACCTTTGCAAATATTGAGAAAGGAAAGTGAATGTTTCCTACAGTTTGGCCAATTACTCTAGCCACATTTACATATTATAAATTAAATAAGATGCCATAATGCATTTAAAAGAATTCTTCGAGATGTGTTAGAATATGAATGAAAGAGATTTTCATAGCTTCTTTTCTCTTATTTAAAAATGGTTGTTGTTTGTTTGCTTACACTAAAATGGCCCAGCACCACTTACTCTAGAGAATGAGTGTACTTGTTTCAGAGAAAGAGGGAGTCAGTCTTCCCACTGAACCATATCTGACTTTCACAGTATACATGGCTATTTATTACATTTTATTTAATTTATAATTTTATTAATAAAGAAAGAATCTCAGAGAACCTCTAAAAAGATGCACATTTACATATTTTGGAAGGAAGATGAAGGATGGAATTTGGTTGATTCGATTTTACACGTTTCTTCTCCTCCTCCTCCTCCTCCTCCTCCTCCTCCTCCTCCTCCTCCTCCTCCTCCTCCTCCTTCTTCTTCTTCTTCTACAGAATAACAGAGTTGGAAGTTCTTCTAATCAGAAGACCCTATACCATACCATATACTATACCATTTCAGACAAGTGGCTGTCCAGTCTCTTCTTAAAAGCCTCCAGTGATGAAGCATCCACAACTTCTGAATCCAAGCTGTTCCACTGGTTAATAGTTCTCACTCACTGTTAGGTTGCTTGTCTCCTTAATTAGTTTTCCTCCTTCTCCTCCTCCCCTCTCCCTCCTTCCCTCCCTCCCTCTCTCTCTTTTCCTATGTTTAACTAAAAATCTGTTTCCTTGTAATTTTCATCTATTGGTTCTAGTTCTGCCTTCCAAACAAACAGAACACAGGTTTTGTCCATTTTGTGTATAGCAAACTTTCAGATAGGCCTACTTGTCTTGTGTAATACAAACAACCTCTCCTTTTGGACAGGCACTCCACACAGGACACATTAATTATACAGGGCAGATCTTTACTATTCCACATAAAACTTCCTCCCATTTATTAGCTGCACATAGATTCCCACATTATATTTAGCTCTATGAGCCACTAATCCTCTAAAAAGTCTTTACATTTAAATCTCACAACACATAATTTCCATCAGTCTTGCACTGTATTCCATCAATACTGGTGAGACGATGATCATGTCAACAGTTATTTTTCCATAGCACAAAGCACAAAGTTTTGTAATAGGAGATTTGTATAATCACTTTTACTGTATCCTTATCCTGTTTCATTGGAAGATTAATAGGGCAATACCTCACAACTGATTGAGGATTTCAGTTTCATACAAAATGGCTGAACAGGAAAAGTAATTTAATCATAATTTCATAGTTTAGTTTTGGTTTGAAATTGATCTTTTCCTATCAGAGGAAGATACTTGGCAAATTATAAAATTCATTCAGTATACAGGACACAGTATGTTAAGGATATTAGGTGAATCCAGCCACAGAGCAACAAGTCTTAGGGAATGATGTAATAAACTGTATATGTTGATGCCCCAAAAGAGATGTTGCTCACTTTGCTTTGATAACATTTATGTTAGTCTCAAGATATATCTCAAGATGTAAAATTATGGCATGTGTTCTACGGCTTTTTAATGTCTCTTTTCTTCCTCTGCAAGAACATTGCTAAACATTGTTTGTTTGTTTATTTTTAATCTGAAAACTTTTAAAACTATCCCCATGCCTACCACTGACATCTCAGTGATGTTTCTGGAAGGATGCTCAATCCCAGTCATGGGATGTGGAATAGCTTGGAGAAATGTAACCAAGGGACTAATTCATAATGGAGATCCTATAATTTGATCATATTGCCATGTAATCCATGCCAGGTAACTTTGATGCCAATCTTTGGAGCTGGGGCAGGCATCAAACCTGCCAATGCGGCTGGTATCGGCCCTTACTGTACTCAGATCAGTGGGAAACTGGGGATAATCACCCCTGCTGTGTTTGACTTTGGAAACAATTCAAGCTACTTTCCCATGCTGTTCTGTTCAGGCATGTGTGCTTTGTATGAGAGTGCTTCTCAGTAAAATTGCTTTAGTCTGGTCATTGGACCATGCTTTGATTGAAAACACTCACAACTCCTACGAGAGAAGCACTTGCTGTGAAAAACAACAACAACCCAAAAACAAATAATAGGAGCAACTTTAAAATTATGCCAGCATGAGGCTGGAAGAGTGGTATATCAATTTAACCTCAACTGACTAACTCAATTTATAAATACACATTTCTGTTTAGATGGCAAACTCTTCAAAACACACAATCTTTTGTTGAACGAAAAGAATCAAGCCTTCACCATCGTGCATCTGTGATTACTTTCCAGTATGCCTTAAATTCATTGATAAATTAACAGCAATTTTTTTTTCAAACCAACTTTTGATTTGTGTCTAGCAGGGATCTGCTACCTAAGACAAAAACATGTGTTAGTTTCAGTATATGCATACATAACTAGCTAGTGGCCTGGAAATTACTTGGAAATTACAATTCTACTTAACTGTGGAAACTTGCACTTCAGCCAAATCTGTGTAGAACCAAGCATCTACAGGGACAGTAAGTTTATGATTGCTACTCTGTCTCAGCAAGTGAAGTTCCTGTAGTGCTTTTTTGGTACACAAATAAAGCCAAGTGACTAATGTGTTGTCTTTTTAACAGCAGATATAAAGAAGGAAAACAATCTGAATGTCTTTCAGGAAAAACAAACTTAGGAAGTAAACATGGTTATAAAGAGAAGTTGTTAGTTATTCCACTATCATTAGCACCATCTTAAAACTAAAACCAAGAATGCAAGAGTCACCCAATGGTGCTTTTTCAAAAGGCAACTGGACTTTCTTTGTTTTTCCTTGAAGACGTTTCACTTCTCATCCAAGAAATTTCTTCAGTTCTGAAGCTTCTTGGATGAGAAATATCTTCAAGGAAAAACAAAGAAAAGTTCAGTTGCCACTTGAAAAAGCACCTTTGGGACAGCCATGATTTGGATGACTGAGAATCTCCATAGACAATGCAAGAGTCAATGAGAACATACCAAGTCAATAAATGGTAACCTACTAAAACAGATAAGAAAACTTTCTTCTTACAACATTCTTCTCTACTTATTTTTGAAAACACTGTCTTGTTGGGCATGCAAACTAGTCATAAAATATAATTCATGGAGTCCATTTGAAATCTTGCAATAAAAGGGAATATGAAGGCTTGTAAGGAGTTCAGAGCCCAAAAAGAATTCTGAAAATGTAATTCTAAATTTAATTATTTTTTTTTTAAAAAAAAAATAGAAAGATATGATGTAGTTACCTAATTTATTTGCCCATATTTCATTGATTGATTGGTGGACTATGTGCCATGAAATTATTTTCAACACCTAAAACCTGTCTGTAACCTGTTCTTTTAAGTCTTCCATGATAAACATGCTGATGAAGATTCTCAGTCATCCAGGTAAAGTTGTGTGAAGGTTGAGTCATGGCAACTGGACTTATTTTTCTTGTTAGTTTGAGACATTTTGCTGCTTATCCAAGAAGCTTCCTCAGTCAGAGCAAGTTGGTTAGTCAGAGAGTCATTGGAATAGAATAGAATAGAATAGAATAGAATAGAATAGAATAGAATAGAATAGAATAGAATGGGATGGGATGGGATGGGATGGGATGGGATGGATGGGATGGGATGGGATAGGGTAGAATAGAATAATAGAGCAGGGTAGGGTAAGGTAGGGTAGGGTAGGGTAGAGTAGAGTAGAAGAGAATACTTTATTGGCCAATTGTGATTGGACACACAAGGAATTCATCTCCGGTGCAGAAGCTTTCAGTGTACATGCAAAACAACAGAATAATAATAGTAATAATAGTAATAGTAAGTAATATCAATAAGAGGGGGGAGTAAATAAGATAATAAGGATAAATAATAACATTATTATCATATTACATGGTAAATACATATAGACATTAGACAGCATGGTGAGAATTAGGTGTTCAGCAGATTGACGGCATGAGGGGAAAAACTGTCCCTGTAACTAATTGTTTTAGCATGCAATGCCCTACAGCACCCACTTGAGGGGAGGAATTGAAACAGTTTATGTTCAGGATGTGAGGGGGTCTATAGATACTATATCTTTTCAGCCCTCCTTCTGACCTGCACAATATACAGGTCTTCTATGGAAGACAGGCTGGTTGCAATTATTCTTTTGGCAGTCATAATAACAACAACAACAACAACAACAACAAAAGTTGGAAGGGACCTTGGAGGTCATCTAGTCCAACCCCCTGCTCGGGCAGGAAACCCTATACCATTCCAGACAAATGGCTGTCCAGTCTCTTCTTAAAAACTTCCAGTGTTGGAGCATTCACCACTTCTGGAGGCAGATTGTTCCACTGGTTAATTGTTCTAACTGTCAGGAAGTTTCTCCTTAGTTCTAGGTTGCTTTTCTCCTTCATTAGTTTCCATCCGTTGCTTCTTGTCCTGCCTTTAGGCACTTTGGAAAATACAGTAGACTCCCTCTTCTTTGTGGCAGCCCCTGAGATACTGGAAGACTTCTATCATGTCCCCACTTTTCCTTCTCTTTGTTAAACTAGACATACCCAATTTCAGCAGCCGTTCCTTATATGTTTTAGCCTCCAGTCCCCTAATCATCTTTATTGCTCTTCTCTGTATTCTTTCTAGAGTCTCAACATCTTTTTTACATTGCGGTGACCAAAACTGAATGCAGTATTCCAAGTATGGCCTTACCAAGGCATTGTACAGTGTTATTAACACTTCATGTGATCTTGATTCTATCCCTCTGTTAATGCAGCCTAGCACTGTGTTGACCTTTTTGGCAGCTGCAGCACACTGCTGGCTCATATTTAAGTGATTGTCCACTAGGACTCCGAGGTCCCTCTAACAGTTACTACTATGGAGCAAGGTACCCCCTATACTATACCTGTGCATTTGGTTTTTCTTGCCTAAATGTAGAACCTTGCTTTTTTCACCATTGAATTTCATTTTGTTGGATCATGCCCAGTGTTCAAGTCTGTCCAGAGCCTCCTGTATCTTAACCCTGTCTTCTGGAGTGTTGGCTATTCCTACCTATTTGTGGAATCTGTACCTGCCCTGTTTGGTTGCTGTACTAAACCAGACAGTTATAGAAATAGAAATGACCAACTCGATATTGTAAATTCTGGGATGTGTGCAACCACCATTTAAGTCTTTGTCAGCAAGAACTGATTTTTTCCCCTCTCACAAGAAATCTAGCTTTTTGAATGATAAGGCAAGTAGAATGGGCAATCAGGAAAAGGAACTGATAAAGGAAGGAATAATTGGCTTCCCCATTATTTCAGTGTCCTTCTATGGCAGCACTGAGAACAAAAGTTTAGCTTAGTTAAATTTAGTTTAATAATTTAATTTCAAAGCATATTAAAAATAACGACCACATTTCCACTCAAAGTTTAGTGGCAACTTTGGGATAGGTTGGGAGCTTCAGTCAGGACTTTTGGGGGGCCTATTAAATGGGTGTATGAACAGTGCCACACAGCAGTTCAGAAAACTAAGCTTCAAAATGATATTTTCTAAACCTGGAATATCAAAAAGCATACTGAGAAATTCGAAAGTTCTGGGAGTTGAAGTCTTTTTTTTTCTTTTAAAATTTTATTTTTAAAAATATTTTTATTTGTAAATGATTATAAATATTTAAATAAAAATTAAATTATATATATGAGTATATATATATATATATATATATATATATATATATATATATATATATATATGAGTAAAATAAGATGTCTTTAGAATAATAGATGTAGAAGGAACATAACTTATCTTGTCCATTTTGCATGCTTGTCAACCTATATATTTCTAGCAAAGTTGTACTAAATATATAGTTGTCTCACATCTGGAAGTTATTTTTTTCTCTCCAGTAATTACACACTATGATTCACTATCCCCTCTTATAGAAATGACAAGTATCTCTTCTTATGTATTTGGGGAAGGATAATAATGCCCTCATTGGTTTTATGGCTCCTGTCTCCCTTTGGATTGCTGCATGCCTTATGGTTTAACATCTGTACAACTCCCTCTTCAGAAGAGTGGTGAGCATCCTGCAAGGCTGCCAGTATCACCAATGTACTTTAAATGATGGCCGTGGTAATGGCTGTACAGCTGCTGAGCATAACCAAAATCTATGCTCCCTTGTTTCATCATGCATATAGCCGAAAAAAGTGGCAAAGCTACATCTGTCAGAAAACCAAGTACTCTCTGGAGTATGTTTTATTTTGGAATGTCTGTCACCGTATCATAACTACATCTCATTAGTTCTGCTGCATTCTTCTGTAGCTGGTCCTCTCATCTCTCTCATTACTTTTGTCCAGTGGTGGGATTCAGCCAGTTCGCACCAGTTCGGTAGAACTGGTAGCTATTTTTTTGTTGCCCAGGCCCAGAACGGACTTCCGGAAGCAGCATCCACACAGAGAACCGGTTGTTCACCTATTTGAATCCCACCACTGCTTTTGTCACTCACCCCTCCATGCATTTTGAAGTTAATAGATTATTTATTACAAAGTATTCAATGAGTTATTTGTTATAAAATGTCAACAATTGTTTCTATGAAAAAAAAAGAAAGGTAATTTTATTGGAGAAAAATTCTGTATATAACTTTATTCTAACATCCATTCTAGGAGCATGACCAAACCATATCTTTCAAACTACAATGGAAATGGAAGAGGAGGAGGAGGAGGAGGAGGATATGAGCCTGCACCTGAAAAGTTTATTAAACTTTGCAAGAATGTTATTGCTATTTTCAGCATATTGAAGAAGTCAATGTTACTTTTGGAAAATGGAATGAATAACCTCATTTGTGCAACCAGTAAACAAACTTCACAACCTGAAAATAGTCACCTGATCAAAAGCAATAATGAAAAAGAGAAAGAGATATACAGTATATTTTCATAATGTGCATTATGAAAAAATGCCTCCCCACGAAATTGCTCAAAATTTAGAACACTCAAAAAGAGTTCAAAATACCTCTTGCTGGCACTTTTATTTTGAAAACAGTTTCATGAGTGCTTCTTTGGAACATTCTGCTGCTAAAAAGAATACAATGAAATATGAATATATTTTATTTAAAAATGTGTCAATTTTCCAGTTCATATGCTGAAGCGTTTAAAGGAGATATATAAAATTAAACTAACAGAAAAATCAATAAAGTAACTCTCAAGAAAATCAGAGCGGAAGGAAAGGAACACAGAAACACCTAATGAAACTAGATGCTTTTATTTAGGATATTATAAGAAACAAAAGGGGACAATATATTGTAGCCATCACCAGTTTAGGAGAGAGAAAAAAAAACTATTATGGAGAATCAGATAACCAGATCTAGAATTTCGAGTACTAAGTAAACATTTTTGTCTGATTTAAAGATGTGGTGAAATCTTACCACATCTTATCCATTCATTCAAATGATACAGTAAATATGTTGGAATATTCTATCCCGCGTTTCATCTCTCCATTAGCTGCTGATGAACTGTGGGTGGAACATTTCAGTATGCATGCATTTTTAAAAATGTATTTATTTTGGTCATTGATGCAATTAATCATTATGGCTAGTATCAGCTGCTTTTCCTCATATTATGTCCTGGACTCATGACATAGTGTTATACTACTCTGTCCAGTTTATTGAAAGAGGATCTTTATGGTGTTTAGAACTCAGAAGGATAAATGTTAAAAGAACAGAAAAATTGACCACCAATAATAGCAATATTTAGAGGTATGTACTACGCAAAAATACTGTATATACAATTATGAAAAATTCATTGTTTTCTAGACTTATGCAAAGTGAGGATTGGGATTAGCTCCTGGATGACCTCAGGTGTAATCAATCAATCAATCATTCAGAACAGAGCTGGAAGGGACCTTGGAGATCTTCTAGCTCAAGCAGGAGATCCTATACCATTTCAGATAGAAATCAGTGTTTCTCAACCTTGACAATTTTAAGGCATGTGGACTTCAACTCCTAGAATTCCACAGCCAGCAGTGCTGGCTGTGGAATTCCGGGAGTTGAAGTCCACATGCCTTAAAATTGTCAAGGTTGAGAAACATGAGATAGATGGTTGCCCAGTCTTGTTTTTAAAAAACCTCTAGTGTTGCAGCACCTACAAAACTAAAGGCAAGCTGTTCCACTGGTTAATTGTCCTCATTGTTAGGAAGTTTCTCCTTAATTCCAGATTGTTTCTTTCCTTGATTAATTTCCATTCATTGTTTCTTATCTTGCCTTCTGGTGCTTTGGAAAATAAATTGATCCCTTCTTCCTTGTGGCAGCCCCTCAAATACTGGAATACTGCTATCATATCTCCTCTAGTCCTTCTTTTCTCTAGACTGACCATACCCAATTCCTGCAATTGTTCTTCATATGCTTTTGTCTCCTGGCCCTTAATCATCTTAGTTGTTCTTCTTTGCACTTTTTCCAAAGTCTCAACATCTTTTTTGTAATGTAGTGACCAAAACTGGATGCTGTATTCCAGGTGTGGTCTTACTAAGGATTTATAAAGTGGCACTAATATTTAAATCTATTTGTGGTATGACTGAGCAGCTATGTGATTTACACCTAGCAAGCACTAAATTCAATGTTTATTTCTGTGATGAGTTGCAAAATAAACTGTTTAAATGGTGCTAAATATTTTACATCACATATGCCCCATCTGCTCATTAGCAACTTAAAACAAAAAGCTTCACAAGAGCAAACAGTATAGAAGATTTTTTCCCCCTTGTTTGCTCATTGTTTGCAAACAACAACAGATGGGAGAATGGATAGTCCATGCAACCCACAACATATAGTCATACGGTGGTTGAAATTTGGGACAAGAATTGAACAAAAAAACTTACTTCAAAGCTTAATTTATGATGAAATTAACGGAGTGATCCAAATCAGTAACCAACTCTCAGACTAATATATTATGAGATTGATAAATGCCAGCAGCTTCATTTTAGCCTCTATATGCAATTCTTTTTTAAAAAAAATACTCAAATGGAAAGATACTTCAGTTTTACATTCATATGTTTCTCCTTCAAAAGTTTGCAAAGCAGTAGGTAAACACAATATTCACAAGTACATGGTCAGAACTAAAATTTGCTTTTCAGTTACATTACAAACAAAAGAAATACGTTCATGCTTTGTGACAATAATCAAGGTTGAAGTGGCATTTAAGCAGAACAACAAGCACCACCATTGTAATTAAAAACACTCCCATGCATTACTTGAAAACTTTATTCACTGCCTCCGCAGCATTCGTTGGAGGGCATTCTGTGTCCCAGTAACTATATAGTAGATAAAAACTTAAACTGTACTGATTTAGGTGGAAGAATTAATGACATTAACTTCCAGAAAGAGACAAGGAGAATGCATTGTTATCCTGTGTGGCATACCACTAGGATACTTCAATACCCCTTCCTCAAACAATTTCTTGTGGAATGATGAAGAATATCAGTAGAGAGGTCATTGAATGGTGGCAGTTCTCTTGCTGTGATCAGAATGAACAAGAAAGGGTGATTGTCAAACCCTTCTAAAACATTCATTAATCTAGAGGTTATCACTTCTCTCGCAGTTTCACCTCAGCACAAAGGCTGAATTTTAAATAAGGCCCCTCTTAGCCAACTGTTTGGCATGCAGTATTCCATGAATAAATCATAATATTGATACATATCTGCATATAAAACAAACCAGATACCATCTAGGACATGAAGAAAGGCATTCTTCCATGAAAATATAAGTATAATGTAATCCTAGGATGATCTTTTGTCTCCAAGGTCCAATGTTTCTCTAAGGCTTCTAAATGTTATAAAATGCCAAATGTCAAGGATATGTTCTTAGCATTCAGTCCTCTTCTCCGTTCTTTCACTGTGCATGAAATGAAAATACTATGATATATTTTCACCTGATGCTTCAATTTAACTCCAAGTGACATACTTTATGCAAGAAGCAAATGAGATGGTTCCTTCCCAAGGAAAGAACATTTTCATACTGCTGGTGTTTCGTGAAAAAAAAATGACGCATTGTGATATGGCTCTTTCTTAAATGCAGGTCTAAAACAGCAGGACATCAATTAAAGCTGTATTTCTCAATCTCAACAACTTTAAGATGTGTGTGCTTCCAGAACTCCCCAGTTAGTTGAAGATCCACATCTTAAAGTTACTGAAATTGAGAAATATTGAGTTGGGGGAGAAACCAAGATGGTGACACATTACCAATTTCCTAAATAAGTTGTAAGGACCTAAGTTAGTAGGAACAAAGCAGAGAAACAGATAAGGATTAACTCCTATATTCCCATCAGAGAGGCAACCAAAAATGGTAATTATTGATCTACTGCCCAGGATCCCTTTCACCTCCAAAGACTACAATAACACAGGACCCAGCCAGAAGACTGGCCACCTCTCAACTCTTTAAGACTCTGTCCAAATCCTCCTCCTGACCAGGGACATAACCTTTGGAACAATATCCCAGTACTCTCCTTAACAACTACATCACTAAACCTTTGCAGGACACTTGCCTTTCAAGTGCAGGAATGCTTATTTTTATATTGCAACAACCAAGGTGGACAGCATTCAAGAAACCTTGGATCTACAAATCCCCAGTGGCAATTAAGCGGTTAATATGACAACTGAAGCACTGGCAGGCCAAAAACAAACCAGTCAAATCCAGAGACTCAGTCCTATTTTGGTATGCTCCCAAAACGATGATCCATCCATGGTGGATTGCCACGGCCCCAAGGCATTTGGGAGACATACATTTAGGAACTATATATGGATATCTCTAGAAATTAAAAGATGCGTGCTCCTGGGGAGGAAAGCTATGGTAAATCTAGATAGCATACTAAAAAGCAGAGACATCACCCTGCCAACAAAAGTGAGTATAGTCCAGGCCATGGTTTTCCCAGTTGCAAAGTATGGCTGTGAAAGTTGGACCATAAAAAAGGCTGAGCGCCAAAGAATTGAGGCCTTTGAACTATGGTGCTAGAGAAGACTCCTGCGAGTCAGTCCTAGAAGAGATCAACCCCAACTGCTCTTTAGAAGGCCAGATCCTGAAGTTGAAACTCAAATACTTTGGCCACCTAATGAGAAGGAAGGACTCACTGGAGAAGGGCCTAATGCTGGGAAAGATTGAGGGCAATAGAAGAAGGGGACGACAGAGAATGAGATGGCTGGATGGAGTCACTAAAGCAGTAGGTGTGAACTTAAATGGACTCCAGAAGATGGTGGAGGACAGGAAGACCTGTAGGAACGTTGTCTATGGGGTCGCGATGGGTCGGACATGACTTTGCAATTAACAACAACAACAACAATGGATATCTCTGTGGAAAGTGGATGTCCTAGCTAAATTACACAAAATGTGTTCATAAAGGTATCAATGACAGTACAGAGAACAACAATCTTATTGATCAACTATGATGAGGATTCCTCCAGAGGTTATTAAAAAGAATTTGAACTTCTGGGCCCCCATTCTGGTCTTACTCTTCACCTTCAATAGCATTCAGTGGCTTAGTCTCAAAATATCCCTCTTTCTTCTTGGCCTCACCCACAAACTTTGAGGGATGATTTTCAATCCACATGGAAAAAGGCATTGGTAAATAATACCATCCTTGGCTTCTCTCCAGATTTTCTGCTCAGCATTGAATATGACCAGGCCAAAGCTCTTATTAAATAGCATATAACAGATGCTGCTTTTTCCATGTCGTACTTAACCAACCTCAAATTACCAATCCCTCAGACAGTCTTTAGGCTGGCATGATGTCATGCCTTCCCCTTGAAGGCCAATATAGGTAATTTCCCTTCCTGTAGAGGCAATGTCCTTGTGACTCTGAACATACAGAAACAACAAAGCAATTGCTCCTCTAGTGCTGGTACTACAAAGACATTCATGCTAATCTCATCTCAGCAATACTGTATATATACTCAAGGTGCACAGGACAATTTTATACCTCTCTGCTGCTTGCAAATACGAATCCTGCTTCAATAGACTGTGTTGCGGAGTTCTGCACAGGAGCAATTAAAATTTGTCAGATGATGACCTGTGTCTCAAACCAGCCTTACTGAATTTTTCACTTGTCACTTAAGAATCTTTTGTATTGTGATAGATTTAGTAGCTATATACTAATGTTTATGTTTCTCCCTATTTAATTATTTTTAATCCTTTTAGTAGTTTTTTTAGATGTTTTTAATTTTTTATCCTTGTGTGATTTATATTTTTTAGCTTAAAATTATTAATTCTTTTCTCCCATCCTTCCTATGCCGATCTATGATTGTACATGTTGCGTCCTTGGCGGGAAAACAGACACGAGAAGCAGCTGGAGTTCTCAGTTTCTTTTATTCAGCGTTCAGCTTACAGGAAGATGGCTTCAGCCTCGCCCAAACGCCTCGCAGCCTCTTATATAGGCAACTCCCGGGTAAATGGGTTACTTTTCCCGCGCCAGCACCCGCGCATGCGCACGGCGCTGGCGACAGCCTGTCTGGTCCCGGGCAGCTTTGCACCTGCCCGGGACTGCCTGCAAACGCCCGAGCCGTTTGCAAAGGCTCGGGACATAACACCCCTTTCCCCCGGGCTAAAACTACTACCAACATACAACATTTATTTTATATGACATTTTGTTCCCCAGTGCTCCCACTGTTTACTGGCCTTTGCCTTGCCAGCAATGTTATGTAGTCTTCTAGGTACTTGGGAGATTTCTTTGCTCTCTGTGACCTTCTTAGCTGTGGATTACTGGCATAAGTCCCCTGACTGGAGGGAGGCGTGAGCCTGTTCTCTCTATTGTGTCCTGGTGTCTTCCAAGGACTGTGCCCCGATGCCTGGCCTGCTTGCTTGCCCACCGGGCTCGTCAGGCCAGGGCTTCTGTTACTTTGTGACCTGGTTGACCTACCTAGCTGTAGACCCTCAGGCCCCTTGAAGTGATAGCCGCTGCTGGGCGTCTCTGTAGAACCTCCTAGGTCAGTCCAAGACCTGTCAGGAGGCTGTCCATTCCCTGAACCCCATTCTGTGTTCGGGCTCGTGTGGGTTTCTGTACTTTCCCAAAACTCAGGTGTTCCCTGATTTGTGCTAGGGTTGTTGTAGTCGGGACTTGGTTCCTCGACTAACTCTGTGTATGTTTGACCCCCTGTAGGATTTGGGGTAAGGTCAGGCCAACCTTGGGGATTGTGTGCCAGCTCTCTTGCGGGGAATGATTTGTTGGGATGCCCCCGGGTATCCTCCGTGACTGGAGTGCTGTGTGATGTGTGTGGAAAGTGAGTATGCCCCCGGGGTGACTCCCTGGCTGGAGTAGGCGTGAGTGCCTGTTGTGTGGGTAAGCTCCATGACTTTCTTTTCGGAGCAATTGCAGAACCTTGGGACGAGCCGTTTGTGGCTCCCTCAGTGGAGGTGGGCAGTAGCTCTTGCCCTTCCCTTTGCTCCAAAGGGTCCCCCTCCCCCCCTGGAAAAGACCCAGGAGTCTCAGCAGAAAAGTCTCGCCTAGAGCGAAGTTGGTCGATGTGCCGACGCAGGACACGACCGTTGTCCAGGGCAACCTCGTAGGAGAGAGGACCTGTGATCCTGGACACAGAAGCGGGGACCCATGTATGACCAGGCCCGTAATTGCGAGCCCAAACCGGGGCACCCACAAGTAGTTGTCTAGGTGCCCTAGGATGTGAGGTAGATGAAGGCAGTCTGTCCGGATGCAACCGGTCAAGTCTAGTAGTAAGTTGGCGCCCCCAACGAAGTTCAGCTGGACTTCTCCCTGTAGAAGTGGACGGTGTGGTGCGATAAGAAAGGAGAAAGTCAGCCAACCTGTGATGCCAGTCCCCGTAGGTGAGTCTCTTCAAGGCGTCCTTTGCGATGCGCACCATGCGTTCAGCCATACCGTTGGTGGACGGGTGAAAAGGCGCAGACGTGGCATGACGAATCAGGTTTGCCTGTAAGAAAGCTTGGAATTCGGAGGAGGTGAATTGAGGGCCGTTGTCGGACACAATGACATCTGGCAGCCCGTGTGCAGCAAAAATCCCCCTCAGTACCTGAATAGTCTTTGCAGTGGTGGTGGATGAGACAGGCACAACCTCAAGCCATTTTGAATGGCTGTCAACAAGGACCAAGAAGAACTGGCCCTGAAAGGGCCCAGCGTAGTCAATGTGCACCCTAGACCATGGGGACTGTGTTTCCTCCCATCTATGCACAGGAGCTTGGGGCATCTCTGGGCGAGATCGTTGGCACAGGTGGCATGCGTGTACCTTAGCTTCAATATCTTTATCTAAACCAGGCCACCACAAGTGGCTTCGTGCAAGAGCCTTCATACGAACAATGCCAGGATGACCCTCGTGGAGGGATTCTAAGACCCTAGTCCTCATTGAGGTGGGAATGACAACTCTGTTTCCTCAAAGCAGACAACCCTGAGAAAGGGACAGTTCGTTCCTTTTGGACCAGAAACTCTGAAACTCAGGACTAGGGCAGTGCTCAGGCCACCCGGACAGGACCCAGGAGCGGACACGTGAAAGTGTGTGATCTGTACCTGTTTCAGCGGTAACATCCCTGGCACTAAGAGGGAGCTCGGGCAAGGCTTGGATTGATAGAATGTTGACAGCTGGCGCGGGGTGTAGACGGTCGACTTCCTCGTCCGGATCCTCCTCGGAGTTTCGTCGGACGTCTTCCTGGTGCACGGACGCACCCTCTGCACTGTTTCTGATCGGCCGCATGTTTTTGATAGCGCCGCCTGCTGCTTCTTCTGCGGTGACTTCCCTTAAGGCGTCTTGGAAGGATAATTCTTCCTTGGCAAAAAGTCTCTGTTGTAGCTCTCGATGCCTTAGCCCGCACACGAATCGGTCCCTCAGTCGTTCCTCGAGGTCCTTGAACTCGCAGGGCTTGGCGGCCTTCCGTAGCGCGGCGATGTATTCCTTGGCTGTTTCACCGGACCGTTGATCCCTCTGCTCGAAGGTGTGGCGCCATGAGATAACGGACACCTTGGGGTGGAAGTGCTCTTTCAGCAGCTTCTTCAGGTCTGCGTAGCTTACAGACTCTACTGGAACAGGTGCTACAAGATTTTCTGCGATTTCGAAGGCGTCTTGGCCGCAAACGCAAAGCAGGGTGGCGGCCTTCAAGCTATCTTCCCTCACTTGGTTTGCCTTGAAGTAGTTCTCCATTCTGGATACGTAGGACTCCCACCGCTCTGGATGTGAGACGTCGAATTCCGAAAGCCTTCCGATTTTCGCCATCTTCGGATCTTCAGGAGACGGGTCTATCAGCCAGCCTACCCCCGAATGCGCACCGGATTGGCGGGTAGCTGCCGAGTCGACGCCGTTCCTCTTCCGCCGCTCAGGACTCCTTGGGTAAGCTTACACTTCTTCCTTTCCAGGTAGTGCAAGGCATCCCATCCTCGTCGCCAGTGTTGCGTCCTTGGCGGGAAAACAGACACGAGAAGCAGCTGGAGTTCTCAGTTTCTTTATTCAGCGTTCAGCTTACAGGAAGATGGCTTCAGCCTCGCCCAAACGCCTCGCAGCCTCTTATATAGGCAACTCCCGGGTAAATGGGTTACTTTTCCCGCACCAGCACCCGCGCATGCGCACGGCGCTGGCGACAGCCTGTCTGGTCCCGGGCAGCTTTGCACCTGCCCGGGACTGCCTGCAAACGCCCGAGCCGTTTGCAAAGGCTCGGGACATAACAGTACACATAGTCCTCAACTTGCAACACATAGTCCTTGACTTACAACAGTTCATTTAGTGACCGTTCAAAATTACAACAGCACTGATAAAGTGACATATGACCTTTTTTCACAGTTACAGCCTTTGCAACATCCCCACGGTCATGGGATCAAAATTCAGATGCTGGGCAACTGGTTCATATTATGACGGTTGCAGTGTCCCAGCATCGTGTGATCACCTTTTGTGACCTTCTGACAAGCAAAGTGAATGGAGAAGCCAGATTCACTTAACAACTGGGTTACTAACTTAACAACTTCAGTGATTCACTTAACAATTTTGGCAAGAAATATCATAAAACAGGGCAAAACTCACTTTACACTTGTCTTATTTAACAACAGAAATTTTGGGCTCAGTTGTGGTCATGAATTGAGGACAATCTGTAATAAAAAAATTGATTTGACACTGAGTTAAATGAAAGAGTATCCATTACATGCAAATAAGAGTCAGACCATAATTTTAACACTCATACATTGGATGTACAAGTTTTTGTTTATTTCTTTTGTTGCTGGATTTAAAATAACTAGAGTTTCAATTGTAAAACAGGAATTGTTTTGTGTCTTTTCCAATAGAAATTGTCTCCCCCCAATTTTTTCCCTTTCAATTCTCCGGAGTCTATCCCAGTGTCCTTTGTAGATTCATACTCCTTATGAAGTAATTATACTAAGTGTATTTTTCCAAGAGTTAAAATATACAGTTTAAAATATTTTTGTCCATGAGTTTTGACATTTACCACTGTAAACATTCAGCCCTTTCTTCGACTTTACACATCTTCAGAAGTTAACATTGAAAGTTTGAAGGGATAAATGCACTTTGAGGTTATCCTGAATCCAAGTATGTGGACACAAGCCAGTACTTATATTCTTTGGCAGCATGGATTGGCAATTTCTATTTTATTTATTTAGTTGCTACCAAGAGTGCCATTTTTCACTATTTTTTTAGCTGTCAAGAGCCCCAGGGGGTATGGCAGCCATGAAATTGAAATTTTTTGCTTTAAAAACAAAGCCCTCCTCCCCCCCCCAAACCCCCCCCCACACGCTAATTTCATGGACATGAAAAATGAGATGTTTTGTGGGTTAGAGAACAATGACTAGACAATGTCTAGGCTATTTTATTTCACAAAAATAATTGTATTAATACCCATTTTATATTTTTAAATACATTTTAGTTTGTTCAGGCATGAGATTTTGAATGAGAAAGGAAAAATTGGTAGTGAAGTTTAATGAAAAATATCACTAAATCTGTTGCAAATCCATCGAAGCCTTACTGAAATTGAGAGAGAAAGTACCATCAGCTTACTGTTATCTTTAATGAAAATCCTCTTTTTTTTCTTTTTAGCAATCATAATCTCAGAAATACAGCAATGGAGACTAGGGTATTTAGAATGAATTTAGCTTCTTTTAAATGTATGCTTACATACAATATTACATTGAATTAATATTATGTTAAATTAAACTATCGGCCTATCTTATCCAGTGCTGTTATTTCTGCCTATTTCTTCTCCTTTATTATACAGCAATAAAATATGACCACATTTTCTTTCTTTGGGAACCCCAGAATTCTAAGGATTTGCAATTTCCTCCTGACAGCGTCAATTATATTTTTTTTCCTTACCTTCCTGTAGAAACAAACAACTTCTGATTCACGCATCAAAGGCCAACTCACATAACTATTCTGAATTATCATTGTCAAAGGAATAATAACCAAATGGATTTACACAATACCATCTGCCATAAGGTGGCACCCCCCACAAAAGTTAGCTTCATGCAGGTTAGTCATAAACCATGGACAACATGTAAATCCAAAATGAAACAGAAGAAAATAAGACATCTTTATTTAATACCCTACTTTGCTAACACAACAGCAACACATGAAGTCTTGTGTATAAAGTCAGATTAGTAAACTATTCAAAACTACCATAAAGTGGAGTTTTTCCAAGTGGCCTTAGGCAAAACAATATATTTTGCAATAGATTGGGTGGATGGATGGATGGACAGACTATAATTTATAACACATGAGTTCCTTGGTGTTTTTGTCATTAAATATAAAGAATGTTCAAGAGTTAGATCAGTTGTAATAGCAATCTATTGAAATGCCAATCCAGTAGATGCTTGTACACTGCCAAGTATCAAGAGGCCACTCACACTTGAGTGCCTTTTCCACATCTGTTTAGACTTGTTCTAAACCTAGATAAGTTCCCAACTAGCAAAGTGAAATCACAGTTGCTTAATAGTTTTTAGCCTTGATCAGGGAGGAAGGCCCTATAACGTGTTTCAGTTCCTGCAATGACAATGCAAGGAGGGGAAAAAAAAAAAATCCTCTAATGAAATCTTGTCATTCTTTCAGTGTCTTCAGTAACACGTTTTCCCATCTTGCTTCATGGCAACAGAACAGAAAAGAGCTCATCTTAAAGGATAATAAACGGGTGTTTGGAAGAGATTTGGCTCTGGCACAGCATTGAAATTCAGCAGGAGAAGATATGGAAGGTTTATCCGCTGATCATATGGCTTTCAATTATAATAGTGGAGTCCAGCTGCTTCTTTGCATAGAATCAGATGGAACAATGCTAATGTTGTGATGAAATCATTTCATATGTACCTCCGATTCTCCGAAATGAAAATTGTGTAGATTATGAAGTTCTTTGTTGTTGTTCAGGCTTTCCTTTATTGCTTGTTTCTGTTTATAATAACATGTCATGTTAACCTCTTCATAACATCTGGAACAGAAAAATAGAATGGAATATTACCAAGATCCAAGCTTTTATTGTATGTATGTACATGTGTGTGTGTGTGTGTGTGTGTGTGTGTGTGTGTGTGTATATATATATATATATATATGGGTCTTTGGTTATTCGGGTTTTCTCCTGCGTCAAATTGGAAGTGTCTTGGCGACATTTCAATGAAGTCTGTGATCCTAAAGTTATGTAGCTACCTTCAGCTCCATTCATCAAAGTCCATGATAAAGGAAGTTGTGGCCTATACAGGTGGTCCTTGACTTATGGCCACAGTTGAGCCCAAAATGTCTGTTGCTAAGTGAGACATTTGTTAACTGAGGTCTGCCCTATTTTACTATCTTTTTGCCACCGTTATTAAGTGAATCACTGCACATGTTAAGTTAGTAACATGGTTGTTAAGTGAATCTGGTTTCCTCATTGACTTTGATCACATGGCTCCAGGACACTTCAACCATAATAATGGTTAATCAGGTGACCATGGGGCTGTTGCAATAATTGTAAGTTAAAATGATCACTTTTTTCAGTCCCATTATACCTTTAGAATAGAATAGAGCTGGAAGGTACCTTGGAGGTCTTCTAGTCCAGCCTATACCATCTCAAAGAAGTGACTGTCCAGTCTCTTCTTAAAAACCTCCAGTGGTGGAGCAACTTTGATTTCTGAAGGTAAACTATTCCACTGGTTAATTGTCCTCACTGTTAGGAAGTTTCTCCTTAATTCCAGGTTGCTTCTCTCTTTGATCAGTTTTCAACCATTGTTTCTTGTCCTGCATTTTGGTGCTTTGGAGAATAATTTGACCCCTTCTTCTTTGTGGCAGCCCCTCAAATATTGGAATACTGCTATAATGTCACCCCTATTTCTTCTTTTCTTTAGACTAGGCAAACCCAAGTCCTGCAGCCATTTTTCATATGTTTTAGTCTCCAGGTCTTTGATAATCTTAATTGCTCTTCTCTGAACTTTTTCCAAGGTCTCAACATCTTTTTTGTAGTATGGTGACCAACAGTCACTAAACAAACTATTGGAAGTTGAGGACTGTCTGTAGTTCAAGATTAACTGGAGAGTCACAAATTCTTCAGCAAGCATTCCTTTTATTTTACACCTTATATACATGTTATAAATAATCCATAATACATACACAAAGAGTAGTACTTTTATTTTCCTGTGGTAGGCTGTGGAAGGAATGAGGAAGGACGTAAGAGCTAGTGTGAATATAGAATTGTATCATGCTATCTAATGCAAGCTTTCAGATGAGGACAATGTGAAGCATCACTTTGCCTTCTCCACTGTCTATAAGGCAGTGTGGTATCATTGAGGCTCACAAACAGCTTGTAGTAGTTCCATACTCTTATAAATGAACATAGAAAACCTTTATTGTCATTTTTACTGTGGGCACACTGTCACACATTAAAAATGAAATTTTGTTGCCTGCTCTCAAAAGTGTACACATACATAACACATATATAAACATGCTATATACATACATATGTATGTAGGTCTTTGGTTATTCGGGTTTTCTCCTGCGTAAAATTGGAAGTGTCTTGGCGACGTTTTGACGAAGTCCCATTCGTCATCTTCAGGCTGGTGTTTTCAGCTTCATGCTTCGAGGAGCAATGTGTGGTCTTAGCTGTTTCTTCCTTTTAACTGCCAGTGGGGGTATGAACTGATTGGGTGGGAGCTTGGCTGTGTTCTGATTGGGTGGAGGTGTGTTCTGATTGGTTAGGGGCTTGGCTGTGCTCTGATTGGCTGGGGGGTTGGCTGTGCTCTGATTGGATGGGGGGTGTTCTGTTTGGGTGGGGGCTTTGTTGTGCTCAGGTTAGTCTGACACCCACCATGAAGATGAGGCACGCCACGAACACGAAGCCAAAAAATAGCAAGCAGCCCACCATCTTAAAACCCCCTGCAACTCAGACTAACCTGAGCACATGTAAGCAGCAATGGCTGGAATCCCACAGCAGACTAAACTAAATGCAACTTTTCATAAGGCTTAGCAAGGTGTGTAAACTAGCTAATGAGGGAAAGGTGTACTAGCAAGATTTAATTCTTTTCCCTCTTTTAATCTTGTTTGTGTAATAGTCATAGTTCCTCATCTGCTCCTATTCTTTCTTCCAGTTGTGCTTTTGGTATTATTAAAGTATATATATACCAACATTGTAAATTGTGAATCATTTTAAATACATTAGCAGAAAGCTATTTATAAATCTAGTAAGTAAAAAAATACTTATGTAATATGTGTACAATGATAACAGATAAACATAATTTACTTTAAAATGTGGGTATGGGACACAGAGAGAAGATGAAAGGAAATTAATGCCATAATTCCCAAGTCTTATCAAGTGAATTTCGAAGAGTCTTAAAAAGATGTTCATTCATTTTAGTCTCAGTTCCATTTCCTAAAATGTTATCTGATAATTACATAGATAGTTTAAAAGCAGTATGCATAAATCTTCTCTTTGCTAGTGGAAATTCCTGTACTATTGCAAATAATTTGAAATTACTGTACTAGAATATTATTCCTTTTGTATTTAAAATAGGGGGAAAATGAATATTTATTTTGCTTTGAAAATCTGTTGAACTATACTCATTAATCCTTTGGGGCTAATCAGATCCTTTTCATCATTTTTTTCACAGGGTGGCCAATGGGGAGTTAGTGAGGACTTTAAAAATATGAGCTGTGTTCATATTGCATGCTGTATTAAAAATAGTATGAGTTCAATTTTACTGCAGATGTTTTTAGCATTCATTTGATGACAGTGCATTGGGGCTAACCTAAGTATAAAAAATTGAACAAAACAAAGAATTTGACATATGTACATGCAGAGGAACATGGAATAGCCCTTCTTATTTTGGACATTTTAGTCTACTTGAAAATGAATTAGGAAACCCATAAAAGACTGAGAAATTGATTGGAAAGAAGAGTAAAAAAGAAACATATTCATAGTAAAGGAGAGAAAATGTGCTAATTGAATAGAGTATTTATTTAAGAAAATTTTATGCCACCCATTTTCTCTATAAGGAAACTGTATGAAATTACAATATAGATTCCTTGCAGATTTGGGGCTGAAAACAGTAAGGTGGCATTCAAAAAGATCAATTTATTGCAAATGGTTCTGAAATTTTTCATGGGAAGAATTTGCTGAGCTTTGGAGGTGCAGAGAACGAACAGTGGACTTAAATTCTTCTTTGAGAGTTTAATCTTTTTTCAGTATCTTCTAATCACTGCAAAGGAAGGAACAGAAAAGGTAAAAATGTACTTTTCTCCATTTTTTAAAATAATTCTGTGATTTAACAAAAAAGGAAAAAAAGCATTTTTTAATTTGCTAGAAGTATTTGCTAGACATCCACTACCTTTTAAAACATTTGTTGAATTTTATTTTTTAAATGTGAATAAATTATATAATCACTGTAAAGCTGCATATATGTTGCTTTTTTTAAAAAAAATTGTTAGGTTTTTTAAAATCTGGTTTATGACACAAGGAATTCTTGTTCTTTACCCTGAAGAGAGCTCTTAATGACATTAGGTGTATGTTTGGGGTTGCTATCTTGCTGCAGAATAAATTTCGGGGTGATCACATGCCTCCCTAATGGAATGGCATGATGGATAAGTATCTGTCTGTATATCTCAGCATTGAGGATACCATTGATTCTCAACAAATCTCCAATTCCTTTTTACAGAAATGCAGCCCCAAACCTGTAAGGAAACCTCCACCATGCTTCATTGTCGCCTGCAGACACTTATTATTATACCACTCTCCAGCCCTTTGGTGAACAAACTGCCTCCTGCTATAGCCAAATATTTCAAACAAACACACACACACACAAACACACACACACACACACACACACACACACACACACACACACACGTTACAAAAAGTACAATTTGACAAAGGCATGGAGCTTTTTTTGAGATTCATTTAGTTTGATTTTATTATTTAACTGGGCCTTTCCTGCAGCTATTAGTAGTTCTTTCATAATGCTAATTGTTGAATTGAAATTCTCTTTAAGCTATTTTACTGCAATTATATATGACTCCAAGGTGTCTTTGTGGCTTTTGTTTTTGCAAAATACAAATTTTTCTATTATTGTTGCTAATTTTAATATTCCTGATACTTGTTCTGCTTTCTAATTTATTCTTTTTTAAGTGTTCTAAAGCTGTTAAACTCACACATTAGTTTTTTTGGCATTTTTTTTTCCATTCTTGAAGATCTGCCCTCTCTATCTCCAGTTTGTCACAATGTTTTACTAGACCAATTCATTCCATGTCTGTTACTTGGCCTTGTTCCTAATGGAAACTCCTGAGGCAATGAAAACTTCCTTTTGTTTTTTTATCTGAGCTACGCTCAATCTTTCGGCACTAATTTAAAGAAAAACTCCTTGCTGACTCTAAATTTATAAAAATGTTCAATTTTCCAGTCTGTGAAATCGATGGGAATGGGAATATAGAAAAGAAAGAAGAATTTACTTAATAAAACTCTTTTGGATTATATTACATTGCCAGTGCTAGTCAGATATCAACATTACGAAGAGAAAACTTCTGCTCAAGGCAAGTCACCGTTTGCCATTTTGTGTTTTCCAATGATGGAAATGGTGTTACTTATAATACTTTCAGAATCTCTTTGGATTACTTACCTTCTTTTCCTTATGCACCTCTTCTTTATTTTCTGTCACTTATTTTACTAGACTATTTTTATTTTTATTTTTTTCTAGGTTGCCTGAAACAGACCTATCTTTGTCTTCCTTTTAAAGTCTTTGTTGAATATTTCACTTTGTTCTCATTTTTATTCACTGTCTCATTTTTTCTCTTGCCCAGGATTATTGTGTTATTTGTTCTCACTCTCAATGTCTCGCTTAACAGCAAATAAACCAGTTTAGCAAGGATACAATATCATTTATTCCATAGAGATGGCATTGTCTTGAGTTGTTCATGAGTTGCCGATAGACAAGATTATCTTTGAGCAGTATTGATACTGTCGGGCTTGTTTCTGACATTTGTCACCTTCAGTTTTTTTTATCACAAGGAAATTTACAAGTGATTTGCTTTTCTTTTTTCTTTTTGTTTGTCTGTTTGTTTGTTTTTGTTGGTGGGGAGGTTGCAAAGGAAAGAACCATCTCTTTGGATCCAGAGTGCTCCCAACTTTTTTGATTGGAAAATGAATTCTATAGTTTAGAGCAGTGGTGGCGAACCTATGGCATGGGTGCCAGAAGCAGTACTCAGAGCCTTCTCTGTGGGCACGCGCATCGTCGCCCCAGTCCTAGGCCTTCAGCTGGGTTTTATAAAACCTTTTCGCTTTAGGCCTCCACCATCATGTGCAAAAAAAAAAAAAAAGGTTCAATCAGTCAATTTTAACTTCTCGGGGAAAAAAAAAGTTCTTACAAAGTTGGAATTGATTGATTGAACTTTTTAGTCCCACCCAGTCTGCTGTTATCACTGCAGCCATGCCCACCCAATTGGCCATGCCCACCCAATTGGCCACACCCAGCCAATGGGCCACACCCACCCAGCACTTGACGATGCATAAGTGGGTTTTGGGTTGCAGTTTGGGCACTCAGTCTCTAAAAGGTTCACCATCACTGGTTTAGAGTATAGAATCATAGGGCTAAAAGGGACCTCAGAGTCCTTCTAATCTAATCCTCTGCCCAATGCAGGAAACCTTATGCTATCCTGGTCAAATGGTCGTCCAGTGTAGTGTTGCAAACCTCCAGTGATGGAGAACCCATAACATTGGGAGGCGAGCTATTCCACTGATTAATTGTTTCCACTGACAGAGGTAGAATCTAGGTAGAATCTGTCTCTTTAACAAGCTTCCACCCATTGCTTCTTGTCCTACCTTCAGGGGCTGTGGAGACTACATTGCCTCCTTTTCTCTGTGACAGCCCCTTTAGTGATGGAAGACAGTTATCATGTCCCCCTAATCCTTTTTTTTGATAGGCTAGAATATACCTAATTCCATCAACTGTTCATCATAGTCTCCAGACTCTTATTATCTTTATTGCTCTTCTCTGCATACTTTCTAGGGCAGTGGTTTTCAACCTGTGGATCGGGACCCCATTTGGGGTCGAATGACCATTTCACGGGGGTCTCCAAACAATGCAGTCCACCATTTTCCCCCCCTTTTCCTTAGCTGTGCTACTCCTTTTTATTCTAAGAAATAAGAAACCAAACCCACAAGGACAATCAGATAATGAGAGCATCATTTACAAAGGGTAAATATGGAGACTTAGTCTAGACAGGAGATAAAAACAGGGAAAAGTGTACAACAAATAACTTGAATAATAGCCTAGAAAAAATGGTCAGGATAAAGAAAAGTAAAGAAAAAGTAGACAGAGAAGTGGGCATTAGTATAATCTTATAAAGAAGTGATTGCTGAAATAAGAACAACAAGCTTACAACATCCCTTTGATTGAATTTAAGATTAAAATTATTACAAAACTTTGTGTAATATAGAGAAAGGATCATGCTATGTTGCAATTGCTATTAGTTTAATAGCTGCAATGGGTCTTCTCGCTCCATATGTTAGACTATTGATGAATTGTAATGTATCCATAGACACCTTCTGAGTGTGCCCATCTGACTTTCATTAAAACTTTAATTAATTAAAATAATAAATGGAAAATAGACATGCAGCAGACTAAAGCACAGCTTTTAGTATCAACTTTATTTATAAGAATGTCTCTGGGTTCATAAGCATTCACTCAATATACAAACAGTGGATGGCTATGACCCATTTAACTTTGATTAAAGGTGCTCACCTGAGGGGCTGTCTTTTTCCAAGAGTTTCTACCGGTCCAACCAGATCCAACATATTGGGCATGGTGAGGATCCCATCAGTTAAAGAGTGCTAGACTGAGGCTCCTCCACAGGGCCCAACAGAAATGGCTTGGAGGAATAAGCATCACATGGATGCCTGCTCAAAGGCAGCTAGTACCACAGTTTAATTTATAGATCCCAGGCAAGAATCTCTTTCTCCAGAATAATGCCTAGCCTGCAATTCTAGAAGGGGCTTCAAAAGATAACAAAGAAAACACTAAATACTTTTTCTCCTACTTCCTGGTGCCTTAAAATGTCGCATTCCAATCATTTCCAGATCTGTTGATATGCTTGCATAAAGAAAACTTTTTACTAAATCCATTTCTCTTTCCTTCCTTGTCCTCCCCCACCCACCTTGATAAACCTGACAATTTTAACTGTGATAAGAATATTGGCATCAACATTAAGTTGTATTTGTGTTTACCTAAATGAGCAATTGGAAATGCAATCAACTGCTTTTTAGAATACATGAAATAACGTTGATTTAGAACTGTGCATATATTTTATATTTCTTGATGTGTAATCATATTGCTAACAAACTTTTCCACCAATTATCAAAAAGCTTCCTATTTCCTCACATGTGCCAAAAAAAAAAAATAGAAGAAGAAAGAAAAAGAAAACCACTGTGCCATAACTTCTATATTAGTGATTGTTTTTATAATGATGATCATTATTATTGCATGGGATTGTTGCAGGATACATAATTGGCTATTGGTTCTTGTTTATTCTTCTATAGTTATTTTGTGTGCTTTTATTATGTTGGTTTTAATCAATCAATTAACTAACAAGATAAAATGACTTATAGAGCTGCCCATCTAACAGCACTGGGGGGGCATATGAAGACTGAAACATATAGTCTCACAGTACCCTAATTAAATTGTTGTTGTTAGTCGTGAAGTAGTGTCCAACCCATTGTGACCCCCATGGACAATGTTCCTCCAGGTCTTCCTGTCCTCTACCATCTTCTGGAGTCCATTTAAGCTCACACCTACTGCTTCAGTGACTGCATCTAGCCACCTCATTCTCTGTCATCCCCTTCTTCTGTTGCCCTCAATCTTTCCCAGCATCAGGCTCTTCTCCAGTGAGTCCTTCCTTCTCATTAGGTGGCCAAAGTACTTGAGTTTCAACTTCAGGATCTGGCCTTCTAAAGAGCAGTCAGGGTTGATCTCCTCTAGGACTGACCAGTTTGATCTCTTTGCAGTCCAGGGGACTCACAGGACTCTTCTCCAGCACCATAGTTCAAAGGCCTCAATTCTTTTGTGCTCAGCCTTTCTTATGGTCCAACTTTCACAGCCATACATTGCAACTGGGAAAACCATGGCCTTGACTATACGTACTTTTGTTGGCGGGGTGATGTCTCTGCTTTTTAGTATGCTGTCTAGATTTGCCATAGCTTTCCTCCCCAAGAGCAAGTGTCTTTTAATTTCTTGGCTTCAGTCCCCATCTGTGGTGATCTTGGAGCCCAAGAAGATAAAATCTGTCACTACCTCCATTTCTTCCCCATCTATTTGCCAGGAATTGAGAGGGATGGATGCCATGATCTTGGTTTTCTTAATGTTGAGTTTCAAGCCAACTTTTGTACTCTCCTTCTTTACCCGCATCAAGAGGCTCTTTAGTTCCTCTTTACTTTCTGCCATTAGAGTGGTATCATCTGCATATCTTAGGTTGTTGATATAACAACCCCGAAAGAGAACCACATCTCCAATATCAATGGATAATGCCCAACTGCCTAGTTGAAAAGCTTGGAGGAATAATCAGGCCTTTAGAGACTAATAGAATTGAGGACTTCTGAAACTCTGCAAGGATGTTGTCCCACTGGGGATGCACAGCCAAAGACAAGACATGGCTCTGGCCTAGCAAAATGGCATTGTTTGATGGAAGGGACCTGGGGCATCTTCTTAAACCTGATGGGGTAGGCAGAAACAATGGTGGAGACACAGTCCTGCAAATATCCTGGTCCTAAAGGCTTTATGGGTGATATCCAACATCTTGAATTGGGTATGGAAACTTATTGGAAGCCAGCACCACTCAATAGGGCTCTGTCCAGGGAACTGCATTCTGCACCTGGGAAGGGAGAGAGTGGGGGGAATCGTATTATTTTTAAATGATGTCTCTCAACAAATCTTGAAGATGAGATCACAGAAGTAACATGAAACTGCAAAATCATCCAAGGATGAACACTTCTAGTCCTTTCTTGAAGGTCAGTCACCTTTATCCTTTAATAGCTACGGTGGTTGCTTTTGTTTTCTTATACATACATACATATATACATACATACATACATACATACATGTATGTATATATATAGTGTATTCCTCCAGAAAACCAAATGTCTTAACTTTCTTTGTAAAGTAAACTTCTCACAGGTAGAAGAACTCTAATACTGTTTCATTATCCAGTTTCTGATCTTTAGGCAAAATGACTTAGAAATCAGGGAGGAAGTTCTTTAATTTTTTTCTATGTTCAGCGTGCCTTGACTTTCTCTCAAGGACTTCATGTACTCCTTTATCTCCTCATTGTACAAACTAAAATTTTATACCCAAGGCAGAAAAGATCTATTCAAGGCAGAAGACAGAGGCCGAAGGGAATATCTTATTTTTCACGCAAGAATCAGCAAAGAACGTGTTTTTTCTTGCTAATTCCTTTTTCCTTAAAAAAACAAAACAAAACTCAGTTCCATAGCCAGAAAATGAAAACATCTTCAGACTCTGCTGGGAGTAGTGGAGGACAATGGAAGAACAATCACAACTGTTGAAAAAATAAGGCTAATGTATCCTTTGCATTACATAAACAAACAAATACTAAAAAAATAATATTAGAGGACTGAAATTATGACCCTAATCTTTTAAAAATAACCTAGCAACCAATACTACAGCAAGATAACAATTCAAAAAGAATGTTAAAACAGAACAAACTTCAGTAAAGCTATATAAATGAAGCAATTTATAAATAACATGTGATTTAGTACAATTGGATAATTAATGCTGTTTTGCAGGGACTGCCACATTTTAACCATGTATTTATTTCCTTGATGCATTTGAATTAGTTTTTGATTCTTGGCAACTGGCTGGACTAGCAGGCAGCAGTTTTCTTGGCAAGATTTTTGGGAAGAGAGAGAGAGCTAAAATAGAATAATTGGCTCAAGGTCACCCAGCTGGCTTCATGACTTGGGTGGGATTAGAAATCACATTCTCCTGGGTTCTAGCCTAAGGGTTTAGTAAATGTGCCTCTCCCCACACCTCCAGGTCATTTTGTCAAATTGGAAAAAAAAGAATGTATGATTGCATATATATTTATTTGTTTATATCCCACTTTATTTAGTTTTATAAATAATATACCCAATACGCCTTTCTCTTCCCACTTTCTCCATAACACCTACCTACTGAAGTGATGTCATGGTTCTGACAGATGAAACTCTTCAAAAGGACTTCTAGGCATTGTTTACCTTAAAGAATCTTTTATTCGAGAAACATAGTATTGGCACTACATAGTTGAAACCAAAAACTAAATTCCCCTCCCCTGGGTACAATGTAACAAAGCACAATTCCCTCCTCCAATAAACAGTCATAAATTACATTCACAGTTAGCTTGAAGTGCAGGCTTTCTCCCCAGCTCTCTAGCACGCCAAAATTCTATCAACTCAGAGCCCAATGACCTTGGGTTCCCATGGCTGAGTTATTATTGTTATGAATAGCTTACTCTCATCCACATTCCCCCTCCCAGCATCAACTAACTCTAAAAGCAATAGAGGAAAAATGACTGCATTTCCATCTGTTGTCAAAGTAAGAACATCCGATGTTAGCAGCGTTGACAGGTGAGTTCTGCTGAGAAGGAAGCACTGCCCAAAATTACTGAATGAGCCTTCATGCCTAAAATGGGACAAGAACTCATGGTTTACCAGTTTATAGCCTGATACATTAACCATTACATCTCTCTCTCTCTCTCTCTCTCTCTCTCTCTCTCTCTCTCTCTGTTTTACAGAGAATAGAGATAGATAGATAGATAGATAGATAGATAGATAGATAGATAGATAGATAGATAGATAGATGACGGAATCTTTTGCTATGCTTCTGAACTCAGTAAGGCAGACTCTAATTAGTATTATGCCATTTCCTTCCTTCTCTTCCCCCAACCTACCATTTGCCACAATCACTACTTTGGGCAAAAATCTTCAAACCTATATTTGTCAGCATCAAACACATCTGTCACCATTGCAAACATAAAGCCTTTGAACATAACATTGTTTTTGTTATTAATTTTGTTTTTACTTTTTTAACAATCTAGTCATTTGGAAGAGGTTTTTGGAAACCTCCAGAGAAATGTGAACATTTTCATGGATTGTCTATTCTTCTTTCTTTTTCACCTTGTACTTGGGTAGAGGTGTGTGTAAGGAGAAATGCTGGACATGGTTTTCTTTTTGTTTAGTAGAACAGTGAGAGTGAAGACACTTTTGTTAATTCTTAGACTGAGCAGAAGCTCAAAGGTGACAATTCAGCTATTGAAGGTAAACATAGCAAGCATTAGTTGATGGACACTGCACTCAGTTATAACCTAATTTTAATGAGAAAAGGCAAACACTGAGAGCCTCTGACCTTCAGACTTACACACATAAACTTAGATTATAGTGTTTGAATCTCTGAATGGATCTATAATGCTGAAGACCTCCTGGACAAAACTGGACAAATCTTGGATTAGTTTTCATGTTCATTGCAAGGGATTGAGAATTGGGACAGTGGGACTTCCAGTTCATCACACAGCTGCCATGGATGGTTGGGAGACTTGCTCTCTCTCCCCCATTCAGTTTCACATTGCTGGGGTGTCCTGAAAAGGGCCAAAAGTCACCCTGAAGAGGCAACCAGCAAGGAGGGGCTTTTGCTGGATCCCAGGAGAGCAGCAACTTTCCCGTCAGACCAGGCGATTCCTCCAAACCGGCAGATGAAAGGACCGGCCATAGAAATATGGCTTGTCCCTAGGCTGAAAACAGACGAAGTCACACTACCATCTGGCAACTTCAAAGCAGTGTGGACAGGACGGGTGGGGTTTGCCTCTCTTACATCCTAACTACTTAATTACCTGCATAAGCTTGCTAAAGTACTTTCCCTCCTGTGGTGAGGGAAGGGAGATTCTAGCCCTCCCTCCAGAAACAGTGGCTATCAATCATTTGAGAGTTTAAAACGTTGGAAAAATACTGAGATCTTAATTGGAATCTTATTTCCTAAAATTGGTGGATTATAAGATTTGCAACTTTTTACTCTCTCTATATATATTTCTTCCTTGATTTTTATTCTAATTACTATTGAAGATTTGGGTTTTTTTCCCCCTTAAAATAAAGGGGAAAAAAACCTTAAAAAGATCCAACTAACTCTAAGATGTAACCTGCTATTCTCTAAGAGACTTGTTGACAGCTTTGAAAATAGATAAAATACAAAATAACCTTGAAACACCAACTGCAAAATTCAGCTCAGCTCCCCATTTGGTGGACTTTCTGACTGTCAGTTTCTTTTTCTTGAATTTAATATATTATAATGGAAGGAGAACAGGAAAGGATTTCTTCTACAGAGGAAGTACAGGACAAATTCTTTGTATGTTAAAAGCGATGATCCAAACTCTATGTATGCAAGCTCTGGATATACAAACTCAAACTATGACTTCAATCAAAGAATTATCTATACAGAATTCTATAGAGAAAGTGAATCAACCAAATGTTATGACAGAAGACTTAGATACTCAACAAATACAGACAATGGAAAATACAAAAAAGAAATTGATAACAGAGAACAAGGACATTTCTTATAAACCAGAAGGAATTTGAAGATAAACAAGAAAAACAGATGAAAGAGAAGATAAATACTTTGGGACAACTGCATCAAAATGGAAAAATAAAGAAACTACCGGCTAAATCAACTAGTCTTCTTAAGAAAACATCAACATCAAACAATAGCCATAACAATACAAGGAGATTTTTTTGATGATTTAAAGGCAAAAATATGAAAAATGACCTGGCAGAGGAAAAAAGCTAGAATAAGATTGAAAAAGATTGGGGTTCTGATCTATATATGAGATCTAAAATAGAATATATGTAAATAGATAATGTATTCTGAACACAAGACGTAACGATTTGAGATAAAGAACATTTTGGTCATATAAAATCTAGAAATATGTTGAAATAAGAATATTATATTGTCATTAGATGGGTAAGATAGATGGTAGAATTTATATATAAGGAGTGTATTTAAAATATTAGAATGTATGAGCAAATTGGGATAAAGGAATCGTGTTTAATTAAAAAATTGGAAAAATTAAATATTAAATGTAATCTGAATGTCTACAAATAATTAAGATTTGAATTTAAGCTATTGTTATGAGTTGAGACAAAGGTTAAGTAAAACTTAAAAGTATAAGTACTAATAATTAAATTTGTATATGGGTTTGTGGTATAAATGTTGGTGGTTTGTTTTTAATTTTTTTTTTCTCTTTCTGGAAAGGAAGAAAGGAAGGAAGTAGAAGAAAAAAAAAAATATTAGCTCCAAATGTGAGATAGGAGACTTAGAAATTGGGATTATTTAAAACCTGGAAATGATAAAGATTAAATGTTAAACTTAAATATCAATGGGAAATTAACGTTAAGAAAAACTTACTAGGTTATTGTCTAAAAGGTGGAATGTCAAATTAATTAAGAGATGTATAGACTGAAGATTATTGATGAATACTAGAAAGGTATTTTTTGTTTGATTAATAGAATAAGAACTGTATTGGTTTGAACATGACAGTAGATATCATGGGGGAAAGAGAGGGAATTAGTTTGTTGTAATAATTTGAGATTCATATTGATGATATTCAAATGTAACGGAATTACTGTGCTCAACCGCCACACTATTTTTCAAATATGTAAATGTAATATTGTAAAATCAATAAAAAACTTGAAACTGAGAAATTGGAACAGTGTTTATTTGGAAGATCCCTGTCCTTCCAGTGACCTGTTTCACACTTCAGAGTGACCTTGAACCTTCTAAAAATATTCAGAATTAAATTTTATAAGATTGGGAAGTGAATGTAAGAAAAATCATGGTGAGTTATAACAAAGGCTTATTGTGAGGGCATTGGGAAGTGGTTTGTCTTTCTCCATATGATTTGCCTTATCAAGATCAAGAAGTATTATTCTTTTTCTCAAAGGAGGTGTTTTGTATAACCTTGAAGCCTTAACTAGCAGTTCAACTAATTTAAAGACAGTTGGAATAGGAGAAGTAAAGAAATACAGCCCCTTCATTCCACTTTAAGAAAATATATTTCATGGAGCAATTTTGCCCTGCTTAAATTTTCACTTCAACACACACTTTCAAAGAACAGTGTATCTCCATGTTTTCCTTATGGTTAAAATGCAACTGGTAGCATTGCTTTATATTTGTCAGGAAGCTGATGGTAATTGTGTTCCAGATACAGCAATAGGGCCACCAATATTCTACACTAAGAGACAGGGTAATAGCAGACACAATAAACATTTAGAGGACATTTTTATCAACATTCCAACTGTGAGAGTCATTTATGCAGGAAAATATACATTTAGAGAGAAATAAACACAAAGCAATTCACAGAAGAATTGTTGCTTATCTTTAAAGAAGAAGGAAATCAGGTAATTACTTTTAGATCGAAAAGTCTATGTGCCTGATCTAGCTGTATCAAAGTGAAAGGCTATGTGATCTGCTAGAAAACATTGACTCTTATTTGATATCTACTCCATTACTGGGGGATCAGGGGATCATAAGAACAAAAATCAGAAACTGGAAGTGATGACAGGTCTGGGAATATTAGACTCATCATTAGAGGCATGCTGGTAGTATCAAAGCAGAAATATAAAAGAGTTCAAAGAGAATAATCCCTATGCAAGCTTTGGCTACATCTATTGCTCTTAGCAACCAATAGGAAGAGAAGATGCAAAAGACTAATGCATACAGAAATGGAGCTTCAGTATCTGCATAGCCTAAAAAATTATTATTTGTTTGCCTGTATGTGTCTGAAATCTCAGACAGGTGATTGTCTAGTCTCTTCTTAAAAATCTCCAGTGATGGAGTGCCCACGATTTCTGGAGGCAAGCTGTTCCATTGGTTGATTGTCCTTGCTGTCAGGAAGTTTCTCCTTAATTCCAGGTTGCTTCTCTCTTTGATCAGTTTTCAACCATTGTTTCTCGTCCTTCCCTCTAGTGCTCTGGTGAACAATGTGACCCCCTCTTCCTTGTGGCAGCCCCTCAGATACTGGAATACTGCTATCATGTCTCCCCTATTTCTTCTTTTCTTTAGACTAGTCAAACCCAAGTCCCGCAGCCATTGTTCATATGTTTTACTGTAGTCTCCAGGCCTTTGATCATCTTAGTTTCTCTTCTCTGATTTTTTTCCAAACTCTCAACATCTTTTTTGTGATATGGTGACCAAAATTGGCTGCAGTATTCCAGGTGTGGTCTCACTAGGGTTTTATAAACCAGTACTAATACTTCATGTGATCTCAATTTTATGCCTCTGTTTGTACAACCCAGGATTGTATTAGCTTTTTTGGTTGCTGCTGCACACTGCTGGCTCATAGTTAAGTGATCATCCACTAGGACTCCAGGTCCCTCTCACAGTTATTGTTTTTAAGACAGGTCTCATCCAATCTGTACTTGTACCTTTGATTTTTCCTGCCTAAATGTAAAACTTTGCTTTTCTCCACAGCGAAACTCATTTTGTTGGACAGGGCCCATTGTTTAAGTTTGTCTAGATCTTTTTGGATCCTGAGTTTGTCTTCTGGGGTGTTGGCCATTCTTGTTAGTTTGGTATCATCTGCAAATTTGATGAATTCCCCTTCAATTCCCTAATCTAAGTTATTTATAAAGATATTGAAGAGTCCTGAGCCTAAGATGGAACCTTCTGGTACCCCACTACTTACTTCTCTCCATGTGGATGTAGTGCCATTGAGGATTACTTGTTGAGTAATTAAACACCTGCAAGAAAACAATCATGCTCAGAGAGCACTAAGGACCCCTCAAATACAAATATGGGCTGGAAACTGGGGCAGGCGATCTAGCTCACTTAAGAAGAGGAACAGAGAATGAGAATAACCAGATACCAGAAACTATCTAATATATCCTGGATAACAGGGGATAATAGAATAAAGTACTAATTAAAAGCTTATAAGTTTTTTGTATCAAATTAAATCATGATAAAAGTAATGCTTGAATATCCATGAATCTTAAGGAAATTCTTTAATAATGTGTGAATGGTCAAGGTTGCTTTTCAACATACTTTAACTGTTTTTAATCACCATGAAGATATTAAGACAGTCTCCATAAATTATATTGAACATTGCAGTAAAGTAAATCAGGTTGGTAGAATTGCATTTTTAAAAAGCTTTTATAGGAATATCATACCAGTTATCAAAGAAAAAATATCATTTTATATGGTACTAATATATCTAACTAAGCTACCTCCATACTATTCAAAATTATGGGCAAACAATCCAATGTTCCAAAAAGTGGTATAACTGTACCAAAATGTTACAAGAAAATTATTGCTATCTTCTCTGTTTTAATTTCTGTTTTATACTGAGTTGTATTGTTCTGGGTTGAACCTTGATCATATTAAATTGAAATGAATGTTCTTTATTTTAAGTATGGATATTACCCAATATTTTAGCAAGTTATATAACAAATTCAAAGATTAATGAAAGGAGGCTGTAGGGAAAGTGAAGGAGATTGGCTGGAATGAAAGCATGGAAATAACAGCTACTCTATGTGTAATAAATATTAGATCATTAAGAGCAAGAACATTTGGGTAGATATATGAAGATGCAGAGGTGTGATGGACAGATACCGTACTGTGGATAGACACATATTGAAAATGATATTGTGACAATAGAAAAAATGGCTCTCTAGTTAAGTACAATGCCTAATTTTCTCCTTCTGCAAATTCTATTTATGTTATTTGCAAGACTATTTATAATGAGCAGCATAGTGGCTGAGTGGTGAAGACACTTTCCTCCTACTCAGAATATTGGAAGTTCAATCCTAGGTAGCGACAGATGTTTCTTTCTTGGGGTACAAAGAAAAATATCTGCTACTGTGAAGTTCACATAGGCATCAAGAAGGGCATCCAGCCAGTAAAATACTCAGCTACATCCAGTCACCCAGAATCTACCCCAAATTAAGGAGGCCAGAGTGGTTTAAAAAAAAAAGAATATTTATAATAATACATAATATATATTTGTTGTTATTTGCGTACTATTAAAACTCTCATTGTGTTTATTTAATTGTACCCTTAAGATAGCCCAAACATTATAAAGCAATCATTCTTGAATCAAGGTACCTACGTACTGTAATTCTACTAACTTAAAATGTGTGTAAAAAATAAGGGACTCATTACTCTTGTAGAATTGAAATAATGAATATTTCATGATGTTTAGAGCAGTTTTATTTGCAAATAATCTCAAAAGATAACCCAATAAATCACAGGATTGTGGAGTTGTTGTTATTACTATTTTTATTATTGTTCATACCATGTAAGAAAGCTTTATCTGTGTCAATGATGATTCAGAAATATTCCAGTAACAGACATTATATCTGAGGGCAAACTTTTAGCAAGCAATTTTGAGAAGTTATGAGTTAAATATTATTTTATAAGATATAATTACTGAAGAGAGAAAAGTCTGTTTGAAATATAAGCAATATGATATAGTGGTTCTGTCTAATGACATCTCAAAGTGCAATTTATACAGAAGAATTATATGGTAACACTGATATATTTCTCTGAATGTAATCTGCTATCCTATTTAGGTCACCTAATCAGTGATTACGGAAATGAAAGCTATTATCTTAAATACCAATTGTATCACAAGTAACCCAGAGCAAAACAAAACCAGAAAGCTTCATATGTCATAACTGAATTTCATTTTTCTTTAAAAATCCCAATATGATGGAAGTTGTTCATACTGGGCCTTAAATAAAGTTGAATAAAAACTCACCTCCCCCCTCAGTTGCACTCACATTGATCAAAAACTAGAACTAACAACTGACCTAGGAATGTCAGATTTATCAATTAGAAGCATGCTGGTAGCATCAAAGAAGAAATGTAAAGGAGTTCAAAGAGAATTATTCCTATGCTAACTTTGACTATATCTATTGCCCTCGTGGCCTATAAGAGGAGAAGATACAAAAAAAGTAGTGCAAATAGAAGTAGAACTCAAATATCTGCATGGGCTGCAAATCATTCTGACATTGTTCACTTTCTTCTGTACCTTTATCTTTGGCAATCTCTTTTCACATTTATTCTTTACAACATCATTAATTTCATTGCCTAGTTCCACTAGTTCCCTATCAATAAAGTTTAGAACTTCAAAGCAATTCCTAATGTTCTCCACCAAAATTCTTCTTTCCTCCTCCTCCTCCTCCTCCTCCTCCTCCTCCTCCTCCTCCTCCTCCTCCTCCTCCTCCTCCTCCTCCTCCTTCCCCTTTCCTTTCCCCTTCCCCTTCCCCTTCCCCTTCCCTTCCCCTTCTTCCTTATTTGGAACTTGTGACTGACCCCTTCCTGCTCCCTATAGCAATAGCATACTTCTTCTTACATATATGAAAGTCTAAATAAGTGGTGAAGACCAGTGCTTTTTTCTAAAAAAAAAAAAAGGTGCCAGAACTCACACATGTCATACAACCCGCTTTGCCTACCCTACAAGGTTCCATCCAAAAAAGGTGCCGGAACTCCGTTCTGGGCGTTCTATGAGAAAAAAAGCCCTGGTGAAAACTATGTAGATTTTGTTTTGTTTTGGCTGTTTGAAGAAAATTTTGAATTGGCAGAAATCTTCTACTTCATTTCTATTTCCTAGACTTTACTGTTCAAGTATGTTTCTTCATTATTATTTACAATTTTGGTATTGTGCATAACATCTTTGTATGTTTTGTCGATTTCAGTTTGCAATTGACAGTAAAACTCATCAATCTCCTTTTTTTCGTATCAGCATATAAAGTGCATAAACTTGGGTCCCCATCATATTAAAGAGTTACCCATGATGTCTAATTCTCCTTACGGCAAGCATCTTTTAGGAATCTATTCTGGGTACATTTTGTTTATTCAAATGTACATTGGGTAATAGAATTCTAAATTCTATTGTGATTCACAATCAAGGTTTTCATTATCAGAACATTATCATTATTCAAATCTATACATCTTTTGTGGTCCTTCATATATTATATGCAATCAAGTATAAAATAATGTCTCATTGGCATTTGTTTTGGATGTTCCCTGATTGTTTTAAGCTGAATATGAATAAGATTGTCATATTTTGGCTGATTGTCCATTTGTTCTCTTTTATGGCTCCCTTTATTTGTCTCCAGGGTTCCTAATTTATTAGGTTCTTTTCTTCTTCCAGACCTACAATCATCTGACTTTGTACTTGTTTGCTGATTTTCCTGCAAAACTTTCATTTGATGAGTGTTTGCAATAACTAGACATAGTGATCACAGGGGGTACTATGGCTTTATTGGTTAGACATTTTACAATATCTGTTTGCAGTAGTTTCCCCATTTTATGGTCACATAGGATGAGACTCTATCACTCTGGAATTAACCTCCTTTTCTTCACCTATGTAAGCTTGATGGACTTTAAAAAGAATTTACATATATTTTCATCTTCATTTGACTAGTAGGCTAGTTAGGTCCTCCCTTTTTTAAAAAAAACTGATATTAAGATTGGTACTTTTCAGATTATCATTTGTTTGCTATTAATTGCAGATATATGCATACACTGAATATTGTTGGGGTATATGTCTGTTGTTTCTTTTAATTTTAATTGTAAACATTGGCTTTGCTATTTTGTTAACTAATCTGGTTTTCTTTTTATCCACATCACACCATGGTAAAGAAGTAATGATAGTGGCACAAAGTTCATATGCAACAATTCACTTAGCAACAGATTTGGATATCCAGATCAAACCATTAATAGCAGGCATTCTCCAGTTTTTAACACATATTAGGTATAAAAAGGCAGTGAGAAAAGCAAATAAAAGACTAGGGAGTTGTCTTTTAGGAAAGCTGGGGATGATGCATTAACTATAATCCTTAAATATAATTATATGTTGGATTCTTTTGTTATATATTATTGAAAGTTGTTGCTAAAGTTGCATTGCCTGTGACTATTGCTTTTGTATTTTGCTTTGTACTTTGCTGTCTTGTTTGAAACTATTTACAAATTCATAAATAAATAAAACATAGAAAATAAATAATACACTGCAGCAAATATAAGAAATGCTAGTAAAATTTAACAACAATAATATTGCAAATAGCAATAAACCACTAACTTTTTTATTTCTTTGCAGCAGATGGACATATTACAGCTTCCCATTAGTTTATATTCTAAAAACAGTATAGACCACAGGTGTCAAGCTCACCATGTCACGTGACATGTTGCGACATATTGCGACTCTTTTTGCCAGCAATGGGGTGGGCACGGCTTTGGTCTGATGAAACCAGTCCACAGGTCAGCAGTTTGACATCCCTGGTATAGACCTTTGGTGGAATTATTGTTGAAAATTACTAATACAAGAGGGAAGTTAGACTTTGTAACATACCAAAGTTGTATGACTTTATAACATACCAACTTCAAAACTTACCAAGGGAAGCTATCTACTTGACTTACCTACAAAAATGTGAATTCTTATGTAAATCAGTGTGTAAACTGATGAATAAAAATAAATCAGGAAGACATTATGAGATGGAGCATGAAGTTACCACAGAGCTGCCATTTTCTCATGGAAGCTTTAAAAATACGATGCCAAGGAATGGAAAAAGAGCAAATGTATGTTAATAGAAAAGCCCTGATGGGTTTTGCCATTGTAAAAGAGCAGACAGATTTCTCATGTCCATAAGAATTACTAATAAGAAAAGAGTTTGCTTTCTGTTTTCACGTTTTAATATAGGATATATCCAAGCCTAGGCTTGTATGCCCTGATTTTTCTCATGTCTCATCTTCTCTGTCGATGAGAACAATCAATAAAACAGAAGAGAAAGTAATGGAAAGGAAGACTAGCAGAGTTCCCTCAAATTTTCTGAAACACTTCGGGCATAAACAGCTTGTGAGATACTCCTCAACATCTGCCTCAGGAAATGACTCCAGTGCAACAATCTCTTTTGTCCTCTGGCTGGAAGTCAAGCTTACTGCTAATGTGGGAGTGCATCTGAGGGAAAAGACGTTACCGTGAAAAGTAAGAACTGTAATTACTAGGTAATTATAGAGTCATCAAGAGAACATGCAAGAGTCTCTGCGTTCACAATAATTGTTTGGCTAAGTGGGCACAAACAGATTGTTATTGAATCTAGCCTTCAATAGGATAATTAATTTATTAAAAAGAAACATGTCAGGTACAGGAATCTTCTAACCCAAGATCTATTAGGAAAATATTTTTCTTTAAAAGTTGACTGCATGTGAAATAGCTCCTCCCAAGATCTAGAATTGACTTTTTCATACACACAGAATTCAAAATACGCAAACATACTGTAGCTTTCTGAGAAAGAAGTGTAATATTTAAGATTCATCTGCAGTTAACCCTCTCCACCCCTCATCACCAAAAAAAAAAAAAATATCTGCATTCAGAAGTTATTATTCAGATGGATTAAGCAAAGAAAAAATGCTATGTCTCAAAGCTCCACAAAGACAAAGTCACAGTGGGATTAATGGCAAGGAGAAAAGGGCATGTAGATTTGTGATTGATAGGTCTAGCTTCTGACTAAGGAATAATTTTACCATGCTTTACTAAATATTCCAATTTCATGCTTTTTAATATAATCTTCTTTGCTGTATAGTCTTCCCATTTTGTCCTCAAGCAGAATCTTCAGAAATAGAATTCACTTTTGCACTTCTATAGGCAACATCAACTTCTGCTTCTCTTCTTTTTCTTCTCTGTCTCCTCATCCTCCTGCGTTCCTCTTAAACTCCTTTCTTCTTGAGACAAAATAAAACTGGCAGCTATGAGGTTAATTTGAGATATATCTAAACTATCCATTTACTATGAGTCAGGGCTTGGCTTGCCTGGATTTCTCATTGTACACAAAAACAATACTGAAAAGAGGAGAAATGATAAAAATCATGCAGATAATGCCCCATACAATTAGTGGTTACAGTCCAGAGTGAATATTTCATGACATCTAATACAAGGATGACTTTTATATCTGTAATAAAATTGCAAAACGCCAGTGATGAATGAATAAGTAGCACTAACTACATTTGGATATGATATATCTAATTTATTGAAAATCTCACAATTTGAATCATAACTCCAGAATAGACTAGATTATATTACTCTTTTATGCATGGACAATAGGGTATAGAAAAATATTATGGAATTTACCTTTCCTCCCCCAAAAAACCCCAAACACTGAATTATTAGTAGGACAGATAAGTGTTTGATACTGTCATACTCTAAAATACAAATTGAGGATTCTAACTTTTTCAAGCAACCCTACTGGGCTGCATGATTTAATAATCTTGGGAAAATTCTTGTTTTCACATCTTAGCAATTTAATAATCATTTGATATGAGACTTTATAAAATATTCCAGATGGATTGTAAACACTAATTGTATGGGGCATTATTTCAGTGCACCATAATACTACCCAGTAACATCTGCTATTAGAGTTTTAAAAATTCATGCAAATCAAGCCATGCATTTCATGCAACAAAATTGTGCAGGGGAAAAAATCTCAATACATTAAAAAGGTTATTTGTATAATCAATTAAAGAAGCAAGAGCTTTTTAAAATACTTTACAAAGAAAAGAATCATAATGTTTGCTTTGAAATTTCCTATGATAAATGTTCACTTAATAAAAAAAATCCATACTTATTGCTAGATAATTGAAGAAGCAAATACTGAATAGTAAAATTATGCAAAGCCTCAAATACATGATTCAACCCTAGGGAGATCCAAATAAATCTCCCCTTTCAATTGTATTTTCAAAACAATTCATGGTATTCAATTTAATTAGTTTCAGAGGCAGGTATAGGAAGAATTAAGTTTACATTGTTGAGAAAATGGTCACAGCTGTGTGACTGCATCAATAGAAGGCATATTTTTTCCAAGATAGATTTGCATCTGGATCTGTCCTTGAAGAGTATTCAGAAACTGGTACAAAGTACAATACAAATAGTTACATGTGTTTCTCATAAAATACATTTTATATCTCTACTGCATGAGCTGCGCTGTCAGCTGCAAGAAGCCAGGAGCCAGAACAGAGTTCAAAAGTACTATGAGTTTATTTCATGCTACCGATACATGAAAATCTGATCTACTAATCATTAAGGCTAATTGGCACTAGATTGTCAACAGAATTCATGGAGGGCTGGACCTAAGTCTCTTGTGGACATCATACTTACAATGCATTTGACCCCCACCCTTGGGCCCATCCTGCTCATTTCCTGCATGCACTGGTTACCAGTTTGTTTCTGGGTTCAAATCAAGGGTGTGGTATTGTCCTTCAAATCCATGCATGGCATGGAAGTAGGTTATTTAAGGGACCCAATTTCATCTGAATGCCCACTAGATCTAACAGAGAGGTCTTCTGTCATCTAGAGAGCTACATGTGGCAGACCCTAAGCAGTGGCCTTCTCTGCTGTATTGTGGAATTTTCTACCCACAAGGTGTGGATGGCCTCAGCCTCTTCTCTTCTCAGCTTCTGAATGTCCTTCAAGAGTGGTTATGCCAGCAAGTCCAAGAAGTAGTGAGATGGCTCTGTTATTGTCAACATCCCTGCATTTATTATTCTTTGTTTTAGCTCTGTCCTTATAGTTTTTAGGTAACTGGTAAAGATAATGGTTTGGGATATTTATTGTTTTTGTTTTGTTGTACACTGTTCATAATCACTTGTTTATGAGATGGGCAGGTATGTAAATTAGATTAAATTAATAAATGGTGGATTCAGAGTTCAACAACTGCTCTAGGCAAATGTGGCAGGCTTTTGTTAAGGCAGATTGATATGCAAAATAAAAGTGAATGAAGGGTTAGAATGAAAAGTTGAAAGCAGATTTTCCATAGAGATTAATCAGTAAAATAAGACCCAAAGAATGGAGCAACATTGCCCTCAGTGTACTAATTGTGCACATGATAGTACAGAATCTATAAAGCTAGAAAACCTACCATATCTAGATGTTCAGATAGACCAGGGGTATTAAAATGCCAGCAGGTGGGCTGGATGCATCATGGCGAAACCGCACCCACCCCATTTCTGGCAATGGAAAAAAAGTCATGATACATCGTGACACGTCACCTGACGTTGCAAGTTTGACACCCCTGAGATAGACAGTTCCTATTTGTAATTGTAGTCTTCTATTAATTCAGTAAATTTTGCTAATTTCCAAAATAAGTAAAACAATGCAGTTTAAAGATTAAGAAACTGCATCAGGTTATTTGTCTATCAGTATTATTATTCTGTAAGTTGGATTTTTCATTGTATCTTCTCATCAAAGTGAGTGAGTTGCAGTGTTTGGATAAAGATGGATAGCCTATAATGTTGGACATTAAGGCTTTGAAAATGTGATATGGGAGAGAGAGAGAGAATACAAAAGAAGAATTATATATGTTCCTTTTAATTAAATGAAACTATCTGAATTTACAAAAGAACACAAAGACTTACAGAACACACATTTGTGATGGCTCAAACAACAAAACAATAAGTTAAAAAGTTAGCTCTGGATCAGAGTCACACTTGGAAAAAACATACCAGTTTTATTCAATTGCTTTCTTGCTCCATATTTCCTACATTTATTCTATTTAAACACATTGTAAAGGTTGGGAAGGAACACATGCAGCTTGAACCTTGTAGAAACTACATCAATGAAGTACAAAACCACCTCTGCAACTTGGTTTACCACTTAATTAAGTTACCTATCGGCTTTAGTCAGTGGTGGGATTCAAATATGTGAACAACCAGTTCTCTGTGTGGATGCCGCTTCTGGAAGTCCATTCTGGGCCTGGCAACAATAAATTAGTTACCGGTTCTGCCAAAGTGGTGGGAACTGGCTGAATCCCACCACTGGCTTTAGTTCTCCATATGCTTTTGTCAGCCTGAAAATTACAGCCTGGTTTCAGAAACTGCACTTTGCTTACCAACAGCTGGGAAGAACATAAAATGAAGAAGCACATCTCAAAAGGAGAGATTTCAACCTCTCTCAAGTCTCTCACTACTGAAGCTGTGGGGTGGGTGGGCGTGGACAAGAATGCACATGAATACAGTTTTCTGTAATAACAATTATTTTCTAAACCTAAGACCTGTCCAAGTATGTTTTAATTCTCATAATTTCTTGGATACAAATACTCTTCTCAATATTCTTCCTTATGTAGGTGTAGCACATTCAGAAAATAGCTGTAAATGTATCATATCTTGATCAGATCCTGTATAGTTGAAAACCTAATACAGAAAAAAAAGAAACTTACTGGTTCTATTTCTGATAAATATAAACTGCAGTGAACGTTCAAAAAAAAAAAACAAAAAAACAAAAAACAAAACAAAACCCTCCTTGGAATTAAGTTAATACAAATACAAAGAAGGAAAGATAGTTTCATAATTTAGATGGTGTTACAAGAGGAATTATTTTTTACAAATATTCAATACTATCTTTGTTAAATTAGCTTTTGTCCAATTACATCATAATTCAACCCTATTTCTACCAAATAATTAATAGCTTACAGTATTTCTTATGTAAGAAGAATGGATACATATTTTCAAAGACACCAAGCCTCATGAGAAGCCATTTTCTTAAAAACTGTGCCAAAATATTTTTTATTTTTTTTAAAAAAAATAGATATATACGTGGTCATTGTTATTATAATTATCATGTTTTGTTGCACCATCAGCAGATGTTGAGATTAGATTTGGCATTTTTATTCACCTATCAACTCCTTCCCAAGGACCTGGGATAGGCAGATGTTCTTGTTTGATGGTGTTAAATATATCATCACAGGCTGTAAGCTGTTCCTAATAAATCTGCCTTTTGCAATTGACCAATAGTGATTTTGTCAATGCCAAAGCATTCAAGTGGTGCTCCAGTCATTTTGAGGTTGCACCCTAGATACCTATTATTATTGGTACGTTCACCACTGTCATTCATCTTCTATTTGCAGACCTTTGTATTTTATTATTATTATTATTCCATTTATTATTCAATACCATTTTTAACTCATGAATGAATTTCATAACTCTTGCACTGCAGAGTTTCTGAAACTGCACTACATACATCTCATTACCCTTTTTTTTAGAATTTTGCCATGTTAAATATAATAAAATCTTGAAGCTGTTGAAATAGTGTATGTCAGCAAAACTGATAAGAAAAAATAGAATTCCCTGAACAGAAAATGTAGGTGATTTGCCTGTTTAAAAAACTGTATCTTTGCGGCATGGGGATATAATGTATTTACCATATTATGATGATCTTGTGGACAAAAATAGAGATAATATTACTTGTTGTGAATGCCCTAGATACTTATGATGTTTTCTATAAGATTATTGACAAGAAATATTCTGAAAACTGTGCTGATCTTAGTGTCCTATCTGCAAACAAATGATGTTCAGAAATTGCATATGCACAATTAAGCTACCTGGGTATGCACTGCTCAAAGATATTTAGATTACACAATTGATTAGAAAAGTTCTGTATTTCCTATTGTTGAAATGTTCTATTATGGGAATCACTACTAATTATTTTAGAGAAAATAGAAAATTTGCAGATATACCAAAATCACATCTGCTACTGTAAAACAGCTATGCAAAACTTTGAATCATTTTGAAGATTAAAGATGTATTTTGTGCCATTCCTCGTTTTGTTCTTTAATTGCATGGATCCCAGTTGTAACACTTTTCCATCTTGAGCTGATTGTTAACAAAGGACATATTCATCTTTGCAATGGAATGTCACTACATTGCAGAATAAATTAAGAGCACTATAACATACATTCTCTGCGAATATAGGTTATAAATCATTACACTAAAAGTAGAAGAAAAGTAAGAGTGAAGATTGAATATATCAGATGAGATTCATTTATTTTCTGTTCTTTTCTATTTTATATCAGCTTTGCCACATGTGCACATTAGTTTGTAATTTTTATGAATCACATCTCATAAAATGTATGACTTAGAAGCTTTCTAGTTTCCAAATTATATAATGGGAAGTCATGTCTGCTGAAAGACAGGGCTGTATGTGCACTGTTATAATGCAGGCTGAGATACCAATTTAGACATTGTGTGCCAGGTTTGCAAAGAAATTAAATTTAATATATAAAACTTTATTGTATTTTTGAGATGCCTAATTAGCATCCTTGGAGAACATTTGGGAAACTATTTGAAGTAGTCACTGTACTCAGAATAATTTTGTAGTTTACATATCAGTGAGAATGTTTTGAATGATGTTGCAGAATTACTGCTTCAAGGGATTTCTCTAAAAGAACAGCATTCCAATAGAAGCAATATCATGTCTTCAAAACTACAATTGAAGCAGATTTGCTTCATTTGAAAAGCTATAATTTAGGTACTAAGTTGGGGATGGTGGTGGATGTGGCAAGGGAACACACACCTTATTAGAGAGGAGTCTTTTGTGTCTCTAGGGTGCTGTATTGGCAAACCTGTATTGAATCTGTAGAAAATAGGTTCAGAATTTTTTAAATGAGGTTGACCTCAGTCTGGAGAGATAGAACATCCTTCTGTTCCTTGGAGAAACCATAGTTTTGACGTTTTATATATGGTAATGTTGACTAAAACCCCATGTGGTGTAGTGATTAAGGCATCAGTCTAGATAGAAAATGGGAGGCTGAGAGTTCCAGACTTACTTAAACACAAAGCCAGCTTAATGACCTTGGGCCAGTCACTTTCTTTCAGCCCTAGGAAAGAAATAACGACCAAGCATTTCTGAATGATTGCAACCTTGTAAGAAAAGTGTAGGGATTGCTCCAGGCAATTTCTGAGACATTATGGAAGGAAAAAAAGCGACTGACTCAGAATTTAGCCTTGCATTGTAATCAATAAGAGATTTTAAATACATAGACACAGACCTTGGAGCTGTAACATTCTGTTCTTTGTAGGTTACAAAATAGGCCACCTATTAGCAGGCCATGAAACAGAATCCTTCATTATCCTATTACCTAAAGGTTGTCCCTTAATTTCAGAGAGCCTGTCATAGAAGAGAATTACAGAAAGAACTACACTGCAGAGAACTACAAAGACAGCCTAATTTCCCCTCATTTGTATTGTTTTCCATTGTTTGACTTGATTGCTGTTCTTTAGTGAGCTTGATTACTTTAATTACTTTATTAATATATACATTAGAGGTTTTTACATAATTGAAATAATTCTGTGCAAACTGGAAGGTCTGAGATAGAAGATTTCTCTCAGAGTATTTCCAGAAACAACTTGATTTAAAATACCTTTATAAGCTTTGTATGAATTAGTTCAAGTCAACAAAATACAAAGAAAGACACTTAGTGAGAGAGGAGAATATTTGTAGCTCATGGTTGAACTGGGTGGTCCTTGTTGCTCTCTGAGTTTAGTTGTTTTCTTGCAGACATTTCATTACCCAAACTAGGTAGCTGCACCTATGATGTTACCTAGTTTAAGTAACATTAGGTTTAGGTAATGAAATGTCTGCAAGAAAAGTCTTCAAGAAAACAGCAAACACCAGGGACCCCTCAGTAGACACCCTAGTACACTGAGGGTGAAACTTTTAGGCAGTGAGTGACCAAACCACAACCCAAAACCCACTTATTTATCACAAAGTGCCAGGGCTGTATCAGCATTGTGGTGCCCTCAGGACAGGCACAGGGGCGTAGCCCACTGGGTGGGCATGGCCCACTGGGTGGGCATGGCTGCAGTTGTCATGGCAAACTGGATGAGCATGGCTAGGATGGGCATGGTCACCTCGATGTTGCTCATGGGGGGATGCCTGTGGGGCCAGGCAGGGTTGGGGGAGATCCAGGGGGTCTCTGGTGGATGGGGTGGTGGGCAGGAGGCCCAGCATAGATGGGGGAGACACCCAATCCTAGCTGGGACTGAGGGGCCATGGAGCCGATGGGGATCCGGTTTTCCCTGCTCGGGGTGGCCTTTGGTTTGCTGGGCATGGGCATGCTCTACCACTTCTACTTGAGCTTGCTAGCTGGCTGCTTTGCCTCCTTTGTGCTGGTGGGGCTGCTGCTTTGGGCGGCGGTGGCAGCAGTGGCCTAATGGACCTGCGCAAGCTGCTGGCAATGGTGGCACGTGTGCCCACAGAGAGGGCTCTGAATGCTGCCTCTGGCATGTGTGCCATAGGTTTGCCACCACTGCCCTAGTAGAAGATAGGGGTTCTAAAACAACTAGATTTTATTTTCAAAAGAAAATGTGTTTAGTGCTTTAGAAAATGGAGGCATTTTGATAAAAGTGAGCTTCTGTTTGGTAACTCACTTTAAATATTAGATTAGAATCATTATTTTCTATATTTATGAAACTTGAAGCAACTGGCTTTTATTATAGTAGTCCTTATTTAGATATGTTTAACCCTACAAAAGCTTAATATACATTACATGATAGAGAAGAGATTTTGCTGTATATTTAGGCTGTGTCATCTAGTGATAAGATTGATTTTTTTAAAATGTACATGTGGTATTCTTAATATTTTAGCTGTGGATGTACAAGCTTTAGTCAAAGTGGTAATTTGTCTAAATATGAATACACATCAACCTCTGTTTGATTTGCACTGAAATGTATGTGCAAGGTGTTATATTCTTTAAAATGTTTAATCTATAAATAAATATTTAGTTAGTTTAGGCAAAACATGAATTAAAATATTTCTCTGCCTCCCTACTTACTTATTTAAAGGCATTTTAAGATAGGAAACATTTAGTTTTGCCTTATTTAATAAAACATCATGGTGAAATATAAGATAATTAAGATTTTTTTTAATTCTTATGTCAAATATAACAATAACAACTTAAATATGGTGTTTAATAAAGAAAAATGAAGCCAATATCATAAATGAAAAATCACTTCCATGATTCACATTTTTTTTAAAAAATGTTGTTTCTAATTGATGTAATAGAAAGTAGAGTAATTTCCAACTCACATAACAACAGATAGAATCCATCTATATTACAGGAGAAAAGCCCAGTTGTGCAAATTAATGTATGGTGAATAAGCATCTGCAGATACATTAATGCAAATTATATGCAGAAGTCACAGATCATTGCTTAACTGGCCAGTAAATTGTGGTTATCTAGTGTGATGTATGTAAATATAGTTCACTTCTTTTGAGAAGTCCATGAATATTTCACACAAAACATTTCTAGGCAATATTTGCATAAAAAGGAAGAATAACATATGCTTCTTTTTAGTGATAATATGACTTTAGAGCTCATTGGAGCCTTTAAAATATATTTATTAAACCACAAGAGGAATATGGAAAACTCTTTAAAATTGCACTCATGTCGATGTTTTCTTTCCATCCTGAAATTCTGCCAGTTGTTTTACTGTTTTATTTATTTGTTACTGGGAAAGAACTTCTAACAAGTTCCTCCATTTTAAAATACATAAGAACATTATAGAGACTACCTACCTCAAATCTTCTAGCCTTTTCAAAGCTCCCTTACCAACTGAAAATTCTTCAAATATCCTACTTAGAATTAGGATTGTTCAAAGAATTTGAAAAAAAAATGTTTTGTTTAGCATGAACAAAGCAATGCTTATCAAAACCTAAAGTTCCTTCTGCTCTCTGTCCATGTATACTGTATGTACACATAGACGTTTCTGCTGGGATAAAATGAAGTGGCTGAGTCCATGAACACACAGAGGCAAACAGCTGAGATGGCACTGAAAGCAAGCACATGGATCTTCCAGATTGATGTTGCTGTGGAAACATCTTTTTGACTGTCTTGCATAGTGTAGTGTTAATATTGGAGAAAAAAAAAAGATATTTGAAAAGTTGTGATAGAAGCATGACCTAATATTTATAATTAATATAATACTTTACTCTTTTCTATAATAACATATCTCAAAGAGATTTACAAAAAAATATAAAATACAATGAAATAGTGAATTCAGGTAAAGTCGAATCTATTCATAAAATAGATGGTGAAGAAACATGAATTCCTGTAACATGCATGCAAAGCATGTCTGAAGGATAAAGTAGATTTTCAACAGACATTTAAACATACAACGATAGTCAATTCAGAAAATTTAGGACATTTAGATGCTCCTGAGTAGGCCTTTGGGAGTAACTCTGTCAGTTTTCTCACATATAGCAGGACCTTCACTGATGACCAACCACATTTATAATAGCAAAAATAAATGTGTATGGAGATTCTCAATCATCAAGTCATGGTTGTCCAAAAGGTGCTTCCTTTAGAACTGAAAAAGCTTCTTGGATGAGAAGTGAAACATTTTCAAAGAAAAAAAAAACCCTCAAGAAAGTCCAGTTGCCTTTTGGAAAGAGCACCTTTTGACCAGTAAAGGTAGTTGGCACAATATCTTGATCCCAAGTTGTTTAGGACCTTATATTATCTAAAGAAAAGCATGGAACATAGTTAACTAATTGCATGCCTGCTTCATGCCAACACATTTGCTTTAGTCAGTATAATATGTGCATAGTTTTATGACCCAATCTACAAGCTGGCTACCATATTCTATTCTGGTTGCAGTCATCATGCTGCTCTGGAATATAATATGAAGGGAGAATATGAACCCAGAAAGGGCCAGGATAGGACCTAAAACCTCCATCTTGTTCATATTCAGCCCTGGATGAACAAAAGCCATGTATTTCAAAAGATAAATACTTGCTTATCACTCTCAAATGGTTGATAATCTTTAGCTTTCTTAACTATACACTGCCAGATTCCAAGGCCACCATAATGCTATTTTTTCTGTTCTCATTTTTATGAATAGACTCATTTTCAGTCAAATCTGATGCAAATTGTACATTTCAAGGACTGGTAAATGAATAATGAGTCTAAACCAAGAAGGGCCCCTGCACTTGTGAGCTTGTATTTGAATATACCAAGCATATTTGCCTTTTAAAAAAGGATTTAATAAATTTTCCATCATACTTAAAATTGGCTACCTGAATGCCCATCTACAGTTCTCTAAAGGAATCTCTGTGTGTATCCAACAGTAAACAAACTTCCACACTGGAAAATCAAACAACTTGCAGGATATGCACTATGTAAATAATAGCATGGGGTCACTTTGAATACATAAGTTTCTCTGTTTGCTTTCTTCTCTTCGCCTCTTTCCTATAGAACTGTTTAAGCTTCACTGGACAGAGCAAGCCTATCCTAGATATTCAGGATTAGAATGAACATGTATATTCATATTCATACAGACATATCAGAATTTCCCTAACCCATACATTGCTCAGTATTTTTAATGTTCACTGCCCTTCATAATAAATCTCAAAGTCATATAAATTTGCCACTCACCCTTATTCTAAAGAAATGTGACCACAACTCCATGTGATGAAGAAGAAGAAGAAGAAGAAGAAGAAGAAGAAGAAGAAGAAGAAGAAGAAGAAGAAGAAGAAGAAGAAGAAGAAGAAGAAGAAGAAGAAGAAGAAGAAGAAGAAGAAGAAGAAGAAGAAAGACAAGGAAGAAACCAACCCAAAGTTACTTACATGATTAGTAAATATATAAAACATATTGGGATCATTACATACTTTTCTTGTATTTAAAAAAAGCAAGGCCAGTGATATTTAAGTAGGCACAGTAAGTATCTTTTGCATACCCTTTGAGAACCATTGCGCATTAACATCTCAAATAACTGCTTCAAATGCTTGAATTAATGCATCTCCAGCTAACTTTGAAATATCTTTATCTTACGTAAATCCATTACCAAGTGTAATTGTTGATACATATCCAAATGCTTCTACATTAAAATGTCAAGCTCTAAGTGCAGAGTTGCTACTGAGAAAACCCATCCAAGTCTCCTTTGGAGTTTTACCACTGTTGCAAAAACAGAGAGAGAAAAAAATTCTCATTACTTTAAGACCACTCATCCTCCTGGAGATTAACACAGAGCAAGTAATTAAAGCAGCAACCAAATGAGTCCACATCAAAAGAGAGGTGGCTCTGAGTGGGATATAATTGCAGAGCAGAAACAATACAACAACAATTAGCAAGAGTGGGGTGCTAATGAGCAGCAAGTTATCAAAAGTTAGTTAGGTATTAAAAAGAATGCTGTGATGCCAGAAGTTCTCCATCTTCTTTTAATACTTATTTCAGATCATTCTCAGAAATACACTGCAGCTAGCAAGGCAATAAGGGAGACTGGCTCCTCAGTATAATCTATATTTCTATATGACAGTTCCTTAGCATGTCATATATAGATTTAGATCAGGGATCCCCAACCCCGGTCTGTGGACTGTACCAGGCCACGGCATGCCAGCAAATGGGCCACACAAACAAGCAAAGCCCCATCTGTGGGATGCAGGCAGCACACAAAACCACGCCCCCTCTGGTCTGCAGAAAAACCTCTCTTCACATAACTGGTCCCTGGTGCCCAAAAGGTTGGGGACCTCTAATTTAGATGATAAATATATTCCTACCATAGTTTGATTTTAAGTACATGGTGTGCATAAACAAATATATGAACTGACATATTGATTAAAGCAGGGCTTTTCAATCTTTTCACCAATTGTACCACTTTTAGGATATGGCAATATTCGAGTAACACCTAGCAAGATGTCAAAAACTTGATGATCAAAAAAAAAAAAGAAAGGAAAAAAGTGATAAAAGTACAGGTAGTCCTCAACTTTCAATAATTTGCTTAATGACTGTTCAAAGTTACAATGACACTGAAATGACTTATGACAATTTTTCACACTTATGACCGTTGCAACATCCCCAGGGTCATGTGATTTATATTTGGATGCTTGGCAACTGATTCATATTTATGATGGTCGTGTGATCCCCTTTTGCAACCTTTTGACAAGCAAAGTCAATGGCAGGGGTGCTGGTGGCCAAGTGCTAAGGTGGGGCTTCCTTCAGACCCTCTCTCCCTTTCATTCCAATTTCCATTCCTCCTCTCTTTCTTCCTGTTTCCCTTCTTCCCTCCTTCCAGGCCTCCTTCTTTCTCATTCTCATCTCCTTCCTTCTGAAGGAAGAATTTGAACCCCCACCCCCATATTTTCCCTTTTCCATATATTTATCAAAAAGGAAAAGCCTCCAGAGACAGAAAAGACAAGCCTCTGAGGGAACTAGCTTAAAAAGACGCATTCCCCTTTAAGAATTAGCTACTGGCTAGAAAGAAAAGTTAAGGAGCTGTCAGCCGGCACTTAAGGAAAAAACAAACAAACAAATGTAGCAAGTACTGGCTGCTGGCTAATGCAGCCTCCCAAAATGGCTCCATTCATAAGTAAAAGAATGCTACTGGCAAAATCCATTCAGGAGAAAAATATTTCAAAATCCCATGCAGCAAAACTTACAGCTAACAATAGCAGAGCAATAGAATTAGAACCAATAACCCCTCACCCCAAAATCCAACATGAGCCACCAGCCACAACAGAAATTGCCAAACACTCCTTAAGAACACAAAGCTCACATTGCACAAATCCCAGAACTTCAAAGTCACATAATCACATAAGAATCCTTCCACTCTCTCAGTTTGTTGTTCAGCTGACCCAGAACCGAACTGCTGAAATGGCACTTCGCTTCTGCCAATAAACATCTCCTCTCAAGCAGCTGGAGCAGCTGGCTTCCTCTCACCTATTTCAAATGGTGGCGCTTCATTTTTTTTCTTTTTTCTTAAAGATATAGCCTCCCGGCTGGAAAACAAGCCCCCGGCTTTTTCTTCCAACACTTCCTTCTTTTCCATTTCCCGCCCTCCCTCCTGCTCTCTACCTCCCTCTTTCTCATTGCCATCTCCTTCCTTCTTTTCTCCCTCCATGCCTCCAGCTGATGCTGCCTTTCTTCATTCCTCATGGATGGTGACCCCTCCCCAGCTGCATTTCTTGCCTGTTTGTTGCTGCCACCTGTGTGTGTGCCCGGCACAGATGACTATCACAGAAGTTGTAGAATGGCTCCCGGCTGGCCTGTTTGATCTTCTCTCTTCTCTGCCCCCTCTTCCTTCTTTTCCCTTCGGTGCAGCTCCAGCTGACTCCTCTTCCCAAGGCTGCGTCTTTTTTCTCTGTCTCCCTCTCCCACCCAAACTGCCTCCTTTTATAGCATCTCCTGTCTCTGCCCCCTCCTCCTCCTTTCTCTTCTGGGTGAGCCAGAAGTGCTGATCCTGAGGCTTTTACCTAGCCCCAGCCACTCTGCAGCACCTGAAAACTCTCTCATGGAAAGTGCTGCACTGTGCCGCTTTGGCTTGTTCCTTCCCCCGCTACACTTGGCTGGGCTAAGCAGGGCTGTGTATCACCTGCCAGGTGCCAATCTACCACCTGGGTTAAAGGACAAATGCTAAAAATAACACCAGACAGTTGTAAAATAGAAGCATTAAAATGCAGGCTGTTTGGTTATATATCAGATTTTTTTAAAAAAAACACAAAGTAAAAACATCTGCATAGTAATAAAATGGAAGATCTTTGTCTTACAGACTCCTTATTTATTCATTCAGTGGTTTGTGTTTTTCCCCTCTCATTATCTCAGCGAGAGTACGGCATTTACAGAGAGTTAGTTTGATGTGGTGGTTAAGCTGTTTGATTGGCACTGGGATTTCCAGGTTCAGCTTCAGCCATAGAAGCTGAACAAGTGACTTTCTGCCTGTCACCCGTGACATGTGGGCTGCTTTGAACTTCTGAAATGAAGGTGCTGCATGAATCTAATCAAGTAAATCCTAATAAATGGACCATTTTGTGGGGAGAGTGTCTGCTAAATCCAAAGGGCTGTTAAATCCAATTGTTGTAGTTTGCATAATTTGATTATGTAGCTGATATTTTTTTTACACCATATACATTAATTTATCTCTTTTCTAAGCATGTAACTTGACATAAAACACCCCAGATTGTTTCAGAAACAATGGACTTTGTCCAAACATTTTTGGGCAAAGTTCAAAAGAAATGGTTTCCAATTCAGAGCTAGAGAATACAGGTTTTACTTTGTATGTATGTCTGGGTGAGTCTGTATGTATATACACATTTTGCTGAGGCACATAACTCACAAAAATGAATCTGAGTTATAATTCAGGAGCAACAAGAAATTAAGGTGCTTCAGCAAGAATCCGAAATCGGCAGTGTTAAAAGAATATTTTTTGTGGAGCTTCCGGTGGGAGGCGACGGCGATGGCGGCTAGCTTTTAGCCGTCCAGCTGGGGAAGTGTCAGAGCCGCGGAGCGCAGCGCGCATCAGCTGGCCCGCGGCTCGGAAATCCCTTCCCGGGCAAAGGGAAGGGATAGAGAACGCAAGAGTAGAGGTAGAACCCCTGAACCCCCTCTGGATTTATTTCTAGAGGGGGTGAAAGGAGTGTTCCCTCGGAGCTCTTGCTGATCTCCGCCTCCCAGCTGTTTTTGCTTCCTAGGAAGCAAAAGAAACCGCCGCTTCTATCTCCGTGTTTACAGCATTTTGGTGAGTAATTTTTAAACGGACGGAGCAGTTTAAAGGATTTTTTGTTATATTTTAGGTGTTTATTTTTTTTATCTTTTGATTTTTACTATTTTTCCTCCTTTTCTTTGTTATACTAGTGAAAGGACTTAAGATGGCGTTTTGAAAGTGTCGGAGTTTTTTTTTTCCTTTCTCTTTTGTTTTACTTTCCCTTTTTAAGGACTGTTTTTTGCTTTTGCTTTTGCTTTTGGCTTAGAATTTTTTCTTTTGAATTGTTTGCTCTTTTACTACTTATTCTTGGGATTTATTTTGGACTTTTAATGATTATAGTTTGTCTCTTTTTAAAAATTCTTTTTTTTCTTTTTTTCCTCCTCCCTTTTTGGCTGGAGGGGAAAGGGAAGTGACAATTGTGCTTTTTAAAATGGCTTCAAAGAGGCAGCAGCCTTCCTCAATACCCAAGGTTATTTCTTCTCCTATAACTTCCACTGCACAGCTACAACAACAATCTAAACATGCACCACCGGCTCAGCCACCACCCTCCCCTCCTCTACCTGGACTTTCAGTACAAGAGGTTAGAGGCATAATGGGAGAGATTGTAGTTCAAATGAGAGAGGAAATGACTCAATTTGTTTCACAGATTAAATCAGAAATTAAATCTGATCTCAAAGAAGAGATAACGGGGATAAAGTCTAAATTGCAAGAAAATAATAATGAATTACGACAAGATATACTGGCAGCTGTTTCAGGTTTGGCTACTGTGGTGGTTAAGCTCGATGCAAGGCTTGAGGAAGTGGAAGACAAAGTTGACTCTTTAGATGACAAAATTCAAGACGTGGAAAGGAAGGTGGACTCCTCACAAGAAGATATTTTGATGTTTCAGTACAGACAGATGGAGTATGCTCTGAGGATTAGAGGCCTCAAGGAAGATATGAATCAAGATTTGATGGAGGTGGTTCTTAGTGATCTGGCGCTGGCTTTGGATATGGATAAAGGAGAATTACAGAGAGAAGTAGAAAAAATTTATAGACTCAACTCCTGGATTGCTAAGCAGAAGAATTTGCCCAGAGATGTGGTGATTTACTTTACAAAGAAGTCCCTGCGGAATGAGATTATACAAGCTTTTTACAACAAAAGATTTCAGATTGCCGCCCAAGATGTCATCATTCTAAAGGAAATCCCATCTAAAATTTTAAGAAGTAGGAAAGACTTTGCTTTTTTAACCAATGAGCTTAAAGCTAGATCGATGCCATTCAGATGGGAAATTCCGATGGGTATCGTTTTGAGCCATGCTGGGACACGTTACAGATTGAACACAGTTGACAAAGCTAGAGATTTCTATACTTCGGTCCTGAGTGCAGGCTCAACTTCATCTGGTCGGAAATCTTTGAGTGGTAAGGAACCTGAGCAGCAATCTGAGGCACTAGATTTGGTTTCCGCAGGGATGATAGAAGTGGCAAAGCAACGCCAAACAGAGGCTAAAGAGCAGAGGATGACTCGTGCAGCCTATAAGCGTAAAGAGAAAGAGCAACGTAAAAAAGAGCCCAAAGAGAATTCTCCTGGAAGTGCATCACCGCCGGTGGGAGGAGCAAGACCCAAGAGTTATGCAACACACGCAGCTCTGTCAGAGTTTGATGGTGTCTTCTCCAGGCTGCGTGCCAAGGGAGATGGCAAAGTTTTTGACCTGGAATGTTAATGGATTGAATTCTCCTCAGAAACGGAAAAAAATCTTTTATTATTTGAAGCAACATACCAATGATGTTATTTGTTTACAGGAAACTCATATTCTACTTAAAGATCAGAAATATTTAGTTAATGCTCGTTTGGGATCTCATTTTATATCTCCTGCACCTGGGAAGAAAGGGGGAGTTGTTATATATGTCAAACAAAACCTGCCAGCTTGTCTGGTAGAATCAGATCCCCAGGGGAGATATGTGATGATTGAACTTGGTATTTATGGTAAGAAAGTACTTATAGTTGGACTTTATGCTCCAAATCAACAACAGGAACAATTTTATAAACAGTTACACCAAAAAATAACTTTGCTTGATTATAGATCAGTGGTATTAATGGGTGATTGGAATGGTGTCTTAGACACACAAAGGGATAAGAAAGGTTCCTCTCCTTTTCTTAAACAAGCAAGGCTACCTAAAGCCTTTTTTGATATGAAAGAAGACTGGGAATTAAGGGACTATTGGCGGGAACGTAATCAAGAGGAGAGAGACTTTACTTTTTTTTCTGACAGACACCAATCTTTTTCAAGAATTGACTTTTTCTTGATTACCACGGATTTGTATAATAAAGTAAAGAATGTAAAGATTTTTCCTAGATCACTGACGGATCATAGTCCAGTTTGGATGGAGTTGATTCAAGAGAAAGAGGAAAGAAGATCCTGGAGAGTTAATGAAAATTTGTTTAGACAAGAGAAGAATGTTCAAAAACTAAAGGAGTGTTTAAAGGACTATTTTGCTTTGAATATGTACAAGGGGACTTCAATGTCAATGGTATGGGATGCAGGTAAAGCATTTATGCGCGGTGTTTTGATAAAAATGAATAATTTTTATAAGCGAAATCAGATTCAGAAACGTAGAGAACTTGAAGATGAAATTAAACTAAAAGAAAGGGCTTTGATTCTAAATCCTTCTGATGAAAGTACTAAAGAATCTGTAAAGTTATTAAGGTCACAATTTAATATGTTGATAGCAGATCAAGCTGCAACCAATTTATTATTTATGAAACAAAATACATTTTGTAATGCTAATAAGCCGGGGAGATGGTTGGCTTATCAATTAAGAAAGAAACAGAGACAGAGAATAATAGAGAAAATAAATTATAAGGGTAAACTAGTTTCTCAGAAGGAATTAATTAAAAAATCTTTTTTGGATTATTATCAAAACCTATACAAATCTACTAATGTACAACTGTTAGATATAAATAAATATTTAGCTGAGGCAAGTTTTCCTAAACTGACTGAGGATCAGAAATATGAAATTAATGGTTTAATTACTAAGGAGGAAATTGCCTCAGCAATTCAACAATTGAAATTAGGGAAAGCACCGGGTACGGATGGGTTAACAGCTGTTTATTATAAAGCCTTAATGGAGGAGATGATCCAACCATTAAATGATCTTTTTAATGGTATCTTACAGGGTTTAGAGATTCCTCCTTCATGGCGTAGTGCTTTTATATCATTGATTCCAAAGGAGGATCAAGATCTTACTTTACCAAAAAATTATAGGCCTATATCTCTTTTAAACGTGGATTATAAGATATTTGTAAAAATTTTGGTAAATAGGCTTATGAGGGTGGTGCATCATCTTGTGCATAAAGATCAATCAGGGTTTATAACAGGAAGGTATATGAAAAACAATGTTAGACAAATTATTAATTTATTAGAATACTTAGATAAGAACAACCAAGTTCCTGCAGGGCTCATATTTTTAGATGCTGAAAAAGCATTTGACCAACTGAATTGGCATTTTATGCTAAGAGTAATGGAAGAAATGAATTTTGGTGAAAACATATTACAAGCTCTTAAGGTAATATATCAAAAACAAACAGCACAACTTATTGTTAATGGAGGTTTGTCGGAGGTTTTTACAATAGAGAAAGGTACTAGACAGGGGTGTCCTTTATCGCCATTGTTGTTTGTTTTAACATTGGAAATATTATTGATCAAAATTCGAGACTCTCAGGAAATTAAAGGAATATATGTTAATAAAAAAGAATATAAGTTGAGAGCTTTTGCGGATGACTTGGTTGTTACTTTGTCGCAACCTGATTATTCTGTAGTAAACTTATTACAGTTGATTCACCATTATGGTTTGGTCTCGGGTTTTAAGATTAATGTAAATAAGACTAAAATTTTACCTAAAAATATGTCGAGTCAGGAGAAGCAGATTTTGGTTAACTCGACGGGTTTTGAGATTGTTAATAAGGTAAAATATTTGGGGGTGATGCTGTCTGTTTCTAATGCAAAATTATTTAAAAATAATTATGAAAGGTTGTGGGTCAGGGTACAGAAAGACTTGAAAAACTGGGAAAAGCTGCAATTATCCCTCATGGGAAGAATTGCAGTGATAAAAATGAATATTCTACCCAAGTTTCTTTTTTTGTTTCAAATGTTACCAATTTTGAAAAATGAGATTAATTTAAATGAGTGGCAGAAGGGTCTCAATAAATTTATTTGGGCAGGGAAAAAACCAAGGGTTAAGTTCAAAATTATGCAAGACTTCCGTGAGAGGGGCGGACTCAAGGTACCAAATTTGAAATTATATTATGATGCGGTGGTTTTAACATTAATTAGTGACTGGGTAAATTTGACAAACTCTGAGATACTTTATCTAGAGGGATGGGATTTACTTTATGGGTGGCATGCCTATTTAATATTTAATAAAAAAATAGATTGGGCTTTTAAATCTCATATTTTAAGAATTTCTTTACTTAGGATCTGGAGAAAATATTATAAAAGTGATTTTAAAGTACCATTATGGGCTATACCTTGGCATGCGATAGAAGGAATAAAAAGAGGGGTTAAAATGGATATGGTGTCTTATAGACAGTTACTTAAATGGGATGGACAAAACTGGCAATTAAAATCACGGGAAGAATTAGCACAAGAAAATTTTACTTATTCTTGGTTCCAATATAGGCAACTACTAGATAGATGGAAGATGGATTGTAAGGTGGGTTTTCTTAGAGAAGATGAAAATCTTATTAAGCAACTGAAGGATCAAAGACAAACCCACATTAAGAGAATTTATGGGGTTTTAGTTGAATTGGACTCAGAAACGGAACTAATTAAAGATTGTATGATTAGATGGGCGCAGAACTTTGGTGAGCCAGTTTCATTGGACACCTGGGAAATTATTTGGGTGAGAAATGTCAAATTTACTCAAGCACAGAATTTAAGGGAGAATTTTTATAAAATGTTTTATAGATGGCACCTTGATCCACAAAAAATGTCTTACATGTACCCTGACGTGCAACCTAAATGCTGGAGATGTGGTTATAAGGAGGCTTCCTATTATCATATTTGGTGGTCATGCAGAGAGATAAAAGCATTTTGGATCAAAATATGGTGGAATATCCAGAGAATTTTTAGAAGGAGGGTAAAATTTACTCCGCAATTATTTTTGTTAGGTATTGTTACAGATTGTGATACAAAGGAGGTTGTATTGATGTTAAATTTGATCACAGCCGCGAGGCTGTTAGTTGGACAATATTGGAAGAAGGAATCTTTGCCTACATTGCAGGAATGGTTTTTTAAAGTAGCTTATCTGGCGGAAATGGCAAAGATTTCGGCTTTCTTAAAGCAACAAACGCAAGAGAAGTTTTTTGCTATCTGGGACAAATGGATAAAATTTATACAATTTAGATTGGGTATACAAAAATATCATATAGCTTTTTCATAAGTTTTATTTTTATATATATTATAGATATCTTTTATATATATATAAACATAAAGTTTTTAATTTAATTTTTATTTTTTTTTTATTATTTCTTAAGCCTATATTCTGCTCTGGGAAGCTCAGGGGGGGGGGAAGGGAGGGTTTTTGGGAGGGGTGTGGGGTGGGGTTTTTTTTTTTTTTTTTTAATATGTATTGTTTAATTTTTTTTCTTTTGTATATGTTGTTTTTTGTTTTGTATTGTTCTTGTTTTTCTTGTAAAATTTATAAAACTTTTAATAAAAAAAAAAAAAAAGAATATTTTTTGTGGAAATTCAAAATTGCTTTTTTCTTGAAAAGGCAACTGGACTGTTGTTGTTGTTGTTTTTTTTTTTTTTTTTGGTGGAAGAAAAAGAAAAGTTTTCACTTCTCATCCAAGAAGCTTCCTCAGTTCTGATGGTGGTGGTGAGGATGGAAGTATAGGTACTGACAGGAGACTGGATGGTGGGGGGAAGGAGGGATAGGTTCTGATAGGATGGTGGGGCAGATGGAAGGATTGTATTTCCATCCCCCTCACCATCCTATCAGAACCTGTCCCAGTGATGGAGAACCTTTAAGAGACCGAGTGCCCAAAAACCAGCCCACCCCCACTCCGCCCACCCATTCCCACTCTGCTCCGCCCTCACCCCGCCCACCCTCAGGGCCATCCACAGCATGCCGCATATCGCCCAGGCGGCCCTGCAGTGCCATAGTGGCCACGCCTCCCGCCTGTACCCCCAGCATCATCTGCTGTCCAGTGCCATGTGCTTGGCTATGCAGCTCCACATGGGCCACACCCAGGGGTGATTCTCCTCCAGGGGGGGCTGCTCATGAGGAGGGAGCTACGGGGGGAGGCGGGACTGGGGCAACAGCATGTGTGCCCACAGAGAGGACTCCGAGTGCCGCCTCTGGCACTAGTGCCATAGGTTCGCCACCACTGACCTATCCTATCCTGTCAGAACCATCCAGTCTCAATTGCCAGTACCTATCCTTCCATCTCCCCACCATCAGAACCGATGAAGCTTCTTGAATGAGAAGTGAAATATTTTCTCCTTCTTCCTCAAAGAAAAAAAAACAGTCCAGTTGCCTTTTGAAGGAAAAAAAAAAGACCTTTGAGACAACTATGACCTGGATGACTGAGAATCTCCACTGACATTTTTGTGGAAAATTTGGTTTGTTTCTTTTTTTTTTTCAAAGTATTCTAACTGTACAGTATATTTGAAATAAGTAGTGCACCAGGATTATTCCAAAGAAGAACTCAATAAATACGACAAAAAATATGAGTTGGTATCAGAGTGTCATTACAGCAAAACAGCATAACCTTAAAATGTGTATCTGTCATTGTTTTTCTCTAGTTGTCATTATGGTCACAATCTCTGATGCAATAAATAATAAATATAGCATTAGTAATAGGGCACACTAGGTTAATTCACCCTCAAGTCATAGACATTATTTCCCTCTCCTTCCTCTGTTCATTCCCTGTCAGAATTTAGACATTGTCCTTGGACTCTTCTAAGCTATTATTAATACAGAGCTGATTAGTACATACATCAGAGGAAAAAAGCAAGTATTACAGATATTCTTCAGCACTGCAATAGACTATCTGGAGCTAGTTTGTAAGCCTTTAAAATCATCTCTCCCTCACCCCCCTCTCTCTTTCTCTCTCTCTCCCCTTTAGAGAAGCTAACTTGACCATGATTCCCCAATTTAGGGTGACTTCAGAAGGAATAAATGTACTCAGAGTATAATGCAGTTAAGAATTAATTGGCTACAGGGGTCAAAAAGCCATCCTTCTTAAAAAGAAAAAAAGATCACTGAGCCAAGTGAACAATGCCTCTTCACACCTTCCCAGGAAAAAAAAAAAAAGTTGAGAGGCAAGACTTCAATTAAATAGGAGCAGATGAAGACAAGAGACAAGACTACTTGGGTTAAATGCCCAGACCTGAAATGAATATAGATTTACAGTTTATTAGTACAGTCCTTTGACCTTCCTATGAGAGTTAAGACCTTAACTCTTCTTCTGAGCCACAAATACATCCACTGCCTCTCTGACATCTTCCCTTACCTGTAATTCTGTAAGAGTAATTCCACAGTCACCTTACTGGTGAAATGGGCAACATATAAATCCAATAAATAAATAAATAATGAACCCAGCTTGTACCACCTAATGTTAATCAGGAATGGATAGTCTTTCAATTGACATTCAAAACTTTCAACAATTTAGAGGTGTCAGCCAAGATGGATGATGTTACAATACAAGCTCCACCCCATTTGTATGCATGCCATAACATCAAACAAACATATGTGGTTGAGTTTGGGCACAGTATTTGGACTGGATCCTATAAAGTTTTGCTTGGACTACTCATTGGTGGAAGCTAGTACAAAATCATGCCCTAACTAATTTCATAAACTGAGTGATACCATTAGTACAAATGAAGTAGGATTTGATCACATTATTACAATTACCATCTTCATCTTTCTCATTATCTCTCCCCTCTTCCCCCCACTGGAGTCAGTATTCTTGAGACCATCCTCACCCATGGAATGAATTTTTAAAGTAAGGGCTTGCCATTGGTCTTGGGAACATGTTCTCAATTAGTTTGTGTAGAATATAGTTATTGTAGTCTAATGAACAAACTGTTAGAATGTGGAGACCTTAGTTCAGATCTCCATTCAACCTTGAAGCTTCCAAGAAATAGAATTGCTTGCTTCATCTAAAGTAAATATTGAAATGAAATTGGAAGGACCAGCTGAAACAATAAAACTGTTGGGATTCTGACTAATGGTTAAAAACCCAGGTTGAATTTATGTAAGTATTATTTGTGCAAACAACTTTAACTGCATATTTTCAAAGGAAAAGCAGCATCAAGTGGTCCCAGTCAAGACTGGAACTGATTATATGACTCAGAATAAAGCCATGCTCTATTGTAATTAAAGCTCATAAGCATGGTAATTATAGGTTTATGGAAATATTGTTTTGGAGGAATTTTATAAATGTCACTATATTAGTAACTTTTTTTTTACAGCCACAGCCAGCCTTCTGCAACTGTTCTGTAATATCTATTTAAAACAAGTGTACAGTAAATTGCACCAGAACCATCTTGGCAAAATTTCCCTAATGAAATTGAACATCATAACTACAAAAATCTGTGAAAGCACAATTGTAGAGCTTACCCTTCATTGCCCTCTGCAACATGATCCATTTACAGAAGAGATTTTGTCTCCATCAGTTCATCTTGCTATCCATTCTCATCAGTACTTCTTTAAAATCATAGAGAAGTTTCTAGTGCAGACATGTGAGATTCTTTAAAAGTCAATAGACTGTATTTGTGCCTTGAAACTAAGATACTAAATGTCTGGGGTGAAAATAAAATAAATAAATAAATCATATCAGAATCAGCAAGCTTTTGCTGAACAAGGCAGAAGTGAATGGAACACATTAGGATGAGTGGGATCATATCACACAAATTAATAAAATTTTTGTCATTTTTTCTGATATTGTTGTTTTTTGGTCTCTAGGAAAAATTTGCAAGGTTTTTTCTTGTCTTCCTTTTTTCTGTTTTGTTTTTCTCAGACCTTTGACTGCTAAGCACAGTAATATTGCTAAGACTTAGCCCAGTAGTGGTGAACCTATGGCACATGTGCCAGAAGCAGCACTCAGAGCCCTCTCTGTTGGCACATGCGCCACTGCTGCCAGCAGCAGGTCCATTAGGCTTCCACCGCCACCCAGCCCAACAGAGGCGAAGTGGCCGATTAGCAAGCTCGAGTAAAGGTCACCAACCATTGTCAATTGGTGGACTGAAAGAAAAGGGAGGGGGAAGCATTTTTCATGCGTACATGTGTGCATGGGGCCGCTAGCATGCACATGCTGCAAATGGGGCAGGGCTAGTGCCTGCATGATACTCACTAGCCATGCCCCATTCTTGCACGTTGCAGCCTTGTATCTGCACCCTGTGGTGCGGCGGCAGCCGTTTTTGCACCTTGCAGCACGGTGGTCCATTTTTGTGCCCCCAGTTTTTGCCCCCGGTTTTTATGTGCCAGAGGGGGCACTCAGAGGCAACTCCTGCCCCCCCTGAGAGCACCATGATGCTGATGTGGCCCTGGCATATTGCGATAAATAAGTGGGGTTTGGGTTGCAGTTTGGGCACTCAGTCTCTAAAAGGTTCGCCATCACTGACTTAGCCTGTACAGTCTGCACAACATCATAAGATACATTTAATCAATCTCCCACACATTTATAGCACAATGGCCTGGAATAAATAAAATAAAATAAAATAATTCATTGCACAGAAGTCTAGACTGAAAATAAAATTGGTTTCAAGCTTTATTCTGCCTAGAGAATTGCATTTATAGATGGTCCCCTATCTACCAATCTTTTCAAAGTCTATTTTCATTTTCCCTCTCTCTAAATAGTAGCTCTGGGAGAAGAATGTAAGAGTTACATTGATTACCTTGAAAAATGTTAGCCTGAAAAAATGACCAGCCCAAGACCTAGTAAATCTCGTGGCTAAATGGAGATTTGAACCAAGGTTCTAAGCTCAACAGCCAGCTCTCTTGATCATAATAATTCTTTTTTTTTTTTACCTTAAGAGTCTAAACCTAGAGCTACACACAGCACTTGATATAATGAGTCAGATCTCTTGCTGACTCCATGAGGAAAAGAGACAGAGTTTTACTTATAACTTCTGTGAAGAAAATTGGAAACAGCTTCTTTGTATCTTTTTTCCGATGTTTCTTCAATTTATTTTTTCTGAACTTTTTCTTTCTCTTAGGTTTCTTATTCTTTTTTCCTTTACATTAATTTATATTAGTTTTTAATCTTCTTTTTTAAACAGTTTCAATAAAAATCATATTTAAAAAAGAAAGAATACAAGACAGTAAGCTAGGGTTGGAAAAGAAAGCTCTGAGACAGGCTCAGAGAACTTTCTTGTTTTATTATTTATCTATATACTTGTTTTTTATTTATTTATTAAATTTGTTTTACACCCAACTCATGGTGAGGTGACTTTTATTCCTACTGATTGTGTAGTTAAATCCAACTCATTGTTGGGATGCAACTGCTTATGAGAATAGATTGTTCTAGAAACATCTATTAATATACATAGGCTTCTATCACACATGGGTATCCAATTTCCCAAAGGAATTTAAGACAATCCCACCAAAAGGGCATAATTAGGATAATGCCATATGGAATTAAAAACTAGTATATCGACATCTCTGACCTATAAAATTAATTTAATTCATGTCATTTATCCATATGTACCAGCTACCTTGAGATGTTTGAATTTGGCAGTTTGTCAATTTTTTCTATTATACAGAAATCCCTATCAATCACTACAATTTTACTCAAACATGCTCCTTCTTCCTTCCACTTACAATGCCAAAATATGTTTGAAAAACAAAATGGAGATGGATGTAGAGGAAAGAATATCTGCAGGGAGAAGCAATGGAAAAATAAAAAGGGAATAAAAAAGGGGAGAAGAGGAAGAATTGGACAGAGAAGGGAGAGGCAGGACATGCAGGAAGAAAAACTTTGTTTATTTGCTATGAAAAAGGTTAAATTCATCAAAGTTTGAGTCCAGCTCAAGCAATGGCTACTTTTCAGGTTAATCTTCAAGACAATCAAGTTGTAATTCTACTCTTTCACTTATTTTCAGGGTGCCTTTGTTATTCTCAGTGAATGTAAAAGTTGGGTTGCAAAAATCTGGACAACTCTGAAAGGGCAGCCAAAGTTTGACTGAGTTATCTAACTTAAACTAAATGAAAGAAAACACTCTCTTTCATTTAGTTTAAGATTTATCTCATTCTTTCACTTAAACCTGAATCATCCATATCATGTTAAGCCAAGGAAAATCGTGGGAACTATTTTTATTTCTTTTCTCCTGCTGTTATTTCTAAACCTACCCATAGGTGACTTGTTCAAAAGCTCAAGGGCAGAGCACAGTACTTCATGGAAGATGTAACTTTGATGGAGATTTCCTACCTTGACATTAGGATGAATGGTTACCAATGAAATCACTATGTAGGTTTTTTGTAAAAAGTTTTTATTTTCAATTTTACAATACATTACATTCTTAAAAATACTTCAGATAAAAAATAAAACAAATTAATACACACCACTTTCGGTATTGCTCACCCATTTCCCCCCAAACTGCATCCACCCTCTAACCAACTTGCCTCTTTCCCTCTTCTTCCTCTTCCTCATTCACCCCCTTTCCTCCTTCTCCTCAACCTTCCTACTTGCTTCTCGCCTTCCTCTATCTTCTCGCTCCGGATGCAGTCCAGGGGAAATGCCCGAGCAATTCCTCTCTCCAAATTGAAACATCAATATTATATACAATAAAACTATTTCTACTTATCTGAGTTACTTAAACTTCAACCCATCCTCCCCCCACCCCCCTCCCCCCGACTTCCCAGAGCAAAATACATTATATTAAACATAATCCATTTAAGTTTACTAATTATACAATAGCCAAAATCATACTAACCCTTAACTCTCTTCAAACTTTAACATCATAAGTTTATAAACAAATTCATTACTCATAAAATAAATGAAACTTTGTAGTTCCATACTTCTTCTGAACATATTCTATCCATCTTGTCCATACATTAAAATATCTCTCTTGTGAATGGTCCTTTAAATAAGCAGAAATTTTAGCCATTTCTGCTAAATTAGAAACCTTAAATACCCATTCTTCTAAAGAAGGCAGAGAATCCTTCTTCCAATATTGACCCACCAATAATCTTGCTGCTGTTATTAAATTCAACATTAAGATAGTTTCTTTAGCATCAAAATCCACCAAAATACCCAAAAGAAACAACTGGGGAGTAAACTTAATCTTCCTTTTAAAAACCTTTTGAATGTTCCACCAAATCATAATCCAGAAGGCTTTAATATTTTTACAAGTCCACCAAAAATGAAAATAGGTTGCATCCAAGCAACCACATCTCCAACATTTAGGTTGCAGGTTCGGGTACATACAAGACAACTTTTTAGGATCCAGATGCCATCTATAAAACATTTTACAAAAAATTTCCCTCAAATTTTGAGCCTGCGTAAATTTAACATTTCTAATCCAAATTACCTCCCATAAATCCAATGAAATCGGTTCCTGAATATTCTGGGCCCATTTAATCATACAATCTTTTACTAACTCTGTTTCCGAATCCAATTTTATTAACTCATTGTAAATTCTTTTAATATGGGCATGTTTCTGATCCTTAATCTGAATTACCAAATTTTCATCTACTAGAGTAATTCCCACTTTCTTATCTAAAGTCCACCTCTGCACTATTTGCAAATATTGAAACCATGATTGTAAAATATTTTCTTGCCTTAACACATCTGAAGACTTTAGTTGCCAATCAGTACCCGACCAAATAAGTAACTCTTTGTACGAAATGTTATCAAAATTCACCCCCTTAGAGAGTCCCTGAATTGCTTGTCCAGGAATCCCCCAAATAGGTACTTTATAATTTAACTTATAATAATATTTCTTCCAAACTCGAAGCAAAGCATATCTTAAAATATGTGACTTAAGGACCCAATCTACTTTCTTATCAAAAATTAAATATGCATGCCAACCATATAATAAATCCCACCCTTCAAGAACAAGAATATCTTTATTTGTTAAATTAAGCCAGTCACTTACTAAAGTTAAAGTGGCCGCATCATAATATAATTTCAAATTAGGTGCTTAAAGTCCACCTCTTTCTCGAGCATCTTGTAAAATCTTTACCCTTGGTTTCTTCACACCCCAGATAAATTTATTAATACCCTTCTGCCACTCATCCAAATTACCATCCTTCTTTAAAATAGGTATCATCTGAAACAAAAAAAGAAACTTTGGTAGGACATTCATCTTTACTACTGAAATTCTCCCCAGTAACGATAGTTGCAATTTTTGCCAATCATTTAAATCTTTTTGAACTTTAACCCATAAGCGTTCATAATTGTTCTTATACAATTTTCCATTAGATGTTGTAATATATACTCCTAAATACTTAACCTTATTTACTACTTCATAACCTGTTGCTTCAGCTATAAAATCTTTTCCCTTCATAGACATATTTTTCAATAATATTTTAAAACCAGAGACCTGTCCATACTGTGCTAAAATTTCAACCAAATCTTTGACCGAATCTGTTGGATGGGATAACATCACAACCAAATCATCAGCAAAAGCTCTCAGCCTGTAATCAATCTTACTTATTTTTATTCCTTTTAATCTAGATGAATCTCGAATTTTAATAAGTAAAATCTCCATTGTTAATACAAATAACAAGGGGGATAAAGGACAACCCTGTCTTATACCTTTTCCTATTTTAAATATGTCTGTTAACCCCCCATTAATTATAATTTGTGCTGATTGTTGCTGATAAATGTAGGTTTTAACAAAATGTGATTTAGAGGTTAGAATTGCCATTTATTTTGAGGGCAAACTGTTTTCATGGACAGCTCAGACCATAAACAATCAAATGGCCATAGAATTTCACTTCCATTGCTAAAATGTAGCCTTTTCCTTTAATTGGTATTGCCACAAAAAATATTTGTTATTATTATTTTTCAAAAAGTGCACATGGCAAAAAATACCATGAATGTCTTAAGGAATCTCTGATCCCTTTCTGCAAAAAAACAAAAACAAATAAAAAGTACATGACAAAAGAAACAGAAATCTAAAAAGTGGTAACAGTTTTCAAATACCAATTTCATGGTGTGTATGTGTAATGCAATAGAATGTTCAGGAACTTTTTACTGATTTCTTTGCTTATTTAGTTTTTATTTTTCAGAGTTATAGGTTACTCCAATCAATTCCTTCTGAGTGACATAAATTTTCCAATCCATAATTTTGCAGTTAAAATGAACAGAATAAATTTAATTAAAAAGTAGTTCAAATTTAACACTTAAGAATGTACATTGAGAAGTAACATATAAAACTAGATCTGTTGAATATACAGTATGTAGGTATGTAGGTCTCTCTCTCTCTGTGTGTGTGTGTGTGTGTGTGTGTGTGTGTGTGTGAGAGAGAGAGAGAGAGAGAGAGAGATATTCTCATCATTTTAGCCATTGTCTGTCCACTGAAGGCCTCTTCCGCATGTTTCCAATCTATACAGTCCTGATCTTTCTTTTGCCAATGGGCCCGCAATACTTGCTGATGTTGTCAATCCATCTTGTTTTAGGTCTCTTTCGTGGACACTTTTTATCAAGCAGGATCCCTTCTATGACTGCCTTGGTCCACCTGCCATCATTTCTTCTTGCTTTGTAACCAGCCCATTTCCATTTCAGTTCTTTTCCTCTCTTGATGATATTGTATAGTTTTGTTTGTTCTCTAATCCATGTGCAAGTCTTTCTATTTGATACACATACATATACTGCTTTCCCCTGAAAATAAGATCTACCCCAAAAAGAAGCCTAGATTGATAAGCCTCCTTAAATACCTGTGGAATGGGGTGTGCCGCTCTCCTCCCGAGCAAGTGACCCTGCCTCCGTTGTTCCCTCCTCCTCTCTGCTCTCCTTGCTCTGGGATCTCCGAAGCCACAGACAACCCCTCCAGGCTCGTACGGAGGTATGACAACAGATCTCGTAGAACACTTACTCAAACTTTTAGTGAGTTACCTGAAACATCAAACTACATATTAAAACAGTACATTTATATTATAATATTGCATTCATCTGTCAAAATCAGCACAGAATAAAGCACCCTCAAACATCATTAGGGCCTAGGCATTGACTCAGTACAAAACTGTACTGACATGAACTTTGCTGTCCCATCTCCTGTCCCTACCCTAATGAGATTCTGTTGCCTCTATTCTCAGTCACTGTAGTATGTTGAGTTTTCACCAAGATAATAAGAGACAGCTAAAAAAAAAAATCAACATATCTTGAGGTTACTCTTGAAACAAAATAGTATTTTGATTCCAGTTGATACAATTGCCATCTCACAAACAGCAAATGAAAACAAAAAAATAATGGTGACAATTCATACAACAGCCAATACTAGTACAGCTAGGGATGTTGTGAGCCTGTTTCCCTCACAAGCTCAGGGCAAGGTGGGGCTCACTGGATTAATTGCAAGATAATTTAAAGGGAGGGGTAGTTGCCAAACAATGGATAAATAGCAAAATAGAGCAGCTCAGGAAGTAGCTACTGAAGTAGAGTGGATGTCCAGTTGGTGGCCAACTGGAGCTCAGCTACCACTAAATTAGAAACAGCACTATATTTCATTATCTCAGAAGGGCTGTGTTTGTCTATGACTATAATAAAGTTTTGATTTGATATCTCAGACATAAATATGGATAAGAATGGAAAACAGCTGTTCTTTCTCCTTAGCCTTGTTTAACACAATAACAGAATAACAGAGTTGGAAGGGACCTTGGAGGTCTTTTAGTCCAACCCCTTGGTCAGTTAGGAAACCCCATGCCATTTCAGACAAATGGTTGTTCAATCTTTTCTTTAAAACTTCCAGTGTTGGAGCACTCACATGATTACAGTAATTGTCCTAACAGTCAGGAAATTTCTCCTTAGTTCTAGGTTGCTTCTCTCCTTGATTAGTTTCCACCCCTTGCTTCTTGTCCTGCCTTCAGGTGCTTTGGAGAATAGCTTCTTTGTAGCAACCCTTGAGATATTGGAATACTGCTATCATGTCACCCCTACTCCTTCTTTTCATTAAACTAGACATACCCAATTCCAGCAACTGTTCCTTATATGTTTTAGCCTCCAGTCCCCTAATCATCTTTGTTGCTCTTCTCTGCACTTTTTCTAGGGTCTCTACATCTTTTTTACATTGTGGTGACCAAAACTGGATGCAGTATTCCAAGTGTGGTCTTATCAAGGCATTATAAAGTGGTATTAACACTTCATGTGATCTTGATTCTATCCCTTTGTTAATGCAGCCTAGAACTGTGTTGGCTTTTTGTTTCCCATATACTCTCTCAGTGGGGACTATTCTGAAAAAAAACATCCAAAAGACTACTAGGAAGACCAAACAACTGAAACAAATGACACCATTTAATAGTATACATTTATCACTTCTGTTTCATTTTTAGCTAAAAACAAATTTGTTTATGAAGAAATTCATATAGCAATTCAGATATGGAAAAAAAGATTTCTGTAACCAACATATTGAAAGGATATCCTTACCTTAATTTGAGAGGCTGCAGCTGTATTCTTCCCTTGTGCTAGTATTGCATTTTTCAGTCTTAACTGAACTGGATGCAAATAGATATTTAATAGAGTGATGGCTATAGCATGGTATAATTAGTAATAGCATGAATCTTCCCAGGTTTTAGACATTCCAAAGCAGCTAAAGGTGCTGTAACATTATATGAAGGTTACAGAGACAGGACAAAAATCTATCAATCTACCTTGCCAAATGGTTTCTTTAAATAGCAACCCTCTAACTTATGCATATTAAGAAAAATATTTACATTAATGGGTATTGACTTTTTTTTTCTTTTCATGTTTGCTTTTGTAGTGATATATGGCAATACTTAAACCACTTCTCCAAATACTACAATCTAATCTAAATAAATGTAAGGATGGTTTTAAGTCTAAAAAATGTGGGGAGATCTATCCGTAAACTCGTTTGGTTCGGTGGATTCATTCAATTAAGGATATTGTGTTCCATTACTTATTTCTGACTGTGAGTCTATTGGCAACGCTTGATCTCAATGGTGATTTAAAACTGACTTTATTGTCATAGTCCCTTAACAGGACTTGAGAAAACAGCCAAGCAACAATTCTCCCTGAGAAAGAATTAGTAAGTTTTATTAGGGAAAGGTCAAAATGGGAACACAAGTAGGCTGGCAAGAAACTTTCCTTCAGATATAGAATGCATATATGAATAATTGAAGGCCATTAGAATTCAGTTTCTTCTCCCATGACTTGAGTATAATGGGAGGATTTCAGTCTCTTTAGCAAAGGTAAGCTAATTAGTCATTGTTTTTGCTTAACTAAGAAGACAAGCTAGTCTGTTTACAAAGCCTACTATCCACATTACTCCCATCCTTAAGTGCTAATCATGGTAAGGGATGCTCCTGGAAGAAATAAGGAAAACATACCAACAGTCTATACTCCCACTAGGATTGACCCTGGTGTATAAGATCATCCCACCCATCCATTTAAAAAGGCAGGCACTTATAAAGAGCAGCAAGGAAATAGGAAGATGCTAGAAGTGGATGAAGGCTGCTCACTTTAATGGCACGGGGGTCAGCTTCAGACTGTGTGGGAGAAGTCAACAGTAAATTACTATGGTATTTTACCAAAAAAAAAAAAAAAAACCTCACAAGCATAGACAAGATAAAGTGATTGTTGATTTAGTGCCAAATGATACACCCCTGAAGTCAACTGAGGAAGATTTGGAGATCTTTCAGAGCAGTAATGGTATTTATTACGCAGCTCGATTGAAACCTGCTGGATGTCTAGTTGCTGAAGCTACAATGTAGGAAAATACAATATAGAGTTGCAAATATAGGATTACAGTGAAATGTAAGAACGCAGTAAGGTCAACCAAGTAAACAATGAAATGAATTGATGCCATATAGACCGTTAATTTTGAATCAATCAAAATGGACTGGAATGGACCCTTCAGATAATGATGGAATTTACTACTCAGGACCTCCCCATCAAATAATATCAATTGGATTGCATGGCAAGTCTTTTAACTTCACAGTAATTTGAGTATATACCCAGAGCACTGATACAAAAGAGGTAAATGGTAAGTTTAATCCAAATTTGATGGAACATGCAAGTAAAATGAATGTTTGTGCCTTGACATTGGAATGTCCAAATTGGAAATAGTCAGAGTTGCACCATATGGACTAGAAAATCAAAATGAATCAAGAGAATATCTTGTAGTTATACAGAATAACAGAGTTGGAAGGGACCTTGGAGGCTATCTTTTCCAACCCCCTGCTCAAACAAGAAACCCTATACCATTCCAGAGAAGTGGCTGCCCTGTCTCTTCTTACTGTAAAAGCCTCCAGTAATGGAGTTCCCACAACTTCTGAAGGAAAGCCATTCCATTTGATTAATTGTTCTCACTATCAGGAAATTTATCCTTAATTCCAGATTGCTTGTCTTCTGGATTAGTTTCCACCCATTGTTTCTTTTCTTGCCTTCTGGTGCTTTGAAAAATAGGTTGAATTTCTCTTTTTTGTGGGAGCTCTTCAAACATTGGAACACTGCTATCATGTCACCTCTAATTCTCCTTTTCACTAGACTGGACATACCCATTTCCTGCAACCTTTGATGCTACATTTTAGCCTACAGCCCCCAATTATCTTTATTACTTTCTCCAATATAGTGATCTCCCCATTGCTAACACATTCTTCAAATAGCCAAAATGATTTTTTTTAATGCAGATATCTCTAGATAGCAATATCAAAAGCTTTTAGGCTTATATATCACCCCATAGTACTTTTATAGCATTCGGTGGGCTGTACAATGTAAAAATTATTTGCATATTGTCCCCAATGATCTGGGTCCTCATTTTACCAACCTCAGAAGGATGGAAGGCTGAGTCAACCTTGAGCCTCATCAGGATCGAACTCCAGGCTATGGGTAGAGTTTGCCATTTGCCTGCAATATTGCAATTTAACCACTGACTCATGAGAGCTCCAATGTCTGATGAAACACAAAGAATTTATGTGGATTTTGTTATTGAAGTTAAAGAAGTAGAAGAGCTCAAGGATGGTAACAAAGACAGCAGAACACATCACAAATGGTTCATCTGTAAATTTCAAGTCAAACTACAGCGGAAAAACAAAATCAATCATCCTATAGCATGTTTTTTTCCCCAAGAAAAAACATAAAGAATCTCTATGAAATCTTCAATTTAATTGACTGTGAACCAGGGCAACTATGGAATGAAATCAAAATTTTTGTTAATAATGAATATGAAAAAGGCTTCCCAAGGGCAAGAAGCACAAGAAAACAAACTGGATGGTGAAAATTGCTAATAAGAGAAACTTAACAAAATGTCAAAGAGCAAAGAAACTTAGCAAGAAATATCAAAGAGAAGGAAGAGTGTTACAATGAAATAAGCAAAACCCTTGAAGACGGAAACAGACATGGGTTTATAAGGAAAACCTTCCAAAATATTTCTGAATGCAGAAAGAGGTTCCAGCTTTGACTTGATATGCTAAAGTATGCCAATGGATGAATAGTAACTTATTCAAAGGAGATCAAAGGAAGATGGAAGGATTACTCTGATCTGTTGTAAAGTGGAAATGTCAACATCCAGGGTACTTTAGAAGATATTTTGTACTTACAAAAAAAATTAAAGATAAGATGAGCCATTTAGTTATTATCAGGGCTTTTTTTTAATCATAGAAAACACCGGAACAGAGTTCCAGCACCTTTTTTGATGGATTTTCCAGAGTTGCGTTCTTTTCCTATTGTTTCCCTTCCTATCCTCATTTGTTTTTGAAAATGCCCCGCTGGTGGTACGGTGGAGTGGGGTCCCCTCTGGTGCTGTCTGCCTCCTGTAGGAGGAGCCATGAGGTGTTGGAGCACCACAGCCAGAACATGGCTTCATTGGCGGGGTCGGCCCATGTGGTGTGGAAACCAATGGTAGCAGTGGGAGACACATAAATATGGAGGCCATCTTTCACGAGGGGGTGAGTGAGCCTTTTGTCTTCCCTTACATAAGATGGGGTGTGTGAGATTAAAAAGAAGTGAAGCGAGAGAAAAGAAAGGCTGGCGTGGAAGCTTGCCTGACAGCAAAACTTTGCTGTTTCAGTTCCTTGGGTAGTTCAAAGGCTAGGATGTCTATGAAAATCTCTTTTTAGTCTTTTATACTTTATATTCAAACTACGAGGGGAAGAATAAGAATAAAGCCAATGTCTTATGATTTGGGGGTATTATTATTATTAATAATATATATTAATTATGTATTGGTCAGATGTAAAGGTAGACATACAATATAAGGTTTAATCAGATCTATTTATTAAATTGGGTTTAACTTAAAGGTAAATTAAAAGTAATCTGACCACTGACAAAGTTTCAACTTTAATTTGTTTCAAGTCAATATCCATATTAAACTCCAAATGTAAATTTTTCCACCTTGTTTGACATCTTCTTAAAAATAATTCAGTCTTTTGGCAAGGGAAAATCATGCTTTAGCACTGTTGTGTACCCACCAATAGATTGTACCATGAAAGCATGTGCCCCAAAGGAAAAATTACCTAAATTTGCTCTAAAGGAAAACCCTAACCCTTGTTGGGCCATAAATGGGTTCCATAAATTACTTTTAAAGTTATATATGTGGAAATTCATCGTTAGCTTGCCACCTTGAAAGAAGAAATGTCTGCTAAATATAATTTAATATATTTAAAATAAGTTGTCTCAGCATCTGCTTGCTTTTAAAATAAATTCCCCAGTTGCTATTTTTCAAAGGATGACTGTTGCACAAACACATTCTGTATGGCAAATGAATGTATAACTGTATATATTTGTGCCATTTTGCCAGTAAAAGATGAATGGGATTCACCAATGGCAGATTATTAGCACTCGGTTGCACAGATTTATGCAATTTATGAATCCCAGCAAAAATACTCTCTGTTTTAAAAATATGACTGTGTTTTCCATGTTTATTGTTTTTATATTTTTTTCTGTATGCCATGCAGACTTCTTCGGAAATGGGTAGCCGTATAAATTTGATAAGCAATAAAATAAACAAAACAAAAGCATGTTTATAAAGAACAATTTTAGTGTACTGTGTAAACATCATGTGATCTTGCAGCATTGTCTTATATTAGCAATGTTTATCCCTTGTTCTCCAACAGAAATATCAACCTGATCTGTAACTACCCAGATTTTTCACTTGCTAAAGCTTTGTTGACCTTCAATAACATTTGAAATGGCATAATATGGTTGCTTATCCAGTTCTTGAGATTCAGTTTACTGAATAATAAATTTACCAAATCCAATAATGGAAAGGACCTGGAATTTTAAGGAAAATGAATTGATATTAGCAATATAAGGGACCAGCTCACATGTTGCCATTAAGGCATGAGTGCTCATATCATAGATCATCAGAGATATTGATTGATACTATCATATAAAGGCAAACAGAGTAAATATTACAGTTGGTTCTTTTACAATGCAAATATCACCAGCTGCAAGAAACAGCATACCAGTAAGGTGTTTGGTAGCTCCTCTTAATAAATATTTACCCTATTAGTAAGCTACACTGATAATGTTTCATTTTCAACTCAATTTTAAGTTAAGGGAAGCCATGCATAAAAACAAAAGTATTTTGCAGACAAACTTTTTATGCTTCTCCTCTTTCAATTTGTTGAAAGATAAATATTTTTGAATAATTGACTGGATGGAAGATAGAATGACAAATAATGTATACATGATATTTTAAAACATAGAATTAGTTATGTAATGTGGCTATAAGCAGAAATTTGATGATAATCAGATTTCTGTATGAAGATAAGCTGCTTCAATCTATGAACTGATTATTAGGTTAATAGCATCAGAACCTGCTCTTCAGGACCCTGTTCTGAGAAAAGAATCATTCCCCAGTCAATCAAGATCTCTACAGACCTTAGAAGAAAAGGGCTATAAAGACTCAGAAAGCTCCACAGTTCAACAAAGCCATTTGGTCAAATCTGTTTTTCATCAGTCCATGCCCAGGTAGATAGTACATGAATGGGAAATGCAATACTGTTGTCAATCTTATCTGGATTGATCGTCCAATAAATATCACCCAAGGTGCATGTCATACAATTCTCTGAGAGGTTGCAAATCCAAGGCAATAGCATCATTGGAACCATCTCTACCTCTTCCTCAAGTTACCCTCCACAACTTTATAAATGGATGGAAAAGTAATGAGGCTAAAGTACAGCCTTGTAGCATCCCACAACCCAACATTTGCATAGTTCATATCTTCTTTGCAATGGTCTGCAAAAATTTGTGCCAATTTTATAATAGTTTATTTAGACTTTTTTTTTAAAAAAAATAGAAACAGAAATAAATAGAAAGCATGAAAGACATGAATTCTATGGATAAGAATCTTAAAATAATTCAGGCAACAGAATTCTTTTTTATTATCTACTCAAGTTCCCTATAGGTTGCACAATTTCCTATAGTCATATTTTAGGTAAATAACATTTAAATATGACAAATCTTGATTCTAATGTGAAGGTTTGTGACTACCACAAAACCCGTGTTGAATATAAACTAACAGAACAGTTAATTAAACCTAATGTTCACACACAGAGAAAGAATAGCCATGAGTTTTGTGTAGTTTTTTATACAGCTAATCATGACAAAAATATTGGAATATAATTAGAGAGAATCATCACCTTTAGTTGTAATCATGCTGCTGCTACTAGTTTTGCTTTCTATTATTTCTCCATTTTGTGTTGACATCAACAGGACTTTTAATATGATTCTTAATAGCTGTAAATTAAGAGCATATCTATTTTTCTTGCATGTATTATCAGTATTTATGATTTCTTAAGATATCTATTAAGACATCTAAATTTGTGAAATTTTCTACTTTGGAGGTTAGTCAAAGTATTGTACAATATTAGAAAGAAAAAAGTATAAATAATTTGCAGAAATGGAAAACTGAAATCTTAACGACAACATTGTTTTAATATTTTATGAAAGAATAAAAAAAAATTAAAGGAAAATCAACATCTTTCTAGTTCTGTTAACGATATGATTTATGTATTTTTCCATTTCTTTTTATTGACGAACTTATGTAATTTAGCTGATCCTTTAAATATGCATTATGAATACCTACTTTTTATTACTATTTTAAAATGAATAACAGAAATGTAAAAATGCTATTACTTAATGGTTATGGAAACCTTTTTTTACTAATAGTAAAATATTAGATAATGGAGAAAAAGAAATGGGATTTACTATGCAGTCTTTTAAACTGTTTTTTATATATATATATGTCTTGAGTGTTTTTTTTAATCATCATCATCATCCCCCAGTGAGGCACTACCTTGACATGGTTGTGGGGCTTGTGTACTCTGAGGAAGATGAGAGCTATGCCAGAGGTTCAACCATACTGGACAGGTCTCATCAGAGGAGTCAGACAAAGAGTGTCTCTCCCATAAAAAATATGGTGAGATGTAAATTGCAGAATGCCATACCGGCTCGGACGTCGCCCGGGTTAACAAGGTCCGCGCTAGATATCGGAGTTCCTGGATATCTGGTGAAAAATGGGTTACAGGACTCAGGACTGTTGGCTGAGCAACAAGGGCCAGCAGCTGCAGAACTACTGGAAGAAAAGATGTTTACCCGTCGCAGATACACAGTGATTGAAAACAAAGAAATAATGATCTGTTACTACAGATCAAGTCCAACAAGAAGAGGTATAATAATAATAATAATAATAATAATAATAATATAATAATAATAAAAAATGGCTTTGGAAGAATATCTGAAGAACAATGATGAAGATGCACTGAAATTAGTATATCAGGAAGGCTTACTGAACTACTGGAGAGACCAAACTGGCCTACAAGAAAGACCAAATGAAGAACAGAATAGAGGCATGGGAAGACAAAGCACTACATGGCCAATACATGAAAAAAATAGCTGGGAAAGCAGATAATAATAAAACCTGGCAATGGCTAAGAGCAGGAAAATTGAAGAAAGAGACCGAGGGACTAATTCTGGCTGCACAAGACCAAGCCTTAAGGACAAATGCATACAAAGTCAAAATTGAGAAGACAGCAACAGACAGTAAGTGCCGCCTATGCAAAGAAGCTGAAGAAACAGTGGACCACTTGGTAAGCTGTTGCAAGAAGATTGCACAACTGATTACAAGCAGCGGCATGACAAAGTAGCAACAATGGTGCATTGGAAGATCTGCAAAAAATATCATTTGCCTGTAAGCAAAAACTGGTGGGATCATAAAATAGAGAAAGTCATAGAAAATGATAAAATTAAACTGCTCTGGGACTTCAGAATTCAAACAGACAAGCACCTGCAACATAACACCCCAGACTTAACAATTGTCGATAAGAAAGACAAAAAAGTCTGGATAGTGGACGTGGCAGTGCCTGGAGATAGCAGAATAGAAGAGAAAGAACTGGAGAAGATAACAAAATACAAAGACCTACAAATAGAAATAGAAAGACTGTGGCAAAAGCAAGCAAGGGTAGTACCAATAGTCATAGGCTCCTTGGGTGCAATCCCAAAACAACTGGAGCACCACTTGAACACCATTGGCATTGACAAATTCGCTATTAGTCAATTGCAAAAGGCGGCCTTATTAGGAACTGCTTCCATCCTGCGACGATATCTGTAATACCATCAAACATCCACATCTGCCTATCCCAGGTCCTGGGTAAGGACTCGATAGGTAGACAAAATGCCAAATCCAGTCTGAACATCTGGCTGACTGTGCGATGATCATAATAATAATAATAATAATAAACCCCCAGTGAGGCACTACCTTGACGTGGTTGTGGGGCTTGTGTACTCTGAGGAAGATGAGAGCTATGCCAGAGGTTCAACCATACTGGACAGGTCTCATCAGAGGAGTCAGACAAAGAGTGTCTCTCCCATAAAAAATATGGTGAGACGTAAATTGCAGAATGCCATACCGGCTCGGACGTCGCCCGGGTTAACAAGGTCCGCGCTAGATATTGGAGTTCCTGGATATCTGGTGAAAAATGGGTTACAGGACTCAGGACTGTTGGCTGAGCAACCAGGGCCAGCAGCTGCAGAACTACTGGAAGAAAAGGTGTTTACCCGTCGCAGATACACAGTGATGGAAAACAAAGAAATAATGATCTGTTACTACAGATCAAGTCCAACAAGAAGAGGATATCTAAAACGAATGCACCAGTTCTGGAAAGAACAACATCCAGAATCAGAAATAACAGAACAGAGACTAGCAGATCAACGCCGATTTATAACACGAAATAAAGTATTTACAGAAACAGAATTGGACGAACTGCAAAGGTTTACCCAGGGCAAAGAAATCAAAGCCTTACAAGAAGTAATTCAGAATGTAGAGGCAAACCAGGGGGAGTTGGCAGTGAAAGAATCCAGTAGAGATATACAACTGTTCTCATTTGGAAACCAGGCACCTCTTCCTCAGGAAGAACAAAACCCTCTAACTAAAGAAATAAAAGAATTGAAACAAAGAATAACTGAGCATCTAGAACAGCACAAAAACAACAGAATAAGGCTGCCTGCATTGAAGCTTGTTTCAAAGAAACAGCTAGCACAAGCATTAAAAGATGCAAATACTGCAATAGCAAGTATAAGCACCAATTCACTGCAAGAAACAAACCAACTAATGTACAGCACAGCTGCAGTTATAACAGAATACCTGGGATGCAAAATCAACAAAGAAGAAAAACAAACAAACAGTGCACCAGAAAAATGGAAGGTTAGACTAGAAAATAAGATCAGCAAGTTAAGATCACATGCAAGCAAGCTAGAACAGATGAAAGAAAAGAAGCTGAAGAACAAGAAGACCAAAGAATACCTAATCAAGAAATACCACTTAGAAACAAGGAAGATCAAGGAAGCACTGGAAATAATAAAGCAACAAATAACAGCTATAGCCAGGAAAATCAGTAGATATGAAGCTCGAATTGCAAACTATAGGCAGAACCTCCAATTTCAATCCAATCAGAAACGTTTCTACCAATCCATCAATGGAGAAACTGCAAGGAATCAGTCAGTACCTGACAAGGAAGAAACAGTGCAGTTCTGGAAGCAGATATGGGATAACCCAAAGAAATACAACAAGGATGCGGCTTGGTTAAAAGAGGTGGATGCAAATAAAACAAAAGTTGAAATGAAAGAACTAGTAATAACAACAAAAATGGTAGAAAAAAGAGCAAAGAAAATCAAAAATTGGTCAGCACCAGGTGAAGATGAACTGCATGGGTTTTGGTTGAAACATCTAACTGTTATACACCCACTCATTGCCAAGCAGTTCAACAATATACTACAAGGAGGAGAAATTGAAAAGTGGCTAACAACTGGGAAAACCTACCTAATAATGAAAAATCCAGCAAAAGGGGCAACACCAGGCAACTACAGGCCAATTACCTGCTTACCAACAACTTTCAAATTACTAACTGGTGTGGTAGCTGATGCAGTACAACAGCATCTAGTTGAAAACAATCTCTTTCCACCTGAGCAGAAAGGAAACCGCCCCAATAGCAGAGGAACAAAAGATCAACTCCTAATAGACAAAATGATCTTGGAAAACTGCAAGAGAAGGAAGACCAACCTGAATGTGGCATGGATTGACTACAAAAAGGCATTTGACTCTCTGCCACATGATTGGATAATAAAGTGCCTAGAAATAACAGGAGTCAGTAGAAACATCAGAAAATTTGTGCAAAGATCGATGGCACAATGGAAGACACAGTTGCAGATCAATGGTGAGAAGCTGGGAGAGGTTAATATCAAGAGAGGAATATTTCAAGGAGATTCATTATCACCATTACTATTTGTTATTGCACTGTTTCCTCTGTCAACAATACTGAATAACTCAGGACATGGCTATCAAACATCAAAAACATCTGCCAGACTATCCCACCTCCTTTACATGGATGATCTGAAGCTGTATGGAAAAACATCATCTGAAATAGAATCGCTGCTCAACACTGTCCGTATATATAGCCAAGATATTGTAATGGAGTTTGGCTTGGACAAATGTGCCACACTTACTATCAAACAAGGAAAAATAGTGAAAACTGAAGGAATCAAGATGCCCCACGAAAATAACATTAAGAGTCTGGATGAGGAAGAGTACTACAAATACTTGGGTATCCTTCAAGCTGACAACATCAAGCACACTGAAGTCAAGAAAAAGATTAGAGGTGAATACATCAAGAGAGTGAAGAAGATCTTAAAATCCAAACTCAATGGAGGAAATACCATAAAGGCAATCAACACCTGGGCAATCCCAGTCATTAGGTACACAGCTGGAATAGTGGACTGGACTCAAGCAGAACTAAAAACAATGGATAGGCAGACCAGAAAAATAATGACAATGAATCATGCCCTTCATCCACGCAGTGACATTGATAGACTTTATCTACCAAGGCAAATAGGTGGGCGTGGAATGCTACAAGTACATCAGATGGTTGAAGAAGAAAAAATGGCTTTGGAAGAATATCTGAAGAACAATGATGAAGATGCACTGAAATTAGTATATCAGGAAGGCTTACTAACTACTGGAGAGACCAAACTGGCCTACAAGAAAGACCAAATGAAGAACAGAATAGAGGCATGGGAAGACAAAGCACTACATGGCCAATACATGAAAAAAATAGCTGGGAAAGCAGATAATAATAAAACCTGGCAATGGCTAAGAGCAGGAAAATTGAAGAAAGAGACCGAGGGACTAATTCTGGCTGCACAAGACCAAGCCTTAAGGACAAATGCATACAAAGTCAAAATTGAGAAGACAGCAACAGACAGTAAGTGCCGCCTATGCAAAGAAGCTGAAGAAACAGTGGACCACTTGGTAAGCTGTTGCAAGAAGATTGCACAGACTGATTACAAGCAGCGGCATGACAAAGTAGCAACAATGGTGCATTGGAAGATCTGCAAAAAATATCATTTGCCTGTAAGCAAAAACTGGTGGGATCATAAAATAGAGAAAGTCATAGAAAATGATAAAATTAAACTGCTCTGGGACTTCAGAATTCAAACAGACAAGCACCTGCAACATAACACCCCAGACTTAACAATTGTCGATAAGAAAGACAAAAAAGTCTGGATAGTGGACGTGGCAGTGCCTGGAGATAGCAGAATAGAAGAGAAAGAACTGGAGAAGATAACAAAATACAAAGACCTACAAATAGAAATAGAAAGACTGTGGCAAAAGCAAGCAAGGGTAGTACCAATAGTCATAGGCTCCTTGGGTGCAATCCCAAAACAACTGGAGCACCACTTGAACACCATTGGCATTGACAAATTCGCTATTAGTCAATTGCAAAAGGCGGCCTTACTAGGAACTGCTTCCATCCTGCGACGATACCTGTAATATCATCAAACATCCACATCTGCCTATCCCAGGTCCTGGGTAAGGACTCGATAGGTAGACAAAATGCCAAATCCAGTCTGAACATCTGGCTGACTGTGCGATGATCCTCAATAATAATAATAATAATAATAATAATAATAATAATAATAATAATAATAATAATAATAATAATAATAATAATAAAGTTGGAAGGGACCTTGGAGGTCATTGAGTCCAACTGCCTGCTCAGGCAGGAAACCCTACACCATTTAGACAAATGGCTGTCCAGTCTCTTCTTAAAAACTTCCAGTGTTGGAGCATTCACCACTTCTGGAGACAGGTTGTTCCACTGGTTAATTGTTCTAACTGTCAAGAAATTTCTCCTTAGTTCTAGGTTGCTTCTCTCCCTGATTAGTTTCCATCCATTGCTTCTTGTCCTACCTTCAGGCACTTTGGAGAATAGCTTGACTCCCTCTTCTTTGTGGCAGCCCCTGAGATATTGGAACACTACTATCATGTCCCCCCTCATCCTTCTCTTTGTTAAATTAAACATACCCAATTCCAGCAACCGTTCCTTATATGTTTTAGCCCCCAGTCCCCTAATCATCTTTGTTGCTCTTCTCTGTATTCTTTCTAGAGTTTCAGCATCTTTTTTACATCGTGGTGACCAAAACTGGATGCAGTATTCCAAGTATGGCCTTACCAAGGCATTGTAAAGTGGTATTAATACTTCATGTGATCTTGATTATATCCCTCTGTTAATGCACACAAGCACTGTGTTGGCCTTTTTGGCAGCTGCAGCATACTGCTGGCTCATATTTAAGTGATTGTCCCCAAAAATGGGAGGAAGAAATCTTTTTTGTCACAGCTGACAAAGTGAGAAAGAGCCTGTTGCCTAGGGGTCAACACAGGTGCCTGAGTTCGAAACTCAGAAGAGTATGGCTGGCTGATGAGAGCTAATTAGCTCAAAATAGCTATCCCAGTCCCCCTTTAGCTCTTTGTTAGCAATCCCCCCCAAAATTAGCGCATATATATTTATATATATAATTTAAAAATATTATGTTTTGCCATTTATCAAATCAGCTCTGCAATTAAATAGAGAATTTTTGGAACTACATTAAGGATTTTAAAATTTACTGACTAAAAAAATTATGAACATGCTCCAAGCAAGAAAGAATTAGAATGTCTTGAATAACTTCTAAAGGTTGTCAAAGCAAATTATAAAATTTCATTACAATTAGCCTTTTCTCCCTCAAGTTTTTTTTCACTATCAGTTGCCCTGAGGAGTGACTAAAAATATTTTTCTATGCAGCCAACATCTTAATATTCCTGTTAACTTTCTCAGGTCAGAATTAATGGTTTCTCGGCAGATATATATATAAGAAAAGTAAAATTGCTTTAGAAATTTAATATTCCTCTACAGATGTTTATTCTCTATGATAAGAAAGACAGACATATTATTCCTCATCTGATAAGAACAGAAGTGAATAACAGAGTTGGAAGGGACCTTGGAGGTCTTCTAGCCCAACCCCCTGCTTAGGAAGGAAATCCTATACCATTTCAGACAAATATTTTTTCCAATCTCTTCTTAAAAACTTCCAGTGTTGGTACATTCACAACTTCTGGAGACAAGTTATTCCACTGATTAATTGTTCTAACTTTTCCATCCATTGCTTCTTGTCCTCCCCTCAGGTGCTTGAGAGAATAGGTTGAAATCCTCTTTTTGTGGCAAAAAAAACAGGCATGTCATAGCTGCCTTTTCCCCGATCACACAGTTTGTAAACAAACATCTAGATTCATGAATATGAATAAAACCAGCATTGGGGAATTAGATTCTCCTAATAAAACAGGAAGAAACCAATCAGTTTTCTTTGTGATGAGAACTGAAACATTATTCATTTGATATAAAAAACAGCCTTCAATTTTACATAGATACCTTACTCTTACTGTGTAACTACGGATAGAAAGAAAAAGATTGAGCAGCTTAAACAGAGGCTCATTTACTATCCTTTTAATTTACTTTGTATATTTTCTTTTAGACTCCTTTAGAAACATCCCACCTTTTGTAATTTCTATTTGAAGTGTTTCTTAGATAGCTAATCTATAATTGTACAAACTATAATTGAATAATGATTGATTTATTACTAAGATTGTGCTTTTAATATGTATTGGTATGTGTCAGAATTTAAGAACTAATTCTTTTGGAAAAAAATCTTTTTACAGAAGATTATGTGCTAAAGATAAACTATGAAAGATTGACAAAGGATTTGTTGCTCTAGTTTATCTCAAGGTTACAAGAAAAGAAAATATAATGAACAAATCAAAGCTAAATGCATCTCCAAAAGTGCTCTGAAAGTATGCTAGGTTTAAAGATAAAATAAAAATGGCTTATGAAATACACATGATGATCCTTAATATCCACTTTCCTCTATCATTTTTCAGACAATATAGCAAATTGTTGCAACATTACTATCTATTAAAACTACAAATTTTAAACTAAATCTTTTTATTGTTATAATTTTTTTCTTTGATTATGAAAAATTACTGTCCAATTTCATCTAAAAAGCCATTTCAATGTTTTGAGTTTCTTCCTATAAACAGCCTGAAAAGAAGATGGGATTATTTGAAGAACTGCATTAAGTTTAAAAGATGGATTTCTAAAAAGAGCTATATTTTTTATTTCCAGATTCTCATTGATGCCTGAACAAAGCCAGTCTTCTTTAATAAATAGCAGAAAAGGCTAAAGCAATTATTGCAATTTTTAGAGGCCTCAGTTTAATACTTATTCCTTAAATTTATATACTATCATCTCAATGACTTCTGACAGTTTACAACAATCAAAGTACAACTAAATATCTGTAATAAAAATAATTACCGTATTTTTCGGCGTATAAGACGTCTTTCTAAACCCTGAAAATCTTCTCAAAAGTCGGGGATCGTCTTATACGCCGGGTAGCTGTTCTCTGAATTTAAAACCAATCTGCCCCCTAGTGGCCAGCCCTATTTTTTTTTTTTACAGAAATAAGCACTAACACAGTGTTTCTCAACCTTGACAATTTTAAGGCATGTGGACTTCAACTGCCAGAATTCCACAGCCAGCAGGACAAAGCATTCAAAAATCCCATTTAAATTTTTAAATTTTTCTTTACAAATGTAAACCCAGCAAACACACTGTTTACCAACTATTAAGTGATTTATGTTTTTAAAATCAGTAAAATATATGGGGGAAAAATACCAGCTGAGTTCAGGAAGCATTAGGGAAGCAGTGGTGGGCAACACTCGCTTTCTAGCAGCAAAGGAATGGAGCTCCTATTGTGCTCATCTATAAACAGAAATTCAATATTTTACCGTATTTTCCAGCATATAAGACGATTTTCTAAACCCTGAAAATTTCTCAAAAGTTGGGGGTCGTCTTATATGCTCAGTCGTCTTATACGCCAGAATATACGGTATATAAGTATTAAAATATCTTCAGCCATTGCAAACCACTGGAGACTTCTTGATAACCCAACAAAAGGACTAGAAGATCTCCAAGGTCCCTTCCATCTTTATTATTCTGAATTCTGTATTCTGTATATTGCAATTGGTGGTGAATAACAATGGGCAGTTAAAATTTGCCTAGTTTTACATACAGCATAACAGAAATTGGCCACATTCAGAGAAATTATTTCTCACTAATCTGGTAACAGTAGTTGCACATAAAAAAGAGTGAGCATTTCCCAGATATTTTATTAGATAAGGTGTTATAAATTGGTCTTTACATTTTGATGCCACTTTTACTTCTTGTCTTCTTTTGCTGTCTTCCTCACCTCCATTAATTTTCTCATTTCCAGTAACTTAACAATCACTGGGAAAATGTCTTCATACAATAAAAGGATCATTCACTGATGCCTCATAAAAAAAATTCAGATATTTTTAGCTCGCTAGACTTCTCGCTTCAAAGCAATTTTCATCGCAATAGGACAGACACAGCATTCTCCTAGCCCTCAAGTCTGTCCTCTGGAATGAAGTAAATGAAATAAGTCCGAGTGAAAACTAATATAGCATCAAGATGGTTCCCAAGTCATTGTGACTGACAAATATTGCACAGCAGGTTCAAAAATAAGAGGCGGGATTGCCTCGGCCATATCTGGAATAGAGCACAGAGACACAAATACAACACAGTACCACATAAAAGCAGTTTTTTTCCCCTTCAGACTACACAACCCTGCAAATAATATTATGTATGCATGATTTGAATCTGATATGTCAGTCTAGATAGAGCCTAGACAACATAAGAACATATAAAAAAATAAAATGAATAATCCTGTCTAAACATCTGGCTGACTTTAAGACCATTCATAATAATAATAGCAGCAACAGCTGCTTTTCCCAAAAATGGGAAAAAACCATGTTGTGCTTATCTTCCACGTCAAGAGGAAAGGGCATACGTGAAGTATTAATACCACTCTACAATGCCTTGGTAAGGCCACACTTGGAATACTGCATCCAGTTTTGGTCACCATGATGTAAAAAAGATGTTGAGACTCTAGAAAGAGTACAGAGAAGAGCAACAATGATGATTAGGGGACTGGAGGCTAAAACATATAAGGAACAGTTGATGGAATTGGGTATGTCTAGTTTAATGAAGAGAAGGACGAGGGGGGACATGATAGCAGTGTTCCAATATCTCAGGGGCTGCCACAAAAAAGAGGAGTCAAGCTATTTACAAAGTGCCTGAAGGTAGGACAAGAAGCAACAGATGGAAACTAATCAAGGAGAGAAGCAACCTAGAACTAAGGAGAAACTTCCTGACAGTTAGAACAATTAACCAGTGGAACAACCTGCCTCCAGAAGCAGCGAATGCTCCAACACTTGAAGTTTTTAAGAAGAAACTGGACAGCCATTTGTCTGAAATGGTATAGGATTTGCTGCCTGAGCAGGGGGTTGGACTAGATAACCTCCAAGGTCCCTTCCAACTTTATTATTTAGAAGTTTTAAATTCATAAGCTTACTATTCATAAGCTTACTATTTCCCTTATTTTTATTACTGAGTCCTCTTCTTCTCTCTTTCCTCACTCTCCACTGAGTTACTTGTAAAGTAATAAAGCGGGATTAAAAAAAAAATCTAAAAAAATAAAATAGAAGACTTTCCTGCATCTGCATTCAAGAAAAATATTAAATGGTGAACTAAAGTAGAATATCCTGCTCGAAAGGCTTCCAATTTAGGCGCAACAGGGAACATTTTTCAACCCAGCCAACAGATTTCTAACTGCCTAAATGTTACTAATGATACTAAGGATGCTCACTGGATGATAATTTGCTGGGTCCTTTTTCTTGCCTTTTTAAAAGACATGGATCATTATATCAATTTATCATACTTTTGATACATTATTTATTTACTGTATTAAGAGACTTACATAGTGGTGCAGTGGTTAGAATGCAGCACCACAGGCTACTTCTGCTGACTGCCAGCTGCCAGCAGTTTGGCAGTTCGAGTCTCACCAGTTTAAGATTGACTCAGCCATCTATCCTTCCGAGGTCAGTAAAATGAGGACCCAGATTGTTGGGGGCAATATACTGACTCTATAAATTGCTTAGAGAGGGCTGTAAAGCACTGTGAAGTGGTATATAAGTCTAAGTGCTATTGCTATTGCTATATAGCCATGCATCCATTATATTGTAACCCTGGCTACTCATATAAAAACAATAATAAAATCATTTTAAAAAAGCACAGCAAAAACCCCCAGGACCTCAAAGGTGCCACTTCCCCACATATCCATGGGGATCCAGCCTCACTCTAACTCAACACTTGTGGGACAAGTCAGCTGTCCCAAATTTCCAGATAATGAGGGACTCCCAGATCTCATAGGAGAAAGATAAGATGGCACCATTTAGGGGAGGGCCCTGAAGAACACACCCTATCACACCTGGTGGAATGGGAAGATGCCTTCAAGGAGAGGTGATCTCAGTAATAATGTGACCCTGTGCTATCTGGGGATTTAAAGGTGATAACCAACATCTTGTGCTGCATCCAGAAAGAGGCTGACATCCAGTGCAGGTTGTTCAGCAACGGTGTAATACAGTATGAGTGAGTCATGAACCATAATAACTATCTGTACCATTAGATTATGGACCCAGTTTTACTTCCAGATGGTCTTCAAAAGGAACCACATGTAGCATGTATTGTGATAATCCAACTGAGAAATAACGAAAGTGTAGTACTTCTATCAATGTTAAAAAAAAAAAGATGACAAATTGGCCAGAATGCTTCTATATGACTTTAGGGAATTAAATCATCCCTTGAGGCTTTTCAGGCTTCAGCTGCTTAATTAACTTTGGAAATAGAGACAGGGAGCCACTCAGGAAGAGAGGGGCTTGTTGGATAAATTGAAAATATAGAGAAGTTCTGCTGCGTAAAATTGGTGGAAACGAAACCTGTACAGTTGTATTGAAATGTAGCAATAAAATTGCAAATGAGGATTGAATCTCTCCTGAGAAAGATATGGTTTTCTTTTTGTTTTTGTAAATAATTTGCTATTGTTTTCCTTTACAAAGTTATTCAACCTTGCATTTCAATCTACAGATCTGGATTTCCCAGATAATCTCCCATTCAAATACTAACCAGAGTCATTCTTATTTAGCTTTCTAGATCAGCCTGTGCTTGAAACACTGGTGGCTCAGTAAGTGAAGCAGAATTCTTACCATATGCTTGGTTTCGGCTTTAAAATATTAAGGTTTTAAAGAAAATATATTATTTTCAAGATAATACAGATGCATGTCTGTATTTATATTTCAGGACTAATCTGCTAATGTCTGCTTTTGATGTCTTCTTGTTACATTTTTAACAGGAAGGATTCACTGTTCAGAGACTGGGATTTCAAACTCTACCTACTAAAGTCTGAAATGCAATACATACTGATTATTTCCTTTATAAAACTAACAATTGCTAGCATAGACATTTTGATGCCTAAAGAATTGGCTTCCTGATAGCAAAGATGGGTCTAGGAACAGAAAATAGTAGTTGCAAACAATGAAGCCCCTGGTACACAAGAGTAAAATGTAAGTCATACTTGAAGTTCTGATCCATAAAAGCCAGTAAATATTTAATTGCTGAAGAATGATAGACATTAAAACATTAACAAGGGTTTTTGTTTGTTTACTTGCTTGTTTTGTGGAAAACATCTATACAATTAGAAAATCAATAAAATAATTAATGGACAGAAGGTCAATTACTAGTGAAACGGAAAACAGTTGATATATACTGTTGGATGAATAAAAGCATCAGTTAGTATTTCCATTTGAACATGCATGGCAATTTTTCCTCTCTTCCCAGAAGCCCACAATGTTGGAAACAAAAGGAAAATGTCACATACTGTATTTCTGTATTAGACTCAGTACTATGACCTCTTATAACAGTGGTTCTCAATCTTTTTAATGCCGTGACCCCCAACCGGTCGTAAGTTGAGGACTAAACCGGTCATAAGTTGAGGTCTACGCAACCGGTCGTAAGTCGAGGACCTTCCCTGCCATGGACCGCCGCGCATGCATGGTGCCGCCCCCTACACTGGCCGAGGCGTAGCTGGCAAGAGGCAGAGACAGAGCAGGCTGACCACCGGCTGGGCCACCAGCTGGCCCAGCCCAAGGGAGGTAAGGCACCCGCCAGAAAAGGGGAAAAAAATGGCGGACAGCCTTGCTTGGCAACCCCCGTGAAATGGTCAATTGACCCCAAATGGGGTCGCAACCCATAGGTTGAGAACTGCTGTCTTATAAGGACAGGAAGTGTGTTACTAAGATTCATATGACTCATATTATTATTGTTGTTATTTCATATGAATCATATGATTCACATGATTAACATATTGATTCATATGATTCATATACAGCAAAATTATAGCAAATCTTAAAGTGGTTGGTTTTAGAACCTCACATTACCTTCCATGGGATATAAAAATACTACCATTTTAAGATACTAGGCAAGAAATGAAATCCTACCCATGAAAATGTTACTTTTTGTTAATATATTGACTAAAATAATTTCCTCTAATTAACTGTAGTTAATCTAGATCAGGGGTGTCAAATTGCCGGCCCATGGGACGGTTTCATCATACCGAAGCTATGCCTACCCCATTGCCAGCAATGCAAAAAGAGTCACAATATGTCATGACATGTCATGTGATGGGGCGAGTTTGACACCCGTGATCTAGATCCTCTTTGTTTTAAAGCAATTGATTTAAATCCAAAAGGGCAGCAAAATCCCATATAGTCTACTTAGAGGTAAGTTACACCTATTAAAGCTGCTTACACTCAAGTAAAGTAGATAGAGGATTAAAGCAAGAGAACATTGGAAGCAGGAATTACAAAGCAAAGGACACTGTTGTTCTTAAGGCAAATGTAGAAAAGTAACCCTCTCTGTTCCTATTGAAATCCTAAGCAATCCTATATTCATTAGATCATTTACCCTTGGTGGTAATAAAGTAGTAAAGAAACAGGAAGAAGCTTCCCATTACTAAAAACAATCTGTTATACAAGGGAAAACAGATTGTCATTACGATAAAAAAAGGAACCAAGGTGAGTTCCAGTTATACTTTCTGAAACCTCTGCAGAGTGTTAAAATACACATTTGCACACACATAAATGTGAATTGGGTAGTGGAGAAAAAGAATGAATGCTCCCCTTCCAACACTTGGCAGAATTCATTGACTTTGTGGACAGAAGAAGGTGCATCTATGCTAGACCGAGGAGATGATGATGATGATGATAATGATGATGATGATGATGATGATGATGATGATAATAATAATAATAATAATAATAATAATAATAATAATAATAATAATAATAATATGATATCTGTAATACCATCAAACATCCACATCTGCCTATCCCAGGTCCTGGGTAAGGACTCGATAGGTAGACAAAATGCCAAATCCAGTCTGAACATCTGGCTGACTGTGCGATGATCGATAATAATAATAGAATTGGAAGGAGCCTTAGAGATCTTCTAGTCCAACTTCCTGCTCAGGCAGGAAATACCATTTCTTTCCTTTTTTTTAATTGAAAAGTTTTATACAATATACATCCCAAGACCCACCCACCTCTCTCACCCCTCCCCCACTTTCCAGAGCTGAATACAGGGTTATAAATAAACAATCAAACTCTAAAAAAAAACATTACCCAACTATTCAAGTAACCAAGTCCATAATGCACTTTAACTCCCTTATAACATAAATATAAACAAATTAAAAATAAACATAATATAAACAAATCAATATTGTTAAACCATACTAAAACTAATAAAAAAAACTATTAATAATACTCTAAAGTTTACTCATAGGCTAAATGAAACTTTTTAATCCCATATTTATTCTGAATATAATCTATCCATCTTCTCCAAACCGAAATATATCTTTCTTGTGAGTGATCCTTTAAGTAAGCAGAAATTTTTGCATCATCATCATTTCTGCTAAATTTGACACCTTAAGCATCCAATCTTCTATAGAAGACAAAGAATCTTTCTTCCAATATTGCCCTACTAATAACCTTAGTTTCTTTAGCATCACAATCTACAATAACCCTCAACAAAAATAGTTGTGGCGTGAACTTTATCTTTCTTTTAAAAATCTTTTGAATGTTCCACCAAATCTTAATCCAAAAAGCTTTTATATTTCTACAAGTCCACCAAATATGAAAATAGGTTGCATCCAAGCTACCACATCTCCAGCATTTGGGCTGTAAATTGGGATACATATAAGACAGCTTTTTGGGATCCAAATGCCACTTGTAAACATTTTATAAAAAATTTCTCTTAAATTTTGAGCCTGGGTAAATTTTACATTTCTGACCCAAATTACCTCCCATGTATCCAATGAAATCGGTTCTTGAATATTTTGAGCCCATTTTATCATACAATCTTTAACTAAATCCATTTCAGAATCCAATTCTATTAAAACATTATAAATTCTCTTTATGTGGGCTCGATTTGAATCTTTAATTTGTTTTACCAAATTCTCATCCCCTAAAGTAATACCAACCTTTTGATCTAAGCTCCACCTAACCAACAATTGGTTATACTGAAACCAAGACTGCACAATATTTTCTTGCTTTTATAAAGATAAAGAGGAAATACCATTTCAGACAAATGATTGTCCAGTCTCTCCTTAAAGACTTCCAGTGTTGGAGCATTCATAACTTCTGGAGGCAAGTTGTTCTACTGATTAATTGTTCTAACTGTCAGGAAATTTCTCCTTAGTTCTAGGTTGCTTCTCTCCTTAGTTAGTTTCTGTCCATTGCTTATTGTCCTGCTTTTAGGTGCTTTGGAGAATAGCTTGACTCCTTCTTCTTTGTGGCAGCCCCTGAGATATTGGAAGACTGCTATCATGTCTCCCCTAGTACTTCTCTTCATTAAACTAGACATACTGAATTCCAGCAACCGTTCTTTATATGTTTTAGCTTCCAGTCCCCCTAATCATGTTACGTTTTGGTTAATGATGTCCATAGATATGGATAAGGGATGTTTAAAATATTCTTTGCATTGTTTTGTTCTAAGAACAGCAAGTTTGTGTGGTTTATATCCAGGAAAGCAGATAAAATCCAAGGATGTTATGGGTAATGTAAGGAGGCTAAGAGATGATTGAAAAGTGCCTACTGAATATGCTGCACTAGAAGTAAAGGGCAGGGATGACAGTGAAGGGTGGGAGAAGTAGAATAAGATAGTGGAGAGAGGATGGCAGAGTTGTGAGGTGTACAAGCCTTGATCATCTTGGTCCAGATTTTACTTTTCCTGCATAACCCCTGAGGAAATATTTTTTTTTCTCCATGATTAATTTTAGAAGAGCAAAATAAGTATATTTTGTCTGCTAAAGTAATGGTGTTCCTTGGGTACAACTAATGATAAGAGTGCTACTTTCTCTCACAGTAATATTCATGTGCCCCAAATCAGTTTTTTTTTCTTATCTGGCTCCTAATTTGCATATATAAAAAAGTTTTGTATTGTTTTCAAAATATATGTCTGTTGTGTATAGGATAGTTTATACAAAAATAGCACATTGAGAAACTCACATTCAGAATAGTTCTAAAGCAGCAGTTCTCAACCTATGGGTCGCGACCCCATTTGGGGTCGATTGACCATTTCACAGGAGTCGCCAAGTAAGGCTGTCCATCATTTTTTCCCCTTTTCCGGCAGGTGCCTTACCTCCCATGGGGCCAGCTGGTGGCCCAGCTGGTGGTCGGCCTGGTCCATCTCTGCCACTTGCCAGTTACGCTTCGGCCGGCGCAGGGGGTGGCACCACACATGCACGGTGCTCCTGGGCAGGGAAAGTCCTCGACTTACAACCGGTTGGGTAGTCCTCAACTTATAACCGGTTTAGTCATTGACTTATGACCAGTTTAGTCCTCGACTTATGACCGGTTTAGTCCTCGACGTACGACCAGTTGGGGGTCGCGGCATTAAAAAGGTTGAGAACCACTGTTCTAAAATCTCATGTTTTCTATGCTGGAGATTTAGTGTTTTTCAAACTTGGTAACTTTAACATGTGTGGGCTTCAATTCCCATAATTCACCAGTTAACTAGGTTGATTAGCTGGGGAATTCTGGGAATTCAAGCCCACTCATCTTATAGTTGCCAAGTTTGATAAATATTAATTTAAAGGAACATTAGTGCATATTCAATGGGCAAATCCTTTCACACTCTTTTTATGTTATAGATATAGTAAATACTGTAGTTGAACATGTTTACTTTCAAAGATATAAATGTGAGGTTATACTCCCAAAATGTGAAAATTCCTATATATGAAGAGCTTTGAATATATTATGTCTCGATAGAAGTAAACCATGATTCTCTATCTTTACAAAGATGTATGGACACTAGATTTTAAAACCATTGTCATCAAATGCAGCATTTTGGAGACCTAAATGAAGATGACACTATGAGCAGCATATTTTGCTTGATATTAGATAACGAATCACATCATACAGTTAGATCATTATACAATAGAAATTACTGATGATAGATAGATACAGTGGTGGGATTCAAATATGTGAACAACCGGTTCTCTGTGTCAATGCCACTTCTGGGAGTCCATTCTGGGTCTGGGCAACAAAAAAATAGCTACTGGTTCTGCCAAACTGGTGCGAACTGGCTGAATCCCACTACTGGATAGATAGATGATAGGTAGATAGATATAGATCAATTATTTTATAAATATATCCAAAATGAGAATGACAGCTTAGAAACATCTCTTAGATTAAATACAGTATAACTTTTAAAATACCAGGAATAATGTTCATCTTTATTGATGGTGCATATAAAGCCCCACCAGAAGCTCAGAAGAAATGAACTGCCCATCTTAAGTTTCCTAAACTAAATTGCAATTGAGCCTAAATATTTCAGAGAGAGAGAGAGAGAGAGAGAGAGAGAGAGAGAGAGAGAGAGAGAGAGAGAGAGAGAGAGAGAGAGAGAGAGAGAGAGAGAGAGAGAGAGAGAGAGAGAGAGAGAGAGAGAGAGAGAATGCCAACTATAACTAAGATATTAAAGGATCCAATCAGATTGGATCCTGCAACATTATCCTGGGACATGTATATTCGCCTTCATTTGTAAGATATTAAATGTTGACAACTATTTATAGAGTATTTTTTCCAGCAGTAGCATAATGTGAGTTAATTTATGCTTTTTTGTGATATGGGGAGATTGGAATACATCATTAAAATACACACATTAATGTGCCAAAGTTATTAAAGCTATAAATCCTCCCCCATGGTACAGATGAATTTAATAAATTACAGGAATGCCATTATTCTATACTACAACTTTGAGCATTAAACTATTTTACTTTCAAATTTATCATGACCATAGATCTATTTTTTAAAAATTTAATTTATTATACTAGTAAAAGTGACTGAAAAGTATACATAAAATATTCTCATCGTAATATATATATATATATATATATATACATACATATACATATACAGTGCTTTTTTTCTAAAAAAAAAAAAGGTGCTGGAACTCACACGTCATACAACCCACCTTGCCTACCCTACAAGGTTCCATCCAAAAAAAGGTGCTGGAACTCCATTCTGGGCGTTCTATGAGAAAATGCTCTGTGTATGTGTGTGTATGTGTGTATGTCTATATATATATATATATATATATATATATATATATATATATATATATATATATATATATATATATATCTTTGCTCTGATGATGTTAATAGGTTGTTAATGAAAGTTTAGCAATTAAAAAAAAAACCCTTTTGCCTTACATCCCGGAGTTCGTTGTTTTTATCTTATTGACTTTATACATATATATATAAATATACATATACATATATATGTATGTATGTATGTATGTAAGGATCAATACATTTGAGGGAAAAGACAGTATATTTAAATTGTATACTGTTTATTGATAACAAATCAGTTAATCAATCAATTTAGTATGCCAATAGAAGAAAATATGGTTCAGAAATCAACTGTGGAGTCCTTGGTATTCTCTGAGTACCAAATTGTGTGGAAAAGGATTAGTGAAAATACAGAAATTATATAAGTGAGCTTTTACAAGTTCAAAACAACGATTCCTAAGAAAATAAGGTAGCCTCTTCAATAAAAATTAAGTTTTTTTATTTCCTCCTCCTTCACCTCCTCCTCCTCCACCTCCTCCTCCTCCTTCTCCTTCTTCTCAAAATGCAGATATTTTATGGATTCTTTAACACAAACATTATAAATCTGTGTAACCTGAAAAAAAGCCTTCAACTGTCTACCCTGTTCCAGGTTTGGTAGAGTTAGGATTAGGGTCTTCTCATGATAGTCTATCTTGTCTGCAAATTTCATTCTTTTCATACAACATAACATAAGGAATTGCCAGTGGTTATACATTCATTTTTTTTTTGGGAATAGAAAATGAGATGGTGGTGTTCTACTTCTCCTAAATGATACAAAAAGAATTGGGATCAAAATGTGATGAACTGTAGCCATGCAATTATTTTCATTTTGTCATATTGAATATCAAGCCCTGAAATAGTTTCAGCTGACTTTGAACTGTCACACACAAACATTTCAGAAGGAGAGCTCATCTGAAAAAATAAATAAATATGCCGTTGGCATGATGGAGGAAGGACGGGCAGGAGGAGACAGGAAAAAGCAACAAGTCAAAGTTTTAGATTTACAGATGACATTATTCCCAAATTCATCCATTAACAAGAGGTAGCTATACCATAACAACAAAACTGATCTAGATCCCCCCCCCAATATTTAGGCAAGGGGTAAAAAAAAATCAACAAAGCTGTATTTTCTTCATCCTTACTCTGCACTATTAATTTCCTCATGATTAGTCTGGCCTGCCAAGTCTTCCAATGGATGGATCATATGGGTCCAAACAATGTAAGGACAATAATTTAGGATTCTCCATTAGGTTCCTTTTTCAAGTGCTACAGAAGAGTGGAGAGATAAGTAGCCTGGGCACTACAGTGCTTTCATCCATTTTCTATGGCACAGACTATTTTAATTTAATGAGTTAAATCTTTAGATCTTCAGTAAAACTGACTCTTAATTTCCTGTTCAAGGTTAAATCATGCCTCCTAATAATTACTTTACAAAGAGCTATCTTGCAGGAATATACTGTAGATGAAAAAAAAAGAACTTTCCCCAGATGATATATAGATTGCAGGTGAATCTTTAAAGTCTTCAAAGAAGACTGGTTTTCAACCCAAGACAAGCAAGCAGATGCACACACACACACATACACACACACACACACAAACACACACAAACCAACAACAACAACAAAACCCTAGAGCAAGTGTTTTGTAGAAATGTCCAGCATCCTCTAAGCTCTTTCTGATAGGCAAACTAGAAACTTAAGACTTTATATCAAAAGGTCACAGACCTTTAATATCCAATATAATACGAATACTCAGCAAGGAGATAAAACTTCAGATCCACATTGTTACAGATTTTCACTGAGTTTATTGAACTCTGGAAGAGTGGTTGTTGCTATGTTCTTTTTATCTTTCTATTTAGGTAATACTCAAAAGAGTAGAAAGGAGTTCTTAATTTAGTACATTCTCTCAATTTTTCTCCATAGAAAGAACTATTTTAAATAGGTTGCCAACAACAGAGAAGTGGAATGGAATAAATGACATTTTGAGCCAGGATGCAGATCCAGTCTAAAAGGGATCAGTATCACCTGATAATTTTGGAAAGACAAAATAAAAGAATATAGCAGATCAGAGGCAGGTTTAAGGGTGGAGAATGACTAGTATGCCCAATATGATAGTTTTCTGACTCTGAAATTGCAGTATAAGCAAACTCACTTAACCACCTACAGAAAAAAAATGAACTGGAATAAGGAAGAAGTTAGATTACTTCAGACCTTTTTATTATTCTTAACTAAAGTTATCTTGCCCTCTACTAGCACACCTTTAAGACCTTGTAATTTGCAGGGTTGCATTAATCTACGTCCTGCAGATGTAGCTTAAAGAATATTCAGAAGTAACACATTATTACAGAACTGCTTCTCATTATAAAAATAAAACATTTATGAGGGAAAAATAGGTCTGGGCTAGTGAAGATATCCCAGTGAAATATTCATTTACTTCAAAACTACTGAAAAAGATATGTTAATGTTTTTTTGAGAACAGTCTCCATCCTGCCTGAAAATATGAACTTCTTCACTAAGTAATAAGTGGAAGTCCTCTACCTTTGATCATGATTGTTTGATATAATAGCAGGAGAGAAGTAGCACTTCAGCAGAAAAGTAGCAGCAGATGCCAAGAGAACTAAAGCAAGAGAGCGATTCTCGACATCCTCTGAATGGACATGAGCTCCAAGCCTGCTGACTCAGATCTAGGAACAGTTTAATAGCAAAAACAAACATTCTTGATGGTACACAAGAACAAAATTAAATTAAAAGATGGAGGAAGGCAACTATCGAACAAGGAATAACATTAAAGGGGGATATGGCTGAAGAATCTGGCCTTATACTACTTAGCGGACCCTGAATAAATTGAGAACTAGAGTGCCTAAATGTAAAACAAATAGGCTCAAGTGGAGGTTCTTAGTGGATAACAACATGCTGTGTGAATGTGGAGAAACATAGAGCCTGGCCCATCTGCTGGTATGTTGGCTTCTACCAGAAACATATAGTGATAATGACTTATTTTTGGCTAATTACAAAGTCAAGAAGGTGGCTTCATACTGGCAGTTTGAAGATTGATCTAGACATGAAAAAAGAAGATGTTTGACATAGTAGTTGAATATTAGATTAGGATTCAGAAAACTGAGGCTCCTGGTTTCATAAACAATAAAACTGACTGGGTAGTGAATAATGTACCTCTTGAGGTTTTGCTCCTTAGAATTAGATCAAAAATTAAAACACCAGGCTGTGGGGGGTGTTTTCTTCTAATACTTCTGATTTTACTTGTTTTGCTAGTTCCCTAGATAATTCTACAATGGGACAAAGGTCCTACCTTACCTTATATGTCCTGGCAGTTGTACAGAATAGATCCAACTGAAGTTCCTTCCCCTTTTCTATTTTGTACAAATTAAACTGGCTTGGCAGATGAGTGTCATCAGGCTATCTGGAATTCAGGATATTTTTTGAAGGGGATCTTTTGCAATATATGACTTGGGATGCAGCTGGAGAGAGGTCAGTTGTAGGGGCAGAATCAAGTCGAGAGACTGTTTGTTACCAACCCAATATCCATCAATGTGTTTTGCCTTCTATACACAAATTGGATAGTTGCCTTTCTAGGGATTTTTTTATATTTATTATTATTCTCCTTTGCATTGTTTATGGACTAGGACTAACTTGGAGTGGTCTGACCTGAAATGATAAATGTCCCTCTTTGGAGTGTGGCTGACATGAGAAATGGGAGGAGAAAAGGTAGAAGGGAATGGTTGGATGTGGATGCTTGGCGACCCATGGAAATTGTTTTAACCTTTAAATTATCCAAGGTTAAAGTGCAGAAGAAGCCATTGTCATCTGCTGTGAGAGTGAGGGTGAAATTGACTGGTTCAGTGGCCTGGAAGGAAGACAGTATGGGTAGAGGTGGGGAGGGAGGCTGTTCCATTAAAGTTGTGAAGGGATATATGTGTAGGAGAAGAGCAGACAAGCTGGAGAAAGGGGTAAATCATGTCATCAGTTTAGAATCCTTGCATTGCCATGAGAGACCCAAATCCAACCCTTCTTGAACTCTGTTCAACCTTATCCTGCACCAATTTAGTGCTGACTCTTGTGTAGGCTTCAATAAATTGTTTATAGATCAGCCTACACAAATGGTCCTGACCAGTGCTTTTTTTCTAAAAAAAAAAAAAAGGTGCTGGAACTCACACACATCATACAACCCTCCTTGCCTACCCTACAAGGTTCCATCCAAAAAATGGTGCCAGAATTCCGTTCTGGGCTTTCTATGAGAAAAAAAGCCCTGGTCCTGACAATATGGTAGAAAGCTGAGAGCAAGGCATGCTTAATTAAAGCAGGATCAGTGGATGTTTTACTCTCCAGCCCTCAGCTTTTATACCCAAAGACAAATCATCACATAATTGAGTGCATTTAACTCTGTCTGCTATTATAAATGTAAGTTCATTATGTAATAAGACTACATCATTCATGATAAGATTGTGGATGAGCCAGTTGTTTGGTGTTTATAATTGAAACTTAGATGGGGCTGGAAAGATGAAATCCTATCTTGGAGATATGTCCACTTGGTTTTGAATTTGGCATCAGTTTGGCATCAGCCACCAACTCAGGATGGGTGAGTGGGGAGATGGCAGTTGTGATCTATAATAATTAAAAAGCAGGGGTGTCAAACTGCTGGCCTGTAGGCTGGATGCATCATAGCAAAACCACGCCCATCCCATTGCTGGCAATGGAAAAAAAGTTGCGATATGTTGCGACACATCACATGATGTTGCAAGTTTGACACCCCTGACTTAAAGGTTTTGAGAGGCTTTCTCTGCAAACAAGTACATCAATCCTGATGGTTTTCTGAGCAACTTAAAGAGATGAACTATAAGAAGACACTCCAAAAGCACCATTGGGAGAAGACAAAGAATAGTTGAAGAAGCATGAATAAGAAACATATTAGAGATTATATCGATGAGACCCAAAGCATGATGACTCTAGTCTGATTGTATGAAAAGGGAGAAACTACAAGAGACAGGCAATTCCTCAAATGCATATAGGTTACAGGGTCATAACCAGCATCTTCAATTGCATCCAAAGGTTTACTGGTAAGTAGTTCAGGTAGCTCACAAGCAGTGCAGTTACATGGGCATAGAATTGCAGATGCCTTATACCTAAAAAGACAATACAGATGTGAACTGTAGATTTAGCATAAATAAATGGCAGCCCTTTCCAAAATAGTTGCAAAACTGCTAATAAATGAGAGAAGAGGCAGGCAGATGTTGTGGCATCTAGCTCCTTAAAATAGCATCACATTTTCAATCTTTGTTTTAGGACTTAATATTTAAATGTTATTTTTAAAATCTATCTAAATAGATTTTTGTAATCCATCTGTCTGTCTGTCTGTCTATCTATCTGTCTGTCTCTCTGTCTGTCTGTCTGTCTATCATCTCAAATACATTTCCCTAAGTGGCTTACAACAGTTAGAAACATAATATTAAAGATGATATTAAATAGTGACCATATTAATTTTTTAATATTGAAATTAGCCTGTGGTTAAAAACAGGACTCTATAGAGATAAATTATTTTATACTTACTTATCCACAAACACCGAGTTAAATTAATCATAGAAAAATAAAATATTCAATTCATTGTACATTGCCAACTTAAAGAACGGTAGCTTGGACGTTGCTATTATAATTTTCTAACAAGAAAATTGATATTGATATTGATACTATCTGTAGATGCTTAATTAAAAAAAATGGAAAACAAGAAAAGAATCCTTGGGAAAAGGAATCATTGGGTGACTCAATATGTAGTGTTGTTGCTAACAGTATAATGCTTTGCCCAAGGATATATACCTGTTGTACTGGATTTTACAGCTATTTCTGTTTGGGGTACATAAACATTACCATCTTAAGATAATAAAGAGTGGTGAGTAGATTTTACATTAAAAAAAACACCTTACAGAGTATAATGTACTATGAAGCAAGGAAGACCTTTCTCACCTATTTATTCACAACTTACTTAGGCCTAGTGACGCATTTAGCAGAGGGCTCCAAGGACAGTTCAGAACGAAATGATTTAATATATTGTGTTATATAACAAATTCAACTTTGTCATAGATAGATTTTTTGGGTAGTCATTTCCTGATTAAGATACATGTACTTGGGGAAAAAAGGAGGGGAAAAGAAACATTTATTTTTGTCTAAGCTTGTAGACATCTTAGGTTGCTTTGATTATGCAATAAATGAAGCAATAAAGTGAAACAAACAAACTTTGGTGCTATTTGTTGCCACAGATTCCCTTTATGTACCAGTAGAGCCAAATGAAGCTCTGATCACTTTGATAACATTCATTGACAAAGATACCAGAAAAGAGCTAGATGACAGACCCTCCAGAAATATAGATAGCATATCTTGTTTATTTATTTAAAAGACTGATATGGCTGCTCATGTAAGGCAAATTTAGATGGCTTATAACAATCATAAAACCAATAAATAAAAGTTTTATATACTAAAATATAAAACAATGAAGAAAAACCCTGCACTTCAATCACCCCACCTTGGAATGCCTCATGGTGGGTTTACCTACCCTCTTCCATGTATTCTACAATATAACCTCACTGCTTCAATCATAGGCCAAGTCTTAATGGCTAGAAGAATAGAGGCCTATCAAATCACTGATGGGAAGGAATTCCACAAGATAGGGGCAGCCAAAGGCCCAGTTGCAAGATCCTCACTAGATGGCAAGATTTCTGAGAGGAAACATGCAGTGGGCACACTCTGTATGATCTAGTGAGATGGGCAGATATTCTCATGAAAAGGGAGTCCTGTGCCATGTAGGGCTTCTTCAGTACCACCACTTGGAAGCAGGAGAAGAAGAAAAAAAGATATATTGAGCATGCAAGTGAGTTTCATGAATGCATTTCACTGTCCACTTTCTGACCCTGAATACTGAACAAGACTCCTATTGGCCTGATCCATCAGAGCTCTGTGTTCTTAAAAGAGGTGACATCAGTGGTGAGATTCAAATATATGAACAACCAGTTCCCTGTGTGGATGCCGCTTCCGGAAGTTCCTTTTGGGCCTGGGCAACAGAACTGGTGCAAACTGGCTGAATCCCATCACTGGGTGGCATCATTGAGAGAGGGGAAACTCATTAAGAATATTTTGCCTCTATAAAGATAGTGTCAGTGCAAAATTGATCTCCAAAGCAATCCCTGAAACACGTCCCAAGCTTCTCGGATGAGAAGCAAAATGCTTTCCAGGAAAAACCAAGAAAGTCCAGTTGACTTTTGAAAAGGACTGTTGGGGCAACCATGACTGAAAATCTCCATAGACAACACCTGAAACACTCACCTTGTCAAGTCCACGGAGAGCCATAGTACTGAATATTAATAGATATAGTGAGCCAAAAGTTCATAAGGGGCTTATAAGAAGTCCTTTTCCCCTTATTTGAGACCCTTAGTGCCGCCACTTGTTCACCTTTGAATTTTGATCCTGAATATGGCAAAGATGTAGATGTCTTTAAGAAAAAAAAAACCAAACAAACAAAAATTTAAAAACTCTATTCAAATTTAGCACCTGCAAAACTATCACTAATTCCTTAGGCTGATCATCTTTTATGCCAGGCAATTAACTGTAATGGGATCCAAGCAATCACATTCTGCCTATCTTTTCTGTGGGATGCATTAAGTCATCCCTGTAGAGATGTAAAATTCCAGCAATGCTAAATTGTGTGTGCTGGATAGAAGTTCACACTGCAGCCTCGGGAAAGTTTCTGCTTTCATCACAGTTTGTGTAATTATATGTGTTAATCTCCATTCCATCATTTATCTAATTAGCACAAGCTGGCTTCAAATCTCTTTGTTTAAAGAACACATATAAGGTGCCAGAATATAAAGTAGACTTGAACTTTTGCTTTCTTAAGGATGAAGTACAAAATTTCAGTATTTTCTAAGCAGCACTGGCATACTGAAAGAAACACACAAGAGAATGGGAAATTTGAGGCCAAAGAAATTTATCCTCTAAAATTATCTTACCTCCAAGATTCTTTCATAATCTCTGACATATTATCTCTTCATTTTCTAGCATTGGAAAACTATCCATTTTTACATTAAAAGGGACTGTGTGCTGCACTGCTCCTTATGATGGTTACCAAATAGCTCCATATACAGGCATCCACTGAATCTGGACATTCAATCAGCAAATACAAAAACAAAGAAAAAAGAAAAAAAGAAATGAAAACTGTTTTCCAATTTCTTCAGCCACCCACCTCAGACATCTATATAAATAAAGTAATTTCTCCTTCGTTTTTAATAAGCACCCACATACATTACTCTATTTTTAAAGATAGCAAGCATTTACCAAATCAACCTTTTGATCTGTCTAATTTAATACTATGTAATACAGGACTGGACAACTTTTTGGTGGTTGAAGTTGAGAGTATTTCTGAGATAACTAGAGCTTTAGTTTTTCCTCCTTTTCTCCCTTTCACCATACTAAGCCAGTTTTAGGCTTTTGTGCCCTTACCTTTTGGCAGTTGTCTGTGGAGGTTTAAAAAGAAAAAAAAAATGTGGGGAAGTTGAAGAAGAAACATTTAGCCCAATTTCACAAAATAAGCTTGCAGGATACTTAAAACTAAAGGCAAAAATAACCTTAATCTTGAGAAGGGATCTAAAGAAAATGAAATCACCTCAAAAGTATATACAAAAATATTGCCCTGAGGAAACAAAGGTGAAACTTGCAGAACCTTTTCTTAAGGAGTATTTCTGTGTATAGCACTTAAGAGTAATTTCTGTTTGCAATCGAGTTTTAAAATGTAGCATTTGTCCCTTACTTCTAAGGCATTCAATAAAGAAGATTGTGCATTGATAATGGATATCAGTAAAAGAGAAAGCTGTGCATTTATTGGTGAAAAAAAAAACACACTGAAATATGGGAGAGAGCAATCCAGTAACTCTGATACATGAAATGACTCATTTAAACATTTATCTCATGTCTTAAATCAGCGGATTACCATTCAATAAAAACAGACAGTTTACAATCTGAAAAAGCGAGACATAAACCACACAACACTGTTGAGGGAATGAATAGTCAAGTCACGGTTCTTCAAACGATCACTACTCAATAAAGTAATACTTGAAAAATAAACATAATGGCTGTAAGATAAGATTTTGTTCTTCACCTAACTTGATGAAATGACCATCTTTGTCTCAAAGAATGATTTAAGATTTCATTTTATATATTTAAATTTAAAGAGACAAATTTCCCAGGAAAAATTGTTACTGTAGGTGAGAAAAATCTACCCAATAAACTGATACTAAGCCATATTAGAAGGTATTTCAATATAGATTATAATAACTCGTTTGGCAGGAAGGTCTGCTGAAATTAATTGGAGTTACACATGGGGTTATATTGTATATTGCTTATAGTTCAGCCTATGAAGAACATATCAACCTAATTAATTACAAAATAATTAGATTTGCATGAAACTAAAAGCAAACCATCATAAACCTCATTGAAATTTCCTGTCCGATTAATGAGAACACCAACCAGCATCGGGGCTGATCAAAGATAATTGTCCCCTAGTGATTCAATTACCAAAAGAAGTTTGTAACAAAGAGATTCACTGTTATATTTACATTTCTTAGTAGAACACAAACCATGACCATTGTTAAGGAAAAATAATTTTCTATCCAAAACCATCAACAAAAATATTATTTATAAACAATTATCTTTATAAACATAATCATGATAAATTAAATACAATTCATTCACCATGAGTCTTAATTCTGCTCAAGCTTCTTGTAGAGTGAGACTTTTCATCTATTCAGTTGCTCTGATTTCTAGTTACATGATACATTTTTGGTAATCCTTTACCAAAAATTCAGAATTCAGACAACAATCTGTCAAAAACACAGCACCCTTACTACATTCTTTGACAAAGTGACTTAATTAGTGGCTCAGTGAAATCTGTGGACATATTACAGTTGGACTTTAGTAAGGCATTTGACAAAGTAAAGCACAACCTATTTCTTGGTAAGATAGAAAAATTGGGATGGATAGCATCACCACTAGCTGGATTTGTACCTATCTAACCAACCACACTCAGTATGTAGTCCCCAATGGAGCTACCTCATCATGGAAGGAAGCATGCAATGAAGAATCTAAAGATTCTGTTTTAAGTCCAATACTCTTCAACATCTTCACAAACAATATAGATTAGAGCATAGAAATGGGACTCATCAAATTACTCTCTATATTGGTTTTAAAGCCTTGTTTCCATTTTGTGATAGTGAATTCCACACAATCATTATTTTTTCTAGTTATAACCCACCACTTTTTCTGCCTTCTTTCATCTGCTATCAATCAAATGTGTACAACAGGGAATACAGCAGTGGTTCTCAACCTGTGGGTCGGGACCCCATTTGGGGTCAAACGACCATTTCACGGGGGTTGCCAAACAACGCAGTCCATCATTTTTTTCCCCTTTTCCTTAGCTGTGCTACTCCCTTTTATTCTATTGGCTTTTGAAAGCCAATAGGAATTGTCCAGGCTGTCTCTGCCCTGCTGAGCCTGCCAAAAGTCCCATTCTGCAAACGGTGCTGCACCAGTTGAGTAGTCCTTGACTTACGACCGGTTGAGTAGTCTTTGACTTACAACCGGTTGGGGGTCGCGGCATTAAAAAGGTTGAGAACCACTGGAATACAGGTTATGTGTACTGCTGTTTTGTATGGCGTTAAGATCAACATATAATTCTAAACACTGTTCAATATTATGAGACTTTTTTGTTTGGTAATGCTAGCTGTTGTTTTTACAAAACTTATCAGATGTTGCCAATACCCTTTTTGCTTTAAGATAAATTCTCACATGGGACAACAGAGCACCTGAATTGATGGCAATATCTGTTAAGATGATTCTAACGATCCTTAAGGATTTTCTGCTAGAGTGAAAGAAGACTATGGAATTACTTTTGGTATAATCTTTCTTGTCTGAAATTCAGTAATATTATCCTTTTGATAATATTGTTTTGTAAGAAGAAGATTGAATTTGTAGTGAAATCTACAGTTTTTTTATGTGTTTGGTGGAATTTTGCTTTCATTAAAGTCTTTGTATAGCCTTAAACCTGGATAAGTCCACAAGGTTTCCTTGGAGATTGGAGTGACAAGTCAGGAGGACCGGCAGAAAGTCCATTCAGAACACACCATCTTGTGGAGAAATGCCTTTCATTGCCCAATTTTTATCCTAGCAAGCTTGAAACTATAAGATTGTTAATGTGCTTTTGTTCTGTAAGATGTTATTGAGGATTAAGACCATTTGCTTATAAAAATCCAGCCCATAAATGTAGAAGATAGTTCTAATTCCAGCCCATAAATTGAGATGATAGTTTTTCTCAAAAGCTTACTCTCAAAATAATTAGAAAAAAAGAAATAATTCAGTATTTGTATTTAATTATTTCATTGTATAGGATGATGTAGAGGTTAAACCAAAGAGATCATGAGTTCTAGTCTTTTCTTAGGCACAAAATCAGCTGGGTGACTTTGGATCAGTCATGTTTTCTCAGCCCTAGGAAGTAAGCAATGACAGATGACTTCAAAGGTCTCATCAGAGGAGCCAGACAAATCTGTCTCCCACATAAACAATATGATGAGATGTAATTTACATAAGATATGCTGCTGTGTGATCAACAGACTAAATTAGGTGTTGGAATTTCAGGATATCTGGATGAAAAATGGGCTACAAGACTCAGGACTGTTGACTAGTACTAGCTAATGCATGACTACTGGCAGAAAAGTTCTTTACCAATTGCAAATATACAAAGATTGAAAACAAAGAAATAATTATCTATTATTACAAATCAAGTCCAGTGAGAGGATATCTGGAAAGAATGTACCAGTTCTAGAAAGAATAACATCCAGAATCAGAAAGAACAGAAAAGAGACTAGTTGATCTATGTTCATTTATAATATGAAACAAGGTATTCATAGAAGCAGAATTGGATGGATTGCAAAGATCTATCCAGGGCAAGGACATCAAAGCTTTGCTAGAAGTAGCTCAGACTGTAATGAAAAACCAGGGACAATTGGCAGTAGAGGAAACCATCATAGCTAATAAATTGTTTTCATTCTAAAACTAGACATCCTTCCCAAGCCTTCTCCTCAGAAAGAACAAAGCCCTCTAACTAAAAAAAGGAAAAGAATTGAAACAAAGAATTACTGAGGATTCAAAATAGCACAAAAACAACAGAATAAGATTGCCTGCACTGACATTTGTTTAAAGAAACAACATAAATATTAAAAGATGTCAATAAAGTAATATCAAATACAAGCACCAGCTCACTACAAGAAACAAACCAACTAATATATACAATGTTTTCAGCTATAACGGAACACCTGGGGTGCAAAATCAAAAAAGAAGAAAAAAAGCCGAACAGTGCACCACCAATATGGAATATTATGTTGGAAAATAAGATCATTATGCTAAGATTGGAGGCAAACAAATTAGAATAACTGAAGAAAAAGAAGCCAAAGAACAAGAAAATCAAAGAATATCTGTTCAAGAAATATCACCTATAAACAAAGATAATCAAGGAAACACGGGAAATAATTGGATAGCAAATAACTGCTATAGAAAATTAATGGATATGAAGCTAGTTGTGGATGCAACTATGGGACAACCCAAAGAAATAAAATAAGAATGCAGCCTGGTTAGAGGACTAGTTAAGAATAAAAAAGAGGTTAATTTAAAAAAACAAAAAACAAAAAACCTCTTATAATAAGAAGTATTGGTTAGCATCAGGTGAAGATGAATTGCATGGTTTTTGGCTGAAACATCTAGTTGGTCTATAACCACTCATCACCAAGCAGTTTAACAACATACTGCAAGGAGATGAAATTGAATATTGTTTAACATCTGGCCAAACCTTACCTGATAAGGAAGGATTCAGCAGAAGGGACAGTACCAGGCAACCAAAGGCTAGCTAATTGCCTGCTTACCAAAAGCTTTCAAATTGCTGGCTGGTATTAGCTGATGCATCCAAGAGCATCTACTGTACTTGAAAACGAGCTCATTCCTAAGTAGAAGGGAAACTATCCAAACAACAGAGGGGCAGAATGTCATCTCCTGACCAACAAGATAGTTTTGGAAAACTGCAAAAGAAGGAAAATCAACTTGAATGTAATTTCAATTGATTAGAAGAAGGCATTTGACTCTTCTCAGATTATTGGGTATTCAAGACAATCAATTAGAAATAACAGAGTCAACATCTTCCTATCTCAAGTCCTGAAAAGGACTAAATAGGTAGATAAAAATGGCAAATCAAGTCTGAACTTCTGTCTGTCTGTACAAGCAACTCTAATAATAATAGCATATTTTAAGGAAATAAACAATATTGTTGCTCTTATAGTTAGGATTAGATCATCTGCAGGAGGAAAGATAATTGGATACTCTCTGAATATGCATGTGTACATCTCTATGGACATAGGTTTTAAGATTTTTACTTAGTCATATAAGAGAAGATTTTAAACATTTTTAAGTTATATGATGTTTTTTCTTATTCTTTATCTCAATTTTTCTTTCTTAAGGAAGAGAACACCAAATATGTGTTGTCTGGCAGGAAGAGTAAGAAGTTTTGCTAAAGATAGACAAAAGTTCTTCTGTAGAACAATAGTGACATCAAGTGGACATTTTTCTGGTCTTCCCAGTGAGCGAAGGAAAAGTTTATGACCTTGGTCAATCTAAAAAAAATATTTTGGGTTTGTTGGGTTGATATTTGACAAGGGCCATTTGGAAATTCCAAGGCTATAGACTAAACTAAAAAGTTGGGAGGGAAATCTTCCAGTAAAATGGCAATAATAAACTACTTCCTTATCCTACCAAGTAAACTATATGAATATATATTTATATATGTCATCATAGGATAATTTTACCAACTTAATCTTGGTCACTTACCCACTAGTTAAGTAGAATGCTTAGTTTACATGCATGTATGTGTGTGTATATATATATATATATATATATATATATATATATATATATATATATATATATATATATATATATATATTTTCTGAGGTTTTCGCGGGTATTTGTATGTAGGTCTTTGGTTGTTCGGGTTTTCTCCCGCGTAAAATTGGAAGTGTCTTGGCGACGTTTCGACGAAGTCCCATTCGTCATCTTCAGGCTGGTGCTTTCAGCTTCGTGCTTTGAGCAGCAATGTGTGGTCTTAGCTGTTTCTTCCTTTTAACTGCCAGTGGGGTATGAACTGATTGGGTGGGAGCTTGGCTGTGTTCTGATTGGGTGGAGGTGTGTTCTGAATGGTTAGGGGCTTGGCTGTGCTCTGATTGGCTGGGGGAGTGTTCTATTTGGTTGTGCTCAGGTTAGTCTGAGTTGCAGACTCAAATCTCAAACCCCTCTGCAACTCAGACTAACCTGAGCACAACCAAACAGAACACTCCCCCAGCCAATCAGAGCACAGCCAAGCCCCTAACCATTCAGAACACACCTCCACCCAATCAGAACACAGCCAAGCTCCCACCCAATCAGTTCATACCCCCACTGGCAGTTAAAAGGAAGAAACAGCTAAGACCACACATTGCTGCTCAAAGCAAGAAGCTGAAAACACCAGCCTGAAGATGACGAATGTGACTTCGTCGAAACGTTGCCAAGACACTTCCAATTTTACGCGGGAGAAAACCCGAACAACCAAAGACCTACATATATATATATATATATATATATATATATATATATATATATATATATACATACACAATGCCTTGGTAAGGCCACACTTGGAATACTGCATTCAGTTTTGGTCACCACGATATAAAAAAGATGTTGAGACTCTAGAAAGAGTACAGAGAAGAGCAACAAAGATATTAGGGGATTGGAGGCTAAAATATATAAGGAACGGTTGCTAGAATTGGGTATGTCTAGTTTAATGAAGAGAAGGACAAGGGGAGACATGATAGCAGTATTCCAATATCTCAGGGGCTGCCATAAAGAAGAGGGAATCAAGCTATGTTCCAAAGCACCTGAAGGCAGGACAAGAAGCAACGGGTGGAAACTAATCAAGGAGAGAAGCAACCTAGAACTAAGGAGAAACTTCCTGACAGAGAGAACAATTAATCAGTGGAACAGCCTGCCTCCAGAAGCAGTAAATATACATTACTCAATCAAATCAACTTGCAACAGTTTAAAGTGAAAATAAAACCAAACACATAGTGAAATCCCATTCAAAGATGAAACCAATAAAACAAGGTACAGTATGTGAAATTAATTAGATAATAAAATAATGATAACCACAGTATTATATCCTATCTACATGGTAACAAACTTGAAATCCCTCAGGCAGATTTCCATTTTAGCCACCTGCCAAAGGGATGCCAAATAATGTGTCAACAGGATTTTTGCAATAAGTCTTACACAGTATTGAGCAACCACAAACCAATTCTCCTTGCTTCTTATCTTTGATAAGTCAGATACAGAGAGAAATCCCCACCCAGTATGAGTAAGTAGGCTGCTTTAATTGGGATTTTTCAAGGTGCCTAGCCATATAGAATTCAATAAGGAAGGTTAAACCTGGCACTTTGAACCTGGAAATCTATTGGAAGCCAAAGCAAGATCCACAATTCAGGTACAATGCAACTGAAGTAGCTTTCATCTAGAAACACATGGGCTGCTGTACTTTATACAAACCAAGTTGTAGTATTTGTCTCAGTATCTGTCTGAGTAATATTATATTTAGCCTCCAGACCCTTTATCATTTTTGTTGCTATTCTCTGAACACTTTCTAGGATCTCCACATCTTTTCTGTATCATGATGACCAAAGAGAAGAACACCATGAGCCACAAGAAAGTTATATTTATATGCTATACAATATGCTTATTATATAAGTAAAGGAAAAAGAATTATAACTGAGTGATAGAAGTAGATGGGGCCAGTAGTGTAAAAGTATATAAACAATCTACTATTCTTAATAGTAAAGAGGGATAAAACATCTGAAGAAAAGAAAAAAAATATTTAGAGGGAAAAAATGACTAAGCCTAGTGTATATGGGCTGCATGAGCACTAGATGGCAGCAAAGAGTCATAGAAAATTCCCACTCTTGGCCACCAGCTTGTGGTGATCTGAATTTTTGCAACTCTATATCTGTCTGTAAAATGTAAGCAGATAAGAAACAGAATAATAGAGAATTCAGCAGTTTTCCCTCTTATTATATGCTGGTCACAGCTCAAGGCCAGTGGTGTTTGTTGCCTCCCTGTCAGAAGGTACCCAATATGAAGAAAAACTGCATGTAATTCCCACTAAAATATTGCTGCTGATTGTGATTTATAACAAACCAGGAGGAAGGAGTTATGTATATATGTCACCATCATGTTAACTATATGTATTTATTGTAATCTAGGTTTAATTTATATTAAGTTAAATGAAGTATTTTTTTTATACTGGTCTAACCCAGTTTTTGGAATCCCAAAAAGTGGCAATAGTGCCAAATACAACCTTTGACCCAAAATATAATTATGCATTTTTCATTTTTGCCAATTTATCTGCCTGGAAATGAAATATACCCTTCATTATCACTCAGGATATAATCTGACATTTCAAAAGGAGGTGTAGGCATCACTAGGAAGCATGATTTTGTTTCTCTGGTATTACTCAAATTAATGAACACATTAATACAATCCATTAAATCAATTTTAGATCTGTAAATGAAGATCTACTTCACAATCTTATTTTATAACTTCCATTTTAATTTGACATTTATTCTCCAAATTTTAAGATATAGCCCAGTTTCTCTGGTAATTTCCCTCAACTTTCATTTCTTTTTCAGTAAGGAATTTATTTTCTGTGAAAATATGACCTTCAACTATGAGATTCAGCCAAGCAGTATGATGGCTTGTTTTTCTGTACCTTCCATTTGTTCAATTATTTTAGCTCATCATCTTTATTTAGCACTTTAAATCACAAGAAATTTACATGCTATGTTCAAAGCATTTCTTTTCCTCAAACATTTCCATCAAATAACTTTGATAGATAAACTATTTGATGGATCAAAGTTATTTCTTTTATTTGATTTTTCTCCACCCACTTAATTCTTCTTTCTGACTCAGGGAAAAAAATCATGCAATGTTACTATAAATAATGCAAATATATGAGATTATACTTACTGTGGCAGTGAGCTCCATAATTAACCCTAACCTAGAGCTTCTTTGTAGAAAAGGAAGAGTAGATCTTATATCCCAGATGAGTTTTGGTTACATTTGTTAATGGGTTAAGCATTAATTCTTTCACATTTCTAAATTATTAGAATTCAAGAAACTGAATATTTATATTATCTGGCAAATTTAGCTTCACTCACACCATGCATATTTTCTACAAGTCCCTATGGGGGGAAGACAAAGGAAATAGACATCTATGTTTAGTGTGTATTTTTATTTATACCTACACAATGATACATGATTGGTTGAAAAAGTTGTTTTCAAAAGGAAGGAAGGAAGGAAGGAAGGAAGGAAGGAAGGAAGGAAGGAAGGAAGGAAGGAAGGAAGGAAGGAAGGAAGTTTATTAGAAAAAATGTAATCTCTTATAAACTGAAAACAATAATCCTGAACCCAACATACATGTGGGAGAACTAGTACATAGGTAATATCTGTGTTTTGATACAGGCAATATCTGTGTAGGGGGAAGAAATTGCCCAGGAAGCCAAGTGAATACCTGGGAAGCAATGCTGAAGCTAGCAACCTTTGTACAAGTTTAACTCAGTTCATTTTAAAGGAAATGCCACTTTTCAGACAGCCCAAAACATGGCAATTTGTGGATGCTTTTAAGCATATATACACCTATCACCACCACCACCACCACCACCACCACCACCACCACCACCACAACCATCGTTGTCATCATCATCATCATCATCATCACCACCACCACCACCACCTCCATCACCATCACCACTTCAGCATAAAAGAATTTTAAAGTGGCATTACTACAAACAAACCTTTGGCAATAGCACCATATCCAATGATAGAAAAATATGTTGCATCTAGGGAAAAGATTCACAGACTCCATAGTTTTCCTAAAGTTGATCAGTTCAGCATAAAGACAGGCTAAGAACCCATGAAGTTAGGATATATTCAGCAGTGGTGCACATTAGCAAACTGGACACTGTCAGAAGCTCTTTATGGACAGCATTCCTTCCTTCAGATACTGCAAATGAAAACTATTCATTGTCTATTGTGGTATAAGAAGCTGCCTTTTTACTCAATTTGTCTGTTATGCTTCATGGACTCAGATTATTAAGAAGTAAGGAAGAATAGGAAATTGTTAAGGCATTCAGGTTCAGTGGGTGATATACCCAATGCACTTTGGAGGAACCCATTTAAAATGTTGAAATAATATCTGAAATAGCAACAAAAGCACTGAGGCATGTCATTAAACAGCCTGATCCTGTACGAAACTAGGAGTACATAATTTTATGTAACGTGTATCTAATTCAGTATAAGGGCAAAGGGCAAATGACACAGCCAAGGAAAACTATTTTAAGATAAGCATTAGAAAGAGAAAATATTCAAAAAGTGAATAAATACACCTAGCATATTATACCTATAGGGAAATTTCAAAGATAGCCTTGACTGGAATCTTGTAGTTGTTCAGTGGTTTCCATTTTAGAAGAACATATCTGCTAAATCCATTAATATTCTAAAAACACAGGTATTAAAATGCAAAGGAGGAGTAAAATGTGTTCAAGAAGTTACTTGCTATGATAAAGAAAACACAGAGAAAGAGTGGGATACAGACATACACCTCTACACTCATTATGCTCATAAAGAGAGAAAGAAGTAAAGCAATGTTTTTACTGTAAGAAGTCTGATGTAAATCCTAAGTACATTGGGCTATTTACTCATTTATGAAGTAGATTTAAAAACACATATGGGGGGGGGGGGTTCTAGTACCAACCAGTCATGGCTGAGATCATATTGAAATCTGTTTGTCAAGTTCCAGCTGAAAAAGTCAATGAAGTAAAATATCAGAGACATGGTGATCTCTAATGTTAACTTATTAGACATAGCATATTGGTCCGATAGAAGGAAATCCAGCTCTGCCAATATGGCAGGAAACAGATAATTAAAAGAGTAAACTTTCCCTCCCATCTCTTACAGTTCAGGTCACATTGTCCAATTAATCTTCCAGCATTTGTTATGATAAGAAAACTTTGATTCTCAATTATCGATAGGGAACACCTGCAGACCCCAAGCTTCCCTCCTCCTCACAACTGTAGGCAAGCTAGAAGCACTATGGCAGTCCTAATTAAAATAAATCTTTGTAGCTTGATGCTGTTATCATTACTCCATTATTTCAGAACAAGTTTAAATAATTCCAAAAGATACTCTAAGTCATTAGTGAGGAAATGATGTTAGTCTTCCAATCAAGGAAGAGCAGAATGCAACCAAAGAGAAGGCTTCAATGCAAGTTCCCTTGTCTCATTCTCTAATGTTCCTAGTGGGCAATAAACTAAAGGAGCCCCATAGAGATAGTCAACCTATAGCCTCTTGGACTATACATGGGTCCATGGCATCTTAAGATCACTATTAAATTTGGCAGCAAAGTGGCCATTTCCATTCACAAAGTGAATGGTCAGCCACTTGCTTTAGAATTTTGGTGGCAGAACCTCCAACCATTTGGTGAGATCTAGAGATGTTTTTTTTTTCTCTTTTTTAGGGGGGGGGGTGGCAAAGGGTTGGGGAATAGAAGCAGTTTGCCTCCCAGAGACTTCTTGCTACATTTACCACTTATAATTTTCCCCCTAAGAATGGATAAATCCCGCATTTTAGGCCAAATACGTCATATCATTAGCTTTCAGCAATATCCTAAATCTGTTTGGCTGGTCTAAAATTCCACTCTTGATCTACAGTGTATATTTCCATACTTTTAATAAATAAAATAAATTAATAAATTGTGCTTGCATTTTAGGGATGTGCTTATACCAGACTTTCCAATGATAAAGAAGTTATAATTACCTGTTTTTGAAATATTTATATGCATCAAATTACATTTTTAATATGTTCCCTCCCCTCAAAAAAAATAAACGTTGGTTGTTTGGTTAAATGTCTGGTGTATAGATGTCTATGTATAAAAACAATACTCAATGGATTGTGGTATATTTATTTAAATGATACAGCTAATTGAAATCCAATTCTTCCTCTTTATCAGTAAATTAATATTTTTATCATATATTCAGTATTAATACTTCTGATATAATAGGCATATAACTAGATGTTAATAGTAATCTTTAACAAAAAAAATTATTTAGATAAAGGTACTGATTTAAAAGCAGTTTGGGATACAAACAAAGCTTTCATTACAGGTTATTTTATACAATAAAATAACAGTGAACTCAAAGAAATCAAGAGAAAATGAAAGCTATTTTGGATGAGATAAAGAAAAAAAGATGATGAATTAAAGTAATTTCCAAAGGAGATACAGTATTTCTCAACAAATTAAACTTTTACAGTGATGACTATCTAAGTTAATTAAAGGAAATGGAAATAAAAATGAACTATGTAAAGCAAAAACTAAAATCTTAGTTTGCAAACAAACCAGGGAATTGGTTGGCATTACAACAGGAAAAAGAAATGTTGAAATTACATGAGGGAGATATTGTATTAATGGATAATGTGTCCATACATACAGCATTTCATCAATATTATTTCAGCATGTACAATGTATAACTTTCTCTAGAGAAAATAGATGAATATCTAAAGAAACAAAATATTCTGAGGATTACAAAGGAATAGTGACAGATTATGAAAAGACATACCACAGAACATCAAATAATAATAAAGTTGGAAGGGACCTTGGAAGTCTTTTAGTCAAACTTTCTGCCTATGGCAGGAGATCCTATATCATTCTGGACAAAGTCTCTTCCTGAAAATCTCCAGTGATGCAGCACCTACAATTTCCAGAGGAAAGCTGTTACATTAATTAATTCTTCTCACTTTCAGGAAATTTATCTTTAGTTCTAGGCTGAATCTCTCTTTAATGATCTTCCATCTGTTACTTCTTGTCCTGCCATCAGGTGCTTTGGAGAATGGGTTGACCCCTTCTTCTCTGTAACAGCCCTCAAATTAAGACTGCTATCATATCATCCTTAGCCCTTCTCTCCCTTAGACTAAACATAAAGTACCTAGAGAAGAGAATTTTGCCAAACTGATAAGATTGCACTTCAGAGACAGCACAAATTGTTAATGGAGATCTTTTAAAAAAACCTGAGATACAAAAAAGAAAAGAGACGGTGCCCACTATCTGCTCTCTTGTTTACTCTGGCTCTCAAAATACTAATACAGATAAGCTCCAGAAGATGGTAGAAGACAGGAAGGTCTGGAGGAATGTTGTCCATGGGGTCACGATGGGTCGGACACGACTTCGCAACTAACAACAACAAAAAAATGAGAGAAGATTGAAAAAGAAACTTAAAAGTTAAGGGCTTTTGAGATGATTTGGAAGATCCATTAATGGGAACTGAAACATTAATGGGAAAATTAAAAGAATTTGGTGCACTAACAGGTTTCAAGATGAATGAATAGAAGATAAACAAGTTAACAAAAAATATGAAAATATAAGATCAAACAGAAATGATGAATAAAATGGGTTTTAAGGTTGAAAAAAAGGTACAATATCTGGGCAACACTATGACAATTATGAACTATAGATTATTTCAAAATAACTATGATAAAATATGGAAAGAAGTTTAAAAAGGCATGCTTATTTTTTGTATTATTTTTTAATCAAATTTATACTGATGCTCATCTCATCAAAGGAATCTGTGGATGGCACACACATAAAACGTACCACAAAAATAAATGATATTAAAAGTAGAGATACGAATCCTAGGAAAAAAGGGAATAAAAATAACCAGCTTCGCAGCGTTAATATGAGAAAAACTACAACTATCATTGATCGGGAAAATTTCTAGGCAAGACATTCATAAAAATGAATGTCTTGCCGAGAATATCTTTTTTTGTTTTTGTTTCAGACAATATCTGTTTTGACAAGTGATACACCATTTAAACAGTGGCAGAAGGATATATCTAAATTTGTGTGGCAGGGGGAAGTATGATATAAAGTTAAATATAAGGTGTTTCAATATGCAAAGGAAAGCAGAGGAATGGTTTTTCCTGATTTGAAACTGTATTTTGCGACTTGGTGCTTGGTTTGAGTGAAATAATGGATGCTACTGAAAAAATAAAAGAAGAGGAATGGAAGAAATAGAAGGATATGAGCTGAGAATTGAGTGGCATACGTGTTTACGGTACTAGAAAATCAAAATTACTGCAGATTTTTAAAATGATTATGTTAGATGTGTCATATTGAGAAATTAGAATAAATATAAATCTAGGCTATGCCCAAAAACATTTTTTTGGCCCTCAGCAAAAGAAGCATTTTATAGACAACAAATAATAGGCAAATACAAATGGCAAATATTGAGAGGTATTAGACTTTTGTAAAGGGAATGTAAAATAAGATTGAGACAAGAACTACTGGCAGAGGGATAGTTGGCAGTGGGTTTCTTATTTATAATTATTAGATTTACAGTAGACAAAAGAGTTTATGGCTTTGAACAATAAAACTGAGTTTAAAATAGAATCAAATAATAATAATAATAATAATAATAATAAGAAGAAGAAGAAGAAGAAGAAGAAGAAGAAGAAGAAGAAGAAGAAGAAGAAGAAGAAGAAGAAGAAGAAGAAGAAGAAGAAGAAGAAGAAGAAGAAGAAGAAGAAGAAAAAAGTTGGAAGGGACCTTGGAGGTCATCTACTCCAACCCTCTGCTCAGGCAGGAAACCCTATAACATTTCAGACAAATGGCTGTCCAGTCTCTTCTTAAAAACTTCCAGTGTTGGAGCATTCACCACTTCTGGAGGCAGGTTGTTCTACTGGTTAATTGTTCTAACTGTCAGGAAGTTTCTCCTTAGTTCTAGGTTGCTTCTCTCCTTGATTAGTTTCCGTCCATTGCTTCTTGTCCTGCCTTCAGGTGCCTTGGAAAATAGCTTGACTCCTTCTTCTTTGTGGCAGCCCCTGAGATACAAATGATAATACTTATGGATTTATTTTTATCTTTTATTTTCCTTTTCTATTTCCTTTTCCTTTTGCCCTTTCTTGTACTTTCAGCTTTCTCTATGCTTTTTTTCTTTCTTTTTTCCTACTTTACATTAGTTTGTATTAATTTTTACCTTCCTTTTGAAAAATATTTAATAAAGATGAAAGAAATGTCAATCCTTTTCATAAAAAGATTGCAGTTTACCTTAATGTTCTCTTCTGCACTATAAAACAAAAGCTGAAACCAACTATTTATTTGTAAAAAAAAAGTATATTTTCTGAATTTAGGGAACAAAAATCACAGAAGAAATACTGATATTTTAAGCTGCTTTTGGAAATCTAATAGTCCAAAATTCTATATACATTAGAAATGGGAACAATCTATAATCTCATCCCTTCCTTCCATACTATTCAGAATTAAAAAAGGAAGTCTGCAGTAAAGATGTTGACATACAGCTGAACTTTATGCAGTCAGGATTTCTGATATTCTGAAATATTGGACCCATAATCATCATGGAACTTTGTTCTATCTCTGTGAGAAGACAGCAGAATCTGGTTGTGTCACCTTATTTCCCTCCACAGACAGGATTTTAGAACAGGCAAAAGAGTTTTTTAAAATTCAACTTTAATTCTAGAAAGTAGAGACTGTTTTACTCTATGTTGTGAGTTTTGAAGGATTCACTATGAATCCAACTAGCATTAAATTGATCTGATTTAACAACTAGTGTGTCAAGAGTGAAAGTTTGGCAGCTTTGTGCCTCCTTGTTTTCATCTTGCCATTAGAGTAAGGAGGGGTGATGCTTTTGACTGGGTTAGTTAGAGAAATGAAACCTTTCCAGTTTTTGGGAAGTTTGCTGAGAGATGGCTATCTGGAAACCTTTCAAGGACCTTCTAGAATCTAGGAGGTGTGGAGAAAATAACAAACAATTCTCATAACAAAAAGAATTTGTTCACTTGAGCTATGTGGGCATCTGGGAGGTTGGGCTGGGAATGTCATTGTTATATGCTATGGTTAGATGCCTTAAGATTTTAGAGTTAGTTTTCCTTTGCCTATATCATGCCATGTATTCAATAAACCAGTACGTTTTTCAGCAATGAAAGTAATCCTGAACTTTATTAGTATATTTGAGCTGTAGGTTGACATAGTGAGTACAAACACTCCTACTTCTAGCTGAAGATTCTGGATCTTGAACCTGGAACTTCTGCCATGCAAAACATGTCCATTGTAAGTGATGTATATCCATTTTTTACATTGGCTCTTTGTAGAGAAGTGTGATATTATGAGATATCATGGAAGGAGTTGTTTCTGTACAGTTTGTTCTTAGTTTCACTTTGTGTGCATGTGGGGGTACAGGTATGGTATGCATCACTCTTCTATCCTGAAAGCATGAGTGCTTCAAAGTAGTCTTTGAAAATAACAATATGGTAAAAGCTTTCAAATTCAAAAGGGATTGCTTTCAACTAGCGGTTTTAATACAGTATAATCATGTTTAATATGTGGGTGTCTATTCCTATAGGACAGTGGTGGCACTTGGAGCCTTTTCTATGAGTATGCGCACCATTGCCCCAGCCCTGCCTCCCCCATGGCCCCCTCCTCATTAGCAGCTCCCCTGGAGGAGGGTTGCTCCCGGGCACGGCCCGCATAGAGCAGCACAGCCAAGTACATAACTGGGCAACAAGGACAAGACTTACACCCCATAGTGTGCAGATGATGCTGAGGGGTGTAGGGAGAAGGCTTGGCTGCCATGGTGCTGCAGCGCTGCCTGGGCTATCTGCTGCGGCGGGCCATGGACGTGGTGCATGGCCCTGTGGGTGGGTGGGGCAGGAGGCAGGCAGGGGCGGAGCAGGCAGGGTGGCAGGCAGAGTGGGGGCAGGGGGCAGGTTTTGGGCACTCGGTCTCTAAAAGGTTCACCATCACTGCTATAGGAATTGTGTTTTTTCTAATCCCAGGCTCCATATTTTAATATAGGAAGCAACTTTAATATTCAGCCTGTTTTGTTCTACCTGGCACCCTAGTTATATGACACGTGCTATTTTTGCACATTGGGAGGGAGTGGGGAAGGAAGTGGATACACTTGCACTCCAAACATTCTCTACTTCCTGAATCCCTGTTGTTTTCCCCAAAGTATTTGTAACAAACATACATCTGTTACCACTCTCATTTATTCTCAATCTTTATGGCCCGTCATTTTTGCTGTATTAATCAATTTCAGTATATCAGTTTTGTCTAGTATGCTTAAGAGCAACCAAAGCTCCTGTTTGGCCACCTGTGAACAAAAGATGGTGCAGATAGTCCTTGATTTACAGCCATTTGTTTAGTAACTGTTTGAAGCTACAAAGGCACAGAAAAGAAAGTGACTTATGACCCTTTTTTACAGCGGCATCGCTGTGACAGGTGATCAAAATTCTGATGCTTGGCAACTTGCACGTTTTTATTTGTGGTTGCAGCATCCCAGGAGATCACCTTCTGATAAGCAAACCAATGTTAATAACAACTAGGTTATTAACAACTGCAATGATTCACTTAACAACTAGCAAGAAAGCTCATAAAATAAGGCAAAATTCACTTAACAACTGTCTTGCTCAGCAACAAAAATTGGGGGCTCAGTTGTATTCATAGATCGAGTCAGACTGCCTCAACTTAGCAGCAAACTTCACATCTGAAGAGGGCACACTCCATATGCAAATGAAAAGCTGGTGCAAACAATGCATTAAAAATAAAAGATTGTCAGCAAACAATAGGAATGCGGCAGATTGAGATAAATTCCCTTATTTTGTTAAAGGGGAAAGCAAATGTTCTGAATGCCAGGAGAAAAAGAAAGCATAAGAAGCACAGCAATTTTGTTAATTCAATGGTTTTCTCATTCTAAAATGGAAAAGCAAAATAAAACTAATCTACCGATTCATTGCTCTGATGGTAACTCTTGTGGAATGTATGTGTTGTGGAATGTGGGAACACGTGCATGCATTTCCTAGATCCAGATCAATGAAAATTCTTTTGAACTATAACACTTATAAAGTCTATGATGTATTTATTGTCTTGTTACCTCATTAGCCAACCAGATAGCTTTGGGAAACCAATTAAAACTCAAATCAGACCTAATGTTAAGATGAATTGCCTGAAGCTTCCCTTTTACGTAGATCTCAAGGAGTAATCCCCACTGAATACAGTGGGACTTAGTTTCAAGTTATGTTTAATGAGAACAGAATAAATCAGATGTAAACCTTGACTCAAACTGTCAGCATGATTATAAGCTGCATGTCAGCAAAGTATAACAGGAGATAAATTTGACTATCATAGCCTTAGTTCTTATTCATATAAAACAATCTTCTTTGCAATTTGATAATTATTCTGCTTGCTAAAACCTCTGTTTTGCTTGCTGCAATTGCTTTGCTTTTGTGTTTCTAATAAGTATGACTAGAGGAGATACTTTATCAACAAAGACTTCTATACACTTTCTTGTAAGCTTTGTAAAAAGTTCCCAGTGTGTTCATTATTGTGGAACTGGCGGTACAAACACCATTATCTTTCTACATTTCTAACCTCTCTTCCTTGAGAACTGCTTTTATCATTCCCCCCCCCCATTTAAAAATTAGATGCACAAACTCTGGGGAATATTGCTTGGGCACCCACTGCTATCTTTCTGCTGCGAAGTCAGCTAACATTGCTAGTTATAATAATGATAGTAAAGTTGGAAGGGACCTTGGAGGTCATCTAGTCCAACCCCCTGCTCAGGTAGGAAACCCTATACTATTTTGGACAAATGGCTGTCCAGTCTCTTCTTAAAATCCTCCAGTGTTGGAGCATTCACCACTTCTGGAGGCAGGTTGTTCCACAGGTTAATTGTTCTAACTGTCAGGAAGTTTCTCCTTAGTTCTAGGTTGCTTCTCTCCTTGCTTAGTTTCCACCCATTGCTTCTTGTCCTGCCTTTAGGTGCCTTGGAAAATAGCTTGACACCCTCTTCTTTGTGGCAGCCCCTGAGATATTGGAACACTGCTATCATGTCCCCCCTCATCCTTTTCTTCATTAAACTAGACATACCCAATTCCAGCAACCGTTCCTTATATGCTTTAGCCTCCAGTCCCCTGATCATTTTTGTTGCTCTTCTCTGTACTCTTTCTAGAGTCTCACCTTTTTTTTACATTGCGGTGACCAAAACTGAATGCAGTATTCCAAGTATGGCCTTACCAAGGCATTGTACAGTGTTATTAACACTTCATGTGATCTTGATTCTATCCCTCTGTTAATGCAGCCTAGCACTGTGTTGCCCTTTTTGGCAGTTGCAGCACACTGCTGGCTCATATTTAGGTGATTATCCACTAGGACTCTGAGGTCCCTCTCATAGTTACTACTATTGAGCAAGTTACCTATGCATTTGGTTTTTCTTGCCTAAATGTAGAACATTGCTTTTTTCATCATTGAATTTCATTTTGTTAGATAGCGCCTAGTGTTCAAGTCTGTCCAGATCCTTCTGTATCTTAAGCCTGTCTTCTGGAGTGTTGGCTATTCCTTCCAGCTTGGTGTTGTCTGCAAATTTGATGAGTTCCCCATCTATCCCCTCGTCCAAATAGTTGATATAGATATTGAAGAGCACTGGGCCCAGAACAGAGCCCTGGGGCACCCCACTACACACTTCCCTCCATATAGATGCAGTTCCATTGAGGACCACACGCTGAGTACAGCCGGTCAGCCATCTACAGATCCATCTGGTGGTGGTGCTTTCTACCCCACATTTTTCTATCTTGTCAAGTAGTAGGTTGTGATCTACTTTATCAAATGCCTTACTAAAGTCCAAGTAAATTATGTCCACAGCATTCCTCTGACCCACTAATTTTGTCACTTGGTCAAAGAATGCAATAAGGTTTGTCTGGCATGATCTATTTTTGACAAAAACAGTTGGTGTTTAGTAATGACTTTGTTTGCCTCTAGGTGTTCGTTGATTCATTGTTTGGTTATCTTTTCCAGGATCTTCCCAGGTATTGAGGTCAGGCTGATAGGTCTGTAATTTCCTGGGTCCATTTTTTTCCTTTTTTGTAGATGGGAACTACATCACTCTTTTCCAGTCCTCTGGTAGTTCCCCTGTGCTCCAGGATCTTTGAAAAATATAGTTCAGTGGTTCTGAGATCACATCTGCCAGTTCCTTGAGAACCTTGGGGTGTAATCCATCTGGTCCTGGTGATTTGAACGCGTCTAGGCTGGACAGATGCTCACTTATCATTTTCTTGCCTATCTTAACTTGCATTTCTATTTGTTTGGTATGGCACTATTTTCGATAGGTTGGTCTGTTTTTTTCCCTTTGTGTAAAGACAGATGCAAAAAACGAGTTAAATAGTTCTGCTTTCTCCCTTTTGCTTGTCCCCTTCTTGCCACTTTCATCCACTAATGGACCAATCATTTCCTTCACTTTTTTCTTGTTTTTACATGTTGAAAGAAGCTTTTTTGTTATTTTTGACTTTGGTCGTAAGCCTTAGTTCATTTTGAGTCTTGGTTTTCCTCACTTCATCTTTGGAGGCTCAGGCTATTTGCTGATATTCTGACTTAGTTATGTGCCCCTCTTTCCATTTTCTGTACTTGTCCTTTTTATCTTTCAATTTGTCAGAGAGTTCTTTATGCAGCCATGCTGGTTTCTTTTGAGAGCTGTTATTTTTCCTCTTTGTTGGTATTGTGCTAGACTGTGCTTTTATTATCTCTTTTTTCAAAATTTCCCAAGCTTCTTGAGTTGTTTTCCCCTGGAGGATTCTCATCCATGGAATCCTTCCCAAGCCCTCTCTAAGTTTATTAAAATTAGCTCTCTTGAAGTCCAAGACTCTAGTTTGACTGTGTTCTATTGCTTGTGCTTCCATAATGTTGAATTCCAATATTGCATGATCACTTCCTCCCAGGGTTCCCATGGCTTCAACACCTTCTATCATTTCATCTCTGTTAGTGAGAATTAGATGCAAAATGACTAATCCCCTAGTTCCCTTCTCTATTTTTTGGGAGACAAAGTTGTCTGCTAGGTTTGTCAGGAACCTATTTGATCTTCCACTTGGTGCAGAGTTTGTCTCCCAATTGATGTCAGGGTAGTTAAAGTCCCCCATTACTATTGTGATGTGCTTCCTACATACCTTAGTTAGCTGACTAGGAAAAAGTTCATCTATTTCCTCTGTTTGGCTGGGTGGCCTATAGTATACACCTATGGCAATGTCATTTCCCCCCCCCCCCTTTTATATTGACCCAAATGCATTCAAGACAGTTTTTATCATTGTTGTGCTCTATTTCTGTAGAGATGTAGTTATTTCTTATATAGAGAGCAACTCCACCTCCTCTTTTATTTGGTCTGTTTCTTTTAAATAATTTAAATCTCTCTAGCTGTGTGTTCCATGGGTGTGTTTCATCCCACCATGTTTCCATAATGGCATCAATATCATATCTGCCCTCATTAACCCGAATTTCTAGTTCACCCTGTTTGCTGTTCATACTCTGTGCATTGGTGTATAGACATTTGAGTCCTTTATGACTGGCCCTGTGTTTACTTTCTACATAACCTGTGTGGTGCCTGAGTTTCCCTATTGTCTTACCACCTAATTGGTTAGTGCACTTTGTGTGGCACTCACTATTAGAGGCTTGATTTTGCTTGACAGCAAGGTTGGTATTCTTACATGCACTGATAGCCCTATATTTTTTATATTGCCGGGGACAGGGTTGTTCTGTATCAATTAACTCACTGTCCCCGCTGTTTAGTTTAAATTTTCCTCCAGAAAATCTGTGATTTTATAGCTGAGTAACTCAGTCCCTTTCTTTGATGGATGCAAACAATCTCTTTTGTACAGTTTTTCATGGGACCAGCTACAGACATCATGACTAATATATCCAAAGCCTTCCCCTTTACACCACTCCTTTAGCCACATATTGAATTGTGCTATGTGCTGGCCTTTTCCATTTTGCTCCTTGTACACTGGTAAAACCTCTGAGAAAGTAAGCCTACAGTCTATTCTGCTAAGTTCCTTCCCCAACCTCTGGAAATCATTCTGCACAGAGAGTACATCTTTTTGGGACAGATCATTAGTGCTAAGATGTACGATAGCTTCCACATCACTGTCCTTTCTGCCATTCTTGATTATTTTAGAAATATGCTTCTTGTCCCTACTGGCAGTAGCACCTGGAAGACACCTAACCTTTTTCAAAGCCTCTGTGTCCTTTCCAGTTGTCATCTGGAATTGGACAGCAATCTTGAGAATTTAAGTAAAGCCAAGTGTCAGGAGAAAGCAAGAGAAACAGGAGGAACATGGGGGATTTTTTTTATTTAACAAACAATTTGCATCAACTGGACCAAATAGGCTAACAACACTCTTTCTTCAAGAAACTGACATTGACCCACAATAATTTACTGCTTTTCCATCTGTGCCCATGCATCTGCCACCTGAACCAGCCTCCCACTTTGCCTGATGGGGTGCTATTTTTTTTAATTTTCTGATTTTTATAAATATCAGATGTAGATGGCAAAATGTTTCATTTATCAATGTAGAGAATCTGCAGACACACCCATGTCATGCCTCTCATTATGAGAATGGAAATATTAGATGAACTTATTGTATGTATTGTAATGCTGGATTTTAGCCCCTTAAAAAGCACCTTCTATGACTACAGAATAATAGAGTTGGAAGGGACCTTTGAGGTCTTCTAGTCCAACCTCCTGCTGAAGCAGGAGACCCTATACTGTTCCAGACAAGTGAATGTCCAGTCACTTCTGAAAAGCTCCAATGATGGAGCACCCACAACTTCTGAAGGCAATATGTTCCACCGGTTAATTGTTCTCACTGTTAGGAAGTTTCTCCTTCGTTCCAGATTGCTTGGCTCCTTGATTAGTTTCCAACCATTGTTTCTTGTCCTGCCATCTGGTGCTTTGAAAAATAAATTGACTCCCTCTTCTTTGTGGCAACCCCTCAAATATTGGAACACTGCTGTCTTGTCACCCATAGTCCTTCTTTTCACTAGATTAGACAAACCCAATTCCTGTAACCATTCTTCATGTGTTTTAGACTCCAGCACCCTAATCATCCTTGTTGCTCTTTTCTGCACTCTTTCCAGAGTCCCTAATTTTTTCTTTCTTTAATAATATGGTGATCAAAACTGGCTGCAGTATTGTAAAAGTAGTTTTACTAAGGCTTTATAAAGTGATTCTAATAATTATCCATAATACAAGAGTATCTTATTTTCCATATCTTATTGTTTCACCATGCAGAATTTCAAGTCAAAATTGTGAAAAAAAATGATATAATGTAGTTGGTTTATTTAATTCATAAAGAAAAAGAAACATGGCTTTTTGGGGAAACATATACCTGTGTTCCTTCATATTCTTTGGAGGAAGACTGGTGCAAAACAGCTAATAGCTACTACTAAACCAAAGATAAATGAGGAAGTCCAAATAATTTAAAATATATCTGAGGGCTAATGAGCTCCTGCTCAGTTTCATACAATCCAGACACAACACAATGTATTAAGATCTACATTTCTAGATAACTCTTTAATAAAAATGGCAACATGATTTATCATTTGTTGTGAATGAAAGTTTCATTCAATTGGCAAGAACAATATTTCTCTTGGCAGTTCTGTTGACACTAACCAGGCAAGAATAGCTAGCACCCTGGAAGACAAGCTCGGGATCCAAAAAGATAAAAATACAGATTAAGTGAGACCTGGCTTAAAAACAGTAAGTGTGAGAGGGACCTTGGAGTCCTAATGGATGATCACTTAAACATGAGCCAGCAGTATGCGGCGGCAGCCAAAAAAAGCTAATACAATACTTAGTTGTATAAACAGAGGCATAGACTCAAATACTCTGGCCACCTAATGAGAAGGAAGGATTCACTGAAGAAGGGTCTAATGCTGGGAAAGATTGAGGGCAATAGAAGAAGGGAACGACAGAGAATGAGGTGGCTGGATGGAGTCACTGAAGCAGTAGGCGTGAACTTAAATGGAGTCCAGAAGATGGTAGAGGACAGCAAGACCTGGAGGAACGTTGTCCATGGGGTCGCGATGGATCAGACATGACTTTGCAATTAACAACAACAAGAAGAAGAATCAAAACTGTGTGACGTATTAGTACCACTTTATAAATCCTTAGTAAGACCACACCTGGAATACTGTATCCAGTTTCAGTCACCACATTACAAAAAGGATATTGAGACTCTGGAAAAAGTGCAAAGAAGCACAACTAAAATGGTTAAAGGAGACAAAAAACATATGAAGAACAGTTGCAGGAACTGGGAATGGCCAGTCTAGAGAAAAGAAGGACTAGGGGAGTCATGATAGCAGTATTCCAATATTTGAGAGGCTACCACAAAGAAGAGGGGGTCAAATTATTTTCCAAAGCACCAGAGGGCAGGGCAAGAAATAATGGATGGAAACTAACAAGGAGAGAATTAAGGAGAAACTTCCTAACAGTGAGGACAATTAACTTCAGAGATTGTGGATGCTTCATCACCAGAGGTTTTCAAGAAAAGACTGAACAGCCACCTGTCTGGAATGGTATAGATCAGGGGTAGGCAACCTTGGCTCTTTTATGACTCGTGGACTTCAACTCCCAGAATTCCTGAGCAGCATGGCTGGCTCAGGAATTCTGGGAATTGAAGTTCACGAGTCATAAAAGAGCCAAGGTTGTCTACCCCTTGTATAGGGTCTCCTGCTTGAGCAAGGGCTTGGACTAGAAGACTTCTAAAATCCCTTCCAATTCTTTTATTCTGTAGTCATAGAAGATGCTTTTTAAAGGGCTCTGTTCTGATTGACTGTATACTGAAATATTTAGAAAAGATTCATGTAGCCTCAGAGAAGCCACTCTTATCCATAACCTGGAGGGAAAAAAAGAGCATAGGTACCTTTGGAAATCAATTATCATGTAGTTTGGGTGCTTCCAAATCAAAACAAAATCATTTTTACTGACTACCAACAAAAGTTTGAATGTATGTATTTTTCATTCTTTGAATATGTTTAAATATTTGGTTGTGATAAAGTGGCTGAATGTGCTTACAGGTACAAGTCTCTCTGATTCGACTGAAGCTTGTAGTAATTTGAAAATTTTCAGTCATTATTTGAGAATACTTCTTGCTTTCGATTTATGAGGAGACTGTGCCCATGGTGCAAAAGCTATGTCAGCCAGTTTTATTAATATTCTGTTGGGATCTATGTTTGTAGGGCCGAAGAAACAAAATAGCATGAGAGAGAGAGAAAGAGAGAGAGAGAGAGAGAGAGAGAGAGAGAGAGAGAGAGAGAGAGAGAGAGAGAGAGAGAGGGAAGGAGGGAGGGAGAGAGAGATATGTATTTTTATAAGATATGATAGTTCACATTATGTGCAGTGCATTTAAGAAACCATGCCCTTATTTCTACTCCTGCATCTTAGTAAATTTGCATAGTTCTGTATCTGGTAGATAATGGTGATTAGAAAATATAAACTGGGGGAAAATGTGACACTCTATGGTAAGGCTTAACCGGGAAATTACAAGATTATAACATCTAGTGATGTACTTGTCTTTTATGTTTTCTGTTGTCAGTTTATGTGATTTTTTTTGTTGGCAACTGCAGTTTTTAGACTTGCAAGTTAATTTGGCCAGCTTCTGAAATAAATAAGCTGGTGCAAAAAACCCCATCTCAATTAATTTACTGTTTGAATTATAGAAAAGGTTTTTTTTAAAAAAAAAAATTTAACACTTAAGAATAATTTCATCACAGCAGGAGAGATTAGTGTTACAGCCAAACTATTGATGCATCTTAATTAACCTATATAAAAAGGGGATAGTTTGTTTTAATTACTGGATAAAAATCAATAGATTTGTAGCTTGAGCTCTGTCGACAGACTTATTTAACGTTAGCAGCTATAGGTTTCTACATATTAGACAAACATATTTTTTTAAAAGAAAAAAGTAATTCACTAAGAATTGAAGTTATGAGTTCCACCTCAAATTACTTTTTACACTCTTCCATCCTAAAAGTAAATCAGTTCGGTCTGAACAAAACAATTAAGATAACATGTAATTGTTACTAGTTCTTCACAATGTCTTTAAATACCTGCAATTAACTTGTAAAGTTTGTGATTGCTTAGAAATCATTCTGTAATTATTTATTTGCTACTGCCTCTTTATTTGCAATTTTACACTAATTTATTCTCTGATTAATACATTGAAAAGTGAATATAATAATATCAATATAAAATAACAGAAAATGTGGAAAAGAATTTGATGCATAATCTAGTGATTTTTTTTTCAGAGAGAGGATCATCTCATCTTGACATTTTCAACCCCCCCCCCCATAAAGCTAAAGTAAAACAGAGTGAAGATCTAAAAATCCTAGCAACAAATAATAAATATCTGCAAGAAGAACAACAACCTAGGTGGGTGATAGTTGATTTTTTTTTCAGAACAACATTGCACAGGAGAAGGCATCAATATTAAAAGATCTTCTTTCATTCTTATATCCAACTATGTGTCATCCTTTGTTATAGACACAATAGACAAACAGACACTTCTTCAGGTAATTTTGCCCCAAGTTTTGTAAGGCTATTAAGAATAAAGACAACACATCAAAACAATTCCAGAACTGGATTACCAAACTTAGTAGAAGATAAAGAATCCAGATAATAGGATGATCATCATTCCATTACAATTAATTGTTTAACTGTCTTACTTTGGACTCACTGAAAATTCAATCAATACAGACAAACCTCTGTAATGTGCTTTCAGAATTTTGCCTGTTCTTAATGTTTAAAGTACAGTAGTATCAAAGTTGCTGTTCAAAGGGAAACAGTAGCCCTGCATTTTAATAAATTTTCTGAGCCCTTGGTACACAAGGGTCAAAATGTTTTCTTCTACAGTTGTGAATACTTTGTCCCTCATTTATCTGAGCCCTTCACCTTCTGAGTGATGCTTCTAATTCTTGGGTTGATTTAAAGTTTCCTTTAATATTTCTTGTACTGATGTTTGATATTTTATTGTAACAAGAAGATAGAAGATTCATCTTCCTATTAAACATTTCTTTATTACTCTGCAGCCTTAATAAACGCCTGAACCTTTTGATAGCCATTGGAGACGTTCTGTTGGAGGCTAAATATCAGAATTAATTGTACAGTGCCAATTCATTAAACTAAAATAGGAACTACCACACATGAGAATGTAATTTACTTTCTACCAAACTAAATGAGAATCATGAAAAATATGCAGAATTTATTTCTAGCATGTTATCCCCCTTATAGTACTTGATCAAAGCCAAGAAAAGTACACATTCCTCAAAATGATCATCTGGGGCTAAATATTTCTATTACTGCTGTTGAATATTATCATATTGTTAGCAAAATAACAGGTTTATATCCGAGCCAGGAATTAAGAGTGCCTATCAGAAGTGAGGTTTATTCTACCAGCATACAACACATTTAACTGATTAGAAGATGGCCACCATGAATCCTATCCAGCAATCCCATTATATACGGAAACGTCACATGTTACCCAAAGCATGTGAGAGAGTGCCTGCACTCTAGGGATTCCTAGAAAGTGAAACTAGCCAGCTTTCCAAAAGGGAACACTCTTGCTCATTCTGCTGTTTCTGCTTACAGTTTTTAACATTGTAGGTGGAAGTGGCAATCTGTTGGAGAAAAGAACCTTTTGTTACTTAATAAAAAGGATGTCTGACATCCTAGAGAGAATGTTCACCTGAATAGGCTGATGCTCCCTGCTACATTTTAATCTTTATGTGGTGCCCATTGCAATTTTTAACCTTTTGTCACGATAAACAGTGGGAAGACTCTATGGGCGGAGGGAGACTGAATGGTGGAATAGTTTAATTCTTTCCCACAGTACTGTGCTCCTCTAAAATCTCTAGGTAGAAGAGAGATTGGATAGGAGTTTCACTTCATTTATATGAATGGCTAAATATCTGGTCATCACAAAACCAAAAAAACCTGCAAAAGACCATAAAAAGAGTATAGAAAAAACCAACAAAGACAATAAAGAGTCTGGAGGCTAAATCCTATGAAGAATGGGCAAAGGAATTAGGTATCTTTAGCTTAATATAGAGAAGACTGAGGGAGAAATCATAGCTATCGTCCAATACTTGAAGGGCTGTCACAAAAAGGATGGCATCAATTTATTCTCCATAGCACCCGAGGGTAGGACAAGAAGCAATGAGTGGAAACTCATCAGAGAGGGATTCAACCTGGAAATAAAGAGGAATTTTCTAATAGTGAGAACTATTAATCAATGGAATAGCTTACCTCCCGGAATTCTGGGTGTTCCATCACTGGAGGTTTTGAAGAAAAGATTGGACAAGCATTTATCTGAAATGGTATGAAGACTCCTGTCTTGGGATGGACTAGACACTAGAACACCTCCAAGGTGCCTTTCAATCCCATGGTTCTAGAATTCTTTCAACTAGAGGTTGGCTATCTTCGGTGATTAGGGACCATGTTTGAATGGTGTGTGTGTGTGTGTGTGTGTGTGTGTGTGTGTGTGTGTGTGGCAAAGTAGGCAGAGTTTTTAGATTAATAGATCACATAAAGCTTACAGCTGTAATGTCTTTGCTGCAACAAAATAGCAAGCAATAATCTGCTTATTTTCAGATAATGCACATAATGTGAACTGCAGGAAACACATCTTAGATCAGTGGTTCTTAACCTGTGGGTCAGGACCCCATTTGGGGTCAAACGACCCTTTCACGGGGGTCACCAAACAATGCAGTCCGCCATTTTTTCCCCTTTTCCTTAGCTGTGCTACTCCCTTTTATTCTATTGGCTTTTGAAAGCCAATAGAATAGACTCTCTTGAATAGAGTCTAATTCTATTGGCTTTCAAAAGCCAATAGGAATTGTCCAGGCTGTCTCTGCCCTGCTGAGCCCACCAAAAGTCCCATTCTGCAAACGGTGCTGCACCAGTTGAGTAGTCCTCGACTTACGACCGGTTGAGTAGTCCTTGACTTATGACCGGTTGGGGGTCGCGGCATTAAAAAGATTGAGAACCACTGTCTTAGATCAACATAAAACCCTTGGGCCATACTTTGCCTGCCCTGCTTTAATTTTTTTCCTATCAATAGAGAAAAGTCAGAGAAGACTGGACACTGCATACTTATTTCTTTCATATAATTTTTAAAATACTGGTATAGCTTTACTCTTACCATCGTAAATTGATTTCCATTAGGGCCAATTGCTTATGACAAGACTGAGATAATTGTGCCCTTAAACACAATTATTTATTTAATTAGTTATGATAGCCTGATTTAGGCAATAATTGAGTTTAATTCTGGAACTCCTTGCTTCAGACCCCTGAAAAACGTTAAACTCTATAATGTGAAGACAATGTGTCATCTTCTCAGCCTTACCAACTTGACCAGATAGGAAACACAACCAGATAAGCTAACTCAATTTCAGTGTAAAACTATATTGAAAGAATCTTATTTATTTATCTGTGTCATTTTCAAGCTGCCTTTGTGATAGACAAAGGTATAACTAGTATTATAGAATGCATCCTGCAGAGTCCATTCATCTTTAGGAAAAAGAGTGTTTTGTACTTCTATATATCTACTTTCCACTTCTTTACATCTGCCAGGGAAGTAATTTTGTGAATAGGTGACTCTCTCAGATAAGTCATTCCATAAAATACCCAACATATACTCTGAAACTTCAAATACATCTCCATAGTACTTTTTTGTCATAGAACGCACTGGAACGGAGTTCCGGCACCTTTTTTCAACAGATTTTCCAAGTTTTAAAAGTAACTTTAAAAAATTTGATGTTTGGTCCATGTGGACTTGAATCACCCTGTTGAGTGTAGCAGGTCAGTGGCAAAATCATTAAAACGGTGCATGTGGGCTGCCTGTGTGTCGAGTCCAATGCATGTGTACTTTGTCCGTGCTGGTTGTGATGGTACTGCTGGGCTTGTGACACTGCTCGGCTTGTGATTGGTCATGTGGTCGCGTGCTGAGTGCTTACTGTGGGTGGTGACCGTTATGTTTCATTACACAACTGACATGTGTGGGTTTGTGTACAGTGATTGACTACATTCAAAAGGTAAATAATTTCTTTATTTTAAAAAATCATTGGTAAATTGAAAATCTTTTTTTAGTTTTTAGTGTAAAATTTACTATGAACATTTGCCTTAAATACAATAGATTAAATTTATGTTAAGAACTGAATTTATAATTTTTTAAATAAAAGATTAACAAGATGTGAGTTCCGGCACCTTTTTTCTTACAAAAAAAGCACTACATCTCCAGCCTCAAAAGAATGCATCCTCCTAACTGTCTATGAAAATTCTCAGTCATCCAGGTCATTGTTGTCTCAAGGATGCTTTTTCCAAAAAGCAACTGGACTTTGTTTTTACAGCTGACTTTTGAAAACAACAACAACAAAGTCCTTTGTTTGAAAAAAACAAAGTCCGGTTGCTTTTTGGAAAAAGCATTTTTGGGGCATCCTCCTAAAGCAAGAGAAGGTTTATGATATGTTAATGGAAGATAATTTTGTTTGTAACAAACTGCAGGTCAATGCTGAATTTCATACTTTTTCCAGTGTAGGGCAGGACAATTCCCAGAAAGAGTGGCTCAAATGTAGTGTTTATTCCCCTATTAGCATTTCAGAGGGAATTTACCACAGTCAACATTTCCATCTCTTCCATGGGAGTAATCAATTTACTGTAAATTTCTGTGTTTGAAAGCCTAAGAAAAGTTTTACTACATTTGTCTTATGGAAACCATTTTGTTCCTCAATGTGTTGTATAAATATTAACTTATGCTTCATTGTAAGGCTTGTTAATTTATGCTATCTATCATTCTGATCACAAAAGGCATAGTACTAGACTGGAAGCATTCATAATTAATCAGAACCAGTACTGTGTAAACCATAGTGCTTAACCTTTTAATATAATAAATGTTTTCTTTGTTAATATTAGCAGGGAAATTGTGGTGTGCACTAGAATTATCAGTATCACAAAGGAATAAACCTTAAGTTAATTTCTTTATGGTTATCAGTACACCATTACCATGACAGAAAAAAATAATCTAATCTAATCTAAGCAATATTTCAGTTTTTGAGGGGCTGCCACAAAGAAAAAGGGGTCAAATTATTTTCCAAAGCATCAGAGAGCAGGACAAGATGAAAACTAATCAAAGAGAGAAGCAACCTGGAATTAAGGAGAAAGTTCCTAACAGTAAGGACTATTAAACATTGGAATAGCTTGCCTCCAGAAATCGTGGGCACTCCGTCATTGGAGATTTTTAAGAAAAGGCTAGACAATCACTTATCTGAAATGGTAAGGCTCTCCTACTTTAGCAGAGCTAGAAGACCTCCAAAGTCCCTTCTAGCTCTATTCTATTTTATTCTAATTCAGAAAATAGCTGAAATAGCACCATGGAATGAAATAATGAATTTTATCTCTTTAGTCATGGGTCATTCCATTCACCCAGGGTCTCAACACTTTAAATGCCAATCTTGAAATGCAAAGTAAGGTTAGGCCTGATTAAGTCTTGGATGGTAGACTAGGACATGTTAGGTGAAGCTAGACTGGATTTTTTTTTTAATGAAAGATCTTAGAAAGCAATCACGTATTCGTCTATGTTGTTACAATCCAATTTCATATTGTCACAAAAAACATCCTAATTTGAAAATAAATACGGCCCACTCAAAGGAAATTTTATTTTATTTTATTTCTATTTTTAAAGATATATTTTCCATTCCCATCTCCAAAGCCCATATGTTTTAAGCTGGCTGTGGTTATGAGGATGATCAATAACAAAATAATGTGCATATACATTTTCCTACATGAAACATTTATACAGCAAATCTCATAATTTATGAGAATTATACAGTTAATAGTAATATATTAGTGCAATAAAATATAGCATCCCTATTTCTCCTTTCGATAATTTTTTTTATTTTATATATACTACTATATATATTATCACTTTTTTCTCCTTTTTTGTTAAATTTCACTAATAAGCAAATAATTATAAGCCTTTCTATAAAACTGTATTTGGCATGTATCAATGGAAATTCCAATGCCTGAAAAATATTAAATTTCAATAAAATATTATACTTAGAAAAAGTGACATATTTTGCCACTGTCAAACTAACAGCAGGTTAGTTTAGCCACACATTGGCATTTTCAAGGATGCCCCAACATCCATAACCAGCCAGGTTAATTCACATTGCCCACTCACATCCTTTACATTCAAAATGGGATCTTAACTCGTGGACCTGTGAGTAAGCAGGAAAAGAAGGAACAACTGCTGTTGGATGAGGAATTGGAAAGTGATGTGCAAGCAACTTCATCAGTTACAAGAAATAAGCATCCAACTGCCAAGAATGCAAGCCAAGCAAAGCAGCCCCAACTCTGCTTGATCCCTGCCCAGAGTTGGCTTGGGAGCTCAGCTTAATGTTCAGCAACAACTCTGCTTAGAGCTTAGGTGGAGCTATGCCCAACTGCAACTCTGCTGCTTGATTTTTTTATAAGGGGTAACCAAGTTATGGCTGCACAAAATCCACAACATGTGCAACAAATTGCCTCTGGAAGGAAACTAGGACTGTAAGAACTCTAAAAAGAAAGAAAAAGGCAGACGTCTGATTATATGACTAGTCTAGCTCTTTAGAACTGGGAGAATGAAGTTAAAATTCTGTTCTGCCAGAACAAAAATTCTGCATTAGCATAAGTATGGAACATAATAAAATGCCGTACCATCATTCAGTTCATCCAACATGGAATGTGTTGAAAAAGAAAATAATTTAGTTTGCATTGGTTGATTTTCTGTTTATATATTTAGTTATATATATAAAACTCTATTGACTTCTTCAGTTTAAGCAAGATTAAGAAAGACTGTAATGTGCTGTAGTTCAATTTTGAATGACAAGTTGAATGCCTTCTCAGAGAGTGAATTATCAAAATAAATTAGCTGGCAAAATTTCTATTATGTCATTGGTGTTTTAAGTTTTATTGTGTCTCTGATGATTTCTTGCTGGTCAATGATTATGAAGGAGTTTGACTTGATTTAACTTGTAACAGAAATGAAAACAAAATGCCAAAAAAACCTTCTGTTATAGACTTTATTAAAAGAATATTAATGATGACATAATGCAGAGCAACTAAAATTATGCATTGAAAATTACAATTCAGAAGTTAATGCAATCTAAAAATTATAATTTTATTTTAGTTTTATATCACCCTACATCTATAGCCAAACTCTGCCAAAGGTCTTTACATTCTGAATACAAATATATAGATCAGTTTATGGGCTTTTCTATATTCTTTATCTATATGCTCTACTTAAATTTCTTTGGATAGGGATTTTAAAAATGATGTATTAGTAGTTATATGCAACTTTTTCCAGATTTTTTAAAAAAATCTGCTGTCATATATTAATTTATTATACAGGCTGAGCTCATTTTGAAGTGGAGATTGAGAGATCCTGCTTGAATTGTTCCTTGTTGCTTGGAGTGAGTCTCTTTTGGAGATGCTACTATTTCATTGCCAATGAAAACAATTGATCTATTTAATTTATTATCTCCCCTTCTATTGAAATAGAAAAAAATGGGGATGTGGGATAATATGCAAGAGCAGCTGTCATGCTTTCTGCACCATAAGAGTGATCTCTTTATGGGGAACATTTGGATTCTGTAGTTTTTAACAACTCTGTAAATTGTTCTTCTCTGAAAAAATTGGACAAACTGGAAGCTTGCTTTGATGACAGTGATAACAAATGTACAGAGATCCTTCTGAGAATATATGTATCCAGGTAGTAATTCTCCAATAATTACAAATGTTATATTTTTTATCAGATTTGGGACTGATTGATGGAGTGCAATGAATGCTGATAATGCAAACATTTTTATATACTTTTTGTGATTTATAAACCCTGACTGAGTTTTCTTTTCTTTTATTCATTCTTCCCATCTCCAGGGCAATGTGAGAAAGATATAGATATTAGCATGTAAAATCCATCAATCAACTATCACAAACAATACAGTGACACAGATAAATGATTCAGTGTTTTTCTGTGTTCATCATCCATGGGGAAATGAAGACTATATTAAGCTATCTGGTCTGTAGGTTGTCTTATGTTCCCTGACTCAAATGTGATACAAGTCATTTGTCACCCAGTATAAATCTATTAAGGTAGCAGTCATGTACAAATTTACTGGAGACCAAATGTCATTGATTGCTATAGGATTTCTAATAGTGATGCATAACATTGTCCTATAAATTTGTATGCATAGGTTTGTATTATTAGGTCACGACATTTTGAATTCATCAACATCTTATAACAGCTCATGTGGCTTTAGCGGATCACACATTAATGCAAATGTCCTTAATTCACTTATGATGTTTTCTGTATGATTCCCTTCTAGTGATTCTTTGGTAGAATACTTTTATGTGGGTATTAATCTGGACTGCAGACAGTCCACATCAGATTCAAATTCACATAATGCTCCTGTTCAAGAAAAAGGTCAACACTTCCAGATGAAATATACTCACTTTTCCTCCGTCCTTGAAATTCAAGTAATATTTTTGCTTATGAGTTGTCAACAGTGAAAACTTTACGATGGCAGGGTTCTATCTTTGATTAAGTAAAACACAGAATTTTAGGTTAATGGTCCTCCAAATCTTCACAAATCTGCTAAAAGAATATATGCTAAATAAACAAATAACTTGCAAATAGTAATAATGATACATATAAACCAGCCTAAATTACTGAGCTATACAAATTTCATAACCTCCACATTTTTAAAAGGAACACATAATAAAACCACTCAACAATGTATCCACCATTGAAAAATATGTAGTTTAATTATACTGAGCATGAAACATGACTAAAGCTGCTAAAGATGCATCATATTGGTGCATCTCAAAAAGAATAAGACTATGGTTTCTAATACTGATATAGAAACATAACATCACCAGTTCTTATGCTCTATCATCATTTCACTTTTATATATTTACTGGAGTAATTCACACTTTGTGCAAATATGCATATGGTTTTTGGTTGTACTCTAATCAGAAAAAGCTTAAGCTTTAATCAGAAAAAGCTTAAGCTTAAAGAGGGCCAGTTAAGGCACTGGGCTAGAAACTGGGATTCCATGAGTTCTAGTCTTACCTAAAGCACAAAGTGACTTAAGTAAGTCTCTCTTTCTCATCCTTGGAAGGAGGCAATGACAAACTATTTCTGAAAATCCTTGCCAAGAAAACTGAAGGGATGCTGGCTCATGAATTCTGGGAGTTGAAGTCCACGAGTCATAAAAGAGCCAAGGTTGCCTACCCCTGGTCTAGGCAGTTACCAGGAGTCAACACTGACTTGAAGGCACCAAAAATATATAATATTTGGGTTGTACCGTATCAGGAGAAACGCCACACCTAAAAGCAAATTGATTCATTTTTCTCTAATTAGGAATATAAGTGTCTCTGGATAGTGTAGGATTTACTTCTGAGTAAGTATTAGAGATTTATTGCATAAAGCATCCACATTTGAATTTCAGTATGTGGTTCATCACAATTTGTTTGAAAACAGCTATCACTAAAACATGCTAAAATAAATTTAAACATTTAATGGAAGAAATGAGGAAAAAATATTGGTCTAGTTCAAACCTAATGCTAAGTCCATTATTTGGTTTTGGCTTAAGGTGAAAAGTGAGATTAGTGTGAAAGGCAAGACACTTTGGCTTTTTAAGAAGATCATATCTTAGTATAATGGTGAACTCATCCTTAAGACTGGTGAAAATCCCACTGGATTTTTTTTATAAAGCAGAAATTAATCTTTCTTTCTTCCTTTTCTTTCTTCCCTCTCTCTTTCCCTCCTGGTTGAAATAGGTTTTGGCAAGTTTAGCAAAATATCCCAAGGGTTGTCCAAGCTAAGTTATATCTCTGTAGATATAAATGATTAATACAGGTTTGTAAGCCACTAAGATAAACATCTCAAGGGTTTTTCTAGCCAAGTTTTATCTTTGTAGATATAAATGATTAACAAAGATTTGTAAATCAATCAATATATTTCATGAACCAATATTTCTATCAATTATATTTTCCTGGACATAACCATAGTTACTTAGAGCCATTTAAAATTTAGCAAACACAAACATGCAAAAAAAAAAAAAACACAATACCACACTTGGATACGTGTTTATGAATATGTCAGCAAGTGGAAAATTGATAGGCACCTTTTAAGTCAGCTTGCATGATTTCTTAAGCTTAAATAATAGAAGAGACCTTATTTATTCAAAGTGGTGAATGTTCTTAAATTTAATAGTTGCTGCAGTCATGCCTCCAAGGTTTATTAAACCCCATTCATCAAACTTTTTAAACCAGGACTTTTCCAATAAGTTGCAATAGGAGAAAGTGGCGACCAGTAATTAAAAAAGAAATTGGAATGAAGTTAATTTCAAAAAGCTTGTGTAGTTATCTGATGGCACCAACCAGTCAAAATCTATACAGGTAGTCCTCGATTTATGAGCACAATTGAGCCCAACATTTTTGAAACATTTGTTAAGTGAGTTTTGTCCCATTTTACGAGCTTCCTTGCCCCAGTTCTTGGGTGAATCACTGCAGTTGTTAAGTTAGTAACACAGTTGTTAAGTGAATCTGGTTTTCCTATTGACTTTGCTTCTCAGAAGGTTGCAAACTGTGATCACATAACCCCAGGATGCTACAACTGTCATAAATATGAGTCAGTTGCCAAGTATCTGAATTTTGATCATGGGGATCATCCCATGGGGATGCTGCAGTGGTCCTAAGTGTGAAAAAGGGTCACAAGTCACTCTTTCAGTGCTGTTGTATCTTCAGTCACTAAATGAGGATGACCTGCACTTTAGTATGAAGCTGGATATATGTTTCTCTTACCTGACTTGTTTTATTCAAATGAATGGAGCTCATTTTAACCTTCATCTACGATTAACTTACCTTCATTGTATTGGTCCAACACAATACAAAAATGTCCAACACTTAAGGGAAATATTTAAGTTCTTCTGCAATCAAAAACAGGGAAAAGGATGAAAAGTCTATTGTCAGACTCAGTTGTTACCTAATTTAGGAGGGAAAAACCACAACCTGCTGACCAGAGCTAAGTATATCTCATAAATTTGTACTATGTGTTGCCTTGAGGTGTGATGGATGACAAATAAAGCTAATAAATTAATAATAAATAAAATATTCAATTGTGTTGGTTTTTTTTAGCCCTGAGTCTACAAAGTTCCAAGAAATGATACTGTGCATGGAAAGAAAGAAAAAAGAATAATGGAGCTTAAAACAGGAAAATTGTTGTAAAAGCAAAACTAAATTGTCACAATCCTAAAACCTAACACAAAAGCTTAGTGGAAATGCTTTTCACTGAAGCCTGAAAAAGGGAATTGATTTATTGCGTTCCCCTAAAGCTTAATGAGTTAGACATTTCTGAAAACTGTTATGATCATAACTGTTTCTTCTCACTGAGCTTGGTAAGCCTAGTTCACATGAACATGGTTCAGCTTGTTACAACTTATATCTATCCTTGGCACAGCTTGATTATATGAAAGTTGGAAAACGTTACTTTTAGCAGCAGAAAAATTATTAAAAGTCATAACTTTGATAACAACTCAGCTGCCTAAATTCCCATAGCCCCTCCCACAAACCAAGTCACTTCTATTACATTTTTTTGTGCACATTTTTAATGAACCACAGCAAGGGAAATACTTAAAAACCTTGTTGCGTGGCTTTAGATACTTACTAGAGAGATGATATGAAGCTAAATAGCAGCAGAACAGATGGTGAGTAAGAAGCTGGACCTATTGGATTATCTGAAGTCTCAGATATATCCTAAGACTGAAGGAAAAGAACATAACAATTCTTCTTTCATACATCATTCTCTAGTCATAGAAAAGGAAAACGTTGATCACAGAAGTTTTTTTTTCCCTCTTACCAGCTAAATCACATGATGCAACATAGAATCTTGGGCTGGAAGGGACCTCAGAGTTTTTCTTGTCCAAACCTCTCCTCAAGGCAGGAGACTTTATACCATCCCGGTCAAATGATTGTCCAGTCTATGTTTAAAAACCTCCAGTGATGGAACACTCCCAACTCCAGGTGACTATTCCATTGATTAACTGTTCTCACTGTCAGAAAATGTCTCCTTACTTCTAGGTGGGTTCTCTCTTTAACAAGCATCCACCCATTATTTCTTGTCCTGCCCTCTGGTGCTTTGGTGAATAAGTCCATTTGCTTTTCTCTGTGACAGACCCTCATGCAGTGGAAGACACTTATCATGTTCCCTCCAATCCTTCTCTTTGAGAGGCTAGACCTACCTCGCTCCCTCAACCATTCATCATATGGTTTAGCTTCCAGATCCTTTATCATCTTTGTTGCTCTTCTCTGCACACTTTTTAGGGTCTCAGCATCCAGGACAAGATGGTACAACTTAAAAGCCCCCTTGGATTCAGTGAAACTTACTTCCCTGTATAGAATTTTAGCAGTAAAATATAATTATGTTCTGTTAAACATCTAGGCTAGATAATGCAGGTATATTTATGTTGTGAATTATATCTGTCAAATGCAGAGAACCAATTGGCTTTTTCTGCCAAATTCACAGACTTGATTCCTTATTTTATGTATAATACCTGCCTTTAGCAGAGGTTTATACTGTTGTACAATAATTTGCATTTTCTTTGCTCCATAAAGGGCAAAATAACCATCACAGCAGGAAAGATAATAACTGATTCTTACTTGTAGTGATAATAGCAGAAAATTTGCTTATGTTCATTGAGTGGAAATAATATGTATCTGTAGTTTGGGGGTGGGGGTGTCCATTTTTGGCAAATCTTTCTTGCAATTATAAAATTGGTGTGCCTTTTCTCCTCATTTAATTTATGGAAATATATTTTCCATAAATAGTTATTCTTAGGAAGCTTTCTGGAGTAATTTAATAGGATATGCAATTGTTCTCAGAAATCACAGATTACTTTATACCCAGGATTAGTGAAATAACTTTTATGCTTTTCATTTGAGTGTGTGCATGTGTTTCAGTAATGTCTTGTTTGTTTGAACTTTAATTTCTGGTGTTTAGAGAGATCATGCATATTGGAATTCCATGACAACAGGAAAATAGTTTGTCTGTAACTCAGAGTGATTATATGCATATTGGTCAGTTGATTACATGCCTCATGTTGATGTCAACTCTTAGTGATCATATAAACGTATCTTCTGTAAGATGATCCAACCTGACCCTTCACCATTGCCCCTAAAAATGAGTCCATCCAAATGATAATTTGAGCCTGATTACATGCTGTCTTCCCACTGCACTAGTTATGCCTTTTGTTAAGATGTTTAATCATAGTCCCATTTTTTTTTCATTTTCCAAAGTCAAAATTCAAAAATAAAATTTAAAAACATGATTTTGTAAGGATGTAATCCACTCAGATATTTAATAATACTCTTTTGCAATGTTTTATTAATCAGCACCTGCATATCAGAACTGTCTGTAGGGATAAGCTGTAGAAAACAATCAATTATCAGAAATCATTGAAATTTATAACAAATGGTGCATTCATAAACATGTCCATGTACATTTATTTATTCATTTTTTTGAATCAAAGGCTAGTTTATAGTGGTATGGCAAAATCATGTTGGAATCTGGTTAAGTAGCATTATGAATTGGCTCCCTTTGTATTACGTTTTAATATTTTCATAGAATTTGAACCTGTTGGAGCTCAGCCACCTGTATTTTAAATCCATGCCCCTCCTGGCTTGTGAAACCAGCCCAGGGGCATCAGGTGAATGGGTCTTAGCAGTGGCTAATTTTTCTTTGAATGAGGGGGTTGTTCCTTTACCTTTTAAGGAAGTAGTGATTCACCTCCTCCTCAAGAAGCCATCCTTGGACTCCTTGATACTGTACAATTTCCACCCAATATACAACTATCCTTTGGGGGGAAGGTGATAGAGAAGGTGGTTGTGCAATAGCTTCAGAAGACTCTCAATGAAGCAAATAATCTAAATCATGGGTATCAAACTGGCAGCCCATGGGCTGGATGCATCACGTGCAGGCCACACCCACCTAGGCTCCTCAAAGGCAAAAAAAGTCATGATATGTTGTGATACATAACGTGACGTGATTGAGTTTGATACCAGTGATCTAGATTATTTTCAGTCATGTTTCAAACCTGGATATGGGACAGAAATGGCATTGATCATGATTTTGGATGATCTCTGGCATGGGGTAGGATGATAATGGTGGTGTATCCATCCTCTCCTTGCTTGATTTCTCAGCAGCTTTTGGTACCATCAACCATAGTATCCTTTTGAATTGATTCAGAAGATTGAAAATGGGCAACATTCCAAAGAAAGACCATCTTTCTCTGGTATTTATTCCAGTCAATGGTGATTGGGAAGGAAAGATCCATTAGAGAAAAACCCCACAGCTTTCCCCATGATATAACAAATACTAAGGATATGATATGATTAAGCAAAAAGATCATTGGAGGCAAAAAGATATGAGCCTAGCACCAGGGTAACATAATATTTGGGGAATCCAGCTGATTATTGCCAATCTTTTATAAACAATAGACGCCACATAATGTTTTCTCTGGCTAGATTCGACACCTTCCTTTCAGTGAGCATTGGTAGAAAATACCAAATATTTCTCTTCCACGAATGAATGTGGCCCTTGATTCCCCCGATTAGAAGCAGTGGTGGGATTCAGCCAGTTTGCACCACTTCAGCAGAACTAGGAGCTAATTTTTTGTTGCCCAGGCCCAGAATGGACTTCTGGAAGCGGCAGCCACACAGAGAACCGGTTGTTCACATATTTGAATCCCACCACTGATTAGAAGCATTATTGTTGCACTGTAATTTCTACTCAGGCTTGGATAATGTACTGAGGCATCCCATCATAAACAAAGTCTCAGGGAGATCTCCTATCTCCTAGCATAGAGCCATGCTAGTGCAGTGGTTAGAATGAAGTACTGCAGACTACTTCTGCTGATTTCCAGCTGCCAGCAGGTTGGCAGTTTAATTCTCACTGGCTCAAGATTGACTCAGCCTTCCATCCTTCTGCGGGAGGTAAAATGAGGATCCAGATTGTTGGGGACAATATGCTGACTCTGTAAACTGCTTAGAGAGGGCTGTAAAGCACTGTGAAGTGGTAAGTGCTATTGCTATTGCTATATCATAAGATTACTATCAGCCATACGGTACTCCAAATTTTCTTTGCTCCCAAGAGAGTTAAAGACCAAATATTGTCTAATTAAATACATTTCTTGGATGCATTCAAAATGTTATCCTTCCCCCTCCTTTTTTTTCTTTTTAACACATTTAATTGGTTTTTAGTTGTTATCATAATTTATGTAGTATTCTGTAATAAGTATGTATGCATGTGTACACAACACACCCACAACAAACAAACACATACATGTTGGTCTAGGTCTTTAGAAAAGTTTATTTACCTGTCTACCACATCCCACCAGCTGACCTTCAGTTTGTTTTTTACATGAAACTGCCTTCCAAAGTATACTCAATTACGCTATTAGTTATGAGTAGTTTAAAACATTTTTCACTATTTCCTATGAGGGCGCTGCTGCTCCAAATACTGAGGCAGAAAAAATGATGGTATACCTCTTTCTGCAAAGGGTTCTTATTGCAAAATTTTTATTAATGATTTCTGCAATAATTTCTAAAAAGGGTTCTTCTTGCAAAAATCTTATTTAATGATTTCTGCAATAATTTCTGAAAAAGGTTCTTATTGCAAAATCTTATGTAATGATTTTTGCAATAATCTGTATCCTTTCCTTTCCCCTTTCTCCTTTCCTTTCTTGCTTGCTACAATATTTAATAATTAATTTTATGGATATTTCAATGTACCTCACTGTGGGCTGCCTGGAGCATAAAATTAATGGATAACATATAAATCATTTTAATAATAATAACAATAATGAGGACAAACATTACAAATACCTGGGCATCCTTCAAGTTGACAACATCAAGCACACGGAAGTCAAGAAAAAGGTTAGAAGTGAATACCTCAAGAGAGTGAAGAAGATCTTAAAGTCCAAACTCAGTGGAGGAAATAGCATCAAGGTAATTAAACACCTGGGCAATTCAGTCATTAGCTGGAATAGGGGATTGGACTCAAGCAGAACTAAAGGCCCTGGATAGGAAGACCAGAAAAATAATGGCAATGAATCATGTCCTTCATCATCACAGAAATGTTGGCAAATTCTATCTACCAAGGAAAATAGGTGAACATGGAATGCTGCAAGTACATCACACAGTTGAAGAAAAAAGGAGCTTTAGAAAAATATCTGAAGGACAATGAAATAAATGCACTGAAGCTAGCATACCAGGAAGGCTTACTGAATACTGGAGAGACCAAACTGCCCTACAATAAAGACCAGATTAAGGTAGAAAAGAAACATGGAAGACAAAGTATTACAGTACGTTAAAAAATAGTTGGCAAAGTAAATAATAGCAAGAACTGGCAATAGCTAAGAGTAAGAAAGCTGAAGAAAGAGACAGAGAATTCTGGCTGCACAAGGCCAAGTTTTGAGGAAAAAAAGGTATACAAAGCCAGAACTGAGAAGAGAGCAACAAATGGCAAATGCCACCTCTGTAAAGAAGCACAAGAAGCAGTGGATCATCTGGTTAGTTGCTGCAAGAAGATTGCACAGAGTGACTACAGGCAATGGCATGACAAAGTAGCAACAATGGTGCATTGAAAGATCTTCAAGAAACAGCATTTTGCCTGCAAGCAAGAACTGATGGGACCATAAAATAGAGAAAGTTATAAAAAATGAAGAAACTAAATTACTCCAGGATTTTAGAATTCAAACCAATAGGCACTTGCTACATAACACCACAGATTTAACAAATGTCAATAAGAAAACCCAAAAAGTCTGGATAGGGATGTGGCAGTACCTGAAGACAGCAAAAGAAAAGAGAAGGAATACAAAGAATTGCAAATAGAAATAGAATGACTGTGGCAAAAGAAAGCAAAGGTAATACCAATAATAATAGGCATCTTGGGTCCAATCCCAAAACAACCGGAGCACCATTTGAACACCTGCAGCATTCACCATCAGTCAATTGCAAAAGGCAGCTTTACTTGGAACAATTGACCTCCTGCAACAATACCTTTAATACAATCAAACATTAACATCTGCCTAGCCCAGATCCTTGGGAGGGACTCACTAGGTGGACAAAAATGCCAAACCCAGTCTGAACATCTGGCTGACTATGCAATGAACCAATAACTTAAAAAAGAAACATTTCTGCATTAGATCCATTCTGTTCATGTCAGTGGTACCTGACACATAATAATGACTCAGCTATCCTGGAAATAAGCGTGGGTTGTACCAATAGTAACCTTAGGTGCAATCCCAAAACAATCAGAGCACCGCTTGAACACCATCAGCATTGATAAAATCACCCTCAATCAATTGCAAAAGGTATCCTTACTTGGAACAGTTTACATCCTGTGACAATATCTGTAACATCATCAAACATCCACATCTACCTATCCCAGATCCTTGGGAAGGACTCAATAGGTGGACAAAAAATGCCAAATCCAGTCTGAACATCTGGTTGACTGTGCGACAAATCATAAATAATCAAATCATCTCATTGTCTAAGCTGCTCAGTGGTGGGATTCAAATATGTGAACAATCAGTTCTCTGTGTGAATGCCGCTTCCGGAAGTCCTTTCTGGTCCTGGGCAGCAAAAAATTAGCTACTGGTTCTGCCGAAGTGGTGCGAACTGGCTGAATCCCACCACTGAAGCTGCCCTATAGCAACATTGGTGTATTGTTGTCAAACTTTAGCTATTTGCTTTTGGTGCCTCTCACATGTACCTCCTCCTCCTCCTCCTCCTCCTCCTCTGTGCTCCTCCTCCCTTCTCCTCCTTCCCATATTCAGTGACACAGAAAGTTCATGTAGTATTTGTAATATGAATCCCTTTGTCTTCTTAATCATTGCCATTGAACAGCAGAATTAACTATAATCTGTCACTATCAATATAAAATTGTGCTCGCTTTCATAATGAAGAGCAGCAAGCAGGAGTTTAGGTTTTGTTTTTACAACAAGTTCAAGTTGCAGCCCAACAAGAAGACTGGTTTGTTTCAAGGTGGTGCAATTTTTAAGGGCACTGAACTCCCTGTCAGAAATGATATATAAATGTCAAAGTGAAACCACAGACATTTAATGGGTGTCTCGTGACCCTTAGCACTGAATGGGGACTCATCTTAATAGGTTTTGAAATGAAAATTTTCAGTGATTTATGTGATTGCTTATCAGATCCAAGAGAAGCTCCAGACCTTGGTTAAAAGTAGATGGTTTTCTACTAATAAAAAAATAAATATATGTACTATATTATTCAGAACCACTGCTGAGTAATACAAAGAGCCTGCCTTAATTGTTGCAGTTGCTGTTGCTGTTCTTAAGATTGGCTTGAGACAGAATTCTCTCCAAGTTATAGAGTCAGCAAAATAGGTTCTGCATTCAAAGGTTGCTGCTTAAGTCAAAATAGCAGCAAAACATAATTTACTGACTCTCCGTAGAGCATAAGATCTCCAGAAGATATTTTCCTTATGCAGCAATATGTTATTCGCACAATTGTGTAAGTCTGCTTTTAATTTTTTTAAAAAAACATGGTTGGCATAGCACATCTGATCATGTTCAGTACTCTAGGGCAGGGGTGTCAAACTGCCGGCCCAAGGGCCGGTTGTGTCATATAGAGGCCATGCCCACCCCAGCTCTGTCAATGCAAAAAAGTCACAATATGTCATGACACATCACGTGACGCGGCGAGTTTGATACCCGTGCTCCAGTATGAAGCATATGCTTCTATCATATGTGACACATTAGGTAATTATTGTCAGCTGTGCAATTGCCTTTTCAGCAAGCCTGGTATTATTTGATTTTGTTTTTGTTTTTTTTAATTTCTTGATTTTAGAATGGTGATGAGATCAGAAATGGAGTCCCTGCATTTTTAAATCTTAGCTTGGGATTTGCAGGTCCAGAAATAAACAGATGGTGATATTTTTGGTGTTTTCTAAATGCATTTTAAGTGCACGTGATCTCCAAAATTAGAGGTAACTAGAATTAGATCTGTGCATGATATAGGTCATGATATAGGTCTTCAAACCTTCCTCCTCCATTCATACATTAAAACAAAATCTAAGCTGAATAAAAACTGCAGTGAAAATGGAAAGGGCATTTTGTAAGTTGGCATGGATGTCCATTATTGGAAAATATTCATTTTTCCAATGGATTCACGGCAGCCTTTGCAAACCTTATTTATGAGGTCTACAACTTCCAACATTCCTGTGGATGCAAACTTAAAAAGGAAGGTTTCTGGAATAATCAAACATAGTTAAATACTTTTGTCCTTATTTTTCACAGACTTTCATTAATTAGATAAAATAAGGTAAGAACACTTGTTTTCTGGAGGCAAATGAGGCATCCAAACTGTGTATTGTTCTTCATCTAGATTGGGTGGCAATGATTTCTTAGGTAGGGAATAGCTAAGGGGAACCCACCTCAAACTTATGCCACTATATGTTTTTGCAAAGTAGCCAGTTAAACTTCCTTTATGAGTCTATTTTGCTCTTTATGACTCTAATAAAAGCAAAGTACCAACAGCATACATCTTTAATGGTGTTCAGTGAGGGAATTGCTGGATCACTGCAAATGTAATGAGGAGTTTTTGAGGTCATACCAGAGAATCTACCAGCTACTTCTTCCAAATTACTTTTTGTTAATCAATCTTCTTATGAACTTGAAACAACAATATTGCACAGGGTTATAATATCCAATTTGAGTCTTCATTTATCCAGTTATCTGTTAAGGAGCAAGCAGTTTAAACAATTTATTTTTAAATTTTATTTTATTTGCACACCAATGTATGGAATTCATTAGAGGTGTGCAAATCAATCCTAATATGAAGATCTTTCCCATTTTATTTGAAATGCTGAATCATTGTATTCAAAATGATACTAATAAGGCTGCAAACTTAAGAATCTACATTAGCTGGATTAGATTAGATTTCAGGATCTATGTCACTCCTTGGTTAACCCTCCCAAATGACAGATAATGTTCAGCAGGAAAAGTCATAGTTGTACACATCAGGGAAGGAAGAGGCTAAAAAAAGTTCAAGTTGCAGAAAGTCAAAGTATGTTTGTGGGTGTTCCATTACTGAAGGTTTTCAAGAAGAGAATGTGAAGGTCTCAGGTTGGAATTAGGAAAGTTTGTTAAAGGAATTGCTGAGGAAAAAGTTGTAGCTGAAAAGACCAGTAACAAAGACCAGCAACAAAGATGATTAGGGGACTGAAGGCTAAAACATATAAGGAACGGTTAGTGGAATTGGGTATATCTAGTTTAATGAAGAGAAGGATGAGGGGGGACATGATAGTGGAAGGAGGGTAAAGTAGAAGAATCCAATCCAAAGAAACATGTATCAAGGAACCAATGAGTGATTCTTAGGGTGTTAACTTCCTTAATCATAACTGTATAAAATTTGTGTTTGTATATTGTTCAGGCTCTTGGCTCCTTTAGCTGCTGAGACCCTTTTAGCTGGAGTACCCCAATAAAAGAAGTTGAAAACGCCATTCCTCATGTCTGGTGATCTTTATTGACTTTGGCACCAGGCTAGGACCCATGTTGGGAACAACAACTGGACAGCCATTTGTCTGGAATGTTATAGGGTCTCCAGCTTGGATATGATGTTGGGCTAGAAGACCTCCAAGGTTCCTTCACTGAACTTTGTTATTCTATGTTCTAATTTCCAGTCTTAGTCCAATATCTGGAAAATGAGATACTCCATGCAACCCAAAGAACAAGCCACTGCATCTGAAATATACTCATGTATTCACGTGTGCCAAAGTTACATATTTATGCCTTTATATAATACTTCCCAAACCTCCTGACTGAATTGATGAACAAAATATTTCCACAGCAGATCAAGCTATATTGAATATAATCAGTTATATACTGAACTTGCAGGAACGTGTACCTATAGGAACATTTATAGGCATGCTAAATGAAAACAGTGAAGCATAACACAATCTTTGTCCCATTATATCAGCTCATCCAACCTGGCAGGGAAGGTATGTTGTGGACCCCATCAGCCAAAGATTTTTATCTGATGGAGTCCAGGAAGAAAGTCTTCCATTACCCTCACCCTGTGGAATATGTTCCCCCCAGAGTTGAGGCAGACTCCCCACTCTCATGGCTTCCCAGAAAGTCATGAAAAGATAGCTCTGCACCCTTGCTTGGGGTACATAGAAAGAATGCAGTCATGAGCTGGCTAGTGCCCTTAAATTTCTACCCTCACCTTTTAACTAATTTTTAAGATTGCTTGCCTCTTTCACATTTTATATACTGCTTTCATGTTTTTTTTTAAATATTTTATTGTATGCTTCCCAGAGTCCCTTTATGAGGGAGATGGGTGGAAAGAAAGAAAGAAAGAAAGAAAGAAAGAAAGAAAGAAAGAAAGAAAGAAAGAAAGAAAGAAAGAAAGAAAGTTGTTCTTAGTTGCGAATTCGTGTCCGACCCATCGCGACCCCATGGACAACGTTCCTCCAGGCCTTCCTGTCCTCTATCATCTTCTGGAGTTCATTTAAGCTCACGCCTACTGCTTCAGTGACTCCATCCAGCCACCTCATTCTCTGTTGTCCCCTTCTTCTATTGCCCTCAATCTTTCCCACCATTAGGCTCTTCTCCAGTGAGTCCTTCCTTCTCATTAGGTGGCCAAAGTACTTGAGTTTCAACTTCAGGATCTGGCCTTCTAAAGAGCAGTCAGGGCTGATCTCCTCTAGGACTGACCGGTTTGATTGCCTTGAAGTCCAGGGCACTCGCAGGAGTCTTCTCCAGCACCATGGTTCAAAGGCCTCAATTCTTCGGTGCTTAGCCTTTCTTATGGTCCAACTTTCACAGCCATACATTGCAACTGGGAAACCATGGCCTTGACTATACACACTTTTGTTGGCAGGGTGATGTCTCTGCTTTTTAGTATGCTGTCTAGATTTGCCATAGCTTTCCTCCTCAGGAGCAAGCGTCTTTTAATTTCTTGGCTGCAGTCCCCAACTACGGTGATCTTGGAGCCCAGGAAAATAAAATCTTCCCCATTTATTTGCCAGGAATTGAGAGGGCCGGATGCCATGATCTTGGTTTTCTTAATGTTGAGTTTCAAGCCAACTTTTGCACTCTCCTTCTTCACCTGCATCAAGAGGCGATAGATAGATAGATAGATAGATAGATAGATAGATAGATAGATAGATAGATAGATAGATAGATAGATGTTGTTGTTGTTAATTGTGAAGTCATGTCCGACCCATTGCGACCCCATGGACAACGTTCCTCCAGGTCTTCCTGTCCTCTACCATCTTCTGGAGTCCATTTAAATTCACACCTACTGCTTCAGTGACTCCATCCAGCCATCTCATTCTCTGTCGCCCCTTCTTCTATTGCCCTCAATCTTTCCCAGCATTAGGCTCTTCTCCAGTGAATCCTTCCTTCTCATTAGGTGGCCAAAGTACTTGAGTTTCAACTTCAGGATCTGGCCTTCTAAAGAGCAGTCGGGGTTGATCTCTTCTAGGACTGACCGGTTTGAACGCCTTGCATTCCAAGGGACTCGCAGGAGTCTTCTCCAGCACCATAGTTCAAAGGCCTCAATTCTTTGGCGCTCAGCCTTTCTTATGGTCCAACTTTCACAGCCATACATTGCAACTGGGAAAACCATGGAGATAGATAGATAGATAGATAGATAGATAGATAGATAGATAGATAGATAGATAGTCCTTACCTAAGAATATGGAAAATCAGACTCTAGTCCATTGAGTTACTTTGAAAAAGATACTCTCTCTCAGTCAAACCACCTCACATGGATATTGTTTTAAAGAGTTGAGGGCTGTGAAAAGGAGAGCTATCTATCCAAGTCAAGCTTATGAAGAAAGCACTGGGTATAAATCTAACAACAAACAAAAACAAAAGCCCAGGGACGGGAACCAGATTTTCAGATCTCCCAATTCTTGTAAGTAAACTCTCCCTCCATCTCTCTTCAATATAAACAGCACTCTGCATTATCTAATGGAGTGTTTGTCTCCCAAGCAATACTGATATTTTTTTCCTTCTGTAGGAACATGTCATGAGGGAAGGTCTTAATACTTTCTTCCACATCAGAAGATGTAAAAATATGTGGTTTTATTGCAAGAAAGCATAGGCATTTCTGCTTAATATTATTAAATTCGCATACCCTTCTAAGCAGTTGTTAATAGCATCCCTCAAATGAATTTCTTCTCAGCTTACCGTAAGCACTTCTTTGCTATGACTTTGATCATGTGTGTACTTAATTTTTGGTGCCTGGAGCACTTCTCTGCTACCAAACAGCCTTGCTTTGACCTCATAGTTGTTATGTGGCTATGTGATTGGCTGTGTGGCTGCCAGATTGTGGAGGAATCTAGTTATCTATATACGGTAATGAATGAGAGTTAAATAAAAGCATACTGAGGGAGAAAAGGAACCATGTAGTAGAAAAGTTAATTTGCATTTTTAAAAAATGAAGCAGAGAGGAATAAACCAGACTGGAAGGAGGTAGGCAAAAAAAAAATTAGGGCACTTTTCTAATAATCTGAGCAAAAAAAGAACTGAAGAAACATGATTTTGAAAGAAAACAACTAAATTAATTAAGACCTAATCAAAAAGAAGCTTGTGATTCTTAGTTTTAAAATTACATTTTAGGTAATTATATCTTTAATATTATGATTTCTTGCATTTTCTAGGATGATTTTACAGACATCCACTTCAGCAGTATGGAGAGAGGAATACAAACAATTTTTTTTTCTCTTTTCAAAAATATAAATCAAAAAAGCAAGCAAGCAAGGATGGTCACAGCAGCCTGCTAAATATCAAAGCACAAAAACTGTAAAAAAAAAAAAAAGATAATCATGATATACCCAGTAGCAAAACATAATGAAACTCCTCATAAAGGTGGAAAGTTAAGCTGCAACAAAGTCAAATGATTCTTCAAAACATCCTGTCATATGAAGTTGTCTCATATGTTGTCTATAATCTTATCATTGAAAACAGTGACTTCCAGCAGAAAAAACAGTCCAGCTTATTTAACATCCTATTCCCAAGCCAACCAGTCTTTGTAATTTCTGCATATTGAGCACTGGTAACCTTACATAAGGCTAATTTTGCTCCAAGGGTGACACCAATCTTGTTCTTCCAGAAAGAATAGGTTTCTTTTTAATATTATTGAGTATCAGGCTCAAATCCAAGTAAATGAAATCCAAGTAAGACACACCGAATTACTCAAAAGCAGTTTCCTTTAATTGATCTTCACCTGTAGACAGGTGGGACCTGTCCATAGGTCAATGGGACCCAGAATCATTTCTGCTTAGTTTTATGTGATTTCAGAGAAACATAGTTTTAAGTTAACATGTTGTTTAACTCTCCGTAATATCCAAAGAGAGCTTCCTTACTTTCCTTTTAAATAAATTGACAAAGAATGTTCCTACCTCATAGGTAGTCTTTCACCAGGAACATCATATTCTTTGGCTGTAATCAGATCAGCTATTCTTGTACAGTTCGATTTAGAAAAAAAATAGAAATTGCATCTCCAGTTCTCAAGGACAAATTAAATTCAGCTATTCAGAAATGGACTTGTATCCAATGGTTACAGGTGCAAAAGAAAACCCACAAGACTTATTTTTCTTCTCCTCATTCACCCAGAGACCTCTTGAATGGCATCTTCAAAATCCTCCTTCAGTTGTTCCTACCGAGTTGTAAATAGCAATGCAATAAATACAGGGGACATAAATATGAATTGATTTACATTTAAGGAAATAAATCATTTTTGTTGTTTGTTCATTTGTTTTGTTCTGGCCCCTACCATATTTTTGACTCCCAACAGAACATGTCAAGATCACACATATTCCAATTTGAGAAAATAGCAAGAGAAACTGTACCCCCAGGCTCTTTTGTAGTATGGGTTCTTTGGTGCTCTTGTTCTTGCAGATATTTTATTACTAATTAGATAACATCATCAGTGCTAGAAAAAGAGTGGGTTTTGCTTTCTTTTTACATATATTGGTAACCTTGTCAGTACTCGTGGAAGTGTTTTTGATGGTTTCCTTGATTGGACTGTTGTGTACTGTTTGTTTGAGTTGGTAGTTCATTGTGGTAGTTCACCCACAACTTCTGAAGGCAAGCCATTCCTCTGATTTATTGTTCTAACTGTCTAGGTCAGCGGTTCTTAACCTTTGTGTGACGGCGACCCCCGTCACACAAAGGTTATGCGCATGCGCGGCGGTGGCGCGCATGGGGGCGCCCCCCCGTGCGCGGCGCGCATGGGGGCGGGGCTCCGCGCGCGGTGCGCATGTGCGGCGGCTCCCCCGGAGGCGCGCCATCGCCCCGATGTGCGGTGCGCATGCGCGCCGTCGCCCCCCGGAGGCGCGCCGCCACCCCCACACGTGGCGCGCGTGCGTGGCACCGACCCCCCAGAGGCGCAGCGCGCCCCCGGAGGGGACAAAATGGCGGATCGCCACCTTTGGCAACCCCCGAAAAGAGGTCGATCGACCCCAAATGGGGTCGCGACCCATAGGTTGAGAACCGCTGGTCTAGGTTGTTAAAATTCTAGGTTATTAAAGTATATTTTTGGTTTCCTCTGGGGATTCAAGAATGCACTAGAACTTCAATCATAATATGCTGCACATTAAACATACATTTCTAATTCTCAGATTGGGTTTGTTGCTATTAAATATCAGCATCTACTTTGAATAGTGTTTATTATTTTATTTTTGAGTTGTTACTGATAGAAGTAAAATAAAGTTCTTCAAAATTTAATATTGAAAGAGAAATTTAAAATTGAATTTGCTGCAGTGGAAATTTTCTGAGTAGAGAAGCTATGGTGGGAAAGAGGAAAGAAAGGATGCAAAGGAAATATGTAGGCAAAAATAGCTGGGTCTTAAGAGTGGGAAAAGGAAGAAGAAAACATCTGTAATAGAAAATAACTAGCAGAACAGGAAAGAACCTATTTTTCTAAGAAGTCATAAAAAAGGGGGCCAGAACTCAGGCAACTGAGCATGCACAATTAATTGATTAATATTAACTGACACATTTTGCATAAATTATCTCCTAATTTTAATGGACATGTGATGTATGATTTAGTATGTAGCAGGAAATATGTAGGAGGCAGTCGGAAAGAGTGTAACCTCATAGTACCTCAGCCAGTGGGGAAAGAGGAGGGATGTGGCGGCCAGGATAAGGGATGTATAAAGAAGGAAATATTTTGGGTTAAAACTTTGGAGAGAACCAAGCTTTGATGGCTATTCTCCCCACTTATTGCAATAAACAAAACAAAAGGCCTTCACTGTGTCTTGGCTGATTATTGGTCAGGCGAGCTTGCCTCTGGTCACGAAGGAAAGTAGCCAGGAGCACATAACATTACTGTGAAATATTAATAAATTAGATAGTGTTGCTTTCCTACAGAATTGTTAATTCCCCATGGATAATGAATGTGGGATTCCTGCCAACTGCTTATCAGAATAGATCAGATCATCTTGTCATGCTCTATAAATAAAGCAAAGCTGAATTTCATTTACAAAATTTGCTTTAAATGTGCGGGTCTCTGATAAGTAATGCAACTTTAAACATTTGGCTGTTTTAAAAAGTGGGACTTTAAGTCAACAGATTGTTGGTTCATTTCCACTGAGGAAATTTCAGTATTTGCAATCAAACATTAATTTCATTTTATGGTTTCATAATTTAAACATATTGTGAAATAGAAGACAAACAAATAGGTAGGTCTGAATTAAAGTGACTGGGTTATAAAAAAAATATGTTGAATGTAAAATGGAATTCAGGAAATGCCATGCAATCTGCAATGTCTGTAAAGTTCTTCTTTAATCTGATTCTTAATATTTCAAGAGCCTAATTCTCTTTTCATCAGACGGTTTCAGAGCAAATGTGGAGAGAGTTCTCTATCTTTTCAGCATCATCTTGAAAATTGTGTAAGTTGTTGCATATTAAGGTTAACATATTAATTCTGATAATGGTTAGTAATTATTATTTTTTTACATTAAGAGAAAGGATACATTTCTTGAATTCCACATAAGCAATAAACTGAGCCATGGTATCAATCTGTATTACTCAGACCATTTTAGATTTTTTTCCCCCAAGAGAATACCATCAGGGTTTTTGTTTGTATATTTCTCTCCACCACCCACCACTTTCATACTGTGATCTGACCTCTCACAAATTTAATTTAAGGTCTTCAACCTTGAATTATTTCAAATGATCTTCCTTCCTATTGCTGTGGTCTTGCCTATAATAGATAGATAGATAGATAGATAGATAGATAGATAGATAGATAGATAGATAGATAGATAGATAGATAGATAGATAGATAGATAGAGAGGCAGGTAGGCAGGCAGGCAGGCAGGCAGGCAGGCAGACAAACAAAAACCCGGATGGTATTCTCTTGGGGGGAAAAAATTTAAAATGGTCTGAGTAATACAGATTGATACCATGGCTCAGTTTATTGCTTATGTGGAATTCAAGAAATGTATCCTTTCTCTTAATGTAAAAAAATAATAATTACTAACCAGGCAGGCAGGCAGGCAGGCAGGCAGACAGACAGGCAGACAGACAGACAGACAGACAGACAGATAAAAAGGCAATTTCATTTAGAGCATAGGAAAAATAGTTGCAGGGCCCTTAATGAGCTATTTGGCAAAGTGAGTTAATGAATGCTAACAAAAGGCTATGCAACAACAATCAACACTTTTCTCATAAAAAAAGGACTGCTATGTTATTTACCTGATTAATGGACTGGTTGGGATGAACAAATATTACAATTAGAAACTTATGTCTGTGCTTTCTTTTTCAAGCTTGAAGAAATAAAGAATGATGTTGGGAAAGGAGAAAATGTGGAAAGAAAACAATTCGCGATATGGCATTTCCATATATGGGTGCTGCAATGTACGGCACTGATATTGCTTATAGACATTTGGTTACATTTATTTGTAAAATTGTATTTGTTTGTAATATCTATTGGCCGCCCATCCTACCACAGGATAACTGTGGTCTTAGAATTAAAACTAATGCTTTGCTGGTATTCTTAAATATTATTTTGGTTGAAAGGCATGCTACAAAATTTCTGAAAAGTTTTAGGTGCCTTGTATAAGAAAAGACATAGAGATTTTCAGGAATCTTCTTGTAATGTTTAAAGTCCCTAGAATAATGAGACTGCTTTACTACAATTTGATGTAAAGCAGGTTACCTCTTCACTAGTAAAATAATTAGCAGGAAAACAATAATATAACTGTAATAGATAAGCAACACAAGTAAAAGTAAATAACCTACCAGAATAGAAATTGGGAGACCATGAGTTCTAGTCCCACTTCATGCACAAAGCCAGAACTTGGGCTAGTCCCAGTGGTGGGATTCAGCCGGTTCACACCAGTTCAGCAGAACCAATAGCTAATTTTTTGTTGCCCAGGCCCAGAACAGACTTCCGGAAGCGGCATCCACAGAGAGAACTGGTTGTTAGCATATTTGAATTCCACCACTGGCTAGTCCCTTTCTCTCAGCCCTAGGAAAGAGAAGGAAGCAAAGACAAACCACTTCTACAATTTTGCCAAGACAGGGAAAGCAGGAATTTGCCCAGGCAGTTCCCATGAGTTGATGCCCCCTCCCCCCCACAAAAAAACAAATACACACACTTTTAGCTGTGAAAGTTGGAGCCATTCTTGCTTCAGGTGTCAAATTATTTGTAAGGGGAAAAGCCTCTACTAGAATGTGCATTATTTAGGTCTCTCCTATTGTATGTCATCTCTGACTGTCACTGGACTGAGCAAGCAATGTTTCTCTAGGAAAGGTGATCTTTAGCTGTTCAGGCCCCAGGCCATTTAACTGCTTTAGATAGCTACTATCACCTTGAATTGCATTCAGAAATACATTGACAGCCAAAACAGCTCTCACAACAGAAATATAGTGAGACATTCCAGTAAATTTGTAGGCTTTTTTTTTAATCAGGTGAACTTTCCAGGTGATTTCAGTGGCAACTCTATGTAGCACAAACTGTGCTCATCCAGATGAAAGATGACAAGGACATGAGTGATGGACCTCAAGACACTCTGTTCCAATTAAGGATGCAATCGGCACATCAGCCAAGCAATGCAAAGGTTCTCCTAGTCATAGCTTCTACTTTTTAGAGCTGTGAGTCCAGAAAAAGAAAAACAGGGTGGGTCTACTCTCTTTGGGGATATATGAGCCGTAATTTAATAAACTTCTGATTTAGCAGCCATTTCCTCTTGTTTGCTTTAGTCTAAGGATCTTACTCTTATACACCTTCTAATAATCTTTGGGACCAAATTTCCTATTTAGTAAGATAGAAACATATAAGTGACTATTATCAGCATATTATAATAATAAAGTTGGAAGGTACCTTGGAGATCATCTAGTCCAACCCCCTGCTCAGGCAGGAAACTCTATAACATTTCAGACAAATGGCTCTCAAGTCTCTTCTTAAAAACTTCCAGTGCTGGAGCATTCACAGCTTCTGGAGGCAGTTTGTTCCATTGATTAATTGTTCTAACTATCAGAAAATTTCTCCTTAGTTTTAGGTTGCTTCTCTTATTGGTTAGTTTCCATCCATTGCTTCTTGTCCTGCCTTCAGGTGCTTCTGAGAATAACTTGACTCCTTCCGCTTTGTGGCAGCCCCTGAGAGATTGGAACACTGCTATCATGTCCCCACTCTTCCTTCTCTTCATTAAACTAGACATACCCAATTTCAGCAACCATTCCTTATATGTTTTAGCCTCCAGTCCTCTGATCATCTTTGTTGCTCTTCTCTGTACTCTTTCTAAAGTCTCAACTTCTTTTTTACATCGTAGTGACCAAAACTGGATGCAATGTTCTAAGTGTGGCCTTACCAAGGCATTGTAAAGTGGTATTTACACTTCACGTGATTTTGATTCTATCCCTCTGTTAATGCAGCCTAGCACTGTGTTGGCTTTTTTGGCAGCTGCAGCACACTGCTGGCTCATATTTAAGTGATTGTCCACTAGGACTCCAAGATCCCTCTCACAGTTGCAAGGTACCATCTATATTATATCTATGTATTTGATTTTTGATGATACCATATTGATGATACCTTATCCCAAACTCTGGGATGGTTTCTCCCAAAAGCCTCATGAAGAAGTTAAATAAAATAAGAGAAATAAATTGATCCTGCTCCACCCCATAAAAATGTAACCACAAGACTGATGTCTCCCTGCTGCTATGGTTGATTGGATCTGACAACTCAGGAAGAATTATAACTAATGTAACACTGTCCCTACCAACCTTCAGCAAGTGGCTTATAAGGAAACTGGTCAAAAACAGAAAGTTTCCAAGAATTCTAATAGGACAAGAATAGGTAAACTTCCTCTAAGTTCCAATGTGTCCTCAATGAGAGAGACCAATGCAGTTTCTGTCTTGTGTCTGGATCTGCATTCAAAGGGAGCATTCTGTAATTATAGCACTACATCTTTCTCAATAACTTTTCTCAGTGCTTTTTTTCTAAAAAAAAAAAAAGGTGCCAGAACTCACACACGTCATACAATCCGCCTTGCCTACCCTACAAGGTTCCATCCAAAAAAGGTGCCGGAACTCCGTTCTGGGTGTTCTATGAGAAAAAAAAGCCCTGACTTTTCTCAAAAAATGAGGATTGGAAATGGGATGATAATAGTCATTTACCATTGGATCCAGAATTAGCTTATTGAGAATGTATGGACCAACCCCATTCAGATCTTCCCTTCAAGGACACTTTGATTCATGTCTGACTCCATCTTTCATTTGCTTCTGAAATTGCTTTAACCAGGTGGGGAAGGAATCCAATCCCCAAATGACAGAACTGTAATTACATAAAATGCTCCCCACTTCTTTAATATCCACAGACTCAAAAAACCTCCACATAATATTACAAGTTATTGTTTTTTTCTCTCAGCAGTCTCTGTACTTTAACTAGAAAACTGAAACAGATACAATTTTATTCATAAAATATATAAAATACATATATGTATATGTGTGCATGTACATGCTTTTGTCAGTGTTAACTACTAGATTAATTCCTGCAATTTTCTTGGCAGATTCCCCCCCCCCCAGAAGTGGCTTGCCATTACCATCTTCCTAGGCCTGACAAAAAGTGGTTAGCCCAAAGTCACCCAACTGGCTTTGTGTGTAAGGTGGGACTAGCCTGTTGCCTTGATAAGTTGAATATTTTCTCTTATCTTCATATGCTCAGTTGAGAAAGCTGGAAAGGATTGCAAATGCATGAAAGAACTGTACACACATTCAAGGGAAGTGTGGGCCACATTCTTTGCCCCATTCAAGGGCTACCATAATTCTCAGTTGAGTACAATTAGTTGTAGGAACAAAAAAATGTCTGGTTAATTTATTTGAACTTGAAAGCTAATTAGTGCTTGGATACCATAAAATAATTCCAGGGCTACAGACTAAAACTAGGGACAAAGATAAAAGAAAAAGAAAAAAAATCCTAGAAGAAAGCAATAGATTGGTTGTGAAGAACACTGCATGGCTGAGTCCATGTCACTAGAGTCAGTCTTGTTTCACAAACATTTTTTAAAGTTTTCTTAGATATTTTAGATAACCATTATATGCAATTTGCCTCTTTATATAGCAGTCTGTGACTTATGGATCTTACATAACAGCTGTGAAAACTCATATTTACAGTATTCAAAGGATGCTGTGTAGACAAAGTTATATAAACAAAACATAGGCCAACAGGCCAAATATGTCATCATGGACACATCTTCCCAACTGAAAATGCGAACTGACTGCATAATCAAAATATTCAGAAAAAAATCATCTTTTCCAATATGTTTGATATTTTCAACACAAAGAACTTGAAGTTGTCACCTTAAGAAACCTGGCAACTCCAATAGTAATAGCAATAGCATTTAGACTTATAGTACATACCACCGCATACTGCTTTATAGCCATCTCCAAGCAGTTTACACAGTCAGCATATTGCTCTGAATAATCTGGGTCCTGATTTTACCAACCTCAGAAGGATGGAAGGCTGAGTCAATCTCAAGCCCATCAGGATTGAACTCCTGGCAGTGGGCAAAGTCAGCCTGCAATACTGCATTCTAACCACTGTGCCACCATGACTCCAAAGAAAGGGAATTGGAGAGCTTTCTCCAAATTCTTCCTTGTGTTCTTCAAGGTTTCCATAAATGGTAAACAACCGCAGCCTGACTGAAATTTATACTTTTTAAAAGTCAATTTATATGAGGTATGATTTTTTTTTTTTGTTCAAAACCAGAAGGATGTACCAAAGTTCTAGACCAGAGGAAGACTTTTGTGATAAGAGTGCCCATTTAAATGGGATTTCGGTCTTCTAATTGTGAAGCTTGTGCTGAAAAGGACCCACTGTAAAATAAAAGCTTAATCTGATTTTGTGGGTTTGAAATAATAGACTTCATCCATGGACACTTTCACACTGTGAATCATTAATCATTCTGACAAAAACCGTGGCATATCTCTAGTAGATTTCCTGTTATGGACTTTTAACAGATGTCTAATTAGACACTACAAGTGAATTCAAAGAGAAGCAGTGTTGTGCTGGAGAGGCAACATAGGAGATTATTCCACTTCACTCAAAGTGTTTCTCTGCTTCAGGATATAAGATTTATGGCGTGAGGGATTGGAGGACAGAAGTGAATGGAAAGGCAAATTGTTTAGGCTCCCTTGGCAAAAGTTGTTTTCCCATATTTGCAGATTTTTCAATTTGAATTCTAAAATTCATCGCCTATTCTCCAAATTCCCTTTGCACTGGGACTATTTTGCAAGGTTGCTTCCCCCCCATCTTTTAAATGTGTATTTTTTCACTCTATCACGCTAATAAAGAATACTGGTACTCCTTGACTTACAACTGGTTGCTCAGCATCTCTTCGAAGTTGTGACGGACCCCCCAAAAATCCACCTACAATTTAGATTTGAAGTTTGTTTGTTTGTTTGTTTGTTTAACAATTCTATATCAACTCACACATAGATGACTTCCAGGTGGCTTACAACATTTAAAATTCCTTTTAAAAAATCCTTCATATAATAAAATTGTTTTTTTAAAAAACCCTACCCCTCCTCTCATTGCAACAACAATATCACTACAGACAACTCAGCCTGGCTGACTAGCCACAGTCAATTCACTGTGGGACAACTTACTGCAGCCAGCTCACTCCGGTTTACAGCCATTCCAGGGCATAGACATTTTTATAAGAGATTTAACACAGGAATGCATACTTTCCTCTGCAGCTTTACTGCATAGTAAGTGGGTATTCATTATAGGCCAAAATATTCTTGAAATGGGTAAAGATTTGGAAGTTACATCATCTCTCTGCCATGACTGTTATCTCTGTCTTGGGATTCATAAAGGTAAAAACAAAATCATACAATGATTCTTGGCAGAGATTATTTCAGCATGTGATTTGAGTTCACTTAGCATTTTTAAAAAGGAAAGCTCCTGTATTACAATATGACCATTCTTTTAAATGGATCCCAGAAGTTCTATGATTATTTTTTTGAGTATGCATCAATTAAATGCAAATAATTTAGAAAGCCAGTTTGGTCTGATGATTAAGGTACCAGGCTAGAAAGTGAGAAAATGTGAGTTTTAGCCATGAAAGCCAGCTCAGTAACTTTGGGCCAACTCAACCCAACCCACCTCACAGGGTTGTTGCTCTAGGGAAAATAAGAGGAAGATGGTGTGTTGCAGTGCTTTTTTTCTAAAAAAAAAAAAAAAAAAGGTGCCGGAACTCACACACATCATACAACCCACCTTGCCTATCCTACAAGATTCCATCCAAAAAAGGTGCCGGAACTCTGTTCTATGAGAAAAAAAACCTAATGTGTTGCATATGTTGGCCGCTTTGAATTACTTGTACAATAAATAAATAAAATTATACTGAAGTCATTCATTCATTCATTCATTTATTCATTCATTCATTCATTCCAAGGACATGCACATTTTAATCGGTGATTTGACAAATTTTTAGTCAGAAACACAATTGAGAGTGGCAAGGTGGCTTAGTGGTGAAGATACTTGCCTCCACTTTGGAAGGTTGAGAGGTCAATCCTAGGTAGTGACAGATGTTTCTCTCCTAGATTTCAAAGAAAAAAAATATCTGCTGCAAACTCCACATGGTGTCAAGAAGAGCATCCAGCTAGCAAATGCACAGCTCCGTTCAGTCACTCCAACTCTATTCTGAATTAAAGGATTACAAGTGTTGTAAAAAAGGGAGTTTAGTCAGACACACAATAAAGGATACCTTCCTCTGTGACAATATTACCTCTGAATATCAGCTTGCAGTACACATGTTAAAAACACAGCAGATCTATCATCAAAATGTTAAGTTTGCATGTTTCAAAACTACTATTCCCAGCAGAATCCTCTCCAAATGTGATATGTTACAATTTCCAGAATGCCATACTGACTAGGGATGTTAACAGTTGCAGTATAAAAGGCATTGCTTTGAGAAAAGTATCCCCAAAAGAATCTCAAAAAGGATAAGGAAACCATCCATCCAATATTTACCAGCATCACCTTCATTTCCTTTGAAATGCCTCACGTTTGGTTCTCTAGAAATCTCTAGATTTTCTTTTATTTTTAGTTTGGGTCACCACATAATTGTTGCTTCTTTCACAAGTAAATGCAGCATTTGCAGAGATTTTAAGCAGACTTAGGTAAGTATTGATTTTAACAGGACTGGAGAAATGGTGAAGAAAGAAGAAATGGTGAAGAAACAAGATTTTTTTTCTACAAAGACATGGCAACCCCCCTTTTCTTTTTATCCTGAATTTGCAAAATAGGCTTGCTTTATTTTTTTTACTCTAAATAGCTATGATATAGACCAAATTATATATATCTCATTACTGTCTCTTCATTCGAAAATAAAATGATAGAAGAATAAATTGCAGGTGATAGACTTCTGTAATAAACCTGAAGTAGGGAGGTTTATACCAGAAATAGAACACTTATTATTTTTTAAAAAGTTAAGCATTTATCTTGTGATATTAACCTTCTTTAGAAATGAGGTTCCAGTTTTTACTCAAGTAAAATGCCTTGGGAAAAATATTAATAATCACAATAACATTTCCAAAGCTATCATAATTATCTTAAACAAAAGTGCTTCTCACCAACCAAGAGCTGGAGATAACATCAAAATGGATGAAATAAATTATATTCATCTGCTTCATATTATATTTATGATATGTTTTTCTCTGGATAGATGCCTACATGAAATTGTTCTCTTGGTTTCTCATGTAGGAATAATTATATTGGCATAGCATAATCAAAATTTTGAAGATCATAAGATTGCTGAAAAAAAAATGGACAGACAAAGCCAAGTCAATGTTTGCCCTTGTGTGAGAGAAATGTATCAAATTCAAGACATGATATCAACAGAAAATAAAATGGCTTGGATCACTGATTTATGATGATTTAAAAGAAAAATCTGAAGTTAAAACAACAATATTATTGACTGTATTTAGGACAGTGTAAATAGTGAAATAATATATTACACTATATAACTATATAGTGAAATAATATATTACACTATATAACTATAAAACCCGAACAACCAAAGACCTACATATATATATATATATATATATATATATATATATATATATATATATATATATATATATATAGGTCTTTGGTTGTTCGGTTTTCGCCCGCGTAAAATTGGAAGTGTCTTGGCGATGTTTCGACGAAGTCCCATTCATCATCTTCAGGCTGGTGTTTTCAGCTTCGTGCTTTGAGCAGCTTTGCTGAGGTTTTCTGAGGTTTTCGGGGGTGTTTGTATGTAGGTCTTTGGTTATTCGGGTTTTCTCCCACGTAAAATAGGAAGTGTCTTGGCGACGTTTCGACGAAGTCCCATTTGCTGCCTGAAGCACGAAGCTGAAAACACCAGCCTGAAGATGACGAATGGGACTTCGTCGAAACGTCGCCAAGACACTTCCATATATATATATATATATATATATATATATATATATATATATATATACACACACACATACACATACATACATACATACATACACACACACACACACATATATATTTGGAGACTCTATTTTTATTTATTTTATTGATATTTAGAGAGAGAGAGAGAGAGAGAGAGAATCAAACATTTGTTTTGAATAGCTTTTGTTAATGAGAATACAGTAATGGCATCAATATACTGCAAATGAGTATGCAAAAAATAACTATCCAAAATAATTTAAAGTGATATGTTTACAACAAGTGCTGTTGATGATGATCATCAATATATAAGTAGTTGTGGAAAAATATCTGTCTATGTATCTATGTACCTATCTATCTATCTATCTATCTATCTATCTATCTATCTATCTATCTATCTATGTAACTATTCATCCATCCATCCATCCATCCATCTATTGACTTTAATGCAAGCTTACCTTTAAACTGCTCTATGAGGATTATCACCTTGACATGATGGGAAGTCTAAGAAGCTTGAGTGAAAGCAATGCTGGTGGGATATATATGTTACTGGTAGTTGAGACACCTTTGCTAGTAAGATCAACATTGGAGCAAAAAGTAATCCATAATAGGGATGAGGCAGTTGGGACTCTGCAGTTAGGAAGAAGCTTGAAAAAAAAGGCAATGCCATTTTTTTTTTAATTGTCAAAACTGAATGGCTCAAACATTTACACAACTTTGTGTGTGAAATTATGAGATCTCCGCCGCTTTCCTAGAAATTGGAATAGAACTTTGAACTTTCATGAGTATTTATGTGAATAATGATGTGGTCAGAGCCAAGCCACAGTGAAGTCTGGTCACTATTACCTAGTGTCAGTAATGAAAAACAATGTTCTCCTTTACAATTGCGACATGGAATGTGACAAGCCTTAGTCAAGGAGATTTGAAATTGTCAAAGTGGAAATGACACTCCCTAAATTAAATGGTTTAAGAATAAGTGAACTTAGTGGTCTGGAATATACCACTTTATGATTATGTGATTTAGGGCATGTGACTAGACAAAGGAATGGAGTGGCACTAATGCTCCAAAATATCTGTTCAGCTATAACAATAAATGACAGGATATATCTATTAAAATTAGTGAATACCCAGTGAACATAAATTGCAAACTGGAAGAGGTAAAAAATGGGTAGAGCACTACTAATGGATGATGACACTGCCAAGGATTTTGACTGAGTAAATGTAATAATGCAGAAGATATGTTAACAAACTGTTTAAAAGGAGATTCTTTGTTCAGGGTTCATCAATATTTCCTGCTTCCAGCAGCTTAAACCTGAACTCTGTACCTGAAGAACACTGGATGGTAAACATAAGAATCATAGGAAACAAAAGATAGGAATAAGCCAGGACAACTCACATGCAGAGTGTACAAGAGAATTGAATTATTGCTGACAAATTTGTTTGAGAAGAGATGATTTAAAATGTGAAAAAAATATCTTAGTCAGTCAAACAAAATTGTTTTCAGAATCTTTTTCAGAATGCACAATCATGATAGCCAGGCAAAAAGAGGAAAATAAAACTGGGGGAGGGGAGAACTTAGAGGAGAATCAAATTTGTAGATTTATTACAGGGTGGAAAAAAAAGCAGTGCTCCACCACAACCTTGTCCAGTTTTCATGATTTGTAAAGACCTGCGACTGAGATAAACAGAGATCTCAGTGGGACTATCGCTACCACTGAAATTGGAAAGGGCAATTTAGGCTATTGAATCCAATCAATAGTAACAAAGAGGGGAAAATGTGAAATCTACTTCTGCAGTCAATCATTCCCATCTTCTGCTATTCTGAAAGGTTTTGTAAACTTGAAGTCAAGGCCAATTAGCCTACTATGCAACAATTCCCAAAAACTATTGACCTCAAGGCACCTTCTCTTGGCCTCTCAAAATATTCAGTTCTATTTATAGTCAGACAAAGTGGGTATCTATTTATCTAAAATCTCCAGAGGGAATAGATACTCTCCAAAACTTTCTTTGAAAGTTGTAGGATTAGTATTAACAGTAACACTGACTATTATTCTCTCTTAAGTTTTTGTTTCCCAGAAAATAACTCATTAGACACTTTCCCATTATTTTTTTAATTTTCCACAATGTTTCAGAACAATTGTGAAGCATTATTGCAGGAAAACTAGTCTAAATAAATATGAAGAACAGGTGTCTGGAATTTGTAGCACTGATGTCAGAAAAACAAATGGTAAGATAAATCAATCAATCAGAATAGAGCTGGAAGGCACCTTGGAGGTCTTCTAGTCCAGCCCCCTGCTCAAGCAGAAGATCCTATACTATTTCAGATAAGTGACTGTTCAGTCTTTTCTTAACCCCCCCCCCAGTGATGAAGCACCCACAACTTTTGAAGGCAAGTTGTTTCACTGGTTAATTGTCCTCACTGTTAGGAAATTTCTCCTTAATTCCAGGTTATTTCTGACCTTGATTAGTTTCCATCCATTGTTCTGGTGCTTTGGAAAATAAATTGACCCCCCTCCTTTTTGTGGCAGTCTCTCAAATACTGGAATATTGCTATCATGTCCCCTCTAGTCCATATTTTCTCTAGACTAGCCAAACCCAAATCCTGCAAGTGTTCTTCATATGTTTTAGTGTCTACGCCTTTAATCATCTTAGTTGCTCTTTGCACTTTTTCCCAAGTCTCAATATCTTTTTTGTAATGTGATCACCAAAATTGGATGCAGTATTCCATTTATAAAGTCTTACTAAGGCTTTATAACATGGTACTAATACTTCATGTGATTTTGATTCTATGCTTCTGTTTATAAGGTACAATTAAGTATTGTATTAGCTTTTTTGGCTGCTACTGCACACTGCTGCTTGACCACTAGGACTCCAAAGTCCCCCTCACAAAGAGGGGAAATGTACAAGCATGTATGGGCAAATTCTGAGATTTGCAGGACAACAATGACAATTAAAAAATAACTCATACTCCCAAAATTTCTGATCATGGTTGAGGAATGCTGAGCATCACCCAGAAAATAAAAATAAAAAAGGAATGAAACTAGAAGGAACATCTGGAAAATATCCTGATCAGGAACATTTATGTTAAAAATAAGATGCACTGCCATCTTACAGATTCCATATGCCATATTGCTCCAGATTATTATTTCTATTTAGCTTAAGCAATGGAATCTCTAAAATCCATTTCAAAAGAACTCTACATAGAATTTGCTGTAGCCTCCAATTCCCATCATCTGTTATTTTTCTTGAATTATGATTAATTATTCAATGGAATCTTGAGACAATCTTGTGATGTAATCAGCTTTCCTTTTCACTCTGAGATTTAATTAATATGCATATTAGGAAGGAAAGGAGATGGAATCTGTCCTGCATTTCTTTCTGGAAAGGAATAGAGGTGTTTCATTTGCAGCAAATAACTAGTGACATGAAACAAGCTGTAAGTAAAATCTGGTAGCATTCAAAGTTTTTCTACCATATTCAAGGAATGATAGAGTCCTTCACAGAAGTGAAGCAATGGTGGAATAGAATCATTAAAGAAATGTTGCAAAAGAAGGGACAAAACGAAATGTGAATGGCAAAATTAAAATATTTTTTTAAATTATTGAATTGAATTGTTGAATTGGCCCAGGGTTGAGTTGGCCATAGTGAATTGTCTCATTCCATCCTAACCATACTGTTTATAAAGTGTCATACCTCTGCTCCCTTAACAATTCATTCTGTGTATATTTGTTTCTTTCTATATCTACTTTTAAATTCAACTATTGCCCATCTAGCTATACATAACTATTAGTGCTTTTTTGAAATAATGCCTGCACTATTTTTCCCAGTATTCCATTTAAAAGTTTAATTAAAAAAAATCAATAAGGCCTTAAAATTGGAGATACTTATAGTGTATGATCTATGCATTTAGAAAATAATGCTTACACTCTGAATTATGTAAGGATTACTTAAATTGGCAGGCCAATGCTAATCTAAACAAATTGGAAAGAGTTGTATCAAGCTTGTTTGATTACCTGATTAGAAATTACCATCAGTCAGTTTGCCTATTTCCCACTATATCAAGTAGTCTGGCATGAAAGGAAAATGTCCAGATGGAAAAGAATTTAAAAGTTTGGGAAGGGGGTATTAGAAGATATTTGAATATAATTGGATGTATTTTCTCCTAAACTCCCTAAAATGACATTCCCTCAGAATGTCAGTTGCAATGAATTGGTCTAGTTTAAAAAATAATTGGGACAACTTCTGACTGTCATTTGTAGTTGGCCCTGTTGCCATGGTAAATAAATTATCTAATAATGAAACTGTGTTCTATTTTTCTCCTTGCGCTAGTGATGTAACTGAAAAGTAAGTATTCAACCGTGGACAAAGCATTTCTACAATGTGACTCTTAATTTATTAGACATATACGTAGCTATCCCTTTTTTTACTCATGAATTTGTAAGTTTAACACTGAAGTTCTTTAACATTAAGCATTTTTCATAAAGGTTAAATAAAATCATCCTTTGGAAAAAGTAAGCTTTAATAAAAAGTATGGGGAAAGTTCATTATTATTACTTGCTTGTAAAGACTAACTCAGGAACTACCAGGGAGAAAATTTGCACCTCACTAGCACTGTCAGGGCAAGCTACCATATGTAAACAAGAAGCAAACCCTACTCTCACTAGTTCTGACGATGTTACCAAGTTGGGTAATGCAATGCCTACAAAAAAGTAACCAAACTCAAAGAGCACCAAGGACTCCATAAATAAAAAAAAATGTTGTTCAAATAGTCCATATCTAAAAACCTAGCAATACACTAAATTCAATCAGGTATGCAAGCCATAGAGTCAGAGAACTTAAAAATAGTAATGAATGTTTTTGTAACATTACAACCTATAGCTGAGGGTACTTTGGAAATCACTCTGAAATCTGCCTAGCTCACACTGTTTTGCTTCTTGTAACTTTTACCTTTTGTTTTTCTTAGTCTTCCTCAACTTTTTCCTTATGGAACTTTGATTATCACCAATTTTAATAATTGCATTGCATGGGAAGAGTTAAATTTGCATCAATTGCAACTAATCTTAAAGAGTTTCATGGAAAAGTTAAGGCCCTTCTAATTACGCTGCATCTTTCAATGACTCGCTAACATAATTTTTAGCATTCATTTGAAACAATTTGAGATATGTTAGTGCATGGTTTTCCTAAGAGTATGGAAAACAAACATTTGCTGTCTAATGTTATTTTGATTGAAGATTGTGTAAATCTTCCCTTCACACAAGCATTTTCAAATGGTTATCTTTGAAACCTATTTGTTATCAAAGAAACAGATTTACAGTTCTCATCCTTGATTCAAGTGATTCCGCAGTATGATGTTGGAAAACCTTGACGTTTTGGTCCCTTGAAATATCCATGGGAACTGGAAATGGATAGGCTCAAAACTTTACAGCTATTATAACAATGGGCTACTATGGGGCTTTCTCAGTACAGCAATAATCTGACACACTGTGAGGTAAGATCCTTGATCTTTTTTTTCTGTTTGTTTTGATTATGTACAGTTGAAAAATTGTACTACTCATTCTTATGTTTTATGAATTGTCTACTGGAATGGCTTCATTTGACAAGTCTTCCATTTATATTCAAGGTGAACAGCATTGAAGAGATTTGTAATTTTTGCAATGGGCAGCCAATACATTGAGTTCATCTGGAGTGAAATGTCAGCAGTATGTAGATGATACATAACTCTATTATTAATTTTCTTCCAAACTGGATGAGGCTATGGAATTGTTATTACAGGCTTATAGGGTGCCGGATTCAGTATAAATTATTTGGTTGGGAACAATATGCATAAGGCTGAATTCTGAGCAGATGGAAATTCTCTGCCTAGACAAATCTTGAATTCTAACTACAACCCCACTCTCTCTGCAATGTTGGGATGCTCTAGGACAGGGGTCTTCAAAATTGGCAACTTTACGACTTGTGCACTTCAACTCCCAGAATTCCTCAGCCAGCCAGGGCAGGCTGAGGAATTCTGGAAGTTGAAGTCCACAAGTCTTAAAGTTGCCCAGTTTGAAGACCCCTGCTCTAGGATGACAAAATCTCACTACAGTTGCATTTGATTTCAACAATCTGTACAAGTTACCACAACTTTGGATTATATTTGGCTTTCTGGACTTAATTTACAATTCAACAAAACATAATTTAGTGGTGAGAAAAGTAAGGTTTTACACTTAGACAAGAAAAACCAAGTTCACAGGTATAGAAGGGGTGGTACCTGGCTCAACAGCAGTAACTATGACAGGGATCTAGGTGTCCTAGTGGACAATCACTTAAGTATGAGGTATCAGGGTGCTGTAACTGTGAAAAAAACCAATGTAATACCTAGGCTGCGTCAACAGAGGGATAATATCAAGATCTTGTGAAGTACTAGTACTGCTTTACACTGCATTGATAAAATCACACTTGGAACAATGTGTCCAGTTTTTGTCACCAAGAGACAAAAAAGATGTGAAGACTCTAGAAAGAGTGCAAAGAAGAGCAACAAAGCATATGATGAACAGTTGCAGGAACTGAGTATGTCTAGTCTAATGAAGAAAAGAGGTGATATCATAGCAGTATTTTTTTCCTTCTTAATATTGTCATTCCATTCTCCAGCTACAAGGAGCATACTAAATATTGGATATTCTGTGAACTTTAAACTGAATTTAACCATAGAACTCATCAACCTCCTTTTCTTCTGCATCAGTGGTTGGAGTATAAACCTGAATAATAGCCATAAGTGTTCATTAAGTCTAATTAATATTACATGGTCATTGATTGCCTTGCTTTCCATTATTGCTCTTACTATACCCTTCATATAAAAGAGGTGACATTCCTTCTGTGTTTTTGATGACCTGAATACGAAACAATGTGATCTTCTGACTAAAAGTGTCCTATTCCATTGCAATTTTCAGAGGCCTAAGATGTGAATGTGTAGTTTCATCTTTCCTGTGTTGAGCTTTTCCATCTTCATGCTTCTTATATGTTCCCACTTTTATTCTAGTCTTTGAAGCTTCATATTTCCTTTTCTGCATGGCAACATCAGAAATCAGATCATCCCAAAGGCTTCAAGCTAGACATGTCATAAGTACTATAAATATTCAGAAAGATGCACAGCTGTTGCTAAGTAGCATTTTGAGTGCCATCTGACTTGAGAGGCCCATCATCCTACACTATATCATCCCTTTATCTTGTCTACCATGTGGTTTTCTTGGTAAAAAAAAATGCAAGAATGGTTTCCCACTGTGTTTTCCTACATAGTATGAAATTGTGTCTCTTCCACTGGCAATAAAGTGATCAGTTGCCACCAGCATCTTCCTATATTGCTATTGTTCATAGGTCTCTGATTTCTTTAGATAGGCAGTTAAGATGAACTTCACACCCTGAATGACTGTGCTGAGAGTTTATACTGAGAGCCAGTTTGGTGTAGTAGATTAGGTGCTGGCTTAGAAAACAGGAGACAGTGAGTTCCAGTTCTACCTTGGCAAGAAACCCAGCAAGGGTTTGGGCAGTCATGCTCTTTCAGATGAATCCACCTCATAGTGTTGTTGTTGTTGTTGTGGGAAAAAGGAAAAAGGAAGGAGTATTGTGTGTCAGGATAAAAAACTGATTAAATAAATAAATACACTCTTGGCATATATGCTTGTTTCTACTTCTCAGGAACACTCTCCTGCCACTTTGTGAGGGGAGAAATTATCAAACTGATACTAAATAAATAAGAACTCTGACAGTTATGATTCTAACCCAGATAGCCCTTGTGATTTCAGTTCCATTATGCAACTTTCTATTAATATCATCAGTCCAACAGAAATGACGCAGGAATGACTTTCTGAAATTTTCAATTAGACTTTTTTTTTTACATAATGCAAGGCACCTGGAACATTCTATGCAGAGTTTGATGAGGCATTTCTTGAAGGAAAGGGATGTTGTACTTACTGTAAGATCAAATACTTTTTTTGACAGGAATACTGAAAATAAATGTTTACCTCTAAAGCTAATGTGAGAAGTCATAACTGAATGATATATCTAATACAGAGGGTACTCTGTGACATTTAAAAAGTTCTCCAATAAGCATTATGTTAATGTCAATTTCCACAGCAATTAAAAAATGTACTATCTTTAAGGCGAGTTTCCTTATAGCTCTTATGTGGCTGTAATTTCACGTCATGAAATATATTTTTTACAGATGTTCAAAAGTTTTCGAATAAGAGGTGTAGTCAAAACTGGTTGATCCAATCTTCCTCGAAATGTTGCAATGCTGTTCCAATACTGGATGTGTTTGGGGTATAAAAGACCAAGCTCAAAATAATTGTTTTACCAGAAGTGATCTGATGCATCGTGTCGTCCCAAATATGGGAGAAAGAAATTTTTTTATATATATATATATATATATATATATATATATATATATATATATATATATATATATATATATATATATATATTATTTTATTAGTTTTTTAACATGGTCACCTTAATATTCGGTAAACAGTGTGTTGTCTGAGTTTACATTTAAAAAACATTTGCTAATAATTGATTTCTATAATCTATAATCCACATAATAGCTTTACTTGATTTCTTCTTCTTCCCATAATGTTCTCTTTTTACCAACCTTAAGTTAATACAATTCTTATTGTTTTGATAGATAACAATTGAGTATACCATAAATGCCGGCGTATAAGACGACTTCCGCGAGCGCTGAAATCGGCGCCAAAGACGGGGGTTGTCTTATATGCCGAGTCGTCTTATACGCCGGAAATACTGGTAGTTTCCGGCATATAAGACGACGTTCTAGGAATGCGGTCCGGCTATAAAGACGGGGGTCATCTTATATGCTGGGTCGCCTAATACGCTGGCATATACGGTAATTTTTTCTAATATTTCCGTAAATAATAATCACATCAATATAATATTTCTTTTCTAACTTGTCATTTGTTTTTCCCACAATGTTCAAAACATTCTTACTGGTTAAGATTCTCTCAAAGTTAATTACATTTAAATATTTGATTCTATTTTTTCTCATGTAAACCATCTCAAAACTTTTTCTTTTATTCCTTACTTAAGGAATAAATAAGACTAAAAGAAGGTGGAGGAAAAAAGAGTAAAGAGGGATAAAAAGATAGTATACTACCGAAAGTCCATGTTTCCCCTAAGCTGATATATATTTATTTCCAAAAAGTTTCCATTCTTTTTACCATAATTAAGAATATATTTAATCTTTAAATATTCCATTTAATAAATCTAGTCATCTGGTCCTTTAACTCTTATTCAAAACATTTTTTTAATCCATTGTAATTTTCTTAAAATCAACCACATTTAAATATCAAAAATATGTCATTATGTATAAGCCATTCTAACTCTTGTATATTACTCATATCAAAAAATAAGATAAGAAAAGAGAAGAAAGAGAGAGTACTATGTTATTTGAGGGATTCCTCCCTCTTAAAGTAAAATTCATATCCAAAATCTTTCTATTACTTTAACCATATTCAAACAGGTGTTTCTTTTTTAAATATTTTCTCTGATAAGTCCCATCATCTATTTTCTTAATTTTCACTTTGGCCTTCTTCTTTTGCCCAATATCTTTAATCAATATATTCTGCTGAATCAAAGAGTCTTTGCATATTCTTGTAGGTGTCACTGTAGATATAAAAATATAAGTCAAGTACAATATCTTTGTAAGAGGCATTTGCTCTTTCATGTTGGTTGAAAATCTTTTTCTTTCTTGTTCTCTTTCTATCTCATCATTTTTTTGTCTCTCCAGTTCTAGTGGTGTTCCTGATGTCTCTGTAATCCATTTTGGCCAGTCTTTTTCCTTATCCTCAAATTTGTCTTGTGGTCTTAAAGTATAAGTTGCCTTTTCCAAAACCAATATTTCTTGTAACATTTTTTCCACGTGGGTGGAAAAACAACACTTCTTTGTTGTGTTAAGTTCCATCTTTGAGTCTCTATCCTCAAATTTGTGTTCAGTTATCTGTTTTATCTGCTCCTTCTCTACTGTTATTTCCTTGGATTTTTTGTTGTAAAGTTAAATTGGAAATGAATTGGCTTATGTTTTCAAAGTTATTTTGGATTTCTTTGTGGTTTGAAGTAATTATTGTTTGAATTAGTTGCAATATCTCATATGTCTCCTCTTGAAATGTATTTATTTTTTCTTGATAAGTTCTTTCTGCAAGTCTCTGATTTTCCATAGTGGTCAAGAATCGAGGTTTTCTTTACTCTGCAAATAGCTTTAAAATCACAGTTCTGGCCCATTTAGGGTCCCGTAAGAGGAAGAAATTCAGCGAAAGGGCATGGAGCCCCAAAATCCCTTGGCTGCTGTGCTACTGTGCAAGACTTGAAGTCCAAGGTCCCAACTATTCTTCTAAGTCTGAAATCACTGCCTTCAAGATGAAAATGGGGACTTTCCACTTAAACTGCATTGCATTTTACTCACCACTCTTAGCTTCTGAAGAGGCAGCTACTACACTTCTGAACAGGCAGCTACGATGGATATTTAAAAAAAAAGAGTCATCGAAATAATTTAAGCTTTGGCCCCAAATGGTATCCAACCACTGAACAGAGAAAAAGATCACGTTCAACAGGTTTTGATATTTAAATTAAACTAGAAAAAAGGAATTTAAATTACTCTGTTAATTGTGGCATTGCCAAGAAAAACTAAGGCGGGACAGATCTAAATGGAGAAGCATCAGGAAATACCAGAGCTACATGTTCAACTGAGAAGCCATCAAATACCTATAAGGCAGTGGTAAACCTTTTCTATGTTGTTGCCAAGAAAACTACATGTCTTGTAGGAGAGTCTACATAATCCTTGTATACTAGCTAGGCACTTTTCTACTGAAAATTCTTATTTATTTTTTTGGCCATCCCAATCAGAACCAATTCTGAGCTGTGCCAGAGTTTAATAAATGGGGGGGGGAGTAAAGATTTGCTGCATTGCCTTATTTGCCCAATTGCTGCAAGTTCCCATTCTTGCTAAAAATGACATAATAACAGTCAATAATGTGGAGTCATCAGAACTAGAGCAAAATAAATAGTAGATCCTAAGCCATTGTTAGGTGGGTTATAGAAAGAGTGAGAAACCTGTGGCTCTACAAGTATTGCTAACCTGTAAATCCCAGCTGTGTAACCAGCAAAACCAATTGTTATGGTGCCTTCTGCATGTCTGTATTTTTCCAACATAACCAATGGCAACAGGCTGTGAGAGTTATAATACAAAATGTGTGGAGGCCACCAATGTGCTTATGTCTGCATGCATTGAGATTCCAATACCCTTAAGACAGCTTAAGACTGGTTGAGACAATTAGGGCAGCACACAATTTGCTTCAGCTTATGAACAACAGAGCCTCCTTCCCTCTAGTAGGCATCTACCAGAATGCTGGGGATTGTGATTCAGCAACAAAAGGAGACTGCATGTGCCTTGCCCCTGAAGCTTGAGGTTGTACTGTATACAAAAGTCGCAGACCTTGGCCACAGTTGGGTTCTTCTTTGACTATTGTTCTGCAGCAGAACTACTTCCTTGGATGTGCCAATTTCAAGGTTCACTTAGACACCACTGCCTTATAGAGTTTAATGAAAGCTTTTGAGAGGGACAAAAAGAAAAGAGAATGAACTGCCTTTCAACCTTTACAGAAATGGTTGAATGGTTTCAACAGTTCTATTTGCTTTTATTCAAGCTATTGACACATTCCTTCAATTATTCTGTGTTCCCTCCTGTAAGTATTCTGTTTATCTCCACTTTAAAGACTTTTTTTGTTCATATACACTGTCTGGTAATATGTTGAGGCTTTTTGCCCAAAGTCAAGTTAGGTGTTAAAATCAATGGGAAAAAAAATAAAGTACTGAACAGAGGGTACCCTCAATCCCAAGGGAATGTACAGAAGATTTCTAATTCAGAAAAAAATAACAAATTGAACTCTTAAAAACAACAGAAAAAACAAAACAAAACACAGGACTTTTGGTTCAAATGGGACCTGGTTAATCAGTAGGGGAGCATTATTCTGACTGTATAACATTAAAGAAACTGCATAGTTTTCAAGAAAAGATACACATTCTGTATAATCTCCTCAAAATGTTGCTTTTTAGGTGACATCAGACATGCTCTGTATGATTATATCCTCTTAATCTTTCATTCAAGATAGTCATGGCAGTTTCATTTACTAGCTCCTGCCTCTGCTTCCCTCCCCCCCATCTCTCTCTCTCTCTCTCTCTCTCTATCTATCTATCTATCTATCTATCTATCTATCTATCTATCTATCTATCTATCTATCTATCTATTCTGAATACATATAGTAAATAGTTTAAGCTTATATACTTCTTTTAACAGTTGATAGATGGGTAGATAGATAAACACATTCCTTAATACTATTTATTATGTCTGTTCATAAAAAAAAAATCAGATACAGAATCTGTGTTTATAAAACCTATCTGGAAAATTTGATTCTATTCCTAAACCCAAATTTCTGCAAACAGTGATTCTCCAAACTGGCTGTAACTTTTTGACCTTAATAATCTCCCCATAATTGAAAGTGACCCAGTCTACATTCCTTAATATGTTCTGAATTTGTACTCTTATTTGGCTCTAGACATGGACTAAGTAGTCCAAAGTAGTTGAGAGTGTCAGGTTTCATTAGATGTCTGACAAATCAGAATAGCAGAGTTGGAAGGGCCCAGTTTTCAAGTCTGTAAAGAGATACTTCTGGATCTTGACTGTCTTCTGGATGTTGGATGATATCCTGCCAGATTGGTGTATTCTGTAAATATGTTGACACCAGTCAAAGCACAGAACAATGTAAAGAAGTGCAAGATTGGAAGATGTGTAGAGAGTTGGCTCATAGACTCACCAAGAATCAGACACAATTAAATGAATAACATCATGATCATCATGTATTTGTATTTCTGCTCTTTTAGAAAAGCAGAGAAGAATTGATAACGTATATATTATATTTCATGGAGCTTCAAGGCCAATGAGAAAGACTGAGTTATTAGGAATAAATGTGACATTATTATTTCTCTGTATTTGCTTCCTTATGAATACACCTCTCTGAATGCAGTTAGACTGTTGAATTGATATTGAATACAGCTATGTCCACATTCACCAGGTTTGTGGTTTTGGTCTGAAAAATGACTCTCTCTCTCTCTCTCTCTCTCTCTCTCTCTCTCTCTCTCTCTCTCTGTGTGTGTGTGTGTGTGTGTGTGTGTGTGTATGTGTTTATTAGTATTCTTATTTCCCACTAAATAAAGCAAGAGTTTTGTAAGCCATCCAGAATTGTTTCAATGTGAGATGAAACAATTTCATATTTTTACTAAATAATGAACAGATATTAATAAAAATAATAAATCAATATTTATTTATTGGGGAATCTTCTGAGTTAAACAGACTGGAATTATGTGAATATTTCAAAATATAACATCACTTTTCTTGGTGGTGGTAGAGCTGCTATTACAGTATATATACATAACATACTATAACATACAGCCAGTGAATAGAAGATACATTTTTTTGCTGTCTCACCAAACTAAATTATGTGATTGTTTGCTCTGAATGTCCCTGATGACATTTGAAGCTCCATTTGGACATATTAGCTTCATCAGCTCTTTGACCTGTGTTATCCTTACTTTCCTATTTTTCTGGTTTGGTAGCAGCAGAAACAACAATATAACAAGTAAAGGTTATCTTTGAAAGCTTACAAGTTCCTTTGTCTTTTCAGCCTTTGAGAGGTCGAACATCTTGTTAGAGCTCTAATGCTTTCAAGACGTTTAGGTTGGACAGGAATTCCCTGAATCAAGCTAGGCCAGAACACAGATCTGTGTTGAATACATATGAAAAAGTGTAATATTTTCCATATGTGGTGGTACTGTTCTGTCTAACTTTCATTTAGTGTAAAGATTTATTCCAGATTTTAATTAGTTTTCTTGCATTACCAGTCCACTAGGAAATTTATCCAGCACTCTTACAAATTCACTATGTAACAATACACTCAAACGCTAAATTTGAATCATTTCTTTCTAACCTAAGTAGGTATTATAACCCAAGTGAATTTGAGTTCTTTGTTCATGAATCTCATCCAAGGAGCCACTGCTATGCATATGCTGTGCTATGAATCAAGGGATGAATAACTATGATAGCAGAAGGTTAAAAGCATAAAAATCGTGGGTTCTGAATAAATCTTTGAGCTCTTTCTAGTCTCATGAAAAACATGTCTCCTGGTAGCATAAGAATTTAAATGGGTCTTATTCTTTAATTAATTTTATGTTATTGTTTGTTGTTAGATACATTTATCTTGTGAGGTGGCAATATCTGCCTGATTTTGTGTGATCTTAAAAACCTAATCAAGATCTGATCTGTTAAGGGCTTGGAGGGGACATTAGTGTTATAGATTATGCTTTGTTGTTGTTAATTGCGAAGTCGTGTCCGACCCATCGCGACCCCATGGACAACGTTCCTCCAGGTCTTCCTGTCCTCTACCATCTTCTGGAGTCCATTTAAATTCACACCTACTGCTTCAGTGACTCCATCCAGCCATCTCATTCTCTGTCGTCACCTTCTTCTATTGCCCTCAATCTTTCCCAGCATTAGGCTCTTCTCCAGTGAATCCTTCCTTCTCATTAGGTGGCCAAAGTACTTGAGTTTCAACTTCAGGATCTGGCCTTCTAAAGAGCAGTTGGGGTTGATCTCTTCTAGGACTGACCGGTTTGAACGCCTTGCAGTCCAAGGGATTCGCAGGAGTCTTCTCCAGCACCATAGTTCAAAGGCCTCAATTCTTTTGCGCTCAGCCTTTCTTATGGTCCAACTTTCACAGCCATACATTGAAACTGGGAAAACCATGGCCTGGACTATACGCACTTTTGTTGGCAGGGTGATGTCTCTGCTTTTTAGTATGCTGTCTAGATTTGCCATAGCTTTCATCCCCAGGAGCAAGCGTCTTTTAATTTCTTGGCTGCAGTCCCCATCTGAGGTGATCTTGGAGCCCAGAAAAATAAAATATGTCACTACCTCCATTTCTTCCCCATCTATTTGCCAGGAATTGAGAGGGCCGGATGCCATGATTTTGGTTTTCTTAATGTTGAGATAGATTATGCTAGGACATAATAAAACAAACAAACTTTCTTGACAAAGGAAAATCATTTCCGTAATATTTTTTTTTCATTTTGTTTTATTTATACCGTCCTTTCTATTCCAGAGAGTACTGAAGATGGCTAACAAAATTTAAAACAAAACAGAAAATATCCCATTAAAAATACAAATTAAATTGGAGGTAGCAAGAGAATCAAAAGATTCCTTCCCAGATTTATTTCACCGGCTGTGGATTGCTGAGTAGAGTATAAACTTCTAGAGACCCATTAAAGGCTTTATGGATCAGCAGCAGTTCTTGGAATTTTATTTAGAAATATAGGCAGCCAGCAAGAGAGGAGTGTTTCTGCTAGAACACCTGTCACCCAAACTCATGCAGGAATCTTCATTTTAAGCCTATCTACAGAAGATACTTATAGGTGTGGATATAACATCATTTCCTCCTCCTCTTCTTCTTCTTCTTCCTCCTCCTCCTCCTCCTCCTCCTCCTCCTCCTCCTCCTCCTTCTTCTTCTTCCTAGTCCTACTTCTTGTACTACTGTTTTGCATTTATTATGAAGCTACCTTTACAATAAATAGATATGTAGATATGGAAGGTTTTACCAAGTCATATTAGTTTTGGTTAAACTATATATAGTACCAACAGACTGAAGGAATAAGACATGAATGAACTGGCAAGTTTATTTGCATTATCATCACTAGGCTCATTTGGATTCTATTCTAATGTGAGGATGGGTTTCACTTTTTTGTTTTGTTTTTGTGTTGTTCTTAATGTTGATATGATGCATTGAAACTGTTGGAATCCCTACAGGGTTCACCCCCCCCAAATCACATAGCCTCAGGCAGTAAAAATAAGAGACTGAACAGGAATAATAATTATCTTATACTGTTAGATAGAATAGAGCATTTTTCTATGCTGGCAACCTATAGCATCTTCATAGATAGGCATTCCCATCTTCAAAGCTGTCATCCAAAAATGATGAAGCACCATGCTGTCATGATACATGATCTTTGCTTATGTACATCTTGGCACATGTATAGGTAGTCTTTGACTTATAGAAGTTCATTTAGTGAATGTTCAAAGTTACAATAGCACTGAAAAAAGTGACTTATGAACATTTTTCACAGTTACAATCTTTGCAGCATCCCCATGATCATGTGATCAAAATTCAGACGCTTGGCAATGGGTTCATATTTATGACTGTTGCTGGGTCCTATTGTCATGTGATCACTTTTTGTGACCTTCCGACAAGCAAAGTCAATGGGGAATTCATTTAAAAACCAAGTTACTGACTTATCAATTGCAGTTATTCACTTAACAACTGAAGCAAGAAAAGTCATAAAATGGGGCAAAGCTCACTTAACAAAGGTCTCACTTAACAACAGAAATTTTGGGCTCAATTGGGCTCAAGGACTACCTGTATAAATGGAATGGAGCTTGTGTTGGGATGTTACAACTCATGTTCATCATTGCTCCCCCTTGGTTCACATCAGACATCAGTGAAATAGTTAAAGTCTGTCCTTATTTCTGTCATGTTGGCAGAATGATGAATGATGACTCTAGAATCCTTTATGCCTTGTTATTGCAGAAGCAATTGCACTAAGCAGCATGGAGAGCAGCAATAAAAGGACTAATGGACATCTCAGTTCCATGAGTACTAGAAATCAAGGCAATATAAATATCAAGAATTCCCCTAAATGCACAGAGCAAGTTTAGGATATGTCTTTCTTTCTTTTTTTAATACAAAGTCAATGAACAGGCAAGGCAAATGAGAAATTATATAACAGCAGAGGAAGACAAGGACCTTGATAAGATAGCTAAGGAGAAGAATGCAGACCTCGATGTTTAATTGGAATTTTTTTCCTCCAGAGAAAAGAGGATAGCTTTGAATGAAAGGAAAGAGAAGGAAAGAGAAAGAAAGGAAGGGAAAAAGAATAAGATGATTTTAATAAAAGTTCCTGGTGATCTCAAACTGAATAGTACAGGTTGTAAAATGAACCACGGCATCTCAAGCTGCCAATTTCCACTGCATATTTTCCATATAACAGGACACTAAATATAAGGGACCAAGATGTAAGACTGGTATTAAAAAACAGTGAATTTTCCTGATCAAAACAAGTTTCAGCTAGCTTAGTATTCTTTCTCTAACTGCACAGATTTTAAGAAGCTCACCAAGAGGAGATGGCATATAGGATTCACCAAATCGTTGCTTCTACAGTGATTGGTTTTATACCCACAAATATATCCATGTATGCCCACCCTACTTGGGCCGTGGTGACACAGAATGCATCATTACAGTCTAATTCTGATAGCTATCAGCAATTCGATCCTGACCGGCTCAAGATTGACTCAGCTTTCCATCGTTCTAAGGTCAGTAAAATGAGGACCCAGATTGTTGGGGGCAATAGGTAGACTCTGTAAACCCCTTAGAGAGGGTTGTAAAGCACTATGAAGTGGTATATAAGCCTAAATGCTATTGCTATTGCTACATATTCCCACCCTACCGATATGGTCTACAATTATAAAAAGGCTGTGTGCAGATTCATCCTGTAAATTTTTCCAAAGCATCTAGTTGCACAAATCATGAACTGATTTGGCTCTCATGCTGTGGCAGGTATGTAAATAGTGCATCCTTTGTTTTTTACTGCATGGTGGAAGGGCCCATATTTTTGATTCAATCCCAAGGCCAGTTTTTACTACAGTAAAATGGAATGAAAGGACTCCATTGCCACAATCTTCATGTGATTAGGCTACTGCACATGAATTTAAAATAATTTGTATCATCTGCAATGAAAATGTGAGTCAATGGACTGATGAAAAGCTTTCTTAATAATTCATTTAGGGGATGCCATGTCATATTATTGATATATGATCTGATAACCAGTCAGAAGTTCTTTTTTTCAGTAGTCCTGTCCACACATACCAAGGATTTGGAGCAGATATGCAACCTGCCTCCAGAAGCGTTGAATGCTCCAACACTGGAAGTTTTTAAGAGACCAGACAGTCATTTGTCCGAAATGGTATAGAGTTTCCTGCCTGAGCAGGGGGTTCGACTAGATGACCTCCAAGGTCCCTTCCAACTTTATTATTATTATTATTATTATTATTATTATTATTATTATTATTATTATTATTATTATTGATTGCAGTTACTTATGAATGGAAGTCTCTGCATCACAGTAGGTAGAATTTGGTTATGAAGAGCTTTATTTCTGCCTCTAAAAACACAGTCAGGGAGGGAGAGAGGGAGGGAGGGAGGGGGAGAGAGAGAGAGAGAGAGAGAGAGAGAGATGCCCCCCCCCCATATGCATGTCTCGGTGTGTGATTTATTGCTGAATGTTCCATCTTGAGTAACACACATACACCCATGTTCTGTATACTATACAACATAAATATATGTATTTACTAGAGAATATGTCAAGGTAAAATATTCTCTGTAAACACAATAATATTCCTCCTGAATATTAATCTACAATATAGAGTTTGCCTGCCAGAAGCTCCTGATAATAGAGTTCTGGATAAACCCTCTCCTAGTTTTCAGAATGACCCAGCTTCTTGTATATTTCATTGATTAGGTTTGTTTCTAGCAGGCAATCTTTTCTAAATTTAGAAAACCCATATAAAATTAAATATCAATCTGTTTTAGTACCTTTGCATCTAACAATCCTATTCCAGCTTTTTTATAAATGCCTTATTCCCTCACCCTCCTCTACACACATAATGTCAAATCATGGTTATAAATTTATTTAGCCCACTGTAATTTATTATGAAAGATTTGTTTTTATGCAGCAGATGGAACAACAGTTCATTTCCTTGATTTTTTTTTCTTCTTGCATCCTTCTTTTTGGCCTGTTGCCCAATTGAGCTTTTTATTTTTTTCCCACTCTTTCTCTTTTTCTTACAGTATGTCAAGCACCAATTGCTTCATAGCCACCTGTGACTCTACTTCCTCTCTGACTTTTTAAAGACAATGTTTGCATTTCATTACCATATGTCAACCTTAGAAAAGCGTTTCTTTCTCTAATGCTTTCTGTTTCATAAGCAGGAACTCTTTCATTTACTACTGTATTTTAGAGGGGCTCGAAGCATTTTTTTTACCAGACTTATAAGGTTCATCAACGTAGCTTTGCAAGACTAAAAATTCCTCATGATCACAACATTTACATGATATTAACTCTTGCATACTTCAATATTATGATACGTGCATCTCTTGGATACAGAGACACATAAAAAGAGTTTTGATGCATGATCACAGACACCATTTTGAATTTTGTAAATGTGCCACCATCTCTGATATCATTTTTATCTTGTTTAGAATTTATTTAAGTAATTCCTGTATCTGTACAGACTTATTTTGATCTTATATCATAAAATTGTTACCACAAAGGATTCAGCTGAAGAATGTTTGAACAATAGAAATTTGTATCCTCACTACCCAACTTTAGAACATGATCTATATTTTTTAATAATATTTTAAGCCAGTATGTCAGCCTGCAGTATAATCAATCATAATATGAAAAATTATCACATTCCTGCAATAAGCTACAGATGCATTTCAAATAAGAGTTTGTCATTTTGCATGTTTAACTCATGCATTTGCCCAATTTCAACAAAATACTGTATTCCTACATGCATTTGCATCCTTTCAAGATTTAAGAAATAGAATATTGGGTTAAATCAGAGTACTCTGCAAATTGTGGGGAACTGAAAATTCAGTTAGAAAAAATAAAATGTATTCTTTGGGTTTCAACAACAATTTTTTCCCCAGTATACACTTGAAAAGTTATGCTGAGATAGATATTTGTAATTACTCCTGAGTGGATTTGTACTTATCTTCATACACCAATTCTCAGAAAATTGTCCTTGTAGTTTGTATAAGCTTTGGCTCTTGGTGAGATTAAGAACAAATAAAAGCCAGATGCCACAAAGTTATCAAAAACTGAACCCAAAGACCGTTGGATAGTTGGGTCATTATCTGATTGATTGGTTGTTTGATTGATTTGGCTTATATCCAAAAACTCTGTATCTTGTGCCATTCTTCAGAAATACATTTCAAAGAAATATAAAATGGGAACATTTTCAGTGATCAGAAAACCCTACTCAAGAGAACTCAATTATGGTTATCAGTGGAGGCCAAAGAAATCATTTTTTTTCTTTCTTTTTTCCAACAGTTACATCCAAATTAATTGCTAGGAAAGCTTGACTTATTTTCTGCAAGTTGTCTAGCACTACATGGGCCAATTATAACATTATTTGCCTTTCATGCTGTCAATGCTCAGGTTGCAACAAGCAGCATGCCCAACTCTTACATTTATTGTCTGAAAATTTTGTACTTTGTAATTTAAGAGATTAGGAAGCCCAAATATCTGCTAAGAGCCTATGGCTCTTATTAGCTTAATAAACTGAGCTTCTGTGTAAACCTGTCTCAGATCGACTTAAAAGTGATACGATAAAGCCATATCAGTCAGTATTACTGCCTCTGGCCTACCACCATTTCACAGAAATTGTTCTGGCTAAGATACAAATGTTCTGTTCAGTTCATCTGTTCATCAGTTTTACTGCTGTTCTGCTTAGCAGAGCTTTGTCCAAACTCTTTATTTACATGTTACAATTGAACAGAGCAAATTATTCCAGCTGAGACAAGACAGGAAAGGTGCTATTAAAATGCTGGGTTTTTTTAAAAAAAGAAAATGCCCTACCTTCTTAGTGAGTGGTTGACAAACTTAGTAGTTCTAATTTTAAAGATATTTGCCAGTCTTTTGCTTGAAAAGCTACATGAAAGAAGTTGAGACTGAGCAAATGTCCACCCCAAATTATATATGCTAAAATTAAGTACCCTAAGGAGCTATGGTGGCAAAGTGGCTAGAGTGCAGTACTGCAGGCTAACTCTGCCCATTTCCAGGAGTTGATCCTGACCGGCTCAAGGTTGACTCAGCCTTCCATCTTTCTGAGATTAGTAAAATGAGAACCCAGATTGTTGGGGAAATATGCTGACATTTGTAAACTGCTCAGAGAATGCTGTAAAGCATTATGGAGAAGACTATAAGTCTAAGTGCTCTTGCTATTGATATCTTCCTGTAGTCCTTCTATATTTTTAATATTTATACCTATTGATATTGATACTGTAATATTAATAAGATGTATAGTAAATATTATTTTAAGGGCACTCCATCCCTATCACATTAGTCAGTTCCCAGCCAGTTTCCTACAGTTAAAAGAACCTCCATATTATCTGACTTTTAATTTTAAATTGTTCACCTTTATCTACCTTATAATTATTATTATTTTCTATACTCTATGTAGACTATGTAGTTGCTAATCTCAAACAAGTGGTTGGCAAATATTGCACCTTGCCTAAGTTCAATAAGTATAAAGATATTTAGTATGAGTACTTTGTAATTCATGTGATGTACTAATAAATGTGCTAAAAATATAATATCTCCTTCTTTCAAATGTATTCAAATTGTATGAGAATAGTGAGGTCCTTATCTCCTTACCTTTGTGCATTCACTCTGGGAAAGCTATGGGAAATGTGATTTCTGTACAACTGGAGAGAATGAAAATTGTGGCTATAATTAAGACATCCAGCACTTGACTTGAAGTATTGCTGTTGGTCACCATTTAATCTGGTGCAGTGACATATTCGCAGATGAGTATTCTTGAATTTTTGTGATAAATATCAGGATATGTAACATCTTACTAATAATAAAAGTATGTTGTCTTCTTCCCACCACGATATAAGAAATGTTGAGGATGATTGAGGCTCTGAAGTAGTTTGAAAACCTACAAAACAGATGGGTTCCTGTCTCCCTGTACCACATTATCTAATCATTATCTAATCAAAGAGAGAATCAACATAGAACTAAGGAGAAGTTTCCTGACAGTTAGAATAATTAATCATTGGAACAACCTGCCTCCAGAAGCTGTGAATGCTCCAAAAGTTTTTAAGAAGAGACTGGACAGCCATTTGTCTGAAATGGTATGGGGTTTCCTGCCTGAGCAGGGGGTTGGACTAGATGACCTCCAAGGTCCCTTTCAACTCTATTTTATTATTGTTATTGTTGTTTTGTTGCTGCTGCTGTTGTTATTGTTATTGTTGAAGATATCAGTAGATAAAATGGCACTAATTGATCTAATATGCTATTTGAGAAGTGAGTAAATCCTGAGTCTTTTCAAACAATAGATTACTTTTAAATCATTTTAAATTTAAATGATTTCATTTTAAATCATTTTAAACTTTGCATCAAATTGTTTGCTCTATATAGAAATTTTTAAATGTGCTATATAGAAAAAAAAAGTAAAACCTTTTAACTATAAAACATTTGTACACCTAAGGGTTACACTGCTCCTAAACTAAAGGCAATGCTTTTTCATTCTTTTAGAATTCTTTAGAATAGGAGATCAGTTTGTCCCATATAAATAAATAGCATTATACACAATTTTCATAGACCCACATTAACTTATAAGCAATGCTGGAGTTGTGGTTCCAATTCAAAGTGAAAAATGAAGCTGCTACAATTGCTCAATCAGTGGACATTATGAAAATATGCTGGAAGATCTTGGGCATTCAAGCAATTATTGCCATTAGTTATTTATAATCACACCAATGTTTATCTATCACAACAGCATTGAGAAATAGACTATCACTTTTTAGATGATAAAAATGGTGCTGGAGAAATAGTGGCTTACCCTACAGGTTTCTAATTTATGTCCCAGATATGAATTAGCTAGTGTAGTTCCATAACAAAGTTGTATTGTGTTCATATTGCATATTGTATTAAGGATAGTAGCTACAAGAAGCAATGGATGGAAACTGAACAAAGAGAGAAGCAACATAGAAGTAAAGAGAAATTTCCTGACAGTAAGAACAATCAACCAGTGGAATGCCATGTCTTCGGAAGTTGTGAATGCTACAACACTGGACACTTTTAAGAAGAGATTGGACAGCCATTTGTCTAAAATGGTATAGGATCTCCTGCTTGAGTAGGGGGTTGGACAAGAAGACCTTCCAACTCTGTTATTCTGTTACACTCAGTCTCCCTAAAAATCTATGTAGCTATGGTACATATACATAAGTACAATTTTTATCCAGCATTTAATTTTATATCTAAGTACAATTTTTAACCAGCATTTAATCTACCATGAGAAAACTGGTACTTTCAAATATTGTGGATTTCAACAGCAGTATTTTTCTTTTCCATTGGCCATGCTGCCTGAAGAAGTTGTCATCTAAAGTCCAAAGTCCTTGGAGGGCACTAGGCATTTATCTTTGATTTAACTATATGATAAATCACTTCATCAAGGCATCAGGGGAAAAAAAGTGAGAATCTGACTTCTAGCCAAACTTGGGGCACAAAGCCAACTGGATGACCTTGGGCTAGTCATTTTGTCCCAGCCTTAGGAAGGAGGGAATTCCCGAAAAACCTTTCCAAGACAAGTTTTCCAGATAGTCTCTAAGAATTGGACATGATCAAACTGAAGAAAACATTTTTTTTAGTTATAGTATATAGTATCACTATTAGTTTATAAAATAATAATATAAACATACCTTACATTGCAATCAAAATTCTTTTGGAAAGTATACGCTGAAGTTAAAATCAATGGCACCTTTCTTTCCCTCATCATCTTTCGATGAGTAGGAAATTGATGCACCATCCAATAAGGAAGAATTTTGGCTGTAACAGCTACACAATTACACAACTAAAATCTATGTATTAGTCATTAACCTCAATCCATGAGATGGTGTTATTATATCCTGCGTTTATATTTTAAACAGGCAAAACAGTAGACCTCTGAAGGAGATTAAAAGGAATGTAAAGGGAATGTTATTCAGAAGAGATATAACTCAAGTCAAATCTAGGATACATGCTAGCTAGGTCAGTACAAATAAATATACTGGATAAACTGTTTTTTTTTTCCTTTTATCTTTCAAGAAAAATAAATCTCTGATGATGTTAGAAAAGCAAAGAGGAAAAGATGCTATAAACATATTTTCAATGGAGGACCATACAGTATAAAGAAAATTTGCATGATAATGTATAGATACAACTAGTTAAGTACTGCTCTCTGCTAATTAATGGAAAGAGTCATTTGAAAGATGATTCTAACCCCTCCCATTTCATGAGCTATTATTATTCTCCTGGCAATTGCTAAAATGGATAATGAATGATGATGGTGAAAATTTGGTTGGAGGAATATGAGACCAATAAATTATTTTAAACTTGGGGAACTTGTATTTCTCCAGATAGCATTGAATTTAAATCCCGGCAACTCCGAACATGATTAGTTTTGAGAAATGTTGGAATTTATAGTTCAGCAATATTGGAAGTCATCTTATGTTTGGCTTATTAAATTTATTATATTGTACCCATTTAACAAAACAGACCACAGCCTACTTCTTTGTAATATAAAAAAATATAGCATAGACAGCATCACTACCAGATGGATTGGCAATTGGACTCAGTATATAGTCCTTAATGGAACTACATCTAAATGGAGGGAAGCATGTATTGGGATACCTTATAATTCTTATCCCAGTACTCCTCAGAAATGGGTTCCATTTCTATCCCCTCATCTAAACCAGGGATCCCCAACCTCCGGTCCATGGACTGGTACTGGGCTGCAGTATGCCAGCAACTGGTTCACACAAGTAAGCAAAGCCCCATCCGCGGGATGCAGGCAGCACACAAAACCACGCACCCTCCGGTCCGCGGAAAAACCTCTCTCCACAGAACCAGTCCCCAGTGCTCAAAAGGTTGGGGACCTCTAATCTAAATCATCAAATTTGCAGATGACATCAAGTTGGGGGGGGGAGAAGCCAACACTTTAGAAGATAGACTCAACATGCAGAAGGATCTAAATAGACTTGAACACTGGTGAGAAGTGGTGAGAAGAATAAGGTTTTACACTTAAGAAAAAAACAAAAACAAATGCAAGGATAAATAATAGGTGATATCTAGCTCAAAAATAGTAATTGTGAGATGGATCTAGGTATTCCAGTGGACAACCACCAATCAATGTCTACTTAGTGATATATTTCTTTTCTTTTTCTTTACTATATTCTCAGTTTTTTCCTTTCTTTTCTATTTCTAGTTGTTGTTTTTTCTTTTATACACCTTCTATTTTTCTTCTTATTCCTCTATTTTTTTCAGTTAAGTATTGATTTTTATTGGTGTAATTATTACCTTTAAAATTACCATTTAAAAAAGTAGACAAACTGGAATAAGTCACAACTGCATGCCTACAAAACTTGTTTCATAATTGTGGGGTGATACAGCACAAAGTTCATCTTCACCGAGCCCTCTTCTGCATAGTTTATAGCAGATGGATTTCTTAATGAAATAGAATGTCCCTCAAATTGCCAAGTCCTGAACCATCTATAATTTTAATAAAGCCACTGTACAACTCAAAGCTTACATTATATTTCATACATCTGGACACTTACTAAAAGATAATTTTCCCCTCGTGAAGTTTTAAGAAAATCACAGCTATAGAAAATGAGTCATCATTCCTGTAGCATTTGTCAACATTCTAGAAGAAATGCAGCTGTACTTTTGAATCTCACCAACATTTAACTTCTGTCAGCCATGAATGCTTCTTTGTGAGTTCGTTTTTTGACTCAAAGCTGAGCTATTGGAAACAGTTCAAAAAGGGAGCATCTAATTCTCTTGAAAGATCATCCAAATGCCTGTTAAGAGATCCTTAGCCATAGGTAAAACTAAAGCCTTCCAAAGAATTATTGCCTTGTACATATATGAATAATAGCTTACAGTATTTTGACATTGGCTTGATGGTTTGACAACATATACCATATATAAGTTTTGCAAACTTAGACTTTCTATCTATCTTTTTAATACCCATCTTCTATTTGTTATCTGAAAGATTACAATTATATTTTTAGGTGATGCTACTTGCCATTTGCATGTATCAATTAAGCCAACAGGCAAAAGAGACTTAATCGCATTGTCCACTCAGGCCTGATTATTTTTCCAGAAAATGCTGCCCTTGTATTTTGTTTTTGCATTATGCTTAGCTTTGTCTGAAGAGAAAGTTGAAAGCCAATATCTTGGGGGGGAAATGCCAGTCTTTCTTTAGAAATATAAAGCCTGATATTAATAAAAAGTGAGCTAAGATTTTATATTTGTGTGCATTTTCAGAGAGTTCAATGGTGAAGTCTTGATGAAGCCATTTTCCAGAAGAAAAGAGAGAGGAAAAAGTTGTTTCTTACAATTCTCTATAAGTTTATTCTCCCTCATTAATATGTTTCCTCTCCCATGTAAGATTTCAAGAGCTACATATTATAAGGTATGCAAGGTAATAAATCAATCGTTTATGACTACAGAGAAATACAAGATATCCACATCTCAGAATAGATGAATTTTGACCTATTCATTCCTTGGAAGATTTAGTAAGAGATTGATGAGAGTGCTATATTTGTTTTTATTTAGCTTCTTTTATTTCTGGTTTTTTTTTTTTACTTCTCCTAAACGTAAGTTATATTCTATGTCAGTTTATAATTGGTTTCCAGCCCATTTAAGGTGGAAAGTTTCTGTTTTCAATCCCTTAACATACTTGTGCATACTTTGCCTTTGTGCATTTATTTATTTGTTTCTTTGTTTGTTTCTTTGTTTGTTTGTTTGTTTGCCAATTGAATCAACAAATTTTGAAAGTGCAGATTATGCTATTCTGGTTTATTGGGCATTTTGAAAGGGACAAATGAATACATTTTCCTAAAAATTCAGATGCAACACAGTTCTTCCCCGTCCCTGTGTTACACTTTGCAAAGTCAATTGATTCGCTGCAGATAAAGAAATATCTTTTTTCTTCTTCTCATGCTATCCTTCTCTGTTCCCATATGGATATAAGGACAACAAATATTTGTTGTTCATTTGGACAAAAGAAGTTAGTAATTTCTATTAGTGTAGAGAAAAGTGAGCATTGGCATTACATTAGATTTTGAATTACTTCCTCAGGAATTAAGTCAAAATGTACCTTTGAAATGGCATGTTATTTATGTCCAAACCATCTAGAAAAGCTTTGGTTGATAAGAAAAGAATGACATTGAATGTTTAGCTAATTATGATTTGACCTTACAGTACCAAATGGTATTATTTCCTGGAAACCCCTCCACATTTAATAGAGCTTTGAAGCTCTTTTTCCAAGTATAAACCTTTTGAAAATTCTTTTTCCTTGATTTGTTTCCTCTGGAGACATTTTATTGGCCTTGAGGGTGTATTACTCAGTGTTGCATGGAATTTTTTGTGAGAATGTTCACTGAAACTGGAAAAAGTACAACATTCTGAATTAGTTAAGCCTGATACATGCATGTATTGCATTTGGCTATACCGAACTTATAAAGATATGGACAGGGGCATTAGTTATTTTGTCATGACTGAATAATATGGATCACAAGACATTTAGTTATCCAATTAAATTTTATGCTCATTGGATGTGGTTCTTTGTGATTCTCCTCACTGAGTAATCTTTGTGTCAGTACATTAATTCACATAAATCTGGCAGTATAGAGAAAATAGCTCAATTAGAGTTTGTGACATAACATAATATAACATGCGAGAATAAATCCAAATACCTACATGAACTGAAATACCTTTAGCATGTTATTTCATTATAAATAATTATAAGAGCCATTTTGGTATAGGGTTTAAGATGCTGGTCAAGAATCCAGGAGACTGTGATTTTTAATCTCACTGTATGCATGAAAAATTACTTGGTGACTTTCAGACAGTCACTGTCTCTTAGTCTAACTCATAATACAGGGTTGTAGTTATGGGGAAAGTAGGAGGAAGAAGGAGGATTGGTTTGTTTGTTGCTTTGAGTGATATATAAAATAAAAGGTCAGGAGAGAGAGAGGGAGGGAGAGAGAGAGAGAGAGAGAGAGAGAGAGAGAGAGATGAAATTCTCCAGATATTTCTTCCTCCCCTTTTTTAGGACAGAAAGTGTCCTTAAAGAGTTATCCATAGAAAGTTGTCAAAAAAGCCAAGATGGCACCTGAAATCATGTGATCAAAGCTCCATTCATAGGAGCTTTCATTGTACAGATCACTATGTTTATTTAAGATTTAATCTTCAATTCAATTCACAATTCACAGTGGTAAAAACTTAACAGTTCAAGTCCTAACCAAGGACCTAAGAGTTGTTAAGGTAGCAAGAGTCGTGGTGGCACAGTGGTTAGAATGTAGTATTGTAGGCTAACTCTGCATTCCACTGCAAGGAGTTTAATCCTGACCAGCTCTAGGTTGATTCAGACTTCCATCCTTCCGAGATCGGTAAAATGAGGACACAGATTTTTGGGGGCAATATGCTGACTCTGTGAACCACTTAGAGAGGGCCGTAAAGCATATGAAGCGGTATATAAGTCTAGTGCTATTGCTATCTGAGTATATAGGCAGTTCCAAGTAGAGTTTTTTTTTTTTTTTGCAAAGTCAGGATATTCATGTTTAATAAATTCAAAATTTCCATGTGTCTAGTCAGCCCTTTGGGTATTGTTCCAAGGGTTCCTATTGCTATTGGTACAACCATTGATTTCTTCATCCATATTTACTCAATTTCAATTTGCAAATCACAATATTTTGTTATTTTTTTTCTAGCTGTTTCTCTTCAATTTGTGTATCACCTGATATTGCAATATCAATGAACCAGACTTGTTTCTTTTCCACAATAGTGATGTCAGCTGTGTTGTGGGTCAGATGTCTGTCTGTTTGGATCTGAAAGTCCAACAGGATTTTGACTTGCTCATTTTCGAGAATTTTGTCAATTTGGGTGTTCCCAGTCATTTTTGCTGCATTCAAACCCAAACTTCTGGCAAAGCTTCAATGTATGATTTTGGAAACTCTATCATGACACAGTAATCAATCTGTGAGATTTTGATGCAACTACTGATAAGGTGATCCACTGTTTCATCTTTCTTGTTGTATAACCGACATTTGCTGTTGTTGCTGACATATTAAATTTTTGCTTTCATAGAATTGCTCTGCAGGGCTTGTTCAGCACCCCGATGGCTACCATCTCCATGTTACCTTTGTATCTACCTTTCTTTCAATGTCCTTCAGGTATTGACTGTGCATAGGCTTCTTTTTCCAGTTAGAAACTTGATTCTCAATTGTTTCCTTTTAATATTCTGCTTGAAATCTCATTTTCAAGAGATTTCCCTTGTTCACCTCTTTCAGTAGAGGCTCTTTTGCCTTTTTATGTAATAATTTAAGCCATGTTTTTCCTGTTCCACAATTTGTTTCACCTGTAATGAGTCACTTTGGAAGATTCCTCATTTGATTTCAACTTCACCAAGTTCTTCTCCATAGGCCATCAACTTAGTTTATCATAGCTTCATGGAAGTCTTCAGGAATTTCTGGACGTTGTTGCTAATTCCCAAAAAATATCTAAACATTTCTCAATCCAATCAATTGCTTTCTTATAATCAATCAAGGCCATGAACAAATTTGTTTGTCTTTTCTTTGAATTCTTCATCAGTTGGTCTTTGGTTTCTCTTGAATTTTTTGCAGCATCCTTTCTGTTCTACAGGTAGCAAATCCTTGTTTTCTAGATATCCATAAATTGGTTTGCAATAATGCCTGTAATTTATATATTGTTGGCAGGCAAGTGATTGGCCTGTTTTTTGTCAGGATTATTTCCCTTTTCTTTTCTTTTTTTGTATTATATTTTTTATTAATTTTTTTACAAGCATAAGTCACTCAATAATTGGTAAATAGTGTGTTGTCTGGGTTACATTTGTAAAGACACTCCTTAACAATTGATTTCTATAGTCTGTATTCTATATATATTAATTTTAGTTGATTTCCTCTTTCCCCAAAACATCCTTTTTTGCAAACATTGAGTTAATACAATTCTTATTATTTTAATAAATGACAATTTAGTATATATTTTTCCAATATTCCTAAAAAATAATCATTATATTAGTACATTTCTTTTCTTTTCAGTCATTTGGATTGCCTTATCATTGATTTATTATTTATTATTTCCCTTTTCTGCATGCTTCGGAATCAAAAATGTTTTTCCAATTGTTAGCCATTTTTCACTTTTTGGTGTTTTCAGAACCTGATTAATCTGGCTTGCTAAACTTGCATGCAAACTTGGTAGTGATTTCAACCGTGTAACTCATCTAAACCAAGGGCACTCCAGTTTTTGACCTTTTTTGCTTGTTTTTGCACCATTTCTTTTATGTGAACATCTTCCATTCTAGTTACCTTTACGGTGCTTTCAATCTGTTTGATCCACTTTGTATTCTCATTATGCTTCTTGTTGTTTTCCCACAGGTTCTTCCAAAATTCAGGGTAATTACTTTGTTAGGTTTTTCACTTGTGGTAGCACCATATCCACTTTCAAGGGTTTATAGAAATGATGCTGGTTTGCTCAAAATTGTGAAATTTGCTGAAACTGTATTATTTGGTGATCATATAGCTGTATTTTTCTCTTTAATAGCTCTTCAACCACAACTGCAATTTCCTTGTTTTCCAGATCATATCTTGTTGTCAGGCTAATTCTGATTTGTTTATTTTTCAGGTTTCCTTGCCTCAGATTCTTCTAATTACTTAAATCCAACCAAATTCTCTTTATTTTTAACTCCAGACAGACTTTCCAGATTGTTTTTTTCCCTTCTTAATTGCTTTATTCTTTCCAATTTTCAAGCCTAATTCTTCAGTAGTAACATAAGCTGCTGCATACATTAGCTGGTTTGTTTGAACTAATGTTTCTGTTGCAATAATCTGGGCCGCTTCATGGACATTCTTCAATAATTTAGCCCAACTTCTCTTACTTACTTGATTCAGTTTTGGCAATTGAATTCTTTCCATGTTTTATATTCGAGTCTTAATTTTTTTAGCTAGTTAGGCTCTGGCTGTTGGTTCTTCAAGATATAATTCAGCTCTTGCTTCTTGTTCCTCATACATTTCTCTGATTTCCTTCCTTTTCTGGAATACTTGTTACTCCACTTCTAAATTATCTCTATTATTAATTACATGTGAGCCTTGATCTTGCTCTGATTGCAATCTGTTCTGCATTAATGAAGAGCTTGTGCTTCAAATAACACATCTCTGGTCCATAAGTCTTTTTTCATTGATTTTCATATCCAGGTGATTCTCTTTCCAAATCTTGAACTTGCACTTTTGAAATTCACATTTTGTTGGCTTAGATCTATAATAAGCTTCCATAATTGAGTAATTTTCTTCCTTTGTCCAGATTTTTTGTTTTTGTTTTCATTCTTCTTCTAGTTGCTTGTCAACTCCATGCCCTGGTTGCCTAGCAGAGGGAGCTGAGTCATGTGGCATATTTTTTGCTGAACATGCCAGAGCCATAATATTCAATGCAAGTCTTGTTGTGCTGAGTGACACTTGATCTGGCATAGAATTCACTTGTTGTGTTTTCACTATAGTTAAATGTGTTTGGAGCAAGTTTAGTCTGGCTCTTCTACACAAATCCCACCACGACAAGGTAAATCCCCTTGGGGGGAATGCGGATGACAATTAATCTTTGATTTGATTCACAGTCTGGGACTGGTAAAAATTTAACAGTTCAAGTCCTAACCATAGACCTAAGAGCTGTTAAGATATTATTATTATTGTTATTGTTATTATTATTATTATTATTGATCATCGCACAGTCAGCCAGATGTTCAGACTGGATTTGACATTTTTGTCTACCTATCGAGTCCTTACCAAGCACCTGGGATAAGCAGATATGGATGTTTGATGGTATTACAGATATTGTCGCAGTATGGAAGCAGTTCCTAGTAAGGCCGCAACTGACTAATGGTGAATTTGTCAATGCCAATTGTGTTCAAGTGGTGCTCCAGTTGTTTTGGGATTGCACCCAAGGCGCCTATTACTATTGGTACTACCCTTGCTTCCTTTGCCACAGTCTTTCTATTTCTATTTGTAGGTCTTTGTATTTTGTTATCTTCTCCATTTCTTTCTCATTTATTCTGCTGTCTCCAGGCACTGCCACGTCCACTATCCAGACTTTTTTGTCTTTCTTATCGACAATTGTTAAGTCCGGGGTGTTATGTTGCAGGTGCTTGTTTGAATTCTGAAATCCCAGAGCAGTTTAATTTTATCATTTTCTATGACTTTCTCTATTTTATGATCCCACCAGTTCTTGCTTGCAGACAAATTATATTTCTTGCAGATCTTCCAATGCACCATTGTTGCTACTTTGTCATGCCGCTGCTTGTAGTCAGTCTGTGAAATCTTCTTGCAGCAGCTTACCAAATGGTCCACTGTTTCTTCAGCTTCTTTGCATAGGCGGCACTTACTGTCTGTTGCTGTCTTCTCAATTTTGACTTTGTATGTATTTGTCCTTAAGGCTTGGTCTTGTGCAGCCAGAATTAGTCCCTCGGTCTCTTTCTTCAATTTTCCTGCTCTTAGCCATTGCCAGGTCTTGTTATTATCTGCTTTCCCAACTAATTTTTTAATGTACTGGCTGTTTAGTGCTTTGTCTTCCCATGCCTCTATTCTGTTCTTCATTTTATCTTTCTTGTAGGTCAGTTTGGTCTCTCCAATAGTCAGTAAGCCTTCCTGATATACTAATTTCAGTGCACCTTCATCATTGTCCTTCAGATATTCTTCCAAAGCCATTTTTTCTTCTTCAGCCATCTGATGTACTTGCAGTATTCCATGTCCACCTATTTGCCTTGGTAGATAGAGTCTGTCAATGTCACTGCGTGGATGAAGGGCATGATTCATTGTCATTATTTTTCTGGTCTTCCTATCCATTGCTTTTAGTTCTGCTTGAGTCCAGTCCACTATTCCAGCTGTGTACCTAATGACTGGGATTGCCCAGGTGTTGATTGCCTTCATGGTATTTCCTCCATTGAGTTTGGACTTTAAGATCTTTTTCACTCTCTTGATGTATTCACCTCTAATATTTTTGTTGACTTCAGTGTGCTTGATGTTGTCAGCTTGAAGGATACTCAAGTATTTGTAGTATTCTTCCTCATCCAGACTCTTAATGTTGTTTTCGTGGGGCATCTTGATTCCTTCAGTTTTCACTATTTTTCCTTGTTCAATAGTAAGTGTGGCACATTTGTCAAAGCCGAACTCCATTGCAATATCTTGGCTATATATACGGATAGTGTTGAGCAGCGATTCTATTTCCAATCATGTTTTTCCATACAGCTTCAGAACATCCATGTAAAGGAAGTGGGATAATCTGGTAGATGTTTTTGATGTTTGATAGCCATGTCCTGAGTTATTCAGTATTGTTGACAAGGAAACAGTGTAATAACAAATAGCAATGGTGATAATGAATCCCCTTGAAATATTCCTCTCTTGATATTAACCTCTCCCAGTCTCTCACCATTGACCTGCAACTGTGTCTTCCATTATGCCATCAATCTTTGCACAAATTTTCTGATGTTTCTACTGATTCCTGTTATTTCTAGGCACTTGATTATCCAGTCATGTGGCAGGGAATCAAATGCCTTTTTGTCAATCCATGCCACATTCAGGTTGGTCTTCCTTTTCTTGCAGTTTTCCAAGATCATTTTGTCTATTGGGAGTTGATCTTTTGTTCCTCTGCTGTTGGGGTGGTTTCCTTTCTTCTTGGATAGAAAGAGATTGTTTTCAACTAGATGCTGTTGTACTGTATCAGTTACCACACCAGTTAGCAATTTGAAAGTTGGTAAGCAGGTAATTGGTCTGTAGTTGCCTGGTGTTGCACCTTTTGCTGGATTTTTCATTATTAGGTAGGTTTTCCCAGTTGTTAGCCACTTTTCAATTTCTCCTCTTTGTAGTATATTGTTGAACTGCTTGGCAATGAGTGGGTATATGTTAGATGTTTCAACCAAAACCTATGCAGTTCATCTTCACCTGGTGCTGACCAATTTTTATTATTATTATTATCATCATCATCATCATCATCATCATCATCATCATCACTAATTGGTACACTCCCTGAAATGGCATACATGGTGAAATGCTTTTATATTCTCATAGTATTTCTGTATATTTTACTACTTCAAGATCATTGCTTCCCAGAAAATCTCGTCAAAGAAATTTTGCTTATTTTTTTTTCCATGAATACTTTTTTTTAAATAACAAATGCTTAGGCTAAGTAGCAAGAATAAAATCCACACCAAAACAACAACCCAGTAATAAATCCACAAACAAGTAATATGGTACAGTAATAAACAGATATGAATACTTTTAAAAAATACAGAAAGTTAAAAGCAATTCAGTTTAAATTTCAGATTAAAATGTAAATTACCCGATGGAAAAAAAACAAAAACACCCAAATAGCTCTAAATAAGTTAGTATTTGCCTGTTCTAGAATGCCATTGTTGGTATTCCAATGGCCATCAAATATATAAATATTAATAAATGTGCCTTTGCAAGATAAAAGAGTGCTTCCTAAGGATAAGATTTGCATTGTAATTTTGTTCAGAAACAGAGGAAGAAGATTCACTAGAAGTAAAACATACTGTACTTCTGAGTTGGAGTGTATGCAGTAGGTTTGTGTTAGATAAGTCATAGCTGTTACAGAATACAGAGATCAGTTGGTGTTACAATGGATTCACACGCTGATTTTTCCCCTAGGCAATGACTGAATTATTTGTTAGCAGCTAGTTATGGCATATAGAAATCATGATGCATTAGAAAACATAAATTCAGAGTACACCTACAATTAAAAGACTAATAATATTGAGAAAAGAATGTAACATAATGCAGAATTTATCCTTCTTCCCATTATAGCTATAGCATCTACACCCTAATCTGACATTACTAACCACTGTATTTGTGTTCTTTGGGTGTGCATGGTGTATGTATTAATTACCCAAATGAGAAAGCTAACAAAATAACTAGAGTACAAAAATTAGAAAACAGATGGCTTAGGAAAAATATGACATCTTTATATAGAACTATGAATGTGGATAAATAGGGAACAGCTGCTTACCCTTTTGCTCAAAACTACAATTAGGGAATACCTAATGATTTTATTATATAATTCTAGCGCTATATTAAAGGATAACCAATTGTTTAACTGGGGAAATTATCATTTCTTTTAGCAGTGTGATTATTCTCATGGTTTTCCAATTCTCCTTTATTTTTGTTTTTTTTTTACATTATGGAGATATAGACATTGTATTTGTGTGTGTGTGTGTGTGTGTGTACATATATGTATATGTGTTTGTATGTATATATAATATACAATATATTTTATTTATTTTATGATCATTCTATTATTTATAAGATCAAATGTCTTTATTTTACTTTCACAAAAAGTGTATACTTCAGTAGGCTGGAGTATAAAGGAACAGGAGACTAAATTTGGTGCAGTTTGAGATTTATTTGAAATGCAGTAACTTCAAAACCTAGTTCCCATCTTCTTTTTTTTCAGGAGAAACTTTTTTTTGTTTTTTTACTTTTTATTTTTATCCAATTAACGTTTTTGGAATAAAACAAAGAACAATCAACAAAAACACAAGGTAGTACTGAGATGTCTTTCTTAATGGATTAAAGAATCAAAGAACTCATAGCACAACATGGTTGACCTTGTTCAAGTTTCTCATGGTATATTTTCATGGTATCCCAAACATCAGTAAAATGTATCATCGATAAATTAATATATGTTTGGGTTACCTGGATACAATTGTGATTATCAGAAGCCTATTTCAGTATGTACGGTATACTCAGTTTTTCTCCTGACGCTGATTCATTTCAAATGATAGAATTTAGTTGAAGATTTGGTACAACCTTTTGCAATCATAATAATTTACAAGATATGCCCAAAAATAAAACATAGCATTTCAAAACTACTTGTGATTTGATCTCTCTCTCTCTCTCTCCCTCTCTCTCTCTCTCTCTCCCTCTCTCTCTCTCTCTCTCTCTCTCTCTCTCTCTCTCTTTCTCTCTCAAACACATAGACACACAGAAAATGTATGATTTCACAACTACTTGTGCTCTGAGCTCTCTCTCTCTCCCTTCCTCCCTGTCTCTTTCTCTCACATGCACTCACACACTCACCCCAATTCAACAAAAGTGAATGTACTGGTGATTTTGATTTCTTGTGTACTAAAGAAGTACACATATAAGTGAAGAAGAGAAAAGTGAAATATTATTCAAGGAATATGGCAAATTAACTACTGATGGTTCAATGTGCTAAGTGTTTAGTCTATTAATAGATTATAAACTTACAATATCTATACTGCTCCATGTACATGACAGGTGCTACTTTTTGGGAGAAATTTGCCTTTGCAATTATACACTTACCATTGACCATAAAAAAAAAATCACAATCCATAGTACAAATTGATGAATTTTAATACGAAAATGTTTGACCTTTCCATAAGTCATATGGTAGAAAGGAAGATACTGCAGTCTCATAAATTTAAATAACAGATGTTGAAAGGTTTCATACAAAACTACTAAATGAACTGCTTCGCTTGTTTGACATTCTGAATGGACATTAATGTACATCAAGTTCTATTCTGGAAAAGATACATCAGGGCCAATGCCAAAAATGATTGGGCAAGTTATGACTGTTGAACATCTGTCTGGAAACATCTCTCCTCAGCCCCAATTTCACCTCTAAGTATAAGATTAATTATAGAAACACAAATCTTCGCATATACTGTAAAGCTCCCATAACATTAAAAACTGAACTAATTCTTAACAATTTTGGTGGCATAGTTTGTGAAACATGTATTTTATGTTCCAGTCTCCTGGCATTCTGGTACATGAGTGGAAATTGAAAACATGGTGGTAATTTAAATTTATATTTAAAACAACTATGTTTATTTGCTTGTTTGTACATATAATGCACACATATGTTCACTAAAGAACCATAATGGAGCTCTACATTGGAAGTTATTGTTACTTCCCCTCTAGTATTCTGCTGTCACCTAGCTTTTGTTTAGAAGGTATGAAGCTTGCCTTCATTACCATGACATCACTACAAGGATGACTAGAACCCTCTAAAACAGGGGTGTCAAACTGGCAGCCTGAGGGCTAGATGTGTTATACACCCACCCCGGCTTCGCAAAGGTAAAAAACATCATGATACATCATGATACATCACATGACACAATCGAGTTTGACTCTCATGCTCTAGAATATGTCACCAGTAGCAATCCTACCTAAGTAAGCAGTAGTCTGGCCAATTCCTGGATAGACTATTTATATCAGTCTAAATTTGACAAAGTGTGAACAGATATCTATTTCCATACATTTAAGTGTCTTCTTCTTCCTCCAGAAAGTTGATTATCATTAGTGTTCACTTTGATTCATAGTTCTTCTTTGCATTTTAGTATTCTAGTCTCTTAGGACAGCCTGAGGGCTATAACCTGTCAGCATTTTTTTCCCCCTAAGAAAGATTTTATGTCATTTGGAGTCCAGAAGTTGGGCTGGTGTTCCCAAGATGTCAGCTTCTCTTGAGAGTATGTGTTAATTAAAATATTTTTTTCTTTTTTTTTAAAGTGAGTTTTCTACTAAATCAGTCTTCAAAGTCATTTTTATGTTCTTTAGGCAGTCACTCAAAACATAGAAGAATAGAGTTGCTATATCCTATCCCAATCGCTGAACTCTATATATCTATCAGTCTGCAGACATTGGAAAGATTGTAAGAATTCTGCCTAAACAGCAATACAGCCATAGGACCTACATCCAAAATATAGAGCTTTGGTGCACAGAAATTAGGAACCAGTCTCAGAAAGTATCTTGAGCTAGGAATGAAGTAGTAGCTTCAATCATTCTTCTACTTTAACCCATTGCCCTCTTCCCCATATAAGAGCACCAGTGAAATAAAACTGACATCTGTTGTGGTTCTTAATGGAGTTGTAAAACTGATACAAATTCAGATGCTGTAACAAGAAAAGGGCTACAAATATAGTTCTGGGATTGCTGAGCAGATGATTCCCCATTAGCCATAAATCCCTTTATATCCTATCTCATAGAATTGTCTTCCTATTCTTATGCCCTCCACAATTTTCCTAAGGAGTATGACCTATGCAGTGGCCTCTTGAATGAATGAATTAATATTTGGTTTCTCATCATAAAAAAACCCACAATGATGAAGACTTTTCTTTCTTTCTTATCAATTATTGATAAAACTGGGGTTACATGGCAGGTGCTTGTCTGTTTACAACAGTAAATAGCCTGCATCAGTAGTGCCTATGAGAGGGATCTAGGTGTCCTTATGAACCACTGCTTAAGTATGATTCAGTGTGCTAGAGCTCCCCAAAAAGCCAACATGGTCCTGGGTTGCATCAACAGTGGGATAGCATCAATATCACAGAAATGGTAGCACCAATCAATACCACATTGGTGAGGCCACATTTGCAATAAAGCATCCAGTTCTGGTCACTACAATTCAAAAAAGATGATGAGTCTCTAGAAAAAGTGTTGCAGAGAAGAACAACAAAGATTATAAAGGGTTTGGAGGGTAAATCCTATGAAAAATAGCTAAAGGAAGTAGGAAAGTTTAGCTTAATGAAGAGAAAACTGCAGGGAGACATGATAGCAATCTTCCAACACTTGAATGGCTGCCACAAGGAAGAGGGCATTGATTTATTTTTCATAACTCCTGAGGCTAAGGCAAGAAGAAATGGGTGAAAGCTTATCAGGAGGAGATTCAACCAGAAAATAAGAAGGAAATTCCTGAGAGCTATGGAGCATTAGAATAGTTTCCCTCCTTGAGTTGTAGGTGCTCCATCACCGGAGGTTTTCAAGAAAAGATTAAGCAACCATTTTCTGAGATGGTATGAGGGCTTCTACCTTGGGTCAAAGGTTGGACTAGAAGGCTGCCAACATCCATTCCTGTCCTATTATTCCATGTTCCATTTTGTTATATGTGATCAGCATGCAAGTTTTGTTTTGACCTGTGTACATTTTTCAAAATTATCCCTAAGGCATTAAGATGTATATTAGGCCTACCTAGAGATTTGACAAGGAGCAGGTCCTGACTTTAATCTGGAATAATTGATGTCTAATAATTGTTTCCATTATTACTAAGGCTAGAGGTTCCTCTGTAAGTACAAGTTGCCACTTAACCTTATTTCAGTTGGGCATGAGAACGACGATATCGTTCAGAAAATTGTCATGAAGAAGGTAACTCAAATAAGAAATCCTATCATCCATTAAAGCATTTTGTGTTTCCATGAAATAATAATTGCTTGGAATAAAATATGGAAAATGCTCAGTCAGACAAATCTTAGTTAAAACCATTCACAGTTGTTAATGCAGAATTACTAAAAAAATAAGTACTGTATGATAGGTAGCTGTAATGACTGTTTTCCTATCCCTTGTAACAACTTATAGGTTAAGCAAGGTTAACCTATAAACATACATGATCTTGCTATAGAAACACCACAATATGTTATTACTTCTCTCCCTAAGTCATGGTGTCTACAAGAAAGAGATAAATGAATTGCATGAGCCAGGATATCATCATGCAAATAACTACATTATGTTAATTGCATTATTAAACTGATATACTGATGTCATTATGGTTTCTTATGTATGCCTTTGCTCTTAAAAGAATGACAACACTAAATTGGCATAGACTGTTCTCAAAAATATAAAAAGGGGCAGCATGTGGATGATAAACCTCCAAGCATATAGGCTATTTTGGGGAATAAATTAAAAAATCTCTCAAGAAGGCAATTAAAACCACTTATGCACTCTGACTAAGAAATTACATCCTATGCATACAGAATTTGATATAGTGCAAGCGTTTCTTACATGATTGTAAGAGATACATACATACATACATACATATATATATATATATATATATATATATATATATATATATATATATATATATTTCTCTCATTTAACACAATGCAAAGAAAAACGAACACCAGGATAAGAATAAACAGGGCTGTTTAATACAAACAAGCCTGCCAATAAAAAGTCACTTAGCTTTCATTGGCCAAACTGCCGACGTCATCAGAGTAAGGATAAAAGGAGATCTGGGAGCTCGCTTATATAGCTTCTTGCCTCTTCACCCGACTTCTCGAGTGCGTCATTGGCCCATTCCTTTCAATCAGCCGTAATATATTGAGCTGCTCTGTGTTTGTCAACCTGCCTGTGGGCTTGAGGGTTGTCCTCTAGTCTTTAATCACTCTTTGGGCATGCATGCAAGTGCCCGGGGTATGGTTGTTCAACCGCTTCTGCTCCTTACCTCACTCTCTTCCCATTTTGGAGCGATCTTGGATGTTGGTTCTCAAATTGCAACTCGGGCGCACTGTCAGGTCGCCATCCTCTCCGGAGGCCATCGCCGTCTCGCCTGTAGATCCCTCGCCCCAATCCTGCAAGGGATAGCTGTCTGAGCATTTCCGCTTCCTGCCTACCCCCCTCGTTCCAAGCCACTTCTGCACGTCAATCCTCAGCCCGCGGCTGTGGCACACCGCTAATCCGTCGCCTACTCCCACAGAGGGCTTTACTATCTAGCCTGCAGCTCCATTGCCCCAGTCCTGCAGGGAGCTGTCCAGTGGTTCCTGCCCCTGATCTCCTTTCCTCCTTGGTATGAGGCAATTCTGCGCATCAATCCCCAAGTTGTAGTCTGGGTGCGCTGCAGTTCCGCCATCTTTCCTGGGGTTCGCCATTATATATATAGTCCAACTCACCTCGTAAGGTTGTTGGGGGAAAATAAGAAGAGGAAGGTGTGTTGGGTATCTTTGCCAACTTATTTGCAAAAATAATAAAAGCTGGTAAATAAATAAATAATATTTATATGTTCTATTTATAGGGAAAAGATTAATTATCCCATCTACCTTTTTTACTATACTATAGTTTACTATAGTTTAGCCATTCTTTGACAATCAACCAGCTTCAAATGATCCATATTCACATCATTTCACATTAACTGGTTTAAAAATAAGCATTTATTTTTATGTATTGCAGCTGTTTTGCAACTTGTCAAAATATTTAAACCCACAGGACATTCCACTATTTTACATGTGTATTTCTAGAATTATTGTAAATAAAAAACAACTCTGTTTTTGCATAATAATTGTGTTACAAGATCATGGAAGATTCGATTGTTTTCTGATGTTATAATTTGACCATCAATAACTGTGAACTTATTTTAAAAAACCTTCCAAATGCTATTCTAATGTAATTAAAATTTTAATTACGCTTTTGTAACCATATTTTTCAAGCTCCCATCTTCTGGCTGAAACTGTATTAAAAGAAAATAAAAAAATATATATTTGATAACAGTATATAATCATCTTCACTAGTTAATGTGAGGGTAACCTGTCTGTGACATTTGTCATTGCATCAATCTCCAAGGTTGCAGTACTGTATGTAATCATGTGTATTTTTACTCAGAAGCTAGGCCCATTATGTTCATTTGGGTTTACTACCAGGATATTAAGGCAAGTACTCAACAATTTTTGGTTGATGTTGAAGAAAGCTAATGACCATTATAAACTGGACTGAAAAGCTGGCAAATTGTTTTGAAAATATTTTATGCATTGTCGTCAAACAGATATGTAGATGGACATCCATATATTTGGGGTGGTGCAGTGGCTCAGTAGTTAAGATGCTAGGGTTGTCAACTGGAAAGTCAGCAGCCCAGGTTCAAGACCCAAGTGCATGCAATGGGGTGAGCTCCTACTATCTGCCCCAGCTCCTGCCTACCTAGTAGTTCAAAAGCATGCAAATGCAAGTAGATAAATAGGTATCACTTCAGTGGAAAGATAACAGTGCTCTGTGATGTCTTGCTGGCCAAATGACCACGGAAATGTCTTCCGATGGCACTCGCTCAATGGCCTTGAGATGGAGAGGAGCACCGCCTAGCAACAACAACTAGCGGAGTAAAATCCACAGGGACTCTTTTACCCTTTCTTTTTATCCACGTATTTAATAGGAGTTACATGTGACTCAAGACAAGCTTTACTTGTAATATATTAGGGTTGTAGCCTAAATGCTTAGTTGATAACTCAATTTATTTAGCCATAAAACATTGAAACACTAACATGGATCTAGAACTGTCTAGTATACAAACCAATGATGAAATTAAAAGAAATATATATGACATGCCATATGCTACATAATCCATTATTATTCATTATTTTCCAGAGAAGCATAGCTGTCAGTGTTTAAAATAAATGATATTTTAAAATAATATGAACATTCAGATTCCTACTTTTGGAATCTAACATGAGTTAGAAGTTCATATAACATGTCATAGTCTGAAATACTGGTGGGAAAACTCTCAGAATTTTGAAGATAACAAATAATATAAGTATTTGGTAGAGCAACATGATGCTGTGAAAGAGAGTATTGGCCAGATAAAATAGGCACAATTGGATATTTTAAAAAGAAAAACATCTAGCAAGTGGATTATATGTTTAATGCCATGTCTGAATCCAGGAGTCATCAGATTTATCACATAAACCTGTCCATGGAGTCTTTATTGAAAAGTAGTAAACAATTTACATTTTCATATGAATACATACACTTAGGATAAAAATGCAACATTGTATATAGAAGAATAAAATAAGATCAGATAGACTGAAAAGAAAACATCTTTGTCTGCTTACAATATATAGGTGACAGAAAGGAGAGGAGTATTATTAGTATACGTGAACTGCAACTTTCCAGTGGAGTATGGAATATAGAGACACACTTGTTCTCTTAACAAAATAGCACAACTTAAGTCAGTTCCAAGAGTAAACTCAAATGGCTAAAAAGTAGCACTTCATGGTGAATTCAATTGACAAATTCAACATTCTGTAACAAATGGTGCTTGAAAATGATTATATATAAATGGGAAAGAGCTGGGTGCAGTACAAATATTGTAACTACACTATTCTGTTCCTTGCCATTGTAGGTATTTTAGCTGACTGCAATTAATTGCTGAGTGTGAGAGAGGCAAAGGAGAAAACCCTTCCTAATTAATGAAATCTGAGAAATTTGTGTAAGTGTACACAGGGAAAAATACGAAAATTAACTATATGCAGATCAAGGAAAATTAACTGGATGAAAGAGTTACAGATTAACTCATCACTTGCCTTACAATGAATTCTCATGGTTTGTAATGACCACATTGGCAGGTCTATTTGTCCCCATGTCCCACCCACCTCAGACCACAGAAGCTGTTACCATGAAGGCACAGAGTGCATTCCAGATGACAGCTTTAACTTGAAAACATTCACCATCCTTTTATGTTATCTACCTATTTAAGTCCTCTGTTTAGTGGCTTTCTAAGTCGCAAGTCTCCGTAAACAGGGTTTGTCTTTCATTGTCTCATCATTGTCAAGAAAAGATTCTGAGGTAATAGACTCCATTCCCAGCTTTTAAGAACATCACAGACTATCCCACAGTTCTATTATGGGCTGCTTTCCTACCTAGAAGCATTGAAGGCATGAAACCCCACCATGAATATTGACATTCCAATGGTTTTGAGATGCCAGGTCTAGAAGGATGAATAGATGCCCTTCTACCATTCCTCAGCTACCATGGTACATGATCAGAAAAGGCTGCAACAGTTTGTCTGTAGATTCCTGATCATTTACAAAAGCCATTCTGGATGTCCTAATCATCTCTGGATTTCAGCAAAGCAGAACTCATTTGTAAGAAACTGAACCAAAATTTGAATATGATCCTTCTGCACATTCTTCAGCTTCTTTAGGAAAGACTCAGATCTTTCTACTTAAATTTTACAGGATCCCCAAGCAGAACATAGAGGGATTCCAGATGTCCAAAATCAATGACAATCCATGAAGGCAGCAGCCTTCATAGCTGAAATCATTTATCTTCTCATAAATGTCCTACATTTCTGCCAGGTGCCCCCCCCCAGTGTGCATCTGGAGAAATCCCACCTTTCTGTTTAAACAGAAGACCAGGGCTCTTCATATGCATTGTCTGTCCTTATAAACTAGGGCACTCAATTAATTTCACACGCCTACCTTTTATAATATACCCAGATTCCACATTTAAATCTATTAAACATCAGCATTATTGGGAAGGGATATTTTTAAACCGACCTGAAATTTTTAACATTTTTGACATTTTAAAATTTGGCTTAGAGAGGCATTTCAAAAAATCAGCACTCCGCATCCAAAGCTTCGTTCATAGCTTTGAGCCAATCGCGTTCCTTATTAACTTCCATATTCTTTCCTGCATTCACTGCCAGCTGGCGAGCAAAGAACAAGGGTCACTCAAAGAACAAGGGTCACTCAAACCGAGCAAGGGGGAGAATTTGTTTTCTTTTTCTTTCCCCCCACCCCCAAAGGGTTAGGTCCTCCGGATAGCCTTCGATTCCCTGGCATCCGAGTGCCACTCAGCCCATGCGCTAAATACTTCTGGCTGTAAAAGCACGCAGCAAGACTGATGGCTATCAGCATCGTCATTTTTAAAAAGAAAAAAAAAGAAAAAATCTCTCTCTCTCTCTCTCTCTCTCTCTCTCTCTCTCTCTCTCTCCCTCTCTCTCTCTCTCTCTCTCTCTGTGTGTGTGTGTGTGTGTGTAAGGGTGGAGTGGGGGAGCTTCTGGCTTCAAGTCGACACCCGAAGGTCCATTCGATGCCTAACACTGCCATCTATTGGCCGGCAAAGCCACCGTTCTTCCCCTCTGCTGCTCGCTGACTTTTCGCTTCCGTTCTACCACTTCGATTTTGACTGTGGCAGCTCCGCCACCAGCTTCAGGAGGAGAAAGCGCTCCCTCCACCCCCACAACCTTTATTTTATTTTATTTTATTTTTTGGGAAACCCTCACTTTCCGGAGCGCACCCTTCCCCTCCTCCTCCTCCTCGCTTCCTTCGCCAGTGAAGGAGAGAACAGAAGCGAAGTCAAGTTGACGCCGCAGTTCTGGCTGGGACAGAAGCAGCTCGGAATTCAAGGCCGGCTTCTGGGTCCTCTCCTGGCGAAAAGAAGATGCTAAAGGGCTGGCGCGGCGCCTGGGAAGAAGCCCGGCTCGGGCGAGCAAAGGCCGGCGAGGTTGCAGGGCTTTCCCTCGGCACCCCCTTCTCCAGTTAGGGGGCAAAAGCGGTCGGGCTCGTCTGAGGTGGCATGCAGCAGGGCAGGGCGGAAAGGAAGAGTCCGGGGGCTCAGCCCCACCTGCAAGGGAGCCAACGGAGGAAGCGCCTGCGAGGGAATCGGCGAGGGCAGCCGCCGCCGGGGAGACCGGATTCCCTGCGCCCCGGTCGCCAGCCCTACCATGTCCAGAGCGCGCTGCAAGAAGAAGAAGAGGAGGCTTAAAGGGGAGGCTTGCCGGATTCAGTCTTTCGGGCCCGGGGTTTTCGAGCACCCTCAGCCTCAGTCCGGGGCGTTGGGAGATGGTGCGAGGACGGAGAGGAGACGGCGAGAGTTAAGAGCAGGAGGAAGAGGAGGAGGAGGAGGAAGAGGAGGTGAAGCAGGGCAACGGCTCAGCCGTCGCTGAGCCCGGAGAAAGTTGACCTCTTGCACGGAAAGTGTGAGTACCGCCAGCGGGCTGGGAACTGCTCGCCGATCGGGCGCTTGGCGATGCCGCGGAGGGTGCGAGAGAAACGAGGCCGGAGGAAGCGGCTCATCCGGATGATTTTGGGATGCACTGGCTGGGTCTCTCCCGCCCCCTCCCCATTTAACCCCACATCTGTTTTTCTCTTATGTTTCTTCCACCTCCCCCAGCGCACCTCTTCGTGTCTATTACAGTGACCTTCCCCCCCCCCGCGCGCAGAATTCCGTCTCTCCGCTCTTTGGGCGCCCACTCGCTCACCCCCGCAGTGGTTCCTTGGACCTTCCCACGCCTTCCTTCTCTCGGTCCCCGACTCCCCCTGTAGTTCACACGCACACCCGCTTATACACTCCCAGTCCCTTGGGGGGCTCTCTAGTCCGTATGTACCGGTCGGCACGTAGCACCCTAATATATAGGGAGGGAAATGGGGTGCCAGTATAGGATATGGAGATAGATAGATAGATAGATAGATAGATAGATAGATAGATAGATAGATAGATAGATAGATAGATAGATAGATAGATAGATAGATAGATAGATTTGTCTCCATATCCCTATATATATAATCTGGGACCCCATTTCTCAGGCCCCGCTCACGTCTTTCCCTCCTTCCCCAGCTCCATCTCTCCCACCTCACCGCCAACTCTGACCCAAATCTATCCTGCTTTATAGGTCTAGATTCCAGGACCTCTTTCCCAAACGGAGCACCTTAAGCTTCCAGCTGTTGACGCCTTTGGAAGAAGAACATAACCCATAATAAAAATAACTCAAATCCCACCCCCGGGTCTCCGCGTCCCCCTTGTGCCAGGGGTCAGCTTCGCTTAGCATTTATCCTCTCCAGATCTGAACGCTCGCCGTTCCCCTGCTTGTCATTCAACTCCACACACACCTTCCTTACCCACACCACCCCTCCCGATACCACTCGGCAATTTTCTTTGCAACCCCCCCCCCTCCGTTTCTCCTCCCCTTTCTCCCCGCCTCGCCCTTCCCCGTATCTCCAGCTTGTCGCTTCCCCCTCCCCCCAATTCCTTCCACTTTCCGCTATTGGGGGGGAAAAAGCGCTTCGGGAGGCAGCCCCCGGCACCGCCGCTGCGTGTATGTGTGTGCGCCACGGGGGGGGGGGGAACCTGGAAAGAGGGCGCCTCAGCCTGTGTGCAAGACTGTACGTGTGTGTGTGTGTGTGTGTGTGTGTGTGAGTGACTGAGAGAGAGTGTGTGTGTGTACGGGCGCGCGCACCCGCGCGCGCCTATGTGTCCCTCGCTGGCGAGGCAGCTTTTGCGACTGCATTCCCCACCGCCTTCCTTTTCGCCTCTGCCTGGGCGGTTTGCAACACCGAGCGGGCGAGCGAGCGAGCGAGCAGGGGTAGCGTTCGGGGTTGCAACAATGCTGGGGCCCTGGAGATTTCAGCCTCCGTAAGTAGCGAAGGGGTGGAGGAAACGGGGTGGGGGGGGGATGGGGAGCGTTGATCCGTGTCTCCTGCTTGCTCTTGGCTCCCCTTCCCCCTCCAGCCCCCATTTTTTTTCCCCCTAACCAAAAACCACCGTTGCTCCCAACTGCCGGTGCTGGAGCAACTGGGAAGGCAGCTTTCGCTTGCAAGCCGAACCGCTGCTGCTTCAGTGCGGTATCCAGAGGGGAGGCATTCGATTCTTCCCACCCACCCTCCGGAATGGGGAGGGGGCATTGGAAAGGATGGGCGACGAGGAAAAGGAACGACCCTTCCCCGTTTCGGAGAGATCAAGAAATAGAGGGAGATCGAATCCAATACCCCCGTTCCAGTTAGCAAGCTCCCTCCTCCTCCTCCCCCCTTCCTCCTCCCCCTCCTCCCCTTTTCATTAGCCTTTGCAGCCGAATCTGTAAGCATCCCTTTCTGGATGCTACATTTTTAACTTTTATTTCCCACCCTCGCAACTGTTTGGCAAGTGGGAGAGGGCATCTACATTCTTGGGTAGCTGCTCCTTTTAATGAAGATTTGCAAGGGGGAAAAATCGGGAAGGGTTGCTTGGCTGCTGATTTATTTGAGATTTATTTCTCCTTTGGACCAAGGGAATTAGTCACTTCATGGATGAATGACTGTAGTGGAGCTGGGAATTGTCTTAGACGTGCAGGATTGCTTCTTTTTCTTTTTCCTTTTTTTTCTTTTTGCAACCCCCTCCCCATTATCTCCTTGCTTGATGCAGAGTGTCAGCTGTACCTTTTTGCCAAACCTTTGGAGAACAAAATACTTCTTCCTTAACCTGCCTGGACCTACTGCTATACAATCCTTGAACTCAGCCTGTAAACTCAATAATCAGAGCCACATGGCTCTTCTGTCTAGCTACTCCAAGGAAGGCATGGGAAGAAATCTCCAAGTCCTTAACTGGGGGATGTGGGAGACTAGGACTTAAGATGAGATTTAATCTGAGCAAATGTCATCTACAAATGCCTTGATCTAACAAATCACAACAGTCAACCCACGATCCAGCCACAAATGCATGGAAAACAGGAAGATGATTTATGATGGGGTGATTTATGGTGATTTATTCACCCATTCCTATAACATTGCATTCAGAGAGTAGAGGTATTTGCCATTGGGAGGCAGAGAAACTGGGAATGGGAGGGGGGAATAGGTCATGCCTATTTGCCAGAATGCAAGTCAGTGACACTGGCTATGTTAGTGGGTCAAAATGGGGGCGCAAAGAGATGGACTGGGGTGGAATTACTCCATCCATCTGTCTGAAAATGCCTTCTTAGAAGGACAGCCACTGAGGAAGCTCCACCTTTCCAATTCTTGGTGGCCATCGGGTCCCCTCAAAGTGACTTAGAGCATTGCATGGTCATTTGAATAGCGCGTTTCCAAAACTATAGGAAATCAGATACTAGTTGTGTTTGAGGCCACAGGGATAGACCCAGTTCTAGCATGCTTGTGAAGTTCTGGATGATCATTTAAAGGACAACGTTCGTGTGACCATGCATCTGGTCTCTGCTTGCCCCTCTGTGAGTCTATCTGTGCAGTATTACTGCCTTTCAACCAGTGCCTTTGTGAAAATAACTTACTTAACAGCCGATCAAAGCAGAAGCAAGTGGGTGATGATGGTGCTTTTTCAGACAATTTGATTCTGATAAGAAGAATTCACAAGTATTTCACCAGTGGCTAGCCCTGTCATTTTTATTTATTTATTTTTAATGAGATGGTGGAGATCATAAATTGAATTACTCAGTTAAAGAATCCCAGCTCTGGTATTTTCCTTTATTTATGAATTTTAAGTTAAGTTTTAATCTCTGAGCACTCATAGAGCAAAACTGATTAGGAATATCAGGTGTTTGAAAAGCTACTTCTGCTCCAGGCTCTTGGTATTGTTGTTATAAAAAGCTATACACATATAGAGAGAAAAAGAGTGAGATTCTCTGAAAATATTACAGCAGGATGCTTGCGATGGCATTTAAATGAGTTAAAAAAAAAACAAAATGGGGAGGGGAGAGAGAGAGAGAGAGAGAGAGAGAGAGAGAGAGAGAGAGAGAGAGAGAGAGAGAGATTTGTCTTAGCAAAAAAATAGGGACTTTTCCTTCGCAGAGAACTGTTCAGACTCTGAGGGGTTCTGAACCGGAGCAAGAAACCAAGCAAAATGACATGGGTAATAGGTGAGGATGAAAGGCTTGTAAAATGGTGCTTCTGTTCTCATTAGAACTGAGTAACTAAACTGACAGCCATTTTATGTATATTTATGGACACATTGTACATGGGGGTGTGTGTGGCAGGGAGGGGAAAAAATAGTAACGATGTAGGAAAGCACTCCTAGAGTTAGGAAGCGAAAGGGTTTCACTGACAGTGTCTTTCCTTTGGAAATCTAGAGAAGCTGTACCGAGAAAATCCCATTTAGCAGCCCTTGATCTAACAGTTCTAAAATCAAAACTCTTGGCCAAGAGAAGCCAGTCTAATTTCCTTCTTCCACCTGTGTTTTGACTTCTAACAGTGTCATGATTAGATTTTCCTGCTCACTCTTTTGACAGCCTGGTATTTGTGTTCTCTTTTTGCCTCTTACAGGAGATAACATGTATGCTTGCTGCTCTACGGTGACTCAGGAGCAGGATCTCAACAGAAAAATGCGTATCTGGATGGTGCAGACCATCACTTTTGCTTTAACGTCTCTTGTCCTGGCCTGGGCAGAGAGCATCGAATATTATGGCGAGATCTGTGACAATAAATGCCCTTGTGAGGAGAAAGACGGCCTCTTAACAGTGAGCTGTGAGAACAGGGGCATCATTAGCCTCTCTGAGATTAGTCCTCCCAGATTCTCCATCTATCATCTCCTGCTGTCTGGGAATCTTCTCAATAGACTCTACCCCAACCAATTTGTGAATTACAGTGGGGCTTCAATTTTGCACTTGGGGGGCAATGATATCCAAGACATTGAAACGGGAGCCTTCCATGGTCTGAAGAGTTTAAGGAGGTTGCACCTGAACAACAATAAACTGGAGATACTGAGAGATGACACTTTTGTAGGCCTGGAGAGCTTGGAGTATCTTCAAGTTGATTATAATTATATCAGCGCCATTGAACCCAACTCTTTCAGCAAGCTCCACCTGCTACAGGTGCTGATCCTGAATGACAATCTCCTCTCTTCATTACCCAACAACTTGTTCCGCTTTGTGCCCTTGACTCATCTTGACCTAAGGGGCAACCGACTGAAACTGCTGCCATACCTGGGCCTTCTGCAGCACATGGATAAGGTTGTGGAGTTGCAGCTGGAAGAGAACCCATGGAATTGCTCCTGCGAACTGATCTCTCTCAAGGATTGGTTGGACAGCATATCCTATTCAGCCTTGGTGGGGGATGTAGTGTGTGAAACTCCTTTCCGGTTACATGGGAGAGATTTGGATGAGGTTTCCAAGCAGGAACTTTGCCCTCGGAGACTCATCTCAGATTATGAGATGAGACCACAAACTCCACTAAGTACTACAGGGTATTTTCATACCACTCCAGCCTCTGTAAACTCTGTGGCTACTTCCTCTTCAGCTGTTTACAAAACACCCTTGAAACCCAAAGGGACACGCCAGCCTAACAAGTCTAGGGTGCGTCCCACTTCTCGATTGCCCTCCAAGGATCTGGGATACAGCAATTATGGCCCTAGCATTGCTTACCAGACCAAATCCCCGGTGCCTTTGGAGTGTCCTACAGCTTGCACTTGCAACCTACAGATATCTGACTTGGGACTCAATGTCAACTGCCAAGAAAGGAAGATTGAGAGCATCTCAGAGCTCCAACCCAAACCGTATAACCCCAAGAAGATGTACCTGACCGAGAACTACATTGCCCTAGTGCGCAGGTCAGATTTCCTGGATGCTACAGGGTTAGATTTGCTGCACCTGGGCAATAACCGTATCTCGGTCATTCAGGACCGAGCCTTTGGGGATTTAACTAATTTGCGGAGGCTCTACCTGAATGGGAATCGGATTGAAAAATTGAATTCAGAGCTTTTTTATGGGCTTCAGAGCTTGCAGTACCTTTTCCTGCAATATAACGTCATCCGGGAGATTGAGACAGGCACATTTGATCCTGTGCCCAATTTACAGCTCTTGTTTCTCAACAACAACTTGCTGAGATCTTTACCTGTGGGAATTTTTTCTGGCTTAACTCTCTATAGATTGAATCTGCGGAGCAATCATTTCTCCTACCTTCCTGTAAGTGGGGTGCTTGACCAACTAAAATCCTTGCTGCAGATAGATCTTCATGAGAATCCATGGGATTGTACGTGTGATGTGGTGGGCATGAAGTTATGGCTTGAACAACTCAACACGGGAGTCCTTGTGGACCAGGTAATCTGTGAATCTCCTAAGAAATTTGCTGAGAATTATATGAGGAACATCAAACCAGAGCTGCTATGCCCAGACTATTCTGACATCGTTGTTTCCACACCCACGCCATCATCCATGCAGGGACCAGCAAGGACCACCTCCTTCTCTAGTTCGGGGCAGTTCAATAGCACCATGGAAGAAGACAGTTCAGCATCACCTTCTGGTGGCTCTTCTTCCTCCTCTTCCTCTTCTTCCACGGTGCCTTTATCGGTGCTGATTCTCAGCTTACTGCTAGTCTTCATCATGTCTGTGTTTGTGGCTGCAGGTCTTTTTGTGCTGGTTATGAAACGTAGGAAGAAAGTTCAAGGTGACCATGCCAGCACCAACAACTCAGATGTGAGCTCCTTCAACATGCAGTATAGTGTATACACAGGAGGGGGAACTCCCCATTCTCACCTCCACACCCATCACCAGCAACATCCTCAGCATCTTCACCGTGGAGGAGGAGGAGGTGGGGGTGGTCCAGCTTTGCCTAAGGTGAAAACCCCTGCAGGACACGTCTATGAGTACATCCCTCATCCTTTAGGCCACATGTGCAAGAACCCCATCTACCGCTCCAGGGAGGGCAATGCGGGTGAGGATTACAAAGATCTCCATGAGCTCAAGGTGACCTACAGTAATCATCACCTCCAGCCCCAACCCCCTCCTCCCTCACAAGTTTTGGGGCCGCCTCCAGCAGCTCCAGGGGGACAAGAGGAGTCCCTCCGGAACCCCACATACAGTGTCAGCACCATTGAGCCTCGGGATGAATTGCTTTCCCCTGTTCAGGATGCTGATCATTTTTACAGGGGCATTTTGGAGCCTGACAAACACCCTTCCTCCACCTTGGGGGGCAGTAACCTTCCTGAGTACCCTAAGTTCCCTCCAACTGCCTACACCTATTCCCCTAACTATGACATTAGGCGCCCACCTCACCCCTACTTACATTCCGGCTCGGGGGACAGTAGGCTCCGGGAGACAGTGCTCTACACTCCCCCAAGCACTGTTTATGTAGAGCCCAACAGGAACGAATATCTGGAGCTAAAAGCAAAGCTAAATGCCGAGCCAGACTACCTCGAAGTATTGGAAAAACAGACCACATTCAGTCAGTTCTGAGATCTCTTTTCCTCCCGTCCTTTCTCCTAGAAGCATTTGTATTTAATAACCACACACAAAGAAATACAATGGTGATCTGCTTCCCTCTGTGTCCTTTGCCTCCCCAACCTGCCTTTGGTTCATTTGTTGGAAGGCAAATTGCCTTGGCACAGGAATTTCCAGCTTGGGGAGGAAAGTATTGAAAGGAGTGTTCATAGTTCACGATTGCAATTTCTCTCTCTTTTACAGCCAATAGGAACCAATTGATCAAGTGAAACAGGCACAGTTTTTGTTCTCTCATCCCTTTATATGGTGTGTTGTTTTTGCTAAAAAGAAGCATTGGCATCTGTAAAACAAAAGGGTATCATTCAGCTGGATGTCAAAAAAGGTCACTTTATCCTGTTATTTTATGTTGGATATGCACTGCTGACAATTTAATTCTCCCTTGGTTGAAAAAAAAAAATATGCAGGGCACCAAATCCCCCCTTTAGCCACGAATGGGTCTGATTGGTATTTGGGGGAGAGGGCAAGATTAGCACACCCTGAATTTAATACAAGGCATTTGTTCTTTCCCTTCTCATTTTTTTTAAGAAAACAAAACAAAAAAAAAAGAGGATGTAGTTGTATGCTTTTGGACTTTTGATTAAAAACCAATATTATGATCTTAAAAGAATCACCATAGATGTGGACAAATCAATAAAGAGTTCAGAGATATATGGTCCATAACTGGTTAGTAAAATAACTTATTGAAATATATATATATATAAAAAAGAAATATTTTATTGTAGCTCCTATTTTTATATGCACACATACACACACACATATGGTAGCATTTCCTTCAAAGTTGGAAGGTCCCCTGTGAATGGAAGAGTTTTCTTAGCCATAGACTAAAATGTGATAAAAGAAATGTTTAGACATGCATATCATACAACTACACTCGACAACCTGCTAGGAAGGAGGGCAGTTCCTTGTTCTGCAGAAAACTGATGGTGCATAGTGGTTGTTGCTGTATAATGTGTGTAATGGCCAGTAGAGATGATAGTATGGATAAATTCTGATTGCTGTCCTGCACAATTTCATCTTCCTAGTATCTGTGGTGACTAGGAGGATGAAATCTCTATTAAGGGTTAGGTGCTCTTCATCCTTAAAAGAGATTTCAGCTTTCTAGTGACCACAGAATTGTATTCTGAGGCATATATGAAACATCTGAGTACAATTTTACCTATGACACCTACTTCCACATTTTGTGAGCAAAAGATTCCTCCTTGGCCAAAATATTAAGTTTGTTGGGTTTTTCGCCCTCACACAAGGATGTAGATTTATCAGAGTCTACAATTGGCTCAGTAGAATAGTGTGGCATTTCCTGATTTGCAAAGCAGTCAGAGCCCTGGCCAATGCCAGAAGTGTTTGAAAAAAACAATTAGAATGGTCAAACCTCATAGACAATCTAAGGCCAAAAATAACAATAATAATAATAATTCAGGGAAAATGAAAAGAAAGCTATAGATTTATTTAATTGTGGCTGTTCATTAATACTTTTATGAGTGTCGCAGTAAGGTCAATAATTGGGCTAATTAAATGACAGAGGTGTAAAAAAATTACTATTATTAGGTTTATTTTATTAGCCAGATGTTTAGACTGGATTTGGCATTTGTATCAACCTATTGAGTCCTTCCCCAGAACCTATTTTATTATTGTTATTATTATTACTTGAGCAGTAATAATGTAATGTAATTAAATTACATTTAATTTTGTTTAAATAATACTGGTGAAACAGCAGTTGGCAGTTGCTGAAGCCCATTTCAAATCATTCATTCAAGTAGAATTGCCTTTGAAGCGATCTCTGTTGCCCTGGCATCTTGAAAGCCCATACAGTGGACTGTTCAAATCTATTTATGATGTATCCATTCTTTCTTCTTTGAACACCAAGCAGTGGCAAACATATCCATAAATACAGAATCAACTGTATGATGGAACAGGATGTCTTCTATGTATTCCAGCACATGTATATTTTTTTTAAGAAAAAAACAACTACTTTATAAATAAATACTTGATAACAATTTCAAATGGAAGGAAATGAAATAATCTTTACCTGATGTTCAGTTATTTATTTCCAGTGACATGTTATCCAGAACAAAATTATCTTCCTACCCCCCCCCCACTTACAATGCTGTAAAAGGATTAAAGTCCTGTCACTGCGTGTTGTAAGCCTTTACATTCAGCTATTCTAAATGGATACTTGTGAAGTTACATGTGATCGTGCAGTTTCCACTTTCAATTTGATTTCTTCTTGACAATTTCCTATATAAATTGGTTAAGTTATTTCAGGTACATTTTTTTAACTGTTTCCAGTTTTTGACTTCTGAAAGAGAAGATCATTTCTTTGGATTATTTTTTTCCCGTAAGAATTGTCCGGCTGACATGTTGCTTTGATGCCTTTCTTACAAATCAGGTTCATAAAATATATAGCTTTTTTAAAAGAATGTATTATTTTCTTTTGTAGAAATAATTCTTCTCCTTTTCCTTCCTGACTGCAAATCAAAACCAAGCAATCTATCATAAAAATATATTTCTGGAGCCAACACGTTTAAAACATGATTCTGGGAAACTAGCTTGACCAGACTATTTTGCTTGTCAGAGGCCATGAACGAGATACCGTTTCTTCTTCTTCTTCTTTTTTTTTTTTCAGGATGTAGATGTGAAAAGTTATTGGAAGCAACATTTTGAGAAGAAAACTACAGCTTTTGTGTGTTCTTGGCTTAGAATGCAAGACATAAGGGTGATTTGATAAAAGTGTTTAATGTTATACTTGATGTGGAAAACGCGAACAGAAACTTTTTTTATTTGCAGATTTATTCACTGAAACAAAATTTAATGAAAGGAAGTATTCTGTGCACAGTGTATGGGTTAAATTCTGAAAGTTGTTGCTTCTAGAGTGGTGATGGCTATCATTTCAAATAGTTTTAAAGGGGAACTGGATTAAATTAAGGAAAATCAGGTTGTCACATGTTGCATGCTTGATATATCTGGCAGGATTACTTAAAGACCAACAGACTGAGAATGCAAAAGGTCTTCTGAGATTTCAAAGGCATCTCCTGAGTGATTGTCTAATGCAGAATGCTAGCTTGAATGGGACTTTAGTCAGATCCATCAATTGTTGCACTGAAATGTTCTTAGTCCATGCAAAAAAAGCCCAAGTGTTTTTCACTGCTGACATTGGAGTTCTCGCTGATTGTTAGAAAAAAATCACAACTCAAAACAGTATAAATGCTTTATTTTGGTTGAATGACTGAAAAAAGATGGAAAATTGATAAAGGGTATGTTTCATTTCATATTGGGTGCTGAAGGTCAGTTATTGATTGTAGAGATGAGAGATGCCAACATTTAGGGATGCTGATTGTTGACATTGTCATATCTGATTTATCACTGAAAACATATCCCAATAGCTTTCTGGAGAACAGTAATCTTTTGTTACATTTGATTTTGCTAATTTATTTTATTCAATATTGCATACTCAGTGTTCAATATTGCATACTCAGTACATTCTTAGGTTTACAAAATCAGTGTGAGTATATTTAAATAATTTGTAATTCATGCAGTGGCATCTGTGGAATTGTTGCCTTTTGGTGGGGGATCAGTGTTCTGGACCTTCAGGGAAGCCTTATATTCAAGAATTCCTAGGTGTCTTTGTCGGGGAGAAAGATCTGTGGGGAGGAGGGGAAAATGACCAATTGCAATGATTTATGTTTGTAACTTGATTTCATCGTAAGATAACTTTTCGGTTTGCCATCATTTAGTGAGCAGTTGATATCTTAGCATACAAAAAAAGCACATCTATGATGCAAAGGCTGCCATGTAAAAGATTTGTTAAGAGGCTTTTTAAATTTTTAGCTAAACTGAGGTGGTCAAAGGCACTCATGCTGGTGTTGCTGAAAGGAAATCACAATAAATCATTGCTTGGGAAATCTTAACCAAATAAATAGGAAGTACCAAAACAGAAGTCTCAAATTGTGTTAGGTGGTTATATTAGAACATAATGGAAATAACTAGAAATACATTTTGCAGCAAATATATTGAAGTCTCTAAAGCACAGCAGTTTATAGAGACTTTTGGTGTCTGCTATTCTTTAGAGAAGGAAGGAAGGAAGGAAGGAAGGAGGAGGAGGAGGAGGAGGAGGAGGAGGAGGAGGACTCAAATGGAAACAGAGCTTATAATTTGTAAACAATGAATACAAAGAAGTATATGGAAATGGAAATTACTGGAAATAGTGGCAAAAGGCACATTTTAGGGGCATCATATTAGAACCAGTGTATTACAAAATAATTCCATGCCAAGATCATTAGTGCAAGTTCTGCATCACAATAAAACCTGGATTTTCTTTTTATTAAAGAAACGACAGAAAATGTCATGAAATGGAATAAGTGAATGATTTCCTCCAAGACTAATGGCCCATTAAATATGAAATATTTGTGTGCATTGTATAAATAGGCTTGTGTAGACCTCAGCTTTCCTGAAATCAGTGTCCATAGGAAGATGCTATACAATAGCATTGTGTTATGCTTATAGGCCTCTGCAGCTAGCTACGATAATGGGAAAAAATGATGGCCCATGTTTGTGAAGTCCTACTACAAGCCTTTCCTTTATGTACCTGCATCGTGACATGCATTTTGTCATTGGCACCCTGGAAGCCAATGTGTATGTGAACTAGCTTAAAACAGAAATGGAATAACAGCCTTGTTTGCTTATTTTTGTGCCTTCAAGTCAATCTTGATAGGCAATAACTGTCTGAAATACCTTAATCCCTGTATGTTTTCAGAAGTGTTTGCCATTGCCTTCTTCCTAGGAAAAACTGATTGTCTCAACTGATTTTGTGCCTAAGGCAGTGCTAGAATTTATGGTCTTCTGGTTTCTAGCCTGGTGCCTTTAAATACTACCGGGTCTTAAATAATAAGTTTATAAAGCAGTTTATGCTGGTTCTTGCTACATACCACGTGTGCTGCCTATACATTAATCTGCTGCAATCTTGCATTGCAAAAAAGTATATTGGAGTAACCATTGTGAAAGAGTGCAAAGCGGATAGAGGGAGTCCTTGATGTATGACCACAATGGAGCCCAAAATTTCTGTTGTTAAGTGAGACATTTGTTAAGTGAACTTTTCCCCATTTTATAACCTTTCTTGACTTGTGAAGTGAATCACTACAGTTGATAAATTAGTGATCCAGTTGTTAAATGAATCTGCCTTCTCCATTGACTTTGCTTGTCAGAAGTTACATGATCACATGATCTTGGGACACAGCAACGGTCACAGATATGAACCAGTTTGCCAAGCTTCCAAATTTTGATCGCATGATCAGGGTGAAGCTGGAAAGGTCGTAACGGTGAGAAATGGTCATAAGTCACTTTTTTCAGTGCCGTTGTAACTTTGAATGGTCACTAAATGAACTGTGGTAGGTTGAGAACCACGTGCATTTCTAAGCATATGCAGACCACATGACCAGCTTCAGCTAAGGCAAATCTTTTTACAGATCTCATTCTTTCTGCCTTCATGTAGTGTCAAGGAGTGGCTGATCTCATTTGATCAGCCACCTTGATTCAATCATGAACGCTGGGCATAGCAGCTACTGTTACTAGCGAAAAACCAAAAGGACAGCTACTTCATTCTGACCTTTTGGAATTAACTGTGCTGCTCTGCAGCATTGTTTCAAGGATGATTTGATCAAATTACCCCCTCCCTCCCCCCCTTAAAAGATCTGTGCTTTCCTAATATCTTCAGGTGAAATATATAGACTAAGAACTGTAAGAAATATGGAAAGAGGGCAATCTTTCAGAGTATATACATCTCTGGAATGCCTGTTCACTGAATTTCTATTGAAGGATGTGAGACTTCTGCTAAAGCAAGTGTTCCACTGATGCAACTTCCCTGCCCCTCTCCCCAAGTTGTATATTATGGCACAATCAGAAATATTTACCGGAAGTATTTCCATCCCCTCTTGGCTGATAAGATGATAATAATAATCATCATCATCATCATCATCATCATCATCATCATCATCGATCATCGCACAGTCAGCCAGATGTTCAGACTGGATTTGGCATTTTGTCTACCTATCGAGTCGACAAAATGCCAAATCCAGTCTGAACATCTGGCTGACTGTCAGATGATCGATAATAATAATAATAATAATTATTATTATTTAAAAAAATGGAAGGGACCTTGGAGGTCATCTGGTCCAACCCCCTGCTCAGGCAGGAAACCCTATACCACTTCAGACAAATGGCCATCCAGTCTCTTCTTAAAAACTTTCAGTGTTGGAGCATTCACAGTTTCTGGAGGCAGGTTGTTCCATTGGTTAATTGTTCTAACTGTCAGGAAGTTTCTCCTTAGTTCTCCTTAGTTTCATTTAGAAACAAAATTGGATAAAAACAAAACAGCTGAGATTTCTGCAGAGGGAGAAAACGGGGATGGGGAGAAGTAAAGAGGAGTAGAAAAGGAAGAAAGACTACCATAAACATTTATTTAAGCCATTCATCCTTGGAACCAAATGATAGTGATAGTCATTTTTTTTCAGATTAGAGAACTGAAGTGGGAAAATTTTAGTCTAATACTTTCCCTGTGAAGGAAGAGGTTCATAAACAACCTTGTTCAACCTCCATTTTTTCCTAATCTGGGTATTTTCCAGATGGGTCAATTTTCAACTCCTAGAAGTCCTTTAACCAGGATGGTGATCATTCAGAATTCTGAGAGTCCACACATCTGGAGGATGTCCAATTTGGGCCAGGCTGGACTAATCCTGATTTAACATTACACAGTGAGCTATTTGAGCTGTCTCTTAAGAAATGCAAACATCCAGAACTGACTCATCATGCTAAAATATGATCATTAATCATAACATTAAAGTTTAATATGATTTGTTTGGTGTTTTTTTTAATTCCTTGTTTGAATCATAGTTGATACATCTTGATTTTATAGATTGTTATGTTATGGTCGGTGAACAAAGGCAATATGGCCACTTCTACAGATCAAGAATAAACTGTCATGACTAAGTATACTACATGGATATTATAAGAGTATGAGAATTGGTGGAAATGTCAATTTTAAATTAAAACCAAGATAATAACTAGGAATGTGATAGGTCCTTTTCTAATAAATATTAAGAGGTATAAGATTTCATGAGTTGCAACTCATGAAAGCTTATGCCTTTTAATAAACTGCTTTCATTGGAAAAGTGCTATAAGACTGTTTTTTTTGCTACCATACAATATCATATTTATATTCTTGCAATATCTACCAAAAGTCAAGAATATCCAAAATTAGAGAAGTTCTGAAAATATATTAATGTTCTTAAATTAGAAAATCTCTCTTATCATTCTCCACATTACCCCACCTTTTCTTGATAATTGGAAGGCAGGTAGGTAGGTAGATATATAAAAATGTTAGAAATTATTCAGAGTGTATAATAATTCAATGACAGCAACAAATTTTAATTGGAAGAAGCAGATGTTAATGGACTAAAAGGAACGTCTTTTTTGTTGCAATTATGGCAAGCAATTAGAAAAAAGAATTCTTAAGGAAGTCATATTTTAGGATGACTTTTTAAAATTAAATTTTACATTCATTGCAATGTATTTGATGTGTTTTTAGAATATCAGTGCAAGTATTTTAATGCTATGCAATAATATTACATTGTATTAATGATTGGGTTGAAAAGAGATGATTTTGTCAAGTAGTTCAATTGGTTGACAATTTAGGTTTTATATGGGTTAGCTAAGATGCTGAGCTAACACTGAACAAAAGTGAAATTTCATTAGTATATTATTTATTTTAAAGAATGTTTAAACCTGGTGAAATTTTTGTTTTTATGATCATTTGGGTTCCTCTGTATATATCCTTTTTCATTTACCCTGTCAGTTTTTGCAGTTTAGGGTGCAACTGGGCACCCTAAAATGTGTATGTATTCTATGCATTGAGAAGAAACTGAAAATAAATATATCAGGACAATGAAAATTGAGAGAACGGAAAAGAAATTATGGTTGTTTGATTATACAAACATATAGACTGGATTGCCATATTTTCCTTTTTTGAATGTGGCAACCAATGGATAATTTTACCTTCTTGTTTTTATTTCTTGTGAAATAAACCTTAGGCATCTGCTGTTATACAGCGACTACTAAGATATACTAAATTGTTGGGAAAACAAATTGGTATGGTAAATGCTGTCACCATGTGGGAGTACAGTACATTCTTAAGTATATTTGAAAAATGAAACTGTGGAGATAAAAATGGTAAGGGGTATACTATATTACAAAGATTTAAAAGGGAATCATCTGTTTGGTTAACATAGATAACTCTTTATTACGGAATGTGCTTTAACCAAACTCTTTAAAATCAGCCCACAGGTAGCATTTTTGAATTTAGGTTCCATAAGTAGGATTTCTTGATGAGTTACTACTAGATCCTGATCTACGATGCTTTTGTATAGTCATATATAGCTACTTTCTCCATATTTCTTTGTTGGGATTCTAAATACGGCAATTTCTTCAGTACCTCCTTTTTATGGTACATCAGACATCATTTATTTGAATGCATTGGATTGATTGTCCTGAGTACATTATTATTGTCGTTGTTAAAATTCTATTTATATTTGTAAACTATAAATAGTTTATGTTTGGCTTAATTTACAGAATGCAGATCCCAATAGTTTTTGCTGCAATCAGTCTAAGCTCTTCCTATGATTGTTATTTATGTTATGTGGAATGTTATGTATAATTCCATAGCATTTATTTTTCATTGTATACAGTATTCGATTGAAATTGGTTATAAGATGACTTGGATTTCCTATAGGGACAAGGAACCCTATGGCACATTTTCATTTTTGACTTATTGTGTTCCAGGCTTTCATTGAGTGCAGCACACTGGGCTGGTGTTACTGCCATTACTTTTGTGGCTCTCAAAGATCCTTATGAAGATATAGACCTAAGAACAATTTAGCCCCACTCCTTCCCTCTCTCATCTTTGGAGAAATAGAAGAGACATTCTTTTAAAGAATCAGATTGAGTCATCTTTGAATATTGGTCTGTTTCTATTGTGATAAAATTGAGGGCTGTCAAAAATCTGCATCCCATTCTACAGTTTCACAGCTGAAGGATGCCATCAGAAGTCAGTCAAGTTATGGCCCAGTGGTCTGACTTAAGACATGGCAATTTTCTATATGTTTCTTCTATACCTGCTAGAGGATGATTCAGCCTTTATCTCTAAAGTGTGTGCAGCAATAATTACTAGCCTCAAAATGGCCAGGCAACCAGGCAATGAAAGCCCTATTTCTTTTTAATGTGCAACATACATCTTGCACTTACTTAAAATGGGCCAGAGTTCCACTTATCTGATTGTTCCTACCATTTTGAAAATAATGACTATTGCTGTTAATGTTTCTTAAAAGTTTCTCTCTTACAGTTTCTCCCCAAGAACTTTATCTAGAAATATTAAGCATTGTGCTTAATATTTGTAGTCTGCAAGGTGAACGTGGACTGTTATTACAACACAGTAGTTACCTTTTGTCCAGATATAGGCCATTAGGGATAAAAAGAAAACAACTCTCAATAGCCAAACTCAATTCTTGCCCTTAACAAAACACATCCATGCAGTTTTCTCTGCAGCAATATTAAATGGTTTGGCATTGCCTTCTTCTATAGCCCTAGAATTTTCTGGCCCTAGTATACCATGCATATAATAACTAGGTCCAACTCAGCTTAACTTCCAAGGTCAGTGAGATCAATCACAAAATGCTATCATCTACTTACAGATAGGAGTGTCCTCCTAATGCCATGTCCATTTCCTTAGAGGACAATAGTGAAACCTGTATATGAAAGATGTTTTACTCAAGGAGCAACGCATATCTAAAGATGTTGGTTTATTATATTTCATTAAATAAATGCCATTTTTAATTGGAGGGGGAAAAACTTACTGTATGAAAATAGCTTTTCTTTCATCAAGATGTCAGTATTATTTTTTTTTTGTTTTTTTTTTGCAGTGTTATGTTAAAAAACTACTTACTTTCATTGGAAAGCATAGAAAAAAATTGGCAGTAGAATCAATATTCTTATTTTCATTTTGGAAATAAATAATGTGCTGCTTTGTTAAAACATTTGCAATCTATACTAACCTACAATCAAGAATATGTCAAACTATTGAGAAAAGTGGTATCCACATGAAGAATGGTACATTCTCTCTGAGAATGAAGTTGTTTGAATTCATTTTGTAATTTTGGTGTCTCATGTACATTCTAGTACATTTTTTTTTTAAGAAAGGCAACAGTTGAGCTACTGTATCTGGCCTAAAAATATCCAGGTGACCAGTAGATAGGGAGAAAAAAGGAAAAAAAAAACCTCTTGTTATTTGTTTATGTGTAATTCTGATTACAATAGCTCAAATAGATGAAAACAGTGCATCTACTTTCTTTATTTGACTGGAGGATGATTCTCTTTAGTGCTACATTTTTGTGAAAAATGCTTAATTCTTTGTTGGCAGTCAGAACTTGAACTTGGTTGTTTCTTTGATGTAATGAATGGGTCCATGCTTTGTGTCACGTTATGGTTTCTTCATTTGGGATGATTATGTTGTGCAGAGCCAACTAATGTGATTTGTAAAAAAAAAAAAAGGATTTTGGGTGAACACAGCCAATTATATTTTATTCATTAACAATGTCTAAATGAAGCATAGTTTCTGGTAATTAATTAGCCTGATGTACTAGAGTTGAAAACATTTGCAAAGACTGTAATAGCTGAATAAATAACAAAAAGTAAGTACAATTCTATGAGCCTTTACAGCCATCTGGGGTCACATGGATTTTTGCACCTCTGATATGGTGAATAATGTATGGCAAATGTTCAGAATTCAAGAATGAAATTAATAAATAATTCACAGGATTACACTACAAAACAGAGTCCTTCCTTCCTTCCTTCCTTCCTTCCTTCCTTCCTTCCTTCCTTCCTTCCTTCCTTCCTTCCTTCCTTCCTTCCTTCCTTCCTTCCTTCCTTCCTTCCTTCACAGATTAGTATAAAATAAAATGGTGCAGCTTTTGTGAATGTCTATACTCTTCTTTACCTTTCAAGATGATCTGGTATATTTCTGAATGTCAAGTTGCCTGTAGTAGTTAGCCACTGCCAATGGCAGGAAAGATAGTTCTGTTTGCTTGCTGGCATCTGGTGATAGTTTATATTTTTTTCTCTGGTAGAAAAAGAAAATAGAGAGAAGAAATTGCAGGAGTAGAAATATAACAAAATATGTTGGATTAATGCATGCAGGCTTTCTTCTCAAGGCAGTCTGAAGAGAATAATTTCATGATTACCGTCTCCATTCTTTTATCCCTTTAATTATCTTGTTTCTCAGATTGTATGTAGTTAATAATAAGGTTTTGAAGCTTCTTTCTGCACATATCATTCTTATATATTGAGTGCGTGTGTGTGTGTGTGCGCGCGTGCACACATATGTGCATCTTTTCAAAATTCAGAAGAGGAAAATAAATCAAGTGTGCTTCTCATATAGTCAGTATTGATATTATCCTGCAGTCATTTTTTCATGATTCATAGGAATCTCAGAAGAATAACTAGTTAAGCAATAATGCTGCAGAGCTGGCCCGGATTCTATTTATAGCAAGGTCTGTTTCTATTCGTTCCAGCAGTGGAAAGGTAAATTACATTTATAACACCTGAAGGTCTCCTTACCCCTCCCACAGAAGTGCCCTGGGAGTTTAGAATAAAAAAAGATTGCCATCCTGTTTGCAAGTGAAAACCTTTTCCCTCCCTTCTCCTTAGCTGCCAATCAGTCTACCAGGAGGTAAGAAATCACAAAAAGAGATGCATTCATACCGTAGGCATTAGAAACAAATAGTTTATTGGACGTTAGAGGGAATTCAGTGGAATGAAGGCAGTAGTTAAACTGTTATCAAATGAACTAATTGCCTTACAATGAACGCATCCGATGCATATAAAAGACTAAATCTGGAATAATTTCAGAAGAAAGATAGTATAATTATGCTGGTTTAATTGGATACAGGCTTCTTGGCTTTGTCATTCTAGACACCCAGTTTTCTGAAGGAAATAGATGTTTCAATGCTTAAACAACTTGTCTCTGCTAAGTCACACACGTGCAAAGATAAACACTATTTGTTTATCAGGAAGTTAATTCAAAGCAATTGATAGTTTAAATGATGTCTGTACAAGAGTTCTGATCAATTTTTGAATGTCTCAGAAGGAGATGAAATAGCTTGGGAAATACTGCTTGTGTGACTTAACAAAAATGGTCAAAATAGGACTGCTGCTGATTTTTTTTCTAGAGCTTTAAAGGCATGAAACTCTTGAGTAGGAACAGGATAAAAAAAGAGAAAAGCCAAGAGAATATTTAATTTTAACTGAATAATTTACTGGCTGGATATTTAATTCTTCATTTCTCAAACACTAAAAATCACAGTTAGGCTGAAACTTTGGAAGCTATCTGGAAGTAACGTTGAATGATTTTGGAGAATCTGAGTGTACCTGAATAATATTAATAATACTAAGCCCAAAGAAATTCCAGAATTGTATAGAATCTCCTGCTATAGGCAGGGGGTTGGACTAGAAGACCTCCAAGTCCCTTCCAATCCTATAATTCTATATTTGCAAGGACTGTAAATATAAATTTAAAGTCAGCAAAATAAAATAATTTTCCTCTTTAAATCAGATTAATGGAGAGAAATACAATTTTTTAAACTGTCTTAATTTAAATAAACATTGAACTTATTTAGCTTGGGGAATTTTACAGGCATATTCAAAACACCAGTGTATAAAATGTATTATAGGGGTAATGTTTAACCAGCAATATTTCCAAACTTAGTTGTCAAAACACATATGTGATAAAAAGGAATGTTACTATCGTTTTGATAAACAAGTTGTGGTTTGGAGGCATTTATTCATTTGTCTTCATTTTAAAGTGAAAATCCTGATTCAATTGGATGTGATTTGATTAAGAGCTATTTTGTGATCACTGGGAGTCAAGAATAATCCAGCACTAACAGTCCTTTTAAAAGATTAAAGTCTTCCAGTCCATAATTTGACAGGCAGCTACCTACATGAAACAACCCATTCTGTGGCCAATTTTCACCACACAAATGGCCCTATAGATTAGATTTCCATTTCGTTGCTGCATTGGCTCATGATTGACAATAATGGCCAGTGTTTACATCAAAAAGTAGCATACTTAAAAAAGACTATGTTAAAAACATTCCGAACACTGGCTGGCTTGCTTCAATTTCAAGCTACTACTGCTGTTTTAATGGCTTTATTGCTTTTGGATTTCTTTGTCATGCCGCGGAAAATAAATTTGTGCTTTTAATACTTAAAAAAAAAATCTTAAGTAGCTTTGAAAAATGCCTCTTTTTTAAAAAAAGAGCAGCTAATATCATTACATTATTTTTGTTATTATTTTTTAACCAAGAAGGACTGATGTCATCCAGAAGGTTTTATGAGACAGAGAAAGACAGACAGACAGACAGACTGGCAGGCAGGCAGGCAGGCAGGCAGGCAGGCAGGCAGAGAGAGAGAGAGAGAGAGAGAGAGAGAGAGAGAGAGAGAGAGAACAAATGATTTAACAGAATAAGAGAATAAAAGAGTTGTAAGGGACCTTGGAGGTCTTATAATAATAATAATAGTAGTAAAGTTGGAAGGGATCTTGGAGGTCATCTAGTCCAACCCCCTGCTCAGGCAGGAAATCCTACACCATTTTGGACAAATGGCTGTCCAGTCTCTTCTTAAAAACTTCCAGTGTTGGAGCATTTACTGCTTGTGGAGGCAGGCTGTTCCACTGATTAATTGTTCTCGCTGTCAAGAAGTTTCTCTTTAGTTCTAGGTTGCTTCTCTCCTTGATTAGTTTCCATCCATTGCTTCTTGTTCTGCCTTCAGGTGCTTTGGAAAATAGCTTGATTCCCTCTTCTTTATGGCAGCCCCTGAGATATTGGAATACTGCTATCATGTCCCCCCTTGTCCTTCTCTTCGTTAAACTAGACATACTTCTAGTATCCAACCCCATTTTCAGGCAAATGACTGTCTTTATAGCTCCTGGATCCTGCCTTCAGCCCCCAATTTAATAATATTTCGCTTGTTACTGCTTTATGAAGATTATACAGAATACAGAATAAGAGAGTTGGAAGGTCTGGAGGTCTTCTTGTCGATCCCCCCCCATTTGAGCATAATTATTATATTATGACCCCCTCTCCTCACTCCATTGTAAAAGATGACATAGACTAGAGTAGGGTCAATACATCATGAGTATGTGCCGAGGATGTCCCTGTAGGGTATGCATTAGGTGTGGGTGGTAGTCCTTCAGGTTTGAAGAGGACAGACTTGTGTTGTTCATTTGTGGACACAGGTGGCCCTGCAGTTCCAGTCAGAATGCAGAGTTTAGCAAAATGAAGACATCGAAAGTCCATTGTTGTAGTAACTGTAGTGTTATTCTGTGATGCTGCTCAGGTTGCATTATATGTTGCATTATAGAAGGCTTTATGATGCTTTGTTGCATAAATATGTGCTTCTAATGTGTGCTTCACTGCGCTGTGGTGGCGCAGTGGCTAGAATCCAGTATTGCAGGCTAACATTTGCATGCCCACTGCCAGCAGTTTGATCCTGACCAGCTCAAGATTGACTCATCCTTCCATCCTTCTGAGGTTGGTAAAATGAGGAACCAATGGGGGCAGTTTGCTGACTCTGTAAACCTCTTAGAGAGGGCTGTAAAGCACTATGAAGTGGCATATAAGTCTATTGCTATATAAGTGAGTCCAACTGAGTGATAGTTTGGCTGATGTAAAAAAAAAATAAGCAAAATTTCAACTGATTAGGATTTGAATGAGAGACCATCAGGTGATACTGTGAGATGGTATTATTAATAAACTACTTCTTGGTGGCACGAAAAACATGTGGATGTTTCCATGAAGTCCCAGAAGCCAAGCTCAGTTCGATGCAGTTCCCCCCCCCCTTTTTTTTTTAATGTACTGAAAATAATTTTTTGTCCTACTTTTTAAATTAAAATGCATTTGGAGCATCTTGCAAAAATAATTAAAAACATAGATAATCATCTGCTTTCATAGCCCTTTATATGCATTAAAATGGGAAGAAGCAAATAAAGCTCAACTAAATATGGTCAGCAAAAGATAGGAGAAAAACCAAGTCTTCACTTTGGGGAGGAAAGTGAACGAAGCAAATATTTTAAGGAATTCCACTCCCCCCCCCTCTCTTGGGCCAGTTATACCACTACACAAACTCATTGTGATATTGAAAACTGAACAGAGAATTGTGAATGTTTGTTACATTTCAGGAGAGCAATAACACAGTCCATTTGGTTAGAATGCAGTAACTATATATCCTGATAAAGTTAAAAACATCAGAGAGAATTTTCTTCTCTAGATTTGACGCTGAATGGATTTTTGCTAGCAAAGTATAGCAGCATTAGGTGCTTTAAATAGTGTACAAGGGGCAGCATCTTTGATTCTCATTTGTGTAATCTGCCTAGATTCTAACGTAGATTTTAATGTAAATGCAATGTGCTGGTTCATTTAAGATTATTATGCTAGCAATGTAGTCAGAAGGCTTTAACAGGTTCAGTGGCCAATGTGTTTTAATGCCCTAATTACTTTCCAGTGGGGGAATATTAATCTATTTTAAGAAGCTTCATGCTCTCCAAGAACAGGTGCATAAGGTGTTCCTCTCAAAACACACATTTTATGCAACTTTTTCTGCAAGGCATAATTGAAGACTCGGGGAATAAGGTAACCTTAATGCTACGGGATCTATCTTTTACTTGTCAATCAAACCATTTTCCATAAAATGTCCAGTATAATTTTCTCTCAGATTAGAACTTGCAGTAATGTCTTACTGACTCATAAACTCCACAGCCACATCTGTACATTTGGAGTGCTTGAGTAGGTAATGAAGTAATTAATAGGTCTACATAGATGCACACATTTCATTTTCAAGCAGGGCTAGACATGGAAATCACTTCCAGGCATGATCTTTTGAGTGAATAATAGAATGTGTGAAATGACCCTTCCCAGAGGAGTATTTCTTATATTCAATGACTCACAAACAGTCCAATCAAGTTAAGTGGGCCCAGAAATGAGTACAATTCATTCTATTGCAGGTTAAACATATTAGCGTTCCTCTGAAAACAAAGAAAAACCACATTAGTGAAACTACTTTTTAAAAAAACTTTAGTTTCTAAATTGTGAATACCTTTGTTTCCTTTTAAATGCTATGAGTCTGACTGAATTCTGGGTGGAGGGATATGTATTCAAAGATATCTCCAAAGACATCTCCAACTGTAATGGTTGCTATCCCCTATTAGAGTGAATTAGTGCCAGCATTTAAGGGGATAGAGGTGTTTTAAAAATTACTTTGTGGAGTGCGGTGTGATGGCTAAGAGGCTGGATTAGGAGCAGGAAGACTGAGTTTCTAGATTTGTCTTAGGTCTGGCAGATGGCCGGGTGATTTTGGCACATGATCATTCTCTTTCAGCCCTAGAACGGGAAGTCAAAAAATAATTATCTACCAATCTGCACTGGAAAATTGTGGTTGATTATACTTCATCTTTCAGTGGGTTGATTTGGGATGATGATGGTGATGATGATGATGATGATGATGGCAATTGGTGATGAGTGTTTGAGAGGGGCTTTGAAAAGGAGTGGGAAGAGATATGGATTTGGGTTGTTCTGCAGCCCAGAATGTTAGGTTTGTCAATGATATTAAAGCTAGTCAATCTCATTTTATGTTTGGGGTTAGAAAGTGAGAATATCGTGGTAACATCCACTGACTTCATCCAGAGAAGATTAATAATAATAATAATAATAATAATAATAATAATAATAATACAAAGACCTACAAATAGAAATAGAAAGACTGTGGCAAAAGCAAGCAAGGGTAGTACCAATAGTCATAGGCTCCTTGGGCGCAATCCCAAAACAACTGGAGCACCACTTGAACACCATTGGCATTGACAAATTTGCTATTAGTCAATTGCAAAAGGCGGCCTTATTAGGAACTGCTTCCATCCTGCGACGATACCTGTAATACCATCAAACATCTACTTCTGCCTATCCCAGGTCCTGGGTAAGGACTCGATAGGTAGACAAAATGCCAAATCCAGTCTGAACATCTGGCTGACTGTGCGATGATTGATAATAATAATAATACTAGTAGTAGTAGTAGTAAAGTTGGAAGGGACCTTGGAGGTCATCTAGTCCAACCCCCTCAGGCAGGAAACCCTATACCATTTCAGACAAATGGCTGTCCAGTCTCTTCTTAAAAACTTCCAGTGTTGGAGCATTCACAGCTTCTAGAGGCAGGTTGTTCCACTGATTAATTGTTCTAACTGTCAGGAAGTTTCTCCTTAGTTCTAGGTTGCTTCTCTCCTTCCTTAGTTTCCACCCGTTGCTTCTTGTCCTGCCTTCAGGTGCCTTGGAAAATAGCTTGACTCCCTCTTCTTTGTGGCAGCCCCTGAGATATTGGAACACTGCTATCATGTCCCCCCTCGTCCTTCTCTTCATTAAACTAGACATACCCAATTCCAGCAACCGTTCCTTATATGCTTTAGCCTCCAGTCCCCTAATCATCTTTGTTGCTCTTCTCTGTACTCTTTCTAGAGTCTCAACATCTTTTTTACATCGTGGTGACCAAAACTGGATGGATGCCTTACCAAGGCATTGTAAAGTGGTATTAACATTTCATGTGATCTTGATTCTATGCCTCTGTTAAAGCAGCCTAGCACTGTGTTGGCTTTTTTGGCAGCTTCAGCACACTGCTGGCTCATATTTAAATGATTCTCCACTAGGGCTCTGAGGTCCCTCTCACAGTTACTACTACTGAGCAAGGTATCCCCCTATACTATACCTGTGCATTTGGTTTTTCTTGCCTAAATGTACAACCTTGCTTTTTTCATCATTGAATTTCATTTTGTTAGATAGTGCCCAGTGTTCAAGTCGGTCCAGATCCTTCTGTATCTTAAGCCTGTCTTCTGGAGTGTTGGCTATTCCTGCCAGCTTGGTGTCGTCTGCAAATTTGATGAGTTTCCCATCTATCCCCTCATCCAAATTGTTGATGAAGATGCCCAGAACAGAGACCTGGGGCACCCCACTACACACTTCCCTCCATGTAGATGCATTCCATTGAGGACTACACGCTGAGTACGGCCGATCAGCCAGCTACGGATCCATCTGGTGGTGATGCTGTCTACCCCACATTTTTTTATCTTGTCAAGTAGTAGGTTGTGATCTACTTTATCAAATGCCTTACTAAAGTCCAAGTAAATTATGTCAACAGCATTCCTCTGATCCACTAATTTTGCCACTTGGTCAAAGAATGCAATAAGATTTGTCTGGCATGATCTATTTTTGACAAACCCATGTTGGCTTTTAGTAATGACTTTGTTTGCCTCTAGGTGTTCGCTGATTTGTTGTTTGATTATCTTTTCCAGGATCTTCCAGGTATTGAGGTCAGGCTGATAGGTCTGTAATTTCCTGGGTCCATTTTTTTTCCTTTTTTGTAGATGAAGAGGGTGTATTTGTATTTATGCGAAATGTCTCTAAAACAATTTTACTTTGCTAAGTACAGTATCAGATCAACAACAACAACAACAAAAATAACACAGCTGCATGTACAAATGGCTTCATAGAAATTTCTATTATTTAAGGTAGACTGATCTTTTTTTCTATGTATTTTTTTGGGGGGGTGGGTCAATGCTTATGTGCACACCCATGCATACCTTTGAAAAGAAAATGGTTAGCAGAGTCAATTGTTACATACAACTGTGGTATATTTTTCCAAAATTCTGAGGCATTGTAAAATTATAATTGTATTTAAATAATTATCTTCCCATGTGTGGCAGAACAATGAAGTCTGCAAGGTAGGATCAATAGATAAGGATATTGGCCAAGCCAATAAACATCTGTCATTCAGCATATTATTGTTGTTGTTACAGATATGTTATTTAGTAATTACTTAGTATGAAATGCATTTTTGCTCATTCTATATTCTTACAAATAGTGATACATTTTAAAATGATCAGTCTTAGATGAAGGAGAATAATTAGAAGGGATTTTCTTAGATTGAGCAGCCCCAAATGTTTATTCACATAGTTATTTCTTTTATATCAGGAAGAAATATATATAGATATAGATATACAAATATATATCTCTCTATATATCTATATTTGTTATTGTCTTCCAAAATGACTTTTGGTACAAGAATGGCTATCTCTGTAAAAAACCTGTTTTTGATCATCTCTGCTCACATTCTAAAATCCTTATTGACATCTTTCATTGTGATTGATATCCTATCCATTTCTTAGCCTGCTATTTCACAGACCCAGCTTGGTGGTTATTATTCATACCTACAATTTTATGCTTTCAGCATGTTCCCATCCTCACTTCAATTCTTTAACAGTTCTATTCATTTATATACAAAACCCACTCATGCACCAAAATTGTACCTAACATTATCTCAGTTCACGTTGGCTGGGCAATTCTGAAAATTGAAATCCAGACATCTTGAAGTTGCTGAAGTTGAGAAATACTGTACTACAGTAGAAGCAAAAAATGGCAGCATCAGCAACATTCTTGAAATCTCTGGTTGACTGTGCCTCTTTATTTGTCTGGTTCTTTCATCCATTGAGCTTATGCCTCACAGAGAGAATTTAGAATACTAATTTGATGGAGACCTACCAGAGATGGTCTGATATATATTCAGACAAGCATTAGATGATCAAAAAAAGAGGTTCAGAAAAGTCTTAAGTCTCTGGTGCCACTTGGTATCTGTCCATGTTTTTGATAAGGTAGACCTAAATTGGTAGCCACAGCAGGAATGAAAAAGTGAAATAGTTATCTACTTATCCAGTTATTCATGAATTATGAATCTGTGAAGGTAGCAAATTTGACAGGGTCTTCTACATTCCAGATACTTAAACTTTTAGAAATAAATTTGCTCTCAAATACTCGCTCATATGTACACATCTGCATAAATGTGCATGCTCATTTTTCTAATTAGCATTTTTTTCATGCGAGCATTTCTTATTTTTTTGCTTTCCAATGGCTGTTCTTCCTTACATCTTTAAGAATGTTTATTTTTTGCTTTCAATTATATATCTAGCAGTCAGGATATTAAGGTTTATATATACATCATATTTCATGCTCATTTGCTAGCATTTGATAGAGTGAAATACAGATATTTGCCCTTCAAACATTTGTATTGCTGTGATCTATTTCTTACTTAATTTTTAGGATCCTGGTTCACAGGGAAAATGAGAGTGAAGTTCAAACATAGATGCTAAATTTACAGAAGACTGCCAGGGATGATAGGGGTATAATGTTGTTCACTCACTGTTAAATAACTTACTTGTTTACTCTTCAATAAAATCATTAGACTGCGAACCAGAAATTTAACCCAGTATAGTGCAGTACATTAAATTATGCCTGATTATAACCCATTGTTCAATATTCAGTTTTCCTTTGTGTTTGGTATAAATTTGTAAATATTTAGGGCAATAAATTTTTGTTCCAAATAGTCATACGGAGCATAAAAAATGGTCAGTCTTCTAACCATGTTTTGTTGGATTAAGTAATAAACTTCACATAAATGCAAAAGCCCCTCCTTTTTATGACCGTGTAATTCTTTAATTCAAGCTAGAGTCAGGGTGACTGGATGGAGCTAACCGTTTACTGGCTGGATGCCCTTCCTGAGTCCACATAAATGCAAAAATGTGTCTTAAATAACTGTTGTATAAGTTGTAAATTTTCCCAGTCTTTTATCTATTTATCTGATCCTAATCTATTTTTGAAGTGTATGATTAATCAATGGATATAGATATATGTCCAAGGTGTCCAAAACATATGGTGAACATGTGAAGATGATGGACACAATGGTACTTCATCCTGAAATGGGTAGGCCTTTGAGGATGCCAGCATGACTTTTTTCCACTATGTCTAGCAGACACCTCTGAACAGGTGAATAAAATAAAAGATTGTGTTTATAGTGCTTCTAGTAAATTGTTTGCAGGCAGCACAAAACATTCTGAACTGCATTTATCTAGTTTTATTTTTATTGCTTTCAGCTGGATTCAGTTTGTAATTTTAAGCCATGATAAAAAGCATGTTTGTGTTTATACCTGTGCATGTATTAAATATACACCATCACATTTTCACCATTGATTCAATTTCAGTGCATTTCAGATGCATTTCTTCAGCCTAAATTTAGTAGAACTAATGAAAACATGGTGAGTCCTTGGAGTTATTCTCGGATGACATACTGAATGCCAAACCCATTACCTAACAACTGGGTTTATTGTTACTGAAAACAGTCACAACAATGGGAAAACCTGCAAGTAGAAGAGTATCTGATGATGTGCAGAAAAACAAATGGAAAGGACACTCATTCTCATTGTTATATGCTCCCAAAATCTTGTAATGCATTTGTATCTGTTTCAGACATTGGGATGATTGATATCCAGAATTAGACTATAATTGTTAACATACATGGTAGAAATTTGGTAGATATTGATATTTCCCCTTTTCCCTCTCTTTTATATCCTGGTAAGTGATGGAAAACAAAATAATCTTTACCTAATGTATTCAGTTAAAGTTAGGATTTACAGATGAACATCCAGGGCTCCAATTTCACCCATGAGACTACTAAATTTTTTAAGAATCTTTTGACATTCTCAAAAGTAAGGAAATATTGACTTCAGTCCAGCTATCTGCCAATTCAGTTCAGTAATTGGACTTATGCAAACTTCTGCTTTCCAGCCTCCTTGTTGTTTTGCAGAGGTTTATGTGCCCAGCAGTTTGATTAAGAATAACCTCAGATAATAACCTCATATACTTGCTAGTATATGCAATTACAATTTTTCGAAGTTAATGCAGCCCTTGACCTTTGAATACGTATTTGAAAGCACCATCCCCAGAAATGAATGGGGTCAAGTAGAAAGAAAATAGCCAGACCCAAACTTGATCTAATTTAAATTTAGTTAAATTGATTGATTAAAGTTAATATTATTCTTGACTACATATTTTTCATAATTTCTCCACTCCTACCTATTAACATTTGGAGATAACAGGACTTCATTCCAGAGATCTGTCAGGGCAACATACCAGCTGAGAAGGTGCATCTTGATGTCGATTTTGTTTGGATCAACAAGAATGCACAGAGCATGGTGGGAAGGGGATTGTCTGTAAATAATATTTTGTTATCTGTTCTCAGGTTCCAGAACAAGCCACTTCCACAGATAATCATCATTTGCAATATGTCAGAGTTTATTACTTGTCTTCAGACAAACACTGTTTCCTTTCAGTATGCTGTTACAAGAGGAGATACTCTATATTGCATTTTAATTCCTCTTTACTTTCATTCTTTGAGTCATTGTCTGGTCTCCCTATAATCAATTTGATAAATCATGAAAGTTCATTTTGTTCAGAACTATAATAGATTTGGAATTTTTCAGAAGCATGGGGACAGAAATTCCTTCCTTCCTTCCTTCCTCCTTTCCTCCCTCCCTCCTTCCTTCCTTCCTTCCTTCCTTCCTTCCTTCCTTCCTTCCTTCCTTCCTTCCTTCCTTCCTTCCTTCCTTCCTTCCTTCCTTCCTTCTTGCCAATAATCTCATTGCCAATGACCTAATTGAACTTAGGTATAGTTTTCAGTTAAGAAAAGTAAAATATAAACAAAATGGCAAAGATCTGTTTGCAGAACAAGTGAGGTCTTCTGCAGAAGCCTCTTTTTACCAATTATCTAGGGTGCAGAAGTATGCTGCAGCCAAGCAGCACAAATTTTATTTATTGTGAATAACTTAATATCTTGCAGAAAATTTCTTTCGCAAAATTGAGGAGGTTTGGGAGTAAATTCAGTGTTTTCTGGTTTAAGTGAAAAGGAACAACAAAAATGCCCAGGGTTCTTGATTATGGCCATCAAAACAGTCACAAGCAATGATGGCTTCCTTTAATGCTTTCTTTACCACAGTCGTGCTAGGCAGGAAGACTAAGGGAGATTAATGACTCAAAGTCATCAAGTAGTTAGTCCAATATCTTAATCTTTATGGAGTACTGGCAGTGTGCAAAAGTGTATGCATGACTCATTAGAGAAAGCCGTGTACCAATATTGGTTCACAGAAGTGTTTGGATGTATATTTTGGCTCAGGCAATCTTTTGTTCACTTTTTAGACAGCCATGGATTAAGCAATAAGCATGTGCTTAGGGTACCAAGGGAAAAGAGGCACCACAGAGTTCCCCCCCCCTTGTTACTATGTCCTTAACAAGTGGTGGCGAACCTATGGCACGGGTGCCAGAGGTGGCACTCAGAGCCCTCTCTGTGGGCACGCGCACCATTGCCCCAGGCCTAGGCCTTCAGCTGGGTTCTATAAAATCTTTCCGCTTTAGGTCTTTGGTGCCGTGTGCAAAAAAAAAAAAAAAGGTTCAATCAGTCAATTCAACTTCTCATGGGGAAGAAAAAGACTTGCAAAGTTGGAATTGATTGATTGAACTTTTTAGTCCCACCCAGTCTGCCATTATCACCACAGCCACACCACCCAATGGGCCACACCCAGCCAATGGGGCATATCCACCCGGCACCCGACAATGCATAAGTGGGTTTTGGGTTGCAGTTTGGGCACTCAGTCTCTAAAAGGTTCGCCATCACTGTCCTTAACTCTCTCTTTGTCACACTTGACTTTAGATGAATTCTTTGCAATTGTCCTTTCTCTGCCGTGTTCAACATTAATCTGTATTGTTAAAAAAGAATAACTTTCTTTGGCATTGTGGGTGACCAAAGTTTAAGATTGGGTCTGAAAATGTCATCAGGTATCATTTTTGTTTCTTTCTTACAGTGTGAGAATTTCACTTCTCTCAAGGGACACAATAGCTGGCCTGTACTTAGGGCATCAAAGGACCTTAATTTGGCCTTGCTTGTGAGTTGCCAAAAAGTTTGCAGAGTTCCAGCAATATTACACTTACTGCAGTATAACAGCGAGTAAGTAACTCTTACCTTCAGAGAGAGGTGAACATTAGAAGTGCCTTCTTTTTCTCCAGTGCAAATTAAAATCTAAAGTAGAATAGATTTCTGAGTTGACCAGAGAGTATAAGGGAACTGCTCACATGCTATCTATCTGCAGATTTCTGGGGAAAAATAAGGCAAAGTGATATAGATGTTCCTTCTTTTGCTGCTTGCCTAGGGATTTTCTACATCGCTGTTGGTAAAAAGTGTTCTTATTTATGCCTCTTTTCTGAGATAAGCAGTGAAATTTCTTCACTTACCTTCAAACTGCATTTCAGCTTCTTTTCCACATAGTTAGAAACACCACTGCTTCCCTGGTTGTACACTAGTAGGAAATGAAGAATGTGTTTATTTATCTATGCAATAGTCTAGGACAAGATTTTTTTAAAAAAATGTTTCACAGAATCCTATAGATGATAATGGTGATGATGATGATAGTTATGATGGTTTGTTACACAGTCAACCAGATGTTCAGAATGAATTTGGCATGTTTATCCACCTATTTATTCCTTCCCAAAGGACTAGGGTAGGTAGATGTTATTCTTTGTTGGTGTTAAATATATCATGATAGGATGTAAGCTGTTCCAGGTAAAGCTATCTTTTACAATTGTATGATGGTGATTTTGTCAATACTGATTGTATTCAAGGGGTGCTCTAGATGTTTGGTAATTGCACCCAAGGAACCCATCACTATTGCTTCTATGCTTTTTCTTTTGCCACGGTTGTTCCATTTCTATTTACAGGTCTTTGTATTTTTGTGATTTTCTCCAGTTCTTTCCTTTCTATTCTGCTGCCCCAGATATTGCAATGTTCACTATCCAAACATGTTTGTCTTTTTTTATCAACAATTGTTAAATCCTGGATATTATGTGGCAGGTGCTTATCTGTTTGGATTCTCAAGTCCCACAGCACTTTATTTTATTTTATTTTATTTTTCATTTTCAATTAATTTCTCTATTTTGTGGTCCCACCAGTTCTTGCTTGCAGGCAAATAGCATTTCTTGCAGATAATCCAATGCATTCATTGTTGCTGCTTTGTCATGCTTTTTCTTCCAATCAATATGCAATTTTCTTACAGCAGGAGGTCCACTGTTTCTGCAGCTTCTTTACAAAGGTGGCATATGCTCTCTGTTGCTATATTCTCCATTCTGGCATTGTATGCATTTGTTCTTAAGATTTGATCTTATGCAGCCAAAATTAGTCCCTTTAACTCTTTCTTCACTTTTCCTGCTCTTAGCCATTGCCAAATCTTGTTGTTGTTATCTGCTTTGTCTGCTATTCTGTCTGTCTCTCTGTCTCTGTCTCTCTGTCTGTCTGTCTGTCTGTCTCTCTCTCTCTCTCTCTCTCTCTCTGTATGTCTCTGTCTCTGTCTCTATCTCTCTCTGTGTGTGTGTCTCTCTCTCTCTGTGTATGTGTGTGTGTTTGCCTTGCCGTTTGTCTGTTCTTCATTTGGTCTTGTAGATCAGTTTGGTCTCTCCAGTACTCAGTAAATGTTCATAGTATATTACCTTCAGTGCTTCTTCTTCATTGCCTTTGTGTATTCTTCTAATATTCTTTTATCTTCATCAATTGTCTGCTATAATTGCAACATTCCAAGCCTACCTATTTCCCTTGGTAAATAGACTCTATCAACATCACTGCGTAGGTGGATGGTATGATTCATTTTCATTATTTTTTCTGGTCTTGCTATACTGACCTTTTAGTTCTGCTTGAGTCTAGTCCATTATTCCTACTGTGTATCTAATGACTGGAATTACCCAGATGTTAATTGCCCAGATGTTGGTGGTATTTCCTCCAATGAGTTTGGACATTAATATCTTCTTCACTCTTCTTGAATTCAGTGTGCTTAATACTGTCAGGTTGAAGGATGCCCCGGTATTTGTAGTGATCTTCTTCATCCAAATTCTTGAGGTCATTGTCATAAAACATCTTGATTCCACAGTTTTTGCTATTTTTCTCCTGTTGATGGTGAGGATAGCACATTTGTCCATCCAAACTCCATTGAAACATCTTGACTGTATTGAGCAGCAATTCTGTTTCAAATAGTGTTTTCCCAAACAGTTTCAGATTGTTCTTGTCAGGGAGGTGAGATAGTTTGGCAGATGTTTTTGAAGTTTGATAGCTATGTCCTGACTTTTTTCAGTATTGTCAACAGAAGAATCAGAGCAATGACAGTAGTGATGATAGTGAGTTTCCTTGGAAGATTCTTCTATTAATATTAACCTCTCCCAGATTATCATCATTGACCAGCAACCATGTCTTCTGTTTTGCCATTGATATTTGCACAAAGTTTCTGACATTTCTATTATCTTCTGTTATTTCTAAGTGTTTGATTATCCAATCACATGACAAGGAGTCAAACCCTTCTTGTAATCAATCCAAGCTACATTCAAATTGGTGTTCCTTCTCTTACAATTTTCCAAAATAGTTTTGTCAGTTAAAAACTGATCTTCTGTTCCTTTGCTGTTTAGTCAATCTACTTGGTGTTCATGAAATAACTTATTTTCAACTAGATGCTGTTGGACCACATCAGCTACCACATCAGTTAGCAATATGTAAGTTTTTGGTAAGCTGATAATTGGCCCGTAGTTGAGTGGTACTGCTTATTTTATTCAATCTTTTATTATCAGGTAGGTTTTGCCAGATGTTAACCAATCTTCAATTTCACCTCTTTGCAATATGTTGTTAAACTCCTTTGCAATAAAAAAACCCCATGCATTCAGCTTTATCTAGTGCTGATAGATTCTTGATCTTCTGTATTCCTTTTCTCCATAATTTCTGCTGTTATAAGTTTTTTTATTCTTTCTTTCTCTCTCTCTCTCTCTTTCTCTCTCTCTCTCTCTCTCTCTCTCTCTCTCTCTCTCTCTCTCTCTCTCTCTCACACACACACACACACACACACACACACCTCATTTAGCCAAGCTGCATTTTTGTTGTATTTCTATAGATTGTCCCATAGCTGCACCAAGAACTGCAATATTTCTTTTTTGTCAGATACTGACTGGTTCAGTGCAGTCTCTCCATTGGATTGGTAGAAATGTTTCTGATTTGACTGAAATTAGAGATTCTGCCTATAGTGTGCCATTCAAGCTTCATATTTCTAGTTTTCTTTGCTATATCTGTTATTTGCTGTTTTATTATTTCCAATGCTTACTTGATTTTCTTTGTAGGTGATATTTCTGGATCAAGTATTATTTGATCTTCCTGTTCTTCAACTTCTTTTCTTTCATCTCTTCTAGCTTGCTTGCATCTATTCTCAGCATGTTGATCTTATTTTCCAGCCTGATCTTGCATTTTGGTGATGCACTGTTTAGCTTTTTTCCTTTGTTGATTTTGTATCTCAGGCATTCTGTTGTTTTTTGTTTTGCTATTCTAGTTGCTCAGTTATTCTTTGTTTCAATTCTTCTTCTTTAGTTAGATGGCTTTGTTCTTTCTGAGGAGAAGACAGAGGAGAGAGTGCCTGGTTTGGGAATGAAAATGATTCAATAAATATATTGGAATCTACTGCTGACTTCCCCTACTTGTTTTTATAGCCTGATCTACTTCTGGCAATGCTTTGATTTCTTTGTCCTGGGTAGACGTTTGCAGCTGTTCTTTCCAGAATTAGTACATCCTTTTCAGATATCCTTTTCTTGTTGGGATTGATTTATAATAACAGATCATTATTTCTTTCTTTTTAAAATTTGTGATGTGTAAACACTTTTTTCTCCCAGTAATTCTACAGCTGCTGGCCCTTATTGCTCAGCCAACAGTCCTATGTCCTTTAGCCCATTGTTGTTCTTATTATTATAAACAGGTTCCATGGCCTGAAAAAGTTCCAAGTCACCTGATTTATCTTTAATTACATAAGTCTCTACTTTCATCATTCTTATGATTTTTCTACCTCTTTCTATTTTCTATCAGTGAAAGAAACCATGGGTAGTATACAGATACTAAAAATAAAAATAAAGTAAAGCTTCTCTTCCTCCTCCTCCTCCTCCTCCTCCTCCTCCTCCTCCTCCATTGGAGGGTACACTATTACACTGCTCAAAGTCGATCAAAAGTCTTTTTGACCATGACCTGCATACGCTTCCAGCAGAGGCTATGGGTCCAAAACAACCACTGAATAACAAGGTTGTCTCTCTGGGCAAATATCTATGGAGATTCTCAGTCAACCAGATCATAGTTCTCCCAAAGATGCTTTTTCATGAGGCAACTGGACTTTCTTGTTTTTCTATGAAGACACTTCACTTCTCATCCAAGAAGCTTCTTCAGCTTTGAACTGCTGGTTTGAAAGAGTGGTCAAAGAGGCCATAGAGTGTCAAAATTGAATAGCCTTCTCTCAACAGAGGGGGAGGGATCCAGCATCATCTATCTCCAGTCTACAACACAGTCCTTTCAACAGTTCCAAGAAGGCTCCGCACCCATTTGCACTACTCAGATAACCCTGAAGACACAGATAAGCCTCCAGGGGCTTCAACAGCTCACTAAAAGAATGCAAATGAACAGCTGTCTGCAGGAGTATAAATCTTTCCATTTCCCACCATTCAATCAGAGCTGAAGAAGCTTCTTGGATGAGAAATGAAATGTCTTCAAAGAAAAACAAGAAAGTCCAGTTGCCTCAGAAAATCATCTTTGGGATCTCTGGGCAAATGCACCAACACTGAAAGTAAGACTAAGAAATCTCTTAGCATCAACACATTTCTGAATGAATAGGATCAAACAATAGGTTTATGTTTGAAAAGTTTCTCCTGATGGTCTCCAGATACTGGACTAGAACATCTACTGTACTAAGTTGCTAATATTGACAACTGTGCTTACTTAATTTATACTGAAATTTATAGTGCAAATCTAGGCAGGTTTAAGGAAGTAAGTTTAACATGACTAATTTTCAGAAGTTAAGAACAATCAGACCTGGGTAGTGATTGACTGCAATGGAATCCCAGGGTCTGATTGGGAAGGTGAATTTTTTTAAATAGCTGGCCATAGCAAACTGTGTCCTGGGGATTGAGCTTGACTTAAAGGCATCCTTAACTCTTTAAGTCTAACTATATTAAATAGGTCTTAGAAATTGAACCAATTAGACATAATATTCCATGGTATGTATGTATGTACATATGCACACACACACACACACACACACACACAACTTTTTTCTCATAGAACACTCAGAACGGAGTTCCAGCACCTTTTTTAGATGGAACCTTGTAGGGTAGGCAAGGCAGGTTATATGACATGTGTAAGTTCCGGCACCTTTTTTTTTTTTTTTTAGAAAAAAGCACTGCACATACACACACACACACACACACACACACACACACACACACATCCCTTTTGCTTATTGTTAGAAGCTGCACATCTTAATTTCAGAAGCACTTGAATCTATTATTAATTTATTATTTATTTGCATAAATTTGTTGTAGCCACTCACTCAGAGTGGCTTACAAAATCCATAAAATATAAAATGTGCAACAACAAAGACAGCCTGCACTAAAACAACCAGTATAATAACAAAAAATCACAATTGGGACTCCACAACTCATTAACCGGAGGCTTGAAATCAGGCTAATTATTTGTTTCTTTGTTTGTTTAAATTTGTTGTGACTCCTGTAGACTCTGCTGTATAAGCCAGCAGACCAAGTAGCAATTGTATAACTAGTCTTCATGAACAACAAATCTGCTCATTCATTCCTAAGCAGTATGGACATTGCTGTTACTTAGACTCATAGGATTTTTAATCCAGTGCATCTGGAGAGCACAAAGTTGGGAATTCATATAATTCATAATTTAATAGGAACAAATAATATTTTTTTGCAATATAGAAAGCATGCATATCACTGTCTCGGTTTTTTTTCTTTAAGGTGACTGGTAATTGATGCAAGATACAACCTATCCTATTCTGTGAAATCATTCTCCTTCTATACAAAAATAATAGTGTCTCAGGTTGGGAATTTTGAGAATTGTAATCATGTTAGGTCCAGAAGGCATCAAGTTTGAGAAGATAGAATGGAATTCTGGAAGAACACAGTGAGCATAATAATAGACAATTAGTAATGTCACAATGGAAATGTGGCAATTGCATATAGTATGTCCATTGCCTGACAGAAACATGTAAGTTGTAGCATTTGCGTGCTGATATTTCTCCTTCCTTAAGAATACCCAGATGTAGACTGGAAATTACCATATTGTTCCATCTTTAAGACGCACCCTTGTATAAGACTCTCTGGCAGGCGAGTTTCTCCATGCTGATCAGCTGTTTGGCAGAGCGCTGAACAGCTGAGCTGGCAAATCCGGAAGTTCAGTCGGCCAACAATCTTGCCCCCCCCCTCCCATTAATGGCAAGCCCACAGGGGCTTGACACCTGCACCAGGCAGCATAGCAACCCCCACACGCATGCCCTGGGCTGCGGAGGTTACCATTATTTTTCCATGTATAAGACACACCTGATTTTGGAACAGGGTGTTTGCAGGAAAAAATAGTGTTTTATACACGGAAAAATACGGTAGTTAATTTTTCCACCTTTAATGTTTATCCTTATTTTTGTCTATATTAGATTAACAAACTCTGATTTGTTATTTTGGTCATAAAGATGCATTGGAAGGTGATTCTCTTTTTAATAAATGTATTAAACTCATTAAAGTTTCATGAAAATGAAAATAGTAGGAAAATGGGGAAGGGGAAAGGGGGAAGAAGAAGTATATGGTAAAGAGGACAAACAAACAAAAAGCATTGACTACAACTCTTTTTAACACAGTAAAATAAAATATCACAACCTCAACTTTTTACTTTTACATATTTAACATAGACTAGCCATTTCTATAACTACAAAGTTATCTAATCAGAAAAATGCAATGATAGAATAATGCCCATTGTCTTAAATTTGTCAGTTCTTATCATGACATGCAGAAGTATTCAATTGTTGTTTGATATTTAGTTGCTTCCTTCCAAAAGTATGATTCTAATCAATTAGATGGCCAGTTTTGTAAGTTTAGGAAACAAGCCATAAGTTTAGCAGAAAGAAATAAACTTTCAATAATCTCTAAAAATTCATCAGTAATCTCTTCTCTGAAACCACATAATGCTTGCATGTTATTTGACTACACAACAATTCTAATGAAAGTATTATGGCTCATCTCTAAACCAAGTCTCTCAGAGATCAAACATCATGCAAAAAGTTATGATAATGAAGACTCTAAGAATAAAGATGTTTTTCATAGGAATAAGATTTTTCAGCTCCTAAACTTTGCTCTTTGAAAGATAAGTTCTGAGCAAATGTTAGGAAAAGATCAAAGAACACAAAGATGAAGAAGTACCTCTTTCCTTAGGAGATCTGAGTATTAAAAGGAATTTCAACGCATGTTTGAAACATGGGAACTTCATTTCAGCATTCATCATCTTTGAAGGCATGAAGAGGATGGGGGATGGACATATTGGTTGATATTAATCTGTCCTACCCTTAATGTTCCAGCAGAGTTGCCCATCCAATATGATTAGCTTGAGTCTGAAGAAGAAACTTCAGCATCAGAGACTGCACCAGGACAGAAATTATGGCTTGAATCAGAGCAAGTGCAGCTGATCAGTATCTGAAGCTTTAACATTTTCACTCAAGGACTAGAATTAAATTCCATCTCTGAAAACATTTGAAAATTGTCTTGTGATGGGCTTAGTGCATTTTGCTAAGTCATCCAATCTGGACTGCAATTCCTTTAGTCTTTGGTCTTGTCACACTTGCATGGCTTCTTTGGCATTTAATTAATACGTCAACCGTGATATTCATTTTGGAATGCACTTTGCCATTCTATTAATTTCATTAATCATCATGCTCAGAAGTCTCACATTCTTTTGAAAATGAGCATGAGTTTCTGTTCTTTCATTCACTATCCTGAGTCTTTATGTGTGCAAACTATTGGTTCCATGCATGAAAGTTCACCGTAGATATAATTGCATGTAGGGGAAAAAGGGTAGGCAAGAGATTTAATTTTCAAATATATAAAGTAATGGTGTGATAAATGATGCAATCTTTTGGAAGCATATCCATTCAAATCAAAGTTGAAGAGAAAAATGTTGGGGTAATATTTTTTAATGAACGTCATTCAGAAAATGAAATGCTATTGTGCTCTTGGTAGTTTCTTTTTTGTCCTTGTATTTTATATCTTCAGGAATCCATCTGCTCTGAATATTTTTGTATATAAATTTCGGAGATGGGCATCTCAGGCATCAAAATTAGCTATTTAAGATGTTTAATGAGTAATTAAATATTGATGGTTCACTTATCTATAAGAATTTTGTGCCCAATATATGGACTGTTCTGTTTTTTTTTAAAAAAAAAGTAGGCAAAATATATTTTATATTTGGGGTTTTCATGCAAAACTCAGCATTATAAACTTGAAGGTGAAGATAGTTTATCTCTGCATCTCTCCCTTAAACATTACAGCCTCCTTTATTATGTTGATTAAAATGAGTTTTCAGGAGCTAATTCTGTATTCTTTTAAAGTTCAGATTTTTTTATCATCCTGTTGATGTTTTTCATGCATCCTACATAATGATTGAATTCTTTGTTATTTATCCATGATTCAAGCTTGTCCTTTAGTGTCACAGGCTTATGTTTGTATTAATGGAAGGCAAGCTGACAACCCAAATGTGATCAAAAACGGAGCTGTCCATAACTTCAGGTAACATTAAATCAGGCTTACTAATAATAAGATTGTGGCTAAGTAAGATATTTCAAATCAAAGATTCTCCTGCCTGTCATAATTGCTCAACTATGTAGGTCAGCTTTCACCCAAGATGAAAAGCAGACAGAAAGATTTGTGCCTGGACTTGTAACTTTTGCACTTTTTGGCAAAGCAAAATATAACTTCAGCTAGTCCCCAAAGGAAAGGGATAGTAAGCAAAAAAATTTTCAAAGTGAGGTGACAAATTTGACTGCATAATCATTTATATCCACCATAATCCTTCATAATTAACTTTTACTGCAGTTCATAAGCTGCATTTGCATGGTCATATTTACATCAGTGGAGCATTTTCTTAGGCAGGACTTAAAGGAAATCTAACTCAAGCTGTTTTCTCTTCCAGCAGGAACGGTAGGTTTACCACACAGAAATTTTGTTTCCTGAAACTTTGAAGGATGCCAAGGAATTTTATATTGAAACAACTCTCCTGAAAAGTGTCCTTAATGGTTAAACTCTCTTCTTATGCATTTTATATATTCATTTCATATTTGGGGAATGTTTTCTGAAAACATTCAGCACAGAAATAGTTCTACAATCTGATGGATATGTCATTCCGAGTTCTGTATGTTATTATAAGAAATAACATACAGTATATTACTGAAGCAGTTCAACAGTGACTGATACGCAAGCAAAGCCTTTCAACAGCTACACATCTTGATGTTATTTTAAAAAGCTACTCATCCCAGAATGAATATGGATTTCAGAAATGACAACCACAAAACCTCAGAGAAATGGGAGGAATTTTACTGAGGAGCTGCACAGGGAATGTATATCAGTGGGAAATAGCAAGGACAAAAACATATCAATCAAAAGTAGCATTAAATGGGCGAAGCAACATTTAAGCATTGTTAAAGCAATGTGCCTTGCCACTGAACATTTCAGTGGAAAAGGGAGAGAAAAGAGGACTTTAAAGGCAGTCCTTTTGTGGAGAAGAAAAAATGATATAAGGAAGAACATGAGAGGGAAATATGGGCTGAAAAAAAATCAAAATCTGAATTTCAAGACAGGACTAGGAGGAATGGGGAAAAGAACTTGTGTATCATACTTTTTCATGTCTCTGAAGTTCATTAAAGAAGAGAGGTAAGAGATCCCAAACAATAGCTATCCACCTGTTCTCCAAATCTGTGAATTCAATGCATTTCTTGCTTCAGAGGCCTCTGGTACTTCTCTGATACTCATGACTCAGACTCATCATTTACATACCTCTCTTGTTTGATATGGACCCAGTTATCCAGTCAACACTGCCTGATTCTTTCAGATTATGAAACGCAACTCAGCAGTGAGTGATCCAGGTACCTGGAAAGATTGCATTGCTGAGGTCTAAGGAGATAACATATATTTCACTTCCTGCAGGTCTTAGCCCCTTTATCAGGCTGTAACTGCAGGTCCAGATGAGTAGAGGAACCCAACAGAACCCTGTCTCTCTTATCTCCAGACTGCTAACAAGATCTGTCTTCAGATGATTTACAGAGAGTGCATGGAATAAGCAAAAACTTGCAGGATGGTAAAGAACTCAGAGATGGGTTGGACTAATGACCTCAAAGGTCCCTTCCAACATTATTATTATTATTATTATTATTATTATTATTATTATGGATCATCGCACAGTCAGCCAGATGTTCAGACTGGATTTGGCATTTTGTCTACCTATCGAGTCCTTACCCAGGACCTGGGATAGGCAGATGTGGATGTTTGATGGTATTACAGATACCATCAAACATCTGTAATGTTTGATGTTTGATGTATCTATTATTATTATTATTATTATTATTATTATTATTATTATTATTATTATTATTAACTTCTCTTGGTACTAAAAGAGTTATCTCCTCTACTTCTGGTTGGCCAAAAAACAAAACAAAACCCAATACTGGGTGAATACTAGAGATGCAGCTGAATCATCCCCTTACCAAAGGGTGGGCTCAGATGGTTAAGAAGAGCTTCAAGTAGTCATTGCAAAACATTGGAAAGTTAGGCATTTGCAGAGCTATGGGCTGTGATCACATTTCAATCTCGGGACTGAGTTATCCTTGAGTTCAGTGCTGAGTGTGGTATGGCCATATGTAGTGTACAGGAAGCAGTGTTTAAAAGGAGATATATTTAGGTGGGAGATAAATATGTCATGGACACATTCACTTTCCCTGTGAATTCCAGATAACACTGTCCTTTTCAGGAATTATTAAAACACTAACCATGTGAGTTTCAACATTCAGCAGTCATCTGTGATTTTACTTTGTCTCTCTATAAAGTACCCTTGTCTGGACTATAGAAACCTTTCACACATTCTCTTGAAAAATATATGTAAACTTTCCATTTAGGTCAAATTTTTTGGGGGGATGGGGGATGGTTTTTTCTCCTTGAATTTTTCTTCTTTGTGGAATTACTTACTTACTTATCTCTAGCTTTGGAAAGCCCTAATGGTCTCCCAGTATGTTGGTTAATATCCCAGTCCTAGCCTTGCCCAAGTGCAAAGGACTGTGCAAAACTAGATTTGAAGGCAGAAAAGAATTTCAGATATCACAGGGGTGCAAACATAAATTTATCTGCATTTTCTAAAAAACAGCCACACGTTTTTCCCGATATTGTGTAGCTATCTCTTGTAGCTTCAAGTGCATATATAAGGAATATTCCTTTCCTCTTCACCAATCTTTCCTGGTAAATGTTCAATCTACTATTACAGTTTGAAAGGTCTTTATATTTCATGGGTCAGTGGAATGAAGCAATCTTTTTGCACAAGCCTAGTTTGCAGCTCCTGTAAAATGTCAAAAGACTTGAAGAAGAAGATCATTAAACAATAATTTATTGCAATCAAAGATAGTTCAACCCAAAAAGCCTGAGCAGCTAAGCGATTTAGTGCTGGAAAAGTTCACAGTTATACTTGAAAGATTAAGAAGATGGAAAATGTACACAGTCTAGTGATAGTGTAAGGAAGAAACTGCCTAGTGATATACTGTTAATTCAAGCACATACTTTAAATCCTACTTTTCTTAATAATGGTTTTGAGTTCAGTTTAGAAAAGGTCCATATCTGGCTCAAGAGTGATGAGAACTGTAATCTACAGTTCTGATCCCCAGCAAACCCAACAATACGGCCCTTCATGAACTCTTCTTGGAACCAAAGAACTTCTCAAATAGAAGAGAAGAGTTCATAAAGGCCTGTATTGTTGGGTCTGTTGGGAATCAGAATTTTAGACAGTAACATCTGGAGGGCTACAGATTGTTCACTCTTGAGCTAAAGTTGGACATTTGCAAACTGAACTAAAAATAATTTGGGCCCCTGCCATTCCATTCTGCGTACACTTAGTGGTACAAAGTGCTAGCTTTCCTGCTGTAAAATATCTGTTCAGAAGAGATGTTTAGAAAATTGTTCAAGGTGTCAATAACTGACAAGACATTGTGGTAAATATATCTGCTGGACTGAGTGCTCTTTGCAAAAGAGGAATATTATGGTAATTAGGATTTCCTTCTTACAAACTGGTATTTGCATGGAATTTGCTTCCTAAATGTTCTGCCTACTGGCTAGCATTTATGTATGGTATGAAATGATATCCTATTCCCATATCTTTCCTGATTATTCCAATAAGAGAATAACAGAATAACAAAGTTGAAAGGGACCTTGGAGATCTTCTAGTCTAACACCTGGCTCAAGCCTATACCATTCAGGACAAGTAGCTGTCCAGTCTCTTCTTAAAAGCCTCAAGTGATGCAGCACCCACAACTTCTGGAGGCAAGCTGTTCCACTGGTTGATTCTCCTCACTGTTAGGAAGCTTCTCCTTATATCCAGGTTGCTTCTCTCCTTGATTAGTTTCCATCTGTTGTTTTCTGTTTTGCCTTCTGATGCTTTGGAAAATGGGTTCACCCTCTCTTTTTTTGTGGCAGCCCTCAAATATTGGAAGGTTGCTATCATGTCACCCCTAGTCCTTCTTTTCACTAGTCTAGACAAACCTAATTCCTGCAATCGTTCTTCATATGTTTTAGCCTCCACCCCCCTAATTATCTTGTTGCTCTTTTCTGCATTCTTTCCAAGTGTCTCTATATTATTTTTATAATATGGTAGCCAAAACTGGGTGCAGTATTCTGAGTGTGGTCTTGCTAAGGCTTTATGAAGTGGTACTAATACTTCACATGATTATCATTCTATCCCTCTGTTAATGCAACTTAGGATTGTGTTGGCTTTTTTGGCAGTTGCCACACACTGCTGGCTTGTATTTAAATGGTTGTCAATTAGAACTCCAAGATCTTTCTCACAATTACTGCTATTCTGTACCTGTACATTTGATTTTTCTTGCCTAAGTGTAAAACCTTACTTTTTGCTACTTTGAATCTCATTTTGTTAGATAGGGCCGAGTTTTCTAATCTGTCAAGATCTGAATCTTGAGCTATCTTCTGGAGTGTCAGGCCAGTTTATTCCAATATTTATTCCAATCCAGCATTTGAAAGCCATTTTTCAACAATTATTCATTCTTGTATTTCAGCTTTTACTAACTTTGTTTCTCCCAAAACAGCAATCCCAATGCATTTTGAGGACAGTTTGTTTAGAAAGATTATTTTATCTCCATGGTAACGATACTCAAAGCTCAGTACATTTAAAACTAGTTCTAAAACTGTGTAAAAATACTGCTTGAATATCACAGATAATCTTTGAAAGGCCATTTTTAATATGACATAAATATCCCCTGCTAGAAGACAAACAAACTGTATGCGTGATCATTTTAACTGGAGGGATTCTAATGTACATATAAAGTTCCCAGCAGTCTCTCTGCTGTCATTTCAAAAGTGTTTGTTTGTTTTTAATGTGAGGAGGAATTTAATTATATTCACACTGAGAGTACACACTTTATTCAGGAGAATCAAACCCTGCTATCTAGTATAGTTTGACTTTGTCACCTAATATACAATAGCAAGGAAGGATTAAAAGAAGAAAAAAGCACAATCTTAATATTTGAGAAAAATACAAAGTGGTCAGTGGTTCAGTTGTGGTCAGACTCCAGAGGGTGCTGCTCATCTCCATTCCTTAGCTGAAGGCTGAGGGAACCAGCCTTGTCTGAAGATATTTCTGTGGTCATGTGGCCAGCATGACTCTACACTAAAGGCACATAGAACTGTTACTTTTCCACCAAAATGGTATCTACCGTGTTTCCCCCCAAATAAGACCCAGTCTTGTTTTTCTTTTGCCTCCAAAAGAGGCACCAGGTCTTATTTTTGGGTTAGGCTTGGGTGTGGATCTTTTCCACTCACTTCACTGGCCCACTTCTTCTGTGGCTGAAGGAGCAGCTTCATTCTGCAGCTGAGAATGGAGCTCCAGCCTGCATTTTGCAGTCAGAGGCCTTTCCAGAAGGCCTCTGCAGCCGAGAACCAAGCTACGGATTGAATCCATAGCTTGGTTCTTGGCTGCAGTGACCTTCCGGAATGGCCTTTGACTGAGAAATGCAGGCCAGCACTCCATTCTCAGCTGCAGAAATGTTGAGCTCAGTTGTGGTTCTAAGTTGAGGATTACCTGTACATTTGAATTAGTACATAAAACATCTGAAACTACTAGTCTGAAACTCACTTTGGGATCATGTATTGCAAAAAAGTACAACGCGTTCCAGTCTTGGATTCATTTCCTTTAACAAATACTTGTATTTGTATTTGAACCATGTGCATATTTATTTCTATCCCTCCTCTGTTTTATCTCCTTTGTTTGCTTGACATAATATTCTTGTCAGTCTTCATTTCAAAGAATGAGATTTAGAAAGGTGATGGCATTTTTATACCAGCATCTTTAGTAATAATGTTCAATTTTTCAATATTTACACAGGGTTTTTAAAAAATCAAATGTGTGCTTTTTCTGTCTTTATTCTCTAAAATAAGCAATATTTTATTTCAAATAAATGCTAGCTACCCTCTCATGATTAAAAACAAATGGCTCTTAAAAATTAGCATTTTCTTGTGGAAAAGATTGGCCACTAGAAGGGTATAACCAAAATCTGTCTCATGAGACAGCTGGTCCCCAAATTTTATTATTGACAAAGTCCTGGAGTTAATACATAATAGGAAGATTGGTTGTTGAATTGCTATAATGTAGTTATCCCTCTGGAAGATGAATTAGTTTATTGTACTGAATATTGATTCCTGCTTTTATACAGTTATTTACAATGCGCAGTTGTAGAGTTAGATTTGATTATTTCATCTGTTTGATTTTAATTGGTAATTATAGAGTTAGAGGGTCTATACTAAGTTTGTTGAATGGTCTAGAAATCCTGTGGATGGATGGGTGGAAAGACACATGGATAATACAATAGTACCCATGAGCAAAGAGACTGGAAGGACACTGTGTGACCTCAGGTCATAATAATTAATAATAGGTATCTGATTACATTACCCCCCCCTCTCTCTAGGATCCCATTCAAAATCCTTGGTTATCTACTCAGAAAGTGTAGGAAAGTCTTTTCCTTTCACATTGCTTCTTAAGGATCCTTCTCAAGCATCCTTAAGTATACCTTTTCCCAGATGGTGAAAATGCATGAATGGCTGAGATGATTTTGCTCTGCTCACATAGTTATAGAGCAGGGGTGTCAAATTGGTGGCCCTCGGGCTGGATGAGTCATGTGCAGGCCACACCCACCCCAGCTCCACAAAGGCAAAAAAGTCACGAAATGTCATGATACATCACATGACACAATAGAGTTTGACATCTGTACTTGGCTGAGACATACTTTATCGCTCAATGGCAAGGTGGTAGAACTCTCCTACACAAAAGGAAACTACTCTGGTACCTTAAGTGAGAATAGCTGCTAACCTGAACCCTACAGAACAATCTTGATTTCATAAGAGAATCATACCCAAATTTCTGGAGGATTTATCAACATTACATGTGCAAAGGGGCCAATTAGATCTACAAATCAGATTGCAAAATAGCTCTTTTCTTTTTAGAATACCTTTGTAATAGTTAAAAACAGTTTAGATCAGTGGTTCTCAACCTTTTTAATGCCGTGACCCCCAACCGGTCGTAAGTTGAGGACTACTCAACCGGTCGTAAGTCGAGGACTACTCAACTGGTGCAGCACTGTTTGCAGAATGGGACTTTTGGCGGGCTCAGCAGGGCAGAGACAGCCTGGACAATTCCTATTGGCTTTTGAAAGCCAATAGAATTAGACTCTATTCAAAAGAGTCTATTCTATTGGCTTTCAAAAGCCAATAGGATAAAAGGGAGTAGCACAGCTAAGGAAAAGGGGGAAAAAAATGGGTGGACTGTGTTGTTTGGTGACCCCCGTGAAACGGTCGTTCGACCCCAAATGGGGTCGCGACCCACAGGTTGAGAACCACTGGTTTAGATGATGGGATTAAGCTGAACACAACCTATGTTCCCACCAATTACATGTTTATAAAGGAAGCCTCCAAACAGAGATTTTCTAGGGTATCAAGAGACTCAGACAAGATTTGATTCATATTCCAAATGTAAACACAGGAAGCTTTGATTCAGAGTAGTGATTCATATAAAGAAAAAGCAACAGAATTTCCTTCAAATGAATTCATGATTTTTTTTCCCAAAGGCTGTAAAGGGCAAGCATCAAAATACCTGAAACTGATTGCTTGTTTTGCAGAATGAAATGAAAATAGCCAAGACAAGGCAACAAAGAAAAGAAATTGGTCCCAGTACGTTTCACCTTAATCATGTCCACATTTCACCACATTATTACATGAATAAGGACAGTACAGCAACTCCTAAACTGGTTTTACATTATTTTCTTTTAAAGTAGGATGCTTTGTGTGTTGGTACACACAAACCATCCTACTTTAAAAGAAAATACTATCCAAAAACTGCTTAGAAAGTAATCTGTGACTAAAGATGGGATAAACATCCTACATCCTTTGGCTATTTACTTCTTTGGACTGGTAGACTGATAGGCAAAGATAGGCTTTTCTGATAATGGTGTTACAGGATGTCAAATGCCAAATCCATCTATAATTTAACATTGAGGTTTCTAGCAGCAAGAACGTAAAAAAAATGTGAATCCACATTTCCGTACTCTGACCCCTTGCTTTTTAGTTGTGTCATTTCCCATGGATTTTTTAGAGTTTTAATTAGATGAAGCAGAAAAATACCAAGGACTAGTCTCATTGTGACCTAAACTTCAATTGTTGTTGCTTTCTGAAAATACTATAGTAGAGAAAAAGTTTGTGTCCATAGTTATAAACAGGTACCAAGGTTGCTAACAGGTCAAAGCTTGTTTCTGCAACAACTTTCTTGAACTGAGCAACTGATAGGCATATGCATAAAAATAGCAACCTGCAGAATCTCTCGTACCTGGGTGACTATACCAGGTTATCATACATGGAAGGACAGTTATACCTCTGTTGGAGACTTTGCAAAACCAGACAGCAAATAATATCTTTATTTCTAAATTTGTCTGAAGCAAACTGAATATACAGAATTCAATTCAGTGCCTTGGAGATTTGATTCAGCTGCCTGATTCAAAGGAGTGATTTAATCAGCAATCTTTTGAATTGAATCATTCCTTCAAAAGTTCATAGAGCCTACACTCCTACAGCAAGCACACAACCCCGTGTACACAAAACCAGGAGTACAATTGGCTGAACAATACTACAGTAGGATAGTGACGATGGTAGGTGTTTCATCTGCAAAACTTCAAAGGGGTTCTTTGCTTTGATGAATGGTTGTGACAGCTGCTCCTTTAAAGCTGCTTTGCAAATAATTTTAGATTCCTCAGTTTGAAAAGTTAAGTGGCCGAGTTCATTTTGCTTTACTTCCGAGGCCTCCTTTAGTGCTTGCAGTAGCTCGATGAGGCTTCTAGGCACACACTGCCCTGTTGGAAGCCATCTTCTGCTGCTTCCACTTACAATCAACCCACTTCTTTGGGATATTTGAACTGCTGAAAGAGTGAATACATGAAATGCCTAGATGATGAAGGTCAGGTCTTTTTCTTGCCACTTTGGAAAAAAACAGAATCACATCCTCCACATAAAATGATGTGGCAAGGAAGAGAAGAACTATCGAGGTGAACCTAATATTTTTACAGAAGTGTAATAGTGAGAATTGTTATGCTTAAAGCAATATTTTCTAAACTATACAGTCATCTTATGTACCTTATTCTTTCCAGCCAGATGAACATCATTCCCACATGGTGGAAATATCAGGAAGGACTCCCAGATAAACATTCCAATATCTTGTACCCTTTATTCTGATGTTTAGATTGAAGCACATGTTTGTTCATTTCAGTCCGTTAGAGAAAAAGAAGTGTTGAGACATCCTTTAATGAGTTATTTAATAGAACCAATTAACACAGCATGAATACTGAATTTCTATTTCAGCTAAAGGGATTCAGAACTGGAGAGAATCCAAAAGGGTCAGGTGGGAGGTTTTCACACATGCATCGCAATTTCACCCCACGACACACATTGTACATCTTGGTACTCCTGGATAGCTGCTGTTTCTGATAACCAGGGGATCTTTTAGAGCTGCATTTCCAGCATTTAAGAAGCAAAACAGCAATAGCAATAGCATTTGGACTTATACTTCCCACTCTCTAGGCCAGACATGTCAAACTCGCGACATCATGTGACATCACACAACGTATCAGGAGGGTTTTGCCATTGCCGGCAATGGAGTGGGTGCGGCTTCCACATGATGTGTTTGGCCCATGGGCTGGCAGTTTAACACCCCTGTTCTAGGCAGTTTACAAGGTAAGTATTATTTGCATATTACCCCCTCATTTTACTGACCTCAGAAGGATGGAAGTCTGAGTCAACTTTGAGTCCTATCAGGATCAAACTACTGGCAGTGGGCAAAGCAAAGCTCATAGATGAAATATATATCCCATAGTATGTACCAACATGGCTTTCAGGATTCAATGGGAAGATTTCTGAGTCTGTGTGAACAATTTGTATAGAGTTAGCCCTATTGATGTAGAAACAAACCAAGTTTTTCAATTTGTCTGCATTATTCATAGAAACTTGAATGTGAATTTGGATTATGGAAACAAGCCAAATGAATTATGGCCTTTTTTTTTTTTTGAAGTGAAATGGGGTGATCTATTGAAACTGGATCTATTGTGATAAGAGCAGGAATGTCTGCCTGTTGATGTCTGCCAAAAGACCACTTGAAATATTTTTTTGACTAAATGGTTATTGAGCCATTCTTTTTTGTAAAATGTATTGTTGACAATTGGGTCATTTACCTGTATAAACATATATGTATTTTAAAGTGTAAATTTTTATTTTTGTTCTTAAGCACATTCATAGAATGGAATAGAATTTTGCCCTAACAATGTAACCCACAATAATAACACGGATCAGTTTAGACTATGGCCAATATCTACTGATTTTCCTTTTTATTTCAGCAAATGGATCTTGTGAATGGTTATTTTTTAAGTAAGTGTTATGCACACCAGTTCATGTTCAAATTCTTAAAGTTTTGTAATTCATTCCTAGCAAAATATATCCTTATGCTCTTGTTAGATTCCAGAATAGAATTTCTCCGAATTGCCGCACAATCATAAAACAGCAACTACTCATTATTTCTTGAGGACAACTGGAATGAAGGCTGACCTGATTAATCAGAAGGGAAAAGAAAGTCCCTACAAATCAGGACAGGTCTAAGTAGCTCAAGTAATTTTTTACAAAGGTAGGATCTTTTTTCAGCCGTAACACCTCAATTCATTACTTGATGATTTCAGTTCTGTCAGGAACAATAGGGAATTTCCTGTGTTGTTTATTTGTTTGTTATAATTCATCCACTCCTGGAATCCTTTTTCTATCTATCTTTCCCTATCTAACAAAATGAAATTCAAATGATGAGAAAAGTAAGGTTTTACACTTAAGCAAGAAAAACCAAATGTACAGATACAGAATAGGTGGAACCTGGCTCAACAGCATTAAATATGAGCCAGCAGTGTGCGACAGCAGCCAAAAAAGCCGATGCAATCCTAAGTTGTATTAACAGAGGAATAGAATCAAGATGATATGAATTATTAGTACTGCTTCATAATGCCTTGGTAAGAGCTCATTTGGAATATTGCATCCAGTTTTGGTTGCCACAATATAAAAAAAAGATGTTTACGCTCTAGAAAGAGTGCAGATAAGAGCAACAAGGATTATTAGGAGACAGGAGGCTAAAGCATATGAAGAAAGTTTGCAGAAATTGGGTATGTCTAATTTAATGAAAAGAAGGGCTACGGGTGACATGATAGCAAGTCTTCCAATATTTGAGGGGCTGCCACAAAGAAGAGGAGGTCAACCTATTCTCCACAGCACCTGAAGGCAGGACAAGAAACAGTGGATGGAAACTAATCAAAGAGAGAACCAACCTAGAAATAAGTAGAAATTTCCTGACAGTTAGAACAATCAATCAGTGGAATTACTTCCCTTCAGAAGTTGTGGGTGCTCCATCACTGGAAGCTGTTAAGAAATGATTGGACAACCATTTGTCTGAAATAGTCTCCAGCCTGAGCAGGAGGTTGGACTAGGAACCTTCAAGCTCCCTTCCAACTCTGTTATTATATTAAGTAAAAGAATGAAATAAGGACAAGCCTGAAACATTGTCCTGACTTAATTTGCATATCTCCAGCCAGCCCACCATAACTTTTCTGCTTTGTCAGAGGTTGTGAAAGAAAGTCAAGCTCCCCTTGGAAATAAGAAAGAAATGAACCAGCCAGGAAAAGAGGGGTTGGGTTCAGAAAAAACAAACCAGGCAGCCTTGAGAGAAAGAATTTGATTTTGTTTAATATAATACGGGGCAGAAATTTGGCAGGCTTTCAAGTTTATGTTAATTTGTACAATAAAGAGTATTTCTAGAATCCTTGCCTTGTCTGTTTTTTGACCTATGTTTATCGCAAAAAGTGAAAATCTGGAATATTCATATCAACAAACTATAGTTTAAAATATATAAAACTATTCACAGCCAACCACGATTGGCCAAGGATCCTCAGGGAATAACAGGGCTGGGGCTAGACAGAGAAATAAGAAAAACACATCTCAAGAGTTGCACAACAAACGACACAAGTACTGTTGCTAAGAAATAGTACATGACACTGTCCTTAAAATCACCAGAAGCTGACTCTAAAGGAGCTGTTTTAAAGGTTATTCAGCAAACAATTTGTAACCGTTAAATCCATTGAGTACATTACCTTCTACCTCAGGGGTGTCAAACTCAATTTCATTGAGGGCCGCATCAGCATTGTTGTTGCCCTCAGGGGGCCGGGTGGGTGTGGCCAGGATGGGTGCAGCCTACTGGGCTGGAGTGGATGGAATGGGTGTGGCCTACTGGGTAGGCATGGCCAGCTCTACATCTTTTGCGTCAAGGGTGCCTGTGGGGGCCTGGGCAGGAGTGGGACAGATCTGAGAATCTCTGGCAGAAGGGGGTGGGACCAGGGCAAGTGTCAAGACATGGTCCACTGGAGGAGCCTCACTGTTCCTCTCAGGCCATGTGGGGGGGGGCTGGATGGTGGTGCAGGCTGCCCGGAGCCCTGGGCAGCAGAGGTCAAATGCCCAGCCTGGCCCTTGAGCACCCGTGGCACCAAGTCCAGCCCCACTTCCCGAAGGGGGTGCCCAGCTGCACTTACCTCCTCCTCAAGGCTGCTGCTGCTGTGCTTGCTCTCCTTAGCCAGGTTGCTCATGATGGGTACAAGGGCAAAGTCAGAGGGAGGCCCATTCCCTCTCCATGTGAGGAGATCCGGCTTTGTATCCAAAGCTTCCTTAGCAATAGGATGGGAGACCCCCAGGATAGGCCAGGAGGAGGAAGCAAGGGCAGCAGAGTAGGATTAAGGTAGGACTTCCCTCAGACCCTCCCTCTCCTTTCCTTCTTTCCTTCCTTCTTTCCTAAGTATAGAGTGTGGGAAAATATTTGAGATAGAGAGAAAGAAAAACAGGCAAGAAAGATAGCTGGGGAGGTGTCACCCTTCATGTGGAATGAAGAAATGCACTATCACCTGGAAATGGCCGGCACGATGGTACATTTCTTCATTCCTCACAGAGATGACACCTCCCCAGCATGCACCCAGGAGGTGGGGCCAACGTGGCAGGGGCTGGTTCCTCGCTGTTTCCCGACGGTCTTGCATTTCAGCATAGATGGCCACCAGAAAATTGTACATTGGCTCCTGGCCAGCCTGGGCCACGGCCAAGGCAATGGAGGCTGTTCCCTCACTGTTTCCAGGATAGCTTCATGGCCACATGAAACCACTTTGCGGGCCGCATCCGGCCCCCAGGCCTTGTGTTTAACATGTCTGTTCTACCTCATCATCTGTATTTTGCTCTTTTAAACTTAAACAGGAGCACTAAGTTCCTCTAAATTTTCATCACATCAACAACTGCTACATTTTCAATGGCATATTAGGATAAGGTAGAGTTCTGGTATTCAAAAATCATAGCTTGCTAATTAATTCTGGGCATACCTGCATGGGAATGAGTTCACAATATTTATTACTTTTAAGTAAATAAACATGCATGACTTTTGTTGCACGTTTGGTGAACTGAATTGATTGGGCACAAAGGGCTTGATCCTGCAGGTCCTATTAAAATGCAAACTCCAAATACCCACACACACAAGAGAGAGGGAGGGAGGGAGAAAGAAAAAGAGAGAAAGAGAGAGAGAGAGAGAGAGAGAGAGAGAGAGAAAGAGAGAGAGTTTATGTAGGTGAAACCTATGATGTTTATTGGTCAAGCTATTTTAATGCTATCAAAGCTCAGATGCTATCTAAAACAAAAGGACCATAATAAAATAAACAAGGGGTTGGGAATGCAGTGTCCCCTTGAGGAAAAATCCAAAATAACATTTTTGGAAAAGGCCAACATCACAATTCACTTTAAAAAAAAAATAACCTGAAGCTTTCAATATCTTATTGTTCTTGCCTGAAATACCATCAGATCTCAGGGGTAAGATTTAGCCATTTCAGAAAATATAAGCAATTTCATTTTTAAATTATTTTTATTTTCCCTTGTGCAAGATTATACAATGGGGCCTAGTATCTGAAAAGAAATTGATGATCCCTGAAGATATCAGTGGAATGAAAAAACAACAACAACAACAAACCTGAACCTAAGAGATTCTTGCTGTCCATGAGGTAGGAGTACAAGCTCAGATTCATATTTGAAAATCTATTGGCTTGGTGACGCTATTGGATGCTCTTTCCTTTCTTGCTATTAGTAGATCAACAGTTGCAACTCATTGGCAGTCCTGCCTTTGGTGAAAAACAAGAACTAAATCTGATTCAGATTTTCTTCCTTTTCATTACTACTAGAGATAACAAAAAATGCATAGAGTAAAAATAACAGTTACAATTTCTTCCAATTTTGTAAATGGCTTTTTTAATGTTATTTTTTTTCATCTTAATCCAACATCTTTTGAGGGTGGTGTGGTGGCTCAATGGTTAAGATGCTGGGTTTGTTGGTTGGAAATCCGGCAGCCCAGGTTCGACACCCAAGTGCCATGTGATGGGGTGAGCTCTTGACCTCAACCCAGCTCCTGCCAACCTAACAATTCGGAAGCATGCAAATGCAAGTAGATAAATAGGTACCACTTTGGTGGGGAAGTATCGGCACTCCATGATGTCATGCTGGCTACATGACCATAGAAATATCTTTGGACAGCACTAGTTCAATGACCCTGTAAGAGAGATGAGCACTGGCCCCTATAGTTGTCAACAACTAGCAGTGTAAAATCTGCAGGGACTCCTTTACCTTCTTTTAGGGGTGGAGATCAAATGAATTGCTGTAGGGCAGGCATGTCAAACTCGCGATGTCATGTGATGTCACACAACGTATTGGGACTTTTTCCCCATTGCCGACAATGGGGTGGGCGCAGTTTTGATGTGATGCATCCAGCCCATGGGCTGGCAGTTTGACATGCCTTCTGTAGGGCAAACTATTGTTTTGGATTTTTTTCTATTTTATTAATTCAATGAGGGAACAACAATAGCAACCCTGAAGTATTTTTTACAGACTTTATCAGTGTGGTGGCAGAGTCCTTAAAAAAAGAAAAGAAAGAATAGAAAGCATGTCATCAGAATGGGTGAAATAGTTGTATTGGGTAGCAATATGGTATCAAGTCTAAAATTTCTTTTAGTTTTTTTTTTCTTTTAAGCCTTTATTTCTTTTTTTATTCTGCCATGTCAAAACGAATAGTGTTCAGTCTAATTTTCCTTCCCCGGACAATAGTGATATTATAAGTTGAGAGTACAATCAACAGTTTAATAGCTTTTTGCCTCTTTCCCAAGTGAGCAGCAGAGCTAGATGTCTGATCTTGACCTTGGTCAAGAGAAATTGTAGAAGTTACTGAGAGCAAAAGCAGCCTATTCACATAGCACAGAACATTCTTCATGGAATTATTTCTGAATAGGCTGCTTGCTGAAGAAATAAAGATTAAAAAAAAGTCATTCATTCAATTTAAGGACTGACATGCTATCAACTCCCATTAGTCAGAGTACAATGATTCCTATTCAATAACAATTATTAAAATTCAACTTCAAAAAAACTTAACATCTTTTAAAATTTCTAGTAGGCTAAAAAAAAAAAAAGAAATAAGATCAGTTTTAATCCTGATGTCTAGATGCTCCATCATCTAAGGAAAAGGTAAATTAGCTGTTAGGTGGGAGGGCATGCACAATGTGTTCTGTTGAAAAACTAAAAGTGCAGAGTAAAGTGCATGTTTATATGCAACTCTGCAAGCAATGTGCATTCAACTTATATAGAGTTTTATACTACATATTGAACACCTTGAATGGATCTCAGCAATTCACCAGTAATTACTGTAGTCTATAGGAATGCCATGGAAATTCCTAAAAGGACCATTGGTCATTATGCTGCATACTTTACCTATCTGAAGTTTATAAACTATATTCAAGGTCCATTCCTCAAAAGGTACTTTGTATTAACCAATTCTTGAAGTTACCAGCATTTACAACATACCTTTTATTTTTTAGGAATGGGTGCTGCTGATTTCTTAGGCAAAACTCATAAAAAAGTGAAAAAACACTGATATATCCAATACCAATGCAAGATTCAGGATAGCTCCCTCTCCTTCTCTCTCAAGGTGTGAACATTAAGGGGAAATATAATCTGATTCATATAAGAGGCATCTTTCAAACTCTTTAAGTTCTCTCCTAGAATTAATAACAACTCCATGTTATCCAGATTTAAATTCAGTTTGTTCCCCTACATCTAGTTGTACACGTAGAGCATGTAGAATCTTTCAAAACATGTACCTGACTCCCGCAGGATAACTCCCAAATAGCCAATAAATTCATAGACTCATAAATTCAGAACCATAGAATTGTGGAGTTGTAATATACTGTAAGAAACATCTAATCAATGTATAAATTAACAAATTAAACCATCCTTGACAGGTGGGTGTCTATATTTTTAAAACCTCCAGACATGGAGAACCCAAAACCACCATAAGCACAATGTTCCATTGCTATACACATCATGCTATCAGGATGTTTTTACTTAAAGGAATCATGGGTATCTACAACTCACACCAATTATTCTATGGTGGTGGAAACTAATTCCTGACCCTCCTCCCTACGGCCCACTTTTATGAGCCTGAAAACTTTTGTCAAGTCTCCCCTTAGACTTTTCTCCAGATTTAACATAAACTACCAAGCTCCTTTGAATTGTCCTCAGGACATGTCCTCAAGTCCTGGGTCCTCTTTGTTCCTCTTCTCTGAGCCTGTTATAATCTGTTATAACCTTCTTAATTTATCCTGGAAATCTATTTCCTCTAAGAGTTGCTTGAACTGCATTGCTATAGTCTTCTCCACTTGTCTTTCAGATATGGAACAACAACAGTTGATCAAATCAGTTACATCCAAAGGTGTAAATATTGCCCTTTCTAAGGTGCCAGGGAATCTCTCTCTCTCTCTCTCTCTGTTTCTCTCTCTCTCTCTCTCTCTCTCTCTCTCTGTTTCTCTCTCTGTTTCTCTCTCTCTCTCTCTGTTTCTCTCTCTCTCTCTCTCTCCCTTTCTCTCTCTCTCTGTTTCTCTCTCTCTGTGTTTCTCTCTCTCTCTCTCTCTCTCTCTGTTTCTCTCTCTCTGTTTCTCTGTGTGTGTGTGTGTGTGTGTGTGCGCGCGCGCGCACATTTGTATGTATATGGCCTCTTTCCTCAGAGGAAAGACTTTTGGTTTGTCTCACACACACACACACACACACACACACACACACACACACACACCCACGGGTTGAAGAATCTTTCTTCTGAAGAAAAAGGCTATTTGCCTTAGAAAAAGAGGACAACTGAAGCAGCTCATAATAGAAGTCTATAACACACAGTGTACATAGAGCAGTTAGAGAGAAATTTATTATTTTTCATTGTATCAGAGTGCAAGATCATGAAACAGAACTGTCTGGCAGTAGATTTGGAGAATATAAAAAGAAATGTTTCATATAGTACCCAGGAAAGACAAGTCAGGTTGCATTTGGTTTATTGAATAAATACATTGATTTTATTCTGGTTTTGTGTTAATCTGTTTTATTAATCTGTTATATATGTATATGTACATGTATATATAGGGAAAAAAAACATTTCTACTGTGAAACTTACATAAGGAAAATTCCAGTAAGTACAGAAATATATGAATAAATGGGTTCTGATTATCATATATGAGTTTTGAAAATGAAAAGTAATCTCTCCCTCTCTCTCATTTATTTTGTCGCTCTCTTTCTCTGCATGCCCCTCACACATCGGAGATATACATTTCCTAATACATACATACCTCTCTGCTAAGACCTTCCCTTGAACCTATGAAACATCTCAGTCATAATGCAGCTAGCATTATATATTTTTTTTGTCACTACCAGCTCACAATAGCAAGCATCAAGCTGGAACAGATTCTTGTTCCTAAGTATCAAAACACCTTTGATATTCTCCCTCCATCCTGGATTGTTGTAAAATGGGCACGGGGACCCAATGATAAGAAACTAGGAAGCAAAAGCTTATTGTTAACCAGCGTTCAAGGACATCTAGGAAAACAGGCCTATAAAGAAGAAAATTGGGGAATAATAAGCAAAGTGAAAGTTTTTAAGAAGAAATTGGACAACCATTTGTCTGAAATGGTATAAGGTTTCCTGCCTGAGCAGGGATTGGACTAGAAGATCTCAAAGGTCCCTTCCAACTCTTGTTCTGTTATACAAAGGAAACCTTCCCCATGGAATGATTTGGGAATAAGACCAAGACCAAGACAGAAATATTCATTGGCCTATTTTCTACTTAATTCTGACACAGTTTGGGATTCAACCAGGAGAAAGCAAATTACTTAACTTCTTTTCAGACCTGGAGATTATAAAACAAAGAGTCTAATCAGGTCGTATTCTATAAAATAAAAGCAGACAGGTCTAATAATAGTGGAGGGGGTCAAAGGTAACTGGAATGTAACCATCCAGGTCAATACAATTCCTTTTATGGTTTATGAAAGTTCACTTCACAAGTTTATCTTCAATTTATGCAGGAAATCTGCACATTTCTTTCCCTGTCCAGTGAAGAAGCTCACAACCTGGTGAAAAAATATTGGGGCGTTAGGCAGAAGACATGAATGAAAATGATTGGAATATTTCATTGCTGTCTTTAGAGACAGAAGTCTCCAGTTATGTATAGAGTGAAAGTGACAAAAAATAAATCCACTAAAACAAAATCCTTTTGAATATTGCAACATTAGTTTTTTTTTTTTCAAGTTCACTGTGGAATGTGCAACACTGATAGAGCACACAGCTTTGCACCAGTCAGTGCCTTCATTTTCTCATTTGCAAAAATGTGACTTGAAACAGAATTTTGTTTGTTTCTTTGTTGAAATAGATGGATCAGATATAATCGAGTGCAGGAGGTGAACAAGGGATCACAGAGCCTTATCTCTGTAATTGGTTTTAGGCCAATTGGGATATTTTTTACAATAATAATAAAGCAAGGGCTTTTGAGGATATGCAGAACTATTTTCCACCAGTAGCTTCACATAAATGGGATAAAATTGCAAAAAGTAAAATGCAATTCCTGATGATAATACATTTAGACATTTCTAAGTATTAAACCACAAAAAAATGTGCAGGGATGATATGTAATTATTTACATGCCACATGTTTCTTAAACTCAAATATTCACCATGTGGGTGGGTGTGAAATGGCTCTCAAGTGTCCTTCCCCAAAACGTTTAAGGTTGATTGACATATGCATATCCCCGGGAGGCCAATGCTGCTTGCTCGCTCACTTCCTGCCCTGTCGCTCCAAATGTCACCTGCTCACTACTCTGACGAACTCTGCTGGGGCAATGGCACGTGTGCCCACAGAGAGGGCTCTGAGTGCTGCCTCTGGCACGCGTGCCATAGGTTTGCCACCATTGATCTAGACACTACCATTCTTGGACCCTCAAGCTTGCTCAGAGGAAAAAAAAATAATGGGCATTTCAAGGGAAAATATGAGGAATAAACTACAATTAAATGTGTAAGGATTTTTTTTTAAAAAAAGCACAGACTGATGAAGAAACAGAGAAGAACTATAGACTGGAAATTGAATTGTACTATTTTTTCACTTTAAAAACATTTATATTAATATCTGGAAACTAAAACAGATTTTTCAGATTCAGATTTTTCAAATGTTCAGATTTTATTTCTACATTTTAAATGTTTGTTTTGGGAAACACCTATGTGCAACATATACTTGTGCAGTGGATTTCATAGGATATGTTCAAGTTCAGCTGTTGTCATCTCCCAAGATATGGTGGCATTATAGGGCTATCTGGAGAGCATCAGATTGTCCATATTTTCTGTGTATTAGCAACTGTATGTATTTCAGATGTATGTATGTTATATTGCATACAATAATTCATGCTCTGCCATAAACATATCTGCATCTATCTCCAGTTCTATATTTTTGCTAGTATATTAAAATGAGGAACAATATGGCAAGAAGCATAGATTTCAGAGTTCAGCCCTGTAGCAATAACACACAGTGGGATTCACAAATTTTGAATGTCATAGAATTGCAGGGTGCAATTTTGAAATGAAGTGAGAGGACGCAAATATTTAAATGTAATTCATAGATTATGCAAAGCATTGTTGGATTCTGCTGAGTTACTGAATAAATGACAAACATTGCTAACATGGGGAAATAAATCCTCATTTATTGAACATGTATGTGTGAGTGTGTGTGTGTGTGTTGTTTTATTATCTAACATTCAAACTTATTTAAATGTAAGAGGAAGGTTGGATTGATTGAGTGATTCATTCATTTCAACAACAACATAGGAATTTGCTATTGCTTTTTTCCCAGTCTGATTCAGAATTCCTTTGTGTAGGTAAATTGATATTAAAGTTCTTTAAGGAAAGCCGAATTGCAGAGAATGTGAATATGTATCTCTCATCAACAATCTCCATGGAGACTAGAGAAAACTACAATTTATGACTTTTTTAAAAGATAGGATTAAAAAAATATAAAAGGTTTGAAATATAAATATGTATAAATTCTCATTGGCCGTTTTGTCTCATTCAGTGGCAGTTAGGCTTCTGTTTCTACTACCACTCTTGGAATACATAAACATACCATTTCAAGCCAAGTGATCTGTAGAGCATCTAAAGGCTTCTGTGGTGGATTACTCTGTAACTTTTCCTCTCTGTACACAGACTATTCCCACACTAACATTTCCAAGGATTATTAGAAACATACAGTTCTCCTAATATATCAAGTTGGTCATTCCCCAGGAGGGATATTATAGAGGACCTGACCTCTAATTCCATTATTTCATCTCAGAATAACATAATCAAAATGTCTACTTAACTTTTTAACAGATGTACTTTGAAGTTGGGAAAATATCTTCTAGTTGAGAGATCCTTAATAAGAGCTTTGCAGAACCAAGATTGTATTCATAAAAAAATGAAGTCTTGCCTTTTAGCATAAAAGGTGAAGTTCCTCTTCAAATGTTCACTTAAATAACTTATTTCAGATTTCATGCATTTTTACTTCACGGCTTGTCTACTATATTTTCAATGTGAAATTATTCATAAAGTAAAATAAAAATCATAGTAAAAGGCTAAAACGCCCAGCTTTTTTTAAAATAAAATGTGAACTTAACATATGAGTCTTATCTATTCTGATTTAATATTTATCAAGTTTCTACAGTCTGTTTGATAAAGTCTTTCAAAGCTTGTTTAAAAGAAAGAAAAATGTTCTTGCCAGACAAAGTTTAACTAATTAATTTGGAACAGCTTTCTTTTTCTTTTTTAATCCATATGTATTTTTAAAAAATGGAATTTCAAAATTAGATTGACCATAGAAAAATTCTTATTGTTTTGATAGGTTTCAGGCAGAAAAGGTGGATGAAAAATGAAACTTTAGACCAGGTTATAATGTTTTGCACTACAATGAAAAGTTCAAATTGTATTTAAGAAACTTCTTAATATTTCATTTACAAATAGCCACTTTGCTCATACTGTCATGGCTGCCTTTTTGACTTTTGTGTCCACAGCTGGTGGACAATTTAGCACTTCAGAATAAGAGAATAACAGAGATGAAGAGAACTTGGAGTCTTCTAGTCCAGCCCCCTGCTCAAGCAGGAAACCCTATATCATCTCAGACAAGTGGCTATCCAGTCTCATCTTAAAAGCCTCCAGTGTTAGGTCACCCACAACTTCTGGAGTCAAGCTGTTCCACTGATTAATTGTTCTCACTGTTAGGAAATTTCTCCTTAGTTCCAGGTTGCTTCTCTCCTTGATTAGTCTCCATCCGTTGTTTCTTGTCTTGCCTTCAGGTGTTTTGGAAAATAGGTTGACCCCACTCTTCTTTGAGGCAGCCCTCAAATACTGCAACACTGCTATCATTTATTTATTTATTGTATTTATACCACATTATTATTTATTAATTTATTATTGTTTATTATTAATTTTTGTGCCACCCATCTCCTCTATAAGATACCTCTGGATGGTTTACAGATTATAAACAGACAAATAGAAAAAAATAATTAAAATATTAAAATTATACAAATTAAAAATTTAAAACTATACAAAAGAATTTCAGTTCTTTATATTTTGACCAGTACTTAGTTCTATTCCTGGTATATCAGCTTAGATATGTTCCAATTATAAGTTTGCAAGACTTTTGCACAAAGGTGTCATTTGAGCTATTCACAGCTAGTAACACTATACATCTAGAAGGACAGTGATAGCTACAGAGCTTAAATTATATACCATCCCATAATGCTTTACAGCACTCTCTAAGAAGTTTACATATTACCCCAACAATCTAGGTCCTCATTTTACTGACCTCAGAAGGATGGAAGGCTGAGTCAACCTCAAGCTGGTCAGGATCAAACTCCAGACTGTGGGCAGAGTTAGCTTGCAATATTATGTTCAAAGGAACTGCCCGTGATTCTGCTTAGTTTGCCTTTATTAAAAAGGCTGCTCTTTATCCTGCTGTTGAAGTGAATTTGTTGTGAGTCACTGATAAATAATTATAGGAATGTCAAGCTAAGGTCTGCTTTCCCTCCCCACCAACAATAACCATAATCATGGCAGTGATGGGAAAAATGGGGCAAATCTGGTGTTTCTGTACAGTTCCTTAGAACATTATTCAGACGCACAGCTGTACAAATCTGAGAACTTCCTCATTCCTTAGTTCTAGAGTCAAGGAACCCTTTATGCACATTGTTTCATTGTGTCAAATTTTAGCTGTGTGCAAAACCTGTTCTTTTTTTTTTTCTTAGTAGATGTAGAAAATCTAGGTAGCAGGTGGCAAGCCTAGATGGCTAGACTCCACTACCCAGGTACAATTAATTGATTAAAGGATGGATTATAACCATAAACAAACGAATTCCGAAGAAATGCGCACCAAAGATCACAATGATATTGGCATCACCTTTTTGCCGATTAACATTTTTTATTAAAATACATAAGCTTTAAAACCTAATATTTGGCTAACATGGGCTTTCTCCTTCAATGTCTATAAAGAGAGGTGAGCAAAATGGTTAATTCTTGAATAAACATTTGGCTGCAGGAATATGTGATTATGTGTGGTCTCTCTTCTAGAGAATTAAAGCAAGCTGATTGCTAAAACCTGTCCTTATGTATGTGTGCACAAGTCCCCTTGAACTAAGCTGACTTCTGAATAGACTGCATTGAAAACTATCAGCATTAATATCCTAACCTTGCCTGGCATTAATTTCCTTGTATAATAGCTGCTAACCTCAATAGGACTCCTTAAGGAATAAATAGCCAATGCACTAGACAGTGCTTCTGTTGATGATAATTTCACTAAAAGGGTAAATATATAGTTCATATTCTTATTCTTTAACTAAAAAACATGGGAGAAATATTAAAGTATATTGAAAGGCCTTTTGAGCTATCTGTTAGAGGGGATAGTAGGCTCAATGGGTAGACTAGATTAAGGATTAGACTGCCCAATTCTGATTTTAATAGGGATAAAAAAGGATCCCAGTGATTTTGAGCTATCTCATCCCAGTAAAACTGTTTTTTTTTATTTAAATCTACTTTAAAAGTTGGAGATATACTTCCATAGCTCTAAAATGTCCTAAATAGGAATTTTCCATTGGAATGTTTCCTTCTATGAAATGCTTTACTGTATTTTAACTTCCTCCACTTGGGAATGTTAAATTGTTTATTTTTTATTTTTTAAATTGGTTTTTCACATTTATCCCATTATGGTATTTAGTTGAAAATCTGAAAAAAAAAGTTTGCACATTGTATGCATTGTTTTTCTGATTTCTGCTGCTTTTTAAAATTGTCTGATGTGCAATTTTTTCCCCCATTTCCTAATCAATTGAACTTTTGCATAGGTCATCCACAGATGTGACTCAACTTTACTTCTTTTCTTAGCCACAGCTAGTGAATATGAAGAATATGGCTGCATTTCTAGTATAACAGAATAACAGAGTTGGAAGGGACCCGGGTGTTCATCTAGTCCAACCCCCTGCTCAGGCAGGAAACCCTATACCATTTCAGACAAATGGTTGTCCAATCTTTTCTTAAAAACCTCCAGTGGTGGAGCACCCAGAACTTATGAAGGAAAGCCATTCCATTGGGTAATTGTTCTCAGGTCAGGAAATTTCTCCTTAGTTCTAGATTGCTTCTCTCCTTAATTAGTTTGCATTCATTGCTTCTTGTCCTGCCTTCAGGGGCTTTGGAGAATAGGTTGACCCCCTCATCTTTATGGCAAACTGGAAAACTGCTATCATGTCACACCTAGTCTTTCTTTTAATTAAACTAGACATACCCAATTCCTCCTTTATATGTTTTAGCTTTCAGTCCCCTAATCATCTTTTTTGCTCTCCTTTGCACTCTGTCTAAGGTCTCAGCATCTTTTTTATATCATGGCAACCAAAACTCTTGAAAAACCACAATGATGCCATTGTTGTGCCCATTATCTATCATCACCATAAATAAATTGAGCACAATGGCCCTGCAAAAACCTGACAGAACATTTATGGTAGACCTCATCTAACACTTTTTCTCCACTTGCAAAAATTCTTACTGATTCATGGAATGTTAATTATTTATCATGATTGTAGTGTACAGTTTTAGCCTAACCTGTGATTTTTAAACAAATCATAGACATATGGCCGATGCTGAAAACTGCCTTATGCTAATTTCCCCTGTGCCCTCAAATTTCCATTCTCAGATTTCAGCCTTCTGCTTTATTTGGTAATATCTACATTTATGAATGTTTAGCTTTAAATATCATTATTCTAATCATTTATACAAAGAAATATCTGGATTCCAAAGCAGAATCCCTATAGTCTGTTAACAGTAATCTCTTCCGCTCTCAAAAAGGCAAGGATTAGAACTTGGAAAATCTAGAGAAAAATGAAATATCCCTCTTTTATGATTTTGTTGAGAATCTCTTTATAGAAATTGGTCCATTTCATAGGCTTAAAATCCAAAGGCATCTTTTCATTGGACCACCTGAAGCAGGTGTCTTAAGGAAATTACATTTCAAATAATTCAGTGTTGATTTACACTTTGCAGGAATTATAGGCAACCCACATTCATTCATTGAGGATTCTAATGTCTTCCTACTTTTTAAAGGCTTATTAACAGAGGCTTCACAATTCCCTGCCTGTTAGTCTTAGTAAATATTCTGAAACCTTTAACTACAAAAATCTTTGAACTGTTGTTTTCAAAAGTAAAGCTTCAGCACCTTAGTTCTTGACAGCAAATTTCTATAGTGGACATAGAATGTCACTGTTTTTATACTAATAAAAATAAAAGCAGTGACATGTTCTACTAGTGTAGAAATAAGTTAACATTTATTCATTAAATTGAAGCGGGCATAGGATGGAGGATATGAGGCTTTAATCATGCTCTTTATTTCCCTCTATCCATTTGTCTCCATGCCACCATTAGCTACATAGGACTATATTGAACAGACTCCATGAAAACCATGTATCAGTCTTCAAAATACAATAATCTCTTTAGTTGGGCTATTCCAATATTTCTCATCTCTTCTCTTCATGTATTCACAAAAAGAGTAATTCCAATTTTGATTTAAATACATACATTTTGGGCATATGAATGAAGTTAAAATATTTTTCCCTAACGAGGTTAGATGTATTGCACCTGGGATGGTAGCAATGAAGTGTTAGTATTTTGTGCATTTTTTTTTTTTTTTGCTGACATTTAGATTTTTTGCAGCCCAGGTATAGTATCCCTTATGAAAGTTGGCTAAAAAAAAATTTGCTTGGATCAATGTTTTCATTATATACTTTTTTAAGCACAATTTATTGATTTTTTATTTGTAAATTGCCCTTGCTAAGGCAGGATGTTCTGATAGCTGAGCAGGAACTGTCACACAGATCTTAATGCAGCTACTAAGTAATTAAATGATAAATGACTTCCTTAATTAACTCTGCTGAACTGAATTTCAAAGAATGCATGCAGAAATTTAAAAAAAATGATATTATTGGATGTTCATAGATTATGTGATAATATTTAATCTGAATAATGGAGTTCATGGATTTTTTTATAAATATCTAGTAAAGGAGTGAATTTGGTTGTAAAAGGGAGACAACATATTATGGTTTATGGAGCTGGGCTAGTATTTACATTTAGTGGGATGATAAAGGAAAGATGGAACCATTAAATTTTCATTGTCTAGCCAAAGAGATGAACTTAACTCTCTAGACAAAAGTTTTATTTACTTACAGGGCAGCTTTGCCTACTGATGCCTGCATATTAAAGTTATTTTAAAGGAATATTTGCACAACAGATTCTTTCTATACACAGACACACAAATAGAAACACTCAAATACACACATGCATATAAATGTAATTGCTTTGCAACTGCAGTACTGGCCTTAGTCTATTGAAAGAGAAAAAATCAAATCCAATTTAAACACCTGTACATAATACAAATTTTTATTAGCGAAACTAATGTAAGTCAGTCTAGCTCTTGGGATTTCTTATCAAGGAAAAGATTGGCATTTAGTTGGCAACAGTGCATGACAATAATTTGTGGATTTATAAGCCATTTTAGGTTCCATGAATTTAGTTAAAGTTTTAATGCCATGAAATACTAGCCACAGCAGTCCCTATCTCTTGCCTTCTAAGATATACCGTATATGTATTGGGATGGGGGAAAATCTATGCAAAAAATAATAATCCATCCCTTGAAATAGTGGAGCTGTGATAACTGAACCACCAAAATACAAAAAACCTCTAGATGTCAGCAGAGAGATACAGAATAAGCCAAACCTCTCTGCCATCTCCTTATCATTCAAATTTTTGCAGCTATTATTATGTAATCACTCTGACTTTTACCAATCTGAAAGAAAATTTCCCTTAAAAATAACTTTTATTATATGTGATGTTAATAATTACATGATAATTAATTTGATAACTGAATCTATAACTATATGGACATTATGCTCATTATCAACATTCCCTCTCTTCCATTTTCAAGGCAAAAGGAGTTTTGCTTTCAGAATATGCAATATATAAGACTTTTTATTTATAACCATTCTAATTAGTTGTACTAAAATTTCTGGATTATCTAGAAATATAATAGGTATTTATGAAAATAACTCTTCCTCCTCCTCCTCCTCCTCCTCCTCCTCCTCCTCCTCCTCCTCCCCTCCTCCTCCTCCTCTTCTTCTTCTTCTTCTTCTTCTTCTTCTTCTTCTTCTTCTTCTTCTTCTTCTTCTTCTTCTTCTTCTTCTTCTTCTTCTTCTTCTTCTTCTTCTTCTCCTCTTCTCCTCCTCCTCCTCCTCCTTTCTCCTCCTCCTCCTCCTCCATCCATCCTATCATGATATCATAACACAAGTTCATTTATTCCATACTTGTGTCATAACATGCAAACAAGTAGGGAAGATGTGGAGTTTGCATTTCAATGTCATGAGGTTAAAATCTGGGACAAATGGCTAGTGCCTAAATAAGGTAATGGATGCTAAGAATCTGATTCCAATGACCCACAACTAGAAGATGTAATAATGAACAGATAGGATTGATCCTTGGAAGTACTTGGAGTCAGTAAGAAAATTGGATTTTTTATTTTATTTTAAGACACTTAGAGTCATTGGGAATTATGCAACATATACATTAAATATATCAATAAAGTCCTCCAACAAAGGTGGGAGGGAATGTTGGTTCCAAATATAGGAGACAAAACTTTCAAGGACAATGTAAAAACATGTGAAATGTTTGGTGGACAGACAGATAGATAGTGCTTTAGTCTGGGGACATGACTAGAAAAAAGATTTAAAAAGGAAAAGGTTAGCATATAGCCTAAGGAGATAAAATGAATATGAAGCAGCATATCAAACATGAGAAAAGCTACTGATAATTTAGCAGCAAATGAAAAGGAAAAATCACAAGGCCAGTTTGCAAGTAGCAAAGAATTCATGACTTTTGTTTCGTACCTTCTTCTCAAGGAGAGAAGCAACCTAGAACTAAGGAGAAACTTCCTGACAGTGAGAACAATTAATCAGTGGAACAGCCTGCCTCCAGAAGCAGTAAATGCTCAAATTTTTAAGAAGAGACTGGACAGCCATTTGTCCGAAATGGTGTAGGGTTTCCTGCCTGAGCAGGGGGTTGGACTAGATGACCTCCAAGGTCCCTTCCAACTTTACTACTATTACTATTACCTACCTGTATCTCCATATAATTATTTTTTTTTCTGATGCCAGTAGTAAGGCGGCATTTTTTTCTCTGCTCATAACTACAGGTTTTCTTACTGGATGTTAAAGAAGGGAAGAAATTTCTCCTTAGAGACCTTACCCCTTGTTGGAGATTTGGCAGCAGGCTATAGTTAAACTCCATATCAATTTAACTATACAATATATCTATATTGAGAGATCTATGGATCCCCAAACATGAGTTACAGTTTTTAGACTCTTTTTCAGACTGAACATCCTAAGTTCCTTCAGACGGTTCCTAATAGGCATGTCCTCATCTTTATTGCATTATATGAATATGTTCTAAACTGGCAATGTCCTGAAAATAAGGTATCCAGAATAATGCACAGTACTCTTATCTATAATCTCACCAATGAAGAAAAAAGGGAAATAAAGACTTCATATGTGTGTGATGTACAAATATCTAGAAAGCTTTATGTTCTTCTGTTTCAGTTTGAAACTGCCTTTTTTCAAAAACCAGCATGAAAATTAGGAAAGAAAAAAGAAGCTTCACCAATCTCAGTGTAAAGTTCTCATAACCAAACAAACTAATTAACTTTCTCAACTGATAATTTTATTGAGGGAGAGAGCAAAGTAGGAAAAAATGAAATTTAACCAATATTTCCTTTCTCCCCTCTTTGCTTATTGTGTTGCTTTCATATCATAAACTCTTTAAGTTACAGGAAATAATAATAACTAAAACAATAATAGTTGAAGTAGTCATGTACAAAATTCCAAACAATGTAACAGTTGGGAATGGATTGCTAGATTTCATGATTAATTATGTTCTATAATTTTGCCATAATGCAGAACAATCCAGGACTCATGCTAACCAGATCTAGTTTTAAAAGAACATTTCTTAAGGCATACAAAAAAACACAGGCTATATGAAGCCAAATCAGATCTTAATTTTGCCACCAATCTCAGTATATATACAAAAAATAAAATTAAGGGAAGACTGGAATAGGTTTCTCTTTAGCTAATGATATATTTAGGTGTGTTTTTTAATATGACTTTTTTTGTATTTTAACTAAAACACTAGAAGGCAGGTCTTTATCATTCCCCAGATGGCACCAGGGGTCTGTTACAACAGCATTTATGCAGAAACACCTTAATAATTTGCTTCAATTGTTTGGAAAAGAGCTTAATCTGAGAATTCATCAAAATCATTCATTTAAATTCACAGGTCATTGACATAATCACATATGATACCAGATCTCTTTTATTACTGAAATGGCACTAGACAGAAAGTATATGGCATCCATTTTTATATGTATCAATTTTCTAAGTTCAAGTTCAGCCTTCGATGAATGATATTATTCTATTTTCCACTGATATACTCTACGGTATATACTATAACAAGAACAACAATATTTTGCTTATTCAATTAGTTATTGTCAAGTCTGCTTGACTGAATTCATACTCTATTGCATAAAATTTCTAGATTACCCACAAGAGCAGAGTGAACATTGGAATCACATGGTCAAAGTTTCCACTTGCATGAGAAGAAGACAAGCAGGATCAAAGTTCTGTAATCAAAATTGTCAATATTTCTTCTGTCCTAATGTTATAATAGAAAACAATGTTCAACATCAGGATCTACTGTCACTGAACAAGAAATGGCTTCCCCAAAAGTCTGTTTCTATTTACAATAAAAATGAGAAGATCAGTCCACTGAATATTCTTTTACAGAAAGCCCAAATCAAAAATAGTCACAGGTTATGGAAAGGCAACAATGTTCCTCTGGTTGTATTGAATCTTGCTAAAACCTTGTCAACATTGAAAAGGGTTGGATTCCACAGTTCTATGATTCTGTGATTCTTTGCAGATAATAAATAATATTTATGAACTGGGATTCCTCCTTCAAATACCAAGGCATAATGTTCCAGCCCTGGGAATGTATCATGAACAAATTAAATTAAATCTATGTCTGGAAAGTCTAATAACAGTACTAAGGCCATATTTAGCTTCTTTTGCATCAAATGAGAACAGAACATAAAGTATCGGTTGCCATATTTTTTTTAAACTAAATTTACAGGGCATAGACAATGTGAACTTGTATGGAATATAAGTCAATGGTCTAGATGCTGAAAAATTAATTCTGAACAGTTATTTTTGGACCGGGATGACAGGAAAGAATGGCACCCAATATTTCAAAGATCCAGTCTCACAAGTTGGTTCAGAACTATATCAGAGTCAATGCTTCTGAAAGCTACCAAAAATCCTATAAAACATGCAGAGCCATATTCCCACATCAAATTTCTGGCATAGGGTATCCACCAAGATGATAAAATTGTTTCAGTGACCAGATATTGACTGAGATAATAAATAACAATCAAGTGCTGTGAGATCACCACTTTTGAGCCATATTTTGTAATAATATAACATTTGAAACTGATTAAGAATTATCAATTCTTGGGTCAAGGAAATAATTTTTCAATAGACATCTTATTCAAGTCTCTTTTAAGCAACTCAGAACATATCCTTTGCACAAAGAGACCTTAATCACTTGTATTAACCATTGACAGATTTTATCTTCCTGGGCTCCAAGATCACCACAGATGGGAACTGCAGCCAAAAAATTAAAAGATGCTTGCTCCTGGGGAGGAAAGCTATGGCAAATCTAGAGAGCATATTAAAAACCAGAGACATCATCCTGCCAACAAAATTATGTATAGTCAAGGCCATGGTTTTCCCAGTTGCAATGCATGGCTGTGAAAGTTGGTCCATAAGAAAGGCTGAATACAAAAGAATTGAGGCCTTTGAACTATGGTGCTGGAGAAGAGTCCTGCGAGTCCCCTGGACTGCAAGGCGATCAAACTGGTCAGTCCTAGAGGAGATCAACCCTGACTGCTCTTTAGAAGACCAGATCCTGAAGCTGAAACTCAAGTACTTTGGCCACCTAAAGAGAAGGAAGGACTCACTGGAGAAGAGCCTAATGCTGGGAAAGATTGAGGGCAATAGAAGAAGGGGATGACAGAGAATGAGATGGCTGAAGCAGGAGGTGTGAGCTTAAATGGACTCCAGAAGATGGTAGAGGACAGGAAGACCTGGAGAAACGTTATCCATGGGGTCGTGATGGGTCGGACATGACTTCGCAACTAACAACAATTAATCATAGGCACAATCCTGTCTTGATCAATTTAATAAGTCAGGAAGTTGGTAACAGTTTTCATATCTTCACAAACTCTGTCCATATTCTTGAAATATACAAGAGGAAAAGAATCCAATCTTAATAGCCAAAATTACATCTAGCAGTGTTCATAGCCAACAATAGTGAAGCTAAATTGATCTTCAATCAAATACATCCCTTAAGTTGTTTAACTTGCATTCTCTGTACTCTAATAAATCTAAGGGGATGATTTGTCAGTGCAGGAAGAAAGAAGGTGCTTAAAAGTGATTGTGTAGGTTATTCCTGGACTTTGTCCATATGCTACAGGTAAACCAGAAAATCAACAATAATTCCGGTACGCAATGTTGGATATTTCAAAGCATATTACAATATAATACCTCTTGATTGATCAAATTTTAACATTTTACTCACCCAGCAGAAATTTGTCTCATGCATTCAACTGCATTCATAGGATGATTTCTTATGGGCCAATGCTTATCATGGAAGACAGGAAATCATGACGGACTATTTCATGTCCAAGAATATCCCATTTATCTCAGGAAGACTGCTAGGCAATAGCATGCAAAAACAGCGTATGAGCTTATAATGGACTGCCAGATTAAACATCATATCAATAAAATGACCATTTCCCTGCCTTTCTTTCCTGGCCTGCTATGCCATGAAGTATCTATGGAGATAGAGTTGGGATTTTTCTTCTTCAGTCAGCAATCTCACATATCATATTTATTTATGTATCCTACCTTTATTATTTTTATAAATCACACGAGGCAGTGAACATATCCAACACACCTTCCTCCTTCTATTGTCCCCATAACAACAACCCTGTGAAGTGAGTTGGGCTGAAAGAGAGTGACTGGCCCAAGGTCAACCAACTGACTTTCATGGCTAAGGTGGGACTAGAAGTCAGCCTTCTGCTTCTTAGCCTAGTGCCTTAATCACTAGATCAAACTTGTCTTTCATGACTGACAAGATTAGGAACTTCATCTAGGATATCATAGTGCTGTTTCAGAAAATTTCTCTGACCATGAGGCCCCATGGGAAGTATGTCAAGATCTTGACCCAATATTTTCCTGACAATCAAGCAGCACACTCAGTGTCTCTGTTCTAGACTTACTAGATTCTGACCTCAACCAGAAAGCTGCTTTCACGGTCCTTGAGAATTCTGTCTAAGGCAGTGTTTCTCAACCTTGACAATTTTAAGGCATGTGGACTTCAACTCCCAGAATTCCACAGCCAGCAACGCTGGCTGTGGAATTCTGGGAGTTGAAGTCCACATACCTTAAAATTGTCAAGGTTGAGAAACACTGGTCTAAGGGTAGAAAATGAAAGATGAAGAATTGTAAGAATCCTAGATTATGCTGAAAAATATCTGAACCAGGCAGAACTCCTCAGGAGTAGGGCTTTCTACTAGTGACAGAAAGATTCTGGTACTTGGGAAATTTGGGCATGGCAAAATGACTGAGAAAACATTGATCCATGAAGATCATCCTTGATTCTTGGTTAAATAGCATCTTTGCTACAGAAAACAGCTGGCATTTTACATTAGCCTGTCTCTGGACTTCTCAATTTGTTTACATCTTTGTTTACTTCCTCAGTTTGCTGGTTGTACTAAATAGAATTGGATTTATGACTATAAATTAGTCTCATAGATTTTTTACAGCAATAAACCAGATCACAAACTAGCATTCTTTCAGGCAGGATACATAATTAAATCCTGGATAATAGATGCCTTACTAACAATTGTCTTGGCAGTGAGAGCAGGATTTTTAGCTTGGAGGGCTACCATGTCTGTTGCCTTGATATCCATGGTATGGCTATGATCTGAAAAGGAATGAGGGCAGATGTCATCAAGAGGTTTTTTTTGTGTGTGTGTGCCTTATTTTTCTTTGCTATTTTTTTTCCTATTCCCTTCTCTCCCCATTCTCCTCATGTATCTCTGAACATCAGGCTTTAACCACCAAATATCCCATATTCCTCCTATCCTGTTATTTACTTATACACACCAAACTAAAATTAAACTTCACTTATCTCATGCTAAGGTACTGTAAAGAGATAACTGCTTTTGGAGCTACCCACCATGGCGATGTCACCACCAGGCTAATACCCTTTTTAAGCCTGAATCCTGGGTATATAGTTTCTGCCAAAAACGTACAATGAAAGACCAAATATACTACCCATTCAAGGAAGCTCTTTTCTGCATGTGGCAATCAGACAGGCAACCAGCTACAGTAGATAGAGAACTTCTTTCTCATTGGTTTCTGGGCTAAATTATGGTCTTCTACTTATTCTGTATTCACAGGAAATATTGTTGCAGTTGAATATAAGTGGCTTGACTGAAGGAAACTAAGCTAGGCTGATTTTATCAATCTTATTTCTGTAAACCTTTTCACATATAACTAGGCTAATGTAGCTTTATGCCATAATGAAATATTAGTGATGTGTCAGGCTAAAAAAGGCAACTTTTTTATTCTAAAACAAGGAGGGCAATTGAAAACTGAAAACTAAGCAATAAAGCCAAAGGGGTTTCTCTAATAATTCCTCTGTTCAACTTTTCTAAATAGAACTGTGTGTCATAATACACTACTTAAAAAGTTTTGTTTCTTTTACTGAATCTTTGGGATTCACTGGCATTCTATAGACACTTCCAAATTGAACTATGACATTTGATTACATTATAAACAACTAGTTGAATTAATACATTGCAACAGAAATTAAAGTTGTAGAAGTAATGCTGGCATTAAGAAGAGTTATTACACCTATAAATTCCCTGAGCAATTTTTGTAGTTATTTCAAAGCATGTTTGGAGTTCCTTCAAGATATTTTTTTAATACTTACTTTGAAGCTCATTTTCAAACTTTACTTTAAATGTTATGTTGAAAGAAAACTTGGACAGCAATGGGTGTGACCAAAAATCAGTATTAATTTGACCAATATTCTTAATATCTTTCCCCACTGTAGAGATGAAGCATTATCCATTTGAATTATTCCAGAAGCTTACACCATTCAGAAGTTACTCCATTATGTTTATGCTATGGCATGTTTGTGCTGTACCTCATTTCATTGCACGCAAATGCCTTCATTACAGCTACTGTGGTGGGAATATTCTTTCACTTTCATTTATAGGTCATAGCCTTCCATGGCAGCACCAATGGGCTGCTGCCCTGTTTGGAGAGGTCATCCCATGGTGAACCATTGAACCTTTTATTTTTTGTCTTAGTTGGTTTGTTCACTTGCTTCTTTGGCCCATCATTAGAACATTTATTTGCTTGTTGAATTGTACTTCTATGATCTCAGAAACAAAGAACAAATATTATTATTATGGTTCACTCCACAATCAGCCAGATGTTTAGGTTACACATATTTATCTGTTAATTGAGTCCTTCCCAAGGACCCAGCATAGACAGATGTATTTGATGGTGTTAGTGGTATGTAAGGTAGTCTGAATAAAGCTGCCTTTTGCAATTGACTGATAGTGAATTTGTCAATGTCAGTGGTCGTCAAGTGGTGCTCCAGTTGTTTTGGGACTGTACCCAAGGCACTTATTACTATCCTTGCTTGCCTTTGCCACAGTCATTCTATTTCTTTTTGCAGGTCTTTGTATTTTGTTATCTTTTCCAGTTCCTTCTCTTCTGTTCCGTTGTCTCCAGAGACTACCACATCCACTATCTAATTTTGTTTGTCTTTCTTATCAACATTTGTTAAGTCTAGGAACTTTCTCTTATAATACACTGATTTATACTGTATAATGTTAGTGACTAGCACTAGACTTTTATGAACTGTTCCATTTTAAAGTATTGTTACTGAGGTCGGGGGTAGCAATATGACACTGTTGCTTGCAATATTAATCTTCAGTTGCCATTCTTGCAACCAACCATGCAACTTATCTTAGATAACAAATCAGCTCTTATAAGAACTGTGCTAAACTCCACATTCCAAGGGCAGAAAATTCTCTGTTCCATAGAATATGCCTTCCAATGTTCCAGTCCAACCAGCTCAAAAGCAATCCTTCTAGAAGAGATTCTCAAAACAAGTTCCAGGTGTGGTTCAGTCCTAAAAGCAAATTAGCATTTAAAATAGTCAAAACAAATTCTATTTCATACATCATTTAGGAGGTTTTATAATTCTGTTAATTTCCGGGGCAGACAACATATCTTCTTCAGATGTTGTTGAAATTCAGTTCCAATTATTCATTGTCATTTTTTTTCAAAAATGTCCTAACTGCTTGAACTTATGAATTCCTTTCCTGAAGGTTGCAATATAAAGACATGGACACAAGGAAAAAAAATGTATAGGGAGTGAAAAATAGACAAAAAATGTTATCTGAAACATCTGCTTTTAAAATTCTTATGTTTTCATGATGTTAATTTGAGAGAAACTCTCCCAGCAACTTTTTTCTTTACTATTTGTTACTTTCAAAATAATGTTATATAAAAAGAGGGGTAACACAGCTCTCAGATATGCCTATTTTTTAATAACTCCCAACATTAAAAAAAAGCCTAGATCACCCCAGTGATAGGGTTCTAAAGATGAACTACAAGTGCTGAACTGTTGCTTTGAATTTTGTAGGCCAAATCTAGAATCTTTAGAACAATTTTCCTAGTATATTTCTGCATAAAAATGTTGGACTGGAAGATGCAATTGTAAAATAACCTTTATTGTCATTTTTCTGTGTACACAATGGCATATATTAAAAATAAATTCTGATGCATGCTCTCTCTATACAAACACACAGAGACAGAGATATGTAAATATGAGTCTTGAGAGTTAACAAGGTTGATACTAAATGGTACAAAGCTATTACAAAATCTAGTTATTCTGCTTCTGATACCATAAAGCCTCCTCCCAGAAGGTAACAAAGAAAACTGGTCATGGAGATGATGTGTAGCATCCCTGGTCAAGCATCACTTATATGACGTGTAGAATGTGACATCAAGTCCTGAAATGGATTTGCAAAGTTGGTGAAAGGATTATTAGGATTCTTCTGAGAAATGCTAGAGATGCAGAAGAAGATTCCTACTGTCTTTCCTTATCAGCATTTGTAGTTACAAAGTGGGAATTCCACAGCTGACCTTTTGTTTAGGAGAAATATAATATAATATGTCTTCCTAATGTCAATCCATAGGAAATGTATAAGGACTCTGATCTTAATAAGCAGTTCATCTCTTGTACAAAAGACTGAAAGGACACACACAGAGTGACATACACACATACACACATAATCCTTACTTCAGTGACAAAATTGTATCAGACATCCAACAGAGGACAAGTACACGAAAAGCTGAACAGCATCTGGTCCAAACATGACCCACACCTTCAGGCCAAAGAAATTAACAGCAGTGTATGAACACCTAGCAAAAACAGATGAATAAGCTGCTAGCAGTAGGATCCCAACAGACTGTTAATAGATGGTCTGGTGAATGTCAATGTTAGTGTCCTGGACAAAACCCAGGAGTACATTAGTAAGATGGCATCCAAAGTCCTGGAGAGAAGGAAGTGAACTTCCAATAATCTTTTCTGCCATTCTCATTGCTCTCTACACAATTGGAATTATGATTCATGCTCTTCATTTGTAGTCTAACTATTCCCACAGAGTTGATATGAGGATAAAGAGGTTGGTAGGAGGCAGGTGAAAGAGATAAACCCAATCATAACTTTCTTAGAGAAAGGAGGCATGCACTTTTTAGAAGGATTTTTCTGGCATGACAAATTTGATCCTTCTGGCAAAATTTCCTTTTCAGCTGAGCGTAGCAGAGCACACCAGGAAGGTGATGACTGACAATGTGAATTCAGCCTGCCTGGCTTTTGTATTGCAAAGCAGACAAGCTTTTGTTCCCATTAAAATGTTGTTCCTACCTAGTTTGAGATACTGACATGTTCATTATTTGCATATCCATAGCTATAGATAGTAAAAAAGAGCTATGGAAAGATAGAGAGAGGACTTTATTTCTTGTAGAATGAAGAAAAAAATACCAACAATGTTCTTTTAAAACAGAAAGCTATAACTGCAAAATGTCTTTTTTAGTTACTGGTTTAAAATATTGGGCTTATTATACTGTACAAGCAATCACAATGATTTATTATATATAGCCACATACACTGAATATACAATACCAACTCTTTTTGATTGAATAATCACACTAGTTGCTATTAGCTGGAGCTAGCAATATTGAAAACCTGCATTGGATTAGTTTGTTTATGTTCACATTAATAAGATAGATAGACATAGATGCCTTCAACTAGTTTTGATTGATTGATTATGCACCAAACCCTAATCCTAAGCAATCAGGTGGATAGATTTTCTCCATGAGGGTTTGTCCTGTTTTTAAGGTCTTCCAATACTCAGCATCAGTGTAACTTGAGTCAATCCACTGGTAATTCTTTTCTTATCTTTCCTTTCCTCAGCACTGGAATTCTTTTCCAGAGAGCTGTAATGTATCTGAAGTAGGACAATTTGAGCCTGGCCATCTGTGTCTCAAGTGAGAACTCTGGGTTGATTTGCTCAATGATCCATTTGTTTATTTTCATCCATTTCAAGGGCTTCATGTCTGTTCTATTAAGTGCTAGTCTGTGATGTACTTCTTGACTGCTTGCTTCTTTGCTGTTGATTATTGATCTTAAAGGACAGAAGCTATCCATCACTTTGATAGAAAGGCTTTTAAAATAATACATGTGTTTACATCAGGAGTGGCAACTCGAATGCATAGTCTACAAAGAGCTCTCAGTAGATTGCATCTATTTTGTAACCCCACCCCCAAAGGAATGAACTGAAAAGACAGATAATTGAGCAGCAAGTATCCACCACTCTTATTTTTTTTTAATCAAAATACTCCCATGTGTTCCCTAAGTCTCTGCAAAGTTTTGGTACAAATTTCACCCCCCTTTAAAATAATTCCCTCAACACACAAAAGGCAAAACAATATTGATCCTATTCACCCCAATGATATTGTATCTGAACATCTCTAGTCAAGTCCTCTGTGATTCTCAGAGATTGGACTAATAAATAAAATAAGAAATCTGGAAACAGGGAAGACACAAATCAGTACCCTAATTTGGTCATTGATCAACAAGTCAGATGTAAAGACCAGTTCTTTTTGCAAGTTTTTCTCCTGACATTACTGAGAAATGCAGGAACCAATGTATTTGCACCTACTGTATCTATGTGCACATGTTCCTATTTATGTCAAATAGACACTACTGAATTATTCCTCTGGAGAGATTTTAAAGCACACACAAGACTGTGCCTCATTCCTTTTCATTTCCTGAACCAAATAAGCAGCTGAATTTTAATTCAACACTGGTCACTGGCCAGAGTCCTTTATCAAAGCCATGATAGCTGTGATACAGGATAGCTTAGGGCATGCCATCACTGCCTTCTAACAGATAGTTGCCATTCCCTGCCTTGCAGTAGCTTCTTTAAAATATATTTGTGTTTCTCAGAACCCTCACCAATCACCAAATTGGATTTGCACAATTCTGAGACAGAATATAGCCAAATGTTCTAAAAAAAAGTTTAATTGTCCAAATTCTCTCCTGCAAAATTATGAAAATATAGAAAAGACTCACTTACTGGTTAGGAATAGAATTCTATTTTTTTTGTTGTTGTTGTTGACCACAGTTTCCGTAAAAATATTCAACATGGCTTCCACTCACCCAAATCTCACTCAGATCTGCCTTAAAAGACAAGACAAGACTAAGGCAGAATACAGAAAGCAGATGTGAATATAGAAAGCCAATGGATATGAATAAGCAGAGAATTTGCAGGATTTGTTGGACTTTTTTATTTTTTACTCTTTTTTTGCAATATTGAAGGCATGCCAATAGCCCCATTATTTTGACTATTTATCACTCAAAATAATTGTATTAACAGATCTCTTCCAGAGATAACTATTGGTTAGTTTAAGTCTAGGAATAATTTTCTGCTTCTGTTTCCCTATCAAGAATTCTTCCCTGTGGGAATTAATTTCATATGCTTGGCTGTTTTGCTTACAGAATAAATAATGTTGCTGTTGAATAGAGATATAAAATCAGAGATTCAATGTTTTAGTGAACTGCCCTTCTCCCCCCCCCCCCCCGCAAATTTAGAAACCAGGTTAAAGCTGGGCAAATAATTTATTAACTTCAGATCTTATTGCTTGGTTTTGAGGAAAAGCAAGGGATCCCAAAGCTATTTTGTTTCATTATGATTGAACTGGCAGTGTGCTGCAGATGCCAAGAAAGCCAATGGAGTCCAAGGCCGCATCAACAGAGGGATAGCATCAAGAACATGAGCAGTGATAGTAGTGTTCTATACTACACTAGTGAGCCTTCATTTGGAATACTGCATCCAGTTCTGGTCACCAAGATGCTCTAGAAAGAGTATAGAAAAGAACAACAATAATAAGGGACTTGAAAGCTAAACTGTGTGATGAATGGTTAGGAAACTAAGTATGTCTAGTTTACTGAAGAGAAGGATTAGCTGTCATCCAGTACTTGATGGACTGTCACAAGGAAGATAGGGTCAACTTATTCTCCAAAGCACCTGATGGCAGGACAAGAAAAAACAGCTGGAAGATGATCAAGGAGAGATCCAACCTAGAATTAAAGACAAATTTCTTGACAATGAGAATAAACAGTAACTTGCCTCCAAAAGTTATAGGTGCATCATCACTGGAGGTTTTCAAAGGCGACTGGGCAACCATTTGTCTGGAATGGTATAGGATCTCCTGCTTGAGAAGGGTTGGACTAGAAGACCTCTAAGGTCCCTTCCAACCCTGTTCTTCTATCTTTTGTTTCTGTATCTCTGCATACCAAATTACTTATAACTATGTTGGTTTAGGAAGGTGGTCTCCATTTCATTGCAGCTGATTCATATCAGCACATATGAATCCTAGAAGGTGCTTTAGAAAACTACAAAATCAGAATGAAAATATGGTAGGGTCAATATTTATTTTTCAGCATGGCTACCAAACACTCAAGACCAAAAGGAAAGTCAGAAAAGGATGGCCTTGGAGGAAAAAAAAAGGGAAGTCAGGAAAGAATATTTCCCATAACCTACTTTAACCAGTCTGTCAAAATGAGATATTTTAGAAAAACATTCTGACAAACTCCAACAATGGCTCAGAGCAACACAGTGTTTCTAACTGTATTTTAAAATTAAAATATAGCTGCATGATCTAATTAGCTGAAGCCTCTTGGATAGTAAATCATCTGATGAAGGCTGCATATTTTGAGAGTTAAGTGCAGGCAATGCAGCCCAATTGTTTGATGACATCATAAATCTTATTTGTGAGAAATCACTCTCATTATCCTAAGAGGAACATTGTTTGGCTATTAGTTAGCACAATGGCTTGCATTTTATTTATTTTATTTTACTCTCATTGATGTGAAGGTGAATAGATTTGATTCACATCATCAAGTTGGACAGATTCATTGTTCTGGAAAAAGCAAACAAGATTACTGTTTGAGGTATACTTATATGCTCAATGGCAAGAAGGAATGATCCTTAAAGCCAGAGGGAAGCCAGCCAACAAATAATCTTGGCTGAATGTCTCCTTTCAAGATGTTTCCCAAACCACTGAACAGTTTCTGTGAAGGTTCAGAATCACATTTCAAATACTCTCCCACTGCATTCTGCTACAGCAGGGGTGTCAAACTGCCGGCCAGCCGGGTGGATGCATCATAGCAAAACTGCGCCTACTTCATTGCCAGCAATGGCAAAAAAGTCACAATACATCGTGACACGTCACGTGATGTTGCGAGTTTGACACCCCTGTGCTACAGTATTTCCTATGGACACCAGTTCACTTAGTGGCTATTCAAAGTTGCAATGGCGCTGAAAAAAAATGACCTATGACCATTTTTCACACTTACGACCGTTGTAGTATCCCCATGGTCATGTGATCAAAATTCAAACACTTGGGAACTGGCTCACATTTATGACTGTTGCATTGCCCTGGACTCATGTGATCCCCTTTTGCAACTTTCTGACAAGCAAAATCAATGGGAAAACCAGATTCACTTAACAATCGTGTTACTAATTAAACAACTGCAATGATTCACTTAACAACTGTGACAAGAAAGGTCATAAAATGGGGGCAAATTCTCTTAACAAATATTTCACTTACCAACAAAAATGTTGGGCTCAATTGAGGTTGTAAGTTGAGGACCACCTGTATGCACAAAAGCTATAATGGATCAAAAGAAATACAACAGTTATTTGGTATTTTTTATTCTAAGGTACAGACATCAACATAACTACATATACAATATGTCTGTATCTAGATATTGGCAGCTATTCTCACCATGAGTTAAAGTATATGAAAACATTATGACATATAAGGAACATAATATTCAGAGAAAGAGTTTTGATTAATTAGCAATAAATGTATTTAGTTAAAATGTTATTCTTGGGTAATCATAAATTATCAAGCAATAATTGATCTTGTGATATTTTTTCCTTAGGCTAATTACTAATATTTTGTTCCGAGCCAAATATCTCTGGCTGTCAAGAACTGTTGCGGCCTTTGGATCTGATCTGAAAGCATTATGTTTTTGCCCTGAAATGTTTTGATTGTGAATAAGACATAGTTAATTTTGCTGCCTTTCTTGCAGATACTAAAATAGTATTTCTGCAAACTGAATTAGGAGGGGATTTGTTGTTTTTTATTATGGTTTGTTTGTTAGTTTTAAAAGCTTCCTGGCAAAAACTGTTTTTTTCCCAGATAATCAGCCTAAACAAGTGATATTGAATGGCACCTGAACACCAACACAAAATTAATTATTCACATCTGTGCAAATGCATCACAACATGCACATTTTAAATACAATTCCAATCTGGGAAATTAAATAAATTTAATCCACTAAATTAAAGTTAGCAGGTATTTGGGAGATAATTACATTACCCAATTACTCTATCATAAAAGGTCTTCCCTATTGATCAGTAGATTGTATTTTGTGTTTTAACTTTGTCTTGAACCAAATAATATATTTATATATAAAAATAGATTGATCAAACCTTAAAATGAGAGACCTATGAAGATGATAGCCAACATTCCAGAAAATAGGCTCAATATACAGAAGGACCTTGACAGGCTTGAACACTGGGCCCTATCTAACAAAATGAAATTCAATGGTAAGAAAAGTAAGGTTCTGCATTTAGGCAATCAAAAATCAAAAATCAAAATGCACAGGTATATAATAGGTGGTACCTGGCTCAGTACTAGTAACTGTGACAGGGATTTTGGAGTCTTAATGGACAATCACTTAACTATGAGCCAGCAGTGTGCTGTAGCTGCCAAAAAAACCCAACACAGTCCTAAGCTGCGTTAAGAGAAGGATAGAATCAAAGTCACATGAAGTGTTAGTATCACTTTATAATGCCTTGATGAGACCATCCTTGGAATATTGCATCCAGTTTTGGCTGTCACAATATAAATGTCATAATATAAAAAAGATGTTGAGACTCTAGAAAGAGTACAGAGAAGAGTAATGAAGAAGATTAAGGGTATGACATGATAGCAGTGTTCCAATATCTAAGGGGCAAAGAAGAAAGAAGAGAGAATCAACCTATTTTCCAAAGCACCAGAAGGCAGGACAAGAAACAATGGATGGAAAAATTAATTAAGGAGAGAACCAACTTAGAATTACGGACAAATCTCCTGACAGATAGAACAATTAATCAGTTGAATGATTTGCCTCCAGATTTTATGGGAGCTCCAACACTGGAAGTTTTTAAGAGGCTGGAGAAACATTTGTCTGAAATGGTATAGGGTTTCCTGCCTGAGCAGGGGGTTGGACTAGAAGAACTTCAAGGTCATTTCCAACTATGTTATTCTCTTATTTTCAGTGAGCAGGCTGATTCCTTTGGGAAAAGCCTCATCCAAATCATCTCCATCTGCACTTTTGTATTTTATCCTCATTTGGAAGTGATTCACTATATCTCTCAGATCTGTATAGCAAGATTGGCAGGATAAATTTTCATCTTTGTTTTCATTAATATGTTCTGTTTCCTTTGTAGACATGTTTCCTTCATTTTCTCTGAGATGGATGGCCATACACATTTTTAAATAAATATAAATATTTTAAACTTAAAACAAAATCAAAAATAAATGTATCAATACAAATGTGGCCTCATCACTCCTAACACAGCATGATTGGTCTCTGTGTGTAAACAAATGAGGAAGCCTATTACAGACAAAACAGTAGCAAAACAGACTTATTGAAACTACATGCTGAATATATGTTAGGGAAGCTGACTTGGAAAAATTCAAGTGTGGTTTTAAAATTGGAAGAAGAAATATCAAGAATCTTACTATGCTGATGTCACCACCAAGATAGATGTAGAGGATCTACAACCTCTAAAATAAAATGTCAAGGAGCATTACGGAATAATGAATGAAATAAAATAATGAAATATTGGTCAAATGGGTTGATAGTGAAAATGTGGTCACCACATTCATTACAAGAGGAGAGAGGAGAGAGGAGAGAGGAGAGAGGAGAGGAGAGGAGAGGAGAGGAGAGGAGAGAAGAGAAGAGAAGAGAAGAGAAGAGAAGAGAAGAGAAGAGAAGAGAAGAGAAGAGAAGAGAAGAGAAGAGAAGAGAAGAGAAGATGTTGGCAAACTGCCACTTATAAGATTAGTTTGAGTCAAATATTATTTAAGAATCATTTTGGCTAATTAGTGGCCGTTGCTGTCTGAATTGTAGGCTCCTGCTTATCACTCTAAAGATGAGTTTGTTTTGAAAGCAGATGCACACATTTTGGCAAAGAAATATAGAATTATGCATAATATGATTGACTTGGCAACCAGTAATACAAGGAACTCATTGCCAGTCCAGACCATAAATTCTTGGATTTTGTGATGCTTTCAGATATGAAGGTAAAACCACCAGCATGTAAACATGTCACTTCAAATTAACAGCATGTTGAAAATGTACCCAATAGCATGTAGCCAAAGACCAATATTTTTATTGCTTAATTGCTTCCATAACACTTGAGATATGGTACCCCTCCCCAAGGGAGGTGCTCACTACTGGAGGTGACTGACAGGGTACAAAGACTTTATCCCCATGTCTCTTAGTCCTGTTTTTTTGTATAGTTTTAAAATGTTAATTTACATACTTTTAATATTTTAATTATTATTTTTCTATTTGTATTCATAATCTGTTAAGGAGTCACCTCATAGGTGAGATGGACAGCATAATATAAAATAGAATGAATAAAATAGCATTTCTTATCCTTCTCATCTCACAGATGTGCTGCAGTCTTTTAAAAAAAATGAAATAAACTGAGAGTAAAGTTAATGGATTTGTTCTTGTTGTTGATTTGCTTTAATAATTCACATGTTATAATGAAGAACTCTGTAGAATTGGATATTTTGAGGGTAAAAACAACTCCATGAGAGAACACAACTCAATCATACTAGGATAATAGTAATGAGATAAGTACATACAGTTTAACAGAACATCATTGATGTACTATGAATCACTAACTAAAAATAATTCCAATTCAGCTCTTGATAATGGAACATATGTTCTTATATATTTCAAATCATCATCATCATCATCATCATCAATCTATTTCTTTTATTTCTTCTTTTCCCTTCTCCAACCACTGCATCAGTCTAGCAGAGACTCTAGGGCAGGGGTGTCAAACTGCTGGCCCACAGGCTAGATGTGTCATGCCAAAACCGCGCTCACCCAATTGCTGGCAATGGAAAAAAAGTCTTGATACTCGTGATGCATCACGTGACATTGCGAGTTTGAGACCCCTGCTCTAGGGTCTAGCTTGCCTGAATTATTTAAGTTGGCCAGTAACTTTAACCTTGTTTTAGAAGTTGCCATATTAGCAGCAATCAAATAAGATTCAGTTGCCAGTCTGGTCACCTCTTGTCCATGAAATAGTGAAGATGGGACTTCCAGTTTGACGTCACAGCAAACAGATGCAGGAAGATGGGTCTCCATCTTCCATGTTTGATTTCACCCTAAAAAGGGTCGAAAGTTGCCCTGGAGAGGTGATGAAGAAGGCAGGGACCCTCATTGATCACAGAGGGGCAGCAGCCCTTCTGTTTGATCTGAGGAAGCCCTCCAAACTGGTGTGGGAAAGACTGGCTACATTCGTGTAGCCAGTCAGAAGCTGCTGACAACCAAAGGAAATAAGCACTAATGAGCAACTTTTTAGCAACAAGGATGAACTGGCAGAGACTCTATCCTCTCTTTATAACTTTAAAACTTTTTCCTGGAAAAAAATGCCCAAAGCAAAGAATCCTCATCGATGAGAGCGGGAAAGGGAATTTCCACCCATTCCCTCAGGAAAAAAAAAGCAGCTAACTGCTTGGGAGAAAACAGAGAAAATTATAAGATTAATAGTAATAATAATAATAACAATAACAACAACAACAACAACAACAATAATAATAATGACAATAACGTTAAAGTTGGAAGGGACCTTGGAGGTCATAGATATAGCCTTGAAATTTGGGGACTAAAAGTGCTTTTGAGATCTTTTTTTAGAAAAGAGCATTGAAAATCTTGCAATATAAGTTTGAAGCTGGAAGACGGTGTTAATGACATCTAGTGATGAACCACGGAACTACAATTTATTATGCTTAAAGAAATTTGGCCTGAAGCCCAGACTCAGATAAGACTTTGGGTGTCCTTGGAAACTTTCACTGTTGAAGATTGCAGCTGGAGAAGGAAAAAAAAACTCTTGCTTATCTGCATGGCAGAGATGATAAACTATTTTGAAATTGGCCTGCTTGGATTATGAATATAAATACTAACTGACTTTTGGAGTTGTATCTTGGAACTATTCCCCTATAGAAGAGACAGGCATGACTGATCAAGATGATGGATTGTAAACTTTTGACTGATGAATAACTTTTAATTGTTTCTTTTCTCACTGGGCAGGAAGGATATGTTTTTCATTGGACAGAAAAACCTGGACTTTGTTTATATTTGTTTAGGGGAGGCCTAAGGATGGACTAACAAGTTGGCTGGATAATTTGGAGTTCAAATGACAATTGACTGAAACTTTTTAAATCTCAAAATAGATTGGACTATAAAGACCACATACAAAAACAAAATGGATGCTCCACACTTAGTCTTAAATGGTAAAAAAACATCTCTAACATTTGTCTCCAAAACCCCCAGTTTCACATACCAACAAAAAATGTTGATGAATCTCAGAAATAAATTCTTTCTATGTTGAAATCATTACAAGAGACAATTGTTTTAGCTCATGGTGAGACTTAAAATAATGCAAAGGAGATAAAAGAACAACTTTCTAATCTAAACTTACAAATTCAGAAAATGACTACAAAGAAGGAACCAATAACCCAGAAAATAGAAAGAAAATTAGAGGAAGCAGATCCAAAGATGGAGGACCTAAAGGAAGGAATTAACAGACAGACTCAGACAAATGAAGAATTAGAAGATGCAGCGATAATACTGGAAATGGAAAAGATATCTTACTTGTCAAGATCTCAGAACACATTTGAGTATAAGGAAGAAAAGCAGATTGAACAGAAGATAAAGCTGTCAGGAGAATTGTGAAAAATTGGAGAATGAATATAAATGGGCTTAGTGTTCTTCCAAAAATACTTTAATCAAATTGTCTTTCTTACTTTAAACATTATACACAAAAATAGGGGAAGAACTACTTGAGGGCTCAAATGCATTGACTTGGAAAGTTAGTTGGCAAAGGAAGAAAGCCAGAGTAAGACTGAAGAAAATAGAGGTTTTGACCCATTAGATGGGATATTATATTATTAAATAGACATTTGAACATGGCTAAGAGAATAGATAATTGTTAGAAATAAAAGTATTACTATAACTAGAAAGATAGGATATGCAATTAGAATACTATATTGTGGTATGAGAAGGGAAATATGAAAATGCCAACAGGGTCTGAATAAGGGAAAAATTTGGTTACCCAAATATAATTTACTATGAGAAAGTTATAAGTGATAGAGATATTTTGAACATTGATGGGAATTTTTTTTTAAGCAGGAAAAACTGGATACTAATGGAACAAATGGATTTTAAGTGCAAATGCAATTGATATATGTTTTGGCTAGAAAAGATATTATAACCTGACATTATTGATATTATGTATAATAAATACCAGAAAAATGCAATGAAGATTCTATATTTAATTATATATGTATTAACAGTAACAAGAATTGTATTTGCCCAGTGTGGAAAAATCATACCACCAGAAGAAGAGAGGATCAAGGAAGCACTGGATGATGTAGTATTGGAACTAGACTGATAAAGTTAATATGTACCATTGAATTACTAATGGGCCCAGACAACACATTTTTTATTATTTATGATTGTAAAATTAGAAAATTAATAAAATGTTTACCAAAAAAAAGAAATAGTGAAGATAGCATGATCTTAGACTTTGAGTTAGACAGCAAAATGTCTCAAGTTAGTTTTGAATAGTTATTAATTTTTAAAAATTATAAATAATAAGATATATAAATTTGCATTTCTCACATCTTTGGAAAGTGAATGAAAATGCAGGTGGACCAATTTGTTTACTTTTTTTTTTTAATCAGCAAATGGGCAGCTTGGGAGATGGGTAAATTCTAAACATTTGCCAATATATTTGTTTGCCAATATTCTTGTATCATCCTTCTTGTTAAACTGATAAATGTAGTTAGGGACAATTTACAAAATAATAGAATGAGATCTAAGAATCTGGTTAACCAGCAGTATGGCTTGTTTAAAAAGAATAGCATGTATTCTTATTTTTGTTTATTTTATTTGCATACTGCTTTTCCTCTCCAAGAAATACAGAAAATGATACACAGCAAAACATGTCACAACAAAAATACCTTTAAAAAATAAATAAAGAAGTATTCCAGTCCTTAGCAGTAAAAGAATTTAAAAGCATTTTTTGATATGATACTGTTTACCCAGTTTGAAGACCACTTGGTTCTAGAATACAAGTAGTTCTCTATTTATGACCACATCTGAGACCAGAATGTATATTGTTAAGCATAGCAGTGATTAAGTGAATCACACCCAATTTCATGACCTTTTTTTGCTACGATTGTTAAGCAAATCCCTTGCAATTGTTAATAACGTGGTTGTTAAGCAAATCTGTCTTCCCCCATTGACTTTGCTTCTTGGAAGCCATTTGAGAACGTCACAAATGGCAATCACATCACCCCAGATGCTGCAATTATCATAAATACTCTCCAATTGCCAGCCACACAAATTTTGATCATGTGACCACAGGGATGCTCTGATGGTTGTATGTGCAAGTACTGGTTGTATTTTTTTTTTTTTTTTGAGTGCTGTTGTAACTTTGAATGGTTACCAAAGAAGTGGCTATAAGTTGGGGATTACTTGTAGTGTTTACCCTTCAACGGCTTCAGCATATTATCAAGTTGTACATTAATTCAATGTGATTCTCAATTACCTGGTGAAGGGGAATGAAGCCCTTCCTACTATGCAGCTCTACTCAACCATCAAGAGGTGAGGTTTCTTAGTACATTTTTACAGCTTCAGACAAAATAAAATGCTCCTAGACTTTTCTAGAGATTTTAAGAAGAGCTACGGTAATCACAATTCACCTTGCTTCTCCTATTTCCTTGATATTTTCACAGTTAATTTATTCTTCTAGGGACACACCAGATTAATCTGAGAAAAAAGCCATGGCAGTGGGAATAATTAGAGAAGGTGAAAACATGCCACCTCCTCTAAATTGTTTTATTTCTGCTTTTTCATGGAAGGAAACAACCCACAAGATGTGTATATGCAATTTGACACACAGGAGGTGGTGAAATATATTATCTCAAAAACTTTTGGAAACGTTAAAGATTATTTCAATAAATATGTATGATTTTATCCACACCGGGCATCCTCCATCCTCAATTTTTAGTGATCATTGCTTGGATACTAAGTTGTTGTTTTATTGCCAGGAACTGCTAAAATTTTATATTATGAATTATGAAGCTATCCTATCTCCACCCCACCCCCAAAATATAATTTCATATAAACAATACAATTCTTTGAGAACAAAGTCTGCTCCTGTCTTTTCTATAAACACATTCTACACACATTGTTATAGTTCAAGATTTTTGTAGTTGTTCTCAACTCCATAATAGAACTAAGACTGAAGATAAATATCCCTTCTTCTCAGCCTTTTGAATAAATCTTTCTTTATATAACAGCCACCAAAACAGTTTTGGTTTTTTATTTTATTTCAGTTTTTTTAAGATGTTGGTTATTCGGGTTTTCTTCCGCATCAAATTGGAAGTGTCTTGGTGACATTTTGACGAAATGATTGGATGGAGGTGTGTTCTGATTGATTAGGAGCTTGGCTGTGGGGTTGGCTGTGCTCTGATTGGCTGGGGGAGTGTTCTGTTTGGGTGGGGGCTTTGTTGTGCTCAGGTTAGTCTGAGTTGCAGGGGGATGTGAGATGGTGAGCTGCATAGCTATTGTTTGGCTTTGCATTCGTGGTCATGCCTCATCTTCATGGTGGGTGTCAGTTTGCTTCATGTATGGATTGGAGGGGTTTAAAGTGGCTAATGATGCAGCTGTGGTCTGGCTTCTGGTTTGTGGTCATGCCTCATCATCGGTGTAGATTTGGGTTTGCTTTTTGTGTGGACGTGTGGTGGTGTCATCCTGTGTGACTTTCGTGAGTGTGGGTCTGGTGTCATTCTTTGTGTTAGGGATTCATTTGTCAATAAGGGAGGCCCCCACCTAAACAGAACACTCCCCCAACCAATCAGAGCACAGCCAACCCTCCAAGCTCCTAACCAATCAGAACACACCTCCATCCAATCAGAACACAGCCAAGCTCTCATCCAATCAGTTCATACCCCCACTGGCAGTTAAAAGGAAGAAACAGCTACAATCACACATTGCTCCTAGAAGCACGAAGCCAAAAACACCAGCCTGAAGATGACGAATGAGACTTAATGAGATAATTGTCTATGTATGAAAACAAATATAGGGGTCTTTATCCAACTGCAGCATAACAGGAAATTCCAGCTATATATAGGAATAATATACTTTTCTGTAAAAGTGCTACAGATTCTTTTTCTGAGTTCATGAAAACCTAGAGACAATTCTGTATGATATACCTCTGGAACTATGGGGACATGTCTCCTTGCAAGAAACCATATGAGATTTCTTAACAATCTGGCTGTATCTTGTAGGAGTTTCTGAACAGATATCCTAGTAGTTTTCCCAACACTGTAAGCCTAGTCACTGGGAGAACAATCATCTTATGGCATCTGAATGCCTAACAACTGTTGTGTATATTTTCAGACATTTGAGACAACCTTTCAAATGCTTGAATTGGTCTAAGATCCAGAGAGAGAGAAAAAATGAAGCTTTAGAGATGGTCCTGGTGACAAGCACACCACTTGAAAAATGTCAGTGAGGATGATCTCTCTTGCTAGAGAGAGGGGAATTTTCGTTGCTACCACTTTTCTAATTTTATTCAAAATGATGCTTTGTCTTCCATTCATACCTATGTCACTTAATACTTGACAGCCATGAATATTAAGGATTGGACTTTTATTTTGAATATATACTGTATGGAGATGTTGACATTTCAATGATGCTACACTATCACATAGATCAGCCCTAATTTATTCCATTTTCAATAGAATTTGAGCAAAGCTTGAATCAAACAGAGAATATCATAAGCAATAGAGTCCCCATGTTTCATTTTATGTTAAGAGAGGAATGCTCTTAATTAAATAAAGTGGTCCTTTCCTTTCTGAAGATTGATAACTTGTTGGCAAGTCCAGAGAAAAAAAGTTTGTGATGAGTATATTTCTTTTTTATATATAAAGAGAATAAAATCTCCACATTGTCCCTCAGCAGGACACAAATCATAAATATATTACAGTTAAGATAGTTCAGTCCTGTGAAGGTTAAAAAAACCTCAAGTATTAGACATTACAAATAACCAGCCATCTCTGATTATTTAACATGCTGAACTGAAACTGACAAAATTCAGAATTAGTTATTTCATTAGCCCTACTTTGAAAGTTACAATAAGATGTGAATGAGTTCTAAAATTGTTTTTATAATAGAAATTGAGATTAATTACAATTAATTTATATTTTAATTACAGACATATTTACAACCAAGGTCTTCCACCTCTGTTTAAGTTGATTTCCATTATTCTCCTAAGTCCTGCTGTGCCAACTCATTGTGACACAGAGTTGGGATATTCCTGGTAGAGACAAGTGAAGAATGTCAGAAACATATATCAAGTGTATATATATTCCCAACAGGGTCAGCCTATTTCCTTCAGGGAAAGTGGGAAAGTGACCTCTAACTTTGTCTGTCTGATAGTTGGAATGCCAGAATAAAAAAAAAAATGAGAAAATTAACTGATTTGTACTTTTCACATATTATGGTCACTTAATGCTTATTTATGAATAAATACCAGTGTTTTCATTTTATCCAAAAACTAGATTTTGGAAACTTAGATTTTGATAAGCAACTTAATACTACTGCACTGTCCATCACAATATATTTCCCCTTAAGAGGATAGTGTTTATGCACTGATGGATTACAAACTGAATTTCCAGGCAGCTTGGTCCAGTAATGCATTTGCCTTCAGTCTATACATCAATCTCTTAAACTGTCCAGAAATCCAAAAACAATTTACACTATATCATAACTTCTCCCTGAAAATATACTTGATTTGCTTTATTGATGAACTGTTTTATTTCTTACTACAGTAGACAAATATATATTTTCCATGACTATCCAAAACATTGGTGACTTTCAAACAGAAACTGCATATAAATGTGTCATTTGCAATTTCATTTTCCATTTCTTTTTTACTTTGGTGAAAAAAAATCCATGAAAAATGTATATCTGATTCTAAATATGCATAACATTGTAAGGATCGATAATTATAGATGACACAAAAACAGACTTACATGGAGATGACACAAAAACAGATTTACATGGAGCTCAATTCTAGACATGAATTTTTCAATTTTTTAGTTTTTGCTAGTTTACCTTTTTTTAAAAAGAAAACCCTTTGACATAAAATTCTACTCTGAAACAGCATCATCAGATAAGATAGTTAAAGATGGGCTCAATTGTTGCTCTTCACAGCATACATTCATGAATCATAATTGGCTTGATCATGCAGCAATTTTCATATTATTCTGAAGTCACTAAATAATTTTATTTTATCAATTCTAAGAACCTTTGCAGTGCCAGTATGTCATACAATTAAAGATCTAGAGCAATTTGCAAACTGCAAAACAGTATACATAACAGAACTGGAGAGAAGAAAGCTCTGAAAGAGGGAACAGTGAACAATAACAGTGAGTTATTTGCAATTGCTATAGAAGCAGGTCCACGAGTCATAAAAGAGCCAAAGTTACCTACCCCTGTTATAGAGTCTCCAAATGTTCTTCAATGGTAGTTCCACATTGACCATTTTATAATCTAAATGGGATATGATCAAATCAGGTAGCATTTATCCTGGATAGATATTCAAGGAAGAAAAGTAGGCAAAGCTTCTAATGCTATAGCAGTAGTAGTGTCAAATCTAGTCAAACTTTCATCTGACTTTCAGTAATTCACAATCATGTCCATCTTGTCTAGTTTAATCCTCAACATGTTATTGCACATTCAGTGTATATGATTCAGATAGATAGATAGATAGATAGATAGATAGATAGATAGATAGATAGATAGATAGATAGATAGATTTTTTGGCAACAATGGAAAAGGAAAAGATTGCCCAGAATAAATGACTCTGCACAGTATTGTGGATAACCTCTCCAACAGTTTTGCACAGAAGATGAAAAGCATGGGCGAAAACAAAAGTAATTAAACAGTTTTCCTATAGCACCATATTCTAGAATCATGCCATATAAGGTCAGAATCACTGCAATATTGTGCCCATAAATCTCATTCTGCCTAAATGTTTCCACTGGTTGAACCAAAGGAGATTATCTCCCCAAAAGAGACATTCCAAAAGGAGACCACATCAGCAAAACTGAGAGAAGCATGATTGCATCCATTTATTTCGTAATGTTATCAAAGTCATTAGTGTCTTTAGATTCAACCTGAAAATAGATAAGGAAGCTCTAATTAATTAGCTCTCTCCAAAAATACCATCCATTTCTCCTTCAAGGAACATGATTTTTTTTTTTAAAGGAAAGAATACTTGATGTTGGAGATGTAGAGAACAGAGTAGAACAGAATCTAACAGAATAGAAATTGGAAGGGATCTTGGAGGTATTCTAGTCCAGCCCCCAGTTCAAGCAGGAGAAACTACCATTTCAGATAAGTGACTGTCCTGTCTCTTCTTAAAAAAATCCAATGATGGAGCACCCACAACTTCTGAAGGCAAGCTGTTCCACTGGTTAGTTGTCCTCACTGTTAATTCCAGGTTGCTTCTCTCTTTGATTAGTTTCCAATCATTGTTTCTTGTCCTGCCTTCTAGTGCCTTGGACAATAAACTGATCCCCTCTTCTTTGTGGCAGCCCCTCAAATACTGGAATATTGCTATCATGTCACCCCTATTTCTTTTTTTTTTCTTTAGATTAGCCAAACCCAAATCCTGCAGCCATTCTTCATATGTTGGGTGCAATCTTTGCATAGTAATAGTCTAGCCAAAGTATTCAAAAGGTTGTTTCCCGATGTATGCTAGCGTGAAGAAAAAGCCAACCTCACAAGATTAAAAACCACCTGAAGAAATCTTGACACAGCTTTGCTGTGAAATATATTTCAGAAAATAGCAAGTACGCTAAACTTACTTGCTAGTCCTTTAGTATGGCTATTTTCATGTCTGCATCCATCTATCCCTTCATCCATCACCATTCAGAACTTCCTATGATATATCTTTATAACATGCTTGCTGATTTTAAAGCAACATATATTATATCGACTACTTTATAATATTAAAGCTCTTTAGAGGCAGAAATAGCTTGGTTTAATTGTGGAATTCTCAACATTTTTGCTTTTTGTAAAGTGTATATTCAGTCATATATGTATACACAGGAATCAGATTCTCATGGTGGTATTTTCTGGTTTTAACTGACAGTTTAAACTCAAAGGTGGGTATAAAATCAGGCTAGACTGAGAAATTATTTGACAAAAATAGTGGCTACTTCTAGACACTTTCTTTTGGCTTCATTTTCTTCTTCTTTTGCCTTCTAAAGCTATCTAACACAAATACACACACATACAGAAGCATGCATAATATATATATATATATATATATATATATATATATATATATATATATTCATTTCTTTATGATTCAGCTACACTATTACATGAAGAACTTTATAGAGATTTGGTGGAGATGTTATGCCAATTACTGTAGCATGAATAAAGGTCAACTGTAGATAACTGCACTTGTCTCCAGGGCAAGGAGTCATTGTTTATAGCAGAAGAGATGTTTGTGAAGAGTGCAATCCTTAGGAGAAAAAAACAAGTTTAATAAAAAAAATGTTGGATGATGAACATTTTTCAATCAGTATTGATAATACCCTTAACTAGATTTGGGGCTGTAGATTGTCAGCAAAGATAAGTCTATGTTTTCAGCTTTCTCCCATGAACACCAGAAGGCAATTTCAGCCTTAAAGTTTAGAGGATTTCCTTTTGGATGGCTTGCTTTGGAATATAATCCATAAAATAAACAAAACAAAACAAACAAACCCAAAGCCAATACTTTTAAGCTGAATTTTCAACTATTTTTGTTGTTTCTGTGTTATCCTGATCTGGTTAAAACCTGGCACAGTGGTGTTGTTCTTGTAGTTTTCCTACAGCTGAAAAACTGCCCAGATTCCTTAATATGTGTTTCAGATAACTGGCATAGGACAAAGTTAACAATTATCACAAGGGCCAAAATTGGCCTGAAGGCAACAAGAATGTTTTAGACTCTAGCTTGTAGGGGAAGAAAAGAAGACAAGATTGTGTTGACTGTCTCAGCTCTGGCTTCATATGAAGTCTGGAAAAGTTGGAAGGTCCTGGAAATGCAAGCCATAAACAACATAGTCTCATTCTGAGATCCAGATTGGCAATGGGTCCAAGTCTAGGTATTGCATAATTTGCTCAGGTGGTATTTGCTCTTAGGGCCTATTGGCAGCTGCCAGTCTCAGAATCAGCCTCTGCAGCTCAATCCACTAAACAGAGTTATCTGCTACATTTGCCACTAAAATGGCAAGCTCTAATAAGACAGAAAAGAAGGATTTGGGAAGTTAACTAGATCATTGCTTGTATTAGATGTACTGTAAAGCATTGCTTTATTAATAATAACATTTCTCTAAGACATGATGGGGACTTAGAAGGAGTCTTTAAACTGCTCATCTTCTCCTGATCCTCCCCCCACCATCCATGCAAGCAACCAATATGAACACAAAACCTGAATATAGTCAGCTAGCTGTTATTGCATACATAACTGAACTAGCAATAGCACTTAGACTTATATATCACTTCATAGTGCTTTACAGCTCTTTCTAAGTGGTTTACAGAATCAGCATATTGTCCCCAAAAATCTGGGTCCTCATTTTACCGACCTCAGAAAAATGGAAGGTTGAGTTAATCATGAGTCGGTCAGAATCGAACTCCTGGCTATCAGGAGAATTAGCCTGCAGAATTCTAACCACTGAGACACCAAAGCTCTTGGTGGTTTAATTTTAAACTGTTTAAAACAAATAGTGTTTTACTGGACTGTTGTATTCCAGCCAAAGTCACTCTTGTGAGATGACAGCCATATAAATTTGATAAATAAATAATTTAATTTCTATGGACTGTAATAACCACTTAAACATATTAATAATTTTATAAGGTGTTTCTTTCCTTGCCTCCCCCCCTTCCTCTAGTTTGGTCACCAAAATAAATAATAAACTCAAATGGAAGGAGCAAGGGAAGGAGGGAGGAAGAATGACATATCTATGGTTCTAGGAGCTTCAAATTTGAATTTCATAGTGAGGATGGCAATGGGTGCAGACTGAAATATATATTTAAATATGATAATATATATTGTAACCTGTGAATATTCTTCTAAATGATATATCCATACTTTCATGTTATCAGAAAATTCTTCAGCCTTAGGTTTTTTTATTTAGTTGGGTTGATCAGCAAACTCAAATCTACAATTGGGGAATTGTTTTGGCTCTTGGGTAGTCTATTTTATAAAAGGTATGCTTTTAGTTTTCATTGTTACCCCTTTAATCTAGTTAGTGTATTGTAAGGTAAATCTGATTTTCTGCTTTGTATTTTGTAAAGGTCTATTGAAACTAAAGCCAACCTATAGTCTTAAACATTAAAATCAAGACATTATACATGAGATCGAAGGTTATTCCATTCTTTTTGCTTGGGAGGAAAGATAAATTTTATAGCAAAAGTGGATAAAGACAGCTGCATACATAAGATGTAGTGTGATACCTTGCTGTTGTGTAGCTTTCCATTTGATACTTTCAGTCAAACACAAACTCGTCTCCTGCCCCCTCTCTCCTCTCCTCTCCTCTCCTCTCCTCTCTTTTTTCAAAATTAAATTAACATTGTGTCAAGTTATTTTATTCCATGCAAAACATAGTCCAGTGTAGATATTCTATACCATTTCTCTGTCTTATTAGGATGTATTTCACTTCTTTATATCACAATCTTGACAATTCTTCACAATTTCCCTCCCAGAGCATTTATGAGCAATAACAAATTCAATGCTATGGAATTTATAAGTATTTATTGTTATTTAGTTTTTGCATGGATAGATTTGAATGTCTTTATGGAAGCTAATGATGAAATGGCAAACCAAAGAGGAAGTCACTTGATAGAAGAGTTAAATTAGCAAAAAGATATTTAGCCACAAGGAAGTTACATCATTTTGCATAGCTAAAACAAAATGTCTGGTCATAAATTGTCTATGTATGCTTTGTTGCCCTGCTACAATATTACTGTGGATTTTTCTTGATAATTTGAGGTGGAATTAGTCATTAATGTAAACAGTTCTGCTGACAGATGGAATTGCAAGTTGAACTAATGCTCTGATAACTCTAAATTAAGAATGTGTTAAAATGGTATTTGTGACATTGGTAAAGAAGTATTGTTATAATAATAATAAAGTTGGAAGGGATCTTGGAGGTCATCTAGTCCAACCCCCTGCTCAGGAAGGAAACCCTATACCATTTCAGACAAATGGCTGTCCAGTCTCTTCTTAAAAACTTCCAGTGTTGGAGCGTTCACAGCTTCTGGAGGCAGGTTGTTCCACTGGTTAATTGTTCTGTCAGGAAGTTTCTCCTTAGTTCTAGGTTGCTTCTCTCCTTGATTAGTTTCCATCCGTTGCTTCTTGTCCTGCCTTCAGGCACCTTGGAAAATAGCTTGACTCCCTCTTCTTTGTGGCAGCCCCTGAGATATTGGAATACTGCTATCATGTCCCCCCTTGTCCTTCTCTTCATTAAACTAGACATACCTAATTCCAGCAGCCTTTCCTTATATGCTTTAGCCTCCAGTTCCCTGATCATCTTTGTTGCTCTTCTCTGTACTCTTTCTAGAGTCTCAACATCTTTTTTACATCATGGTGACCAAAACTGGATGCAATATTCCAAGTGTGGCCTTACCAAGGCACTGTAAAGTGGTATTAATACTTCATGTGATCTTGATTCTATCCTTCTGTTAATGCAGCCCAGCACTGTGTTGGCCTTTTTGGCAGTTGCAGCACACTGCTGGCTCATATTTAGGTGATTGTCCACTAGGACTCCGAAGTCCCTCTCACAGTTACTACTATTGAGCAAGGTACCCCCTATACTATACCTGTACATTTGGTTTTTCTTTTTGTTCTTTTTCTTCCATACAAAACTTTGTATGCATCCTGTTGCACAGAAAATAATTCCTACATAACTAATCCTTATTTTTAATCTCCTGGAATGGCTTGGCTTCAGAAGTTGCAGGTGCTCCATCAGTGGAGGTTTTCAAGAAGAGGCTGGGCAGCCATTTGTCCAGAATGGTATAGGGTTTTCCACTTGAGCAAGGGGTTAGACTAGAAGACCTCTCAAGTCCTTTCCAGCCCTGTTATTCTGTTATTCTCAATGTCAATGAAACATTCTTTAGAAAGATAGGAGAGATCTCCTGTTTCCCACTATAAAATTACCAACTATGTCACCAAACAGGCAACTGAAAAGTGCTGAAAAACATTCAACAAAAACATTATCTTGTTGTAAAGGAGTACATTGCATTAGCCACGTTAGAATTCTCTTATTGAAAACTACGATTTTTCCTCTGTATGTCTGGCAATAACTATATGTGAGAAATTAAGTACTTAAAGTGCAAGGAAAAACAAATAGATCTGGTTCAACAGAACTACATCATTTAATTATTTTTATTACAGCTTCCTTTATGTTTGCAAATAGTTCGGCATATCTGTGGTTAATGCTGTGATAGAGGAAAAAGCCATGATGGTGCTGATGTTGGATTTGTGATTATGTATTTACAGCATATATCCAACAGTTATCCCAGGCAAGATGGAAAGTCTTCCAGATTCTGTAAAGAGAGAAACATGAAAATGAAGCTTGATAATATAATTTATGATATTGTATAACAAAACTGGAACTCATATGTTCCTTGTTCATTTTTAATGTCATGTTGAAATAAATATTACATTACTACCTCAAAGACCCAGGACATTCATTTTAAACAAATAAAATGTTTCTAATTATATCCAATAGCCTATGATTTATCTAGTTGAATTTTGAGGGCTTTAAAGATTAATATTCAAATAAGTTCCTCTTACCTGAGTGAAGAGACCTCAGATTCAGAAAAGCAAGAACTTTTATTGCTGTGCTTTGCCAGTGAATAATAAAGCAATAATAAAAAATAAGAATGAAAAGCTTGTTTGAGAGTCAAGAAGGACACATGTTTTAAATTAGCATTCAACAAACCAGACATCTTTGGTAGTGTTCAATTTCTCATTTTTCTATGAGTAATTTTAATTGAACCCATTTCTGAAACCATGGGCTAGTTTGGCTCTGAAATAAACACACATAAAAAAACCAACCTATTCCCAAACTCTCTTGTCAGACTAAAGCATGGCATATTCTTAATAATCATTTACTTATTTGTTATGAAGCGACAAATGTTTTTCCTTAATGGATGTAATTTTCCCATATTTTTAACTCTTTGAGGTGTAAACGGCATCTCTCTCTCTCTCTCTCTCTCTCTCTCTCTCTCTCTCTCTGTGTGTGTGTTTGTGTGTGTTTAAATTCAAGATACACAACTTTCTGCTTCATTTTCATGCTCAATATTCCCAGACTAATTTAAATTTTGCCATAACGTGGGAACGGTTGCAGCATAACATGTCAAAAGTAGATGTATATTTAGAAGTCATATGGGAGAAACCCACAATGCATGTTTATTCTTTTCAAACCCAAACCAATGCTGTATATGGAAAGCATTATGTCATGGAGTCTTCCCAAGTTTTCTCACTTCGTGTCTTTCAAGGAAACCACTTGGCATTTCTTTTCACACCACAAAAATGACATCAGAAAGCATCCTGCTGATCTAGAAAATGTTTTGTGAAAGAATTCTTATTAGCAAATCCAAGCTGGATGCTGAGCTCCTACTATTTGAAAAGGTGAGAAATGATATTGAGGAAACTGTAAATGACTTTTCTGCTGCCAGCTACGCCGAACATAACCATATAACCAAATAACATCAATGCGAAATTGATCATACATGTAATTGTGTAATTGCATACATGTCTTGCTTCTAATTATAAGTCACACTAGGTCCTGGAAGATTGTTTTTCCTCAGGTAATCCCAAAATTAAAAGAGAGAAATAAGTTATATATGATAAATGACAATTATTATAGACCTATTCAATGTTATGTTCAGGTTAAATGTCTCCTGATCCCTAACATGTTCCCCCCCAAGTAAGACCCACCCAGAAAATAAGCCCTAGCCTGATTTTTTTTAGTTTAATATAAACTCTACCCCAAAAATAAGCCGGGGGGGGGGGGCAGATGGTCTGACCAATACAAAAGGCGGCAAGCACTCGGGGCTGATGGTGTCAGTGCAGATAAGTCTGAGTGTGAAGGCAGAGGCAGGGGATGGAGGCAGGCAATCCAGACAAAGCACATGGCTACCTGCCCTGGTGCAGCCACTGGCAAGTTGAGAAATGGTGGCGTTATGTAATGAATATATATTAGTTGTGTTAATCCTTGCTAAAGTGAAACTATCTTAACTCCAACTGTTTGTGAAGCTAAAGTGAAACTACCTTAACTCCAACTGCTTGTGAAGCTAAAATGATACTAACCTTTAGATGACCCTGACTGTTAACTCCAACTGTTATGGAGGGAAAATTTGAACATTCATATTTGGGCAGGTTTTTCAAGTATTGTGATTGGTTAAGGCCCTGTGGGCTAAAAGTATAAATTACAGGCAATTGCCTGCAGTTCTCCAGTTCTAGTTTGAGTCAATAAATAATGTTGTAACTATGCTGGTCTGCGCCTTACCTACTGAAACCCACTACACAATAGGTGGGATGGAGTGGGCGGCCAACCATAGGAGGCATATCTTCAGATGGTGGCACCAACAGCAGGCAGAGGCAGAGGTACAGGGGAGAGGCAGGTGATCCAGATGTGCTGCCTGGCTGGAGGGAGGCCTATGGGAGGCTCGAGCAATGGAACGGGCAGCAGGCAGAGGGAAAGGCATGGGGGAGAGGCAAGTGATCCAGATATACTTTGCAGCCACCTGGCTTGCAGGAGGCTCACAGGAGGCTCATGAGGTGGCATTGGCAGAGGTGGAGGAGGAGGCATGGAGGAGGCAGGTGATCCCAATGTGTCACTCTCTCCATCCCACCATCTCTCGGCTTGCCCATGGTCATGACGGGCCTGTTGGCCATGCTTCCCCCATGTCTGTGCCTCTACCTGCTGCCAATGCCACTGCACAACTATCCTGCAAGCATCTCACAAGCCAGGCGGCTGTGTGGCACATCCGGATCACCTGCTTTCCTCTGTGCCTCTGCTGGTGCTGTTGTGAGAGCCTCTCATAAGCTTCCTTGGGCCAGGCAGCTGCATGGCACATCCCCCCTGCACGCTTGCCTTCGCCTGCTGCTTGGACAGGTAATCAACTCACCTGCGCTGCACAGGCTGCGCAGCCCCAGAGTGCACTGGCCATGGCACCGGCAAGCTGCCAGACACTGTCAGCCCCAGTGCACTCACCACCTCTTATGCACATGCCAGGGGTGGGGCACCTGATTAGGCTGATCATTCTGATACCCTGAAAATGAGTCCTAAGGCACCTTTTGGAGCCTATATATAGCCTATATATAGCGTTCTTTGCCTACCTGTGTCTGCATTATAAACTTTTTGTGTGTGTGCTTTCAAGTCATTTGTGACTCCTGGTGACTGCCTGGACAAATCCCTGCACTTCTATTGGCAAGTTTTTGGAAGCAGTTTACCTCCTACTGAGGCAGTGAGACATGACCACAATCATCTAGTTGGCAGTTTTTGCCTCAGATGGACCTAGAACCCATGTACCTTAGTGCCTTAACCATTACAACAACTAGCTCTTATGATAAATATGTATGTCTGAATTATCAACATTAATATCATTAAAGATGACTTTCAACAGTACATTTCCATTCTTTAATATGTTTTACGGGATCCATCCCAAAATATACAGGATGAATAAATTTAAATTTTTTGGGGATATATCTGGAAATCACATAGAAATAGTGATTGAGCAATTTCTACCTTCTGTACATTCTGAATTACAGTTCAAGTCATTCTAAGATTTTAATATTTCAGACTGGAAACATTGAAATACAAGATCTAGAATGCAACGCATGTTAAATAATTTTCAGGGAAGCTGACCTTTGTGTCATTTAAGATTGCAGTTAAGAAAGCACTAAATATTATCATTTTAAGTACTTTGGACAATGCACATACATACAGTGTGATGCATTTTCACTTTGTGAAAGGTCACTAAAATCTCACTTTCAAAGCTTCAGTGCGTTTTTATTTCAATTTCAGACATATAGAGGGATTTTTTTTTTCTCCAGACTATTAAAAAAAATCAATGTGACAGAAGAAACAAATTAAAGCATAGTTTTATGTGGACAAAATGAGCAGAAGATTGACTCAGCATGGGGCACTATGTTGCTGATTTACTACCAATAACTTTATTGTAACTGCTCTCATTATATTTTCAAGAATGTGCCAGCATTTCAGACATAGGTAATGATGGGATTGCCCTTTGGAATGCAATTTTGATCACAGTTATATATAGCTTCATCCATTGGGAGTATTTGCTCCATGCTGGGGTATGCCATAACCTAATTTCACAAGTAGCAGGAGACTAAACCTAATACAACTCATTTTACCACAAAGATGGTGCAGTTCCAAAAGAGAAAGTCCACATCAGCAGAAGTCACTTACGCTGAATCACAGATTCAAACTTGATTCAATCACTAAACAAGTTTAATTGCTAGCAATGCTCTCCTTCTAAAACCAATGCCAGTTTTTAGAAGATTATTTATTTATTTATTTAGTGTATGGCATACAATGTCAGGGAAATCTACACATGCTAGACACTGTAGTCATGACATCCTAGACTACTAGTTCATTCTGTTTGGCGCTTGCACACCTATTCTTGGTACACTGAGGGGGATGAAATAGCTTTATACCAATTACCTAGTAGTGCTTGGGTTGCTGGCTCTTCCAGGCTCCTCTATCAGTCTCTCCTCAACTTGTGTTGTGTTGCCTTGTCTAACCAGGTTCAGCACCAGCTTCCACTTTCTGCACACATTAACGCAGCTAGGTTTTTTCCACTGAAGTGGTACCCTTTTTTCTACTCACAATATGTTGTTCTTTTGAACTGCTGGTTAGGCAGGAGCTCACTCCATCTCACAGAACTGGACTCAAACCGCCGGAATGCAGACCATTTCTGGCCAGCAGTTTCAGCCTCATTAAGCCACTGTGTTACCATGTCCCTGACTTTTAGAAGACAGTAGGCCTAGATCAAGGGTAGGCAACCTTGGCTCTTTTATGACTCATGGACTTCAACTCCCAGAATTCCTGAGCCAGCCAGTCCACAAGTCATAAAATAGCCAAGATTGCCTACCCCTGGTCTAGATAAAGTACTTTGGATTTGCTTTGATAATGTGATTTGCCTTAGGAGCAAGATTTTACAGCCTTGACTTGGCATTTTTAACTGTTGGCCAAATTTCTGAGCAAGTATTGCTCTGAAGACTTTTCTAACAACTGGGACTGCTAGAGAAGGCAACATGCAAACCTGGCAACTACTATCTTAGCATGTACAGTATATCTGTGGGTCTTTATGTATCACATGAAGCAGGTCCAAAGAGGAGCTTCTTCAATGGTTTGCAAGGCAAATTGCTTCTTTGAGGAGCTGCAGAATCATAGAACTTTCCGTCATGGGAACTAAGCTGGTACTTATATACTAGAGCAAGGAAAACTTTATTTCCAGATATTGCTAAGCTATATTTTCTAGTAACCTATCCTGCAGAGTGGACAAGGAAAAGTGCCATAACAGTAGTTTATCAGTCAAAGATTTGGTTGAATGCCAGCCCAAAAGGAAACATTTATGATTTAAATGCCACCATTATGAATTTCTTTTTTGTTGGGTTATACTGTAGTTATAGAGTCATAAAGGTGATCACTATAATATTTTCTATTTCTTTTTCTTATTCATTAAGATACTCAAGACATAGAAATGCAATTTAAAGCACTTATCACTTTCTCAGCCCCATGTTTCTCACCTCTCTCTCTCTCTCTCTCTCTCTCTCTCTCTCTCTCTCTCTCTCTCTCTCTCTCTCACACACACACACACACACACACACACACAAACACACTTTCATTCTCCCCCCCTCCAATTCCAAATCTACAATAGCTGATCAAATTAGGTTTGGGTTCAAGAGAAAGAAGCCAGAAACTGCTTCAGGTATTAAGCAATGTGCTTCTCCCTTTCCCTCTCCGTGTGTGTGTGTGTGTGTGTGTGTGTGTGTGTGTGTGTGTGTGTGTAGTTCATGGTTCATAATACTGCACTCTGTTTTGACTGGATCTCTTTTATTTTTACACATGATCCACAAATACCTGACCCAATGCAGAGAGAAAGGGACAGGAATTCAGTACAAATCAATATATACACGCAATTATATCATTATATGGCCATCAGCACTGCTGGGAATATAGTTCACATGTTATCCAATTGATGTAGGACCATTCTAACTTTTGGTGCCATCTGAAGACATAATTGTTCACTTTGGCATTTTGGTGCAACTATGTTCTGGTATTATTGTCTTATGTTAAGATTTTGATTTCTTGAGCAACTCTTTAAAGAACCCATTATTAACTGTCACGCTGAAACAAATTCTATCCAGCTTTAAGATTACTATTAATGAAGAAAAAGCAGAAGATAACTATTTAATGAAGAAAACAGTGGTTTAGCAATATACACAGGGCCAGAGCTTTTGAAACTGTTATCTACAGCTGAAAAATAATGTTTTGGAATATAAATTATGTATAACTCATGGATTGTCCTTATGCTGATGGCAGGGAGAGGGCAGGAGTCAGATATGGCTCTGGGTGCTGTCATACACATTATCACTGTGCGCAATCCAGAAAAAGAGGCAGGTCCTATGTGTATTAATTATGTCAACCTTCCATATGCGACAGAAGAATTCACAAACAAAACTCTTTATCATTCCTGGCTAGGGCAGGAAGTGTGTATAAAATCTATAATGAGATGATACCTTTAGGTGATTCTAGAATCTGCATGTTTTATGTTAAACAATTGTTTTCCAGCTTGCAATCTGTGATTCAGATATGATATTAGACTGCTCTAATGAAGCTGAGCAGTTGTAATGTAGTCTAAGAATATTCTTATTACTATTTTGTCTCTTACCCTCTCCTTCCAACTTGCTTACCCCCTGCTGTTGTTTTTATGCTGAGTTGTGCATTTTCTTCAAAGGATTTGGTATGAATGTTTAATTGCAATGCCGGTACCAATCAAAAATTTTAAAGATTTGAAGTTTTCATGTGGTCTTTTATGGTCATTATACAGGCGTAATGACATAATAAATGTTTTGCCAAGCTACAGCAAAAGTTTACCTAGCCCACCATTTACTTGTTGGCAATAATCAGACAGATGGTATTAGAAGAGGAGATAGAACGAATTAGCCATCAGTATATTTATTTATTGATTTGGTCATCAGCAGCCAGTGCAGTGAAGGCCTTGGACTAGGGTTGGGGAAACCTAGATTTAAATTCCTTTACCTTGTGGCTGCTCACCACTCATCAGCTGCTTTGAGGACTATTTTGAAAGATGACTTAACATTCTTTTAAAACAGTATACAGGTAGTCCTCAGCTTACAACAGTTCATTTGGTGACCATTCAAATTTATAACAGCATTGAAATATGTGACTTATGACCCATTTTCATACTTACAACCTTTGCAGCATCCCTATGATCATCTGATCAAAATTCAGAAGCTTAGCAACTGGTTTATCTTTATAACTGTTGCTGTGTCCCAAGGTTGACCTTTTGCCGCCAGCAAAGTCAATAGGGAAACCAGATTCACTTAACAACTAGGTTACTTATCTGTCAACTGCAGTGATTCACTTCACCACTGTAGCAAGAAAAGTCACCAAATGGGCAAAACTCACTTAATAAATGTCTCACTTAACAACAGAAATTTTGGGCTCAGTTATGGTCATAAGTAGAGGACTACCAACATCTATCGGCTGTGGCCAGGGAGACCTTTGCCCAGGTTCGCCTGGTGCACCAGTTGCGGCCTTATTTGGACCGGGAGGCTCTATTCACAGTTACTCATGCCCTTGTCACCTCGAGACTGGATTACTGTAATGCGCTCTACATGGGGCTACCCTTGAAGAGTGTTCGGAGGCTGCAGTTGGTTCAGAATGCAGCCGCGAGAGCGATTGTGGGTGCACCAAGGTACACCCATGTGTCACCTATCCTCCGTGAGTTGCACTGGCTTCCTGTGGGTCTCTGGACTCAATTCAAGGTGTTGGTTGTCACCTTTAAAGCCCTTCATGGCTTAGGACCAGGTTACTTACAGGACCGCATACTGCCGCATAGTTCCCAGAGACCAGTGAGGTCCCACAGATTTGGCCTCCTTCAGGTCCCGTCGGCCAGACAATGTCGGCTGGCAGGCCCTCGGGGAAGGGCCTTTTCTGTGGTGGCTCCGACATGGTGGAATCAACTTCCCCCCGAGATTCGAACTACTCCCACCTTGCCGGCCTTCAAGAAAGCCATTAAAACTCTCCTGTTCCGGCAGGCCTGGGGTTGATGTCCCTGGGGGGGGGGGCGGGATACGATTGGGACATGCTGTGTGAATGCACTCATTTTTATTGTTATATTTATTGTTTTAATTTTGTACGCCGCCCTGAGTCCCTAGGGATTGGGCGGCATATAAATTTTATTAATAAATAATAAATAAATAAATACCTCTACACATTTTCAAAAACAATTCAACTAAATGTCAGAGGCACAACAAAGGTAGGATTGCACCCTGAAGGACCAGAGGTAGCATTAGTGATCTTTCTTGATGTCAATATGCTACCCTGTGATGCTACCATTGATTCATTGCTCAAAGCAGAAAACGAGGGCCAGAAAAGGGGGAACATTTTCACAGCAGAATCCCCTAGGAATGAAACAAGGGCTGGGATGAGTCCATCCCAAGGAGTCACTTGACCGTATCCCTGACCAAAGTTTCACTGAAGTAGGTCAACTACTGTAATACTCACAATAATATTGTCAAGGCTTGCTGCCTGTTTGAAGCGAACAAATATTGCTTTGAGCACAAAAACTTCCCAGCATAATTTTATTCTGGCTGAGTTGTGATGAGATGAAGGCAACATCATGAAGATGCAGCAGAAAATATGGGCATGTTGTTCCAGTGATCAGAGGCAAGAAGAAAAAGGCCTTAGGACTAGGGGGATTTTGGTCAAGATCTTCTTTGGTCTTCCCAAGCTATTCAATTCATTCTATGCTTATCCTCATTATTTCCATTTATTTCCTGATATGATTACTACATCCAGGTTGGAAAAACCATTAAATAGTAACAAAGAGTTATGTAGTACTCTTTTGTGCCATTTCTTGGTCATGCAGGGTTTTGTTACCTGGATTGGTAGCTTTATGCCCTGTGTTCAGAATCTTTTCTTAACAGCAAGATGAATATACTGACAAGAAATAGTGATATTGTTTTTACAGTAGATAAAAAAGTTGCATACTAAGGAAAGAGAACTAGAAGGATTTTAAAAATTGAAGCCTCAGTTGTGCCAGATTCTTTCTTTTCAGTTTGATAGAAATACAATTGTAAACTATTTCACTGAACATTCCTGGGTAGGCAAATGAAAACAATCAACAGTTCCATAAAAACCTAGAAAGGACGTGTTCAGAAATTATCAGAAAATACTTATAGAAACTTATTATTTCAATTTTATAGTAATAAAATTAACCTACAGGAAATCTCATGTATTTCCTATAAAAAAAATCCCTGCCTAGTAGCAATTTTGTAGTAGTGTATTGCACATTTACAGTAATTGTAAGAGTGCAGAAATATCCCATTTTCTGTCTTGAATTTATTTACCTCAAATTTATAATGGGTACCTAAACTCCATTATACACACTATATATAGAATATAAATATTATATTTCTATGTTTATATAGTTGAAAATGGAAGGTCTTTTATTCAAAGCAATGACATCTTTTTCATCCAGTATGTTGCCACAGCTCACTATAGTTATCTGTATTTCTTGATAGGAATGACACATATTATTAGCAAATTCTATGACTTTTAAGAGGGAAACAATCAATATATGTTGATATATGTATGTGCCAACCAGAAGGGCACCCAGGGAGTTAAAATGTCAATATAACAGCCATGGTCATGTAATCAAAGCCCTCTTCCCTGTCACTTTTCACAGAAGTCACATCTGTCACATATACTGTAAAACATGGATGGGCTTCATTTAAGTACTCAAGGCTACATCTTGATTTTTTTTACTACTTACAATACACCAGTATTACTGCAAATAATTCTAAAGCATCTAGTTGAACAAAAGAAAGACAGACATCAACTGTCAATACAAATTTATGTTTACATTAATATATCACTTTTCATAGCAGCCTGCTTGGAGAATGTTTTTTTCAGAAAGACTGGAACATCCACTGTGGGTAAGTTCATGTTGGTTGAAGACAATTTTGATTTTTTTTTCTCCCTTCTTCATATGTGCTTCATATTTGGATCACAGTTTCTTAAGTCATAATGTGGTTAATTTAATTATGGCACAGTATGGTTTGTGACTATATCCAAATATGATTTACTCAATAAATTGTAATTAAGCTAAGCATGTCTCAGTGAGTGGTGTGCTTCCAATTGATTGTTTCATGCTCTGCTCCTGTGTTGATGTCTAAACTGCATCAAAAGATGGTATCAAACTGCATCAAAGATGGTATCAAGATCACGAGAAGTGGTAATATCACTTTGTACCACATTAATGAGGCCACACTTGGAATACTGCATCTAGTTCTGCTCCCCACAATACAAAAGAGATGTTGAGACCCTGGAAAGTGTGCAGAGAAGATCAACAAAGAGGATAAAGAGTCTGAAGGTTAACTCATATGATGAACAGATAAGAGAGATAGGTATCTCTAGCCTTTTAAAGAGAAGGATTGGGGGGAAATGACAACTATCTTCCGCTACTTGAGCAGCTATCACAAAAAAGAGGGATTGACTTACCTATTTACTTACTTACTTATACCATGTTTCCCTAAAAGTAAGGCCTACCCTGAAAATAATCCCTAGCTTGATTTTTGGGGGGTTGGGTTGGGCCTAATATAAGCCCTACCCAAAAAATAAGCCCCAGTTTTGGGGCAAGGTACACACCTAAAACTGAAGCTAAGGCAGGGACAGGGGTGTGGATCTTCCCCATGCATCCCACACCCACTTGCCTGGCAGCCAGGCCTCTCCTAGCCAGCCCACTTCTTCTGAGGCATTTTCTGCAGCCAGGCCTGCATTTCTCAGTCACAGCTGAGGATAAAGCTATGGATTCAATCCATACCTCAGTTCTGCAAGACCTCTGCAAGACCTCTGCAGCCGAGGATGGAGCTATGGATTCAATCCATAGCTCAGTTCTGCAAGGCCTCTGCAGCTGAGGATGGAGCTATGGATTCAATCCATAGCTCGGTACTTGGCTGCAGAGGCCCTCCAGAAAAGACTGACTGCATAATGCAGGCCAGAATGCAGCTGCAGAATGAAGCTGCTCCTTCGGCCGCAGCAGATGTGAACCGGCTGGGCAAGGCTGTCAGTGCCGGAGGTGAGTAAGACATCCCCTGAAAATAAGACTTAGTGCCTCTTTTGGAGGTAAAAAAATAAAATATAATAAAATAAGACTCAGTCTTATTTTCAGGGAAACAGGTAAAAATATTGGCCGCCCATAATACCATAGGGTAACTGTGGGCAACAATTCCATATACAGTTAAAACATAAAAAGTTAAAATAAACATTAAAACCAAGGACACATGGGGAGGGCAGGAGCAAAGGGGGAAGGTGGGATCTGTTATTATGCAATTAACCACCTCCACTGTGTTGATCCTCCACTGGGGCCCCAAGCCAACTGGCATGGCCATGTCTCTCTAGGCCCTTACGAAAGGATAGGGGTGCTGGGGCCAACTTCACATTGGAGATTAAGATGTTCCAGAGGGCAGGAGCAACAGCAGAGAAGGCCCTCCTCCCGGATCCCATTAATGTAGAATAATGTGGAAAAGTTAAAAATCACTAGAATAATGGTGTGTTTGCATAATTATTGAAAAATGTTGTGTTAGTAATATGTGACTAACCTAATGCACATTGCACTTGGATACAATGTATGTAGCAAAATCTCTCCATTGTATAGCCATGAGAAATGGACCTAATGTATCACAATTTGTATTAGAATGTATAGTCCTTTGTTCCTGAGGGAAAAAAAAAGTATAAAATTGAAGTCTGAACCCGCCCTCGGGGTTCAGAATTGCTTGTTGCTACTGCTTCTGAACCTGTGCAATAAATCTCTCTGCTAAACCCTCTGAAATTTGTAAGAGTCCTTGCGTTTTTCCACAAGACCATCAGGCAAAATAATCGGAGTGATGGCTATATGTAGCATGCTGGCACAACTGGTATGGGCCAATCCCAGTGGGGTGTGATATCCCTCTTGACTTATTTCCCTAAGCACCACAGGGTAGGACAAGAAGTAATGGGTGGAAGCTTGTTAAAAAGAGATCCAACTCAGTAGTGGGATTCAAATATGTGAACAACTGGTTCTGTGTGGATGCCACTTTCAGAAGCCCATTCTGGGCCCAGGCAACAAAAAAAAAATAGCTACCAGTTCTGCCAAAGTGATGCAAACTGGCTGAATCCCACCACTGATCCAACCTAGAAGTAAGGATAAATTTTCTGACAGTGAGAAAATGTCAGAACCAGTGGAATAGCTTGCCTCCTAAAGCTGTGGGTTCTCCATCACTGGAAGTTTTCAGAAATTGATAGGACAACCATTTGACTGAGATGGTATAAAGTCTCCCACCTTAAGGACAGGTTGGATTAGAGGATCTCAGAGGTGTCCCCCAGCCCTATGATTCTTGTTCTGTTTTATGCAACCATATAGCCAATGACTTGATAGAAGTGAAAAGTTGTTTTTGAAATATACTCTATCAAATTTACAGGGTAAATAATTGATGTGGTGTCACATGGCTCTCAGACTAAAAAACAGTCCATCCCTATGGTAAATCTTTCAATAATTTCATGATACACAAAACTATAGTATGAATCTTTCTTAATATGCACATTCACCCACAGGACACTGCCTATCCCTTTCACTACTAATTGTATGGTGTTATGGTAAATGTGTCAGGTTAATACTAGAAACACCCAGCTTTGCATCTACCCTGTGCCATCAAAGGTCCCTTTGTGGGTCTGGGCCATTCATTCTGGATTCATCCCACCATACTGCAAGCCACTTCAATCTCCTGAAAAATAAAGTATAAAACAAAAATAAGCAAAAATAGTCTAGATAATGCCTTATTCCCTATAGAGAATATGCAACCAAAATGTTACGCCTTAAGCAATTTAAGAAATTTCAAAAGAGAACTGGTTGTGTGTTTCCACTTTGTGGATTTTGTGACAGATTGTGCATTGGCAAGCTTGCTTAATGAATGATGCACTTTTGAAATTAATCAGAGCTGCAGTGTATTTGAATGAGTACCACACTTTGGATACAAAGAATTTTGCATGGGCCATTTAAAAAAGAGAGAGTAAGAATGGAAAGGAAGGAGGGAGAATGAACGTCATAATAGAATAAACTGCTGACAAAATGAAACACAAATAAAGCAACTGTCCTTGGGCTTACACATTGGAATTATGGTTTTGCTTAAAATATTGCTGAACAATCTCAGATAACAACTTGTGATATTCTATATAATGTCATTGCATCCAATCCTCTCAGTTGTTCACACATACACACACACAAACACACACACACACACATTTTGTTGATTGCTAATGAAGAATTCCCAGTGTGTAATCCAAAGGGTACAGAAACAGCTTTGTTTAACAAATGTGTAATGTCCACAACATAGTCCCAAGACATGCTACTTAAATTCTTTTTCATTTTAATCTGTCTGTAACCTCAGACGACGGGTGCAATTTTGGAATATTTGACAAAATTCAACTGAGCAGCTACCTGAATTTGATGCATTAACCTTGACATCACCTGTAGGATTATTCAGCTCTCACATTCCATTTTTTCCCCCCAAGGATAAGAAAGTAAAATAAAATTACTAGTCTATCCTCTATGCAGAAACAGTGCAAATCAATAATGATCACCACTCCAATAAAAGGAGAACTCTAAGCTGCAATCCATCAAATAGTACTTCTTCAGAAGTCCTTATTGAAATGAATAGCACAACAGCACTTTTCCTATATGCTGCTATGTGTTGGTAAAGGAAAACAACCTACTCAATCATGTTACTATAAAGCACTTCAGTGTTGATATTCTTCAAGAATAGTCCCCCTCAGGATGCTTTATGAAAAGTTTAAAAAGTTAAAATGAGTAAACAGAAAACTCAAGGTAAGGCAGCCAAATACTCCAATAAGGTGAAAAATCTATAAGCAAAATTTGAAAATGCAGAAGTGAGGGAAACAGGTACTTAATCCTTCATGCTGCAAATAATAGGAGATTTATATTAAGACAAGGTCATGCTTTAAATCTTCTCCCACCACTGGGATGTGATAAAATATATTGACCTAAGCAGTGGGTTTTTTTTGTAAAAAAAAAAAAAAGTGCCAGAACTCACACACGTCATGCAACCCGCCTTGCCTTGCCTACCCTACAAGGTTCCATCCAAAAAAGGTTCCGGAACTCCGTTCTGGGCACTCTATGACAAAAAAAAAAAAGCCCTGAACCTAACTACTGTATTCTTTAGAACCAAAACTCTTCCTGCCTCTCTCTCCCTCTTTCTACCACCCAGATATGAAGCTTTCCCAACCTCAGAAAGAACTAGCTATTGAAGCTGGCATGGAAGTAATGCTGGCATGGTAGAGCCACAGTGCCACAGTGGTTAGAATACAGTATTGCAGGCTAACTCTGCATTCCACTGCCAGGAGTTCGATCCTGACTGACTTAAGGTTGACTCAGCCTTTCTTTTCTGAGGCCGGTAAAATGAGGACCCAGATTGTCAGGGGCAATATGCTGACTCTTAAGTGCTGACCATTTAAAGAATGCTGTAAAGCACTATGAAGCGGTAAAGTCTAATTGCTATTTCTATGATGGTAAGAATTGCCATCATTGGATGTTGCTCTGAGGTGAAGCCCTCTGATCAGGGAGGGAGAAAATAAGGAATTTTATGGTCCTAATGGGTCATAGAACTGCAGCTGGAACACTCTTTTCCTGGTGTTATTACTACATATGTTTATATATGATAAATCTTTAAGTCCTTCTCAACTCTGGTAACTTCCTAGTCATATTCATATAGTTCTCTTAGTAACAATAATGAAATGGCTTGCTGTTCTCTTCAATGCATTTGATAGAAGAGTCACTTGCTAGTACTAACCAGGTCTGACTTTGCTTAGGTTCCCAGCCCAGATTATATTAGCCAGCTGCTGCCACTTAAAAAGACATATGAAATAAGGTTTCATTTTTAAGGTTCAATTTAATGCAAAGCTATAATAAAAATTATAAAAGGCATTACTTGTAATTAATTGTCCTTAGGCTGCAAATGATTTTCTATGGTTAAGCTATATAATTTTCCTACAAACCTCTCTTGATGTCCAACAAGCTTACTGTCTCCTGCTGTTATTTATTTACAGCAGTGTCTTTGAACCAACAGAAAGTACCCACTTGAATAATGAAGAGTACATTTGGGGACTATTTCATCCTGTTTTGAAGGCATAATCCTCAAGGCAGCCTTTCTGTGCTTGAACACACTGTGGACATCAAAATTCCAAATTTATTTCCAGCTCAACAAGGCTGTATATCTCCTATTATGCTCCTTTAAGAAAGTCTCGCTGGACAGCATATAGAAGGGGTGTTCTTTGAAGTTGCAACTGAGTTTATTTTGCAATTTTTAAGCAAAGGTTGAAAGTTGTTATATCATTGGAAAAGATTATCTGATGATCCATTATGATTATCATATCAATTCAGATGAGGGTTACAGGCTGAGGAGAATGTACAAGCAAAAGCTTTGTGCTATGTACACTTGGTTGGAGCTGAGCAATTATCTAATGTTTAAATTCTATCTGTGGTTTGATTTTGCAGATGGTTAGCTGTGATTCTTGGGATAGGGATCATTATAGGTAGCATATTTGCTTCCCAATGAGTGATGAATATAAATCTTCTAAAAGGAAACCGGATATTTTATTGAGTTTTGTTACTGAAGGGAAAAAAAAGTTAGCACTATGGGGACAGAAAGCCTGAAGTAAAACTGTTTGATTCTTGAAGTTATCTAAATAATATGTAAAATATTATTTTTAAAGAAAAGGCTCAGTGAAGTAAATTATTAATACATTATGATTTATTAATACTCAGTACAGCCATTATTAGCAAAAGAATAACCATAACTAACTCTGATCTTTTTATAATTAGATTGCTCTTAGTACTTTGGAATGAAATCTGGATCAACTTAATTAAAAACAAAAACATCCCTGGAATGAAATTGTTTCATGACTTGTGGGCAAGTCATATGTTTAACAAAAACAAAGCAAACAAAAAACAAAAAAACCCCTGTGCATTACCATATTACTGAGTTTGTCTGACTGGACAATATATGTGAAAGAGAGAAGTCTGAAGGCTAAAACATATGGAGAACATTTGCGGGAATTGAGTATATCTAATCCAATGAAAAGAGGGACTAGGGAAAACATGATAGCAGTGTTGCAATATTTGAGGGGTTGCCACAAAGAAAAAAGGGTCAACTTATTTTTCAAAGCACCTGAAGGGAAGACAAAAAACAATAGATGAAAACTGAACAAAGAGAGAAGCAACCTAGGAATAAGGAGACATTTCCTGATGCTAAGAAAAATCAACCAGTGGAACAACTTGCCTTCAGAAGTTGTGAGTGTCTGAGACTTCCAGTTAGGTGTCACAGTGTGACAGGCACAGGAAGATGGGGCTCCATTTTCCACATTTGATTTCGCCCCGCTCAGGACCCTAAAAAGGGTCAAAAGTCAGCCCGGAGATGCAATGAAGATGGAGGGGACCCTTGTTGATTGTGGAGGGGTGGGGGCCCTTCTTCTGGATCTAAGGAAGCTCTCCAAACCATCAGGGGAAAGACTGGCTACATTCGTATGGCCAGTCAGAAGTTGCTGACAACTGAAAATAAGCACTAACTAGCAATTTTTGAGCACCGTGGATGGAACTGGGTGAGACTTTATCCTCTTTTTATGACCTTAATACTACTCTCCTGGAGAAAAGAATGCCCAAAGCAAAGAATCCTCCCTGATGAGAGAGGGAAGGGAAATTTTTGCCCTGCTCCCTCAGGAAAATAAAAGTAGCGAATTAAAGGGGGAAATAGAAAAAACTACAAGACCAATTTGGAATTTATACAGATATATAGCTTTGAAATTTGGGGATTAAAAGTACCTTTGAGACTTTTTTTAGAAAAGATATTTGAAAATCTGTAAAATAGGCTTGAATTAGGAAAGCTGGAAGACGATGTCAACAACATCTAGTGGTGAATCAGGACACTACAATTTATTATGCTTAAAGGAAACTTGGCTTGAAGCCTGGACTTAGGTAAAACTCTTTGTTGTTCCTGGAAACTTTCACTTTTGCAGACTGCAGCTGGGAAAAGGGAAAAAAACCCTCTTGGGTTGTTTATCTATGTTAGGGACCCTATTGGACTATAAAGACTACATATAAAAACAAAATGGGTGCTTCAAACTTAGCCTCAAATGGTAAAAAAAAAAAAAAAAAAAACATCTTTAACACTTGTCTCCAAAGCCCCCAGCTTGGTATAACAACAAGAAAATGTTAATGAATCTTAGAAAGAAATTATTTCTATGTTGAAATCAATCCAAGAGACAATTGTTTTATTTCATGATGAGACTAAAAATAATGCAAATGAGATAAAAGAACAATTTTCTAACCTAAACTTACAAATTCAGACAATGACTATAAAGAAGGAACTAGTAACTTAGAAAACAGAAGGAAAATTAGAAGAAAGTGATCCAAAGATGGAGGACCTAAAGGAAGGAATTAACAGACAAATGAAAAGTTAGAAGATGAAGTGTTAACACCAGAAATGGAAAAGATATCTTACTTGTCAAGATCTCAGAACACATTTAGGATAAGGAAGAAGAACTGATTGAATGGATGATAAAGCTGTTAGGAGAAATGCTGAATATTGACAAACAAGAAATGAAAATAAAAACTGAAGGAGAAGGATGGAGGCTGTTAAATGAATATAAATGGGTTGAGCGTTCTTCCAAAAATACTTCAATCAAATTAACTTCCTCAATCCAAACAATATATACAAAAACAGAGGAAGAATTACACAATGATTCAAATGCACTGCCTTGGAAAGCTAGAGTAAGAGTAATAAGGCTCGAGTAAGAAAGCTAGAGTAAGATTGAAGAAAATAGTGGTTTTGACCTATTAGATGGGATATTAAACTATTGAACAGATGTTTGAATATGATTAAGAAAATAGATAACTGTTAGAAATAAAAGTATTATAATTAGAAGGATAAGATTTGTAACTAGAATATTATACTTTGTCATCAGATGGGAAATATGAAAATTTTAAAGGAGTTTGAATAAGGGAAGCTTTTGGTTACCCAAATATAATTTATTATAAGAAAATTATAAGCGATAAAGATATTTTGAACATTGATGGGAAATTAAAATTTTTTAAAAACAGGAAAAACAGGATATTGATTGAACAAATGGATTTTAAGTGCAAATGCAATTGACATATGTTCTGGCTAGAAAAGATTTTATAAACTGACACTATCAATATTATGTATAATACCAGAAAAATGTGATGAAGATGTCTATATTTAATTGTATATGTATTAACAGTAGCAAGAATTGTATTTGCCCAGTTTGGAAAAATGCATACTACCGGAATAAGAGAGGATCAAGGAAGCACTGGATGGTGTAGTATTGGAACTAGACTGAGAAAGTTAATATGTACCACTGAATTACCACTGGACCCAGACAACATGTTGCTTATTAAGTACTCATGATTGTAAAATTAGAAAATAAATAAAAATGTATATATATAAAAAGGAGTTGTGGGTGCTCCAAAACTGGAGGCTTTTACTGTACTAAGGGACTGGATAACCATTTGTCTAAATGGTATAGGGTCTCCTTCTTGAGCAAGAGATTGGACTAGAAGACCTCTAAAGTCCCTTCCAACTCTGTTATTACGTTATTCATTTCAGAAGAGATACTGAAGCAGTTATCAACTTATCAGAAGTTTTTAATTAATAGTAAAGAAATATACAAATACATTAAGGTTCACTAGAGATTGTATTAAATCAATTAAACATGGATGAAAATAAAGAAAATCAAAACATAGAATATATTAATGTGTTAATATTAAATATTTTTTTTATTTGGTAAGAAATTATATTATTAGTCTTTCTGCTTCAAAAAAGCTCTTGGGATAATGAAGTACCATTCCTTTCAGAAGTTATTTTTTGCCAGGCCCTCAATATAAACATAATGGCTAAGGATGATTTATTCACAAAAACATAAATATTAGAAGATGAAATAAACAGAAACACTGTTGTAAACAGTTCTTCTCTTCACTTGAAAGTTATTTAGTTATTGTATATGTCAAGCCATAACTGTGAGATGGATTGTGGTATGTTCCACAACACAGAATGAAAGAAAAAAATAAGGCAAACTATGTTTTACTGTTGGTAGCAGATTATATTAGGCTACTATCTCACACATACAAAGCTCAATTTGCTTATTTACTCATTTTTTGCTACCCACAAGTAATGCAATATGTTAAAACATATCTCTTTCCCCACTCCAATACAGCAGTTTTTTCATACTATGTTGGTTTCCAAATCACTGTACACCTTGATGTCATTACTGATTGCATTTCTCCCTAAATCAGATTGCTGTTGTCTTTTTATAGAACAATATTGTCAATTGTAGTTTCTTCTTCCTTCTGCACGTGACTAGATAGAGCATAAGCTCTTTCATCTTTTCCTAAGTACCTTCTTTGACAAATTGTTCCTTTAGCCATTTGCACAGAGTAAAATATAGAAATCAAATGATGCTTTCTACTGTAATTTGGATAGGTCTTCACAGTCCACTATGTCTGAAATGTGCAGAATCCTCCATCTTCAATAGTGGTAAAGATCCAGCCCATCCATTATAATAACTGTTTTTCCTGAATGTGCTTTAATCAGGGATAAAGATTTTCTTGGCCATCTTGTGATCTGAATAAAACACTAGATGCTGGGAAACTTATTTGCAAACATCAAACCATCAGTAACTGTGCTGGCAATTTTCATAACTGAAAAGGCCACATAAAAAAGTGTTGCAAAATCAGTTTGATTAAACAAATTTTCCACACAAAATGTTTAGAAATTTAGAGAAATCAAAAATATTTTTTCTTTGGAATTCAAATATATATGTGTTCAATTTCAGCAGGATTTTACAGTATAAGCAATTAATTTCCCCCCCAATGTTTCATCACAGTTCCAAATCATGAAAGTCTAACAAAACCTTATATGGGGGTATAATTCATTTTTATTTTTATTTTTGAATATCCGTACAAGTGCAAGTTGGCTTTTTAACTGTTCAGTACTTCATCCATGCTCATGTATTAATTAATTATCAATTAATCATATTTTATTTTTTTCAGGTATTGCCTCCCTCTCATTTTTGAAATGTATTTTTTTCTTGGGTATGCAAGTCCTCTGCATAATTCCAATACTGTTTTATAGTAAATGTGTTAGAAATTGCAATTAAAAAAAGAAAAAAAAACTAATAACTTAAAAGAATAGAAAAAAGTGCATAAAATAAAAGTAGAAAAGAGGGGGAAAATAAGGATATAGTAAAGAAATATATATATATAAAGAAATGACTTCCTCATTTATCACAAGTAAAAACAATTTTACCGTCTTTTTCAGTAAAGGTCCATTAAGGGAGTTTTATAACCCTAACGATATATCTATTTAACCTCGATTAAAAAAAAAAAATATTTCCCTTCTTTTGTTATATCATCTGGAACTTCCCTGATTTGCTGAAGCCACCTTGCCTCATTTTCTTTAAGAATTGTAAGGTATTATTGTTTAATGCAGCATCTTAAAGTTTTCTCTCAGTTGTAGGCAAATAAAATCTCATCACATGTAATATAGCTTCAGAACAATCCAAATACAGTTCATCAACTACTTCTAAAAAAGCCTAGACAAGGCATCTGCCGTTATCAACTCCTTTCCAGACTTATAAACTCTTCACAATTGTTTTTTTTTTTTTTTTTACAAAGTTAAATCCTTGGATTCCTACAGGCACACTGTATAATGATTTCTTTAAAAATAACTTTCAAAGATTTATGATCACAAATTTCCATTAAAACCTATTTCCCATAAATGAACTGGTGAAATCTTGTAATCCTGAAAGAATAGCTCATATTTCCTTTTCTATCAGGAAATAAATGTATTGTGCATTAGTCACAGCTTTAGATACTGTACATAATCACAAAATTTTTTCTTGCTGCAATATTGCACCTAAACCAAATGTACTAGCAACTACCAATCACCACTTATATTTTGTATATTTCTTTTTAAAAATTATTCATTATATTTTTCATGACTGGCATCTACTGAAACTCCATATCCAGTATCAATTGCCTTAATGGAATTGTCACAATAGCCTTCCCTGGAACATTTTTTTTTTTTTTTTTTGCCAAATAATTGGCTAGAAATCTAACTATCATTGTTCTATTTTATTCTTGATTCTTTGGGCTTCAGTCTTTGTTTCATCAGATTTCAAACAAAGAGAAATTAAATATTTTACCTCAGTTAATCCATATAACTCCTTTGTTTATTGAACTTCAAATTTATTTCTTTAAACAATACCAGCATTTATTGAATTCCCTAATCAAGTCCCTCATTATATCATCCTCCTAGTAAATTTTCCAAAGTTATAGAACCATAGAGCTGGGAGGGATGTCAGAGGTCTTCTAATCCGATTCCCTGTCAAAGGTAAGAGACTTTATTCCATTCCTGACAAATGGCTATCCATTTTTTTCCTTGAAGACCTCCAGTTATGGAGCACTGACAACTCTTATTAATTCTTTTAATAGCATTTTTATGAATTATGATTACAACAGTAAAAGCTTACACAAACTAAGAATAAAAAGTATAAATTGTGGAAATGGAAAAAGGAAAAAAGGGGGTAATAGAAAAGAAGGAAAAAATAAGAATATAGTAATTTTCCACCTTCATCATGTATAAACATTTTAATAATTTATCTCTTGAAATGAGTTCTTCCTTCCATATTCAAGTTCTTATCTATAAAGAATTCCATAAACCTTATCACTTTAATCCTGATATCAGCAAAAGTCCATTAACGATTACCAGAGAAAACAACAAATATATTTTAGTTATGACCAAATAAACTAAGTTTATATTTCTTCCTTTTACTTCTAACAATCTTGAATTTTACATTTGTAATGAGCCACAAGTCATAGTTTGACTGTGACCTTGAATCTGATGATATTGCTCCAGATAAACCTGTGCTTCAGGATTGTCAGCCACAGGAATCAGTAAACCAGGATTCAGTGAGGTTTATCGCCCACAAGTATCTCCTGTTCAGCTTGAGCAGTCAAACAAAGAGGCACGACCTCCAGTCCCCAGGGGCATACAAAGGTGATCAGAGCAATGTTCCTCAATGAGGCTTCTTGTTAAGCAAAGGGTGAAGCATGAGTAAATTATGCAGACAGATTTAGGTAGCTCCTTTGCTTGCAATCTTTGTTGAGCACAACCCTTTGGCTTTGCAGCTTGGGATTGTGTTCCTGTTTTTATTTGTGACTCCTGATCGTTGAACTGGCAGACTATCTGTGTCTTTTGAAATTCTTTGGACTATGCTATTGCTTCTTGGACTGTACTTGGCTCTCTTCAGACAAGTACACTTCCTAGGCATTTGAATCACATCATGTTTGCTGTTTGACTAAACTGTAGTAAATAGTTCTGCTTCTGAGTACCATGTTGGTGTGTCAGCAATCTTGAAACAGAATAAGTAGTCCAAATAATGTTATAGAACTTGGGTTTTTTTTCTTTTTTTTTCTTTTTCCTCTTCAAAATACTATAGTTAAAGGTTAAAAAAAATATGTTTTTCATGTGTAAATTCTTTCAAGGTGCAGAAACAAGAATACAAAGTACAGAATAACAGAGTTGGAAAGAATCTTGGAAGTCTTGTAGTCCAATCTCCTGTTCAAGCAGGGGCACTATAGCATTCTGGATAAATGCTAACTGTCTTTTCCTAAAAACCTTCAGTGATGGAGCACCCACAACTTCTGAAGAGCAGTCATTCCACTGATTAATTAATCTCACTGTTAGAAAATTTCTCCTTATTTCTAAGTTGGTTCTCTCCTTGATTAGTTTCCATCCATTGCTTCTTGTTCTATCTTCAGGTTTTCAGAGGTCAACACCTTATTCTTTGTGGTAGCCTCTTAGATACCAGAATAGTGTTATCATGTCACACCTAATCCTTCTTTGAATTAACTTAGACATACTCAGTTCCTGCAACCATTCTTCATACGTTTTTGCTTCAAGTTGGCTAATCATCTTTGTTGCTCTTTTCTGCACTCTTTCTAGAGCAGACATGTCAAACTTGCAACGTCACATGACGTTGCACAATGTATCGGGACAGTTTTGCCATTGCTGGCAATGGGGTGGGTGTGGCTTCCGCATGATGCATCCGGCAGTTTGACAAATCTGTTCTAGAGTTTCAACATCTTTTTGTATTGTGACCAAAACTGGATGCAGTATTCCAACTGTGATCATACTTGTGCAGTATAAAGAAGTACTAACACTTTATGTGATCTTGATATTATCTCTCTGTTGATGCAAATTGCAGATTGGATGCTTGATTATCTTTTCCAGGATCTTCCCAGGTATCAATCAGGCGGATTGATCTGTAGTTTCCTGGATCCCCCCCTTTTGAAGATTGGAACCACATCAGCTCTTTTCCAAGCCTCTGGTAATTCCTGATTGCTCCAGGATTTTTGAAAGATATGGTTCAGTGGTTCTAAGATTACATCTACCAGCTTCTTTCGAACCATGAGATGCAATCCATCTAATCCTGGTGATTTAAATTTGTCTAGCGTGGATAGGTGTTGTCTTACTATTTTCTTGTGTGTTTTGACTTTATTCTTATTCTTTCTTCTATGGTGCTGATTTTGATAGATTGGACTATTTTTGCCTTTTGTGTAAAGACAGATGCAAAGAATGAATTAAGCAGTTCTGATTTCTCTCTGCTGCCCATTACCTCCTTGCCATCCTCTCACATCATTTCATTGACTTTGTTCTTGTTTTTTTTTTTTACAGGCTGAAAGAAACTTTTATTATTTTTGACATTTGTTGCTAATCTTAGTTCATTCTGAGCCTTAGCTTTCCAGACTTCAAATTTGTCAAGAGTGCCAGTAATATCTCATTCTTTTTCTCAAACCCCCTCATCACATAATTCAATTCAATTTTCTTCTCCAGTTTTCCATCAAAGTATAATTTTCCTGGAGGCTGCTATTGGTCCATTATTAAACTAGCACCATCCAAAATTTCTCAGTTGACTTCTGATACCACGTTATATTTTTTTAAACATAATAATAATAAAAAACAGTCCAATACCTAAATAAGCTTTACTGATAGCTTCTAGATTACATGAGGGGAACTATTCATACTTGCATTGCTGTTTCCTTTAATCCAGCCATCATATTCTATTCACAAGCAAGACAATACACCAGTGGTTCTCAACCTTCCTAATGCCGTGACCCTTTAATACAGCTCCTTATGTTGTGGTGACCCCCAACCCTAAGGGCTCTCCAAGCGCACACCGATGCCGCCCACTCACCCACCACGCCTGGGGCTCAGCATGCCTTACCTGTCCTCACCTCACTTCTGAAGGTCACCAGCCTGCCCGGCTCCAGCTGGCCGTGGAGGGGGGCAGGAAGGCCGCTCCGCTGGCTCCGCCCAGCCTGGTTGGAGAAGCACCCAGGTGGGGAGAGGGAGGGAGAGAGAGAGACACACAGAGAAAGAGAGACAGAGAGAGAGACACACAGAGAGAGAGAGAGAGAGACAAGAGGGTGACAGCACTGGCAGAGCTTAGTTCAGCCTCCTCTGCAGAAAGGGCCATGAAGCAGTGCAGCCTCCCTTAGGAGATGCTCGACAGAAATAAATCTGGCGCTGCAACGACCCCAGCTCGAAGCCGTGCGGAGACAGATAGAGGAGTGGTGTCTCGGTTCCTAAAACCATCGGAAATATATGTTTTCCGATGGTCTTAGGCGACTCCTGTGAAAGGGTCATTTGACCCCCAAAGGGGTCACGACCCAAAGGTTGAGAACCGCTGCAATATACTATAACTCAAAAGAGATATGAGAAATTGATTTCAAATTTGGGGTGCTGTTAGCAAAGATGACATAAAGAAACAAGCATGTTCCTTAGATAAAAGGAATAACAATTTCAGAAGAAAAAAAAAAAGCAGACAGTGGAGGCAAACACTGAAAAGATATACAATTTGAAGAAACAGTGTAGATCATGGTTTCTCAACCATAGCAATAGGAGATTTGTGGACTTCAACTCCCATAATTTTCCAACTGACATCTTCCAGTTGCGGAGATTGAGAAACAAATGTCTTTGGAAACTTGGGATTTGGGCACTATTGGGAGCTTTTAGAGACTTCTTCAGGTTATTAGATTCTCAAGATAGAAAAGCTCAAGTAAAAGTCACTATGACGAAGGTGTTGGTTACACAGCCCACTTTCTCTTGGGAATTGTTAAAGAGAATTCAGAATATTTCATTATGGGGCTGAGACAAATGTTGGCTTTATGTGACAGAGATGACCTCTGGCTTTTCAGATTACACTCCTTAATGTATTACATATTTGCCAATATTCTTCAGAATATTGAAGATGTTTGTGTAATGGTCAGGAAAAGGACTATATTTGGCTCAATTTTAACATTGCACATGACATGCAAGATATGTGTTGCATCAGGAGGCTCCAACTGGAATGTTTGTCCATGAACAGCAGCTTGAATAGAAGAATTCTTATTTATAAATCTACATTGAATATGGAGATCTTGAGAAAGGAGTTGAGTCACATAATGGCCAGCCACCACATAGATAGTTCTAAAATCTCAGAGTCTACTTCTATCAGATTTCTGCAATCAGAGACAGACATTGTATGAAATATAAAAATTCCCTTTTGTATAGCCTTCTCGCTTTCTCTTGATATTTCAGAACAGAATCAAAAAGTATCTTTTTAAATGATTTTGACATTGCTTTAGGGCTGTTTTAGTATGTATATGCACATTTATATATGTATAAGTATGTCTATGTCTACATGTATATGGTTGTTTGGTATTACAGGTTTTTAATCAGTGAGAAAAGGAAGGTAGGTGAAGGTATGAAGAAAGAGGAGAAAGAGGTGAATTTTTGTCTATAATTTATCACAACCACTCACAAAGTAGAAGTCAAAATAGCTTTTTTCAATTTTAATAAATCAAATTGCTTTCTAAGACTGGATGATTTAGAAATAATATGGTCAGGAATTGAGCTACTCGTTATAGGCCCAAACTGCAGTTTAAAATGTGTGGAGCAAAAAAAAAAAAAAAAAGCATTTGTCATAATTTAAATTTAAGCTCAAAACCAAATTAATTAAATATAATTAATATGATTATTTTATTTGTACTTAATTCTTTCTTGTGTTCCAATATGTTAATAATGTTAACAATAACTGAAGAATGTTATATATCCATATCATTTATAATCAAATCAATCTCTTCTATATTACATAAAAACTTTTATTAAACACAACAGCCATTACTTGAGATTTGAATTTGATGAGTCACATTGGAGCTCATTAAGGTATAAAATATCCTGCAAATCTATTTAGGCAAGTCATCAAGAACTTACTATAAAAAAAATCACTAGATGGTTCTACAACTCCTTAAAATTTCATTATATTAAGAAAAATTATTCTAAATTGGGTTAGATGGGTTGAAATCAAAGTAATACACATTTTCATTTATCCATTTAATTGGAAACTTTACCTAGCCACCTTTTGTAATTCATTCTAGCATGGTTTCATTATTCATTTCCTCTAACACTGATAAAACATTGCATTTTTTAAAAAAATGAATTTGATTGTTGTGAAGCTGTGAGATATGAGCAAAAACTTGGGAGACAGAATGTACCAGGACAGAAATGTGAGTTCACTCAACAAGCCACAACTGTGCAGCTTCAAGGCTAAAAGGTACAGTCATGATGGAGAATGAGAAAGAGAACTGATTGTCATTTAGCCATGTTATTTAATATATCCTAACAGTTTTCAACAGAGTATGAGCCTAGGTGCCTAATCTGGCTATGCTGAGTTAAATGGGAACTACTGCTGAATTTTTCTTAGTAAGCATGATAGCATTGCAAATCATAATAAAGCGTATTTTTCCTCCTTTGGACCAATAGAATTTTACAATGTAGGAAATAGCAAAATTAACAACAGTGTCTTGACTGACACTAGTTGTCCTGTTCTACATAAATATTTAATATGGATCCTTCACATTTTATATTTCTTCTTAAGACTACTACTAAAAGATCCTCCCTTTTTATGACCTTGTAATCCCTTAATTTGGGGTATAGTCAGAGCTGAGCAGTTACTGACCATGCACTCTTCCTGACATCAGATGAAATTATTTTTTCTTTGTGTCCTACGAAAGAAATATCTGCTGCTACCTAGGATTGAAATCTCAATCTTCTAAGGGAGAGGTGAGTATCTTCACCCCTAGGCCACCACACCATTTTTTCTTAAGACTACTACTGTGTTAAGTAATCAGTTTAAGAACAAAACCTCTAATACAAAAAAATATGTATTGAGGTAAGTCATAATAGTTATTTTTTTTCAGTGTTACTCAACTTTGCAGATGACACCAAGCTGGCAGGAATAGCCAACACTCCAGAAGACAGGCTTCAGATACAGAAGGATCTGGACAGACTTGAACACTGGGCACTAACTAACAAAATGAAATTCAATGGTGAAAAAAGCAAGGTTCTACATTTAGGCAAGAAAAACCAAATGCACAAGGACAGCATAGGTGGCACCATGCTCAATAGTAGTAACTGTGAGAGGGACCTCGGAGTCCTAGTAGACAATCACTTAAATATGAGCCAGCAGTGTGCTGCAGCTGCCAAAAAGGCCAACACAGTGCTAGGCTGCATTAACAGAGGGATAGAATCAAGATCACGTGAAGTATTAATACCACTCTTTAATGCCTTGGTAAGGCCACACTTGGAATACTGCATCCAGTTTTGGTCACAACGATGTAAAAAAGATGTTGAGACTCTAGAAAGAGTACAGAGAAGAGCAACAAAGATGATTAGGGGACTGGAGGCTAAAACAGATAAGGAACAGTTACTAGAATTGGGTATGTCTAGTTTAACGAAGAGAAGGACAAGGGGGGACATGATAGCAGTATTCCAATATCTCAGTGGCTGCCATAAAGAAGAGGGAATTAAGATATTTTCCAAAGCACCTGAAGGCAGGACAAGAAGCAACGGGTGGAAACTAATCAAGGAGAGAAGCAACCTAGAACTAAGGAGAAACTTCCTGACAGTGAGAACAATTAATCAGTGGAAAAGCTTGCCTCCAGAAGCAGTAAATGATCCAACACTGGAAGTTTTTAAGAAGAGACTGGACAGCCATTTGTCCGAAATAGCGTAGGGTTTCCTGCCCGAGCAGGGGGTTGGACTAGATGACCTCCAAGGTCCCTTCCAACTTTACTACTATTACTAACTTTGGATGAAAAAGCCAAATATTTTTATGCTTGTAATATTTGACATCCAAAATTTTAATTGATATTGACAGGATAGCTTTTTCTTTTCTAAGTTCTTAATACTCTAAGCTGGTATTTTTCAAGCTTGGCAACTTTAAGATTTTGAACTTCAACTTTCAGATTCTGGGAGCTGAAATTATATATCTTAAAGTTGTCAAGGGAGAAAAACACTGCTCTAAGCTATATCAATAGTGGAATGTTAATATTCCTTAACCCTATTATAGGAACATCTTTGCATTGAAACAATAGGATGCATCCAGGTTTGTAACCACACAATAAAAAGGGATTCTCTCAGGCAAAGAAATGGAGAAGAGTTGCAGAGATGTGTTGAATTGAGTTCGTTCCTGTGCCATTAAAAATTAATGTAGAAGGTACAGAAAAATGGCTGAGCCAGGACAAAGAAACTGGCTGAGGCCCGATAGAAAGCTAAATGTTATTTTTTTTCTGTTAAAAAAAAGAAAGTTTCTTTGAAACCGTCTCCCATATAGCTTTCATATCAATAATATAAAGCTGGTTTGGCATTGCCTTCTACATTTGTTTTTAAATCTCTACCCTAGAGTACTTGTCTGAAATATTAGTCTGACCCTGTTTAGCTTTTCATTAACCAGTCATTGATAACCAGGTGCGACCATCTGTGCTAAGTCAACATAATTCCTTCCCATATATTAAATGATTTTCACATTAAATAATGGCAAGTTCTGGCAATTTTCCAAGCAGCTTTGGTAGTACAGCCTGGTTTAATGTTAGATTCGAAAAAAGACTATTTAATATACATGAAAATCTATGTTCATACCTTATCAGCAGAAGAAAAAAAAAGCTTTTCAAATGAGGCTTTAATATACTGGGACCTTTAGGCTGAAGCATTAGAAAAAAAAATCTTTTGAATCTTTTGAATCAAAGGAATAATGAGTGGGTTTTTTGGGAAAAAAATCTTTATGCATATTTCTTCCCAGATGGCTCCAGAGAAAAGGGACTCAATAGACAACATATTTGAAGCCAATTTAGTTTTCTTCCCCCCTAATATACTCCAAAGGCAGATAAAAGGGCTAAGCACTTTGCAGGTTCTTATGAAATTTCTGTTGCACATGACAGGACTATTAAGTCATATACTGCATATGTATTGATTTCCATTGTTTTTTTCTTATGCCTTTTTAATGAATAAAGTTTAATGATGATAAGATATGTTCTATGTACATTTTATTATCCAGAACAAAAGCACACTTTAGTTAGGTAGCATGAGACATAAATTGGAAAGTTTCTCTGACTGACTGTAATTAAACATCATGGGACTTTAATGGGAGTCATATTCCAAGAGAGGAAACATTTTTTTGCCTAGTATTTTCGTTTCCAGGCTCTTAGGTTTACACAATAGTGTTGTTAAATGGATGGACATAGGGGTGGACAACTATGTCAACTTGATGACCTGTAGATTTCAGGAAGTTGAAGTCCACAGGGCATAAAGTTGACATAGTTGCCTACCCTAGGACTGGCCAATGCACAGTGGATCCATAATAGTTTCCTCAGTATCAGGTAAATCCACACCCATACAAAAGAACAAGCATTTAGTTAGTTAGTTAGTTAGTTAGTCAGTTAGTTAGTTCTCATTCTATGATCCAATGAATGTTGGTGTCAACTGTCTGATTAACCAACTCAAATCGAAGGAATCTTCAAGGCTTTGAAGTGCCATAAAAGATAAATCTTTATTGAGTACACATCTCAGAACTGACGAAGTGAAACAGCTCTGATTTTCCCACATGAAAATCTGCCTAGTTAACAATAGCTTCCCTTAACCCCCACCCACCAAGTGTTTATGTTGCCCAAATATTTGTCTTTGGTTTATTATGAGAACGGTCCACCTCTCCGTCAGATACCTGTGTTAGTGACCTTGGCATTCTTGTAGCTTCTCACAGTCTGTGCACTATCCCTCCCACCATTTCTATAGCAAGTTGAGTAGTAATAGATGTTAGCAATTCAACCCTGATTGGATTGGATTACGCTTGTCATTTTTCAAGGGAGCCACATCTATAGCACAAACATAAACACCTTTAGGGTTCTATGTTTGCTACATATTTAACACCCAGAAAGACATTGCTCTGGAAATAGAGTAGGAGTGGAATACCCTCTGTTTCCACTCACAGACCAAATATATTCTGTCTTAATTGTATTTTTGGCTGTGCCCAGATTGGTTTAGGGTAAGATTTTTATTTATTTATTATTATATTTTATTTACTCTGGCTTTATTATTTTATAAGTAACTCAAGGTGGTGAACGTACCAATACTCTTTCCAATTTTTCTCCCAGCAACAACCGTGTGAGGTAGGTTGGGCTGAGAGAGAATTACTGACCCAAGGTGACCCAATCAGCTCTCATGGCTAAAGTGAGACTAAAACACACAGTCTTCTGTTTTTTAAGCCAGTACCTTAACTACTAAGTCATACTGGCTTTCTGAGATCTTTTGCACCTATATTTCTCATTATATAGGAAAAAATATTATTATTTGGTTGGATTGAGACTCTGTTTAGAAACTCAGTTGATTCAAAACAAAGCAGCTATAGATGATTTGGGCAAACTCATTTTGCTGTTTGAACTAATGGCCAATATGTTTCCAGACCCATTTTAAAATATTGATATTACAAAAAAAAAAAAACCTCCTGAAATTTCTAAAAGAGCTTCTTCTGCTCCTGATTGGATACTATTATTGGAAACCTGTCTTCAATTAAACAAAATGATGGATACAAAAAAAAGTGTTTTTTTATTGTTGTTGTTGTTTTTTGGAATATCTTTTCTCCAAAGATTCACCTGAAACCTGCCTTATGCTGACAGGCAAAACCATTTTCATTTTGAAAGGTATTTTAAAGGACGGCTGATTTTGCTTGTTCTACAACAATTATTTCTGTTGTTTCATTGCTTGATGTAGTGCCACTGGCTCCTTATTTATGCCAGTTCATTCTGTGTTACTTTTACCTGTGGCATGTTTAGATATATAATATTATATTTTCTATTGCTTTTGTGTTCTATTATATGCACTGTTTTCGCCATATTTCAAGGTACCACCTGGAGGGTTAGTCTTATGGGCAGGTTAAAAATGTACTAAATAAACAAATTTGCCTTGCTGATGGGCAGTAAAGAGAAAGAGGGAGGTAAATGAATAAATATACAACAAAGCAAAAGCTTCATCAGCTTCAACATTAAAGAAAGTTCAAAAATGCTATTAAGAAAAGAACAAATGAAATTCTCAAGAATTTATAAGATAAACATGTCACGTGCTTCTTTCAGAAACATTCTAGACAGATTTTTTGGCAGAACAATATATGGTTAATATATTGTACATTCTGTATTTATTTCATTCTTCAATTAACAACTTTTAGTCTTAAACTCCATATGGAGACAGAGTATTAAATGGGATGAGCCATTACAGAGAGGGGGAGAAATTTGCACACTGAACCATAAATATACTATGTTAATTTATCAAAGTATACCTTACCGACAGCTGTCATGTTGAAAGAAAAACATTTGATTCCCCAAACAATTGGAAGTTTTATATATAAATAATAAATGTAGTTTTTATTGTCCCTTTGCATGAAATTATATTAATAAACAAAAAATAAGGAGGATTATAGAGGTCACTTGAGACTTCTTGGTATTCAGTATCATTTTTTTTTTAAGAAAGAGAGAGGCAGACTCTAAATATATAAGTTTGAAATCTAATTTTAACTTCCTATTATTTACAAGCCATGACGTTCTGTATATAACAGCTAATTATCCCACATTCTGCAGCCACATTGGGAGGATTTCATGGCAGGTAACAGTTTTGCCAAAGAAATAAAAGGCATGTCAAATAGACTTTATATCACTGTCACAGACTCCTTCCAAAAGTGTAATTCACTCCTACATAATGTTTCATTGCAGTGCCAAAACGCTGTAAGCAGGAATAAGCCTGTGGTGTTTTGCCTTCTTTTCGCACATCTGCACACAACAATAATGAATGGGGGGAGGGAAAAATTCTGACGGATTGCTGGTCCTCTGCTTGGAATTTATATGACACACACACTCTCTTTCTCTCCTTCCCTCCCCAAGGGGGGAGGGGATCTGTGTCTTGCTCAATTTTGGGTTCTGGGAATTTAGGGGTACTGCACAGGAACTTAGGTGTTCCTAGAACTGCGCTCTTCTGGACAGAGAACTCTGTGTTGTTCCTGGGATCTTTTGTAGCAATTTCCCCATATTAGATGTCACAATCCTTAGTGCTCCTACTTGCTACTGGGATCACTGTATAGTCTGATGAAAAGAAAGAGTGAGATAATAAAGGCCCAATACCAACAAAGAGGAAAAATAACAGCTCTCAAAAGAAACCAGCACGGCTGCATAAAGAACTCTCTGATCAATTGAAAGATAAAAAGGACAAGTATAGAAAGTGGAAAGAGGGACACATAACTAAGTCAGAATATCAGCAAATAGCCCGAGCCTGCAAAGACGATGAGGAAAGCTAAGGCTCAAAATGAACTAAGGCTTGCAACTAAAGTCAAAAATAACAAAAAAAAAGCTTCTTTCAACATGTAAAGAATAAGAAAACAGTGAAGGAAACGATTGGTCCATTAGTGGGTGAAAGTGGCAAGAAGGTGACAAGCAACAGGGAGAAAGCAGAACTATTTAACTCGTTTTTCGCATCTGTCTTTACATAAAGAGAAAAAACAGACCAACCTATCAAAAATAGTGCCATAAAAAACAAAATAGAAATACAAGTTAAGATAGGCAAGAAAATGGTAAGTGAACACCTGTCCAGCCTAGACGAGTTCAAATCACCAGGACCTGATGGATTACACCCCAAGGTTCTTAAGGAACTGGCAGATGCAATCTCAGAACCACTGAACTATATTTTTCAAAGATCCTGGAGCACTGGGGAACTACCAGAGGACTGGAAAAGAGCTGATGTAGTTCCCATCTTCAAAAAAGGGAAAAAAAGGACCCAGGAAATTACAGACCTATCAGCCTGACCTCAATATCTGGGAAGATTCTGGAAAAGATAATCAAACAAAGAATCAGTGAACACCTACAGGCAAACAAAGTCAGCCAACATGGGCTTGTCAAAAACAGATCATGCCAGACAAATCTTATTGCATTCTTTGACCAAGTGACAAAATTAGTGGACCAGAGGAATGCTGTGGATATAATTTACTTAGACTTCAGTAAGGCATTTGACAAAGTAGACCACAACCTACTACTTGATAAGATAGAAAAATGCAGGTTAGACAGCATCACGCCAGATGGATCCATAGCTGGCTGACCATCTGTACTCAGCATGTGGTCCTCAATGGAACCGCATCTACATGGAGGGAAGTGTGTATCGGGGTGCCCCAGGACTCTGTTCTGTGCCCAGTGCTCTTCAACATCTTCATCAACGATCTGGACGAGGAGATAGATGGGGAACTCATCAAATTTGCAGACGACACCAAGCTGGCAGGAATAGCCAACACTCCAGAAGATAGGCTTAGGATATAGGAGGGTGTGGACAGGCTTGAACACTGGGCGTTATCTAACAAAATGAAATTTAATGGTGAAAAAAGCAAGGTTCTACATTTAGGAAAGAAAAACCAAATTCACAAGTACAGCATAGGTGGCACCATGCTCAACAGTAATAACTATGAGAGGGACCTCGGAGTCCTAGTAGACAATCACCTAAATATGAGCCAGCAGTGTGCTGCAGCTTCCAAAAAGGCCAACACAGTGCTAGGCTGCATTAACAGAGGGATAGAATCAAGATCATGTGAAGTATTAATACCATTCTACAATGCCTTGGTAATACTGCATCCAGTTTTGGTCACCATGATGTAAAAAAGATGTTGAGACTCTAGAAAGAGTACAGAGAAGAGCAACAAAGATGATTAGGGGACTGGAGGCTAAAACATATAAAGAACAGTTGCTGGAATTGGGTATGTCTAGTTTAACAAAGAGAAGGAAGAGGGGGAACATGATAGCAGTGATCCAATATCTCAGGGGCTGCCACAAAGAAGAGGGAGTCAAGCTATTTTCCAAAGCGCCTGAAGGCAGGACAAGAAGCAATGGATGGAAACTAACCAAAGAGAGAAGCAACTTAGAACTTAAGGAGAAACTTCCTGACAGTTAGAACAATTAACCAGTGGAACAACCTGCCTCCAGAAGCAGTGAATGCTACAAGACTGGAAGTTTTTAAGAAGAAACTCGACAGCCATTTGTCCAAAATGGTATAGACCTCCAAGTTCCCTTCCAACTTTATTATTATTATTATTATTATTATTATTATTATTATTATTATTATTATTATTATTATTATTATGGATCATCGCACAGTCAGCCAGATGTTCAGACTGGATTTTACCAATCGAGTCCTTACCCAGGACCTGGGATAGGCAGATGTGGATGTTTGATGGTATTACAGATATTGTCGCAGGATGGAAGCAGTTCCTAATAAGGCCGCCTTTTGCAATTGACTAATAGCGAATTTGTCAATGCCAATGGTGTTCAAGTGGTGCTCCAGTTGTTTTGGGATTGCACCCAAGGAGCCTATTACTATTGGTACTACCCTTGCTTGCTTTTGCCACAGTCTTTCTATTTCTATTTGTAGGTCTTTGTATTTTGTTATCTTCTCCAGTTCTTTCTCTTCTATTCTGCTATCTCCAGGCACTGCCACGTCCACTATCCAGACTTTTTTGTCTTTCTTATCGACAATTGTTAAGTCTGGGGTGTTATGTTGCAGGTGCTTGTCTGTTTGAATTCTGAAGTCCCAGAGCAGTTTAATTTTATCACTTTCTATGACTTTCTCTATTTTATGATCCCACCAGTTTTTGCTTACAGGCAAATGATATTTTTTGCAGATCTTCCAATGCACCATTGTTGCTACTTTGTCATGCCGCTGCTTATAATCAGTCTGTGCAATCTTCTTGCAACAGCTTACCAAGTGGTCCACTGTTTCTTCAGCTTCTTTGCATAGGCGGCACTTACTGTCTTTTGCTGTCTTCTCAATTTTGACTTTGTATGCATTTGTCCTTAAGGCTTGGTCTTGTGCAGCTAGAATTAGTCCCTCGGTCTCTTTCTTCAATTTTCCTGCTCTTAGCCATTGCCAGGTTTTGTTATTATCTGCCTTCCCAGCTATTTTTTTCATGTATTGGCCATGTAGTGCTTTGTCTTCCCATGCCTCTATTCTGTTCTTCATTTGGTCTTTCTTGTAGGCCAGTTTGGTCTCTCCAGTAGTTAGTAAGCCTTCCTGATATACTAATTTCAGTGCATCTTCATCATTGTTCTTCAGATATTCTTCCAAAGCCATTTTTTCTTCTTCAACCATCTGATGTACTTGTAGCATTCCACGCCCACCTATTTGCCTTGGTAGATAAAGTCTATCAATGTCACTGCGTGGATGAAGGGCATGATTCATTGTCATTATTTTTCTGGTCTGCCTATCCATTGCTTTTAGTTCTGCTTGAGTCCAGTCCACTATTCCAGCTGTGTACCTAATGACTGGGATTGCCCAGGTGTTGATTGCCTTTATGGTATTTCCTCCATTGAGTTTGGACTTTAAGATCTTCTTCACTCTCTTGATGTATTCACCTCTAATCTTTTTCTTGACTTCAGTGTGCTTGATGTTGTCAGCTTGAAGGATACCCAAGTATTTGTAGTACTCTTCCTCATCCAGACTCTTAATGTTATTTTCGTGGGGCATCTTGATTCCTTCAGTTTTCACTATTTTTCCTTGTTTGATAGTAAGTGTGGCACATTTGTCCAAGCCAAACTCCATTACAATATCTTGGCTATATATACGGACAGTGTTGAGCAGCGATTCTATTTCAGATAATGTTTTTCCATACAGCTTCAGATCATCCATGTAAAGGAGGTGGGATAGTGTGGCAGATGTTTTTGATGTTTGATAGCCATGTCCTGAGTTATTCAGTATTGTTGACAGAGGAAACAGTGCAATAACAAATAGTAGTGGTGATAATGAATCTCCTTGAAATATTCCTCTCTTGATATTAACCTCTCCCAGCTCTCACCATTGATCTGCAACTGTGTCTTCCATTGTGCCATCGATCTTTGCACAAATTTTCTGATGTTTCTACTGACTCCTGTTATTTCTAGGCACTTTATTATCCAATCATGTGGCAGAGAGTCAAATGCCTTTTTGTAGTCAATCCATGCCACATTCAGGTTGGTCTTCCTTCTCTTGCAGTTTTCCAAGATCATTTTGTCTATTAGGAGTTGATCTTTTGTTCCTCTGCTATTGGGGCGGTTTCCTTTCTGCTCAGGTGGAAAGAGATTGTTTTCAACTAGATGCTGTTGTACTGCATCAGCTACCACACCAGTTAGTAATTTGAAAGTTGTTGGTAAGCAGGTAATTGGCCTGTAGTTGCCTGGTGTTGCCCCTTTTGCTGGATTTTTTCATTATTAGGTAGGTTTTCCCAGTTGTTAGCCACTTTTCAATTTCTCCTCCTTGTAGTATATTGTTGAACTGCTTGGAAATGAGTGGGTGTATAACAGTTAGATGTTTCAACCAAAACCCATGCAGTTCATCTTCACCTGGTGCTGACCAATTTTTGATTTTCTTGCTCTTTTTTCTACCATTTTTGTTGTTATTACTAGTTCTTTCATTTCAACTTCTGTTTTATTTGCATCCACCTCTTTTAACCAAGCCGCATCCTTGTTGTATTTCTTTGGGTTATCCCATATCTGCTTCCAGAATTGCACTGTTTCTTCCTTGTCAGGTACTGACTGATTCCTTGCAGTTTCTCCATTGATGGATTGGTAGAAACGTTTCTGATTGGATTGAAATTGGAGGTTCTGCCTATAGTTTGCAATTCGAGCTTCATATCTACTGATTTTCCTGGCTATAGCTGTTATTTGTTGCTTTATTATTTCCAGTGCTTCCTTGATCTTCCTTGTTTCTAAGTGGTATTTCTTGATTAGGTATTCTTTGGTCTTCTTGTTCTTCAGCTTCTTTTCTTTCATCTGTTCTAGCTTGCTTGCATGTGATCTTAACTTGCTGATCTTATTTTCTAGTCTAACCTTCCATTTTTCTGGTGCACTGTTTGTTTGTTTTTCTTTTTTGTTGATTTTGCATCCCAGGTATTCTGTTATAACTGCAGCTGTGCTGTACATTAGTTGGTTTGTTTCTTGCAGTGAATTGGTGCTTATACTTGATATTGCAGTATTTGCATCTTTTAATGCTTGTGCTAGCTGTTTCTTTGGAACAAGCTTCAATGCAGGCAGCCTTATTCTGTTGTTTTTGTGCTGTTCTAGATGCTCAGTTATTCTTTGTTTCAATTCTTTTATTTCTTTAGTTAGAGGGTTTTGTTCTTCCTGAGGTAGAGGTGCCTGGTTTCCAAATGAGAACAGTTGTATATCTCTGCTGGATTCCTTCACTGCCAACTCCCCCTGGTTTGCCTCTACATTCTGAATTACTTCTGGTAAGGCTTTGATTTCTTTGCCCTGGGTAAACCTTTGCAGTTCGTCCAATTCTGTTTCTGTGAATACTTTATTTCGTGTTATAAATCGGCGTTGATCTGCTAGTCTCTGTTCTGTTATTTCTGATTCTGGATGTTGTTCTTTCCAGAACTGGTGCATTCGTTTTAGATATCCTCTTCTTGTTGGACTTGATCTGTAGTAACAGATCATTATTTCTTTGTTTTCCATCACTGTGTATCTGCGACGGGTAAACACCTTTTCTTCCAGTAGTTCTGCAGCTGCTGGCCCTGGTTGCTCAGCCAACAGTCCTGAGTCCTGTAACCCATTTTTCACCAAATATCCAGGAACTCCAATATCTAGTGCGGACCTTGTTAACCCGGGCGACATCCGAGCCGGTATGGCATTCTGTAATTTGCGTCTCACCATATTTTTTATGGGAGAGACACTCTTTGTCTGACTCCTCTGATGAGACCTGTCCAGTATGGTTGAACCTCTGGCATAGCTCTCATCTTCCTCAGAGTACACAAGCCCCACAACCACGTCAAGGTAGTGTCTCACTGGAGGTTTATTATTATTATTATTATTATTATTATTATTATTATTATTATTATTATTATTATTATTGACTAGGGGAGACATGATAGCAGTGTTCCAATATTTGAAGGGCTCCTACAAACACAAGGGAGTCAAACTATTTTCCAAAGCATCAAAAGGGAAGATGGGAAATAATGGATGGAAACTAGACCAAGGAGAGAAGCAACCTAGAAATAAGGAGAAATTTCCTAACAGTGAGAACAGCCAACCAAAGGAACAGCTTGCCTTCAGAAGTTGTGGATGCTCCATCATTGGAGGCTTTCAAGAAGAGAGAGGACAACTATTTGTCTGAAATGCTATAGGGTCTCCTGCTAGAGCACACAATTGAATTAGAAGATCTCCAAGGTCCCTTCCAACTCTATTATTCTATGTGTAAGGACCCACCTCTATCTTACATCTTAAGAAGACAGAACTCTTGGAATGTCTCTTCCAACAGGGATCTTTATTAAGAGAAGCTGATTGTATGAATGCTAGACAGGATCTGGGGAATCCTCTCCCACCCTTCAATGTTTTAAAGTGTTCCCAAGCAGCCCTCACCCCACAGTTCTTCCGGGCAAGTCAATCCATCGTCTGCTCCATCAGCACGATCACTCATCCTCTCTTTCCCAGATCCCAGACATTGGATTTCCCCCCACCCTTTTTCCTCACTGCCGGCAAAGAGGAGAACTTCAGAGGGACTAAGATGAAAGGCAGATGGGCACATTGTTATGTTTAGTCCTCTCAAAGAGAATCCACAAACGGTCACTTTGTTGTTAATGAAGGAAGTGAGAGTCATAAAAAAACACTGCTTATCCTCCTCCCCTTTTGTAGTATGACAGAATCCAGAATAGAGTAAGAATTGGTTTTTATCAGAGAAGGTAGATAGAAATGAAATATGATTGGATTCTGATACTATGTTTCGCTTTGGCCTTGACTTTCCATATCATCTCCAGTACTTCCTTGAGACCCTGATATTTCTCCAGCTTCTCATCTTCCTTCTTCTTGATGTTGCTGTCACTTTGTACAGCTACATCTTTCACCACTATTATCTTCTGGTTCTTATCCACTACCAGAATGGTACTGGTTGATTTACCAGTACCTGGTCATCTTTATTTGTAATGCTTTGTTTATTTGGCAATGTTGTTGAATGGTTTGTTTGATTTGAATGTCAATGGAATACTCAGAGAAAATGAGTTTTACAAAATAATAATAATAATGATGATGATGATGATAATGATGATGAAATGAAAGAGGAGAGTTGCTTTGATAGGGCTAATTGTTTTACAAGTTAGACTAAGAGTTTTCAAAATTATCCTTTCTATATGCAATGCTTTACAAACTGCTTTACAAACACTAAAAACTCAATTTCCTTTATTTGATTTCTAACCCAGTGGGCTTGGTCTAAAAAAAGAATATCAGACCAGGCCCACTTAACCTCGGCAATAGATTTATAGAATTTACCCTTCAGAGCATCTTAAGGTGCCCTTTAGATCATTCACAAAGATTCATATTTAATCCCAAAGAACCAAGCATCTGACATTTTACAGTTTGCACTGAAATTCCTTCTATATCTTCTTGTGGTAATATGTCTAAAATTAGATCCTGAATATCATTGAATGGTGTTCAGCTAGGGATAAAACTTTGGTCTTTGCTACATTTTTTGAAAAAAAACAAAACAAATGCAGAAAAATAAAGTTATCACAAATTGATCCATGTACAATTCAAACTGTATTTCCTCTTATTTTAATCTGTATAGTAAAACTCTAAATTTATACATTTATCTTTTTTTTAGTCTGAAAAAAGTCTTGTTTGTTTGTGTTTTATTTTAAAGTGGAAGATTATAGAACTCTGGAAACTGAAATAAATGTACAAGTTATATTAAAATGGGGTCTAGGGGATGCTTGTTTTAACTAAATTTGAAAGACAATCTAGTTTGAAATTCAAGACCAAAGTGGAAATCCTAACATTCCAATTCAAAATAAATATTTTATTTATTGTTGCATTTTATTTACAAAAGAGTCTTATAGTCAAACCTTCTGTTCAGGCAGGAGACCCTATACCATCTATTCTCAAAATACTCCAGTGATACATCACTCATAATTTCTGGGGGTAAGCCATTCACTGGTTAATTGTTCTATCTGTCAGGAAATTTCTTCTTATTCCTAGGTTGTTTCTCTCCTTAATTAGTTTCTATCCACCACTTCTTCTGTTTTCAGATGCTTTGGAGAATAGGTTGAAACATGTCACCCCCCCTTTTTTTTGTGGCAGCTCCTTAGAACAGAGGTCCCCAACCTTTTGGGCACCAGGGACCAGTTAGGTGGAGGGAGGTTTTTGTGTGGATGGGAGGGTGTGTGGTTTTGTGTGCTGCCTGCATCCTGTGGATGGGGCTTTCCTTGTTTGTGTGGACTAGTTGCTGGCATGTCGTGGCCTGGTACTGGTCCCTGCCTTAGAAGACTGCTATTGTTACTTGATAGGAATATTACCTAATGATCAGCATAGCTTTTACATGATTCAAGTTTAGTACATTAACCTTGTTTTTTGTTCCTTGTCTGGAACTCACTGAATTTGGAACTGAACAGTCTTCCTTCAGTGATCATAAACCATATACAGTACAATAGGTCTTACCTATTAAAACTAATGGATACATCAATAAATGAATATCATGTCATTTGAATAACACCAATAAAAGAAAGATGTGTCACCAACAAGCAATTTATCAAGGCTAAGTGTGGCATAGCAAATCCTAAAGCAAATGTTGAAAATGGTTGTTCATTAAATAAAGTCAAAAAAAAAAAAAGTTCACACGTTCAGGATAATTTCTAGAATCTATTATACGCTTGAACCACTTTGTTTTACTGAACTTGAAGCTAAATAATTTAGCACAGTTTGTGGGAGGTAGTAAAGCAAATTATCTGCACATTTTTTTGCATATATTCCTATTAATTCTAATTACAATATTCCACATGACATGTTTTGGAACACACGTTTTAATGTCCAGTTCTCAAAAAAGTGGCACTGTGTGGGAAGTGATGAAGGTCACTTTGGAAGTGTGTACATTTTGTTTCACTTTGCACTGAGACAGGTAACATGAATTACATTTACTTGTTTGTTTGTAGAATTAATATACTTCCTATGAGGTAACACATTACTAGTAGTGTTCAACACTACATCCATTCAGCAAAATAGCTGCCTGCTTGTAATGGAGCTCCTGTAATGAAAAGGACACTTAAGATAAACTGATATATAGATTTCTATTTCCTGAGATTGTAAAATTGTAAAATTGTATTCTGTGGTCCATCACTGCTCATCAACTGAAGTTTTATGAAAAGCTTTATTGTAGGAGTATGCAATCTGCAGCATCTGAGCTGCATATAGCTCCAGAGATCTTCACAATTTTGGTCACATTTGTGGTTTGTAGCTTTAAAAAAACAAAATGGATAATTTAAGCACCAATTAAAGTACCAATTTCCTTCCTTAAAAGTCCCCCAACCAGTCCCTAAAATGAAAGTGTTGTCCCTTTAAAAAAAAAATAATAAAAATACATGGTGGATTTCCATTTCATGGTTATTTTTTTCTGCCCAAAACCTAGGCTTCTGTAGGTCATCATTAATATGTCTAAATAATGTAGTTTATCACCTAAAGATGGGACACACCATTTCAGTTCAGTGCAATACCTGGAGAGGTAGGTAGTGCCATTCCATAAAGCATTGAGTAAGAGCTGATGTATCTTGATCATCCATTTTTAATTAAAGTGGCTTTGTGCATAATCTGCATGAACACAGACACCAAAGTAGCACTATTGGTTACTACTAAGATGCCACAGGGTTTTGGAGAAAGAACTCCATAGGGTATTTCAATAAAACTATTGTAAAAGTGAAGGTCTTTCATGGTGATCTACTCAATCTTAAAAAATAAACTTAAAAAAGATCTGAAAATTTAAACTGGATATTTCTTTGGCCCTTAAATTGGAGATAAAAGAAAGAATAAAAGCCTGAATGTGAATGAAGCTTAAGATAAACCAGCACATTTAATCCAGATAAAATGATTAACAAGAAGATAAAATGGAATGATCCTTTCAATATAATGTAAACATATGTTGGTTGTAGGATCCATAGTTCTTGGATATTATAATCAGATACTTTGGTTTTATTCATTCTGAAGTTGGACTTATGGTTAGGAATAGACTTTTCAAGATCCCTTAGTTAATAATCAAATGGAAATCAATCTGTGAAAAAAAGACAAAAATTTAAGTTTCCCAATGTTATGTTTGGTTGTTTGAAATGTTTTCATTTCTTAAGGTATGATTCTACACTGATGGAAAGGACTCATCTGTTCCTTGAAGATTACATATGCATACACTGAATGTATAAATTGAATATGCATGTAAGATTGGATTAGCAAATTGGCAAATGAATTCAAGATATTCTAATATTATATCCTCTTTCTATCCTTCTGGGTTCTGCCATGCTCCTGGAAGGGAGAGGCGAAAAAGCATTGTGGGTTATTGCTCTGTTTTCCTCTATCACTACACTGTAACACTTTGCTGTTTCTGCATACTTCCTCTGTGAACTATCTTTCTCCTTGATGTCAACCAGAAGGGGGGGGGGGAGAAGAAAGGAATGCGTCTCTGGCAATTGGTTTATTTCCGCTTTCGGAAGGGAAAGTGTGAAGTGCCGACAAAACGACAAAACATCGCTGCAACCCTGACACAGCCTGGCATTATCTGCTCTTTCCCACAACAGACTTAACACCTGGGGATTGGCCTATTCAAACTGACTGGATGAACTTTGGGGTGGGGTTTGCTTGGAACACTTTTAACCTATTGATCTGAGCGGGAAACCCTCAGGTCCTTTCTATTATGCCTGCTTTCAGCTTCTCCTAATAAAAGTTCCTTTTGGAAGAAACTGCTTCCACGAGTTCTTCTTTCTTAGGATGAGGTATTGAAGTGGGTCCTGACAGAAACTTTTCAAAATTTCAGTGAAATTCTGTGGGTGTTTTCAATCTATGTTTAATGAACACTACTTCCCTTTTTCTTAGAAGTTGAGCGTCATTTTACAATTTATTAGATGAGTAAAGAATTGAGTTTACAATGCATCCCACAACTTCTAAATGCAAGCCTTTCCGCTAGTTAATTGTCCTAACTGTTAGGAAATATCTCCTTAGTTCTAGGTTGCTTCTATCCTTGATTAGTTTCCATCCATTGTTTCTTGTCTTGGTTTTTGGTGCTTTGGAAAATAGATTGATCCATTCTTATTTGTGGCAGCCCTTCAAAGTCTATTCATGGCTTAAATTCAGTTCTACCTGGGTGTGTGTATGTGTGCTCTGAATGGCATAACCTTCTCTTTGAGGATATGAACTCTCTCCATTCTCTTTTTATAATTTTCATTGGGATTTCTCCTTCAAGATTCTGGATTAAATAAAAGAAGTTCTAAAATTAAATCCAAAAGAATGATAGCATGCATAATTTGGCAAAACCTTTCATCTTTTTATTACATCTACATATGATCAATGAGCTTCAGTAAAACACTGCAAAAATGAATCATTATGTGATTATATACATCATTACTCAAGATTTTAATTATGTGCATTTGTTTGTGTATGTGTGCATATGACTGATGTATTCAATCCTGTGCATTTTTTCAGTTTTATATCATCCATATAATCACATCAGAATTGATGGTCATTGATTCGGCTTTGAAAACAAGATTAGATCATTTTCACTTCTCAAATATAGCAATCTACTTAGATAAGAATCATTTTGAAACCATGTATCCTTGTATAACAACATTTAATAGGAACAGCATTGGCTTAGAATACCAAGGTATAGAGAAATTAGACCTGGTTACTTATTATCTAACAAGCAGAAATCAAATAGCCAAAAGCAGACTTAAGAATTTCCTATCCAGATGCTTCCTGTATCATGAGTGGACCACTTATAGCCCAAAGATTATGTTCAATCTTGGATACTTTTTGGTAGAAAGTATGAAAAACTGTTGTTGTTGTTCAGTCTCTAAGTCATGTCCAACTCTTCATGACCCCATGGATCATAGCATGCCAGCCCCCCCCCCCCCCGTCTTCCACTGTCTCCTGGAGTTTGCTCAAACTCATGTTCACTGCATTGATGACACTACTCAACCATCTCATCCTCTGCAGTCCCCTCCTCCTTTTGCCTTCAATCTTTCCCAACATCAGGGTCTTTTCCAGTGAGTTCTTTCTTCTCATTATTTAAAAATCCACTATCCAAATATGCTCCAAAATTAGAATGTCAGCTGAAAATTCCAGTACTCCTAGGACACAGTCATAGCCATTTTGTCTTACTGCATCACTCTTGCAGGTCTTGCTCCTTTCCCAAATTAATCTCTCCAACAAGATTGCTTACCTACTGTAAAGATCCTTGAATGTGTTTATATCTTGTTCTTGTTTATTCTTTGTTCCTAATATACTTTTCCCTTTTTTTTTAGTTTTCTATTTTAATCTAGTTAGTCCTTAAGAAAAAATCCCTTAATTTTGGTCATGATTTTCTAAATATATGCATCTTCTCCAGGCACATCTTGACAAATTAAGGGAAATATTTGTAGCTCAGGGTTGAAATCATCATCTAGCACTAGCATTGATGAGGTTACCGAGTTTGGGTAATGAAATGTCTGCAAGAAAACAACCAAGCTCAGAGACATATTGACAAATAAACTAATTTATATTTGCTCTACTAAGTAAAGGGGAAAAAAGGGGGGGTCCATTTCTTCAAACAAATAAGAAAAAGAGATATAATGAAGTAAATGGAAATATTTAGAACATCTTAGTTTTGTGCAAGATTGTAAATGAATAAACAAATTCTTTAGCCTCAGGATAATTTGAATATGGCCAGAAGATGTGACATCTTGTCCATCTCATGGGTTTTAAGGGGAATGGATCTTATTGATCTAAAATCCTGAGCAATAGCACAAAAAAATAAGTGCAGTTGGTTGATACTAGAAGATTACAACCTGAAATATCAAACTAAGGGAAAACAGATTATTAAAACCTAGCAGTTGTTGTGTCTAATGGACTTTCCCTTGTTCAGCTATAAAAGTAAGCTCCAGTCTCACAGAAAAAGAGTTTAAGCATCTTTGTCAATATAAGCTACTTTCTGAGCAGTATAAAGTGGCTTTAGTACAAAATGAGAAAATGACCTTTTGCTATGAAATTCTGTTTCTAGTCTTGTCGAACTTTCGCATAATGTGTGATGAGACTGGAAAGGTAATACACACAAACATACACAAACAGGTCTTTCCTGATTCTTTTGTATAGGTCAGGTATTTGTATATAGATTGATCTAGCTCAATATTTTATTTGAATGTTTGCTTCTTAATCCTAGAATAATTTATTTTTAAAATGGTTTCAATACTTAAGTGAAATTGTTTGGGCTAAATACAAACCAGGCAAAATGATATTACATTATATTTTTGACGTATGTATAATTAATTGCTGACTACGTCTACATAGCTTCTTGTCAAAAATAAACTGGTACTGCTAATAGTCAACACATGTCAGCTATCTGATTCATCAGTGAATATTCATGAATAAGCTTTTGGTGAAAAACACTGATATTACCTATTACAAATTGACCCAAGGAATACCCAAACAGCATACACTATTAAAGGGGATTTTGCTAGACAAGTGTGATTTATTGGAAATCAGAAGTTCATTGGAACAATGCTGCAAATTCTCTTAACCCACTGGAATCTTTCAGTCCTTAAATGTAACTCTTCATGTGTCTTATATCTGTATGTTTCACAAATCCCTTTCCTTGTTCTTTTCAAATAATTGTTTGGAAATATTTGTTTAGGAAGAAAGGAATAAGACTATGGCAGTATTTTATCTCACTGTGTTATAGAGGCGTAAAGTGGTGATAATTTGCACACAGCAGGCAAGCAAGTAAAATCAGACAGCATATCACCGTTCTGCCTGGGGATCTTCAGGTTACAATGATGTATAGCTAAACTCCATGAGGCACATTAGCATACCGTTGACAGATAAAACTGAGGGCTAACGGGAAGATATTTCTTTTATTTTTCCTTACTATATTCTTATGTTTTAGTTCTTTTCTAGTTTTCTTTCTTTCTTTTTCTACATTTTCTGTTTTTTTTTCTTTTCTATTTTAGTTTGTATTAGTTTTTAATTGTACATGTTAATAAAATACCTGTAAGAAGAATTATGGGAAAAATTCTTTCTAATTATTTCCCAAGAGTATACATGCATCCATATATATGCATCTATTTTCTTCAGCTAGTAGTCCACACATATTTACGATTCACAAGATGAGGATAATTTAAATTTATTTTGGATACGATATACAGTATGCTGGAATGGCAGAATTATGGAATGAGAGAGGGAGAGAAAGAAAGAGATGGAATTGTGTCTAACTCATATCCTTAAATTTTTTTTATGAAAAAAGCAGGATTTTAATGACAATCCTTTTCCAAACAAATACCAGGAGCAATAGAGAATCAATCCAGAAATGCTTCAGCTGTCCTCAGATCATTGAACAAGGGTGAACAATCTCTTACTGAACTATATAACCCTATTTCTGTACTGGCAAAAGTATTGAACAGATATATGAAGAAAATTCCTGTGTCACATATTTTAAAATGCAAATAAGAAAGGAAAAAAAGGAAAAAAAGTCAGTATCAAAAATGCTAAGTTTAATTGCAAAACATCTTTCTGGATCCATTTTATCACAAACCTCTTTGAACAGCTTAGTGAACTTGTCTTTCCCAAGCTGAAACTAGACAAGATACATTTTGCAAACTCAGTGCATGAATCATTCTCTAAGCCAATGATCAGTAACTGAATAGCTGATGCAATTTCCTGGTCTAGCAGTAATTATTGATCCAGCTTGTTTATTAACTTTTGCCAATATTTGAGCTAACAAAATGAAATGAGTCATGCCTATAATCATTCTAATTTCAGATCAAGAAAACTTTCTGAAACATTTCATTGACAAGAACTCTGCCAGAAATTCTGTTTATTAGCTCCTGGAATTTGTGAAACTGACATCTATTATTCCTGCAGTGGTTTTAATAAACTGCCTTGAACTGCCTTCCTGAATTTTAGTTTTATTTGTTAAATTAAAAGCAAAATATTTTCTCCTATGTTATTATTATTTTTTTGCTGGCTACAATAGGAGCCATGGTGGCACAGTGGTTAGAATGTGGCATTGCAAACTAACTCTGCTTGCTGCCAGGAGTTTGATTTTGACCAGCTCAAGGTTGACTCAGCCTTCCATCCTTCCGAGGTTGGTAAAATGAGGACCCAGTTTGTTGGGGGCAATATGCTGACTCTGTAAACCGCTTAGAGAGATGTAAAGCACTATGAAATGGTACATAAGTCTAAGTGCTATGGCTATTGCTATAAAAAGAACAAAAGAAAACAAACAATTACTAAAACTTAGGACAGCATTTTTCTTGTCCTCAAAAGTAGCCGAAGTCAGGAATCAGAGTCCACGAAGAATTGAAACTCTAGTGGAATTTGGAACTCTAGTGGAACTCTAGTATTGTAAAGCTTTATAACACAGTCTTGAAATTCTAAAGAGTGTTCCCACTCATGTACCATGCAGAATCAAGCTTAGGTTATTTCAGATCTCTTTCTTATGCTTACTACTTACACAGGGCTGCAAATTTGTTTAAACTCTTTTATTCATTAATGTCTCTTGCATTCCTTTGCAAATATTATACTTGCCTCTCTCTCCATCTTGCTCCTTCTCTTTTAATTTCATTCTTTCTTTTTAACCTTTCAAAATTGCTGCTCTTCCTTGCTGGGTCTAACTATGTTGAAAATTGAAGGGACTGAATTGAAGATCTTCTGCAGGAAAAGCATAACTATATTTCTTTAGAACCAGGCCACTTTGAAACTATCTTAGCATATATAAACCATTTTCTATAAGTATTTTTTTAAAGGGCATGTGAAACATTTGGCTTTGCCTTAGTATACAGAAGGAACTGCCAGAAAAGATAACATAAAATGAACTCAGAAAAATAATGGTAGCTCAGGAAGTGGGTTATTGATAGAATGGGACTCTTTCTATACTATGTCACAAAATTTGCCAGGGTAAAAGCCACCTGTTGTTTAATATGGCAATCCTTAGAATCATTAGAAAAATTACCTTGCCACTTCCAGTAAGATGAATGCCAATTTATTTCTTTTATTTAGGAATGAACACCCAATTGGATAGCACCTTTATTCAAGAACAGCCATCTCAACTCCTTAACAATCACTCTTCAGAGATTCTTCCTCACAGCAGCCTCAGTCAGGCAGAAATTCTTTTCTACAAAAACAAGTTATTCACCACAGTAATGATCATGAAACACTATTCTTGGGGATAACAGTGTGCCATATTTCTAAGTTTATGGCAGCCACGCTGTGGTGTGCTCTGTTAGTAAATGGCAGCTTTGTAGTCAGTGAAACCAGACCAAAATAAAGATTTCTGCACTTTTCTAGTATACAGTGTATATTTACAGCTTTCACTTAATTTTTTTTTCTGGTAGTCCCTTTGTTCAAATAATCTTCTTGAGTAGTTTGCCCCACAATTAGTTAATGTTCAGTCTCTACTAAATAAGTTAAATCTTTATGAGATACAGATTTGTTTTAATATTTTATTTGTACACTGCCCAGAGTTTCTCCATGAAGGAACATAGAACATAGAATAATAGAATTGGAAGGGAACTTTGAGTTCTTCTAGTCCAACTCCCTGTTCGAGCAAGAGATCCTATATCATTTCAGACAAATGGTTGTCCTGTCTCTTTTTGAAAGTCTCCAGTGATGGAGCACCCCACAGGCAAATTATTCCATTGGTTAATTGCTCTCACCATTAGGAATTTTTTCCTTAGTTCTAGGTTGCTTCTCTCCTTGGTTAGTTTTTAACCATTGTTTCAAAATTTGATAAACAGATCAGATAGATAGATGATAGATAGATGATAGATAGATAGATAGATAGATAGATAGATAGATAGATAGATAGATAGATAGTTTTATGATTACTTCTTTTTTGAGGTGGGATGGGGGGATTGGGTGTCAAGACACTAAGCTGCAAGACACTAAGATGATCAACTTCTAGCCTTCTCCAGTATTGTGTTATACATAGGGAAATACACACATCTTGTAGATTTGTATAAAAAAGGAGACACAGCAACACAGGATACATTTCCTATTATTTACTTTCTTTCTAATAAAATTGCTGCATTTTATACTATAATCTGCTAAATTTCCTATCTTTGATCTAAAATGTTTTCCACTGAAATTGTTAATTGTTCTTCAGTGATGAAACACTGTGTATCTATGACATTATTTGTATTCTTAACAAGAAATTATACATACAGAGGAAAATAAAGTAGCTACATTCATATTTTGCTTTCTTCTTTCTTGCTCTCCTCTCTCTCTCTCTCTCTCTCTCTGTGTGTGTGTGTGTGTGTGTGTTTGTGTGAAATGATTGAGGTCAAGTTTATATTTTAAAAAAAGCATCGTTCTTTCATAGTCAGTGATATAACAGCCTGCTCTAATCTGTACCCATATTTCTTTTCCTTTAATTTTTCCTTCATCCATTCTGTAGCACTTCACAATTTTCTCCAGTGGCCAAGCTTTCTTGGCACATATAACACTTTTTTCTTCTTATTTTACAATTGCTAATTTTCCACAGCTCTGCACTTCTGTCTCACAGGTGTGCCATGTTACCATATCATTCTTGTCTTTAGTATTTTGTGTATTAAAAATAAAGACAGTAACAATAACAAATGCTACTACTGTTTGATTAAATTATTTTCTATTTTAGAACTAAATCTCATTGTATAAAAACATGAGGTAAGTTTTGTAGGTCTGTCCAGTTAGGTTTAGATTCTTGCTCCTATATCTGCCTTGGGTCACAAACATGTAGTCCTCTATTTATAACCATAATTGGAACTAGAAATTCTGCTTCCAAGTAAGACAGTTGTTAAGTGAATCATGACTTCTTTTGCCATAATTGTTAGGTGTACCCCTGCAGTTGTTAAGGGAATCTGGTGGCTGTAAGCAAATCTAGCTTCCTCCATTCTCTTTGCTTGTCAGAGGCTTCCTGGGAAGACTGCAAATGGTGATCACATGACCCCAGAGCACTGCAACCATTGTAACCATTATATGTCGGTTTCCAAATGCCTGAATTTTGATCAAGTGATCTTGGGAATGCTGTCACCATTGTAAGTGTAAGCACCAGTTGTAACTCACTTTTTTTCCAGAGCTGTTGTAACTTGAGAATGTAACTACCTGCATGCAAGTTTACATCAGCATAAGAAGCATGAGAACACTATGTTTCTTAAACCTGTTCATTGTTCAAACCTTGGTTTTATTTAACCGATCTTTAATACAGCTGGATAAATAATCACAATATTTTCCTACATGGAATCTGACAGAATGCAGCTGCCCATTAGGTAGTCAACGGAAAATCTGTCTGCCTGGTTCTTGGAATAAATAACATGAATAGAACAAAATATTTTTTTCTGGAAGGAGATATCAAATATCTCAGAAGGGTTGAGCATACAGTGGAACATTCTATCATAAAGTCAGTTCAAGATACATTCTGGTACATAATCCATCTTCTTAAATGCTAATGTTTCTTAATGCTAATCTTTCAAAGTCATTTTAATTAAATAAGTATTGTAAATCATTTTCATAGATTTTCATTTTATTTAATGATCTTATCTCACATAGTGAGCTTTAGAAAGGTATCAAAACTAATATACAAATGTAGAAACAAAATCTGCACTCATTAGTAGAATCATATTATATAGAAAGGGATTGGATGGAACAATATGGAACAAAAAAAGTCCCATCCATGAAAACATTTAAACTAAAGCATCAGTTCTGTTCAGTTTTTCCTTAGACACAAAGTAGTAGAGCTCATGATTCTTCAGAGTAATTGTTTCCAAACTATTCAAACTCTTCCAATATTTTCCCGAAACATTCAGCCAAAATTTGTTGTCCTTTAGCTTAAATCCATTATGCTGACTCATGTACTCCAGAAAAATAAAGAGCTTCCATCTGCCTTTTCTATGACATCCCTTCAGCTTTTTGAGGAAAGTTATCATATTTTCGCTTCTCAGGGCTAAATCTTTCCAGGTCCTTCAATCTCTAACCATAGAACTTTGTTTCCAGCTTAATCTTCATTGCCTATTTTCCAAAGCGCCTGAAGGCAGGACAAGAAGCAATGGGTGGAAACTAAACAAGGAGAGAAGCAACCTAGAACTAAGGAGAAAGTTCCTGACAGTTAGAACAATTAACCAGTGGAAAAATCTACCTCTAGAAGCTGTGAATGCTCCAACACTGGAGGTTTTTAAGAAGAGACTGCACAGCCATTTGTCCAAAATGGTATAGTGTTTCCTGCCTGAGCAGGGGGTTGGACTAGATGACCTCCAAGATCCCTTCCAACTTTACTATTATTATTACTATTACTATTATTATTATTATTATTATTATTATTCAAAATCTTTTCTAGTTTCAATCCTTCTTAATACTGTGATAGCTAGGATTAGATTCAATACTAAAAGACATAGTCAACCAATAAGATTAAGTGGGACTATTATTTTCCCTTATTTCAACAACAACAACAAAAAAAACATTGTGAAAAGCAGCATAAAACCGAATGTATCTTGTTTTCACTGCTGTGCTTATATTCTGTTTATCTTCAACTACCATTCCAAAATACTTTCCACACAAACTTCTTATTTATTCAATCACATTATAATCCACTGCAATCAGAGTCTCTCAATGGTTCATGAAAGAAGAGAGTATAATAATCATAACCATAATATACAATTAATTTAAATCCAAGCACAATACCTCGTGTCAACCCTCAGGTGCTCTCTGGAAAAGCTCCTTCTTCAGCTATTCCAGAAGGTGAATAAGGTTAGAATCAATTGAACCTCCCATGGGAAGACATTCCAGGAGGTTGGTCTCATTACAGTACTTCTGGGCTTCTGGTTCAACTCACGTGCTAAGATGCAAGAAATCAAACACAAAGTATAAAGGCTTTATAGGATAAAACAGCTCTTTAAATTGCACATAGATATTAATGGGAAGCCAATGCAGGGCATACAAGATAGGCGAGATCACTGGCAAAATACATTGTCCAGAGTGGTTTTTAAAGAAGGGTAAGTTACAGTAATCTAGACAAGTGGTGATGAAGACATTAGTCAGGTCCTCCACTCTAACCAAGATCACATCTGGTGTACCAGATCCAGCTAGGGAAAGCCCTGTCCAAGTATGACTTTCACCTGTTGATCCAACAGGGGCTACAAGTCTAGGAAGACCCCCACATCAAAAACTTATCCCCATGATTACTAGTGATTCACCACAACAATGCAGATCCTCCCACCAATCCAGCCAGATATCCCCCTTTCTATAATAGTAAATAACTTCCTAAATAAATAACATATTTCTCTTAATTTTAACTGTGTTACTTTTAACCTGTCAAAAAGTTTTATATTTTATTTCTGATTTCTAAGACAATGAGCCGAGGTGGTACAGCAGTTAGAGTGCAGTACTGCAGGCCACTTTAGCTGATTGTGTTCAGCAGGTCAGCGGTTCAAATCTCAACAGCTCAAGGTTGACTCAGCTTTCCATCCTTCCGGGGTAGGTAAAATGAGGACCCAGATTGTTGGGGGCAATGTAAATATATATATATACATTGCTTACTGGTGTACACCGCTTAGAGAGTGCTTGCACTTAAAGCGGTATATAAGTCTCATAAATAAATAAATAAATAAATAAATTAACTACAAGTCAATTTAGTGTAGTGGTTTAAGGCACAAAGCTAGAAACTAGGAGACTGTGATTTCTAGCCTTGCCTTGGGTATGAAGGTAGCTGGGTGACTTTGAAAAAAATCACTCAGGCCCAGGAAGAATATTCTGGCAAATCATTTCCCAAAATAGTGCCAAGAAAGGTACAGGTGCAAATCCAGGTAGTCATTAGGACTTAAGATTGGCTCAAAGGCATAAAAAAAAAGCTTAAACTCACCCACTTCTCCATCCATAACATTATTCAGTTCACTAAACAAATGTTGATGAGACTTCAGTGAGAATAGTTTTTAGGCTACCTAAATATCTGCTTAATTGTCTTGCAGTCTAGACCATTATTAAATGGCCTGTGGATTAAAACATAAAATATTACTTTGTCAAATTCATTATTGAAATCAGGATACATTACATCTACAGAATTTTAACAATTTACTAAGGAAAGCACTTTATTTTAGTTTTTTTTAATACGATACTATTAATCTGGCAAAACTTGTTCTTGAACATCCATGGTGACTTCGAGTAATTATTGCATTGTTTTCAAAAGTTGCATAGTTTGATTTTGTTATGTTTTAGAATAATCTAACTTATGGACAAGTTGCTTAGTTCCCTTCCACATTGCAAACAAATATTTGCTATACATCACACCCTTAAAAGTAATGTGTGAAACAAGAGCTTGAAAAATCAAGTTCAAATACATCCTTGCCCATGGAAGTTGACTGTTGACTTTCACCTAGTCATGCTCTCTCAACCCAAGTAATTCACAGACCTATTGTGTTGATAATGGGAATCCATATATACATTGTTTTGGGCTTACAGAGAAAAAGTAGAATAGTAAAATCATCATCACTATCATTCACAGATTTTCTGGAGGGAAATTTAAACTAAATAGCGGGGACAGGGAGTTAATTGATACGGAACAACCCTGTCCCCAGCAATTTAAAAACTATAGGGCTATCAGTGCATGTAGCATAGATGTGTGTGTGGACAAGAATACCAACCTTGCTATCAAGCAAAATGAAGCCTCTAACAGCGAGTGCCACATAAAGTGCACTAACCAAATAGGTAGTAAGAAAATAGGGGAACTCAGGCACCACACAGGTTATGTAGAAAGGAAACACAGGGCCACCCACAAAGGACTCAAATGTTTATACACCAATGCACAGAGTATGAACAGCAAACAGGGTGAACTAGAAATTCAGGTTAATGAGGGCAGATACGATATTGTTGCCCTTACGGAAACATGGTGGGATGAAACCCACACATGGAACACACAGCTAGAGGGATTTAAATTATTTAAAAGAAACAGACCAAATAAAAGAGGAGGTGGAGTTGCTCTCTATATAAGAAATAACTACATCTCTACAGAAATAGAGCACAACAATGATGAAAACTGTCTTGAATGCATTTGGGTCAATATAAAAGGGAGACAAAATGACATTGCCATTTTGGTGTATACTATAGGCCACCCAACCAAATAGAGGAAATAGATGAACTTTTTGCTAGTCAGCTAACTAAGGTATGTAGGAAGCAAATCACAATAGTAATGGGGGACTTTAACTACCCTGACATCAACTGGGAGACAAACTCCGCACCAAGTGGAAGATCAAACAGGTTCCTGGCAAACCTAGCAGACAACTTTGTCTCCCAAAAAGTATAGAAGGGAACTAGGGGATTAGCCATTTTGGATCTAATTCTCACTAACAGAGATGAAATGATAGACGGTGTTGAAGCCATAGGAACCCTGGGAGGAAGTGATCATGCACTATTAGAATTCAACATTATAGAAGCACAACCAATAGAACACAGTCAAACTAGAGTATTGGACTTCAAGAGAGCTAATTTCAATAAACTTAGAGAGGGCTTGGGAAGGATTCCATGGATGAGAATCCTCAAGGGGAAAACAACTCAAGAAGCTTGGGAAATTTTGAAAAATGAGATAATAGAAGCACAGTCTAGCACAATACCAACAAAGAGGAAAAATAACAGCTCTCAAAAGAAACCAGCATGGCTGCATAAAGAACTCTCTGACAAATTGAAAGATAAAAAGGACAAGTACAGAAAGTGGAAAGAGGGGAACATAACTACGTCAGAATATCAGCAAATAGCCCGAGCCTGCAAAGATGAAGTGAAGAAAGCCAAGGCTCAAAATGAACTAAGGCTTGCGACCAAAGTCAAAAATAACAAAAAAAGCTTCTTTCAACATGTAAAAAACAAGAAAAAAGTGAAGGAAATGATTGGTCCATTAGGGGGTGGAAGTGGCAAGAAGGTGACAAGCAACAGGGAGAAAGCAGAACTATTTAACTCATTTTTTGCATCTGTCTTTACACAAAGGGAAAAAACAGACCAACCTATCAAAAATAGTGCCATAAAAAACAAAACAGAAACACAATTTAAGATAGGCAAGAAAATGGTTAGTGAGCACCTGTCCAGCCTAGATGAGTTCAAATCGCCAGGACCAGATGGATTACACCCCAGAGTTCTCAAGGAACTGGCAGATGTGATATCGGAACCACTGAACTATATTTTTCAAAGATCCTGGAACACAGGGGAACTACCAGAGGACTGGAAAAGAGCTGATGTAGTTCCCATCCTCCAAAAAGGAAAAAAAATGGATCCAGGAAATTACAGACCTATCAGCCTGATCTCAATACCTGGGAAGATCCTGGAAAAGATAATCAAACAACGAATCAACGGACACCTAGAGGCAAACAAAGTCATTACTAAAAGCCAACACGGGTTTGTCAAAAATAGATCATGCCAGACAAATCTTATTGCATTCTTTGACCAAGTGACAAAATTAGTGGATCAGAGGAATGCTGTGGACATAATTTACTTGGACTTCAGTAAGGCATTTGATAACGTAGATCACAACCTACTACTTGACAAGATAGAAAAATGTGGGGTAGACAGAACCACCACCAGATGGATCCGTAGCTGGCTGACCGGCCGTACTCAGCGAGTGGTCCTCAATGGAACTGCATCTATATGGAGGGAAGTGTTTAGTGGGGTGCCCCAGGGCTCTGTTCTGGGCCCAGTACTCTTCAACATCTTCATCACCGATTTGGATGAAGGGATAGATGGGGAACTCATCAAATTTGCAGACGACACCAAGCTGGCAGGAATAGCCAACACTCCAGAAGACAGGCTTCAGATACAGAAGGATCTGGACAGACTTGAACACTGTGCACTAACTAACAAAATGAAATTCAATGGTGAAAAAAGCAAGGTTCTACATTTAGGCAAGAAAAACCAAATGCACCAGTACAGCATAGGTGGCACCATGCTCAATAGTAGTAACTGTGAGAGGGACCTCGGAGTCCTAGTAGACAATCACTTAAATATGAGCCAGCAGTGTGCGGCAGCTGCCAAAAAGGCCAACACAGTGCTAGGCTGCATTAACAGAGGGATAGAATCAAGATCACGTGAAGTATTAATACCACTCTTCAATGCCTTGGTAAGGCCACACTTGGAATACTGCATCCAGTTTTGGTCAGCACGATGTAAAAAAGATGTTGAGACTCTAGAAAGAGTACAGAGAAGAGCAACAAAGATGATTAGGGGACTGGAGGCTAAAACATATAAGAAACGGTTGCTAGAATTGGGTATGTCTAGTTTAACGAAGAGAAGGACAAGGGGGGACATGATAGCAGTATTCCAATATCTCAGTGGCTGCCATAAAGAAGAGGGAATTAAGCTATTTTCCAAAGCACCTGAAGGCAGGACAAGAAGCAACAGGTGGAAACTAATCAAGGAGAGAAGCAACCTAGAACTAAGGAGAAACTTCCTGACAGTGAGAACAATTAATCAGTGGAACAGCTTGACTCCAGAAGCAGTAAATGCTCCAACACTGGAAGTTTTTAAGAAGAAACTGGACAGCCATTTGTCCGAAATGGTGTAGGATTTCCTGCCCGAGCAGGGGGTTGGACTAGATGACCTCCAAGGTCCCTTCCAACTTTACTACTATTATTATTATCAGCATGATTTTCATCATCATCATCATCATCGTGTCTCTACCTATTTTTAGCATTACTCAAATACAATATATAAAAATTTGAACTTTACAATCAAGAATGATAGATAAGTTCTCTATCATTCTTTATAGTTGTATATTCTGCAGCAGAAAGAATGGAGCCAAAATACTCAACTTTCTTTTGTTATCTGATAGTATATTTCCTTGGCAAGTTGTCTTTCTATCTCTTATATAGATTTTTAACAGTAATACTGTATTCTTCAGCTACTGTATCTTCCTCTGTTTGCTTGTTTTATGTTCCCACTGGAATTCTTTTGGCATCTTCTTTTATAGGAATTTGCCTGAATATTGAGCTTCTCCCATTACTATGTATTGCCATTGAATCCTACTTAATATTACTTTGAGTTTATTAGAATGCATTTGAGTTTATTAGAATGTAGGATATATATTTAAGTACAGTCAACTTTTGTTTCCCTTACAATCAAGAAGTTCAGCATTACATAATCACTTTTCCCAAATGTTCTTGTTTGTGATCTGGAAGAACAAATGAAGATCCCATATGAATCTTCTAGTTCTTCAATTTCCCTATTCAGTCTTTAAAAATCCATGATGACATGACTACACATGCTATTGGCAATATAATTTGTCTCCACATGGATTAGCAGTAAGAGGTAATTGGATCTGATAAGTATTGGAAGTTGTTAGGTCACATCCCAACCATGCTTCTGGCAGACAGCACACTTCACAAGCCAGTGAGTTTAGTTGACACGTTTGTTTTTATTCCTCATGGTAATGAGTTGTCAGTGCTTCTGTTTCTCATTCAGTAATGTCATTTTCTCCTCCTCTGAAAGTTCATAGTTTGCTTCTTCTGAAAAGCCATCAAATGTATTTCTGAATTTAATTGATACAGAATATATTCTACAAATCTTGTTTCTAGTGTCTATTGGGCTTCTTCCTTTAATTGTCTTCCATGTGGAATACCACATCCTCTGGCAATTTTTATTATAGGGCTTCTCCTAAGAACTAAAATATGACCTCTATTTATACCAATCATCATAATTTTCCTTCACTCCCTGTTATAAGCTTGCACTTTTAATGATTATGCAATATGCAATACTTCTCCTTGCTCAGAGCTAGTAAGGTTGGCTGAAATTTATGAACAGGATCCAACTACAATTATATACTTAAGCTGAGAATTCTACATTGCTATTCTTTGTAAGTTCTTATACATGTTGAAACTGTGATTTACAGTTTTTTTATTCTTGTTCTACAAGTAACAGTATAAATAGTATGCTCTAATCTGGAGAGCCACAGTTGTGGCAGTGGTTACAATCCATTCATACTGTGAAAGACATTTGACAATAAAATTTGACAATATTATTGGTAGATCTGATATGCAATCTAATAGTTAAGCAATTGTAGTGAGATGTAGTGGTGATTCAGATATACTGTACATTATATTGATAAGACAATTCTTTCTAAGAAAAGATTATGTGACTATAATCCACACAAATTATTCAAATTACTGTATTTGGTCAATGATTGTTATATTTGCATCAGTTTGTTGATTGATTATTTGATTGATTTGATTTATATAGCTGCCCATTTGACATATGACTCTGGGAGACATCAGTGAATTGTTATCCTTCCGGGAAAATAATTCCAGTGGTTTTCTCAAAGGGAGAAAAGATATACCAAATATCAATGAATATAAAGGATTAGAGCCCTTGGTTCCATCATCAGCAAATGAAAGAAATTATTTGAGAATCATTACAAAAAGAAGTTAAAATTGGTTTATATTTTTCTATGAAATATTTATATCTGAAAAAGGCCTATGAGAAAGAAAGAAAAAAAGGAAGGAAGGAAGGAAGGAAGGAAGGAAGGAAGGAAGGAAGGAAGGAAGGAAGGAAGGAGTTATTTCTTTTTAAAGCATGTATTCTGATCATCAGGATTAGCTCTTTTCTTAGCAATATAAAATAAAAATATCATTATCTACTGAACCTGTATAATAGAAATCACATTGATGAATGACACTCATCTTCCATTAATCAAAAGCATTTTCTGCTCCATCAAATAGATCACTTTGCTCATACCACACGTCCCATTAGTGTCATAACAAGATGCCAACTGGGAGTTTCCTTACTGAGATATATTTGTCCTACTAGGACAAGCCTGTCCTACTTGTGCTAGCAGAGAGGGTCTACTTGTGGATCTTGCCAGTCAAAGAACTAATGACTATTGGGATGCAGAAGAAGAGCCTTCTCTGCCACAATGCCTGCCCTTAGGAACATCTAGGGCAGGGGTAAGGAAACTTGGCTCTTTTATGACTTCATCATAATCAGCAGGCTGGTTCAGGAATTCTGAGTATTGAGGTCCACAAGTCATAAAAGACACACGGTTCCCTACCCCTGCTCTAGGGTAAGATCTGTCCCCACCTTCCTATTTTTCTTTAGGGGTCTGAAGATCTGACTCTGCTTGTTGGCTTGGAGATCCAATGGGGGAGTTCCATGTTGGAGGTGACTGCTGTATTGATAGCAGACTCCACCTCCCTGTCTTGGTCTCTGTTCTCCACCCATCCATCTTTTGTTATCATAATGATGTATTCTCATTGTTTTCTTTTTCATTGTTTATTTTATTTTATTATTTTACTTTGGTTTGGCTTACACACTTTTCACTTTTTATTGTTTAAGCTACCTGCATAGTAGGTACATAGTAGCTGTTATGTCCTGAGCCTGTGCAAGCAGGCTCGGGGCATTGCAAACGGTCCCGGGCAGGTGCAAGCTGCCCGGGACCAGACAGGCTGTCGCCAGTACTTGTGCGCATGCACATGTGCTGGCATGCCAAAAGTTGCAGATTGACCCGGGAAAGGCCTATAAAAGAGGCTGAGAGTTTTGGGCGTTATCGGCGTCTACTAACTGTAAGCTGAACTACAGAATAAAGAGTTCCTGAGAACTACAACTGCTTCTCATGTCTTGCCATTTCGCGAAGGACGCAACACTGGCGACGAAGATGGGATGCCTTACATCAACAAAAAAGGTGTAAGCTTACCCGAATGAGTCCTGAGTGGCAGGAACGGCGTTGACTCGGCAGCTACCCGCCAATCCAGCGTGCATTCGGGGGTAGGCTGGCTGATAGACCCTTCCTTCTACAAAAATGGCAAAAATTGGAAGGCTTTCGGAATTCGATGTCTCACATCCAGAGAGGTGGGAGTCCTACGTAGCCAGGGTGGAAAACTACCTCAAGGTGAACCAAGTGAGGGAAGATAGCCTGAAGGCTGCCACCCTGCTGTGCGTTTGCGGTCAAGAGGCATTCGAAATCGCTGAGAACCTCGCAGCACCTGTTCCTCTAGAGTCTGTCAGCTACGCAGATCTAAAGAAGCTACTGAAGGAGCACTTCCAGCCTAAGATGTCCGTCATTGCATGGTGCCACACCTTCGAGAAGAGGGATCAACGACCCGGAGAATCGGCCAAGGAGTACATCGCGGCATTGAGGAAAGCCGCCAAACATTGCGAGTTCAAGGACCTCGAAGAACGACTGAGGGACAGATTTGTATGTGGGCTAAGGCATTGAGAGTTACAACAGAGACTTTTTGCTAAGGAGGACTTGTCTTTCCAAGATGCCTTGAGAGAGGTCACCGCAGAAGAAGCAGCGGGCGGCGCCATCAAGAACATGCGCCCGATCAGGAACAGTCCAGATGCTGCATCCGTGCACCGGGAAGAAGTCCAAAGAAACTCTGAGGAGGATCCGGACGAGGAAGTGGACCGTCTCCACCCCACAAAGGAAGGGAAACAGAAAGGAAGCTCTTCAGCTCTCCCCAAGTGCATCGGTTGTGGAGGTCGCCACAAGAGAACCGACTGCAAGTTCTGCTCTGCTATCTGCAGGGCGTGCGGAAAACAAGGACACATTGCAGCTGTGTGCCTGGGCCGTCAAAAGGTACAACCTCAGGAAGAATTGCGCCTGAAAGGTACCAGGGTTCCCAGCCAGAACAGGGTGGGTTTTTGCGCTTCGCGAAGAAGCATCTATAGGACAGGCACACACAAGCCCATTAAGAAAAAGCTGTCACTTAAGGTGAAGCTACAAGGGGTTCCATTGACTATGGAACTGGACACGGGGTCTGCACTTTCAATCATTTCTATGCATACATTTAGGAAGATTTGTTCCGGCAGCGGAACCCAGGCCAAGTTGAGGCCTTCTGACATTGTGCTAACGGATTTTCAAAACTCCAGAGTGTGTGTTAAGGGGGCGGCCACCCTTAACGTACAGTATAAGGATTTTGAGGGTCCACTAGACCTACTAGTAGTAGAGGGTGAACGAACGAGTCTCATAGGACTCGAGTGGTTTGAGGCCTTGGGGATACACGTCATAGGGCTCAACAGCCTACAAACACTCGACCTACAGGAAGTCTGCAAAGAATTTGCAGATGTTTTCAGCCCCCAGCTGGGCACATTCAAAGGACCCCCTGTGTCATTAATGCTTGACCCCACTGTCATTCCCATTAGGATTAAAGCAAGAAGGGTCCCTTTTGCTTTAAAGAGTAAAATTGACACTGAGTTGGATAAACTGATCCAACAAGGAATTCTAGAACCTGTTGACTCCAGTCCCTGGGAGACCCCCATTGTCACGCCTCTAAAGGCAAATGGGGATATTCGCATCTGTTCTGATTACAAATGCACTCTGAATAAGGCATTGCAGCAACATGCCTATCCTGTTCCTGTGGTCAGTCATATCTTGGCCTCCCTCAAGGGGGGGCATGTTTTTGCAAAGCTTGACTTAGCTCAGGCATATCAAAGCTGCCTGTTGATGATGATGCTGCTATAGCTCAGACTATTGTGACCCACAGAGGGGCCTTTAAGGTAAAGAGGCTACAATTTGGAGTAAATGTCACTCCTGGGATTTTCCAAAGCGTAATGGAAAACACACTACGGGGTATACCAGGGGTTTGCCCCTATTTTGATGATGTCTTAATTGCAGGAGACTCCACACACATTTTAGCTGAAAGGCTAAGGGCTGTCCTGTTAAGGTTCAGGAAAACAGGCCTCAAACTTAAGAAGGACAAATGCAAAATTGGGGTGCCTTCTACTGAATTTCTGGGGTTCAAAATTGATGCTGCTGGGATTCACCCTGCTGAATCCAAGCTAACAGCCATTATGCAAGCCCCTAGACTGAAGTCTAAGGCTGAACTACAGGCTTTTCTGGGCCTTCTGAACTTCTACAATTCCTTTCTCCCACATAAAGCTAGTGTAGCTGAGCCTCTTCACAGGCTATTAGATAAACAGGCAGTGTGGCAGTGGTCACAAACAGTGTGGCAAGTTTCAATGAGGTCAACGCCTTACTCACTTCTAACAGTGTACTCGCACACTTCAATGAATCCCTTCCTGTGTGCATCGCTTGTGATGCTTCCCCTTATGGGGTAGGAGCTGTACTGAGCCACCTCAGGTCTGATGGAACTCAGGTTCCTGTTGCATATTACTCCAGAACATTGTCTTCTGCTGAGCGTAACTATGCTCAAATAGACAGGGAAGCTTTAACTGTTGTTGCTGGGATTTAAAAATTCCATGATTTTTTATATGGTAGGCATTTCACGGTCTTCACTGACCATAAGCCTTTGTTGGGACTGTTTACCACATGTAAGCAAACCCCCCAAATCATCTCCCCCAGGATGCTCAGGTGGTCTATCTTTTTGTCTGCATATGATTTTTCCCTACTTCACAAGCCTGGGAAGGAAATGGGCCATGCTGATGGCCTCAGTAGATTACCCCTGCAGGTAATAGAAGCTGACCCCGCGCCAGCTATCAATCTTCTTTCTATCCAAGCCTTGCCCGAGTCCCCTCTGAATGCCAGGGATGTAGCCGCTGAATCGGGCACAGATCACACACTTTCACGTGTCCTTTCTTCGGTTTTGTCTAGATGGCCTGAGCACTGTCCTAGTCCTGAGTTTCAGAGTTTCTGGTCTAAAAGGAACGAGTTGTTCACCTCTCAGGGTTGTCTGCTTTGGGGAAGCAGAGTTGTCATTCCCACCTCAATGAGGACTAGGGTCTTAGGTTCTCTCCACGAGGGTCATCCTGGCATTGCACGAATGAAGGCTCTTGCACGCAGCCACTTGTGGTGGCCTGGCCTAGACAAAGACATTGAAGCTAAGGTGCATGCATGCCACCTTTGTCAACGCTCGCGCCCTGAAATGCCCCAAGCTCCTGTGCATAGATGGGAGGAAACACAGTCTCCATGGTCTAGGGTGCACATTGACTACGCTTGGCCCTTTCAGGGTCAATTCTTCTTGGTCCTCATTGACAGCCATTCAAAATGGCTTGAGGTTATACCTGTCTCATCCACCACCACTGCCAAGACTATTCAAGTACTGAGGGGGATTTTTGCTGCACATGGGCTGCTGCCCATTATCAATGGGGAAGCCACAAACGGCTCATCTCAAGATTCCGCGAGTGCTCCAAACAGGAATTCATGGAGCCCAACTAGAATCCAGGCATCAATGCCTACTCCAGCCAGGAAGTCACCCCAGAGGTATAATCACTACTCACCCGCATCACACAATACTCCAGTCAGGGAGGATACCCGGGAGCATCCCAATAAACCATTCCCCGCAAGAGAGCTGGGACACATGCCTTCTAGTTGGCCCGACACTACCCCTGTCCCTAGAAGGGGGCAAACACACAGGGAGGTGGTCGAGGAACCAAATCCCGACTACAACACCTCTGACTCCACTCAGGGGACAACTGAGTTTTGGGACAGTACTGGAACCCACACAAGCCCGGACACAGAACGGGATTCAGGGGACAGACAGCCTCCTGACAGGTCTTGGACAGACCTAAGAGGTTCTATAGAAACGCCCAACAGTGACAGTCACTTAGAAGGGCCAGAGAGCCTACAGCTAGGCGGGACAACCAGGTCACACAGTGGAAGAAGCCCTGGCCTGACGAGCCCGGTGGGCAAGCAAGCAGGCCAGGCATTGGAGCACAGTCCTTGGGAACCACCAAGGCTAAACAAGGGGGACAGGCACGCATCACCCCTCAATCAAGGGGTACTTGGCAGGTACCCAGAGCTTAGGAGGTCACAGAGAGCAAGGAAATCTCCTAAGTATTTAGAGAATTTTGTAACCCTATTGGCGAAACAGAACTAGTAGAAAAGTAGAGCACTGAGGCCAATGGAAAAGGGGGAACACCTGATATTGGGAGCATGGCACTTCACTAAAAAAAATGGGTTATGTATTATTATGGCATGGGTAATAGTTTTAGCCCGGGGGGGAGGGGTGTTATGTCCTGAGCCTGTGCAAGCAGGCTCGGGGCATTGCAAACAGTCCCGGGCAGCTGCAAGCTGCCCGGGACCAGACAGGCTGTCGCCAGTACTTGTACGCATGCGCAGGTGCTGATGCGCCAAAAGTTGCAGATTGACCCGGGAAAGGCCTATAAAAGAGGCCGAGAGTTTTGGGTGTTGTCGGCATCTACTAACTGTAAGCTGAACTACAGAATAAAGAGTTCCTGAGAACTACAACTGCTTCTCGTGTCTTGCCATTTCACGAAGGACGCAACAGTAGCCACATGGCAAGATAGGCAGCAATACATGTAACAAATTTAAGCAAGCAAACAAATAAATATATCATCAGACATAGGATTCCAGTAGCGCTAGATACAAGTTCATTGCTATTTACCAACAAAGCCTTGTTCTGAAAGTCACATGCTATATGCATCTATTCTGCATAGTTTGACTCTATGAAGACTCTTTACTAAACAAAGAGTTAATAATTTTATGGCCATTTAAGTGACTTATCAAACAATTCCAATTAAATGGGAAAAATCCATGAAAAAGATCGATCCAGCTTACTATTAAAATGACAGTGTATAAATTAAAGGATGAGGAAGACATTCAAAAGAACAAAAAATCCTTTTTGTCACAAAAGCCTGACAGTTTGATTCAACTTTTTTTCTCTCCAACCAACAGCATCAACGATCAAATCTTCCTATGCTAAAAAAAATTGTTTCATTTCAATGTAAATTTTAGATTTTTTTTTTTAGATGCAAACTTTAGATTAAAAACTTTTGGATGTAAAAACTATGCCATTAAACATTTTTAGATGCCATTGTGTCATAGGCAATAAAATCCTATGAATAGAGGAAACTAAATTAAACTAAACTAAACTACAATAAAATAAAATAAAATAATAAAATAAAATAAAATAAAATATAAAATAAAATAAGTAAAATAAAATAAAAATAATCAAACAATCAGGACAGTGGCTGCAATCACTACTACTTATTAAATGCATTGCAGATGCAATATGGGGAAAAACAGGGTTTCAATTACATTATTTTCTTGGCTTGTTTGACCCACTTCCTGTAGGAGATGACCAGGCTGAGCCTGAAGGAGGAATCAAACATATCATAAGTCATGACTCCTGGCATACCCACAAGAGTTCTAAGTCCAGCTCACCTTGAAAGCCTTCTTAATTCCCGCGCATTTCCCTTGACTATTAGTAGTTCAGATTTTTGTAGAAAGCTTAAGCTTTCAATAAATCTGTTATGGTTCCGGCTAATGAAACATTTCAAAGAACTTCCAGGCATTTATTTTCCTAAAAGTCTTTTATTGAATCAAAATGTCGGCACAGGCACAATGGAGGGATGCTAGTATCTAAGTTCTCTTTCTCTGAGCAGTTAAATTATCAGCATGTTCCCTCCCTAAATTAGCCGTCATATCTCACATTATCCAATTAGTGTGAAGGTCAAATGTTTTCTTCCTCTTTCTTTCCCGGGCTTTACCCCCAACCCCCCTTCTGCTCTGTATTAACCCCATAATTACCAGACAATTGTGCATATTGTCAAAAGTAAGAATATACAATATTTGCAGCGTTGACATAATCTTTACACTCATTTGAATCTCTGGATTTTCCCAGTGCATGACACTCCCCCTACCCTACCCCATCCACCTAGTAGATCATCCTGGCCAAAATTCTTTGATTAAAATCTTGACTATATCTAAAACTCAATTGTCTGAAAATCATTTTGGAGTAGCTTTTCAATAACTCATTCTAATTACATTGCCATCTTTTTATGTATATAAGTGACAGAGAAACAAACTGATGGATTCATCATAAAAATACTGGATTTTATTATTGAATTTCCTCCCTGCCAGCCCCGGATTTCTTTAGCCCCTAGGCCCTGGATACTCACCTTGCTTTCTTGGCTGCTCCAGGCTTTCAGTGTGTTCGCAGAAAATGGAGACCTAAAGTAACGCACGATGATGCAAGACAGTGGTGCAAGATCTCACATTACTGATTTCACCTGATCTCATGGTACTTTAGGCCTCTGATCTCTGCAACAGACAATGGAACCAAAGCCGGGGGAGGTTTCCATGTTCCTTTAGAGGTCTGATCTGGGCATCTGAAAGGAGGCCAAGGGACACTTCCATGGGCCTCCAGAGGCCTGATATGGACATTGGAGATCTTTTCCTGGCCACTGCCACACGGAAAGGCGGCCAGGGGAGGCTTCCACAGACCTCCAGAGACTGATCCAGTCATCAGAGGCCTTTTCTGGGCCACTGCCACCAAGAAAGGAGGCTGGGGGATGCTTCTGCAGACCTCTGGAGACCTGATCAAGGCTTTGGAGGCCTTTTCCAGGCCGCTGTCATCTGGAAAGGAGGCCAAGGAATGCTCCCAAGTGCTTTCAGAGATCTGTTCTGGGCCTCAAGTTCACTTAACGAACAGCACATTCATCCATGCATTAAATTAGCTGAGAGTGAATCACATTCAAGGTACGAGATTCACTCCTACAAATCCTTGAGTTACGAATGGAATGGGCAGGTTCCATTACATTCATAACTCGAGGACTACCTGTAAATTAGTCACCTTGAGAGTTCATATAAATACACACACACACACACACACACACACACACACACACACACACACACTATATCAAGATCTTTAGAGAGTTTAGATCTTGATATGGTGTGTGTATATATATATATGCAGGTCTTGGTGTATTTGAGTCTTTTCCAGTGTAAGATTGAGAGTATCTTGGCAATGTTTTGACGAAGTCCCACTTGTCATCTTCAGGCTGGGGTCTTTGGCTTCGTGCTTGTGCGAGCAAAGTGTGATCGGAGCTGCCATCTCTCTATAAATACTGGTGGGGGTATGTGGAGTGCTGGCTTTGTTGCTGTGATTGGATTGGTTGGCTGTGTTGGAATTATTGTTTGTGGATTGTTTGGCTGTTTCATAACATCCTGAGTAGTTGAGGTGCTGGCTGTGTGTCATTAGTCTTTTGTGTTGTAACAACCTGGGTAATGGGTTGTGTGAAGACATCCTGAGATCTAGTGTAGTGATATGCTGAGTTCTGTGTTGCACCATCCTGGGTGGTTGGCTGTGTTGTAACATCCTGAGCTTTAGCGTTGTAGCCTCCTGAGTTCTGTGTTGTGGTGTCCAGGGCTGAAGTAACATACCAGGCTTTGTTTTGGCTCTGAGTTTACGGTCTAGCTCTGTGTTCATGGCGTGTGTCCGTTTGCTTTGTGTGGGGATCAGAGGGAGGTGCAGCAGCTGGTGATGTCATCGTGGTTTGGCTTCTGGATAGTGGTTGCATCCAGCCTGAAGATGACGAGTGGGACCTCGTTGAAACATTGCCAAGACACTCTCAATCTTACCTGGGAAAAGACCCAAATATGCCAAGACCTACACACACACACACACACACACACACACACACACACACACACATATACACACACACTAATTAACTACAGAGTTAGTCATATATATATATGACTAACTCTGTAGTAGTTAGATATCTCAGCTCACTCATTAAAGATAATATTTGACAGCTGTTTCAATAAATAGGATTTCCAGAGTGAAAAGACTAAGAAGATAATGACAACCCACCCCTCGGTTTATTCTCACAGAAAGTTTATAGCCAATATTTGTTTAAGGGGGCTTGACTATCTTATAAACAGAGATGAGATTTTTCATTTCTTTTCTTCTCCAACAATATGGATTCTGGAATCAAGAATCTCTCTGGTCTATAAGCTGCTGATAATGTTATTTAGCAGCAATCAGAAGAGACAGAGAGATAGAGTGATAGAGATATTGTTATTTTTGTTTTAAATGTTCATAACCATCATATTCTACAAAAATAGGATTTGGGCTGAAAAGGATTGTTTGAAATGAAGAGTTGGTTTATGTCTTTGTTCTCCAATTCTGATCACAGAATCTCCCTCTTTGAAAATTGGAACACTATATAAACACCTTAAAGCTGAGATAAAAACTTTGACATTTATAGTTAGAGTTAGCCTTGTAAAACCACTGGTAAAAATGCATCAATACAGGCATAAAATCAATTCCTTTATCCATTCCCATGGTGATTCATGGTCTCATGGAAAACATCTGTAATTACATTTTTATTTTCTTTCTATAGGCATTTCTTGCCCAGAGCAAAGATGTTTTGTTATTTTGCAAATGTACTTAAAATTGAAATTAATGGCAAAGATTAGATAGATAGATAGATAGATAGATAGATAGATAGATGGATGGATGGATGGATGGATGGATGGATGGATGGATGGATGGATAGATAGATAGATAGATGGAGAGGGAGAGAATAGCAGAATATAATAGAATAACAGAGTTGGAAGGGACCTTTGAGGTCTTCTAGTCCAACCCCCTGCTCAGGCAAGAAATCCTATACCATTTCAGAGAAATGGTTGTCCAATCGTTTTTTTTAAACTTTCAATTTTGGAGCATTCACAACTTCTGGAGGCAAGTTATTCCACTGATTAAGTGTTTTAACTGATTAGATAGATAGATAGATAGATAGATAGATAGATAGATAGATAGATAGATAGATAGATAGATAATCTTTATTGTCAATTTGTACGTGGGCACAATGGTACACATTAAAATGAAATTATTTGCTTGCTCTCAAAGTATACATAACACACATTTAAACATACTATATACAACATATGTATAATCCTACATCCTTACATATAAGTAACATATAAATATTAATCACTGTCCATCTTGAATACATAACAGAAGGAGGAAGCTTAACACTGTATGGAACAAAACTGTGACTGAATCTGGATGTTCTGCTTCGGATTCCATGGAGCCTCCTCCCAGAAGGTAACAAGGAAAACAGGTCGTGAAGAGGATGTGTAGTGTCCCAGACAATCTTACGGACCCTGCTCAAGCAACACTTATGTGCTATGTCCTGGATGGAAGGGAGGGATCTGCCAATAATCTTTTCAGCCATCCTCACCACTCTCTGCACTGCCTTCCTGACTGAAGCAGTGATGCTTCTAAACCAGACTGTGATGCTGTATGACAACAGGCTCTCGATCATCCCTCTGTAGAAAGTGGTAAGGATAGGGGAAGGAAGAGGTGCTTTTCTCATGCGATGCAGAAAATGCAGGTGCTTCACCAGTGTCTCGCTGTTGAGTGACCAAGCCAGCCTACTTGTTAACTGCACACCCAGGAATTTGATGCTGATAACCATCTCCACAGATGAATCATTAATGCATAGAGGAATGTGGCTGTGCATGCCTATTGGAACAAAATGTTGAAATAAAATGACAACATAGCAAATTGAGATGACCTGCTTTTATCTAACAAACCTTTCTGATAGAACTTCTTTAAAAATTTTATTCTAAACCCTCCACTACTTAAAATGAAAAGCATACAGCTGAAAAATATCCATGGTATTTTCTGTATTTTTAACATCATATGCGGTCATGACTATAGAGGAACATCTTTCTGTAGATAATGACACTTTACTTAGTTCATTCATGCATAACCAATGACTATTGCATTTGGCATTCATTAAGTCTACTACTATAAAGGCAGGCAGTAATTCTTATTATTTATTAGTGATTTAACATATTCTTGGGAGCAGTGCTGAGGGGGAATAATGAGATTTACAAAAAAATATACAGCAGAATGTAGCCAATTATTCAGAATATATTAACATATATTCTTATTTTTGTTCAAAACAGAATTTTGAACAAACATGGATGTTTAATGAAGCAATGCTAATTAATTATCCCCTCAAGATCATAATACCTTACTTACTTTGCCCGTTTTGTTCACAACTGGTTATCTTCAAGAAGTTCTTACACATGTTTATTATATGTTACTTTCTCTTCAAGAACAGTACTGATCAAATTTTTATTATGGTCCAGAGATCACAACTGGAGAGTTAGATACAATATTAAAAGTTTAGTCAATGCTCTATGAACAATGTCTTTTTTCCCCTGTATCATTAGCAACAATAATTATTCCAGAAGCTCTCTGTTTCAACTTCTTCCATCCATTAGTTTTGTGTTGGTTATCACTTTAACAACTGAAATTTCAGATCTGACACCTTGTTATTGTAAGGCATTGCACTGTAAAAAAAAGAAGATGGGGAGAAAAAAAATAGTTGACTTACCAGCTTTCGTTTAATGTGACTGTTCGAAGTTACAACTGAAAAAAGTCACTGAAAAAAGTAACTTATGACCAATTTTCAAATTTAATTCCTGTAGTCACCTGATCAAAATTTGGATGCTTGACAAGTGGCATGTATTTATGATGATTGCAGTATCATGGAGTCATATGGTCACCTTTTGTGACTTTTTGACAAGCAAAGTCAAGGCGGAAGCCAGATTTACTTAATAACTGGGTTACTAACTTAACCATTGCAGTGATTCACTTAACGACTGTGACAAGAAAGGTTATAAAGTGGGACAAAGCTCAGTTAACAATTGTCTTGCTTAACAATGGAAATTTTGGCCTCCGTTCTGATTGTAAGTCAAGGACTACTTGTATAGGAAATTTTCTATCAGTAATCTTCTATACCAGGGGTAGGCAACCTTGGTTCTTTTGTGACTTGTGGACTTCAACTCCCAGAATTCCTGAGCCAACATTGCTTATCTTGGAAACCTCTCCCTTTCTCCTCAGCATGGCTGGCTCAGGAATTCTGGGAGTTGAAGTCTACAAGTCATAAAAGAGCCAAGATTGCCTACCCCTGTTCTATACTATCACAAACTTGAATAACACTAGGGTCTAAGAATAATATATTTTCCTTGTGGTTTCCCATTTTCCTCACCTTTCTACAATAATTCCATTTTAAACAGCCCATGTTAAAGAATTGACCAAGAATTGAAGTAGAGGAAGCAAAGAGTAAGATGTTTAATGAAGTAAATATGAAATAACTTGAAACTTCAACACTATGGAAAAGAAAGGAAGGGAAGGATGCAGGCAGAGAGGCAGGGGGAGATGGCGGTTAGTTTTGAACTGCAGAAGAAAACAAACATTAACCATTTATAAAATCCTAAATAATATTTATGCCCAAGTATAGTACTCTCTAGTGAGTGTGACTTGGCACTAGTTTGGTATTCATCCTTCTTTAAATATAAGCAACAATCTTATAGTAGTTATGTGCAAGATTGCTGGTGGCAATTTCAGTGCCTGCTGGATTCATCTTGATTCTGGATCCTTCCAGACCAAGGTGATCCATGCACCAAAGTGCAAATGACATTGCCACTGAAAAGATTCTTTTTATGTTGGTCTCTGTGGAGATTTAGTTACCAGAGTTCCTCTATGGCTATGCTTACATTGCTTGTTGTATAAGATTGATCTTTCAACTTGGGATGAAGAGGTATCTACCTATGAAAGCACAACTAAGCAGTTCAGTGTACATTTTTTCAGACCATCAATGTATGAGATGCAAGATGTATGAGTGGTCCTTGATGTCCTCTGAGCTTGGCTGTTTTCTTGCAGATGTTTCATTACCAAACTAGGTAACATTAACACTAATGATCATTAGCACTAATGATGTTACCTAGTTTGGTAATGAAATGTCTGCAAAAAAACAACCAAGCTCAGAGAACACCAAGGATCCTTCATTTCAAGCCCAAACTACCATATTCTCCTCTAATATAAGAAAGATGTATGTACTATATTTTGACTGGACACATTTTAATCTAAAATGATATGAGATTGTTCAGCAGGCCCTAAAAGATCAACACTTTATGTTTGCATGAATGATGTAGGAAATACTGTTTAACTTTGGCTTGCTGGAAATAATGTGTGATCTAGTAAAGAGATGTACTGTATAATCCAGCCTACTCTGCTGTGCTGACAGATTCATTATCAAACACCATCACAAATGCAATCATTTGAATAAAATCTGGTGGTCTTTGATCATCACACCACTTGCAGTTGAATGGTTGCTTCAATAATTTCAGACTGTGTTTGAAAATAGTCAGTCAAGATTAAATGGCAGTGGTTGTCTATGGTTGCCAGAGATCATCCCTGAGAATAATAGATGTTTAGTGCTTTCTGCTATCCTGCCCTTGTAATGGATTCAGAAACTTAAACTTGAGCATCAGATGTTCCCATGCCATATTGATCTTGGGCCAGCCAGTTGCTTTCTTTAACAAGTTGGGTGTATGCTGGTTCCTCTGAATTATTCCAGTTCTGGGATCTAATTTAGGAGAATGCAGCTGCAGCTCCTTTTCCTGACATACAATTTTAGCCTCTGGGTTGCTAATGGAAAGCATAGGGCTGGCTAGGTTCAGCCCCAAACAACCTCTTCTTTAGCACTTCTCCCCCCCCCCCCAAGATGCAAAACAAGAAATTACTAGTATATTATCTAAACTTTGTGTGTCTTCCAACTTACCCAAAGCCATACCAACATGCAAAATGTAGCAAAGCAATTAAAGTCAAAATTAAATTAATGTCATTGTTAAAAACTTTTATCATTTTCCTAAATACTGATAAAGTGAGGTCAATATCAATTCTTGGTGAAATGTTCATTGTTTAGAAGCACTGAGCAGAAGGCCTCTCCAATGATCAAGTTTTGGTCCTGTGAATCTCAGTTATGGGCCTCCTCCTCCCTCTGTTTGTAACTACCAACTGCCACACTGTGCTACTTCCACTGCACAAATATAATTCAAAGGATTAATTCCCCCAAACAAATAAAGTTTTTTTTTTTTTAAATGGCAGCAGATTGTCACCTTGGAAAGAATTGTGAACGGGAGAGATACTCCCCTTCTTTCAGAACACACTTTGTTCCATACTTGAAACTCAACTCTTGAGACTGTTTTGAGCATGGAACACTGAGAATAGCTTTTTCAAACAGTTTGCACTCTTGTTATAGCTATGTCACAAAAAACAGAAAATCAATTTATCTGAATCAAAAGCATGACTGTTCTTGAATGTGATGTTTTGCCAAAGACCACAGTGAAAGGGAACGAGTTTATGTTTACCAGAATCAGGTCTAAAGCATACAAAGTTTGTCTATATAATATGGCATCGAAAACAAAATTACTTGAACTAGGAAGTGATGTAGTCATCAGTTTAATATTTTTTTTGAAGAAGATATAAAGCTGACTCAATTGCAGAAGCTAGAAACAGTAACAGTTTTCCAAATTCCAATTCATATTTATAATTGCTATTCAGTTCCGAGATGAGGGTATGAATTGCTTTTTATATCACTTTGCCTCATGAAATGCAGTCATGTAAGTTTTACTGGGAGAGGGTAATTTGCATCCAGCCTCACAAGCTTCATTTGATCCTGAGATTCACAAATTAATGCTCCACTCTATTAAATTAGATCTCCTAATTTTCAAGCTGGTGAAATCTTAGAGTAAACAATGGTGTCAAACTGTTTCATTTGAGCTGCTTCACTTGTGCAGGCAAACAAAGCAGCTGCAGAAATTGAAGAAGGATAGAAATGTAATAAGGTTATGTCTAAGATGTTTAAGACCTCTCACCTGGAAGAAGGGGGCCCCTCCAAAGCTTTATCTTCCCCTCTGCTGAACCTATGTTTTTTCTAAATTCAGACCCTCTGAATGCCACGATGCACACACTATCTGTAAAATCCAAGGGTCCCTGAGGCCCTTACAAAACCCACCAAACTGTAATGTAATGTGACAGAAAGGGCTAAGCTTTAAATGAGCATTACGAGTTATATTACGTTTAATCAGCTACTAATATTTGTCTTGCTCTTATTCAGTTCTTTGACCAAATCCCACCTGGCATTTGAAGTGTAATCCCGCAAACATTTTTAAGAGACTAAATACATTGTGACCCTTAAAATGTGCATAGCCTGGTGTTCCATTAATGAGAGGCAAAGCTGAAAGATGGCAAAATTCTGATGCGGCAGAATGAGCTACATCACTTGCTGGGATTTATTTAGTTATAATCATAAAATAAATGAAGTTATTTATTTTATGGTCTTTAAAGATCTTTTAGTTCAATCCCCTGCTTGGTGCAGAATCCATTATCTTTCCCTATCCAAATTCTGTTTGAAAACCTCCATGGGAAGGAACCACTAAGCAGATTCTTCAATTTGTGAACAGCACTTATAAGGCCATCCAGTTGGAACTGCAACATTCAGGATAACCAATATACATGTCAGCAAAACTGATAACTTTTTTGCTAGCTAAATACTTGTAATCCATAATCAATAGCCTTAGCTCTGTCCTATTAAAAGGACTTTCTTTATATTCCTCCTGTTTCTCCTTGTTTTTAATTTCACCTCTTTTTCTTTCTCTTGCTTTTATTTCATATTATTTGTCCTATAGCTATTCTCTTTTGCAAGATAAAAATATCCTGTTCCTTTAACCATTTCTCATTGGGCTTGGATACCATTGATTTTATCATCCTGGTCTTTTGAATCTATTCTAATTTCTCCATTCCCTTCTTACCTTTCAACTGTAGTGCCCAAGACTAAACATATGTAGTCTAGAAGACAATGTTTATATGCCACATATTAGAAAACAATAAAAATGATGTTACCAACCAACTATCTAACATAGTATGTTTGTTGTATTATTTCAGAATAATCATCCAGTTTCCATTTCTTTTGACTGTACAATTATATTATAGACTACATCTTGAAATTTAGATATCAAGAAAGAGCATTTTACTTTTAAGGAATCAAGTTTTATTTTTTATTTATTCCTGGATGATTCATAGCTCTAAAATTCAAATGCCAAAATATATACTTCCTTCCCTGTGCAAGGCTTGTAAAAATATATAGCTGTATGTCAATCTTATCTTATTTTTATGAGGTTATTTAAACATTTCCTTCCTTCCTTCCTTCCTTCCTTCCTTCCTTCCTTCCTTCCTTCCTTCCTTCCTTCCTTCCTTCCTTCCTTCCTCCCTTCCTTCCTTCCTTCCTTCCTTCTTTCCTCCTTCCTTCCTTCCTTCCTGCCTTCTTCCCCCTCCTATTATTTAGCATCCTTAAAATAAGAGAAAAAGGTCATCATTACTAAAAATATAGTGATAGTGTAGCAGATATCTATTAATTTTTTTGGTGAGGACATGTACAAGCCATTTCTATCCCAAATCTGCACAAATTGCCTGCTAAAACGGATTTATGAACACCACCTCTATTATAGAAAACTATAAAACTATCTAAATGCTCTGGAAATCGTTTCAGTTCTTCTTCCTATTGGGAAGGCATTTTCACCATTAGTGGCTTTGTGTGACTACTGCCAATGTCATTCTAGCCTACTCTATGAATCAGTTTGTATTCAGAGATGCTTCATTATAGAATATTCATTTGGTACTCACTGACAGTTCTATTAGCTTATTGAAAAAAAAATATATTGAGAAAGACTAAAAAGAATGCCAAATGACTACCTTACATGGGTATTTCAAATTTTTAAAAATCTGGAAAATGAGTTGTGGAAGACACATTGGTAGACTTTTAAGAATTGAAATGTATAAGCTAAAAGGATAGTGTACAGTTAAATTCACAATCTAATATCTAATAATTAGATAAGTGTGTGTACAAGTATGTTTGTAAATATATATGCACTTACATATGCACACACATATACATATATGACATTGTGATATATATAGTATATAATATTTATAATGTACCACATATATTTATAACAGAAGTATACATGCATCTGTACACAGACACACACACACACACACAAGCCTTAAAGATACTAGTAGCAGATTACATATTGGTATCCAGCTTCACGATTAACATTGCATTTTATTTATTCTCCTTTGGGGTATCTCTGACTATAAATTTAAAGGAAGTTGAAAAGAAACCACAACTTTTCTATGGCTATTTCTGACTACCATCACACATTGAAAGTAATCTATTTAGAACAATAGACACTTTTTTCAGTGTTGATTAAACTAAGTAGAGTGTACTTAATTACAGTAGAATTAACTGTTCCTTGTGTCAGGCTTCACTTCAGGGCTCAGCCGTAAATTCAAGTGTCTCCAGATCCTTCACCCCTTACTTGAATTGTTTTGGCAGAAGACTCCCAGAGCTTTCACCTAGATTAGAAACTTTATTGCAGATAAAAATAATGTTTCCAACACAAAATTTGGTTATTCATATCAAAGCAAAGAATTCAGTGCATTATATTTCTGCACTGTAATATTTAGACTTTGGGCTTTTTATTTTTCCTCATATTGAAGATCCTAATTGCCTTGGGATAGCTGGGATACAGTTTCATCAAGGTCCTCCATAGCTCATTCCAGCTTTCGGTCCTTAAATTTTGGGTTCCTGATTGAGAAACAAATTCATCTCCTTAAACAATCATGTGGATATGAAGAATTTTATATGCTAGTTTTCCACATAAAAAATGGTTGGTCATCACTGATAACAATCCATAATACTAAAAAAGCAATTATCACAATATATATATAACCAAACATTTATATTTTATAAAATGTAAAATACAATAAATATAACCAAACATTATCAAATACAAAAATCAATGAATATGATATTGAAATAACTGATAAGACATTATCAAAAGCAGAGATTAAAAAGTAGAACAGAGAAGATCTATATTCAAAATCTTAAAAGACGATGCAGTAAAAGTGCTACACTCAATTTGCCAGCAAATTTGGAAAACTCAACAGTGGCCACAAGATTGGGAAACATTCCCAGTTTACATTCCAATTCCAAAGAAAGGCAATGCCAAAGAATGTTCAAACTATCGCACCATTGCACTCATTTCACATGCTAGTAAAGTTATGCTTAAAATCCTACAAGCTAGACTCCAGCAGTATGTGGATCGAGAACTACCAGAAGTACAGGCAGGATTTCGAAGAGGCAGAGGAACTAGAGATCAAATTGCCAACATACGCTGGATCATGGAGAAAGCTAGGGAGTTCCAGAAAAACATCTACTTCTGTTTCATTGACTATGCAAAAGCCTTTGATTGTGTGGATCACAACAAATTGTGGCAAGTTCTTAAAGAGATGGGAGTACCAGATCATCTCATTTGTCTTTTGAGAAACCTATATGCGGGTCAAGAAGCAAAAGTGAGAACTGGAAACGTTGTCCATGGGGTCGTGATGGGTCGGACACGACTTCGCAATTAACAACAACAAAAGAGTGTATTCAAATGATACATTATTGTGTAACCAGGATATTTTAAACAATATTTAACAATATTGGAGTTTATCTACACTCGCTGGAACCTTTGCAAAGTTGGCAACCTTTGCTGTTCCGAATTCCTAATTATAAACACATTTCCTATGATAATGCAATTTTATGGAATGCTTTCAGCAAACATGCATATCATTCTTTTCCTTAGAGCCCATTTCTGTGCAGATTTTAGGTCTTTGGATTACAAAAGCAAAAATATTCTTTCCTAGAAGATTGAGTCTAGGAAAAATATACTCCAATGGGCAGATGGGCTCAAGAAATTAATTAGTTACAAAAGTTTCTAGAGAAAATGGCCAGACCATTTGACCCTCAGTGGAAATTAGTCATTACACATTTTTAAAAGTATCTCATAAGAAATGCAGAAGGATTAAACACAAATGATACCTGGGGAATCACCTTTTTCCAAGAGTCTTTACTCATCCAGCTGTCAGCCAAAGAGTCTCAACTGGTAGGGATTAGAAGATGTTTGTTTTTTTTTTTTCTCCACAGTGGTCTCTGTTCTATGAAATAACCTCCCTCTGGAGGTCAAAAGGGCCCCACCGTCTATGGAGATTCTCAGTTATCAAGGCAACTGGACTTTCTTGTTTTTTCTTGAAGATGTTTGGCTTCTCATCCAAGAAGCTTCTTCACTTCTGACTGGATGGTGAGGGATCGCAGGATTTATACCCCTTTCAGACAACTGGTCATTTGCATTCTTTTAGCAAGTCAATGAAGCCCCTGGAGATTTATCTGTGTCTTCAAATTCATCTGAGCAGTGCAAATGGGTGTGGAGCCTTCTTGGAACTGTTGAAAGGACTGTGTTGTAGATTGGAGATACATGATGTTATATCCTTCTCCCTCCTTTGAGAGAGGGCTGTTCAGTTTTGATATAGATGGTCCTCTGACCCCTCTTTCAAACCAGCGGTCCTCTGTCCTCCTTTTGTTTAGGATTATTTAAATTAGGAGAAGGGTCAAAGAGACGTGAAAAAAGCATTTTTGGGACAATGGCCCCAAAACTTTTAGCCTTTCATAAGACCCTAAAAACCTGGGTATGTTCTGGAGCTCTGAATGTGTCAAGGTTCCTGTTTCCTGGCTGCATTGTTCCCTGGCCATGTATCTTGGCTGCTATGTGTATTTATTTTGCATGTTTTTATTGTGTTTATTGTTTTAAAATGTTTTGAGTGTTTGAATTGTAATATATTCTTTTTAAATTGTAACCCACATAGAGCCATTGATTGAGATGGTAGCTATAGAAATTGCATACATATATACATAAATACATATATACATACGCTCACAATTTCTTCTTTTTTTAAAAAAGAAGCACTTTTCACTGCAGAAACAGAGTCTCTGTTTCCAAGGTTTGTAAACTATTTGAGGCAGAATGAAATGAACAAACTTTTCTTTTTTAAAAAAAGGAAAGGATTTAGGTGAATGTCATGTCATGTCATGTCAAGATATACATTAATCAAAATATGTGGAGAGTCAGTTTTGTGTAGTGGCATCAGGCTAGAAACTGGAAGATTGTGAATTCTAGTCCCATTTTTGGCACAAAGCCAGCTGTTGACCTTGAGCTAGTCATTCTCTCTCTCAGCTCTAGGAAAAGGTAAATGCCCCCCCCCCAAAAAAAATCTTGCTAAGAAAACTGCAGGGTTTGCCCAAGTCAAGACTGACTCAAACAAACAAACAAAACTTGTGAAAAAAATATATTTACTTCTTATTTCCCAGAAGAAATACAGCAATTGATGGCAAAAATCCAGTGTGAAATTAAGCAGAATTCCACTTGGGGTTTCCTTTCCCTTTGTTTGCTACAGCCTGCTTCTTTTAAGAAGATGCCCAGGGCACAGAAATAGGAAAAAGAATTTGATCTACTTGGGATAAACAACTGGATGGAATCCTATTTCTTAATTTTATTAGTATCAAATTAGTATGTGTTTCAATTATCATTTAAAAGAGTGTGGATTCATTTGGGAAAAACATCATTAGGCCTGTGACATGAAACTCATTTGGGATAATGTTAACACGGGCACTTGGTAAACTTCTGCAAACATTAATCTTTGTGAGGACTTTTGTTTTGTTTTGTTTAATTTCTGCCTTCAAATCACTGTTGATTCCTGGTGATTGCTTGGCCAAACCCTGCAGTTCTTTTAAATAAAGATTTATTTATTTATTTATTTACTTACTTACGTACTTACTTACTTACTTACTTACTTACGTAGTTTGCTCTTGCCTCCTTCCTAGGGCTGAGAGAAAGAGAATGGTCCAAAATCAACCAGGTGTTCCACAGTGGGACTAGAACTCACAATCTCCTGATGCCTGATCTAAACTGGGAGGATATAGTTGACAGCTACTGAAGGACAAATGCAGTGGTAGACCTCAATTTGAATATCAGATATAAATATTATACTTTGGGGTATTGGAAAAAAAACACTAAGTATTGTTGAAGAACACTTAAAAAAAACACTTGATACAAGGGTCTTCTGCTTGAACAGGGGGTTGGAAGAGAAGATCTCCAAGATTCCTTCCATATCTATTAATCTATTATACTGTTAAAATCTAATGAAGCCCTTCCAAGAACATTTCTTTAATTCGTATCAGTTAAGGAATGTTAAGCAACCGTGAATATTGAGACACCAGTTTTGCCATTTGCTTAGCAAAGTCTTTGTGGATGAAGGCAATATATATATGTGTCCCGGGATAATGTTTCAGGATCCAATCTGAGTTGATCACATGAACCAGAGATTTATTCTTCCATGCTTTTGGGCTCATGCTGGAGAGAGAGACATTTTCTGATGATGGGTTCCAATACAAGCCCACAAGCTTTGGTCCTGGTGATCAAAGTTTGGACCTTGTAGCAAAGACTTTATTTAAACCAGGATGTCCTCAGCTAACCATTCCCTATGCTGACTGCGGAATTCTGGAAGTTGAATCCACAGGTCTTAAACTTGCTAAGGTTGGACACCCCTGATTTAAATATTTTGTATGGACAAATCATTTCTGATCATCAGTTTGTTCTTGACAAGAAATTAGTGAGAAGTAAGAGAATTCTGATTTGTGATCTTTGGCATGCCAATAATTTGGAGCCACAGACAGACAGAGCCATTGCTTAGATTTATTCCACAAAACAAAACTGGAAAGTTACAGCTACAACATTTGTGCACAGCAGATTCTATGAGCTAGAGAAAAACATCAAAAAGAGCTGTAAAGTTGGGCTACAGGAAGGAAGTCATGTTTTTGATTGGTTACTATTCTGATTCACCCTTTTTATGCCTGATAATGAATAGGTGCTTCATCTAAAAAAAAAAAAGCTGGAAAAGCTTATAGGCTCTTTTTTCCGATTATTCTTGGGAGTTCAAGCTAGAATTACAATGAAATTTGAGGAGAAAGCTTTCCTTTTCTAGGAATTTTGCAATTAATTTTGCATTTAATGGAATTGCTAAATTGCTAAATTCCCCTGCAGCATATAAAAAACCCTAACTTTTAGTTATTAAAAAAAATACTCAAAAGAGAGTAACATAACAAGAGCTGAATACCAGCATATAGCTTCAATCTGCAGAGATGAAGTCAGGATAGCTAAAATTCAGAATGAACTGAGACTTGCAACACATGTAAAAAAGAAAATGACAATAGCAAGAAGGGAGAAAGAACACTCTGCCCTTTCTTAATTAGTCTACATGGAAGTTCATGCATTTACTTAATTAAATCAATTGCCCTAACCCTAACCGATGCCACAGACGACGTTAGTTACCCTCCCCTATATCTGCAACATCTCTGAGGCAACTGCTAGTTTACTAGCACCATACACTGTAAAGGTAGCCCATAGACCCAATCAAATGCTACGTGCCACAATCATGTGCCCCAAGGGCCCACTCCCCAATATGGACAAGTCGGCAGTCGTCTACAGAATTGACTGAAGGGACTGCCCTAGTACATTGGGGAGACCTCCAAGAGGGTAAGAACTAGGGTCCATTAACACAAACTAGCAGTGAAAAGGGGCGAACAATATTGTCAGATTGCGGCACACATGGTAGAATCAGGCCATCGATTTGATTTTGAAAAAGTACGTGTTTTGGCCAGTGACAATACGAAAGGGGGCCGTCTGCTCAAGGAGGCATGGCTGTCTAATAAGGACTCAATTAACCGGCATATTGATCTTTGCCCAGCACACTTAATGTTGAGAGCTTGGAGTATGGATAATCCCCCACCCCATTGGAGACGATCCAAAGAAACACCAAATATATCAACAGAGAGGATTATAGGAAAGACTCTCCTCGCCCCTCACCATCAACAGCTCATGAACATCCGGGCAGAATACGAACAGTGATCAGGAGTCCCTCTCCCTCCCAGAGCGGTTAAGTGCCCTCAAGAATTCAAAGGAGCATCGAGAGATACAGGGGCGACATCCTGTATACTAGAAACTTGCACACACCCCCGAGACATCTGGAGGGGGGGACATCATCTAATGAAAGACCAGTACTTGGAACTTCATCAACTGGAATGCTAAACTCCCCGTCGCATTTGGGAGGGGAGGGAGCAACCTCCCCGATCTTATTGACTGTGACAACTCGATCACCCCATTCAACAATACCGACCCGAATGCATCGACGAGAAAAGTGGAGTGGTTCCAATGAAGACGCACGGGCAAGGAGTGCTAAAAATGGAGGAGAGAGAGTAATGAAAGCCAGTACTCCCGATCGCCATACAGAGAATATCTGAAATGACTTAGTCAAAGTTGGGATGGAACTTGTAAAGACCGAAGACGTTAAAGAGAGGACGCTTGGGAGCAACAACTACTCGGTCATATTCAAGAAGGGGAGAAACAGCCTCATCAACATGTTTGGCGGAGATGGTCCACCCACCCCACCTTGTAACACCAATCCACCCGTATCAGTGGGCAGCACGGAAGAACCCCTAAGGACGGCAACATACAAGCAGGAAATGAGAAGGAAATAGGGGGTGGGATAGAAATCAAGTGGGATAACATCCGCGGTGACCATAATTGTGGGAGTGGGAAATATAAAGAAAAAAGGGGGCAGTGTATCGTAACGGAACAACCTGAATGGAGCAGGGGAGGGGATGATGGAAATACACAACTAAATAAAGTGGGGGGTGCGATGAAGCAAAAAAAGGGGGAAATATGCCACTGGACCCCAAATCTATCAAAGAGAAAACACCTGGTGCCATCTATATAGGGAGGAAATGCAAGAAAGGAGTAATTGCTAATAAGAAACCGGCAACCAGAAAGCAGCCTATTACATCAGGCCCGCTGACGAGATCTAAGAGCCAGGTGCAGACCCTGGCCAACCTATAAAGGGGACTCTCCTACTGACCAGCATCTTGAGCCCTGATGATGTCGGCAGTTGCCGAAGAAAGCTAGGCATTTTATCAAAATGTTATTGAAATTTTATTGGTGTTTTACTAAATTTTATTAAAATTTTATAGTATTCCCTGGTGCTCACGTTTATTTATTTGTTTATATATATGTTTTCTGAGGTTTTTGCGGGTGTTTGTATGTAGGTCTTTGGTTATTTACACGGGAGAAAACCCGAATAACCAAAGACCTATATATATATATATATATAGCTTGTTTATAAATAACTTTGATGGAGTAAACCCTTTCTTTCTTTTAACAGGTGTAAGTATTGGGAGAGAAACCTATAATAATCATAAATATAGGGACTGGAATAAGGTGAATAAGGTGACTATGGTTTTGAAAACTTAGTTTCTTGATTGTTAATTGACTTTCTTTTGAAAAAGATAGAGGAAGGGAAGGATATTAAACTTGGATATGGATATTAAATTCTCCCTATTCACCTTAATTGGCTTTTAGAAGCAGTAATCTTGTTTGTTTATTAATCAGACTCCCTAATCTCAATTTGTAATCCTCTCTCATTAGACAATATATTTTGGAGAGATCCTTAGTATAATGAGGAGCTTTGTTTCATTACCAATTTGCAACTAATCAACTATCAATCAGGTTAATAAGGTATCAGGATATCTTGGGCTATCCAAGATATTTTAGCATGCTATTTCAAGAACTGTAATCCAGAATTTCTTAGCTTAGGATAGGATCAAGAAATATAAATTGAATTAATGAACAAATGAACAAATGAATGAATGAATGAGCGAATAGGAAGATTAATATGTAAATGTATTATTTGTTAAGTATAACATGTTCCATAACCTGTGAAATTAGGAGCCTCCACCGTACTTTGAGTTTTTTTGTTTTGTTTTGAACATGAATGCATGGTGCAGTTGTAATAGTAAATCAAGTAGACAGGAACAGAAACAGTATACAGAAATTCAAAGGAAAGCAGTTCTTCTATTTTTGTTCAAAAGTGGAAAGGAAAGATCTGTTGTTGAAAATGGACAGATGGTTGTTGGAGTGGGAAAAGAGGTCAAATGAAATAAACATTTTTAACTGCAGCAATTCTACCCAACAACAGAATTCTGAGTCTTCTCAATTTGTGCATCATTGTCCAATCCTCAAAAGCAGACTGATATTTTTATTACATATTACTGCTGTGTCCCTATTCATCTCTTTGAATTAGCAAGCTATATCCTGCTTTCTTTATTCTGCTTGCTTAACAGGAGCAGTGCTAAATTTTCCAATAAACTATTGGATAAATAGCATACCTTTCTGCATGTGAATGACAGTAATGTTGCTTTCTCTGATTTGTAAAGCTTTTATAGTAATTTTTAGAAACATCCTTTCTGTCATCTCTATGAGATTTCAGACACAGTTGAAATGGGTAGTTGATACTCTTGTTTAATATGTCACATTCACAGGAAATAGTGGATCGAAGGTTGAAACTTTCAGCATCACTATTATTATCTATCCATGTCTTTAAAATGCATTGACAACAATTATCTTTAGTTCTAATGCTTCATCCTGGCATGTATAAAGCTATTATTTGAAATCTTTCTTTTTCAAAAAGATTGTAGAGCTTGATTTCTTTTTACAAAGTATTTTTAGTTGGCCTATCATAAATTATTGGATTTCACTGTTTCATGAAAATATTCTCTTTCCAATTATCAAGAGCTTAACCTTATATATATATCTACTAAGATGGAAGCCTTGAAGAGTTAAGTAAAGCTAATTCACAGTCATTGAATATTTGTTGCATAGCAATGAAAACTAGAAAAATGGATTAGTTTGAATAAAAACAACAAACCATGTTATTTTGTGGAATCTAATGTTCTCTGCATTGTGTTTAGTTTTTACACTAAAAAGGGGGTGGGGAATTTGTTTTTATACTTTTTATATTGGCTTTTTAAACCGTCCAGAGTCACTGAGAGTGAGTGGGTGACCATATAAATCAAATCAAATCAAAATCAAATAAAGAAATAATAAAGTAGCTACAGTGGATGTGGACTGATCTCAAACAAGCTAAGTAGAACTGGTTAAAACTTGGATGGGCAATTTCAAAAATATCCCAAGACAGTGGGCTGAAATAATGCAGTGGCCAAGTGAACTACATTGATATGTCCATTTGATCATCTGAATTTCAGTTTGATTTGATGAAGTTTTTATTACTAGTATATGACAATACTAATATTTGTTTATGCCATACTCAGTGCTCCAGCCATTAAGTCAATTTTAAAATTATCTGAAAATCCAAATATATACTATATTTTTTTTGTGTGTGTGTGGTATGTGTGTGTGTTTGTGTATGTGTGTATTGGAGAAGCTGTGGTGGAACAGTAGTTAGAATGCAGTATTGCAGAGTAATTCTGCCAACTGCCAGCATTTCAATTCTGACTGGCTCAAGGCTGACTCTGCCTTCCATCCTTCCAAGGTGAGTAAGATGAGGACCCAGATTGTTGGGAGCAATAGGCTGACTCTGTAAACTGCTTAAAGAGGGCTATAAAATACCGTGAAGCAGTATATAAGTCTAAATACTGCCTGAGCAGGGGGTTGGACTAGATGATCTCCAAGGTCCCTTCCAACTTTACTACTACTAAATGCTAAGTGATATATATGATTTAAATTTACTAGCTGAAGTAACTACAAAATTGTTTGCATCTTCTATAAATCCTTATTCTGGAAACCTGCAATATATACATCCCAGAAGCATTTTTATCTAAGACTGGTAATAGAGCCTGTTCTTTCTTTTATTTGTTTCTTGCAATGTAATGACTTGTCCTTGAAACCAAAGAAATAATTAACATCCGTAGATTTCACACAACAACAAAGATTTTGCTTCCTGAATTTGTAAGATACATCCAGAAGATCTATCTTACTTTACTTTTTGTTAATCACAAAAATAACCAGTAAAATAATAACAACCACAACCACAACAACAACAACAACAACAACAACAACAATAATAATAATAATAATAATAATAATAATAATAATAATAATAACAACAATACTAAATAACTCAGGACATGGTTATCAAACATCAAAAACATCTGCTAGACTATCCCACCTCCTTTATATGGATGATCTGAAGCTGTATGGAAAAACATCATCTGAAATAGAATCGCTGCTCAACACTGTCCGTATATATAGCCAAGATATTGTAATGGAGTTTGGCTTGGACAAATGTGCCACACTTACTATCAAACAAGGAAAAATAGTGAAAACTGAAGGAATCAAGATGCCCCACGAAAATAACATTAAGAGTCTGGATGAGGAAGAGTACTACAAATACTTGGGTATCCTTCAAGCTGACAACATCAAGCACACTGAAGTCAAGAAAAAGATTAGAGGTGAATACATCAAGAGAGTGAAGAAGATCTTAAAATCCAAACTCAATGGAGGAAATACCATAAAGGCAATCAACACCTGGGCAATCCCAGTCATTAGGTACACAGCTGGAATAGTGGACTGGACTCAAGCAGAACTAAAAGCAATGGATAGGCAGACCAGAAAAATAATGACAATGAATCATGCCCTTCATCCACGCAGTGACATTGATAGACTTTATCTACCAAGGCAAATAGGTGGGCGTGGAATGCTACAAGTACATCAGATGGTTGAAGAAGAAAAAATGGCTTTGGAAGAATATCTGAAGAACAATGATGAAGATGCACTGAAATTAGTATATCAGGAAGGCTTACTAACTACTGGAGAGACCAAACTGGCCTACAAGAAAGACCAAATGAAGAACAGAATAGAGGCATGGGAAGACAAAGCACTACATGGCCAATACATTAAAAAAATAGCTGGGAAAGCAGATAATAATAAAACCTGGCAATGGCTAAGAGCAGGAAAATTGAAGAAAGAGACCGAGGGACTAATTCTGGCTGCACAAGACCAAGCCTTAAGGACAAATGCATACAAAGTCAAAATTGAGAAGACAGCAACAGACAGTAAGTGCCGCCTATGCAAAGAAGCTGAAGAAACAGTGGACCACTTGGTAAGCTGTTGCAAGAAGATTGCACAGACTGATTACAAGCAGCGGCATGACAAAGTAGCAACAATGGTGCATTGGAAGATCTGCAAAAAATATCATTTGCCTGTAAGCAAAAACTGGTGGGATCATAAAATAGAGAAAGTCATAGAAAATGATAAAATTAAACTGCTCTGGGACTTCAGAATTCAAACAGACAAGCACCTGCAACATAACACCCCAGACTTAACAATTGTCGATAAGAAAGACAAAAAAGTCTGGATAGTGGACGTGGCAGTGCCTGGAGACAGCAGAATAGAAGAGAAAGAACTGGAGAAGATAACAAAATACAAAGACCTACAAATAGAAATAGAAAGACTGTGGCAAAAGCAAGCAAGGGTAGTACCAATAGTCATAGGCTCCTTGGGCGCAATCCCAAAACAACTGGAGCACCACTTGAACACCATTGGCATTGACAAATTTGCTATTAGTCAATTGCAAAAGGCGGCCTTATTAGGAACTGCTTCCATCCTGCGACGATATACTGTAATACCATCAAACATCCACATCTGCCTATCCCAGGTCCTGGGTAAGGACTCGATAGGTAGACAAAATGCCAAATCCAGTCTGAACATCTGGCTGACTGTGCGATGATCGATAATAATAATAATAATAAAGTTGGAAGGAACCTTGGAGGTCATCTAGTCCAACCCCCTGCTCAGGCAGGAAACCCTATACCATTTTGGACAAATGCCTGTCCAGTCTCTTCTTAAAAACTTCCAGTGTTGGAGCATTCATCACTTCTGGAGGCTGGTTGTTCCACTGGTTAATTGTTCTAATTGTCAGGAAGTTTCTCCTTAGTTCTAGGTTGCTTCTCTCCTTGATTAGTTTCCACCCATTGTTTCTTGTCCTGCCTTCAGGCACCTTGGAAAATAACTTGACTCCCTCTTCTTTGTGGCAGTCCCTGAGATATTGGAACACTGCTATCATATCCCCTATCATCCTTCTCTTCATTAAATTAGACATACCCAATTCCAGCAGCCGTTCCTTATATGTTTTACCCTCCAGTCCCCTAATCATCTTTGTTTCTCTTCTCTGTACACTTTCTAGAGTCGCCATTTTGAATTGACTCACGGCGGCCATTTTGTGTGTGACTGAGGCCCAGACTGCCTGGAGTTTCTCCTGAAGGCAGTGTTCATCACCAGTGACAGAGGCTTCGAGACTACAGCGTTGAACCGGGGAGGGCCTGTTCGCTCCCAAGGGACGCAGTGCCCATTAATTCCCCGCCCACTCCCCTCAAGGGCTGAATCATCTCTGCAGGCTCCCTTGGTGAGTTACAGCGCCGAGGGGGGGCATTTTGCCAAGGTTGAGCCCAGAGCAACTCATCATGGCAGAGAAAATCAGCGAGCCGGCCAAGAGGAAATGCCAAACAGAGGCAAGTGGAAAGAACACCACCAAGTGAGCCCGGCCAAGCAGGGAGCCACAGAGGGAGGAGGAGTCCCAAAGACTGAGAGCGGCCTCCCCAGATCTGACAGGCACAATGGGAAGGTCCATTTTTGAACCCCTTTCCTCACATTGTGCCTCAGCCCCAGGGGCCTGGTCTTCCCCCAGGGGAATTCCCCAATTAGATTTAACCACAAGAGTGGACCCAGGAGGGGCACAACCAACCAGGACACCCCAGGACCCCAGGCCACATTCACCCCCACTGCAGCAGGGCTTCACCCTCCTGAGAACCAGGCCTTGAACCCGGACCTCCTTCAGTCCACGATAGCCCAGGCTGTGGCTCAGTTTATGGCCTCCAACACCCCACAGCAACCCCCCCAGGCCACGTATCATCCACAATCTCCAGATTTGATGGAGGATCCCTCATCGGATTTGGAATCTACAGGGGCTGAACAATCTGGCCTGATTTTGTTTGAGGATGAGGGCATCACTCCCTCTGACCCCACCCCTCCTGTCGGTCTCTTTGACCATTCATTCTTTAATTCCCTGCTACTCAGGGCCTGCACTACTGCAAACCTCCCCCAAGAACAGGAGACCCCACCTACAACATCCAAGGGTCCCCACGCCATATACACCGAGCCCTCAGTCTCGCAGAACCATATTCCCTGCCCTCCCCTTTTTCTGAATATAGTTCAAGAACAATGGGAGAACTTAGGATCCTTCTTAAGCCCCGGTGCAGTAGAGGGAACATTATTCAATCTTGCCCGTTCTCTGGCCTCTCTATTGGAGATTCCTGAGACTGAGGAGCCTTGAACTCATTGTTTCCCAATGCTAACATCCCTGGGGACATAAATGAGGCACTTAGGGCGGAGGATAAAAAGATTGACTCCGCATTGCATAGTTCCCATCTGGCATCAGCCTGGGCAACAAAGGGGCAACGTCCATGGCCTTCTTTGCCAGGGCTTGAGCCCTTGGGTTACGTGAGCTCCAGGACAGGATCCCTCCGGATCAGCTCAGAGCTCACCAAAATCTGGGTAAGTTAGTGGCTACATCCCAGTACCTAGCCGACGCTTCTCTGCACATGGCTAGATACACTGCCAGACCATCGCTGCAGACATCTCAGCACGAAGGCTCCTTTGGCCCAGGAATTGGCGAGCAGACACCAAGACCAAGTGGCGTCTGGCCTCTAAACCTTACACAGGTGGACATCTCTTTGGTAAGGCACTAGAACCATACTTAACTGAAGGTAAGGACAGACATAAAACTCTGGTTAACTCATGTCACAGACCAGTTACAGGAGGCTGCCTTTCGACCAGCTCCATCCTGGGACTGGGCCCAGGCATCCCTCTATTCCTTTCAGAGACAAGAACGACAGCAGGATCGTTCAGCATGCAGAAGCAGACCACAGATCCAGGCCAAGCAGCCCCTTCAAGGCCGAGGGGCCGTTCCTCTAAACGAGGCAAGTGATCTCACACTCTCACTTTCCATAGGAAGCCAGCTGGCCCCTTATTCCAGCACTTGGGCAGTCATCACTACAGATGCCGGCTGGCCCCTTATTCCAGCACTTGGACAGCCATCACTACAGATGCATGGGTGTTAGACACTGTCACGCAAGGTTTGAGACTAGAATTTTGTTCTCAACCAACTGACAAATTCCGCTCTTGCCCTATCCCAACGAGCAGGTCCAGGGCTGACTTTATGTCAGAGGCCATAGCTCATTTATTACAAATACGAGCAATTGAACCAGTACACAAGACCAAGAAGGACGAAGGTTTTACTCAAACCTCTTCGTCATCCCTAAGACTTGGGGGGCTGGAGGGCAATCTTAGACTTGAAAGATCTAAACCTTACTTGAGGTATAAGAAGTTTAAGATGCAACCACTTCAATCAATCCTGGCCAGCATCAGGCAAGGTGACTTTCTTACCTCAATAGACCTAACTGAGACATGTTTCCTAACCACCGCAAATTCCTCAGATTCAGCTATGCCCACTACCAGTACAGAACCCTACCATTTGGCCTCTCATCGACACCGAGGGTATTTACAAGGTACTGGCAGTGCTCGCAGCCCACCTTAGACAAATTCCAATCAGAATTCAATGCTATTTAGATGACATACTAATTCAGTCATCATCATTCCGAAACGCTCAGTCAGACCTCGCCCTAGCCATCAAGGTCTTTCAGGAGCACGGGTTTTCTGTTAATTTCCAGAAAAGTCATACAACAACCCGGCTCCTCCATTTGGGCGCTGTTATAGACACGGACAATTGTACGGTCTACCTATTTCAGGAGCGAAGGAACTCTATTCAGACTCTTGTACATCGGATCCAAAGGGCCAGAGTAGTCACATTGGCCTCCCTATCACAGCTACTGGGGAAGACGGTGTCCTGCGTGCAAATTGTGCCATGGGCACGCCTCCACGCCAGAGAATTACATGGCTTCTCCTTCCATTTCAGAGACTTGAACTCCCTTCAATGGTGGGACTCCCCGGCGCTGTCACGGGGAGCAGTATTAGAACTAGACAGGATTACCATTACCACAGATGCAAGCCTGTTTGGGTGGGGGGCACACCTCCACATGCACTGGGCTCAAGGTCGGTGGTCCAAACAGGACCTAAAGAACAATATAAACTGGCTGGAACTCAGAGCCATACATATGGCCCTAAAGGGATTCACCGATATAGTACAGGGCCAACATGTCCTGATTTTAACCGACAACATTACAGCCAAAGCCCACGTCAACAGACAAGGGGGGACAAGGTCCAGGCCTCTCATGCAGGAGGCTAAATTGTTGGGGTCCTGGGCGGAACTGAATCTTGCCTCCATCAGGGCGGAGCACATATCCGGAGTGACCAACCAGCAGGCGGACTCACTGAACTGAGCAACCATGGACCATTCCGAATGGCAGCTGGATCCGAAGGTGTTCAGAGAGATCGTGGACAGGTTTGGTTCCCCAACCTTAGACCTTTTGCCTCCCCCACCAACTCACAACTTCCCAGATTCCTTTCTGGGTTCCCACCTCCATCAGCGGAGGGAACAGATGCGCTCCGCAGTCCCTGGCCCAGGGAACTGCTCTATGCCTTCCCTCCTCTGCCGTTTCTTCCTGCCACGATCAGGAAGATCCTTCCCGAAGAGCAGAGGTCCTCCTGGTTGCGCCGCATTGGCCGAGACGCTCTTGGTCGCTGACCTGATGGAGCTCTCCACATCATCTCCATGGAGGATCCCAGCAAATCGCATCTCCCACATTCAGGGGGAACTACGCCATCCAGACCCTCAATGACTCCAGTTAACCATCTGGCACTTGAGAGGCAGGCCTTAGGCTGAGACTCATATTCGTCAAGGGTCATAGCTATGATTCAGCAATCCAGGCGACCCTCGACGAATAGAATATACGATGCCACATGGAGAGACTCCTGTAATTGGTGTTCAGTTCGAAAAATTGACCTTTTGGTGGTTTCAATGCCAGTTATCTTGGAGTTCCTGAGGGATGGTCTAGACAAAGGGCTTTCCACAAGCACCATCCGCAGGCAGGTAGCAGCACTTGCCACAGTTATTTCCTGTGGCAATGAATCCTTAACACATTACCCTATGATACACTCCTTCCTAAAAGGAGCTAACAATGTCAGACCATCAACTGTACATAGATACCCCTCGTGGGATCTTCATCAGGTTTATAGGCTCTTGTTTCGCACCCTTTGAACTATTGACACTGGTTTGTTTAAACAGTTATCGATGAAGGTGGAATTTCTTGTTGCTGTAACTTCAGCGAGAAGGATATCTGAACTGGCTACTCTTCAGTGAGGAAGGACCTGTGTACGTTCCATAAGGACAGGGTAACCCTTAGGCTAGACCCCTCCTTCGTGCCTAAGGTCAAGTCCTTGTATCCTAGATCTCAGGAAATAGTTTTGCCGGACTTCTGTCCTAACCCATCTAATGACATAGAGGTTCAGTGGAACAAATTGGATGTGCGCAGGGCTTATATTGTTATATACAGAGAACCTCATCTTTCCACAGAACAGAGGCTCTGTTTGTGTCCTATCACCCTTCATCACTAGGTCAGAAGGTTTCTTCAACCACAATACGCAGGTGGATTAGAGTTTGTATTTCTCTGGCATACCAGTCTCAGTCACTGCGAGATCCCAGGCATATCACGGCCCATTCAACCGGGGCGCAGCTACTACAGCTGCCTGGTCTACTCAGGCCTCCGTAGAGGGAATTTGTAGAGCAGTAACATGGGCATCGCCCTCTTCCTTTGTCTGTCACTACAAGAGGGATGTATATGCATCTTCTATGGCTTCATTTGGCCGCAAGGTTCTAGAACACGCATTAACGTTGGATGGGACCCAGGCCCAATCTAATTCCCCATCCTAGGGACACAGGGCTTTGGTATGTCCCATCCGTGGGTTCTCCATCCAATCATGCTGGAGAAAGGGGCGTTGTCTTACCTGAACGCCTTTTCTCAGCATGATGATGGAGAATCCACTCCCTCCCATTAGGTCAGTTGGCCTGGTTCCCATATTGTTCAGACGCGTCGGACTAAAGTCTGAGTATCGCCTTAGCCTAAAACTGGGGTGCAGTTGGCACAGAGGGGGCGGTACTAAACTTCAGACTTAGTCTAATTGGAGCAGATAGATTAAGACAACCCATCCGTGGATTCTCCATCATCATGCTGAGAAAAGGCGTTCAGGTAAGACAACACCCCTTTTTCACCATTGAATTTCATTTTGTTAGATAGGGCCCAGTGTTCAAGTCTGTCCAGATCCTTCTGTATCTTAAGCCTGTCTTCTGGAATGTTGGTTATTCCTGCCAGCTTGGTGTCGTCTGCAACTTTGATGAGTTCCCCATCTATCCCCTTGTCCAAATCGTTGATGAAGATGTTGAAGAGCACTAGGCCCAGAACAGAGCCCTGGAGCACCCAGCTACCCACTTCCCTCCATGTAGATGCGGTTCCATTGAGGACCACATGCTGAGTATGGCTCGTCAGCCAGCTACGGATCCATCTGGTGGTGATGCTGTCTACCCCACATTTTTCTATCATGTCAAGTAGTAGGTACCATTCTCTTTTCACACAATGACAATGTGCACTCTGCAGTACCTGTTGGCTCTGCTGTGCACATGAAAGAAACATACAAAATCATGGAACTGTTGTTGAAGCACATCAGTTACTCCAAGTACAACTGAAATATCTGTAGAGATGTAAAAGTGTGACTCTGCTGCTTGGTATGCAGCTTGGATATGTCAAGTATTGTTATTACATACAACCTTTCAAGAGAATTACATTATATTAAAAAGAAATGGCCAATCCAAAAGAATTGGACAATAAAACATGGCACATGAACCACTTATTGACTTGACAAAGAAATTTTTGTCTCCAAGATGAACAAAGAAGATGAAAGTTTTCATTATTTAAGACAGATGTTTCCAAGAACAACTGATGCAAATAAGTTTTTTTCTTTTCATGACCCTGTAATCCTCCTTTAGGAACAAACAAAACTTTGATTTTGGAAATGATATTTTTTGGGGGCAGGCAGCTGGGGCATATTTTTGACTAAGTGTCTGAGGTAAAAAGGAACTGTTTGATAAATTTGAAAGACAGGCTTTTGAAAGAATTAGAACAGAAATCAATATCCTGGTTCCCTCCATATATTTTGGGTAAAAGGAAAGATAGATCAGTGTGCGATTATTGAGATTTGTATTATCAGGAAAGAAAATAAAGAAAAGAAGTAGTTGTTTCAGGCTCCTGAAAGCAGTCTAAATAATTGTAGCCTGCAGCAGCTAACTCTGAAATACTTTTTATCAACCAAAGGTAAAATGAGTTTATCTTAATGTAATAGTCAAGCTCCTATTCCCCATTCTTGTTTAACTTTATTTGTATTCAGCTTTATAAGGGTTACATCCAGTATTGCTACATAAACCTAATGGTTTCATGAAATGTCTGCTTTTCCACAAGTTAGGAAATTGAGCCAAAACAAACAAGATCAAAAATCAATTTTATGTGAAAGGATCCTTGGTGCATTAAGCCACATGTGCTTTGTCTGAAGGCTTATGTTTTATTAGAATGAACAAGGTCGCAGTAGAAAAGAAGCTGCTAGAAATGCCTGTGCAGAATTGGTGGCTGTAACTGTGAAACATGCTATATTTTTTTTATTTTTCTTGTGAAGAATACAGTAGGGGAGAGAGAGAGAGAGAGAGGGAGGGAGGGAAAGTGCAGTTGCATTATGCAAGGCACAATTATATTGTTTGAAGAGCTGCAGTATAACCAGAAATTATATGTTCACTTCCTCAGTTAATATACTATCTAGAATGATCTAAGTCTATTCACAAAAGAAACACTTATTTCATATATTTAGAAAACATTATACCACAAATTAGCAAAACATTATCTTATCTTCCCTTATAGCAATTTAAATGTTCATGAATTAGATCTACTGCCTGCCTCAGAAAGATCTCAAAAAGGCAATTTATGTTGCTGAATTATTCGTGTGTGTGGAAGGAGGGGGAAGGAAACTTCAGCTTTAACTAGTCCAGTTTATCAGCTCCTTAAAGATAAACAGGAATGTTTGCATAACCATTGTTAATTTTGGTGCATGTCTTTATGCCTACCCTTTGGCTTATTTTTGATATATAAAAGTGACAAACATACATAATATTCCTTCTTTCTCCTATTTTCTCCATAACAACAGCCCTGTGAGAGGGACACCTCGTAAGACAGAGGGACTGTGACCCTGGATATAGAAGCGGGGACCCATGTATGACCAGACCCGTAATTACGAGTCCAAACCGGGGCACCCACAAGTAGTTGCCTAGGTGCCCTGGGGTGAGAGACAGAAGGAGGCAGTCTGTCTGGACGCAACCGGTCAAGCTTGGTAGTCAGTTTGCACCCCCAACGAAGTTCAGCTGGGCTTCTCCCTGTAGAAGTGGACGGTGTGGTGCGATAAGAAAGGAGGAAATCAGCCAACCTGTGATGCCAGTCTCCGTAGATCAGTTTCTTCAAAGCGTCCTTGGTGATGCGAACCATGCATTCAGCCATACCATTGGTGGATGGGTGGAAAGGTGCAGAGGTGGCATGATGAATCAGGTTAGCCTGCAAGAAAGCTTGAAATTCAGAGGAAGTGAATTGAGGGCCGTTGTCAGACACAATGACGTCTGGGAGCCCGTGTGCAGCAAAAATCCCCCTCAGTACCTGAATGGTCTTTGCAGTGATGGTGGATGAGACAGGTACAACCTCAAGCCATTTTGAATGGCTGTCAACGAGGACCAAGAAGAATTGACCCTGAAAGGGCCCAGCGTAGTCAATGTGCACCCTAGACCATGGAGACTGTGTTTCCTCCCATCTATGTACAGGAGCTTGGGGCATTTCAGGGCGCGAGCGTTGACAAAGGTGGCATGCATGCACCTTAGCTTCAATGTCTTTGTCTAGGCCCGGCCACCACAAATGGCTGCGTGCAAGAGCCTTCATTCGTACAATGCCAGGATGACCCTCGTGGAGGGAATCTAAGACCCTAGTCCTCATTGAGGTGGGAATGACAACTCTGCTTCCCCAAAGCAGACAATCCTGAGAGGTGGACAACTCGTTCCTTTTAGACCAGAAACTCTGAAACTCAGGACCAGGACAGTGCTCAGGCCATCCAGACAAAACCCAAGAAAGGACACGTGAAAGGGTGTGATCTGTGCCTGATTCAGCAGCTACATCCCTGGCATTCAGAGGGGACTCAGGCAAGGCTTGGATAGAAAGAAGATTGATGTCTGGCGCGGGGTCAGCTTCTATTACCGGCAGGGGTAATCTACTGAGGCCATCAGCATGGCCCATTTCCTTCCCAGGCTTGTGAAGTAGGGAAAAATCATATGCAGACAAAAAGATAGACCACCTGAGCATCCTGGGGGAGATGATTTGGGGGGTTTGCTTACGTGTGGTAAACAGTCCCAGCAAAGGCTTATGGTCAGTGAAGACCGTGAAATGCCTACCATATAAAAAATCATGGAATTTTTTAATCCCAGCAACAACAGCTAAGGCCTCCCTGTCTATTTGAGCATAATTACGCTCAGCAGAAGACAATGTTCTGGAGTAATATGCAACAGGAACCTGAGTTCCATCAGACCTGAGGTGGCTCAGTACAGCTCCTACCCCATAAGGGGAAGCATCACAAGCGATGCACACAGGAAGGGATTCATTGAAATGTGCAAGTACACTGTTAGAAGTGAGTAAGGCCTTGACCTCATTGAAACTTGCCTCATGTGTTTGTGACCACTGCCACACTGCCTGTTTATCTAATAGCCTGTGAAGAGGCTCAGCTACACTAGCCTTATGTGGAAGAAAGGAATTGTAGAAATTCAGAAGGCCCAGAAAAGCCTGTAGTTCGGCCTTAGACTTTGGCTTAGGGGCATGCATAATAGCTTTTAGTTTGGATTCAGCAGGGTGAATCCCAGCAGCATCAATTTTGAACCCCAGGAAATCAGTAGAAGGCACCCCAATTTTGCATTTGTCCTTTTTAAGTTTGAGGCCTGTTTTCCTGAACCTTGACAGGACATCCCTCAGCCTTTCAGCTAAATTGTGTGTGGAGTCTCCTGCAATTAAGACATCATCAAAGTAGGGGCAAACCCCTGGTATACCCCGTAGTGTGTTTTCCATTACACTTTGGAAAATCCCAGGAGCGACATTTATTCCAAATTGTAGCCTCTTTACCTTGAAAGCCCCTCTGTGGGTCACAATGGTCTGAGCTATAGCAGCATCATCATCAACAGGCAGCTGTTGATATGCTTGAGCTAGGTCAAGCTTTGCAAAAACACACCCCCCCCCTTGAGGGAGGCCAGAATATGACTGACCACAGGAACAGGATAGGCATGTTGCTGCAATGCCTTATTCAGAGTGCATTTGTAATCAGCACAGATGCGAATGTCCCCATTTGCCTTGAGAGGCGTGACAATGGGGGTCTCCCAGGGACTGGAGTCAACAGGTTCTAGAATTCCTTGTTGGATCAGTTTATCCAACTCAGTGTCAATTTTACTCTTTAAAGCAAAAGGGACCCTTCTTGCTTTAATTCTAATGGGAGTGACAGTGGGGTCTAGCTTTAATGACACAGGGGGTCCTTTGAATGTGTTCAGCTGGGGGCTGATAACATCTGCAAATTCTTTGCAGACTTCCTGTAGGTTGAGTGTTTGTAGGCTGTTGAGCCCTGTGACATGTATCCCCAAGGCCTCAAACCAATCGAGTCCTATGAGACTCGTTTGTTCACCCCCTACTACTAATAGGTCTAGTGGACCCTCAAAATCCTTATATTGCACGTTAAGGGTGGCCCCCCCTTAACACACACTCTGGAGTTTTGAAAGTCTGTTAGCACAATGTCAGAAGGCCTCAACTTGGCCTGGATTCCACTGCCGGAACAAATCTTCCTAAATGTATGCATAGAAATGATTGAAAGTGCAGACCCCGTGTCCAGTTCCACAGTTAATGGAACCCCTTGTAGCTTTACCTTAAGTGACAGCTTTTTCTTAATAAACTTGTGTGTGCCTGTCCTATAGATGTTTCTTTGTGAAGCGCAAAACCCCACCCTATTCTGGCTGGGACCCCTGGTACCTTTCAGGTGCAATTCTTCCTGAGGTTGTACCTTCTGACGGCCCAGGCACACAGCTGCAATGTGTCCTTGTTTTCTGCATGCCCTGCAGATAGCGGAGCGGAACTTGCAGTCGGTTCTCTTGTGGCGACCTCCACAGCCGATGCACTTGGGGAGTGCTGAAGAGCTTCCTTTTTGTTTCCCTTCCTTTGTGGGTTGAAGACGGTCCACTTCCTTGTCAGGATCCTCCTCAGAGTTTCTTTGGACTTCTTCCTGGTGCATGGATGCAGCATCTGGACTGTTTCTGATCGGCCGCATGTTCTTGATGGCGCCGCCTGCTGCTTCTTCTGCGGTGACCTCTCTCAAGGCATCTTGGAAAGACAAGTCCTCCTTGGCAAAAAGTCTCTGTTATAACTCTCTATGCCTTAGTCCGCATACAAATCTGTCCTTCAGTCGTTCTTCGAGGTCCTTGAACTCGCAATGTTTGGCGGCCTTCCTCAATGCGGCGATGTACTCCTTGGCCAATTCTCCAGGTCGTTGATCTCTCTGCTCGAAGGTGTGGTGCCACACGATGACGGACATCTTGGGCTGGAAGTGCTCCTTCAGTAGCTTTTTTAGATCTGCGTAGTTGACAGAATCTAGAGGGACAGGTGCTGCAAGGTTCTCAGCGATTTTGAATGCGTCTTGACCGCAAACGCACAGCAGGGTGGCAGCCTTTAAACTATCTTCCCTTACTTGGTTCACCTTGAGGTAGTTTTCCACCCTGGCTACGTAGGACTCCCACCTCTCTGGATGTGAGACGTCGAATTCCGAAAGCCTTCCAATCTTTGCCGTTTTTGTAGAAGGAAGGGTCTATCAGCCAGCCTACCCCCGAATGCACGCTGGATTGGCAGGTAGCTGCCGAGTCAACGCCATTCCTGCCGCTCAGGACTCACTCGGGTAAGCTTACACCTTTTCTTCTTCGATGTAAGGCAATCCCACTCTTTATTCTTAGTTCAGCCTACAGTTAGAAGACACCGGCAATGCCCAAAACTCCTGGCCTCTTATATAGGCCATCCCCGGGTCAATCTGCAACTTTTGGCGTGCCAGCACTTGTGCATGCGCACAAGTACTGGCGACAGCCTGTCTGGTCCTGGGCAACTTGCACCTGCCCGGGACCGTTTGCAATGCCCCGAGCCTGCTTGCACAGGCTCAGGACATAACAGATAGACCATATTCAAAATAAATATGGGAATAAAAAGTTTCATTTACTTTTCGAATAATGAGTATTATTATTATTACTATTATTATTATCAATAGTTTATTATAGTGGAATTTTTATTATATCATATTGTTTAAGAATTAGGATATTAATTTGTTTATGTATTATGCTTATTTAGAATTTGTTTATTTTATGTTAAAAGGGAGTTAAAGTGTATTATGGATTTGGTTTTTATATAGTTGGTTAATGTTATTTAGATTATGATTGTCATATTTGTAACCCTGTATTCAGCTCTGGGAAGTGTGGGAAGGGGAGGGGGTGGTGGGGTTTGGGGTTGTTTTGTTGTAAACTTTTGTAAAACTTTTCAATAAAAAAAAAGATGGAGCACCATACACACATAATGGATCTAGAGGTTTCTCAGACAGGCTCGGGATTTTCTTAATGATTGAGATGGCAACTGCTCAGTGCCCTTTTGATCTCTTCAACAGGATCACCTCTAAGATTTTCCCCTACCCAACAATCTTGCTCAGATCCTTGATTTTTTTGGGGGGGGAGAGTTATTTTTTAGTTTGTTTGTTTTAGAGTAGGTGAAGTCCCAGCAATTCTGAAAGAAACACTAGTTGTCCCACTTATCAGAAAGCCAGACCTGAATCCAGTAGATGAGGAGCATCTACTGTCTTATATTAAATCTCCCATAAAATTTTGAGAAGGTAGACTGCAAATGGAGAATCCTCTGGAAGAAACAGATTATTGCGAGACATGGCAGTCTGCCTTCAGACCTGGCTATGGGTTTTGAAATTATTTTCATTATCATGAACAACCTATGGAACTTAGAAACTTTTTTCTGACTGAGGTCTGACTGTAAAGCCACTGGTGCCAAAACAGATGTGTGGATGTATGAGTGTGAAAGTGCATATATTTTTGTCACTACATGTAGTTTGGTTATTATTGTGCTTTTATTATTATTACTTTAATACATATAACCTACCCAGAATTCATGAGGTTTATGAGGACAGAAAAACTATGCATGCAAAAATAAATAAATATTGCCAGTTGGATCAGATCATAGTTTTATATCTTGTTTGTTAAATTCTCCAGTTTAGTGATATACTCCTGTTCATGCTTTGTAATAATATATAATTGGGGGACATTCCGGCATATACGTTTTTTGGGAAGAAAGAATAATAATAAAGCCATAGTACAGAAAATTTTAAAAAAAGGTCCTCTTTTTTGGTGCCATCAAATATAAAACCTATCTACTAAATATACAGAGTCTCTAAGGAGCCTTTTATCTCTATGGAGCTTTGGAACAAAGATGTGAAACAACCTCTCTACTTCTAATTAGTGGGGAAATGACTTCTTTATAATGTGCATATCCAAGATTGTTCTCCTTTGACGCAAGACTGCCTATCCAGCAAGCTCTGCCTAGCTGTGCCACTTTGCAAGGTGTCATATTGTGTTCATTCAGTGAAGTGAGGCATCAAGATGGTCAGCATGCAGGACACTAATGGGCCTTCATGCTTTCAATAGATATTTCAGGGAAATTAATTAATTAATACTATTATCAGAAGTATGACTAGCATCTTTGATACATTAATTTTCTATGAATTTGTTAAACCCTTTCAAGTAATTCAGATTAGACTTTCTCTCCTTTTCTCTTCACACATGAAAACTTCAGGGTCTTAGAAATATTGATAATTGCCTTTTTATGTCTAGGTTGTTGTTTTTTGTTTTTGTTTTTGATTTCCATTCAGTAATATTTAGTTTCCTTTAGACATTATATGATGCATTTGATGTTATCCCATTTCCGTGCCACAATGATTTGTTTCTTGAAGCATAGTATGGAAAATGCTTTCTGTGGCAATGTAATCTCATAGATAAGTGAAGCACATTAAAATTAAAGCACTGTGTAATGTTAATTATATGCAGACATTCAGCCTGCAAACTTGAGGTAGAATGAGGGAGTGCATTCGGGCCTCAGCTCAATCCCTCAATATAAGCTTGACTTATTCTCTCGATTCTATACTTTGCTGCAATGAGCAGTGAATCCTAAGGGAAACCTTCTATGCATTTTATCTGGAAAATGAATAAACCTTTCTGCACAACCAAGAGTCTTCAGAAAGCAATCAAGTTCCTAATTTCATGGAATCCCTTTTTCATTCAAGTGAACATGAGTAAACACTCTCTTCGGACCTCGATCTCATTATAGCATAATCAATAGAAGGAACAAAGGAATAGGATTGATTAAAGAACAGCACAGATATACATGCTGACACACATATACACACATATCTGAGAATCAGAATAGTTTAGTGGCCTATAGTATAGCCTCTTGTCTTCCCAGAGGCACAGAACACAACTGAGTGATCTTGGGTCAATCATTGGGTCAATCTTTGGGGCTTCCACAAAGAAGAGGGGGTTTACCTATTTTCCAAAGCATCAGAAGGGAAGACAAGAAGTAATGCATGAAAACTGAACAAAGAGAGAAGCAACCTAGAACTAAGGAGAAATTTCCTGACACTGAGAAAAATCAACCAGTGGAACAACTTGCCTTCAGAAGTTGTGGGTGCTCTAAAACTGGAGGCTTTTATTAAGGGACTGGATAACCATTTGTCTAAAATGGTATAGGGTCTCCTGCTTGAGCAGGGGGTTGGACTAAAAGACCTCCAAGGTTTTTTCCAATCTGTTATACTGTATAGACAAATTCCATGTCATCTCTATTTATAAGCTAATAAACAAACAACCCCCCCCCCAAAAAAAGTTATTGTGTTGATAGTTTCACTGTAAGAACTAGTCAGAGAGTACAAAAACAATGAACCTTGAAACCATGTGGGATGCACATTAAGAAAAGTGACAACATACAATATATGTATACATATATATTTATATTTCATATATGGAGAACAAATACTGTGTAAGTATATGTATTATGAGCATAGTAAAGAGAAGATGCCATGGGAGAAAATTTTTTGGGATGCTCCATGTCCAGAATAGCAGAATCAAGAATATATACCTACACTCTTGAATCAGTATCCAATTCACTGAAATTGAATTATTTGCCCGTTGCCCAATTATCAAATTATGTTCAATTAAAGTTTCATTAATCATTATTATGCATTCCTCCATGCAAATGAGGCAACATTGAACACATAATGGTGTGCTAATTGTCACAGAATTGTTAAGTGGCATTTCAGAATCAGATAACAATATCACATTATCAGAGCACTTTATCTTTACTATATTAATGACTGGGATTAACCATAGCATATTTCCCTTTCCCTTGTTAATGAACAGAGGGAAACAATCAACATTGTCAAGCCTATAGGATGCTGAGTCAGGACTGGACTTATTAAAACACATACAAGAAGCACTACTGTTTAACATGGTGATTCTGGGCATCTTTGCTCTGATTGAGACTTCCTATAAAACAGATTAGTACAATACTGCAACTTAAGTCAGCATAAATAGAACAGAACCACAGTACTACTTGTCTCCCCGGATTCAAAATTCAGACTTTGTTTGACTTTGGTCATCATCATTCAATATTTCTGAAGTTCCATTCTTGATCTTTGTTTATATCCCAGATAGTCCAAAATACATATGATAATAGTAGTTGCAACTTGAAGACAAACTTATGACACTAATTATACTCAGTCTCTGTTGCCCTTCTAGCCACTCATGCGTTCTAGTCAAATGGCTTCAGTCTAAAACATTTCTATTCATGAAGGCTAGAAGTGTCATATTTCAGGGTTCTGAATTGTTTGGGAACCTTATACAAATGAGAAGAGAGAGAGAGAGAGGAGAAGGAGGAGGAGGAGGAGGAGAAGGAGGAGGAGAGGAGGAGGAGGAGGAGAAGAAGAAAAAGAAGAAGAAGAAGAAGAAGAAGAAGAAGAAGAAGAAGAAGAAGAAGAAGAAGAAGAAGAAGAAGATAAGAAGAAGAAGAAGAAGAAGAAGAAGAAGAAGAAGAAGAAGAAGAAGAAGAAGAAGAAGAAGAAGAAGAAGAAGAAGAAGAAGAAGAAGAAGAAGCTCTTTTGTACAGGCTTATGAGAAAGTAGAAGTCAGATAACAAATCTACAGCTCTATCCCAAGAATGACAGCAACTCAGATTTCAACTAGTATTTGCAAAAAACAACAAATAATAAACTCCACCCTGGCTCTAAAATTTAGATCAGTGATAAGTTGATTTAATCTTTCAGCCAATCCTTTGAAACACTTGTCTGACCCCCAAATTCATTCATTCTTTCTTTCTTTCTTTCTTTCTTTCTTTCTTTCTTTCTTTCTTTCTTTCTTTCTTCCTTCCTTCCTTCCTTCCTTCCTTCCTTTCTCTTTCTTTCTTTCTTTCTTTCTTTTCTCTCTTGCTCTATCTATCTATCTATCTATCTATCTATCTATCTATCTATCTACCTATCTATCTATCTGTCTATCATCTATAGATAGGTTTTATTGAGCAACTATTTAAAGTTATGATAGTACTGGAAAAAAGAGACTTACGCTCAGTTCTCACATAGTGACCATGGCTGCATCTCTGTGATCATATAATCAAAAATTTGAGCACTTGACAAACAGCATGCATTTATGATGGTTGCAGTGTTCTGGGGTGGTGGTGGTCACATAATCACCATTTGCAACCTTCCCAGCTGATCAAAGTCAATGATGCAAGGTGGATTTGCTTAACAATTACATCATTCATTTAATGACTGCAATAATTCACTTAATAATTTTAGCAAAGAAAAGGTCATTTAATGTCCAGTTTAATGACAAAAAGTTCCACTTCCAATTGGGATCATAAGTCAACAACCAGTGATATCTATCTTAGAATCTCTTATATGGAAGACTTGCCAGAATCTGAATTCACATGTGCATAATCTGAACCTTGGCTAAACAAACCTAGTAAATAGTATTATTCTCTTCTGCAGTTAGATTTCAAAATACTGGGCAGGTGTTTTGCCTGGAGATGGTCCATTGCCCAGTATATGTGCATTGCAACAATTTGGGCAGCTATCTTCTAAAAATATTTTTTTTCCCCCTAAGAGGAAGGCAGCTTAAAAATAGAAAAGAAATACCACAGAGGATAAAAACAACAAATGTGAAAAATGAGACGATCCACACCTCACTAAAGTTACCTGGAAGACAAAGACTGTCAATTCTGTGAAAAGAATTAGAATGAAATATAATCAGCAAATAGTATCAACTACTTTAAAGAGGCCCTGGTGCCAGCAGCCATATCAGAGAAGAAAACTGCACTTAAGATGTGACACATTCTTTTTTGCTGACCTTGAGAAATTTCATGAATCAATTTGCATTGTTGACTATCCAAACATTGACTTGAAATGGAAATAAAGATGACATTTCTCTATCTAAAGAAATGTATTTTGATGAGATGTTATGAGTTACCATTTTATTTTCTCCACCTACATCATGGAAAATCATTATTAATTTGCTCATTTTTATGATGTGCCATCAAGGTTCAAAACATTCTTTGTGCAATGATCCTGAAATGGAAAACAAATAATTAATCATGTCTTTCAGTGGCATCTTTACTTAGAGAGACTAGGGTTGATTCTGGCAAACTTGCAAACAATCAAAATTAAATAAAAATCAGCCAGACAAAACTGTATCGGCCTGCCAATCATAGATGACTAACAGTGTCATTCATACAGCTGTCTCACCAATCCCTGTGTCAAAAACTAGCAATCCATGACACTTCTTATTAAGACAAAATAATTATTTTCTCAAAACAAAGCAAAGAAAATGTTCATTTTTGCTTTTAGTACACAAATATAGGAAATGCAAGGAAAGGAAAGGAAACTAAAGGCAGTTACAGGTTGACCCATCATGAATAGAGGCCATCAAGAATTTCTGGAAGGCAGGAATAAACATCATCTTCTACTCATCTTCAACCCATTGCAAATACAACCATGACCCATGTTTTCGTGCTCTGAATTATGGTTTCTGCAAGGTCAAATGTTGGTGTCCAGTTTGCCCACTGGATCTTATTCTGTTCTAGACACCTGTCAGCATTTTGTCTACCATGAAGAAGTAGACAACCTATCTTCCTAGATGAGGGAAAAAGTTTTCCCCCTCATTTCATTGATAAAATGATGGAATGGTGCATCAGTGTACTCTTAAAAAACCTAAGCCCACTAAGAAAGAAGGTGGCTAGGAAAGAAAGGGTATGTGAGGTACCTAGTAATTAAAATAAACATGTTTATGATCATGCTTGTAACAGGGAATATTCTGCATGTCAAGCATGCATTATAACCAACAGAGAAAGTCACTGAGAAAGTGATGTAATAAAAGCTGCTGCAGCTCTTGAGAAAAAGCTGGGAGAATAAAGTATTTTTGTTTGCCTCTTTTACTGGTTTAGATCTGAAAATGGGTCAGATGTTTCTGCAGCTACATATTATGCCAACAAACATATGTATTTACTATTTATTTATAAATCTAATTTAACTTTGTATATTAGTAATATTGTATGTGTGTGTGTGTTACATGCAAGTATATATGTTAAAAATCTGTTTGCACACACCTCTACATAGCATACACCCACATAAGGAAAATTATTGACAAATTGGAAATTGATGTCTTGGAATGGCAAGTTGCCTAGGGATGAGGTGGAATATGGCTGTCATCAAAGCATAGGAACTGTCTATGGTAGAATGTAATCTAGACTGAAATAATTTCTAGCTTTTACCCAAAAGAATGTAGAAAAAAGCAACAAAGATAGTTAGGGGACTGGAGGCTAAAACATGTGAAGAACAGTTGCATGAATTGGGTAAGTCTTGTCTAGTGAAAAGAAGGACTAAGTGTTCCAATAATTGGGGCTGCCACAAAGAAGAGTGGGGGGCAACCTATTCTCCAAAGCACCAGAAGGCAAGACAAGAAGCAATGGATGGAAATTTATCAAGGAGAGATCCAACCCGGAATTAAGGAGACATTTTCTGATAGTTAGAACAATTAATCAGCTTTCCTTCAGAAATTGTGGCTGCTTCACCACTGAAAGTTTTCAAAGGGAAACTGGACAGCCACTTGTCTGGAATGGTATAGGGTCTCCTGCTTGAACAGGGGGTTGGACTAGAAGACTTCCAAGATCCCTTCCAACTCTTATTCTGTTATTCTCTTAGACCAAATTTTTTCCCCTTAAATTGGCTTAGAATTAAACTAGCATCAGCCTAGAAGTGGACTGCAAAGACTCTTGTAAAATGGATAGGGATAAACATATTGCATATTGATAGTAAAATTGACTAGTTGCTAGAGAAGGAATGAAAAATCAAGTATAAAAGTCAACATTAACCTAAGTTGCAAAGATGATAAGTAACTTTATAGCTTGAAATGATAGATGTCTTGTCTTGTCTTCACGTGTTCAGAGAAAAAAAGGAAGAGAGAGAGAGAGAGAATGAACTACTGAAAGCTACCACTAATAGTGATAATATACAGTATAACTATGTTATCTTTTCATAGCTTTGTTTAATTGTCTTCAATATTTCCACCCTCTTCTTTCACTTTCTAAAAGAGATCTTCTACTTCCAATCTCCAAAATGGTATCACCTTAGGCTGCTGAGTTTCTCCCTGCAATTTTTCATTCTCTTTTCTATTTTTTCCCAGTATAGCAGTTGCCACAATACTGTTTTTCATATGTTAAATAAATAAGGTGACTTTTATTGGTAAAGTCTGGTTTGCAAAATTTTGAACATTATCTTACAATCAGGTATTGTAAGTACAATGGTTCAGTAGTTTGGAAATTCTTTAGCATTGGCCTTTTTGGTATCAGAATATAAATTTATCTTTTCCCATTCCTTGGCCACTGCTGTGTTTATCAGCTTACAAATTACAAAAAGCATTTTAACTGCATCATCTTGCAAGGTTTTAAACAGTTTGGCCAGTATTTCATCAACTCCCACAGCTTTGTTGTTGGGGCCATTTAACTTCACTTCCCAGATTGTCTGGCTGCAATTTAGCGATCAAACCTTTGTGTATATTATTAACTTTGGGAACTTTTTATGCAGTTCTTCTCTGTATTTGCACCATCTTTCATTTATATCTTCTTTCTCCAGCATATCTATGTCATCTTAGCCTTTTATTATGTTGGGTTTGTTTGTTTGCTTGTTTTCTACATAAAATATTCCCTTGATTTCTGTAAGATTTTTAAATAAATGTTATGTCTTTCCCACTCAGTTGTTTTTTTCCATTTCCTTGCATTATTTGAGAGAGAGAGAGAGAGAGAGAGAGAGAGAGAGAGAGAGGGAGGGAGAGAGGGAGGGAGAGAGGGAGAGGGAGACATATTGTACACTCTTATTCGGAACTCAGAATATAGTTTAGCTATTATATCTTTTGTCTTTTGCTTTCTGCCTTTTTTAAAGCTATTTTTGATGTATTACCAAGTAACTCTTTTGCCTTATGTTTCTTTTCTTTAACTTTGAGATATTTTCATTTGTTTCATCTTAAATGATGTCACAGATTCCAATCCAAAGTTTTTCAGACAACCTGTTTATCAAATCTAAGCCATCAAATCAATTATTTGCCCTGACTACATTCTCATATGGAATACTGCTGAGGTTATATGTTATTTGGATGATTGTTTTTGTTGTTGTTTGTTTCCCCTTTCAGAAGATATTTTTCAAGTAAAACTCATGATCTGAATTTCAGTCAGAACTATTTCCTTTTGTACAATGAAAGTTGTTGCAAAGCATATGGTCAGCTTGCTTTTGATACTGCCCATATCACAGTTGTCACTTAAGTTGTTTGAAGAAAGTATTTACTATAATGTTTAAAATTTTCTTGTCAGAATTGTGTTAGCCTCTCTTCTACTTCTTTGGGAAAGAAGTAGAGGCTAAATTTTCTCACTATTTCAGATGCTACTTTTCTTCCAAGTTTATAATTTCAGTTATCTATTAGGTGTATCACATCTTTTAATTGTTTTTTTTATCAACAAGACATTGCAAGTCAGAATAGAATTCAGCTTTCTTTGCATTTGTAGCTGAAACACAGATTGAATCTCTGTTATATTGATTGGCTTGCCTTGGACCCAAATTGAGATTATTATCATTTTGGGAGAGTTATATCACAGCAGTATCTTGAAATTCCTTTGCTAGTAATAATAAGCATGCATTTCTTGTCTGCAATATTGATGCTTCCCAGCCTGGAAGAGTCTTTCAATTCTCTGCTTCCCAATGTTCATTCCTGATATTTCTGCTCTGACAATTTCAGATTTGTTTGGATTGTGTTTCTGATATTCCATGATGATGAAATCTATTGTTAGAGTTCACTTATTTTGTATTTGTAGTTGGAGCACAAATTGAAACTCTGAAATGATACCAATGGGATATCATATTTTTTCAGCATCAAACATTCCTTTTTCCTCTGGATTTATAAGCAGCTGTCATTAGTTTGGGCAAATGCTACTTGTACTTGCTGTCTGTTTTTTTATAGTGCCTCACTAGATATCTTTTGATCCAGGAATTTCACCTTCCAATATCAAGTTGAAATTGTCCTGGTTGTGAAGATATACTTAGCTTCCTTGTTCATATTTTGAAGGGGATCCCAAATTATTTTCCAGTTTGATCTGTTCTCTAAGACAGTCCTGTGTGACTCTTATGGAAATGCACACTCCAAACTTTATAGTTCATAGTATCATTCAGGGGAGGGTGGGTGCATGAACATAGATTATTATTATAATAAGGCTATATATGTTTCAGAGTTGAAGAATAAGATCTGCTTTGGAACACGTGAAAGGATTAAAAAACACAGTTATGCAATTAATTAAAGCAGGTGCATCATTTTCTAGGATTGTGCAGCCTGCTAAGGTGAATCATAGTACTATGACTTAAAAATTGGGTCTTTTTTGGGGGGGGGGAAGTGTTATTAGCATGCACCCTTATTTTTACATTAAAAATAAAGTTTTATTTAAATACAGTTTGACTCCTCATAACTTTATGGACATTTTATGTAGTTTTTCTTGGTTACAGTAAAGAAGAAATTTTTCTCTCTTTGGAGCATTTTTTTTAAACTTTATAATCTAGAAAACCAAAATCATGGCATCCGGCCCTCTCAATTCCTGGCAAATAGATGGGGAAGAAATGGAGATTTTATTTTCCTGGGCTCTAAGATCACTGCAAATGGGGACTGCAGCCAAGAAATTAAAAGATGCTTGCTCCTGGGGAGGAAAGCTATGGCAAATCTAGACAGCATACTAAAAAGCAGAGACATCACCCTGCCAACAAAAGTGCGTATAGTCATGGACATGGTTTTTCCAGTTGCAATGTATGAATGTGAAAATTGGACCATAAGAAAGGCTGAGCGCCAAAGAATTGAGGCCTTTCAACTATGGTGCTGGAGAATACTCCTGCGAGTCCCTTGGACTGCAAGGTGTTCAAACCGGTCAGTCCTACAAGAGATCAACCCCAACTGCTCTTTAGAAGGCCAGATCCTGAAGTTGAAACTCATACTTTGGCTATCTAATGAGACAGAAGGACTTACTGGAGAAGAGCCTGATGCTGCGAAAGATTGAGGGCAATAGAAGAAAAGGACAACAGAGAATGAGGTGGCTGGATGGAGTCACTGAAGCAGTAGGTGTGAACTTAAATGGACTCCAGAAGATGGTAGAAGACAGGAAGACCTGGAGGAATGTTGTCCATGGGGTCATGATGGGTTGAACATAACTTCGCAATTAACAAAAGCAATCTAGTCTATGTCCAGGGATCCCCTGGAATTCTACCATCCATATAATATTGCTTCTAGCTTAGGCAAGACTGATAAGGTTGTCTGCCAAAATTTTCTAACTATATTGATAATAAAATTGGAATAGGTCCTAAAGGTTTGGAGGAACTTCAAAGTTTTCCAATTGCATAACTTAAAATTAAAAAAATAATAATAATTTAAGTTATGTGACAACTACATTTTATCTATCTATCTATCTATCTATCTATCTATCTATCTATCTATCTATCTATCTATTCAGATTCTTTACTTCTGTAAGAGCTCTATGGAGGAGACTGATAGAGTATATGAGGTATCCCTAGTAGCTTGGATCTATCAATCTATCTATTTAATCACTAGATATTGACAACAACCTGAAGGCACATACTTAATTGAAAAAAAGGAGACATCATTAAAGGTACTGATGACATCCTACTGCAAAACTCTGAATAACTTCTTCTAGTATCCCATATACTGTATATGATAAACAGTGTAGAAGACAATATATTGAACACTAGAAATTTTATATAGCATAGAACAATCTCAGTGCTATATCCTGAATGAGAGAGAGTGTAAGGAGTTTTATATCAAAAGATATTTTATTATTTATACTGTTTCCATCTTTCATTAAAACAGTAACAGAATCCACAGTAGTCTGAGAATCAATGTCTCCACTAAATAATTGTCAGGCAAGCTGAAACTAAGTTAATCAAGTAAAAACAGCAAACAAGGGAAAATCTTTTACTCAGACTTCCTCAAACTCCCAAATAAGTTATCCAGACCTAATACACATATCAAAGGGAAGATCTATAAACACAAATAGAGTTAATTAAATTAGGTCTTCCAACAAAACTGCATGTTCACAAGAATAAACATCATAGATGAAATACCTACACACACACACCTCAAGTATCACTCTACAATTAGCATGTAGACACTTCCATGCCAAGACAAGCTTCCCTATAAAACTATGTTGCTACACCCCATTTCTCTGCAGCTGCCCCTAAAGGCAAACTCTTTGCTTTTAGGAATAAATATTTCTTCTTTCCTCACAGCTGTCTGAATCTCATTTGTATTTATTCTTGTGCAACCCCAGCTCAAGTTGGAACCCCAAACTATTCTTCTTCTTTTGACATGAGTGACTGAAATGGGTCCAGAAAATTATTTTTACCCAGACACATCTGGAGTTACAAAGTTAGCATATATTCCTAGTCATTTTACCAAAGACTAAAATATGTGAGTCCTGTAATTGTATGGCTATAATTAAAAAGTTCCTCCAAGTCAAAAGAAGGTGCTTTCAATAAAAGTTTATAATTGACTCTTTCAAACATGCAGGCACTTAGCTTATGGAGTTTAACCCAGTTAGGCCTATTCAGTCAGGAAGGACAATGGGAGCCCATATGCTTTCAGACATCATCTTCATATCTTCAGGTTCTCTAAGCTACAAAAAAATAATAGTAATAAAAAAGTTGAACTGACAAGCAGTGGCCAGGATTTTCTTTCTGTACCATGGCCCAAGACTGAGGGAAGTCAAATTGAGGCACATCAGACTGACTTGATTTGAACAGAACAATGAAAAATACCCACTTTTCAAGGGGAGCTTTCAACTGAGGGGATCCTTGATTCTTTCTGGACTTGGTTGTTTTCTTGCAGATATTTCATTATCCAAAATAAGTAACATCATCAGTGTTAGTGCTAGTGGAGCTTTCAATTGTTCTGGATTCCCTTCCACAATATTTTGGCATCACCACCAGCCACTGCTACACAGTAGGATTATGCAAAAGAGGACCTTTTTCTATATGCCACGAATGTTTCCTCCTTGCATTCCAACTCTTAATCCATATGTTGTATTGTCAGTTCCTAGATAACACAGGCAGAAGCTATATATCAAATTTATATTTTAAGGTAGTATTTTCCAATATTCTTCCTGTCAGCCATAACTAATTAAAAATGAAAAGATGAAATCTCTGGTTCAAAAGGACAAAGTTTTGACAGATACCCAACAGCTATCAACACTTGGCTGTGTGAAGATTGCCAAAATAAAGATGCAAAGATAACATCTAGTGTAAGAAATTGGGAGCCAGAGCAGTTCAAACGAATACAGGTTTATTGCATGCTAAGACTTTCTACAAAAATCTGAACTACTAATGATCAAAATATATTAGCGGAAGATAAGGGTAAATGGAATTCAAGGTGGGCTGGATTCTTATGGGAGTGATGGGACTCGAGATTTATGACACGCTTGACCCTTCCCTCAGTCTCAGCCTGGTAATCTCCTACAATTATATTGTTCCATTTCACAAGGAAATCTTGTTCAAATGTTAGCACATCTAACCCATTCAAAAAAAATAAAAGGAAAGGAAAGAAACGTCTTACTATACTAAATATATTTATTAGTACTGACATGCACATATTTTAGCTGTATAATGTGGCAAAACGTCATAGAAATTGTAGGGACAATATCTGGATAGTTAAATTAGAGTACATAGTGGGTATTCTTATTTTATTTTTAGACTCTGTTTATAATATAGAAAAATAAATCATTTAGACAATAAACTTGAATCCAAATGAAATGTATGAAGACCGCATACAAATGTGTGGCATAGAGGTCCATGTGAAAACAGGTATAAATAATGACTTAATCCATATAATCTTGGCTTCAGTATCGAACAGACACTTCACCAATTACATTATATACCTGGAAGATTAATGGAAAAGCTTGCCATACTTTCGATATGCATGTTACAAAATGATTCATTTAGAAGTGAAGCAAATTTGCTTGTTTGGACAGAAAGTATATATACATACTCATTATACAATTTCCTTTTAGAGTAAGCAAAGATGCGCACAACAGAGAGAAAGAGGAAGATGAAATTAAAAGTAGGAGATAGAAGAACAGGTAGTGTGTTCCCTGAAAATGTCTGACAACCATGTTCATAGAGAATAAGGGTGATATTCATTACTGATCCTGTTCTGTTCAGTGTGCTGCCTCCAGAGGAAAAAAACAACATGAACAAAAGTTTCTGGGGAGAAGCTTTTACAGGAATGTAATGTCTTTACATCTAGCTTCTACATTTCCCAGAGGCTTATGATTGGGCAACAAGACACTATAAGAAAAGATGAACAAGCTTTAGTCTAATCCACTCACTACAAATATTATCTGCTGTATAGATATTTTAAGAGAACTTGTTAATTTACTTAATAACCCTCTCTTATTACTAAAATAAAGGCTGGAAATTCAATTTCCTTTCAATATTTTAAACTTCAGTTCTTATGATCTCTTTCATTGGCCATGCTGATTCAAGTTCATTAGTGCAAATTAAAACATACTTTACTTACCCCAATACTATAGCTTGCCAATTAGATGCAAAATTTATTTGTATATGTATAAATTACATAATAATCACAGAGACTGAGTAATTATGAGGGTGTGTATTAACAAATTTACCAATAATCAGGGAAGGGCTACTTAAATGTAACTATTCCGGATATTAGGTAACAAATGTCGGTTTGCTTAGCAATAACATTTTTAAAAAATAAGTTATGACAAACTGTTAAAAGTAATGTATGTAACAGTATGTAACAGTAAGAGTCATTTTTTTAAAAAATAGTGGGATATGAAATAAGTAAATATGACAAATAAAGTAATAAATACACAAATAATAGCTGATTAGATTATGCATATTTAGTCAGTAGAATATCATTCAGTAAGACTGCAGCCTTATATGCATGATTCTGTACACCAAGCTTGGTATCTTTCCAATAAACCCTACTTGTTCTCTTTTGCATTTCTTCAAAAATATTGCAAGGCTGACAGAACACATTTAACCTTTAACTTAAATATAACGAGGATTATAAGATACATGAAACTAAAAACATTTAGCCAAATGAAATAAAGTGCAATGGCAAATAAAATCAACCATTAAATTTAGTCTAGCGTGAATAATAGGTGACTTAAGAATAAATTAATGATTTTTAAAGCTGTGCAGGGCAGATGTGGCAATACCAATTCAGGGCACAGCAATGTAGCTGATGCTGTGGGAGGCAATTAACTCATTTTTCTAGAAATCCACAACATAAATGCCTTGTTTTATTCCAAAGAAACATTCTGAGGTCAATATTTTTTATATATATTTGCTCTCTCTATCTCTTTCTCTCTCCCTCTCTCACATCTATCTGTCTGTCTGTCTTTTCTTGTTAAACTTGGTCAATTCTTTTGTAATATAAGACAGAAATTATTAAGCAGACAGATGTAACTTCCAAAAAAAAAATCGAGCAAGTTCACTTTCAGCACAACTGTTGATACCATAAGTCTCAGAGAATCAGTTTTCAAGTGTCCGTCGACGTATGAAATTTCACTTTGGCATTTTATTTCTAGACACTATCCTAGAAATAATTCTGTACATGCCCTGAAACTGAAAATTCTGCTTAAAAAGAGATATGTGTTGTGGTTGTTGTTCATTGTAATGTTTTCTGGGCTTTTGCACAGGAGAAAAACAGGGAATCCTCAGCTTATGACCACAATTGAGCTCAAAGTTTCTGTTGTTTGATCACCTGATCATGGGGATGTTGCAATAGCTGCAACTATTACAATGCATTTGTAATAAATGTATTACAAATGCATTGTAAATGAACTGTTGTAAGTCAAGGACAATTTGTATATATCTTTGACCAGGATATGACTCTCAATACATTTTCCTTTTTCTTTTTTTCTTTTTAAATGAGCTGTCATAATTATACAATTTATTTGTTTAGTTTAGTTGTTCATTTAAAATTGATATACCACTTGCCTTAGAACACCTGAAAGCAGCATAATCAAATATGCATACTTTAACCAAACAATGCTAACATTCATACAGGAATAACAGAACAGAATAACAGAGTTGGAAAGGACTTTGGAGGTCTTCTAGTCTAACCCCCTGCTAAAGCATTTTCCATTTTTAACAAGAAAACTTGGAACTCAGACAGCATCTTATGAACGGTGACTGAAATCTTCAAGGACTGAAGATTCAGACATTTGTTCAAATCCTAGAAAAATATTTGATGTGAAATATGGATCATATAAAACAACCAGGGGATGTTAAATGGTACTTGATAGGTGGCATTATAATCTGACTGCTACATGTGGTTAACCATCATGTGAACTCCAATTCAGACAGGAATATATTGTAAGGCAGCATTGGTTAGGCACTACAAATGCATTTTCAGTAATACAAAGATAGTAAGTCAAGAAATTATCTGAATGCTAATTGGTAGGGTCCATCCTAAGTAGAATTCTTCATTTGGGTTTGCTAGAATCTTGCCACTGATTATGGCAAAGCATGGAGATCTGGAAGACGTGTTTACTTGATTTCTTAAGCTAGAATTAGACATTAGTCCAAAAGTCAGTCATATGTGTTATGACAAGTACAGGAGAAAATGAAAACAAAGTCAGCACAACTTATTGTAACCTGCAGCTAACCCAAAAGCTAACAACCACCAAATTTGGGCTACAACTTCATTATGATTGGTCAAAACTATTTGATAGTGAAAGAGTAGCTGATTGGTTATACTTGAATTTGCAAATGTTCATTTTATAATATACCTGTTTTATTTTCTGCAATGAAATCATGTTTAGCTCCATTGAATACATATGATCTGTTTTAAAGAGCCCTCCGCCATTAAACCACTAACCCAGGGTGCAAAACTAGATAAGTACACTACTCTCTGTGGATAATATGTATTTTGTTTTGAGAAGTGTCTCCTATAGCTTCTCTATAGCTAGCTGGCTTACAACAGGTAGACAGTGGAGACAGACAAATGGTTTAAGGAGATCAATAGTCACACCATATTTCATGCAGGTAAGTATGAGGCTGGCTGTGGGCATTTATTTTAAACTACATTTTATTATGGACTTCCCCTGCTGCAATAAACACCATGCCCTTAGATACATTTTTTTTTTAATATCATCAGCTATAGCTGGAGCTATACTTAAAAAATGGAATTTATCCTAAGGCTTAAGAAGAAAAGGTTTACTACTCTTGTCCTAAGTAATCAAAGATCTGTTTCATTGAGTTTTTTTTCCAGGCTATTTTAGCCATTAGGGGAGCAAATGAAACAAGGTACAGTCTTCTATCATGTTGCCAAATGCTATTTTCATGAGCACACTGATCCAGAACATGCTACTTGGCAGTAAATCCCATCGATTTCAGCTAACAGGGTTTGGTTGAGAACATGAATCACCACTCAGAGTGTGGATAAATGTGCACAAATAAGCTCAAAGAAAGAAGTTGTAAAGTGGAGTGATTCCTAGAAAATTGCTCCAGGCTATTTGAAAAGAAGTACCTTTTTATACATAAGCCCTTCGGACAAGGCTCCACAAAGGTTATTATGAAGGATCTATAATTTACCCCAAGGCTGCTCTTAAAATAAATAAATAAACAAATGAATAAATAGAGAGCCCCAGTCAAGCATTGTGCCCTGTTTTTTGAGTAATTGACTGAGAAATCATGTTTTCAAGAACTAGCGTAAAGTATTTTGCAAGATCTGGTTTCCCAGACTTTAATCTTTTGTGCAGAAAATCACATTTTTGCAACATGTTTGGAATGTAGCCTAAGCCGTATTAGTGTTTGCAGCCCGTGTTTTTATATAGAATTGCAGCACATTTGTTCTTGCAATACTTTTCCATCCTTGTGGTCATTCTTAATGCTAGAAAACAAATGTTTGTATAGAAAATAACAAACAATTTATGTCCTTATAAAATATAAATGCCCATAATATAGCATTGATGGAATGCCACTCATTTTGGACCAGAGAGATGTTCTTTCCTATCTTTTCATTTATTGCATGACACAGTTGCTGAATGGAAAAGAGATAGGCAATGTGGGTTGCCTCTACAGATCCTTTCCATAGTCAGTATCACAACTCTCTTAATAATAGCAATTACCATTATGATTACATCTAGTTGCATTTTTAACTATGTCAAGATAATGATTTAATAGCTAAACAGCTTATGTAATGATGTAATGTAATATAAGGTGGACGATGCAGGGTCTGTGTCCCTTTAAGAGCAAGCAGGGTCTGTAACCCTTTAAGAGCCTGAGTATAAAAGGGAAGGCTTTTGCTGGACTGCCTCTCTCTCTCTCTCTCTCTCTCTCTCTCTCTCTCTCTCTCTCTCTCTCTCTCTCTCTCTCTCATCTATTTTTTGCTGTAATTGCTGTATGTTGGATTCTCTTTATTGTCATGTTGGATTTATCTCTTATTAGCTTCCACCCATTGCTTCTTGTTGTGGCTTCAGTTTCCTTGGAGAATAAATCAATCACCTCTTCTCTGTGATAGCTCTCAAGCAGTGGAAGATAGCTACCATGTCACCTATAAGCCCTTTCTTTGTTAGGCTAAACAAAGCTAGTTCTCTTAGCTATTCATTATATGATTAGTGTCCAGACCTCTTATCTTCTTTATGATCTTCTTATTTTGTATTATGGTGACCAGAAATGGATGCAGTTTTCCAAGTGTGGCTTCACTAGTGCAGTATAGAATGTACTATCACTTCTTGGGCTCTTGATACTATCCTTCGATTGATGCAGCCTAGAACTGCATTGGCTATTTTGGCAGCTGCAGCACATTGCTGGCTCATATTTAAGTGGTGGTCCACCAGGACACTGGGTATTTCTGTTTTAGACAGGTACTTTTTCTGTATCTATGCATTTGGCTTTTCCTGTATAAGTGCAGGAGCTTACTTTTCTCACCACTGAACTGCATTTTCTTGGCTAGGGCCAGTATTCAAATCCATTCCTGATTCCTTTTTGTCTTCCTTGTTCCTTTCTGGGACCATAGAATATTGCTTTGACTCATCTGCTTATTATTGCTGGATTCTGAACACAAGTAATGTATTATTCCCTTAAGTAAAGTAATTTTATAACACAGTGCTGAGTCAGAAGCATCTATATTTACCATAACTAAATTCTGATTACTGTAACTAATTTCTGATAGCCATCAGGCACCCGTGCTTACCCAGTATAATATCTTGATAATATCAGTTTTGCATCTTTGCTCCTCACCATGTTGGAGACATGCAGATGCCTTAATTCACTGTTTGGTCTTGTTAGGCACTGAATGGGACAAAGCAGTCAGGATTAATTCCAATACATTGCTGTGCAAAAAAAATTGAGGCATAATGTTTATCCCAATATTACTTCTGGATAACTTTGTACTTTCCCTAAAGGAGCAATCTCTTGAATGTGTGACTTCCAAACAGATGACTAGGATAGTCTATGGCTATGGCAGCTTTCATCCAGTTTAACAATAGCAAAAGCACTTAGACTTATATACTGCTTCATAGTGCTTTACAGACCTCTCTAAGCAGTTTACAGCCTATTGCCCCCCAACAATCTGGCTCCTCATTTTACTGACCTCGGAAGGATGGAAGGTTGACTCAACCTTGAGCCGGTGAGACTCAAACTGTCGAACTGCTGGCAGCCGGAAGTCAGCAGAAGTATTATTTTATTTTATTTTATTGCAACATTAATGCTTAATGCTTTGTTGGCTTTACTAGGTTTTTTTTTTTACAGTTTTGAAACTTATTGCGTCTGTTGTTGGGTTTTGGAATGGAGGTGTTCATATAATTTGCTTATATTTGCTTTTCGTTATGTTTTGTAATACATTTTGTAAGTGGCCTTGATTCTTTGAATTGACAAGATAAATAAATAAATAAGCATTGTCACACATGCCATCTTTCAAGCTGTGATGGAGGTCAGTGAACCTCTGCGAAAATAGATTGGGCATCAAACAAGACTTTCATAATATTGATGAAAAAGTAATGCACACAAATCTTGTGTTAAAAGTTCTGTTGATTGAATGCATCTGCTCTTCTACCCAAAGAATAATAATAATAATAAATGTTAGCTGCAGAATATTTTAATGGGGAAAAAATGAAGGGCTAATCTAAGCCAATAATCTAATTGAAAAAAAGTTACATATTTCAGTGTTCTTAGCCCCTGTAAAAAGAGTCCCTTTCAGATGCAATAGAAGGAGTAAGATAAAACTAGAGTTGGAGAAGCAATCAAGCCACAACACTTTTATCTAATTTCAGATAACACATTACATAATGAGAATTTGAATAATAACCCTGGTTGAAATCTTCCAATTCTTTACTAAGATTTGTATTTAGAAGCATGTACACACATGAGTAGAATCTCTAAAACTATATGTGAGACTATGTCCAAAAGGGTATGCAAAATTTATTTGAGAAATTTATATGCTGTAAAACAAATTCCTGCATTTCCTATATTCTCCAATATGGGAAGAGAAGGGAAGGGAAGGGAAGATCTTAAAACTCTCCCAAGCTGAGGAAAGCCAAACAAAGACAGTAAGAGAAACAAAAAGGAATTTCTTGCTAATGATACCTACATTATTGAATTGTCCATAATAATCAGTAAAATTTAAAAAGGGACAAAGTGTCAATACTTCTGGAACTACATTTCTAATAAGATTGGTAGGACTTTTCAGGCTGTCATTTGGGATCTCAAGGGTTGCGAGAAACTTAAAAAGGTGGTCCTACTTTTATATATACACACACACATATATATATATAGGGATGTGGAATGTGTGTTTGATCAGAGTAAGATGGAAAGTTATCCTGGTTTACGGATACAGGAGGAGGAAGGGGGAGTGAGTAGTAATATATGCATGGTTAAGGGAAGCAAGGCTAAATCAGTTAATACCATGGAGATTACGACCGAAGCGTTGATTGGTCGGTTGGGACCTGTGACGAGATCCATGAGTCAGGCGCAAGCAGCGTTTCATCCATAAATAGTTTCTCCCATCGACCTGTATGAACCCTGACGATGTTGGCAGTGGCCAACGAAAGCTTGTTTTTTATTTAATTAAAACTTTTACAGTTTTTAATCTTTCCTGGTGATCACGTCTGTTTGTTGTTCAATATATATATATATATGTATATATATATATATATATATATATATATATATATATATATATATATATATATATATATATATGTTTTCTGAGGTTTTCGTGGGTGTTTGTATGTAGGTCTTTGGTTGTTCGGGTTTTCTCCCGCGTAAAATTGGAAGTGTCTTGGCGACGTTTCGACGAAGTCCCATTCGTCATCTTCAGGCTGGTGCTTTCAGCTTCGTGCTTCGAGGAGCAATGGTGGTCTTAGCTGATTCTTCCTTTTAACTGCCAGTGGGGGTATGAACTGATTGGGTGGGAGCTTGGCTGTGTTCTGATTGGGTGGAGGTGTGTTCTGATTGGTTGGGGCGTGGCTGTGCTCTGATTGGCTGGGGGGTTGGCTGTGCTCTGATTGGCTGGGGGGTTGGCTGTGCTCTGATTGGCTGGGGCAGTGTTCTGTTTGGTTGTGCTCAGGTTAGTCTGAGTTGCAGGGGGGTTTAAGATTTTGGGCTGCCTTGCTATTTTTGGCTTCGCGTTCGTGGCCGTGCTCATCTTCATGGAGGGTGTCAGTTTGCTTCATGTATGGATTGGAGGGGTTTAAAGTGGCTAATGATGCAGCTGTGGTCTGGCTTCTGGTTTGTGGTTGTGCCTCATCATCGGTGTGGCTTTGGGTTTGTTTTTTGCGTGGATGTGTGGTGGTGACATCCTGTGTGGTTTTTGTGAGTGTGGGTCTGGTATCATTTTTTGTGTTAGGGAGTCGTTTGTCAATAAGGGCGGGTTTCCAAATGGCTGGTAGGCGGGAGGTATCATCTCGCTTGTTCATGCTGTGTGGGCGTTTTTCTATCTCGATGGCTTCTCTGATTATTCTGTTATTAAAATGTTCACTTTTGGCAATGGTTCTGGTATTTTTAAAGTCAATTTCATGTCCTGTGGCTTTAAGGTGTTGGACCAGGGAAGATGTTGGTTCCTCTTTTTTGACTGAGTTCTTATGTTCTTCAATGCGTGCACTTATTCTTCTGTTGGTTTGTCCGATGTATGTGTTGGGACAAGCAGTGCATGGGATTTCATATACTCCTTGATTTTCTAAGTCAATTTTATCTTTGGGGTTTCTAAGGATGGTGGATATTTTTCTGTTTGTGCAGAATGCTGTTTTGATGTTGTGTTTATGGAGGATCTTACTGATTCTGTCTGTGGTGCCTTTTATGTATGGGAGGAGGGCTTTGCCGTTTTCTTGTTCTATGTCTTGGATTTTAGTGGGGGTTTCTTTTTGGACTAGGTTTGTAATCTTATTTCTTTGGAATCCATTGGATGTTAGTACATTGGTGAGAGTGTGTAGCTCGGTTTTTAGGTGTTGTTTGTCAGCTAAGCATTTTGTTCTGGAGATGAATGCCTTGGCTACGGAGTTGATCTGTGCTGGGTGGTGGTGTGAGAGAGTGTGCAGATAGCGGTTTGTGTGTGTTTTCTTCTGCTAGATGGTGTGTCCAATGGCTCCCTAGGACAAGCTCTGATTGGCTGGGGCAGTGTTCTGTTTGGTTGTGCTCAGGTTAGTCTGAGTTGCAGGGGGGTTTAAGATTTTGGGTTGCCTTGCCCAAACAGATACACACACCAACAAACTCCGAAGACTACAAGAACGCCAGAAACAAACCCCTCCTCCCTCACAGCCACACATGAAACAAACAGTGCATAACATCTCAGATAGGATCCTCACCAAAGCCGAAACCAATGTCCTTTCCAAAGGATTCAACTTTGCAGTCGCTCCCAAACACATCCCCACTGAAACCATTATATGTGGAGTTGAAACCAGCCTGACCAAAATCAACCCCGACAACGCTAACAGAATCAGACTCGAAATCACCAACATCCTCTGCACCAGCAAGCCACCCAAAAGCAACTTACCCAAAGAGGAACAGACAGCACTACGTAACCTGAAAGAAGACACCAGCATAATAATCCTACCAGCAGACAAGGGCAACGCCACGGTGGTTATGAACACATCTGACTACCAAACCAAATTAACCAACCTACTCCAAGACTCCACATACAAACCCCTAAATACAGATCCCACCACCTACCTGGAAAAAACCACCAGATCCAAAATAAAAGCCTCCCCCATTAGCGAAGAGATCCAGCAAAGAATCATTCCCAGAGAGAAATCATCCAGATGCCCCAAACTCTATGGTCTCCCCAAGATACACAAAGAAGGAACCCCACTCAGACCTATAGTCAGCTCCATAGGCTCACCTCTACAAAACCTAGCCAAATTTCTCGCCAAACAACTACAGCCCTATGCAGAATCCATCACCTCACACGTAAAAAACTCATTCCAGTTTATAGAGATCATAAAGAAACAAAACTTACAGCCCAGCGACCTACTAGTGAGCTTCGATGTCATATCCCTCTTCACCCAAGTGCCTATCAAAGAAGCCTTGACAGCTATTCAAAACAAATATAACCCCCCCAAACACATCTTAGATCTGACCAACCACTGCCTATCCAACACATACTTCATCTATAATGGACAAAAATACAAACAAACAGAAGGAGCACCCATGGGATCACCCCTCTCACCTGTCATTGCCAACCTCTACATGGAACACTTTGAAACCCAAGCTCTAGAAAAATCGGATCACAAACCCAAACTCTGGCTCAGATACGTAGACGACACCTTCATAATCTGGCCACATGGGAAAGAAAAACTGGACAACTTCCTCACACACCTCAACAGCCTACACCCCAAAATACAGTTCACCATGGAAACAGAAGCTAACAACCAACTTCCCTTCCTGGATGTCTTAGTCTACAAGAAATCCAATGGCTCCCTAGGACACACCATCTACCAGAAGAAAACACACACAAACCGCTATCTGCACGCTCTCTCACACCACCACCCAGCACAGATCAACTCTGTAGCCAAGACACTCATCTCCAGAACAAAACGCTTAGCTGACGAACAACACCTAAAACCCGAACTACACACTCTCACCAATGTACTAACATCCAATGGATTCCATAGAAATAAGATTACAAACCTAATCCAAAAAGAAACCCCCACTAAAATCCAAGACAAAGAACAAGAAAACGGCAAAGCCCTCCTCCCATACATAAAAGGCACCACAGACAGAATCAGTAAGATCCTCCATAAACACAACATCAAAACAGCATTCTGCACAAACAGAAAAATATCCACCATCCTTAGAAACCCCAAAGATAAAATTGAATTAGAAAATCAAGGAGTATACGAAATCCCATGCACCACTTGTCCCACCACATACATCGGACAAACCAACAGAAGAATAAGTGCACGCATTGAAGAACATAAGAACTCAGTCAAAAAAGAGGAACCAACATCTTCCCTGGTCCAACACCTTAAAGCCACAGGACATGAAATTGACTTTAAAAATACCAGAACCATTGCCAAAAGTGAACATTTTAATAACAGAATAATCAGAGAAGCCATTGAGATAGAAAAATGCCCACACAGCATGAACAAGCGAGATGATACCTCCCGCCTACCAGCCATTTGGAAACCCGCCCTTATTGACAAACGACTCCCTAACACAAAAAATGATACCAGACCCACACTCACAAAAACCACACAGGATGTCACCACCGCACATCCACGCAAAAAACAAACCCAAAGCCACACCGATGATGAGGCACGACCACAAACCAGAAGCCAGACCACAGCTGCATCATTAGCCACTTTAAACCCCTCCAATCCATACATGAAGCAAACTGACACCCTCCATGAAGAGGAGGCACGACCATGAACGCGAAGCCAAAAAATAGCAAGGCAGCCCAAAATCTTAAACCCCTCTGCAACTCAGACTAACCTGAGCACAACCAAACAGAACACTCCCCCAGCCAATCAGAGCACAGCCAAGCCCCTAACCATTCAGAACACACCTCCACCCAATCAGAACACAGCCAAGCTCCCACCCAATCAGTTCATACCCCCACTGGCAGTTAAAAGGAAGAAACAGCTAAGACCACACATTGCTGCTCAAAGCACGAAGCTGAAAACACCAGCCTGAAGATGACGAATGGGACTTCGTCGAAACGTCGCCAAGACACTTCCAATTTTACGCGGGAGAAAACCCGAACAACCAAAGACCTACATATATATATATATATATTATATCTATATATATATATATATATATATATGTCTTTGGCTATTCGGGTTTTCTCCCGCGTCAAACTGGAAGTGTCTTGGCCAAGACACTTCCAATTTTACGCGGGAGAAAACCCAAATAACCAAAGACCTACATAGAAACACCCGCAAAAACCTCAGAAAACAAATATATATATATATATATATAGGTTGCCTATGGGTAAAGTCAGATTGTGAGTATTACTAAGCACAGTTGAATTGTTTTATTCATGGAGAATCAAACAAATTCATTCCTCATTTTAGAGAACTGTTCTGTCAGATTTTGAGAACCACTGGTTTAATTTATTAGCTATACATAGTTAGTTCAAGCCAAATCTGAGAGGCAGTGGCGATTTGTATGCTTTCTCATGCTTTGAAAGCAACAGAATTTCTGTGAAAAAGATCTGCGTATATTTTTGTTACTCTTATATAATACATCTTTTTAATGACTGCAACAAGCATACAATATAGAGTATATATACATACTGTTTGCAGAACTCAATCAAAATGAAAGTTTTAACATGTAACATGCAGCGATAATAAAACCATAAGCTCAGTGGAGCAAATCAGCTTCAGCCCAGTTGCCTTGGCAACAATCCCCTCAACTCAGAAGTAGGGGAACAAGAGGAACTCCTTATAATTAATGACGTCATCACCTAGTGTATAATCGCCATATCCACTATGGGTGATCTGAACTAATGAGAAGCAACTAGAAGGAAACCCTTTTATTTAGATAGGTTTTTAAAACTCAGAATTAGTAATAGAAATAAGTAAACAATATCAGTAAACAGGTTTATAAATAAGTAGTGAAAGACATTTTTGACCAATTTTTTGCATGCACCTCCTCTGAACAAAAACAATAAATGAATCTGAGAATTCACTGCAGTTTTGTTAAACATCTTCTAAGGTTTTATACTGCAGTTGTTCTGGTCTTGATCAAGAAAAGGTTTCAAAAACATTAACCAGAGGGATAGATGGAAATGAGAAAGAAATGTCCTCACCCTGTGCTTCAGAATGATGCATCAGTGATTTACGTGAAGCTAACTAATAAAACATAAAGACTAGTGAACTTTCTATGCTACCAAAATCTCCTTCCAATAGTAAGATATGATGGATAAAGAGAAAAAAACCCTCCTGGATTTAATTATGTTCCCATATTTTTAAAGTATGATATGTTTTACCATAATTATAAGGACACTCTCCAATGTCTTTTCTTTAGCCATCTTGCTGTGTCAGGGAAAGTATATAAAAGTATATAAGTGTTTGATTTATCCAACCAAAACTTCACTTTCAAGCCAGCACTACTTGTGTTTATGTTTTGGCCTTCTTTTTTCTTTTTCCTTTTTTTAGCTACTTATCTACTTTAAAAAAAAAAAACACTCTCTTCTTCATTTTTGTCTCTAAAACTTTAAAGTTACAAAATAGATTTGACTGGGCAACAGTGACAGCAAAAGTCATCACCTCTATTCTCATTTTCATTATTGATGTTATGATAGGTTGCACAGTCAGCCAGATGTTTGGCACTTTTATCCACTGGTCCTTCCCAAGGATCTGTGATGGCAGATGCTGTTTGATGGTGTTTAGGTTTCATTGAAGCATGTAAACTACTCCAAGCAAAGCTGTTTTTTGTAATTGACTGATATTGATATTGGTGCTTCAGATGTTTTGGAGTTGCAATTCCAATAAGCTTATTACCATTGACACTATGTTTGCTTTCTTTTGCCACAGTCATTCTACTACTATTTCCAGATTTTTGAATTTTGTGATTTTCTCCAGTTCTTCTGATGTTTCCATATACTGGAGGTACTGGTTTCTGGAAGGAAACCTGAGCTCCTGGAAGAAAGGTAGGATGTAATTGAATGAATGAATGAAGAATGCAAAGAATTATTTTAAACTTTTTAATGCTGCAGATTCCCCTCTACAATCTGAATAAGGTTGTAAGACAAAATAAGACAACATTTACCAAATAATCTGATAGTTTGTTAAACTTTGTCTAACCCTATGCTAAAAGGTTACATTCTGCTGTGCATTATTGCAGTGTAATTAGTTAAAGCAATAGATATGAACACCTAGAACTCCAGAACAAGAATGAGTTCAATTTATTTGGTCAAGAAATGCCATCCTTGCATACATTTTTTTCCCTGTACTCTTTTGTAACTGTAAGACTTTGTCTCAGGGCACAGAACATGAGGATTGGGCATCAAATACCATGGTGTGCTTGCTATCCATGCAATGCATCAGGGTCCATTGCATTGGATGGCTATAACAAATATAAATGAGTGAGTGAATGAGTGAATATGCCAGCCAGAACAAAATGAGTTTGCAGATTCTTAGATAGAGGCGCTAATGCATAGATGTTCAAAATAACAACCCGTGTGCAGTAGGGTGTCAAGGATGGGTTATTACTATCAATCAGAATAGAGTTGGAAGAGATCTTGGAGGTCTTCTGATCTAATCCCCTGCTCAAGCAGGAGACCCTATACAATTTCAGATAAGTGACTGTCCAGTCTCTTCTTAAAAACCTCCAGTGATGAAGCACCTACAACTTCTGACAGCAAGCTGTTCCACTGGTTAATTGTCCTCACTGTTAGGAAGTTTCTCCTTAGTTTCAGGTTGCTTCTCTCCTTCATTAGTTTCCATCCATTGTTTTTTGTCCTACCTACAGGTACTTTGGTAAATAAGTTGAACCCTTCTTCTTTGTGAAAATGTCTCAAATGCTGGAATACTGCTATCGTGTCACCCCAAGTCCTTCTTTTCTCTAGATTAGTCAAACCCAAATCCTGCAACCGTTCTTCATATGTTTTAGTTTCTAGGCCTTTAATCGTCTTAGGTGATATTCTTTGCACTTTTTCCAAACTCTCAACAACTTTTTTGTAATGTAACCAAAATTGACTGCAGTATTCTAGGTATGGCCTTACTAAGGCTTTATAAAGTGGTACTAATACTTCAGGTAATTTTGATTCTGTACCTCTGTTTATACAAACAAAGATTGTATTAGCTTTTTTGGCTGCTGCCACACATTGCTGACTCATATTTAAGTGATCATCCATTAGGACTCCAAGGTCCCTCTCACAGTTACTGTTTTTAAATCAGGTTTCACCAAACCTGTACTTCTACCTTTGGTTTCTTTTTCTCTATTTCACAGGCAACAGATGGGAACAGACAGCAGAAGGACAGAAGTATCTGCTCTCTATTTCCAAATTCACATTTCCTTTCTTGGACACTTGCCAAGCTATAACAAGCATCACATAGATCAAGGGCATTTTGCTGCCCTGAGCAAGAGAAAAATATTTCTTCAAAAATGGACTTACAGGATTTCCTTAATCCATGATGATAAGAACATGATGAATAAGCAAAGAGTCTTTTAGTAAGCATTGCAGCAATTATGAACGCAGGGGAAAAGACATCCATTACAAGAGCAAAATAGTAAGGCAGCCATTCGGTAAAACAGGTCCACGAAGGAGCAAAAATAAAGTTTAAACTTAATTGCAGTCAGGTTAGTTAGACAATATTTATGGAACTGCATACCTGGTGTTAACAATATTCTTTATGAAATATGGTCACATCATACTCACGTTAGGAGCACCGAGGTGCTTCTCGGTTGAAAGGATTATCTGGTGACATCATCGTTGCCCAGGGAATGCCTAGTTGGAAACTTCTTTCATGTACCCATCAGGAACTGGAATGAAGGGCAGGAGCTCACCCCACAGCAGCATTTGCATTTTTAACACAGGCTTGCTAACCTCCAACCTAATGCCCTAATCATTTGCACCACCAGGCTCCTAGACAAGATATGCTGGGCCATATTTTGCCAAACTGGATTAACATATTGGTTAGTGAGAGGACACATGGGGGTGTCATACTGTATATTTTTTATTAATATAATAGGCTTAAAGACTAATAGTTAGGAATAATATTATCACACAAACATAAATAGAGCACACACACACACACACCCAGAAACATACACACACAAACATAAATTACATCTGTTCCCTTCTGTTCCACCTGTGATAGTATTTTAATGAATTAGATAGAAATCTGTTCCTTTTACAGAAGAAAATATCAAAATAAGTGGCTTCATTTTAGGTCACATCCATACATAGATAGGTAGATGGCTAGGTATGTAGGTTCCTGTTATGCATGGATATATACATTGGCATACTAAAATTAAATCTTCAGAAGTTGGCTAGAATTAATACTTATACTAGCTTTAAATTTCTTCAAAACCTAACCAACTTATATACAGCTATGCATTTTTAATTTCTGGGTGCTTTAATTCTCTGTTTAAATTATTTGTTGAGTTATTACTGATACATTGATGGATATTATTGATTCTGCATGACCTTCTTCTTAATCTTTAAAATTATCCTTAACATTACATATCTAATGCCGTATAACATTAACATTCAGTTGAAGAATGAAATCCAATCTGAGGTGGAATGTTCACATTTCTCGTTTTGGCTTAAGGATTTTTGTAATAAAGGTATTGGGGAAGAATAGGAGACTAAAGTAACAAGAAAAAAAACTGATGGAAAAGGAGAACAAGAAGTGTGATAATATATTACAATGCATACATTAAAATAATACAGTCAATATTGCATAGAAAAAAATACTTTTACTACATCAGACCACCCATTTTGCACAGATATAGACATGCATACATACAGACAAGCAGACACATACAATACAGAAAATTGGATGATAAATAGATAAATCTATCTGAATTGGATTTTCTTCAATTTGCTTAGTCTAATTTCCTATATTGTTTGCATTTCTTAGTCTAAGAAATGCAACCAATAGAGGAAATTACTTTAAATCAGAAGATTTTCATGAGATCCTTATGTTATAACATCCAGTTTTCTCTTCTGATCAGTCTAATGTAATTTGAATACCAAGAAACTGAATCTGAATGGCAGAATAACTACTTTATGACTCTAGATGGAAGTAGTATTGAATAGTCTCCTCCATTAAATATTACCATTTATAAACTAAAGCAATCAGAGTTTCAAATTATTTTAACTAAATTCCTATAAAAGCAGTGTCTGCTATGCATATCACATTTCAAAAAGCAAGAATAAAATTTGCCAGCAGGCAAAAGGAAGTGTATAGAGTACATGCTTATGAGATCTTGCCTTCCTCTTAGAATCATAGGGCTGGAAGAGATTTTAGAGGTCTTCTAGTCCAACCATCTGCCCAAGGAAGATATACCTATACCATCCCAGAAAATGGTTGTCCAATCTTTTTTTGAAAACTTCAGCAATGAAGCTCCCACAACTCCAGGAGGAAAATTATTCCATTGATTAAACTTTCTCCCTGTCAGAAAATTCCTCCTTATTTCCAGGTTGAATCTTTTCCTGACCAGCTTCCACCCATTGCTTCTTCTCCTGCCTTCAATCAATCAATCCCCTCTTGTATTGGAAGATGACAAAAAGTCACCCCTAATCGTCTCTTCCTTAGGTCAAACATGTTTAGTTCCCTTAGCTATTTCTCATATGATTTGACTTCCAAATCCCTAATCATCTTTATTGATGTTCTCTGCACTCTAAGATTCATCATTTTTCTTGTATCATGGTGACCAGAACTGGATGCAGTTTCCAAGTGTGGCTTCACTAGTGCAGTACTATCATTCCCATGATCTTGATGCTATCCTTCTGTTAATGCAGCCTTGGACTGTATTGGCTTTTTTTTTTTTTTGGCAACTGCAGCACACTTCTAGTTCATAATTAAGCAGGGGTTAATTATGATAGGCAGCAATGTTGAGCCAGTTACTGCCTATTCTGTACCTGTTCATTTGGGTTTTCCTGCCTAAATGCAGGACCTTACAATTCTCACCACTGAACTGCATCTTGCTGGACAGGACCCAGTGCTTAAGTCTGTAAAGATCCTTATGAATCTTGAGTATATATTCCAAAATATTATCAATTCTTCCTGCTTGATGTAATAATAATAATAATAAAGTTGGAAGGGACCTTGGCAGTCATCAAGTCCAACCCCCTGCTCAGACAGGTAACCCTATACCATTTCAGACAAACGGCTGTCCAGTTTCTTCTTAAAAACTTCCAGTGTTGGAGCATTCACCACTTCTGGAGGCTATAAATTTGATGAATGCCCCTTAAATTCCCTCGTCTAACATATGGAACATATTGAAGAGAACAGGGGCCAAGACCGATTCTTGAAGCACTCCATTTCAGGCCTCCCTCCATGTAGATGTAATTCCATTGAGAAGTACACACTGAGGTCAGTTGGTCAGCTAACTCAAATCCTAGAGGGAAAAATAGTTCAGGATTGTCATAGCACATCCCATAGCAATGTAACTGATTCTATTCTTTTTTATTTTTCAATGGCTGAATAATCATACAAGCAAGTACTCTGTCCTCTTTTGATTATATATTGGTTAATTCTTTCTGAGTAATATGAGTTTAAGACTTAAGAATCTCTTTTTGCAATAATATAACTTTAAACATTAAATGCTTCATAGTCTGACCTTTACAAATATTTGCATCTTAACTATAGATTGGTAGTTTTAACATTTCTCCCCACTAAATAGTAATCAGCAAAAGAATCATGTTGCATTACAGAAGATGTCTTGCCAATAGTCAAATATCAAGAAAAAGAATATAACTTTAACTTTATGCAACTGACCTATCAAAATTACCCATTTTTAATACTGCACTGCATGAGAAGGGATAATTCCACTGAATGTTTACATTTTTTCCTGACGAATGAAACTTCTGTGAATTGTGAACTGAATATGGCTGTGAACTGGAAGGAATTGGCAAGTAGACTGGTTCCTTTGAAACTGTCCAGATAGGTGAAAGACAGGATGTTACCCACATGTGCTCCTGAAGGCTGCTCATTGTGAGAAGACTGAAGAACATCATTTTTCTGCAGGTTTGGATGCCAGGAAATGAGTAGATTAGCCATCTTTTTCACAACAAAAAAAAGAGCCTTTTAAAATTTTCAAACTTTTTAATTCACATGTGGAAACTGCCTATTAGCCATCTTAAAGCTATTGGAGGTCGTTAGAATGACAGGTTTTAGAAGTGAATCTATCTTCAACTCTGAACAATTAGAAAAAAAATAATTATAAGCTTAAGAAATAAGAAAAACAGCAAAAAATTAAATAGGGCTATGATTTAAAAAGGTATAAATAGATCAAGAGTCTCTATAAATTTGGATTATTGACTTTTACTATGAGATGTTGGAATTAATTATAAAATAAGGTTTTGTGTGAAAAACAGATTTATTTTGGCTATCCTGATGTTTGTAAATCATAACAAAGATAAATGATTATTTTAGAAGCAGGACTCTAAAGAGAAGTAAAGATAGTAAGTAGAAGGGAAAAAGTACAAGCCTTTTCTTTGTGTTACTAAATAACACAAACATTATAACATCAGAAATATGAAAGGATATTTTTGAAGAATGGAGACAGAAATCAGTAGCTACAATAACAACACTGTGAATAATGAACTATGTTTCTATATTTAGATTATGTCTAAAAGAAATTAATGAAGGAAGGACTGATGTGAAACAAAGTTTATCTGGAGAAACAGGAACTATAAATGACAGACCAAGAGAATGTCATTGGATACGGGATGGGAAGAAAATAAAATTTTAAAATAAATAAATAAATAAAATGATTTGGAAAATAATGTTTTGCTGTATATACAAATAAAATCAACTGGCTGAATTTTTAAAATTAAAAGAAAAATACAAAAAATAAAACAAGAGAATAACCTGGAAAATAACTTATTGGCTGTCCAAAAGAGATTTGTAAAAGCCTTAAAAATATTTTTGATGGGATAAAAACTAATTTCAACAAATCTTACAACAGTATCTGGCTGAATTGAAAATTAAGACAGGAGTAAAAAGGGTTGCAAAGTTGATTTATTCAATCAAGGTTAAAAATAAGAGGATAGATAGATAGATAGATAGATAGATAGATAGATAGATAGATAGATAGATAGATAGATAGATAGATAGATAGATAGATGATGGATGGATGGATGGATGGATGGATGGATAGATAGATAGATAGATAGATAGATAGATAGATAGATAGATAGATAGATAGATAGATGGAGAGGGAGAGAATAGCAGAATATAATAGAATAACAGAGTTGGAAGGGACCTTTGAGGTCTTCTAGTCCAACCCCCTGCTCAGGCAAGAAATCCTATACCATTTCAGAGAAATGGTTGTCCAATCGTTTTTTTTAAACTTTCAATTTTGGAGCATTCACAACTTCTGGAGGCAAGTTATTCCACTGATTAAGTGTTTTAACTGTCAGAAAAGTTCTAGGTTGGTTCTCTCCTTGATTAGTTTCCATCCATTGTTTCTTGTCCTGCCTTCAGGTGCTTTGGAATCAACAGCTTGAAACCTCTTCTTTGTGGCAACCTCTGAGATATTGGAACACTGCTATCATGTAACCCCTAGTCCTTCTTTTCACTGAACTAGACATACTCAATTCCAGTAATCATTCAGTAATCAGTAATCATTCTTTATACGTTTTAGCCTCCAGTCCCCTAATCATATTTGTTGCTCTTCTCTTTCTAGAGTCGCAACATCTTTTTTTACATTGTGGTGAGCATGGGTATTTGCCTTTTATTTCATTCTGAAAGGAGCACCTGCAGCAATTATTTTGTCCAGTGAGTCAATGGGATCCTTTGATGTTAGACCCTTTCATCCTGGCTTCTATTATAGAATCTCCCAGTTTTAGATTTTCCAGGAAGTTATGATGGGAAAATGATTGACCACTGTAAAATGACGGAAAAAGTTTAGAGAAAAGTAGTCTTCATTTTATCCTGTAAAAGGCACAAAGACTGTTTAAATGCTTAAACATGATTTTGGGCTTTCGGTAAATTTGGCTGAACTTTTATAAGAATAAATAAAATAATCAAGGTGAATGATGAAAAGGTAGCATCACATCTCTAAAAAATTGTTACTGTAAGAAAGTCTGCTAGAGCAGATCAAGAATCTCCATTAAATTAGTATCCTCTTTCCTACAGTGTGCTGATAGGTAAGTCATAAGCAGGACTTGATGAGTGTCTGAATCTGTTTGTTGCAAATATCTGTTGATGAGAGCTATAAGGCCACAAATTATGAAAGACATTTAAATTATCTTTTGTAGTCCAGCTTCACATAGTTGGATTTCAGATAAATTAACTAGAAGAGTAGCTTTCTGGGAAACTAGTGGTTTTCTTAGAAACTTATCAATAAGACAATCATTAAGAACCCATAAGTTTCATTGAACAACAGCTTGTCTGTTATTATTGACCTTTTATTCCAGCATATCACTAGACAGTAAGTTTAAGTAAATTATTGAGAAAATAAGATGAAGAATTCTTGAGTGTTTCAACTCTATATGAACTGCAGTCAATACAGTTTAACTGATTTCAACTGCAGTCATCATTGTATAATTCTAGAAGCATACATATCCTTAATATATTATTGACAGAATATGCCAGATTCTGCAACACAGTTTGGAAATCGGAGTCATATGGTGTAAAAATAGGTGCATATTGATACATCAAAAAGTGGCTTGCAGGTAAATCCATGCATTACTAAACCATTCAGCTAACTATTCATGCAAGCAAAGTTTCATGCTTTAAAAGTCCTTCAATAAAATTTGGTAATGAAATATAGGTTTTACTTAGCTTTAGCAGGATAAGAAAATAAAGTACCATCACTGGGCAAATTGTCAAACTTTTATTTAAATTGGATGGTTTTTATCCTGGATTATTTATGCTAACTGTGTCATATAGGCAAGCTTCTATGTTTGCTAAGATATTAAAAGAAAACAGAAAAATACAGTACTAGGATAGAAAATTCTCTTCCGGATATAGAAATGGAATTTTTCCATTTTTCTCTTAATGTGTTTAATAACATCTGAACATTGTCTCCCTAGTAGTCTTTAGTGTCAGAAAAGTCTCAAAAAATAAACAATTCTGATCCAGTTTGCATAATGTATGCAAGATATTAATGGCAGTATGCTTCAGTGTGGATTTTCTTTCTAATATGAAAATAGCAATTTCTGCATCAGTATTGAAGAGAAAGAAAATTAATTAGTATCAAATCAGGTTCAGAGGTTTCACTGAAAAATGTTCACTATCTTGGTCCAACTACAGTGACAACTTGTGGAACTTCCAAGGATCCTTTCATGTCTTTGATCTTTCCTTCTACTTTATATTTTGTCTTCCCCTTCTATTTTTCTTATCTTGCAAAGCATAATATATTTTTGTCTAGACCACCTTTTAAATGTTTTCCCCCTTCCTTCCTTTCTTCCTTCCTTCCTTCCTTCCTTCCTTCCTTCCTTCCTTCCTTCCTTCCTTTCCTTCCTTCCTTCCTTTCTTCCTTCCTTTTCTACAACATTTATCAATTTAAAGCCTTGCAGATATGGATGTAGCATGGTAATTTTTTTCCATGCTAGTTCTCATGACATTACCTTCATTTTATTACCTTCAGCAAATGATTGATAGAGACTTAAGTCTTCCTTAGTTCAACCAAAGTAAAAGCAAGATCTTCCCATACTTCCAAGAGTGTCTTCCTGAAGCTGTTAAAGCTTTTTAATTTATTACTTTGCAGAAAAGTCAGATGATTAGTAGTGATAAGAATCAGGGAAAAAAGAAGCAGAAATGCGGACAAAATTATAAGGACATTGTAGTTTTCTGCCAGGAGCAGGATGACAGAAGAGTTCTTGATTTCAACTAGGCAGAAAGAAAACTTCATGCAAAGGCAGGAATTTGAAATAGTCACCAAAATTTATTAAAATAACAGTGTCTTTTCCCTATACAACCAGGAATGACTTTGAATTTGGATTGCTATGTTTGATGACCTAGCTTTGAAATTATCAGACATGTAACAAGTCTGCCAGCACCTGCATAACAGATAGAACTGCCAGTAAAAGAGTCATGTTTTGAGGGAGTTTAGAGTGATTTTTTTTCATCGAATAAAAAATTGATGGGTGTTTTTTAATGAGAATAAATGTATTTTTAAAACATGAAAAAGAATCTTCTTTATACTTATCAACTTTCCAACTGACCACTCTTTAGTCCTGCCTTGATACTGGATAGAAGTAATACTACACTGAATTAGTAGTGGAATGGCTTACTGAATTACAATGACATTTTAATCAATATTAGTTGAATTTCATCTCTTCCTCATCTTAAGCTGTGACTTAGGATATACGGCATCAACCAGTGAGATTTTTTTTCTATAATATATAAAATGGCAGATGTCTTCCTTGATTATAGGAGGTTATATTTAGATTTCAACATAATTTCAGAAAACTCATCATAAAAATCCAGTGGTTCCAGGATTACATATATTATTCCTGCCTTATGATTAGTGAAATATTGTTGTCAATTAATAAAGTAGCAAAGCAAAACACTTGAGGGCACTGTTCTCCCATAGGAAAACTGTGATTTGATTATCCATTCACAGATAATGAAACCCATAGAAGGCTACTGAATTATTACTGCAAGTATTCTAAAGGCTCAGCTCAGCCACTCACCTTAATATTACATTGGTCAGACAAAGCAGAGGCTAATTTAAGTACTGTTTGCAAAGTAGCATTATTAAATCTCAGGCTAGCAGCAGGAGATGCTGAGAGCTATTTCATATTTCCAGCCTAGTTGAACAGGACAGCCCTGCTCATTTGTGTCTTGTCCTGGTCTAAGCTTCAGTGTTCTGCTCCCTGAACCTATTTTATATCACCATTCATTCAATGTTAATCTCCTCCACTATAAAACCCAACTTGTTAAATAGGCTCTGGATGAGTGTTGACATTTTATAAAAATGTCTGCCACTGTTTCCAGCACAAGCTGAGGGACCTGCCCCATCCCTTTCCAATTTCCTTTTAATGTTACTCATTGCTATGTTCCAGAACATTCAATCCATCTCTTTCCACATTCATTCTATCACTTCTCCATTACACTTGGCTAAAAACATAAGGGGACTGAAAATGTATATTCATCTTCATCATGTGATATATTATTTAATATAGAAGATTTATAAATTCCTGCTGCATGTGATGTTCAAGTGCCAGGCAAATTAAAACAACAACAACAAACAACAGAAAAATTCTATATTTTCAGTGTCCTAAAAAAACAAATTAGAAACATTTGAGAAATCATTTTATATTGTATATTTTGCAAAAGAAAAAGACCTCAGTCTTACTGCTGTTTACAGGTAAAGACACTGATTTAGTAAGACCACACCTAGAACACTGCATCCAGTTTTGGTCACATTACAAAAAAAGATGTTGAGGCTTTGGGAAAAGAGCAGAGAAAAGCAATTAGGATGATTAAAGAGTAAAACATATGAAGAATGGTTGCAGGAATTGAATATGAGTAGTCTAGAGAAAGGGACTAGGGGTGACTTGATAGCAGTATTCCAATACTTGAGGGGTTGCCGCAAAGAAGAGGGGGCCAATTTATTTTCCAAAGCACCAGAGGGCAGGACAAGAAACAATGGATGGAATCTAATCAAGGAGAGAAGCAACCTGGAATTAAGGAAAAACTGCCTAACCATGAGGACAATTAACCAGTGGAACTGCTTGCCTTCAGAAGTTGTGAGTGCTTCATCATTTGGTTTTTTTAAAAAGAGACTGGACAGCCACTTGTCTGAAATTGTATAGTGTCTCCTGATTGAGCAGGGGGTTGGGCTAGAAGACCTCCAAGGTCTCTTCCAGCTCTGTTCTGGTTGATTTTTCTGGTTTCCTCGAATTCTAAATTCTGGCAGCCTCCTGAAATATACAGCCATAATGCAACCACTAGATTTGAAGCAATTGGGAAAAAGGGCATCATCTGCAAATAGCAAATATTCTCTCTTGTTACTATAAGATGGCAATATCTTCAAAAGAGTTGCTTAGAAATTTAATATTTTAAATATAATTCTTTAACCTCCTAAAGGAAATCTTTTACCTATAAATACCAATTAAGTGTATTTACTGATTGCCCTTCAAGTAGTTTCAGTCAGGGAAAATTAAAAAAAAGCATTTATTAGTTTCATCACTGTGTAGTCTTTACAGGGGCCATGCTTTACATGTGCAGGCTCTCTATGGGATTCACAAAATATATAAGCATATTCTTAAATCATGTATAGGTGGGTCTAATGGCCTTCTTGGCCTGCCAAGTCAGAAAACACCTGATTCAGCTCTTTCAATTTCTGTTCTGGCTTGCCAACAATGTCTGCTGACTGATTCTGTTTTCTGCAGTCTGCTTCTAAATGTTGGTTAGGTATAGTTGATTATAAACTTTTCTTGTGAGACTAACAATGAAAGTAGGCTATCTCTGAAATGCATTGAGTTTTTCAGGGGACTGGTTAAGTTGCACTCCTATTGAAATTATACAAAACTCTTCTGGCAAGTGGGCTCATTGTAGGTGAAGAGCATCCGACGTCCTGTGATCATCTTGCATTTTGGAATTTAATCTTGAATGATCTTGCAGCTCGGTCAAATTTTATATGGCAGAAATTGGTTTTATAAACACAGGTTTATAAAAATGTATTGATTTACTTCTGCTGGAATATTTTTTCTTATATGCTTCAAATAAATTTAAAATAAGTATTGATGAAAGATTGTATAGACAGTGATAAAGCCATTTTAATAAAAGAAAAAGGCTGACTTTCATCATTATAAATAATTAACAGAATAACAGAGTTGGAAGGGACCTTGGAGGTTTTCTAATCCAACCTCTTGCTCAGGCAAGAGACCCTATCCCAGGGGTATCCAACTCGCAACCTCACATGATGTGTCTTGACATAACGTGACTTTTTTGTCATTGCTGGCAATGGGATGGGCGCGGGCCAGCAGTTTGACACCCCTGTCTAATACCATTCCAGACAAGAGACAAGTGGCTCTTAAAAGCCTCTAGTAATGCAGCACCCACAAATTCTGAAGGCAAGCTGTTCCACTGATTAATTATTCTCACTGTCTGGAATTTGTCCTTAGTTCTAGATTGGATTTCTCCTTGTTAATTTTCCCTCTGTTACTTCTTGTCCTATCCTCAGGTAGATTGCTTCTCTCCTTTTTCCATCCATTGTTTCTTGTCTTGCCTTCTAGTGATTTGGGAAATGAGTTGATCCCCTCTTCTTTGTGGCAGTCCCTCAACTATTGGAATACTGCTATCACTTCACTCCTAGTTCTTCTTTTCGCTAGTCATACTCAATTTCTGCAACCATTCTTCATGTGTTTTAGCCTCCATCCCCCTAATCATTTTTGTTGCTCTTCTCTGCATTCTTTCAGAGTGTCAAAACTTTTTCATAATATTCTGACCAAAACTGGATGCAGTATTCTAACTGTGGTCTTAGTAAGGCTTTATAAAGTGTAATAACACATCACATTATCTGGATTCTATCGCTCTGTTAATGCAATTTAGGATAGGAAAAACAAATTGAAGGCAGGTTTCTAATCTCAACACTGTTCCACTTCTTAAAAAAGGAACGGTGGGCATTTCTATGTTTTTAACATTTTTATCAGAGTTTACTACAATAAAAATATAATAAAATTTGAGTCTTAGAATTCTCCATTCTACGGTTCTTAATTCTTAAGAGAGTTCTTACTTTTCTGAGCTGTCTGTTTCTCTTTTCTCAAAGCTGAAATGCAACTATCATTGTAAATAAATAAATAAATAAAGAAAGAAAGAAAGAAAGAAAGAAAGAAAGAAAGAAAGAGAAAGAAAAAAGTGATCTCCATGTCCATGACATTTCAAAAGTGGCCCTTCCAAATATGGAAGAATGTCACTACTTATAGTAGCTAGCTGGAATATAATGGAACAAGTAGACAAAAACTTTGCTGGTCACATGGAGGTGCATCTGAGAAGTATTCCATAGGGATAGTAGGACCTAGAAGTGGAGGAGAAGTGGTTAGGGAAGGACTGATAGCTGGAGAGAGCTACTGGGAAAAAAGAAAAGAAGTACAAGAAAAAGACTAAAGAATGATGTAATTTAGCCCATAGATATTAAGATAATAAGCACTTCAAGGTTCAGAAGATGTTCCCAGGAGAAAGAATCACAGAATAATAGTACCATAAGGCTGGAAGGGACCTTAGAGGTCTTTTAGTTCAATTCTCTGCCCATGGTTGGAGAAGACAAAGACAGGAGAAAAAGATCTAATGAACTGTGGAACAGAGAATGCTACTGGAGATGAGTTAATATGGAAATGAAACAGGTTTGAAATATGCTGTCTGCAGAATATGGTCAAAAAAGTCAAAATAGTGCCCAAGATAGAATGAACAAAACTATCTTCTGAAATGCTTCTTTTGAAGAATTTCCACAGTCATACCAGACAGTATTTAGTCATACCCCACTTCATATCTCTAAAACTGGGCAAATACCTTCATAATGAAGGAATTAAAATGAATTGTAGCAGAGGACTGGGGTTCTTGTTCTGCATGTTCTGTCTTGACATCCACATACAAAATTGGAGTTGCATTAGGAGACAAGTGCTTCCACATAGGCTGATATAATCAGTTTCAGCGTATGCATCTTATTTTGAGTAAAAGTGGGCTATAAAATAGTATTTCATTTTAGATCCTGTACATGTCAAGCTCGCTGAATCAATTCTTGGCAGCATAAGTCAAGCCAACTCAGAAACACCATCCCACAACAGACCAGGTAAAGTGGTGTACCATGGTGTTCCTACTTTTTGCTTTATTTGTGTATTGTGTTTGTCCCAAAGGAACTGAACAGAACTGAAGAAGCTTCTTGGATAAAAAATTAAACATCTTCAAGGAAAGCCCAGTTGCCTTTTGAAAAAGCATCTTTGGGACAACCATGACCTGGATGACTGAAAATCTCCATAGATGTGTGTTTTGTTTGTTTATTTGAAAAAAATAAATTCTGAATTTATACTCAGGAACTTCAGAGAACACTCTAGAATCTAAACCCCCATTTCTTTCCTTTGTGACTACAATTTGGCCTCCAGTTGATATAATAGTTTCTGTAGCTGGTAGCCTATATACATTTTCATATTTTACTTCTAACATTCCCTATGGAATGGAGTATATGGAGCAAAAATGCTAGAAATGCTAGAATATGCTAGTAAAGCAGCTGTTCATTGTAAAAACAAAACAAAAAGCTATCAGGATAACAGAAAAGTAGAGGATTGAATAATATTCCAGTAAATGTTGGGAAAGCTCATTATATGTTTATTTTGGCATACCAAGCAATTCAGTACTATGAAAGACAGTTCATAATGCAATGGTGCACGCATGTAAACATCTGTATGATGATCTGGAAATGCTGGTTAGCAAAGTTTTTTCATGAAAGTTTAGCTTTGGGGGAAAAAAATCTAAAAAACAAGTCATCTGCATTCTCTCTTCTCTGTTTCTTAGCTATAATTATTATGCTGTCAATTTGTTTTGGGGAATTCATCAGCCCCTAAATTAGGAGTAAATGAAACAGTATCCTTTCTCAGATCAAACCATTTATGCACTTTGCCCCAATTAGCTCATTATTCTATCAGATAATCATGGACCAAATTAAAGTTATATAAAATTCTAATGGTCCAAATTATGCCTGGGAGATTTACTGAAACAAAGTCGTATGAAGTGAATATTGACAATAATAATATCTTGACAACAAATAATATTACTCCTTTAAGACTCTAAGAAACATCAGAGAAGAAGAAAATGAAAATGCCATCACTGTGAACACTGGCTAATTTCAAATTTCAGTTTAGTTTTTAAGTCCTAAATTAACCTAAGAAATAATACTATAGGCAAGTTCCATAACACCATTACAAACTTAGAATTGGTATTTTGCATTGGTAAAGATCACATAGATGAACTTTGTCTATTGTGAGTTTATCCTTATGATTTTCTCTTTAGTACTGCCCCTCCCCCTGGGGGTGCATGGACAAGGCGGCATGTGCACAAGCACTGGCATCCTGGGGGAAAGGAAAGTGCTTCTTTTGCCTTTTTTCTTTCTCAATGGTCAGCAGGGATGCCAGGCACTTGCTACCTCCACTTCACATGCCCAAGGGGCGGGGCAAAGACAGCGCCTCCCTGGCCCTTTCCCACCAAAACCACTTCTTTTTATATCCTCTTATCTCCCTCCTCTCCTTCTCGTCTCTTCAGCACACCTCTAGCTTCCAAAAGCGCCAATCAGCTGGAGCCCAGTGCTGATCCTGGGGCTTCTGCCAAACCCTGACAGCCCTGCAGTCCAGCTGTCTCTCCCTCGGGCTTGTGTGGTGCTGCTGCCACTTCAGCTCATTCCTCTCCCCCCACTAACACTTCTTTAGGACAGTCCCATACCACCTGCCAAGTGCCAAAGTACCACCAGTGGTACACATACCACCTGTTGAAAAGCCGTGACCTATGTGAAATTGTACCATAAGACACTTACTAATTACTTACAGAAATACAGCATTCTCCTTTGCTATTAGTTATTGTTACAGATTCTGAATCAAAGTTTGACTAATTTATCATTTTTTTTTCCTCAGGTCATTCACTCTGGTGGAGTAAAAACAAGGACTATAAGATATTGTTAAGGTGCTCTGTAATATTCCTTTGTGCTATCATTCTTTATTGCTATTTGACATCACTATATATTCCAATACTATAACCCCAAATATAGTTATCTAGTGAGATGACAGTGTGCAAATGAGTTCTTTGCAGAGATCATATTGATTTAGAGATTGAAGGTCATAAGATATATTCCAATGGTTTAAATTGCTGACAATTATTTTCCCAGTGCTTGATTATTTTCCGTAGAAGTCCTTTACCAAGGAAGATAACAAATAAGTGACCCACATGGGAATTGAATAATTTATTCTCCTCTTGAAGCTGGATTCCTTTTATCTAGTAGTGTGGTTGGTTCCTAATTGGAAAGATTTCACTTTAATACTTAAGTGTATAATAAAATCAAGAAGCCAATGTATACAGTACAAATACATTTTCTTATAACAAACTCTAAATATTTGGTTATTATTGCAGCCATACTGAATATATATAAGCTTTTTAATCATAATTGCTTTCTAATATGTTAATTGTTTTATTGCCTCTTGTATTCTGCCCACTTGTTCATGAGATGGGTGACCTTATATATTTGATTAATAATAAAGAAATAAAATATTATTAATAAGTAATTTAAATAATTGTCCACAGAATATTTGATGGAGCACCTAGTGAACCTCCAAAAACTGAATTTATTATAGAGAATGTCATTTCTGTCAAAATAAAATTAGATGACATACATTTGAAGTATTAATACCACTTTACAATGCCTTGGTAAGGCCACACTTGGAATACTGCATCCAGTTTTGGTCACCACAATGGAAAAAAGAAATTAAGACTCTAGAAAGAGTGCAGAGAAGAGCAACAAAGATGGTCAGGGGACTGGAGGCTAAAACATATAAGGAACAGTTGCTGGAATTGGGTATGTCTAGTTTAATGAAGACAAGGACGAAGGGGGACATGATAACAGTGTTCCAATATCTCAGGGGCTGCCACAAAGAAGAGGGAGTCAAGCTATTCTCCAAAGCGCCTGAAGGCAGGACAAGAAGCAACGGGTGGAAACTAATCAAGGAGAGAAGCAACTGAGAACTAAGGAGAGATTTCCTGACAGAACAATTAACCAGTGGAACAACCTGCCTCCAGAAGTGGTGAATGCTCCAACACTGGAAGTTTTTAAGAAGAGACTGGACAGCCATTTGTCCGAAATGGTATAGGGTATACTGCCTGAGCTGGGGGTTGGACTAGATAACCTCCAAGATCCATTCCAACTTCATTATTATTATTATTATTATTATGGATCATCGCACAGTCAGCCAGATGTTCAGACTGGATTTGGCATTTTGTCTACCTATCGAGTCCTTACCCAGGACCTGGGATAGGCAGATGTCGATATTTGATGGTATTACAGATATTGTCGCAGGATGGAAGGAGTTCCTAGTAAGGCCGCCTTTTACAATTGACTAATAGCGAATTTGTCACTGCCAATGGTGTTCAAGTGGTGCTCCAGTTGTTTTGGGATTGCACCCAAGGAGCCTATCACTATTGGTACTACCCTTGCTTGCTTTTGCCACAGTCTTTCTATTTCTATTTATAGGTCTTTGTATTTTATTATCTTCTCCAGTTCTTTCTCATCTATTCTGCTGTCTCTAGGCACTGCCACGTCCATTATCCAGACTTTTTTGTCTTTCTTATCGACAATTGTTAAGTCTGGGGTGTTATGTTGCAGGTGCTTGTCTGTTTGAATTCTGAAGTCCCAGAGCAGTTTAATTTTATCATTTTCTATGACTTTCTCTATTTTATGATCCCACCAGTTTTTGCTTACAGGCAAATGATATTTTTTGCAGATCTTCCAATGCACCATTGTTGCTACTTTGTCATGCCGCTGCTTGTAGTCAGTCTGTGCAATCTTCTTGCAACAGCTTACCAGGTGGTCCACTGTTTCTTCAGCTTCTTTGCATAGGCGGCACTTACTGTCTGTTGCTGTCTTCTCAATTTTGACTTTATATGCATTTCTCCTTAAGGCTTGGTCTTGTGCAGCCAGAATTAGTCCCTCGGTCTCTTTCTTCAATTTTCCTGCTCTTAGCCATTGCCAGGTCTTGTTATTATCTGCTTTCCTAGCTATTTTTTAATGTATTGGCCATGTAGTGCTTTGTCTGCTCATGCCTCTATTCTGTTCTTCATTTGGTCTTTCTTGTAGGCCAGTTTGGTCTCTCCAGTAGTCAGTAAGCCTTCCTGATATACTAATTTCAGTGCATCTTCATCATTGTTCTTCAGATATTCTTCCAAAGCCATTTTTTCTTCTTCAATCATCTGATGTACTTGTAGCATTCCACGCCCACCTATTTGCCTTGGTAGATAAAGTCTGTCAATGTCACTGTGTGGATGAAGGGCATGATTCATTGTCATTATTTTTCTGGTCTTCCTATCTATTGCTTTTAGTTCTGCTTGAGTCCAGTCCACTATTCCAGCTGTGTACCTAATAACTGGGATTGCCCAGGTGTTGATTGCCTTTATGGTATTTCCTCCATTGAGTTTGGACTTTAAGATCTTCTTCACTCTCTTGATGTATTCACTTCTAATCTTTTTCTTGTCTTCAGTGTGCTTGATGTTGTCAGCTTGAAGGATACCCAAGTATTTATAGTAATCTTCCTCATCCAGACTCTTTTAATAAAAAGTTTTTTTTTATTTTCCCTTTATTCATACAAAATACAATTCAATTAAAATAAATTCCTAACCATTGGTACCGCCTGCCCATTCCCCCCAGGCCACGTCCAGCCTCTCTAATCCTTCCCTACTTCCCTCCTCTTTCTCTCCTCCCCTCTTACTTTCTTCCCCTCCCCTTCTCCTCTAACCATCCTACTTCCTCCCTGCTCCTTCGTCCCCTCTCATCCCTCTCACAAACATGAATGCAGCATAGGGAAAATGCCCAAGCATTTACCATGACTATATTATCATTACCCACCCACTCACCCAACCACCCTCAACCCTTCCCCTCGCTTCCCAGAGCAGAGTACAGGGTTATTAATAAGAAAGTTAACAATAATTAAAAAAGGAAAAGAAGAAAGAAAAAAGAAAAAAAAACAAGAAAAAAACATCATACTTAACCTTTAACTCCCCTTAAATTAAGTCATATAAACATCAGTTACTATAAAATTTACTCATAAAGTAAATGAAACTTTATAGTCCCATATTTTTTCCCTCATCCAGACTCTTAATGTTATTTTTGTGGGCATCTTGATTCCTTCAGTTCTCACTACTTTTCCTTGTTTGATAGTAAGTGTGGCACATTTGTCCAAGCCAAACTCCATAACAATATCTTGGCTATATATACGGACAGTGTTGAGCAGCGATTCTATTTCAGATGATGTTTTTCCATGCAGCTTCAGATCATCCATATGAAGGAGGTGGGATAGTCTGGCAGATGTTTTTGATGTTTGATAGCCATGTCCTGAGTTATTCAGCATTGTTGACAGAGGAAACAGTGCAATAACAAATAGTAATGGTGACAATGAATGTCCTTGAAATATTCCTCTCTTGATATTAACCTCTCCCAGTCTCTCACCATTGATCTGCAACTGTGTCTTCCATTGTGCCATCAATCTTTGCACAAATTTTCTGATGTTTCTACAGACTCCTGTTATTTCTAGGCACTTGATTATCCAGTCATGTGGCTGAGAGTCAAATGCCTTTTTGTAGTCAATCCATGCCACATTCAGGTTGGTCTTCCTTTTCTTGCAATTTTCCAAGATCATTTTGTCTATTAGGAGTTGATCTTTTGTTCCTCTGCTATTGGGGCGGTTTCCTTTCTGCTTAGGTGAAAAGAAATTGTTTTCAACTAGATGCTGTTGTACTGCATCAGCTACCACACCAGTTAGTAATTTGAAAGTTGTTGGTAAGCAGGTAATTGGCCTGTAGTTGCCTGGTATTGCCCCTTTTGCTGGATTTTTCATTATTAGGTAGGTTTTCCCAGTTGTTAGCCACTTTTCAATTTCTCCTCCTTGTAGTATATTGTTGAACTGCTTGGCAATGAGTGGGTGTATAACAGTTAGATGTTTCAACCAAAACCCATGCAGTTCATCTTCACCTGGTGCTGACCAATTTTTGATTTTCTTTGCTCTTTTTTCTACCATTTTTGTTGTTAGTACTAGTTCTTTCATTTCAACTTCTGTTTTATTTGCATCCACCTCTTTTAACCAAGCCGCATCCTTGTTGTATTTCTTTGGGTTATCCCATATCTACTTCCAGAACTGCACTGTTTCTTCCTTGTCAGGTACTGACTGATTCATTGCAGTTTCTCCATTGATGGATTGGTAGAAACATTTCTGATTGGATTGAAATTGAAGGTTCTGCCTATAGTTTGCAATTTGAGCTTCATATCTACTGATTTTCCTGGCTATAGCTGTTATTTGTTGCTTTATTATTTCCAGTGCTTCCTTGATCTTCCTTGTTTCTAAGTGGTATTTCTTGATTAGGTATTCTTTGGTCTTCTTGTTCTTCAGCTTCCTTTCTTTCATCTGTTCTACCTTGCTTGCATGTGATCTTAACTTGCTGATCTTATTTTCTAGTCTAACCTTCCATTTTTGGGGTGCACTGTTTGTTTGTTTTTCTTCTTTGTTGATTTTGCATCCCAGGTATTCAGTTATAACTGCAGCTGTGCTTTACATTAGTTGGTTTGTTTCTTGCAGTGAATTGGTGCTTATACTTGCAGTGAATTGGTGCTTATACTTGCAGTATTTGCATCTTTTAATGCTTGTGCTAGCTGTTTCTTTGGAACAAGCTTCAATGCAGGCAGCCTTATTCTGTTGTTTTTGTGCTGTTCTAGATGCTCAGTTATTCTTTATTTCAATTCTTTTATTTCTTTAGTTAGAGGGTTTTGTTCTTCCTGAGGAAGAGGTGTCTGGTTTCCAAATGAGAACAGTTGTATATCTCTGCTGGATTCCTTCACTGCCAACTCCCCCTGGTTTGCCTCTACATTCTGAATTACTTTGGGTAAGGCTTTGATTTCTTTGACCTGGGTAAACCTTTGCAGTTCGTCCAATTCTGTTTCTGTGAATACTTTATTTCGGATTATAAATTGGCGTTGATCTGCTAGTCTCTGTTCTGTTATTTCTGATTCTGGATGTTGTTCCAGCATTCATTTAGATATCCTCTTCTTGTTGGACTTGATCTGTGGTAGCAGATCATTATCATTACTATTATTATTATTATTATTATTATTATTATTATTATTATTATTACTTTCTTCAAATCTTTCATCTTAAAGAATATGTGATTTGACAGGACATCACTAGGCATTCTGTACATACACAATATTAATTACATTTCTCAGAATTTCACTATTTTCATGACAAGTTTCTTATTTTTTTCATCTATCTCTAGTTCTATTTTTCTCCATTCAAACCAAGGACACATATGTGCCTGTGGTTTAAAGAGTCTAATTAGAAGAAAGTTTGGCTCAGTTTGGGAAGGAGGTAAGGCAAAAGATGTGACCTGTAAAAAAAAAAAAGACTATTTACAAGGTTTGCAAAACCACAGAGATCCAAAGGGAAATGCCAATTTTCTTGTAGTTTCTATGTAACCAGAGTAAAATCAGACATACGTTAATTTGGTTCTCCAAAGCAAATATTTTCAATCCAATTGAATGCAAGTTAGTCTGGATTTAGCTAATTTAGAAACAATGGAAGAATAGAAAAACCCCAGCATTCTTTCACTTTTGTAATCATTTTATTCTGGGTCATCAGGAAAAGAAAGGAAGAAAAAAAAGACAAAAGAGACTGTACTAAAAATAATCCATACTGCCATAATATACACATTTTTGTACCTACTTTATCCCCTTATTTTGCAAGACATTTTACCTAATCACAATCTTCTCCAGTTACATTGCTTTAAAGGGTAGTTTGGATGATATTATTCAAAGTATAAACAAAATCACATATGAAACTCTCCTGTTGAAGAAGCATATTGCTTGTATTATGTCTTGAATTTTTTCACATAAAACTTAACAGAAGGAATTATTAGATTCCAATAAAAATTTACCCTATTTAAAAAGGAAATGAGCAGAGGGAAAATGGATTAATTTAATAAATCATTCTGAAATGCAATATATAGATATATAAACACATATAAACACACACACAATTGGCAAATGTATCAACAATTCACAATTTTTCCTCCAACTCGACCTTTCAAAACAAACAAATAAATCAGTCTGAATTCCTGCAAGTTTTTGTGTCCCATTTATTTACAAATGTTTATCTTAGTATATTCAGTTTATAACAATTTAAATCAGTATGATACCATATCAATTTATCTAATAAAAATGGAATGAGATTACAAATTAATGTTAATTAGATATCTATGTATGATCTGCTTGTAGTTTTTGTTTTCAGTGGGATATTTATTGTTCTTCTTTTTATTTTTCAAAGATCCTGGAACACAGGGGAACTACCAGAGGACTGGAAAAGAGCTGATGTAGTTCCCATCCTCAAAAAAGGAAAAAAAATGGATCCAGGAAATTACAGACCTATCAGCCTGACCTCAATAACTGGGAAGATCCTGGAAAAGATAATCAAACAACGAATCAACGAACACCTAGAGGCAAACAAAGTCATTACTAAAAGCCAACATGGGTTTGTCAAAAATAGATCATGCCAGACAAATCTTATTGCATTCTTTGACCAAGTGACAAAATTAGTGGATCAGAGGAATGCTGTGGAAATAATTTACTTGGACTTCAGTAAGGCATTTGATAAAGTAGATCACAACCTACTACTTGACAAGATAGAAAAATGTGGGGTAGACAGAACCACCACCAGATGGATCCGTAGCTGGCTGACCGGCCGTACTCAGCGAGTGGTCCTCAATGGAACTGCATCTATATGGAGGGAAGTGTGTAGTGGGGTGCCCCAGGGCTCTGTTCTGGGCCCAGTACTCTTAAACATCTTCATCAACGATTTGGATGAAGGGATAGATGGGGAACTCATCAAATTTGCAGATGACACCAAGCTGGCAGGAATAGCCAACACTCCAGAAGACAGGCTTCAGATACAGAAGGATCTGGACAGACTTGAACACTGGGCACTAACTAACAAAATGAAATTCAATGGTGAAAAAAGCAAGGTTCTACATTAGGCAAGAAAAACCAAATGCACAAGTACAGCATAGGTGGCACCATGCTCAATAGTAGTAACTGTGAGAGGGACCTCGGAGTCCTAGTAGACAATCAGTTAAATATGAGCCAGCAGTGTGCGGCAGCTGCCACAAAGGCCAACACAGTACTAGGCTGCATTAACAGAGGGATAGAATCAAGATCACGCGAAGTATTAATACCACTCTTCAATGCCTTGGTAAGGCCACACTTGGACTACTGCATCCAGTTTTGGTCACCACGATGTAAAAAAGATGTTGAGACTCTAGAAAGAGTACAGAGAAGAGCAACAAAGATGATTAGGGGACTGGAGGCTAAAACATATAAGGAACGGTTGCGAGAATTGGGTAGGTCTAGTTTAACGAAGAGAAGGACAAGGGGGGACATGATAGCAGTGTTCCAATATCTCAGGGGCTGCCATAAAGAAGAGGGAATTAAGCTATTCTCCAAAGCACCTGAAGGCAGGACAAGAAGCAACGGGTGGAAACTAATCAAGGAGAGAAGCAACCTAGAACTAAGGAGAAACTTCATGACAGTGAGAACAATTAATCAGTGGAACAGCTTGCCTCCAGAAGCAGTAAATGCTCCAACACTGGAAGTTTTTAAGACGAGACTGGACAGCCATTTGTCTGAAATGGTGTAGGGTTTCCTGCCCGAGCAGGGGGTTGGACTAGATGACCTCCAAGGTCCCTTCCAACTTTACTATTATTATTATTATTATTATTATTATTAATGCTTATTCGATCTTTATATACTACCCAAGAATTCACCTTTGCTAATTCATGATGACTTAGAAAAACACTGCTAATATATATATAAATAAAAACAAATTAAAACTTATTGTAATGGGACCCAGTTAGGTCAAGGTTCAGCTGTTGGAGGGGCACCAGGCTAGAAAGTGGGGGTCTGTGAATTGTAGTTCTGCCTTAGCGATGAAAGCTGTGTCACCTAGAGCCAGCCACTCTCTCTCAGATCAACCCACATAAGAGGTTTGGTGTTTTGCGGAAAATAGAGGAGGAAGGTGTGTAGTATATGTTCGCCACATTGAGTTATTTGTAAAAATAATAAAGGTGGGATACAAATAAATTAATAGATAAAAATAAAATAAATGAAGATGCAACAGTGGCAGAAATCAGAAAACAAACAAAACTACATTTAAAAAAAATCTATTTTAGAAACTATGCATATGTATATTTATAATATTTGTATATATTGCATGTATACAATTGAACATATTCACTGAAGTCAGAAACTTCAAAATACAGTGTCTCAGAAGTAAATTCAATAGATATTATAGTTAGATTTGCTGAGACCTAGGCAAATATTGGGGGGGCATGTAATCTCAGGAGATTATCCATAAAATGGATAGTAGGTGATGGCCCCTCCTAGCACTGAACTTTTAGTTGAAAAGCAGGAAAAATGGATCATTATAGAGGAAGCATTCTGGGTATGACATGGTAGTGGAGTTTTGCTTTAATAAAGCAATTTGTTGAAGAAGAAGATTGTGACGATTGGAAGAAAATTGTTCAAAGTATGGCACAGAAGGTACTGCAGCACATAGTGAAAAAGAGAAGGCTCCATGCCCCCTGTGTTCAACCTTGCTACATTTTTGATCTTATATTTGAATAGCCTATTTTTCTGGAGGTCAGAAGCAAAGCTCAGCAATTATTTATTTTCCCTGATGGCAAAAATGTGGCTAATAATAGATATTCCAATGATCAAATCAAAAGAACCCTAGTGGCACTTAGAAGGACATTAGTAGATGGATAGAATGGGAATCTTAATGAAAAGAAAGCATTTGCTTATACCAAAGGGGGCTTCATGGTATTCTTAGCTCAGAGAAGGGGACAAAATGTGGTCCAGTGTTTTAAAAAAAGCATTTGTCTCATGTAGTTTTGCATCAGGGATATGAACTCTTGAGGAAGCTCCCATAATTAATATCCCAAGGTTCACTTTGCTTTAATGTGAGTAGATCAGTTGCTGAGGCTGCTTTTTAAATCACCCCAGGCATAAAGTGAAGCTGAACTGAACTGTTTTACCGTTAGGAAGCCGTCGGAGAGTCACTATTCATCCCAAATGAAAGTCATTTTCCAAGTTACACTTTTTCATCTCTTAAGTTATATTTATGGTAACCTAAATCTGTAAGATACTGACTTGCCCAAGGCCAAAATATTGAAATGCTATCATTTGAATACAGCTTGCCTCAGCCATGTCCAATACCATTTTTTCCACTTGGTCGTATTATCCTTTAAAATGTGGACATTGTATTTCTTCTTGGCTAAGGAAAATGTATCAGATATATGTAATACGTGGTGCACTCTGAATTTTTACATAGCATAGAATAGAAAAATGTATTTGAGATGAAGAGACTTATCTCTGAAAATAGAATCATCCAATCATGGAATTATGGAATTAGAATTGACCACCTCCAGCCCCCCTGCAAAGCCAATTAAAACCTATATGAATGGTCTAACTTCTTCTTAAAAATCCCTATAAGTGGACAATTATACTGCTGCCTTATATTACGCCCGGGAAGTTTTCACTTATTTTTAAGCAACATCCAGCCACCTGCAAGTTATACCCATTATTTCTTTGGCTGTAAAAACAATTTCAAGATAAAATACCCTATACCCTACCCTGTTAGGAACCTGAATACAGATATTATGTTTTCCCTCAGTCTTCCTTTCTCTAGACTGAACATCCCAAATTATTTCAGCCTGTTTTTATGCCTTCAGGTCTCAGTATCAGCTTTGTCAGCCTCCTCAGTATCTGGTCTAACCTGTCAAATATCATTATAAAGAGATGGTGCTCAGAAATAAGACATCCCAAAGCAGCTAGATGAACTTGCACCTTCAGTAACAATTTGTTGTGGGCTGCATAATAATAGTAATAGGGGTAAGAAGTCATATTGCTGCCTGGGGTAAAGAGCTCTGACTATTTTGGATAATAATGAAATACACACACACACACACACACACACACACACACACAAACATAGCAACACACAAACATAGAAACACACAAACATTTTTATTGTCAACGAGAAACCAATCATCATTCTATAATACTTCTAATCTGGTTATCAAATCAATATTCATCCCAAAACTACCAGCCTCCTGAGATAGATATATAATATTTATTTTGGCCAATGGTCAGATAAAACAAAACATATTTAAACTAATTTCATCATAAAGAGAGGAGAAAACAAATAAACAAAATAATTATATAGCCCTTAAATGAGTAAATATGGTTATGAGGAATCTTGTGCAGTAGTCAGCATTTTGCCCACATTCAATGCAAACACAAGCAATAGAAAATAATCCAACCAATGTCTTAAAGTTCAAAAGAGCTGATTTTTTTTATTGAAAGTTTTTTAAATTTTACAAAACAAATCCCCTCCCCAAACCCCCCCACCCTCCCATACCCTCCCCCACCTTTCCAAACCTCCCAAACCCCCCCCCAACCTTCCCAGAGCTGAGTACAGGCTTAATTAAAATTTTTCAGAAAAAAAAAGAAAAACTTAAAACACATATAAATCCTAAACAAATCTAAATACATTAAATTAAATAGGTTATCTTCTCTAAAAAAAATAATAATTGCAATCATTAAACACATTATAATATACTCTAAACATTTTCTAGTATCATACTTATATTATTATCCATCATTCTGTATAAACTGTCTCCAAAACACAAATTTAAACATTACTTTCTTTGAATATCTATACCTACAATATAAAATCTAATCTCTCCCTCTTTCTTTATCCTAGAACACAAAAATAAACATATAAACCTTCATTATACCATTAAAACTAAATACTCTTTGAATACTTAAACTAAATACTTAAACTTAAACTTAAACTTCTTATCTAAGATTTTCATTCAATCTCCATAATCTTCTCTCCTATCAAAAAAACCCCTTAAAAGACATATAAATCCTAAACAAATCTAGGTACATTTAATTAAACAAGTTATCTTCTCTTAAAAATAATAATAATAAAAAAACCCCAATCATTAAACACATTATAATATACTCTGAACATTTTCATATCATACTTATATTATTATCCATCATTCTTTATAAACTCCTTCCAAAACACAAATTTGAACATTACTTAAAACATTAGAATTCCCTTATACACATTTAAATCTTTACCAATAACAAATTCCATCCACAATAAACACATTCCTTATCAGTCTCTCTTGTCCATAAACCATTAAAATTCCCTTATACACATTTAAATCTTTACCAATAACAAATTCCATCCATAATAAACACATTCCTTATCAGTCTCTCTTGTCCATAAACCTCAAAAGAAGTGCTTTGAAAACTGCCCTTAAAGCTAACTCCAAAAAGTTTGTAAATCTTGCTTCTCCCACAGACTCAGTACTCTTTTGAATACTTAAACTAAGTACTTAAACTTAAACTTCTTATCTAGAATTTTCATTCGATCTCCATCCTTGTCAGTCTCTCTTATCCATAAATCTCAAAAGAAGTGCTTTGAAATCTGCCCTTAAAGGTAGCTCCAAAAAGTTTATAAATCCTGCTTCTCCCGCAGACTCAGGAGCCAATACTTGTGAGGCTTCCTTAAACTCCTTCTTCTGTTGCTCTTTTTCTTTACGATTATATGTTGCACGAGTTGTCCTCTGCTCCTTCATCTCGACTTGTTGAGGCCCCTCAAACTGAGATTTCCCATTTTTTCATTAATATAGGCTCTTCAGACTGCAATTCTACCCTTAAAGGTTGCTCCAAAAAATTTATAAATCCTACTTCTCCCACAGATTCAGAAACCAATAGTTGTGAGGCTTCCTTAACCTTCTTCTGTTGCTCCTTTTCTTTACAGTGATATGTTGCACAGGTTATCCTCTGCTCCTCCATCTCAACTTGTTGAGGCCCCTCAAACTGAGGTTTCCCAATTTTCATAAGTATAGGCTCTTCAGACTGCAATTCTACCTTCTTTTCTTCCAAAACTTTAAACTTAATAGAGGTGATGAACATACCCCCAGGACCGAAGTATAAAAGTCTTTTGCTTGAGAAACAGTATTAAGTCTATAACATATCCCCAGGTAGTTCACCACCATTCCAATCGGAACATCCCATGTGAACAAGATTCGTCTCTTTTTAAGTTCATCTGCTAAAAAAGCAAACTCCTTTCTTCTTCTTAAAATTTTAGGTGGGATCTCCTTTAGAATTATAACATCTTGTGAAGCAATTTGAAATCTCTTCTTATAAAAAGCTTGTATAATTTTGTTGCGCAGGGATCTTTTCCCAAAGTAAATTACCACATCTCTTGGCAAATTCTTTTGCACTGCCACCACAGAGTTAACTCTAAATAATTTTTCAATTTCACTAAGTATTTCCTCTTTTTCTTTATTCAAAATCACAGCAAAGTCCTTTGCAATCATCTCTCTCAGATCTCCTTGCACAGACTCTCCCAAACCTTTGATTCTTAAGTCATATTCCATTTGTCTATATTGAAGCATAAGAATCTCATTTTCCATTTCTTTTTCCATGCTTTCAAATTTTCCCTCCATCAATTCCACTTTTTCTGTTACCTCTTCTACACGAGAGTTCAGCTTTTCAAGAACAGAGGCAACTCCTTTTAGAGCCAAAACTATCTCTTGCCTCAAAATCTTATTATTTTCCTCTAAAATCTCTTTCATTTCTGCCCTAATTTGAGATATAACATTTCCCATCATATCTTGCAAATCCTTCACTATTATTGGCTGTACCAAGGAAGAGGGTGAAGCTATTGATTTAGGTTGTTGCACTGATGATAACACCGAAGAAGAAACCACCTTAGGAGCTGTAGGAATTACTGGATGCTTTGGAGCCATCTTAAAAAAAAATCTTTACTCCTTCTTAAAAATTACAAAAATTAAGCAAAAGAAAAAGAGAGATTAAGTCCAAAAAAATTCAAAAAATCCTTCAAAAGGAGATCATTATAACAAAAAGATACTGAACGCTTTGGAGCCATCTTAGAAAAATCTTTACTCCTTCTTAAAAGTTAAAAAAATTAAACAAAAGAAAAAGAGAGATTAACTCCAAAAAATCAAAAAATCCTTCAAAAGGAGATCATTATAATAAAAAGAAAGGAGTTAAAAAAAGAAAAGGGAAGAAGAAAAAAAAAATTAAATAGAAAAAATCCATTCCATTTTTTTAAAAGTACAAAAAGCAAAACAAAGAAGTTAAACAAAAATAATAATGCTTCTAAAATCCAAACCCAACATCAAAATCAAATCCACATTCCGTTCCAATCATTAAAAAAAAAGGAAAAGGATTAAAAAAAACACCAAAAAGCCTGCCGATCGCCATTCTACCTTCCCAAAAAAAAAAAAAAACGAAAGGCTTGCCGATCGCCATTTTACTTTCCCTTTCAACAAAAGAAAAAAAATAAAAAGAGGGAATATAAAAGTAAAAGTAAATCTTTAAACTTAAAATCCAAATAAAATCAAAGAAAGCTAAAGCTAAATCCTCTACTCAGCTCTGTCCGCCTCTAAAAAAAAACTCACCAGATCACTTTAATCGCGGAAGTGGTTGCAGCAGCTTGTTTTTTCCCTAGGGACAAAAGCAGCTGGGAAGCGGAGACAGTCTGAACTCCGTGGGAGCACTCCTCTCACCCCCCCAAAAAAAGCCTTGGGGGTGCATGAGAGTGGCTCTACCACTATTCAGACAACCCTCTTCCCCCCCATTTGCCCAGGAGGGGGATTTTGAACCGCTGAACAGCTGATGGCCGCTGTTCCTAGCGATTCAAACACTTACCCAGGAGGACGGCTAGAAAGTAGCCCCCATCGCGCGCGCAGATCCACCGGAAGCCTAAAAGAGCTGATTTTAACAAACTCAGAGAGAACCTAGGATTCCATGGATGAAAATCCTAAAGGGGAAAACAACTCAAGAAGCATGGGAAACTCTGAAAAATGCTATCATAAAAAAAAAACAATACCACTGAAAAAGGAAAACAAGAAAATTAAGAAGAAACCAGCATGGCTGCGCAAAGATCTCTCAGACAAACTGAAAGACAAAAATGACAAGTACAAAAAATGGAAAGAGGGGCACATAACTAAGTCTGATTATCAGCAGACAGCCAGAATATGCAAACATGCAAAGACAAAGTCAGGAAAGCAAAGGCTCAGAATGAACAAAGACTTGCAACAGAAATCAAGTATAATTAAAAAAATGTTTTTTCAACATATTAATAACAAGAAAAAAGTCAAGGAAACTGTAGGTCCACTAAAGAGAGAAGATGGCAAGGAAGTAACAAATTTATATACTTCAGTTATCATCTTTACTTTCGCTGTGTTGCTTTGCCATAAGAATATTGATTTAATCATTTCTATCTTAGCTTTTTGGACCCTGCTGCACAAATATTCTGGGAGAAATCAGCCAACAGTTTACTCTTTTTAAGCCTTTCTTCCCTGAGATTTGGAAACTACACTGCAGAAGAATAGCAACCCCATTGAAAATAGTCATAAAATTATTAGATTATCTCCAAAGAGGAGTTATGTTTTTAATGCATATTTAAGCAGCACGGAGGAAGTGAACCATGGCTTCTATGCAGAACACCATAAGAGGTCAAAGTAAAAATTGTCTATCAAATAGCTCTGATGGACTGTTTTGGCTGATATATGTTTATCATCTCTATCAGCAGGAGACCATTTCAATAATTATTGCTACATCTTTGGACTAAACGGCACAATGAAATTTCAGTTTAGTGTAGAGATGTCTTGTTTCCTGCCTTGCAAGTGCAATTTAAATTTATAATAGAGATGAATGTGAATTATACTTTTGATCCAGTAATATTCATAGCAGAAATTGAATAATCTCAGCCATTTTATAAAACTACTGCTACTATTATTGCTACTATTAGTGTTTAATGCCCACATTGTGCAGTAGTAGTAACGTCATTTCATTAACATTACAAATGAAAGCTTTATACTGTAAAGCAGAGGTCCCAAAACTTTGGGGCACCAGGGACCAGTTCCATGGAGAAAGGTTTTTCCACAGACCAGAAAGGACATGGTTTTGTGTGCTGCCTGCATCCCACAGATGGGGCTTTGCTTGTTTGTGTGGACTGGTTGTTGGCATGTCATGGCCCGGTGCCCATCCACGGACTGGGGATTGGGGACCCCTGCTATAAAGATAATCCAGTGAGCCTTATGATATTTTCATCAGAAAAAAATAATAAATTCAAATATTCCTTAAATGTCCACGGACCGGGGATTGGGGACCCCTGCTATAAAGATAATTCAGTGAACCTTATGATGTTTTCATCAGAAAAAAATAATAAATTCAAATATTCCTTAAATGTACCTTCCTTTTCTATTAATTATAATAGTCCTAATATATGCCTCATGATTATAATTATGAAGAGCATATTTTCTTTTTTTTAGGCTCACCTAGACTAAAAGAAAACAAAACACTTCCTTGATTCTGTAAAAATGATAAACCTTTCATCCTAAGGCCATATATGAGTTTAATTTAATACACCTCTTAGCCTGTTTATCTGTCTGTCTGTCTGTCTGTCTGTCTGTTTGTCTATCTATCTATCTATCTATCTATCTATCTATCTATCTATCTATCCTTATTGCAAGAAAATCTGCTGGAGAGAATAATCTGCCTTTTACTCAGCAACCTGTGGTATGAGGAGGAATAGAGGAAAGGAAGCAAATGTATGTCTATAGTCACTTTGCCACAAGGTTTAGTCATCACATCATTCAGCGTTGTCTACCAAATGCTTGCACATAATTAACCTTTGATGACAGCTTGCCTGAACCTACTTTAAAAGATTTTCAAGGTCATCCCTGATATCCATAAAGCATGGCAAGCAGCAGAGAATAACCATTTCAGAAGCAGTAGAATGCAACTTCCGAGATCTACAAGTGGGCATTGCCCACTGCCCAGAGGCCACCATACAAGGACAAATCATGCATTACAAAGATTGTTTGGAGGTTGGAGAAACATCAAATGTAATTTACTGGACTCTCTGCAAGGATTACCCACATGACTAAGTGGGACAGATGGGGAGGAAGTTAATTACCAGATTGTGAGAACACAAGCATGTGATTAGAGAATGACACCTGAATTCATTGGTAGTTTCACAAGGCAGTGAACAAGGATATGTATTCAATTTTGCAGCTATTATGATTGTTGGCAAAGCAGGGACAAAAATAACCTGAAAAATGATTGAAACCTGGGCCCCTTGTTAGTCTACAAGAGTACTGATTTACCACCAACCTATGAGGAACTTAGTAAGTAACAGTGATGGCACAAGGGAACAACAATTAATAACTTAATGGCCAACCATCAAACCTTAATTAACAACTAAAAGCTACACACAACCAGGAACCATATAATACAACACATATAATAACTCAATGCCCACATGCTGGGAGAGACAAGTTCTCTGATGATGGGCTCCAGCACAAATCTGAAAGCTTGGAGGAATAAATCTTTTATCCCAGTGACCAACTTAGATTGTATTCTGTAACATTATCTTGTGACATATATATTTACCTTGTTTTGCAACAATTAATGTATGTCAGAATCCTCTGGTTATGTCTAACAGCTCCCAGATTTGAGTAGTGTCATCTTAGGCAAGGTGGCTGATTCAAGATGGTGCTTTCAAATTTCCCATAACATTCCAGAGCTTGTTTTAATTTCCCACAATGTGCCAGAGCAATGAGAGCTAAATGAACCAATTATGCAAGACAACATGAAATGCTAAATCAGAAAAGAAGCTGACATAAACCCTTGGTTTCATCTCAGGAAGATTATCATCAGGCAATTAAATTATCCTTCATAATATCTAGGAGTTTCAAATGATAACACTTTTTGATAGGTAAGCAGACACCCTGTATATATGATATCAGGCTCACAATTTTGCTGATTTTAAATCAGGAGTCTCCAAACTTGGCAATTTTAAGACTTGTAGACTTCAACTTTCAGAATTCAAGATCACGTGAAGTATTAAAACCACTTTACAATGCCTTGGTAAGGCCACACTTGGTATACTGCATCCAGTTTTGGTCACCACAATGTAAAAAAGATGTTGAGACTCTAGAAAGAGTACAGAGAAGAGCAACAAAGATGATTAGGGGAGTGGAGGCTAAAACATATAAGGAACGGTTGATGGAATTAGGTATGTCTAGTTTAATGAAGAGAAGGACGGGAGGGGACATGATAGCAGTATTCCAATATCTCAGGGGCTGCCACAAAGAAGAGGGATCAAGCTATTTTCCAAGGCACCTGAAGGCAGGACAAGAAGCAACGGATGGAAACTAATCAAGGAGAGAAGCAACCTAGAACTAAGGAGAAACTTCCTGACAGTTAGAACAATTAACCAGTGGAACAACCTGCCTCCAGAAGCGGTGAATGCTCCAACACTGGAAGTTTTTAAGAAGAGACTGAACAGCCATTTGTCTGAAATGGTATAGGGTTTCCTGCCTGAGCAGGGGGTTGGACTGGATGACCTCCAAGGTCCCTTCCAACTTTATTATTATTATTATTATTATTATTATTATTATTATTATTATTATTATTATTCCCCTTTATGGATTACTGCCTTGTCGTGGCGAAGGGGCTTGCGTAACTCAATGAAGCTATAAGCTATGCCGTGCAGGGCCACCCAAGACGGACAGGTTATAGCAGAGAGTTCTGACAAAATGTGATCCACTGGAGAAGGAAATGGCAAACCACTCCAGTATCTTTGCCATGAAAACCCCATGGACAGTACTAAAAGGAAAAAAGATATGACGCTGGAAGATGAGCCCCTCAGGTCGGAAGGTGTCCAATATGCTACTGGGGAAGAGCAGAGGGCTAGTACTAGTAGCGCCAGAAAGAATGAAGCGACTGGGCCAAAGCCGAAAGGACGCTCAGCTGTGGATATATCTGGTGGTGAAAGGAAAGTCCGATGCTGTAAAGATTTTTTCTCCATAGGAACCTGGAATGTAAGATCCATGAATCAAGGCAAGCTAGACGTAGTCAAAAAAGAGATGACAAGACTGAACATTGACATCTTAGGAATCAGCGAACTAAAATGGATAGGAATGGGTGAATTTAACTCAGATGACCATCAGGTATACTACTGTGGGCAAGAATCCCTCAGAAGAAATGGAGTAGCCTTCATAGTCAATAAAAGAATAGGAAAAGCAATACTGGGATACAATCCCCAAAATGACAGAATGATCTCAATTCGAATCCAAGGCAAACCATTCAATATCACAATAGTCCAAATCTATGCCCCAACCACTGGTGCTGAAGAGGATGAAATTGACCGGTTCTATGAAGCCCTACAGCACCTTATAGAATTAACACCAAAAAATGATGTCCTTATCATCATGGGGGATTGGAATGCTAAGGTAGGAAGCCAAAAGATAACCGGAATAACAGGCAAGTTTGGCCTTGGAGTACAAAATGAAGCAGGGCACAGGCTAATAGAATTTTGTCAAGAGAATACGATGGTCATAACAAACACTCTTTTCCAACAACCCAAGAGACGGCTCTACACATGGACATCACCAGACGGTCAACATAGAAATCAGATTGACTATGTGCTCTGCAGCCAAAGATGGAGAAGCTCTATACAGTCAGTAAAAACAAGACCAGGAGCTGACTGTGGCTCAGATCATGAGCTTCTCGTTGCAAAATTTAGGCTTAAATTGAAAAAAGTAGGGAAAAGCACTAGGCCACTCAGGTATGAACTAAATCATATTCCTGATGAATATACAGTAGAGGTGACAAATAGATTTAAGGAATTAGATCTGATAGACAGAGTGCCTGAAGAACTATGGATGGAAGTTCGCAACATTGTACAAGAGGTAGCAACTAAAACCATCCCAAAGAAAAAGAAATGCAAGAAAGCAAAATGGCTGTCTGAGGAAGCTTTGCAAATAGCTGAGGAAAGAAGGGAAGGGAAAGGCAAAGGAGAAAGAGAAAGATACACCCAATTGAATACAGAATTCCAGAGAATAGCTAGAAGAGATAAGAATATCTTCTTAAATGAACAGTGCAAAGAAATAGAAGAAAACAACAGAATAGGGAGGACCAGAGATCTCTTCAAGAAAATTGGAGATATGAAGGGAATGTTTCATGCAAAGATGGGCATGATAAAGGACCAAAATGGCAGAGACCTAACAGAGGCAGAAGAGATTAAGAAGAGATGGCAAAACTACACAGAAGAACTATACAAGAATGAGCTTAACATCCCAGATAACCACAATGAGATGGTCACTGACCTCGAACCAGACATCCTAGAATGTGAAGTGAAATGGGCCTTAGAAAATCTGAGCAACAACAAAGCTAGTGGAGGTGACAGTATTCCAGCTGAGCTATTCAAAATCTTAAAAGACGATGCAGTAAAAGTGCTACACTCAATTTGCCAGCAAATTTGGAAAACTCAACAGTGGCCACAGGATTGGAAAAGGTCAGTTTACATTCCAATTCCAAAGAAAGACAATGCCAAAGAATGTTCAAACTATCGCACCATTGCACTCATTTCACATGCTAGTAAAGTTATGCTTAAAATCCTACAAGCTAGACTCCAGCAGTATGTGGATCGAGAACTACCAGAAGTACAGGCAGGATTTCAAAGAGGCAGAGGAACTAGAGATCAAATTGCCAACATACGCTGGATCATGGAGAAAGCTAGGGAGTTCCAGAAAAACATCTACTTCTGCTTCATTGACTATGCAAAAGCCTTTGATTGTGTGGATCACAACAAATTGTGGCAAGTTCTTAAAGAGATGGGAGTACCAGACCATCTCATTTGTCTCTTGAGAAATCTATATGCGGGTCAAGAAGCAACAGTGAGAACTGAACACGGAACCACTGATTGGTTCAAAATTGGAAAAGGAGTCCGGCAAGGCTGTATACTGTCGCCCTGCCTATTTAACTTATATGCAGAGCACATCATGAGAAAGGCAGGGCTAGATGAAAACCAAAGAAAACCAAAATCATGGCATCCGGCCCTGTCAATTCCTGGCAAATAGATGGGGAAGAAATGGAGGTAGTGACAGATTTTATTTTTCTGGGCTCAAAGATCACCTCAGATGGGGACTGCAGCCAAGAAATTAAAAGACGCTTGCTCCTGGGGAGGAAAGCTATGGCAAATCTAGACAGCATACTAAAAAGCAGAGACATCACCCTGCCAACAAAAGTGCGTATAGTCCAGGCCATGATTTTCCCAGTTGCAATGTATGGCTGTGAAAGTTGGACCATAAGAAAGGCTGAGCGCAAAAGAATTGAGGCCTTTGAATTATGATGCTGGAGAAGACTCCTGCGAGTCCCTTGGACTGCAAGGCGTTCAAACCGGTTAGTCCTAGAAGAGATCAACCCCGACTGCTCTTTAGAAGGCCAGAAACTCAAGTACTTTGGCCACCTAATGAGAAGGAAGGATTCACTGGAGAATAGCCTAATGTTGGGAAAGATTGAGGGCAATAGAAGAACGGGACGACAGAGAATGAGATTGCTGGATGGAGTCACTGAAGCAGTAGGTGTGAATTTAAATGGACTCCAGAAGATGGTAGAGGACAGGAAGACCTGGAGGAACATTGTCCATGGGGTCGCGATGGGTCGGACACGACTTCGCAATTAACAACAACAATTATTATTATTATTATTATTATTATTATTATTATTATTATTATTATTATTTCTTCAGACAGTCCAAAATCAAAAATGGTAATGTTTCTAATCTTTCAAGCACTTAGTTACTTTCATATCTCTCTCTGTGTGTCTCTCTGTCTCTCTCTTTCTCTCTCCCTGTCTATGCTACAAGATCTACAGAGAGAAGTCTTTCTAAAGTTGCCTTCCCTTTCAGAGAATCTCTGGCACTGGAGAAATGACTTTTTGCCTTGTTTCCAAACAGAGGGATACTTTCTTTTGAGAACTATATTTGATTCTTATTTTCTCCATTCTTAGAAAAGATTAACATTGATTTTTGTCCTACTGAACTGGGTTTCTAGAATTTCATCATATTTTAACTAGTTTTTCTATGATTAATAGGATATTAACAATAAGAACAACAATAACAATTGGTCAGTTCTTAGGTTTTTGAATAAAACTTGGATTGACCTTAAACTGTCAGCCTCTGATATGTATTCTGCAGAAGAGAGCACCTCATAATAATATGCTGAAGATAGAAACATAAGGTTGATAGAAAGATCAAGCAAGATCTTCACGAGGACTGCAAGTTGTAAAGGAAAACAATTAAGACCTATCTTTGCTTGTCACCCCTGTGAATAATGGTTCTTTTCTTGCACATATTTTTTAACCACTGGATGATTAGTAGTTCAATTTAGTATTGCTGATTCAGTTGACCCTGCCAGAGTTATTGTTGCAATCCCTTTAGTTTTGATTTGCTTGTTTTAATTGTTTAATATTTAAGCTAAGCTGAGATGGTAATTACACTTTTTATTTAGTCAATGTCTTTTATATTTTAATAAATCACTCTCACTATATGTTTCCTATAAAACCATGGCAGATCAATTTTTGACATGAGCAGTCAAAGCTTCTGCATTCTTAAAATGTTCCATTGATCTCGGTATGAGAGATTTAATTGTATAATTCCTGTAGAAATCAATAGGACTTAACTTTGGCTGGATGCCCCCCTTAATTATAATCACAATTCAATGTCTTTCCATATTTGTATTTTAATGTTAATGTTAATATAGAACCAGCCTCAAATTTGAGACATGTTGCAATCTTCAAAGAAAGTAGCACATATCTGATCATGTTTGCAGAATACATTATTGCTTGAAACGATACAGTGGATGGAATGCATTGTCATTGCTTTATGGGAGTGCTTGGGAAGAAACAAACTCCCCATAGTACAAGTCTCTTGGCTTACCTTGTGCTAAAATACTGTAGGCAGGTTGTATCTAAAATGATATAAAATGTGATGACATCTAAAATGACAAAAATATGATGGTATCCAAATTTTACACAAAGTGTTATAGTATGAAAAATTTCAAAACATGATAAAATCATAAAATCACAATTATGTAAAGCAGGTCTCTGTAGTAGGAACTTGGCCCATCAAGTTCCATCAGATCTTACTACCACTTGGGTATGAGCCAGCAGTGTGCTGCAGCTGCCAAAAGAGCCAATGCAGTTCTGGGCTGCATCAACAGAGAGTAGCATCAAGATCATGAGAAGTGATAATACCACATTATACTGCAATAGAGTGGACACACTTGGAATACTGCATCCAATTCTGGGTACCACAATACATAAATAAATAAATAAATAAATGAACAAAAACTGAGACTACAGAAAGTGTACAAAGAAGAGCAACAAAAATGATAAAGGGTCTAGAGAGTAAACTGTATGATTAATAATTAAGGGAGGGAGGTATGTCTAGTCTATCAAAGAAAAGGATTTATGGGGACATGATAACTGTTTTCCAATACTTGAGAGGTTATCTCAGAGAGGAGGGGATTAACTTATTCTCCAAAGCATCAGAGGGCAGGTTTGCTGCTTCACTCACTCTCCAGTGCATGTTAACTGTTTATTAATATTCCCCAGCAATTCTCTTCACCAAAACTCAGAACTGTCCTAATTAAGTCCAGCCATGAGCCGGCCAAGAATAGTCCACAGAGCAATGGCCTAATAGTCCACAAAGCAATTGGAAATTGCTCAAACAAAATAACTCCACCAGGCAAAACTTAAATCCACACACAAGAGAGCTCATGTGGCAAGAAAAGTTCAGAGTCTCCAAGGCACAATTCCAAACATAGTATCAATCCAAAGTGAAGCAGGAATCATGACGATCAAACAAACAGCTAGAAAACCAACCCCATTGCAACACCTCCATCTGCTGTGATAAATACCCAGTTTTCCAGTACAGACCATCAAGAGGGGTGGGGCTTTCTCCTCTCAATTAGTCTGGCTGATCTCTGCAGCTCCTGCCTTTTCTTTCCCCTGCATGTTCTTGGATCAGGTGCAGAAGGCAGTTCCTCCTCTTCTTTGGCTGTCTGCTACTGCAAACTTTCCACAGCTGAAGCCTCCTCTAAATCTCTTTCTGACTGCCTTTAGAGCCATCAATTAATCCAGTTCCTGACATGCCAGGAATGAGCTCAACCTCCCCCGAATTGACATCTGAGGAGGAATCTGGGGAGTTGCCCAAGGGAGACATCACAGCAGGACAACAAGCAAAGAGTTAAAGAGAGATCCAACTTAGAAATAAGGAGAAATTTTCTGACAGTGAAAATAATTAATGAAACAGCTTGCCTCCCAGACTTGTGAGTACCCCATTACTGGAAGTTTTCAAAAATAGACTGGACAATTTTTTGATTGGGATGGTATAAGATCTCCTATCTTGAGCAGGGGGTTGGATTAGAAAACCTCCAAGATCCCTTCAAGTTCTATGATTCTATGTCTCCTGAAAGGTTTTATATGGTAATAAAGAGTATTTTTTTTTTATTTCTCCACTTGTTGAGCCAGATTCTGAACAGTGACAGATGGAGAAACTTCGTCTCAAGTGTCAATGGCCTTATAAGTTTTTGTAATTCAAGTTTCTTCAATTTTGTTGCTAAGTAACAGTAAGAAGCCACAGTTACAGCTTTAAGTCTGCTTGAATTGCAGTATCTTTAAAATGATTTTTTAAAAAATGCTCCAAAGTTCAGAATAAAAATGTCAATGGTTCTAGTAGTCGATGGATTAAAGTACATTTATACATATTATATAGATTAAACACTTCTCCTAAAGCTGTATGGCTTCTGATTTGTTAAACAAGGAGGTATAAAGCAGCATAATCAAAGAGTGAAGATTTTAGACTACTCAACCCAATGAAATATTGGCTGTGTTCTTAGAACACATACAATGTCTTTCACTAATGCACAGATAATTTTCAAGATAATCATCAAACTTACATTTATTTATGGATGGATCACTGCACTATGAAATAAAAATTCAAGTATATCACGTAGTAAAGATTGTAATCCACTGCTATTATCTCAACTTTACCAGTATGAGCACAACATCTAAATTGCCTAATAGAATTTATATATAGAAAAGCCCAGACCAAATTAAACATATACATACATTTCTCTACTACTTAGGAATTTGGAATGGGGATTCTAATGATAGAACAAGAAGAAACGAAAGAAATTGTCACATGATTATCACATGATACCTCCATGTCTTAGACAGTCTTCCATCTACTGTTCCAGTAAGGCATAATTTTTTTTTTTTTTTTTTAAATAAAGCTATATTTTCCCCATAATGTTTTGAATATTTTCTTTAAAACCTTTCATAGTTATTTCAAAGTTTACTGATTTTGATTTATTAATGTATTTATATGTAATTGTTAGGCCAGATTTAAAGGATAAGATAAACATTTATATAAGACAAAGAAATTGAAAAAGGACATAGTGGATAAAAAATAATGTCAGTAAATAAACAGAATTTACAATGGTCATGTAATTTAAAATTCATTATTTTATAATTAATTGGATAAAACTAGGTTCATTACAAAATATTTTAAAAAGGTAAATCACTATGAAACTCAAACAGTAATATCTATATTTAACATTAATATATATTCAATATATTACCTAAATATATATTTATCTAAAATAATATATTACATGCACATGATCATGTAAAAAGGAAAAGAAAAATACTTGCTAAAAAAGTAAAATAAAGTAAGTTCTATATTCATTCCCATTGGACTTGACTGGTGATTACATCTAATTATTTATAGATATTAAGATTGCTTCTGTCTACTATCTTTACATCCAATATTTCTCCTTTTAAAAGTATACTCTGAGTTCTCCTTTTTGTGTGAAATATGATATGCCTTTGTTCTAAATGTATAATATTAATTTTGCCATTATTGCATATTACCAAGTTGCTTTTCAAGTCTGATAGCTATTTATTGACCATTTATAATGCATTGTTTATTTTTTATTTCCTATATAATACTGACTACATCTATAAGCACATTAAAAAGGGAAGCCATTTTCAAACATTATATTGCATCCACACACAAAATAAAAGTTACAAGACATATTGATTGATTTCAATTAAAATTCAATGTTAATGTTCTTTGATAAAAAAAAAAAAACATGTTTACCCATAGTCTGTAGAGTCACTGGTTTGCAAAACAGAGGTGACCTTTTATCATTGGTGTGACATACATCATAATGTTGTCACAGAAATGAATAAATTATGTTATTTGCAACACTCTTGTAATGATTTCTTGTTGTGGATAACGCACAGGATAAAGCTTATCTCATTTGTCCAATAAATGTTCCTATGTGTACAGTATTATTTGTCCCTTTTCTTCCCATGTGGATAGAAAAATATGCAAAAGTAAAATATGACCACAGATTTGACCACCAAAATAAAACACTGTACATACAATATACATATAGTACACACATATACCGGTGCATATGCATATACATGTACATATACATGATATTTTAGTGTATGTATGTAGTGTATGTGTTATGCATTTTTATGCTTTCTAATTTTGTATAGCTTATGTTTTATACTTTTAGCCTTTTTAAAAATTATTAATTGCTTTTCATCCCATTCTTCTTATGTTAATCCATGACCGTAATAAAGGTTTGGTTGATAAGTGGCATAATTTTCTGCAATTCTTTAATTTGTTGACAAAAATATTTCATTTATGCTGATGATGCATTGTGATGTGCTACATTCTAGGATGAAATAAAAATACATTGAATTGGATATGTGTTTTATGTATACTAACACTGTGATCATATGTTATCGAAACATTTTTAGTCAATATAATGCTAATTAAAATCAAAACACAGAGATGTAGGAAAGGAAAGGTAAGGTAAGGAAAGGAAAGGAAAGGAAAGGAAAGGAAAGGAAAGGAAAGGAAAGGAAAGGAAAAATATTCACAGCTGCTGTTCATGGAGGTGGAACAAGCACTAGAATCCACCTGTGGGGTCTGTCATCTGCTTTTTGTCAATTGCATTTCTCAAGAGCTCTTCTGAGCCATCTTATCATTTTCCCTACTGTTAAAACGACAGCATCATGATGAGTGGATTCCATCTGTCCAGTTTTGTTACCAAAACTATGATTTATTATTAAATGTTCTATGATAATAAGCCAAAATCTTTTCTCGCTCCAAGTTCTTTGTAAATACAGCTCATAGCCCAAGTGCTAGGGTAATGAACATCATGTATCGTTGATCACGCAAGGTCCCCGTCTGTTTATAGCAGGCACAGCTGATATTTTAAGATGAGCTCTTCTTAATGATTTGCTTGGGGCAATAGAACAATACTACAAAGTGAACAGAACCAGGTATTCTAATTTTTAACTGATTTTTTTTTCAAGCACTCGTTCGTTCTTAATTATCTTAAGGGTTTTGAATGATATTTAGGATTGCACCACTAGTTTTCATGTGTTTTACAGGAAATTTAAATGTGCACTTAGAGAAGATGTTGTGGGTATCTATAAAAAAAAAAAAAAGAGTTGTGAGTTAGTAGGTTGTCCATACCAGGTACATTACCAGGTTATAGATAAAAAAAGATAAAAAGAGTATATTTATTTAACCATGAGAGCTACACATTGAATATAAGCTTTCCCCCAGGCATCTTTCATTTTTTTTCTATTCTTTTTCCAGCCACATTTTAAAGATATTTTCCAAATTTTCCAGAAATATTTCTTTCAACACCCATTTTTCAGGTACAATTCTCCACTCAGTTTCTTCCTTAAAAACCCAACTGAATTAATTGGATGTAGTTCTATGTCTCAGACTGTTGTTCTTCATGCTTTAATTATTGTATCATTTAAAAACTGTGAGCAAATGTGTGAAATCTCTCCGGTTCATTTTTTCCCCCTTGGGGAAACAAATAGTAACAGTATTCTAATGGATCTACATTCATATTATACAGGAGTTTAAGCCTAAATGATAGCAATATTAAACGAAAGCTAACATCCTCCTCCACCTCCTGCTCCTCCTGCTCCTGCTCTTCCTCCCCCCCCCTCAGGAAACATTATCTGAATATGTGGAACTGGTGAATATGTTTCATAGCAGTTTAGAATGGGAAGAGATGGAAGAAGACTAACAAGCAATGGCATTCTTTAGATGCTTTTTATAAAACTGGAATATAAAAGGAAGCTTGATCATGCCTAGCTCACATCAAACTATTGGAAGAGACAATTTCACAATAGACGTCTAGTTGAACCAGACGTCTATGCTGTTTATAATAATAGAATGAAAGGACCATGTTATTATATCTAGATGCTTATTTTCAGCACTTAGGTTATTACAATGCTCCATTTTTTCTGGTGAATGATATAAGATCATCTTTATTGTCGCATTTCATTTCCACAAGCTGCAAGAATAATTATATAGGTTCCTATTAAAATTAATATAGAATAGAACAGAGCTGGAAGGGACCTTGAGGTCTTCTAGTCCAACCCCCTGCTCAAGCAGGAAAATCTATACCATCTAAGACAACTGACTGTCTAGTCTAGCGGTTCTCAACCTATGGGTCGCGACCCCATTTGGGGTCGATCGACCATTTTACGGGGGTCGCCAAACAATGCGATCTGCCATTCCCCCCCTCAGGGGGCGGCACTGCGCATGCGCGCCGCGCATGGGGGCGGCATCACGCATGCGCACTGCGCATGGGGGTGACGCCGTGCATGCGCCGGCACCACACATGCACGGCACGTTCGTGTGACGGGGGTCGCCGTCACACAAACATTGAGAAACGCTGGTCTAGTCTCTTTTTAAAAATCTCCAGTGATGGAGTGCTCACAATTTCTGGAGGCAAGCTGTTCCATTGGTTAATTGTTCTCATGTCAGGAGATTTCTCCTTAATTTCAGGTTGCTTCTCTCTTTGATCAGTTTTTAACCATAGTTTCTTCTCCTGCTTTTTGGTGCTTTGGTAAATAATGTGACCCCCTCTTTTTTGTGGCAGCCCCTCAAATACTGGAATTTTGCTATCATGTCTCCCCTATTTCTTCTTTTCTTTAGACTAGCCAAACCCAAGTCTTCTTTTCTTTAGACTAGCCAAACCCAAGTCTTCATTGGTTTTAGTCTCCAGGCCTTTGATCATCTTGGTTGCTCTTCTCTGATTTTTTTTCCAACTCTCAACATCTTTTTTTGTGATATGGTGACCAAACTTGGCTGCAGTATTTCAGGCGTGGTCTTACTAGGGTTTTATAAAGCGGTACTAATACCTCGTGTGATCTATCTATCTATCTATCTATCTATCTATCTATCTATCTATGTATCTTTCTATCTATCTATCTATCATCTATCTATCTTCCAAAATATTCAGGTGTTATAGCAGCACACACAACTAGCAAACAACAGACAAGGAAACAAATAATGGCAGGTCATGAAATATTGTATTTTTTTAAAAAAAAATACCTTCTGATTTCTAAAAACCAATCTATTGTTTTTTCCCCCTATATTGTATACCTTTCTATAAAACAAACAAACAATCAAAATATTGTGAACTCCTAGAGAATGACAAATTCATCTGCATTGCAATGTGCACTGCAGTTCTTTATTTTCAATTTAGATGCTCAGATCATTTTGGCCATAAATATCAAAAAGGCAAATTCAATTTGCTCAACACAGCACAGACAGAACAGGACAATTATTTTAATATAGGTAATTGGAACAATAAATCAATGAATTTGCATAACTGAACTCCATCCTCCTGAAGTGGAAAAAGTATATTACTTGTAAGTCTATATTTAACACAATAGTCAAGGACAACATTTTTTTAAAAAAATACATTGGGGGAAGTTTTTAAAGGGCATCTATTTCCATGAAGAACATAGAAAAGCTCAATATTGTCTTCTTCCCAAGAGCCATATGAACCTCTAACCCAGGGGTGGGGAACCTTGGCTCTTTTATGACTTGTGGACTTCAATTCCCAGAATTCTGGGAGTTGAAGTCCACAAGTCATAAAAGAGCCAAGGTTCCTCACCCCTGCTCTAACCTCTTCCCAACCTGGCCTTTCTTCCTCTTTATTCACCTTTAGTTGTGAACCACCAAGACTTTGGTTTTAAGATTAGGCACCCTTTTGGTTTCAAAATTTAAGCACATGAGGATGCCTGTTCCTTTCTTTTAATCAGTGATTCATATCAACCTTTTTGATATGGATCTGTCTGATCAGTAATAAAAAAGGTCACAGAATAAATATTGATGACAATAGAAGCATTATTTTTCCCAGTACCAAATATGCATTCCCATTTTCTGCATTTCAGTGACAGGCATGCAAATGTATCATTGACATAATATCCATCTATTAAGATCTAATTTTATAAGATTGCAGCAGGTGGCAGCATCTAACTGACCTTCTTGTTGGAAAGTGAAGAATGTTGGTTGAACCTGGTTAGCATTCTGCCAGGAATTCCATCTTCTCTCTCCCTCCCTCCCTCCTTCCCTCCCTCCCTCCCTCCCTTTCCTTCTTCTCTCTCTCCTATAGCTTTACCTCTATCATCTCTACCTCTGCCTCTATCTCTATCTGTACCTCTACCCATCTCTTGGAAGATGGCAATGTCAAAACTCTCCAAGCCATCAGAAGTTAAGCTTCTCCTGATGAAATTTTTATTATTACATCTCCTCCTCTCTTCCTAGTTCACATGCTTTCCAAAACTGTGATGCATCATGGGGTGGTATTGGGAGAAGTGCATGAAAATGTTAAATTAATCAGAATTGTATTGTATAAACAGGGGTATCTTCCTTCACATTAATCTCTTATAAATTATTCTGTGCACTTCCACAACTTGATCTTTTCCAGATGTTGTATGATTAACCCTTTCAGAATTTCCAACCAGTGTAGCTAGAAATTATGATGGTTACCAACTTTCAATATGTCGCAGCACAAGCTGATTGAGAATGAACTAATAATAAAAAAGTCAACCTGCAATGAAAAAAAATCACATAAAACAATAATTTACTGGTAAGCCTGAAGGTGTGCTCATTACTGGGGAAAAAACATTCTGCAGAATCTGCTAACAAAATAGTATTAACTTTATTATGTGTTAAGATCATAATAAGTTGTTTGATTTCACAAAGCTGTAATAAATTATCTATGTATTTAGTTGGACTAATTAAAAGAAAACCTATAAATAGTTCATCGAATGATTCATTTTAAAATAAGGGAGAAAATGCATAATTCTTTAAATATTTAGACCCACATGTTTTCATAAAATATAAACCCACCTGAAGAACTTGATGAGATGTTTTAACAAAATATATCACTTCACTTTTTGATTCAAACAAAAGAACCCCAGAATTATCAATTTTAGTATTTCAAATATGTCATTTTTTTTCAAAGCATAAAAATAAAAGACAATAGCAAGTTGCTCAGGTTGATTTTAGTTGCTGGTTCTGTCACAACTGAGCAACAGTATTTGACATCTTACAAGGATTATACCGGCAATATTTTCTGTATGCAAAAGTGTTTCATCATTGTATCGCATTTCTTCAAAAGAAAATAAACAGGATTAAATTCATTTACAATGTATCACCTGTCTGTTTTTTACATATCCTGCCATTTTTTTTCTAATACCTTTTACAATACGATGTCTATTGCATTATAATTAAGTATGAGCCGTGGGCAAAGTCAATGTAATAGCACCATTTCTGAGTAGAGGTAAGGAGGGACAAACCTTTCTAACTATGAACACCACATTTCCTTTATTTAAGACAGTGATAACCCTTCTTTAATCATTATGTATGTTTCACTTTATAAAGGTGGAACATATAAAGACGGGGAAATATTGTAGAGAAATATTTTACCAATGGAGAAATATTTTATGAATTTGGAGAAGTTATTCACTAGAAAAGAAAGAAAGAAAGAAAGAAAGAAAGAAAGGAAAGAAAGAAAAGAAGAAGAAGAAGAAGAAGAAGAAGAAGAAGAGGAGGAGGAGGAGGAGGAGGAGGAGGAGGAGGAGGAGGAGGAGGAGGAGGAGGAGGAGGAGGGATGGAAGGAAGGAAGGCGGGAAGGAAGGAAAGAAAGAAGGAAGGAGGGAGGGAGGGAGGAAGACTTTCCATATCCTCTCTAGTTCCTCCTTCAGTCCCTGATACCTCTCCATATTTCTTTGTCCTGTTGTTGCTGTCAATTGACACTTCTCATCTGTCACCTGGCTCTCTTCTGGTCCTTGTCTACTACCACAATACCTGGTTGCTTGACTAGCCTGTCTGTCTGTATCAGGAAATCCCACAAGGCCTTCACTTTCATATTCTCCATGACTTTCAGTGGGATCTCCCATCTGGAATTGGAAGTCTATCCCATATACTATACAGATATTCTTGTACATAATAAAAGCTACTTGCTCATGTTCTATGAATCTTTCCTTTTAAATAGTGTTGCTAAACAGGTTCAGACAAATATACTTTGAATACTTCATGTTAACTGGGAGATCATAGTTATTTCAAGAAACAATCTCCATCTCCTGCAGTAGATGATACTTTTATCTGCTACCAAACAAAAAATGATTCTTTGCTTAATATGACACAAATAATTCATTTCATTTGGCATATGATGCTTCTGCTCAAATAGCCATATGTCTGTAATTTTTTCATACACTTTTTTTTACAAAAGTCAGCATAAAGAAAGAGGAGTATATATATATATGCAAATGAATAATTCATTTGAGTGCTTCACAAATAATATGCAATCATTTTCTCCTTGGAAAATGCAGAATTTACTTTATTTCTTTATTCATGCATGTATAATGTTCTTATTTATTGGTTAGAAAATGATATATAAAAAGCTGCCATAAGGAATACCAACAAGAATATCAATTTACTGTGAATCCAGGGGTATTTATAAACAAACAAACCAGAATCAAAATCAGAATAGTTTTACTGAACCATCTGGAAAGTGCAGTCCAAAACCACATTCCTTGTTATTATATTTTATTTTCCTCCCTCCTTATTTATTTGCAGGTTGACAATAGACTTCCATAATGGTCATGGAATCTGTCATAATTACAGTATTGGATTTATAACTAATGATACCAAAGAAGACTGTACCAAAGTGGTGCTTTCAGTGAACCAGTTTTATGAAATGATGCCTCTTCCTTCTAAATTGTGTAACAGGTGCATTACTGTACTTTGCCAAAATAAGTAAATAAATAAATCTTGAACTGTAAGAAACTGGTGAAAAGCATTTACAGATAGTCCTTGTCTTATGACCATAATTGAGCCCAAACTTTCCATTGCTAAGTGAGACATTTTTAAAGTGAGTTTTGCCCCATTTTACAACTTTTCTTGCCACAGTTGTTAAGTGAACCCACTGCAGCTATTAAGTGAATCTGGCTTCCCCATTGACTTTGCTTGTCAGAAAAGATTATCAGGGACAATGCAACTGTCATAGGTTTGAGCCAGTTTCCAAACATCTGAATTTCGATCATGTGACCATTGGAATGCTGCAATGGTCATTAGTGTGAAAAACGGTCATAAATCACTTTTATGGTTCACTCCAAATATATATTTAGTCTTACTATTGGGCAAAAGTAGTAAACAACAATATAGAAAATCATCCTAATAAAACACACCTACTTCTTCTTTGTTTTCCAAAATGTCCATTTTGAATTGAAACTTAGCAAAAGTGTTGAAGTCTTCTACCCAAGTAGCTGTTGTTTGTGAATATGAAAACTCCAGGATTCCCATCTCCCTTTCCTGCACCCCACTTGCCCAGATGTTCAAAATATACCTAGAATTAAATTTTCCTGTCTCTACACATGAAAATAAATAAATTTGGTTAAAGTATGTGTAATGCCTACTTTTGTAAGAGAGAGAGAGAGATTTATTATTTCTAAAGGTAACCTATGAAATGTGGGGATGAAAATTCATACATATTTTATATGTACTTTTGCCTAACATATAATTTGTCCCTAGCAATTTTCCATAATGTTTTGAATTTTTTGTATGTATTTTGCCCCTTTACTAGTATAACCTATGTTGGACAGTTCCTTCCTTTCTTCCTCCGTCCCTTCACCTTCCCAACCTCCCTCCTTTCTCCCCCTCTTTTCCATCTGAAGAACTGCATCACCAAATTATGAGCAGTGCAAATTTAAGGGATAGTAACATACTGTATTAATTTGTGCATACTGGAAAAGTATAAAAATAATAGGGTTTCATATTAGAATATGGTCTGGCTTATTTTCTTCCCCATAACTTATATAATGCTACTCTCTCGACTGTCTCCTTTTTTTTTTCTATCAGTTGCTCATGAAGGTTAACATTTATCTATAGATCACCAATTCAAAAAATTAAGATTGCTAAACAGATGGAATCCCATAATCTAAGCCTTAAATGTATTACAGTCTCAGTGAGATTTTAACCTGGCTTTGAATTTGTTTATGTGTTTTCTGTCTTTATATAAACAGACTTATTTTACAAAATAAACACACTTGTTTTACTTATTTCTCCAGTAGTTCCATGGAGAATTAAGGAAGTGACCAGAGAGGCAATTATAAAACATGTTTTTTCTTTCTTTCTTTCTTTCTTTCTTTCTTTCTTTCTTTCTTTCTTTCTTTCTTTCTTTCTTTCTTATTGTTTGGTAATTCATAAATAAAGGTGAAACATAACATCAACAAACTATAGCATCTTATGAGAGAGACTGTTTATTAAAAGTAATATCAGCTTTGTAAATTCCCAGCATCAGCTACTGCTTCTGTTCTGTCTTGCCTGCTCACTCCCTTGTACAATTATATGCTTTATAACAATTTTAAATATTGTGTATTTTACTTAATTCAGTATGGGACAACAACATATATATACCTTGACAATCTGTGCAGACTTGATAATATCCCAGTAAAGGCATTAAAAAGAAGAATATTATTATTATTGTTTGTCACACAGTTAGCTAGCTGTTCACACTGGATTTTGCATTTTTGTCCATATATTGAGTCCCTTCCCAAGAACTTAGGATAGGCATATGTGGATGTTTTTGCTGTTATGGATATCATCACAGGATGTAAGCTGTTCCAAGTAAAGCTGCCTTTTGCAATTGACTGATGGTGAATTTGTCAATGCCAATTGTGTTTAAGTCATGCTCCATTTATTTTGGGATTGTATGCAAAGCACCTATTACTAATGGTGCTATCTTTCCTTTTTTGCCACAGTCATTCCATTGCAGGTTTTTATATTTTGTTACCTTCTCCAGTTCTTCCTCTTCTATTCTGCTGTCTCCATGTATTGCCACATCCACTATCCAGACTTTTTTTTTTTTTTTTTGTCTTTCTTATTGACATTTGTTAAGTCTGGGATGTTTGTCTGTTCCTTTTCCTGTTTGTCTGAATTCTAATGTCCCAGAGCATTTTAGTTTCTTCATTTTCTATTACTTTCTCTATTTTATGGTCCCACAAGTTAGTTCTTGCTTGCAGGAAAATGATATTTCTTGCAGATCTTCCAATGTACCATTATTGCTACTTTGTTGCTTGAAGTCAATTGTGTGATTATTATTAGCATTATTTTGTAGTATCCAGTTGCTTCTTAGAGGAGAGACAACTGAACAGAATATATTGTATATATTGTTTGCCATCTGGAAGTCGCAGGCATCCACACACGCCCATCCCTGTACAGGTAGTCCTCAATTTACAACAGTTCATTTAGTGACCGTTCAAAGTTACAACGGCACTGAAAAAAGTGACTTATGATTTTTTTTCACATGGGGATTGCAGCATCCTCATGGTCATTCAGTCAAATCCACCTATTTGGCAAATGACTCATATTTATGAAGGTTGCAGTGTTCCTGTGTCATGTGATTTTTTGCAACCTTCTGACAAGCAAAGTCAATGGAAAAGACAGTTTGATTTAAACATTGTGTTACTAACTTAACAATTCCAATGGTTCACTTAACAATTATGGCAAGAAAGGTCATAAAATGGGGCAAAACTCACTTAATAAATGTGACAGTTAGCAACAGAAATTTGATGTTGCAATAATGGTTGTAAGTTGATCACTACCAGTACTCTATTTAATAGAAATGAATGGGCTAAGTTTTGTTTTGTTCTTATTTATTTTATTATTATTTGTATCCCACCTTTATTATTTATTTATTATTTATTATATTTAAATAGATAAAATTGGGTCTCTGTAAAGTGAACTAAACCAATTGACCATTTATTGTAACAAACGGAAGGCGGGCCTGTTTAATTTCTTTTTTTAAACAGGGATTGACACTAATTAAAGGCTCATGACCCATTGGAATAGATTTATCTCTTTCTTGTCCAAAATTATTAGAATGGAGTGCCTTCAGTACAACAAAAAGATGCTATGAGAAATTTTAAATGGAAAAACTATCCCATTGATACCAATAGAAACCTTTTCTCCTAAACATTCAAAGTGTGCCTTTGATGCAGTTGATTTTAGTTCTAGCTTTGATGAAAAATGAAATAGTCTTTCACCTCTGCTGATTGTATTTATGGCAGAGTTCATTCTGCCTTTCTATTCATCAAAGGAGCTGTTGGCTTACTATGTCGTTCAGCTCTAAATAGCATTGTTTATTGAAAATAAGGCAGCCCTAGCTGAAGTGACTGAAAACCTCAGAAAACAAGAAATAATGTCATCAAGTAAAATAGTAATAAAAAAAAGAGTTTGGGGGACTGTGGTTAAGTCAAATCTTTCCCTTACTTATACTTATTCATTTATTTTATTTATTTCATCAACACATAGGGCCACCCAACTTGCAAAGAAAAGAATTTTATAAGCAGAGTTTGTTAAAAATTAGGAATTAAAATTAGGAATAGTCACATTTTTAGGGCTTTCCAGAATGCCAGCAGAATCAGGGTCAACCACATTTTAAAGAATGTGGTGTTCCTGGAAGAAGGTACTCCAACTTATAGTATGAAAGGAAAAAACAAAAAATAAAAACAAACTAGCTAGCAACTGTGCAAATATCAAAAGAACTTTGGAAGTTTCCTCTATACCTGACAAGTCCAAAATGCAGTATCTTTCATTCCATATAATACATAATATAGCAAGCTCTGAATAGATAGTAAGTTCTATTTTCATAGCAGACAATGAAAACAATGTAATTGGGGCAATAAAGAGATGGTAACCTGCCAAAGAGATGCCATTGGAAGGAAATTATTTTGTGTTTCAGAGAATTCTGTGGTACTTCTTAGTTGAGGGATTTTGAAAACTCTGAATTGGGACAAAAGATTGCAGTGTATTAATACGCTTCCAGACATGCTCTTTCACACACACTCTATCACGATCTACATGGTGGATTAGAGATGCAATTGCATTAACACCTCAAGACTGGTGATCTCTGCATTAAGTGACATCTGAACTGCATTTAATTGGTCACTTCACAGTTTTGCATTCTGAATCAGTGTGTGTCTCATAAATAGCAGAATAATAACCATTTCCATGGAGAATGCCAAGAAACACACCAAACTACCAAACTGTAAGAAGATCAGGAGAAGCTTAGCAGGAATGTAAAGGCTGTTGTGTTGGCAGAGTAAAAGAATCTGGATCAATTAAATGTTGGGGTATGTGGAATAAGGGAATGGACTAAGAATGAGAGCAACATTCCCTAAATAGTGCAAGAGAGAAGACAGAATGAAAACAAAGGAATGGTTAGCTTGTTTTGGTTTAGAAGGATGGAAAAGGTGAGCTATAAAGTTAAAATTAGCATTCATTCATTCATTCATTCATTCATTCATTCATTTTTAGCAAATAATCCATCCCTGCAATGTGCAGTTGCAATCCATAGAAATTTGCATATTTATAGGATTCTGCATGTGTCCCACTGCCAACCTGACCAGCTGTTCAAACCTCAACTTTTCTGTATAGCAGCAACATTTGATAATTGATATGAATAGAACTAAAGCAAATAAATTCTCCAGATTATGTTTATTAACATTTAATTTGTTTTAATGAACCAAGGAGAAGTTACTTTAGAAAACTTTTAAAGGAACAAAAAAGTTTAGAAAAAGGAATGTGACATTATTTAGTCACAAGGTGGCAAAGTAATGTGGATTTCCTTTCCTTGTATTGTATCTGGAGATCTAGACCCTCTCAGCTTGTCTTCCTTCCATTATATTTCAAGTGAAGACACCATTACTATTCCTTATTTGTTTGCTTGTTTTCAGTAATGGTGCTACAGTCATTGCCCTGGATCAGGGGTGTCAAACTTGCAATGTCATGTGATGTGTTGCGACATATCATGACTTTTTTGCCATTGCCAGCAATGGGGTGGGCGCAGTTTCGCCATGATGCATTTGGCCCATGGGCCGGTAGTTTGACACCACTGCCCTAGATAAAGTGCTGGGAACATAACTGCCTTTATGGATTTTCAGTGTACCAAGAGATATACTGAGTAGAAGACAGAATATTTTTTGCTGTCTAGCCAATGTAAAGCATAATATGCTTTTGGCTCATTATCATTTTCCCTTTCAGAATCAGACAAGTAAAGTAGGTTATTACCTATCCAGACAAGTTAGTTATTATTAAGGAAAGTTCAAGCTTATTTTCTTTGTTTTCTTTCTTTGTTCATATGTGTGTGTGTGTATGCGTGTGTGTGTGTGATATACAAAGGATATACACAATATGCAGTTAATTCTCTGTTTTGCTAAACTTCTCGAATAATTTCTAGACCATCTATTATTTACATTTCTAGAGGAAAAAAAAACAAATGAAGAAATTACAAGTTTTCTATCTGCCGAGTTCTTAAATATTTAATGAGAATGTATATGATTTTCAGTACTTACATTCAACTGATTGCCATGGTTACAGAATATTAAATTGATGAACCCATAAGAGTCGGAGAACATGGGATGGGTTCAAACAGTGTGTATTATTGTTGTGCCTTCTTTATACAAATAAATCAAGGTAATGATAAAGTCTAAACTTTTTAAAGAATGTCTGTGCTACCTTTGTTAGTGATCAAATCAATATTCTCAAAATGACCAAATCATGAAGGAATAAAGATAATGATTTATTATTTTAAAAAATCTAAATTTTGCATTTAAAAATTATCAATTATACTCTCACATTAATAGGTAAGGCTGGGAGACCCTTTGAAAGATGATATGGAACACTACTGGCATAGTTACTGGCATAGAAATTTTGAGAAGTACCAATATGTGGATGCTTAACAAGATAAATGCTTCCTATGTGTCTGTCTTCTAAAATCAATCCAAAAAGCTCTTGAAATTTTGCTTTGGCTTTAAATTCAACGGCTGGTTTATGTTAGTTTGTTAATCCTCCAATACAATCAATCTTATAGACAGACAAAGTCAGCACTGCTGAATCTATGCCTACTTAGAAATGCATCCAGATTCAATCTCTGGGTTTTATTGTGAGTTTAGAAGATAACTTCTATGTGCTGTTAGTAAAATTTACTCTTACTGTGTTGATTCAATTCAATTTCAATTTATTAAGGCAAACGGATCCAAAAGCACAAGAGAAAATCTAATACAGACATACAGTATATACATATTTGCAATAGTGGCGAATATCATCCTCGGGTGTAGGATGAGGGTGAAGGATCGTTCTCCGAGCTTGTGGGTTGGTTTCCAAACATTTCATTACCAGGCTAGGTAACATCTTCAGCAGAGTTTAAGGGAGTTTAGTTACCTAGCCAGGTAATTGGATGTTTGGAAACTAACACACAAGCTCAGAGTATGAAACTTCACCCCCATATATACCTGTATACAAACATAAACATATAAACCCATATAGACAAACTCATACATACTTCAAATGGATCTCCTGCCACTCTATAGTAGCTACATAACAAAACTTGTTATTTAAACAATCCTTGTCTGGGAGAATAAATTCATCATAGCAATCATCTGACTGTTTACTAGAAGAGGGAAAATAAAATTAAGGTATTTTGTCCAGTGTTATGTAAAATATAAAAGAACAAGTACAGTATGATTTATTCAATAATCGCTTTGCCATTCATAAACAGATGCTATTCTGTAGGGACATTATATCTGCCCTGTAATGGTGCAGAGAGGATTACAATGTGCTCTTGCCAAGACCCAACATTATAGTTTATGTACAGGATCAGCACATGAATATACAAAGCCATAACTCTTTAATTAAATATGTTGGTGTCTTACAGAAGTTGGATAACTAGCTCAGATTATACTGCCTGCCAATCAGTTTCTCGCAATTGTTGTGCAATCGTATTTGAGGTTGCATTCAGCAATCAGGGGAAAAAATACTTTTTGCTTGTGGGGCTTTTTCCTGATAGGTGAAAAGCTAATACTTAAAACAGAATGGAGCAACCCAATGTGTGGCCCTACTATCCACACATTTCATCAGAATTTGCTTTCCTGAATATAAATCCATTTTTCTGTGTCCTATAATCTGGAGCAAGATAAAGAAGTTTTATATAACATCTTTCAGATATTTAAATAGTGCTATCGTATCCTACTGCTAGCCACATGTTTAGTGTTCGTGGCAATTCAGATGCTTATCCTTTGACCTACAATTGATTATTATTTATAGAACACTCTAAATTGCAGACAAAATATGAAATAAAAAATAAGAGTCGATTACCTGCTGCAGAGAAAAGAATTTGGATTATTAAACTTCACATTTAAACTCTCAGATTTTTCCAAGTTAACTAATACTTGGATTGGATGGAGACAGATATTACATATGTTTACACACCAATCTTCTGTGATCAGGAACTGTCATACCTTCATTACCTGTTTTAGTTATATCAATTTCCTTCAAACTGTTTTCATAAGATTTAGTTTCAGGACTCTTGATCTTCTTTGGTTTTCTTTTTTGACCCCATTCCAATTTCTCTAAATCATACTTAAAGTGTAGTGTCTATAATTGGACATACTCTACAAAAGCATAAAATAGAAAGACTCATTTCTAAGGACCTGGAAATTGCAGAAATAATACATACTGTAGATGATACATACTAAAACCAACTTCTGTGATTGCACTCATTTCTTTTCCAGCGCTACATTCTTCTATGAAAAGTCTTATTTATGTATTTGTTTGTTTGTTTTGCCATCTATCTCACTGCAAGGCAACTCTGAGTGACTTAAATGTACTGAATACATCTCTGTTTCATTTATCATCCCTAAACTACACCCCCACACATCTCAGTATCAGTAATTCCAAAATAAAATTACCTAACAAATATTGTACTGGTACAAAGACAATATATCTGAATTAAGTACTCAATCTCTTGAATGAAGTGGTTTAATCTCAGCTATTTCAATCATTTTCGTCCATATATCTTGGTCCTTTTACTGCAAGACAAAGTCCTAAAATAAAATTACCTAACAAATATTAGACTGGTGAAAAGACAATATATCTGACATGTACAACTCTTTCTCCAGCATGATTGGATGGAGAACCCATGGATGGGTTGTCTTAATCTATCTGCTCCAATTAGACTAAGTCTGAAATTTAGTACCGCCCCCTCTGTGCCAACTGCACCCCAGTTTTAGACTTAGTCTCTTTGCTCTAAGACGCATTTTTTCTTCGCTCCTGGAGCAGAAGACTGTGTATTTCCATTTTTATTTCTTTAAGCTTAGGCTAACCATTTTATTGTTAGATTTGACAATATATAAAAGATTTTTCCAGGGATCATCATCCCTAGCCTGTAGCCTAGCAGGCTGACAGGCTCACAGACCTCTCCCTCCGGGGGGGGGAACCTTCCCTTTTCCATTTTTTCCTCTCTTGAAAGCTTTCCAGCCTTAAAGAATCAAGCCTAAAATTAAATTCCCAGAGGGAGCTTAGATCTCCTACCGGGGGCCGTTCCTCTGCTTCAAAGGCTCCGTTTTTGCAAACGCTGCTCCGACGAGCTCCCTGCTGCCAGCTGACCGTCGGAGGACGCAGATTCCACACGCTGACTGCCGACGGCTCCAGAAGCAAGGGTAAGCTTACCAATTGACTGGGGGGCTCTGCAAGCGACGACGAAGCTCGTCAGGCCTGAAGGGAGCCTTTCTAGGTCCCTCGGCCCCAGCAGACCGCCCCAAGCAGCAGGTGGGAGTTTGGGCACCGACCCAATTTTCGGAGCCTTGAGGGCCTACCAGGCCTCGGACTGCCTCAGCATCTCCCAGCTGGCCTATTTACCTGCCATCCGCTGCACTAGGAGCCCAGGCGATTCCTCGGAATGAGGGCTCATTGCAGCTTAGGCCCCAGGCCTCAAGGCCTTCTTCTAACGACCGTTTTTTTCAGCGCGAATTTGGTGGCTGCCATTTTGAATAGACTCTCTGCGGCCATTTTGTATGTGACTGAGGCCCAGACTGCCTGTAGCTCACTCCTGAGGGCAGTGTATGACCACCTGAGGCAGAGGCCTCGAGATTCAACTACATCATCTCCACAGACGGATTGGACTGGGGAGGGCCAGCTCGCTCCTGAGGGATGCAGTGCCCACCAATCCCCATTGCCCGCCCCCCTCATGGGCCGAATCATCTCTGCAGGCTCCCTTGGCAATTTACATCGCCGAGGGGAGGTGTTTTTGCTAAGGTTGAGCCCAGAGCAGACTCATCATGGCGGAGAAAACCACCAGCGAGCCGGTCAAAAGGAGACATCAAACAGAGGCAAGTGGAAAGAACACCACCAAGTGAGCCCGGCCAAGCAGGGAATCCAATATACCACAGATGAGGGAGGAGGAGTCCCAAAGACTTGAGAGCGGCACGATGGGAAGGTCCATTTTTGAACCCCTTTCCTCACATTGTGCCTCAGCCCCAGGGGCCTGGTCTCCCCCCAGGGGAATTCCCCAATCAGATTCAACCACAAGAGTGGCTCCAGGGAGGGGCATAACAAGCCAGGACACTCTTAACCTGGGACCCCAGGCCACATTCACCTCCACTGCAGCAGGGCTTCACCCTCCTGAGAACCAGGCCTTGAACCCAGACCTCCTTCAGTCCATGATAGCCCAGGCTGTGGCTCAATTTATGGCCTCCAACACCCCACAGCCTCTCCCCCCCAGGCCAAGTATCATCCACAATCTCCTGATTTGATGGATGATCCCTCATCGGATTTGGAATCTACAGGGGCTGAACAATCTGGCCTGATTTTGTCTGAGGACGAGGGCATCACTCCCTCTGACCCCACCCCTCCTGTCGGTCTCTTTGACCATTCATTCTTTAATTCCCTGCTACTCAAGGCCTGCACTACTGCAAACCTCCCCCAAGAACAGGAGACCCCACCTACAACGTCCAAGGGTCCCCACACCATATACACCGAGCCCTCAGTCTCGCAGAACCATATTCCCTGCCCTCACCTTTTTCTGAATATAGTTCAAAAACAATGGGAGAACTTAGGATCCCTCTTAAGCCCCAGTGCAGTAGAGAGAACATTATTCAATGTTGCCCCTTCTCTGGCCTCCCTATTGGAGATTCCTGAGATTGATGAGCCCTTGAACTCATTGTTTCCCAATGCTAACATCCCTGGGGACATAAATGAGGCACTTAGGGCAGAGGATAAAAGGATTGACTCCACATTGCGTAGTTCCCATCTGGCATCAGCCTGGGCAACAAAGGCGGCAACGTCCATGGCCTTCTTCGCCAGGGCTTGAGCCCTTGGGTTACGTGAGCTCCAGGACAGGATCCCTCCGGATCAGCTCAGAGCTCACCAAAATCTGGGTAAGTTAGTGGCTACATCCCAGTACCTAGCCAACGCTTCTCTGCACATGGCTAGATACACTGCCAGACCATCGCTGCAGACATCTCAGCACGAAGGCTCCTTTGGCCCAGGAATTGGGCAGACACCAAGACCAAGTGGCGTCTGGCCTCTAAACCTTACACATCTCTTTGGTAAGGCACTAGAACCATACTTAACTGAAGGTAAGGACAAACATAAAACTCTGGTTAACTCATGTCACAGACCAGTTACAGGAGGCTGCCTTTCGACCAGCTCCATCCTGGGACTGGGCCCAGGCATCCCTCTATTCCTTTCAGAGACAAGAACGACAACAGGATCGTTCAGCATGCAGAAGCAGACCACAGATCCAGGCCAAGCAGCCCCTTCAAGGTCGAGGGGCCATTCCTCTAAACGAGGCAAGTAATCTCACAGTCTCACTTCCCATAGGAAGCCGGCTGGGCCCTTGTTCCAGCACTTGGGCAGTCATCACTACAGATGCCGGCTGGCCCCTTATTCCAGCACTTGGACAGCCATCACTACAGATGCATGGGTGTTAGACACCGTCACACAAGGTTTGAGACTAGAATTTTGTTCTCAACCACCTGACAAATTCCGCTCTTGCCCTATCCCAATGAGCAGGTCCAGGGCTGACTTTATGTCAAAGGCCATAGCTCATTTATTACAGATACAAGTAATTGAAACAGTACACAAGACCAAGAAGGACGAGGGTTTTACTCAAAACTCTTCGTCATCCCTAAGACTTGAGGGGCTGGAGGGCAATCTTAGACTTGAAAGGTCTAAACCTTACTTGAGGTATAAGAAGTTTAAGATGCAACCACTTCAATCAATCCTGGCCAGCATCAGGCAAGGTGACTTTCTTACCTCAATAGATCTAACTGAGACATTTTTCCTAACCACTGCAAATTCCTCAGATTCAGCTATGCCCACTACCAGTACAGAGCCCTACCATTTGGCCTCTCATCGACACCGAGGGTATTTACAAGGTACTGGCAGTGCTCGCAGCCCACCTTAGACAAATTCCAATCAGAATTCAATGCTATTTAGATGACATACTAATTCAGTCATCATCATTCCGAAACGCTCAGTCAGACCTCGCCCTAGCCATCAAGGTCTTTCAGGAGCACAGGTTTTCTGTTAATTTCCAGAAAAGTCATACAACAACCCGGCTCCTCCATTTGGACGCTGTTATAGACACGGACAATTGTACGGTCTACCTATCTCAGGACCGAAGGAACTCTATTCAGAGTCTGTACGTCGGATCCGAAGGGACAGAGTAGTCACATTGACCTCCTTATCACAGATACTGGGGAAGACGGTGTCCTGCATGCAAATTGTCCCATGGGCACGCCTCCATGCCAGAGAATGACATGGCTTCTCCTTCCATTTCAGAAACTTGAACTCCCTTCAATGGTGGGACTCCCTGGCGCTGTCACGGGGAGCAGTATTAGAACCAGACAGGATTACCATTACCACAGATGCAAGCCTGTTTGGGTGGGGGGCACACCTCCACACGCACTGGGCTCAAGGTCAGTGGTCTAAACAGGACTTAAAGAACAATATAAACTGGCTGGAACTCAGAGCCATACATATGGCCCTAAAGAGATTCACCGATATAGTACAGGGCCAACATGTTCTGATTTTAACCCACAACATTACAGCCAAGGCCCACGTCAACAGACAAGGGGGGACAAGGTCCAGGCCTCTCATGCAGGAGGCCAAATTGTTGGGGTCCTGGGCGGAACTGAATCTTGCCTCCATCAGGGCGGAGCACATATCCGGAGTGACCAACCAGCAGGCGGACTCACTGAGAGAGCCACTGTGGACCATTCCGAATGGCAGCTGGATCCGAAGGTGTTCAGAGAGATCGTGGACAGGTTTGGTTCCCCAACCTTAGACCTTTGCCTCCCCCACCAACTCATAACTTCCCAGATTCCTTTCTGGGTTCCCATCTCCATCAGCGGAGGGAACAGATGCGCTCCGCAGTCCCTGGCCCAGGGAACTGCTCTATGCCTTCCCTCCTCTGCCGCTTCTTCCTGCCACGATCAGGAAGATCCTTCGCGAACGAGCAGAGGTCCCCCTGGTTGCGCTGCATTGGCCGAGACGCTCTTGGTCGCTGACCTGATGGAGCTCTCCGCATCCCCTCCATAAAGGATCCCAGCAAATCGCACCTCCCACATTCAGGGGGAACTACGCCATCCAGACCCTCAATGGTTCCAGTTAACCTTCTGGCACTTGAGAGGCAGGTCTTAGGCTGAGACTCATATTCGTCAGGGGTCATAGCTATGATTCAGCAATCCAGGCGACCCTCGACGAATAGAATATATGATGCCACATGGAGAGGCTCCTGTAATTGGTGCTCAGTTCGAAAAATTGACCTTTTGGCGGTTTCAATGCCAGTTACCTTGGAGTTCCTGAGGGATGGTCTAGACAAAGGGCTTTCCACAAGCACCATCCGCAGGCAGGTAGCATCACTTACCACAGTTATTTCCTGCGGCAATGAATCCTTAACACATTACCCTATGATACGCTCCTTCCTAAAAGTAGCTAACAACGTCAGACCATCAACTGTACATAGATACCCCTTGTGGGATCTTCATCAGGTTTATAGGCTCTTGTTTCGCACCCTTTGAACTATTGACACTGGTTTGTTCAAACAGTTATCGATGAAGGTGGAATTTCTTGTTGCTGTAACTTCAGCCAGAAGGATGTCTGAACTGGCTGCTCTTCAGTGAGGAAGGACCTGTGTACTTTCCATAAGGACAGGGTAACCCTTAGGCTAGGCCCCTCCTTCGTGCCTAAGGTCAAGTCCTTGTATCCTAGATCTCAGGAAATAGTTTTGCCGGACTTCTGTCCTAACCCATCTAATGACATAGAGGTTCAGTGGAACAAATCGGATGCGCGCAGGGCTTATATTGTTATATACAGAGAACCTCATCTTTCCACAGAACAGAGGCTCTGTTTGTGTCCTATCACCTTCATCACTAGGTCAGAAGGTTTCTTCAACCACAATACGCAGGTGGATTAGAGTTTGTATTTCTCTGGCATACCAGTCTCAGTCACTGCGAGATCCCAGGCATATCACGGCCCATTTCACCGGGGCGCAGCTACTACAGCTGCCTGGTCTACTCAGGCCTCCATAGAGGAAATTTGTAGAGCAGCAACATGGGCATCGCCCTCTTCCTTTGTCTGTCACTACAAGATGGATATATATGCGTCTTCTACGGCTTCATTTGGCCGCAAGGTTCTAGAACATGCATTAACGTTGGATGGGACCCAGGCCCAATCTAATTCCCCACCCTAGGGACACAGGGCTTTGGTATGTCCCATCCATGGGTTCTCCATCCAATCATGCTGGAGAAAGGGGTGTTGTCTTACCTGAACGTCTTTTCTCAGCATGATGATGGAGAATCCACTCCCTCCCATTAGGTCAGTTGGCCTGGTTCCCATATTGTTCAGACGCGTCGGACTAAAGTCTGAGTATCGCCTTAGCCTAAAACTGGGGTGCAGTTGGCACAGAGGGGGCGGTACTAAATTTCAGACTTAGTCTAATTGGAGCAGATAGATTAAGACAACCCATCCGTGGATTCTCCATCATCATGCTGAGAAAAGGCGTTCAGGTAAGGCAACGCCCCTTTTAACTATCTTTTTCTTTTGAAATCCTGTAGCCCAAGGATCATGTCACTGATTTCCACTGAGACACCAAGGATATAATAAATTTTATGCTTTCAGAAAGACAGTATTATTATTCAATTATGTATTTGAATTTAATAGCTGCCCAACTGCAACGAACTCTGGGAAGCCTACAAAACAACAGAAAACATAAAAAGCAAATAATGAACTTTAATTCACAGAATAAATATATAAATAGACATATGAATATTTTTAAACCCAGGCACTTGGGTGAATGAACATTTTCAAAGAGCAGCTCAAAACTGTGTATGATATATTTAAACACATTCAGCAAACTGTGAAATCCGTTGTACACATCAGTTTTGATCCCTACGTCAATCAAGTGAAGTAGGCTGGGCATTTATTTAAGAACACACCAATCCTGATATTATTTCACATGCATAGTGAACAGAGGAAAAATGTTTTCTAACTAAAGGATTTATCTGATCCTGAAGAAATTGTAGTAAATGAATGGCAAAGTAATATCCTATCTAAATGAATTATAACATGGGATCATAATAAGTGAGTTCAACATCAAAATATTGCAAGGACAGACAGTGGAAATATAGGAGATAATGTGTGTAATTATAATTCTGGATGTGAATTGGAATCATTTAGCACAGACTCAATGATAAAAGAACATTGCTCAAAAACCTCTGAAAACAAAACAATAAACTCTTCAGCATGGGTGTCCAAACTTTTGGCCTGCCTGGACCACATTAAATGAAGAAAAAAATGTCTTGGGCCCATATATAAAATATAATTATATTTAATTATAAAAATCACATAATAATGTTAAAAGTTTACAATTTTGTTTGGCTGCATTATTGCCTATCCAGGGCAAACCTGTTCTAAAGCATTTCTTTGTCTATTTGGTCAAAACATATTTATTTCTTTGTGTCCCTTAAACCTCAAGAGCCTTTTGTGTTAATCACATTTGGTTTTCCCAGTTTCGCTTGAAATCGTTGCTTTTTTAAATAAGGACCTCATAAAGACAAATGTTTCAATTCTACTCTTAAATCTTTTTTGTCATTTGATCCTTCCTCCTGGAATACCTTATTGCCAAAAAATAGAGCAGCACATGAAACAATAACGCAGAATTTTGAGATATTAATATGGTAAACATTGTCCTACTTATTTCTTAATACCGTATGTTAAGAATATCTTAATATTCTTTCACAGTATATTGAAACAAAACTCCCCACTTATCTTGTAGTATGATCTTAGAGCATCAACACTTTGATTGTTAATAAATAATTAATAAAATTATAAAATAATAATTAATAAAATCAGCTGAAATCCTACTTGACTATCTAGTACATTTGTGTTGTTTTCCTGGCAAATGAAAATGGTTTTATATTTCCAACTTCCTGGTTCACCTCTATAGTGCTATAGTCCATTGCCGAGTACTAAGCAAATCTGACCCTGGTTAGCTTTTTCGATATTGGTTGAAATTCAGCTTATGCTTTGATCCATTATGACATTAACTTGATACATAGTCAGAAATACAACTATAGAAACAGGAATAGATATTTTCAATATTGGTTTTTGCTGTTTTATTTGTTTGCTTGCTTGCTTTTGTCTCTGAAGCTATAAACAAAACATGTCTAAGCTCTTCGGGGATAATTATAGTCTTAAAGAGGTGCAATTTAGTAAGAGAAAATTCAAACACTGTGGACCTTGCAATGAGCAGTTTAAAATGTTAATAAGAGAAAAATGCAGAATCCAAAAAAACATGCAATCAACTAAACCAAAAGTGAAAGGAAATATAAATGTGATAAGCAGAAAATAGATGGTTTTTCTGAATCCTTCCTGAAATTGTTTGAAAATGTATGCTAGTGATCATGCAACATACCCTTCCCCTTGGTGCAATTTAGAAATTAATATCAGTGAAGCAACTAAATAGCATGGATATAGTTTCCAGTTTAAGAACACATTTTGTTCCCAATTTCTGTCCTTTACTTGAATTTTGCTACAATAGCAAAATGCAATAGTATGTAAGGTGAAACAGTATTATTATTTTTTTAATATATTTTATCATTTTTTACAATAACAATCTTTAGTACTTGGTAAACAATGTGTTGTCTGGGTTCATATATCTAACAACAATCAATAATAGTTAGTTTCTATGATTCCATAATCAACATACTAGTTAGTGATACGTTTCCTTGATCTTCTCTTCTTCCAATAGTATTTTTCTTTTACCAACATTGAGTAAATACAATTCTTAGTACTTTCAATACATACAAAGTCAAATGTAAATATTTTTCTAGTATTTATGCAAATAACATTAACATCAGTGTATAACATCTTTTTTAATCAACTTATATTTCAGTTGTATTTGCAAAGAGTCATTTTATTAAATTGCTATAGGTCCTGTTTTTGACATTCTTATTTAAGCTTAGTTTCCCCTCAATATTCAAAACATTCTTATCAATTATAATTTTCTCAAGGTTAATTACATGTAAGTGTCCAGACATTCTGCTCACATAAGCCATCCCAATATTTTTTATATTTCTCTTAACATAAAAAGAAAAAAAAACAAAAGTATTATACTACTTATAAATCACATCCCTCTTAATATAGAACCCATTTATATCCAAAATTTATCTATTCTTTTAGCCATATTCAAACAGGTGTTTAGTCATATGATACTCCATCTAGTAATGTCTGGGTTCATATATTTCACAACAATAATAGTAATTAGTTTCTATGATTCCATAATCAACATACTAGTTAGTAATACATTTCCTTGACCTTCTTTTCTTCCAATAGTATTTTCCTTTTGCCAACATTGAGTAACTACAATTCTTAGTACTTTCAATACATATGAAGTTAAATGTAAATATTTTTCTAGTATTTATACAAATAATATTACCATCAGTGTATAACATCTTTTCTAATCAGCTTATGACATGAAACAGTATTATTGTTTAATACTGCGTAAGTACTATTTTGTAATTAATATGAACAATTGTGTATTTAATTTGAATTTGACTACAATAGGCTGTATCCATAAACATGGGTTAAAAAATATGTAAGAAGATTTTGTTGTCTTGTTTGAAGAAGTATCTCTCTGAAGTCTAACTGTGTCTCCTCTCACCATGTCCTATATTTACATATAGCAGTGGCAAATCCTCCGAAATACTTTTTAATAATAGCTGGAATTAAAATCCTGGAATTGTTAGATGGATTTGGATGGACCAAGTATCAATCTAGGCACTTCTTAGAAATAAAAGAGATCTTGGTTCACAACTTGCCTCTTTGTAGCTTTACTTCCTGAAGATCTTATTTCAAAGAGTTCATCTTTACCAACAGAAGAATTTCTTTAAAACATCCCAGAATTTTCAGAAAATGTTTCCAACTATAATTCATAAAAAATCTCACATTTTAAGACTACAAATATTAAAAGAAATCCTTGCAGAGAAATAGAGGCTAAGAAGGAAAAACATTACAAAATAAATTTTTCTTTATAAGGAACAAAGAAGAGTAATGAATTTGGGGTAGGAGGAAAGGATTCAACATAGCATTGTAAATAATATATAAAATGTTATGGAATTCTACATTGTTAGGAATTCTATACTTTACTAGAAAATGGTGATAAGCTTTTTCCTTGTTGGAAGCATTTTCCTGTATTCCTGAATAACTTTAAAAAGATTTATTATATTTTCAAAGACTTCCACAGAAGAAAACAAAATGGAATGAATTTTCAGTCATACTACTTTATGAAGATCTTCCCCTCTGGGTTTCATGTTCCAATTAAGTAAAAGCTCAGATGGTTATATTAATGTGGTACATAGAAAGATGTCTCTTAATTTAATCAGTCACATCATAGGAGATAAGAATGGAAATAGGTTGGGTATGACAATCAATCAATCAGAATAGAGCTGGAAGGGACCTTGGAGGTCATCAAGTCCAACCCCCTGCTCAGGCAGGAAACCCTACACCATTTCAGACAAGTGGCTGTCCAGTCTCTTCTTAAAAACCTCCAGTGATGAAATACCTACAAGTTCTGATGGCAAACTGTTCCATTGATTAATTGTCCTCACAACTCTAACATCTGTGTTACAACTGTTGAATTTTACCTCCTAGAATAGGGTTATAGGGTTTCCTGCCTGAGCAGGGGATTGGACTAGATGACCTCCAAGGTCCCTTCCAACTTTATTATTACTATTATTATTATTATTATTATTATGGATCATCGCACAGTCAGCCAGATGTTCAGACTGGATTTGGCATTTTGTCTACCTATCGAGTCCTTACCCAGGACCTGGAATAGGCAGATGTGGATGTTTGATGGTATTACAGATATTGTCGCAGGATGGAAGCAGTTCCTAGTAAGGCCGCCTTTTGCAATTGACTAATAACGAATTTGTCAATGCCAATGGTGTTCAAATGGTGCTCCAGTTGTTTTGGGATTGCAGCCATTATTATTATTATTATTAGAATGGGCCCAAAAGTCCAAAATTAGAGCCTTTTCTTTACTTTCTTAGTTATATTTCAGGTTTTAAAATTATGCTCATTCAGACAAGAACATTCAGTCTTAAAAAAATTATCTAATTTTTCAACTTTTCCAACATGCTGTTTTCAGAAATGTTGGATTATGTGAGGACTCAGGACTGTTAATGTCCTTGGCCCTGCAGTCCAAAATAAACAAGGACCCATCTTTTGATTATTTGATTATTATGCACAGGCAATTAAAATAACATTAAGCATAATTATCTTGCTCTTGGTAAAGCTAGCATTTGTGTGTGTGTTTTCCCAATTAAGTGAACAGACTGATCTGTAAAAGTGAAATATCTGCAGTTCTCCTTTTTCCATACTTTTCAAATAATGAAGGGTGATTTTGATGTAGAAGTGATTAGAAAAAGTACAGAATTCAAAATAACAGAGTTAGAAGTCTCTTATTGGAGGTCTTCTATTCCAACCTCATGCTCAAGCAGAGAACCATATACCATTCCAGACAAATGGCTGTCCAATCTTTTTCTTAAAAACCTCCAGTGATCAATCACCCACAGCTTCTAGAGCAAGCCATTCCATTGATTAATTGTTTTCACTGTCAGGAAATTTCACCTTACTTCTAGATTTTCCATCTGTTACCTCTTGTCCTACTCTCAGGTATTGTGGAGAATAAGGTGATCCCCTCTTCTCTATGCAAACCCCTCAAGTACTGGAAGATTGCTATCATGTCACCCCCTAGTATTCTCTTTGTTAGACTAGACATACCCAGTTCCTGCAAACGTTTGTTGTATGTTTTATCCTTCAATCCCCTAATTAACTTTGTTGCTCTTCTGTGCACGTTTTCTAGAGCCTCGCCACTGAACTTCATTTTGTTAGATAGGGTCCAGTGTTCAAATCCTGTCAAGGTCCTTCTGGACTTGAGCCTATGTTCTAAAGTATTGCTTATTCCCCCAGCTTGGTGTCATCTGCAAATCTGATGAGTTCCCCTTCTAGCCCTTCATCTAGAACATTTATGAAGATATTGAAGAGAACTGAGCCTAAGAACCTTGTGATATTCAATTGCATGCATCTCTCCACCTAGATGTGGTTCCATTGAGGACAACAGGTTGAGTTTGGTGTGTCAGCCACTTACTAATACATCTGTTGGTGATGCTGCCTACCCCACATTTTTCTAGCTTATCAAGAAGGAGGTTGTGCTCTACTTTGTCAAATGTTTTACTGAAGTCCAATTATACTATGTCAGTAGAATTTTGCTGGTCCACTAATTTAGTTAGTTTGCCCCTTAAGTCCAAACTTTAAAAATTGCTCACTAATACTGCTTGATGTCCCTTCCCTTATTGTCATTAGGCAGTGTAATTATAGCTTTACTAAATAGTGCAGCACCTTATGATTTCCTTGGAGAAGTACATATTGGGTTGGGTCTAAAATGTCCACTTTTGACTACACTATTATTTCACAACACTTGCTATCTTATTTAAGTAACGGTCTAATCCATGACTTAAAGCCTTTATTAATATTGTATAATACAAAATATCCAGGACATAAAAATATCTCTCAGAGCAAAAAGGAATCTTATTAATATCTATTGTACACAGAAAAATTTTAATCAGTTATTTCCCCCGTTGCCTCCATATACATAAAACATCATAGAATATTATATTAAGAATAAAGAAAAAAGAAGGAAAATGCTCAGAAAGTATGATGGTAGTGGTTTAGAAGTGTTTATTATCTTCTTGTAGTCTATTTAATACATGAGCTCATACAGCCTTTCTTTTCCTATTTGCCACATTTTGCCTACAATATTGAAAGACTACATACATGTTTAAGCCATGGAGGGATCCAACAAATTTACTGTAGAAGCAATTTATGTTTCAAAATGGTCACTTGTAAGAACACCCAGAGCTCAGTGGTTTGATAACTCAGTTGAAAGCAGAGAAAGCTCCAGGAAATAATGCAATTACATTCAATTTGATAAATGAAAAGTTCAGATGTCTATACCTGTTCTTGTTTCTGTGTTCAGTGGAACTCATGCCAATGTCCATGTGCCTCTGAGTGTGGCTTTCAGTTATTTTGCTCTCGGGGGGAGAGAGAGAGAGAGAGAGAGAGAGAGAGAGAGAGGGAGGGAGGGAGAAAACAATGAGAGTTTCAGCTAATTTACATATTATCAAAATCAATGATATGTTTCCGCAAATTGATAATGTGATATTTCATTAAAAGTCCAGATATTCACTGAGACAGAGAGATGCAACTGGCAAGTAAGTGATTTACACCACGTTGAGCATTACTTGGAGTCCTTTAAGTAGTATTTGAAATCACTACATTACTTATTTCTCCCAAACAACTAATCAGTAAATCACTAAATCTACTTCTGTCAAGATGACTCCCTAAATCTATATAAATAAAAATGTAAATGTTTGTTTGTTCAAAATCTTAAATCTCTGAAAGTTCTTCGCTGATTGCTTTGAAATTTTGACACAACATTGCATTCAAATACGCGTGTGTTTTTATGTACCTGTATTATATAGATGTCACACCTGTGACAGATAAAAACATGGTTTTTTTGAAAAACAGGTAAAATATGCTTTTTTGAAAAACAGCACCATCTGTTGGACGTAATCTCTATATCTGCACACACAATGGAACAACAAAAAATACTGTATACCCACAAGCATTGTGAAATTAAACATATTACAAACGTGCGCTTTCTCTTTTCTTTCTTTTCCATTTAACCACACTGAGTCACAGCAATGCGTGGCTGGGTACAGCTAGTAAGAAATACAATCCCAACTGTTTTAATATATCCCAGGTTTTTTTAATTTTATATATAAAATGATAACAATATTATAAATTAACTAAAGTGAAGAATCTGAACTATCCAAATGTCACAGAGATAAAAAGGTAATGGATTTTTGGAGATTTGCACCTTATGATAAAATAATGAATTTTGACCAAAATTGGTATCTCTTGGACTGAAGACTTTTGACCTGTATCATTTTCTATCACAGAAAAAAAAAGATGCATGGATTTTTGAATATACTTACATTTGATGTGGAAATGATGTTTTGATTAAATATTATATCTATTTATAGGTGATGTTCTCATACATTAGGAGACTGGGTATTAATAAGGTTATATGTTATTTAGAATTATTATTTATCCTTAAAATTATATCAGGATTTAAGGTCCAGATTACTTTGACTATTATTATTTCTAAACAGATTGATTAAAAAATAACAATCAAGTTATCTGAAAGATATGACTAAGCTCTAAAACTCCTCCTCCTCCTCCTCCTCCTCCTCCTCCTCCTCCTCCTCCTCTCTCCTCTCTCTCTCTTCTCTTCTCCTTCTTATTCTTCTTCTTCTTCTTCTTCTTCTTCTTCTTCTTCTTCTTCTTCTTCTTCTTCTTCTTCTTCTTCTTCTTCTTCTTCTTTTTCTTCTCCTTCTCCTTCTCCTCCTCCTCCTCCTCCTCTTCCTAAAAAAAACCCAAAACAAACCTGTACCTCATTAATCTGACAGAGTAGTTGCAACAAAATTAATTTAAATTTTGTAATTGAAATGTAAAAATGTAAATAACCTTTTTAATGCTGCAACCCCCAACTGGTCGTAAGTCGAGGACTAAACCGGTCGTACATTGAGGAGTAAACTGGTCGTAAGTCAAGGACTATCCAACTGGTCATAAGTCGAGGACTTTTCCTGCCTGGGAGCGCCGCGCATGCGTGGTGCCGCCCCCTGCGCCAGCCAAGGGGTAGCTGGAAAGCAGCAGAGACAGAGCAGGCTGACCACCGGCTGGGCCACAGCTGGCCGAGCCCAAGGGAGTAAGGCACTCGCCAGAAAAGGGGAAAAAAATGGCAGACAGCCTTGCTTGGCAACCCCCGTGAAATGGTCGATTGACCCCAAATGGGGTCGCGACCTATAGGTTGAGAACCGCTGATATAGTTTCAAGTAAAACTATCAAAAAGACTTTTGGGGAAAAAAAAATGATTCCACCACAAGAAACTAGCCAGAAAGTATAGCTGGGATTGTATGAGTTTTTAAAAACCTTCTGAAAAACAAGACAAGTTCTATCAATACTCTTAATGAGAAACAGTGAGGCATAAAATAAATCATCATCAATCTTCTTAATTATTATTGTCCTCATAATCTCAGCTAAAATGTAGCAAATCCCTCCATGGCATCTCAATGTAGAGAATTCTGTTGACAAATTCCATCTCATCCCAGAAGTCAAGGACTTTCTCTGAAAAATTAACAATATAAATTGCCTATCCATTTTATTACTGAAATAGAGATGGGCCACTCAATGTATCATGAGAAATCAATTTTCAAATGTTATGCTTACAATATAACTACAAATATGTCTTCTTAATTGAATAAGGCAACATCATCCTCAGTTTTCATTTCCTGGCTCCAGGGAATTACCTTGCAGATTCACAGCATATTTCATCTGAAGAAAAATCCAAAGTAAATGGTGAAATTCTTCAGAACTCTTTATGCTGTTTACAAACAGACTTACTTTTCTATCTTCTTGGCAGTTATCATATAAAACTGTAAAAGAAGATTATGACAATTTTAAAAAAGCCTATTTTTATTTAGAGAATTTTGAATTTGTTAACTGCATAAAAGTGGGGATTCTCTAATTATTTCTTAATCCACAGGAGAAGCCAGAAGAAGCCCTTCAAAGAAAGACTAATGGTGGGAATAGTCATTTATAACACAGAATTTGTGGAGGGATAAGTAGACATTTATTTTTTCAAATCAAGATAATGGAGAAGGGGTGTGGTATGCACATTAAAGGATGCAGATAGAAGATGTGAGCTGGGTTTTGGGGGAGATTTGGGGAATAACTTTTTTAATGAAATAAAGAATGCTTCAACACTGGAGACTTTCAAGAGGAGACTGGATAGCCACTTATCTGAAATGTTATAGGGTCTCCTGCTCAAGTAGGGAATTGGACTAGATGACCTTCAAGGTCCCTTCCAACTCTGTTATTCTACGTTCTAAGAATCTTATCAGTGTTTCAATGCATCTGTCTTAATAATTGGCTCTGTTTGAAAATTACCCCATTTTAGTAATTTTGCTTCCAAAATTTAACAGTGTTATCATGGGTGGGGATAGTAATTATTGTGATAGTAATTAAAAATGTGTGGGGGAGGTTAGAAAGTCCAGTTTTTGGCCACAGCTTGGTCCTTGATAATGCACACTATCTTGAGCTCATGGAAAGAAAGTAAGGAAATAAATACCTTCTAGAAAAGTATGCTTTCTTACAGCAGTTCCTGGGAACTGCAAGCACATGCTTGAATGTGAATGAATCAATTTCCTGTTTAGATTAACTGTAGATGAATCTGTCAGTTTTGGTTCTTCACTATATCGCATTTTCTAATCTCAGATTCAGTTCTGTCTCAATTCTAATTTCAAAAATATGGAAGAACCGTTGGACTGCATTTTTATATAAATTTGTTCTACACTTCGTCTAATACATAAAAGAAAATTGCAACATATTTTACTTAACACAAGACATGCTTGTATGTTATTTTCAGATTTTTGGTTAGCTGTATAGTTGAAAGGAGAATTTTGTTTCAGTGGTATATTGGATTAAAAAAAGGAAAATAAAAGGAATCTATGCTTATTTACCCCTATCCTTTTAAAGAGAATTGTTAATACCTAATCATGAGAGTAATATCAGGTTATAAAATATTATGAATAGGATGTAAAAAAATGCACAAAACACTTTCACAACATAGTTGTCTTCAGAACATTGCAGGAATTTAGATACAATGCCATATACAATATGCCACGATTTAGAATTGGAAAAGTCATAGGGAACATCATCTGAAACAATGAATAACATTGAATAAGCAGTCCATTTATGAAACTTGTGGAGATGAAGGACAGTTTCTGTCCACAGAACAGAAACACCCCTGGAAAATGTAAACAGCTTTAAAAGTTGGCAGAAAAAAAGCAAGCATCTAGTGTTTGTGTGGGATATGTAGATAATATAGATTTGTAGTCAATTAGATAAAGAAACAGGGAAGATAAGGAATATGAAATAATAATGACAAATAGAATGGTGGTCAAATAGAGTAATAGAATAATGGAAGGGACATTGGAGGCTTTTTAGTCTAACCCTCTGCTCAAGCAGGACATCCTATACCAGTGGTTCTCAACCTTTTTAATGTCGCGACCCCCAACTGGTCGTACATCAAGGACTAAACCGGTCATAAGTCAAGGACTACCCAACCAGTCGTAAGTTGAGGACTTTCCCTGCCCGGGAGCGCTGCACATGCATGGTGCTGCCCCCTGCACCAGCTGAGGCGTAGCTGGCAAGCAGCAGAGATGGAGCAGGCCAACCATTGGCTGGGCCACCAGCTGGCCGAGCCCAAGAGAGGTAAGGCACCCGCCGGAAAAGGGGAAAAAAATGGTGGACAGCTTTGCTTGGCGACCCCCATGAAATGGTCGATCGACCCCAAATGGGGTCGCGACCCATAGGTTGAGAGCCGCTGCCCTATACCATTCCAGACAAGTGGCTGTCCAGTCTCTTCTTATAAGTCTCCAGGGAGGGAGCACCACAACTTCTGAAAGCAAGCTATTCCATTGGTCAATTGTTCTCATTGTTAGGAAATTGATCCCAAAGTATCAAGATCTAAAAAATTGAAATTGAATGTTTATAGCATAAACCAGCCTTTGTGATCCCACTGGGAAATAGGACCAAAAAATGGGAGCACATATAGAAAATCTGCACATTGACAAATTTTCCATCTTTCAATTGCAAAAAGCTACACTTCCTGGATTTGTACATATACTATACCAATATATTAATACATCCTTGGTTCTTGGGAAGAGTATGATGTGTGTGACAGACAACACCAGCTAAAGAACTGGCAGCTGTGACTTCACATTACTGTGGACTGATAACAATTTATTAAACCCTGTGAACCTGGGTGGTTCACAACAGTCAAAGGCATAACAATAAATCCACAAAATTGAAGAAAAAATAGAAAAATCCTGTCAAGTGTGATGAAGTGAATGGTCTCACTCTGCCTTGCTGAAACTTGCTTGAAGACCTTAATGTTGAGTTGGGTTTGGAATCTAAAGTTAAAATGCTGAGGAAATCACAAAGAAATCCTCAGTTGGGAAACAGCAGGGAATCTGTAAGCAACATCCTTAATGAAAATAAAATTTTCTTTTGTTAAATTCTCATGAACTGTTATTTAAGATGTATGACTATATTCTACAGATTTATTTTATTAGGACTGGGATATGTTGATATAATAAAAGTAGTAAAAATAACATTTTTAAGTAGTATGCATGTTCATGGAAAAGAAGGGATAAATACTATCATGATGCACTTCAAATTTGTGTGTTTTATCAAAACATAGTTTGGAAATATGTTTATATTTTTAAATCTCTTTGAAAAAATGTCTGCATGATGTCTATCTATTTATCTCAAATTAATTTATACTGCTAAAGATACTTACAGGTCTAGATGAAAAGATAGAGAAATATGCAAATATTTGGGTCGATTTTTTTAAAAAAAATAATTCTTGAAGATTCATGAATAAATCAGTTGGGCTGAAAAACGAGTATATGTAACGTTGATACAGAGTAGAAACAGACAAACAAGTTTATCTTTAAAACAGACCTTTACTATTGTCTTTAAAGTGTTCTTCAAAGCTAATTCTGTAAAATAATAATAATAATAGTAGTAGTAGTAGTAGTAATAATAATAATAATAATAATAATAATAATAATAATAATAATAATAGTACTCCCAGTGAGAAAATTGAAGAAAGAGACCAAGGGACTAATTCTGGCTGCACAAGACCAAGCCTTAAGGACAAATGCATACAAAGTCAAAATTGAGAAGACAGCAACAGACAGTAAGTGCCGCCTATGCAAAGAAGCTGAAGAAACAGTGGACCACTTGGTAAGCTGTTGCAAGAAGATTGCACAGACTGATTACAAGCAGCGGCATGACAAAGTAGCAACAATGGTGCATTGGAAGATCTGCAAAAAATATCATTTGCCTGTAAGCAAAAACTGGTGGGATCATAAAATAGAGAAAGTCATAGAAAATGATAAAATTAAACTGCTCTGGGACTTCAGAATTCAAACAGACAAGCACCTGCAACATAACACCCCAGACTTAACAATTGTCGATAAGAAAGACAAAAAAGTCTGGATAGTGGATGTGGCAGTGCCTGGAGATAGCAGAATAGAAGAGAAAGAACTGGAGAAGATAACAAAATACAAAGACCTACAAATAGAAATAGAAACACTGTGGCAAAAGCAAGCAAGGGTAGTACCAATAGTCATAGGCTCCTTGGGTGCAATCCCAAAACAACTGGAGCACCACTTGAACACCATTGGCATTGACAAATTCGCTATTAGTCAATTGCAAAAGGCGGCCTTATTAGGAACTGCTTCCATCCTGCGACGATATCTGTAATACCATCAAACATCCACATCTGCCTATCCCAGGTCCTGGGTAAGGACTCGATAGGTAGACAAAATGCCAAATCCAGTCTGAACATCCGGCTGACTGTGCGATGATCGATAATAATACATAATTTTTTCAAAGCAAAAAGATCCATTGCAACTATCAGAAGTTTTAATGTAATATCAGGCTGCAGAAACAAACTTTTTAAAAAAAAGAATACAAAATAAATAAATAAATAAGAAAACCTGAGAATTAACCAAAATATATCTTGAAATATTCTGGAAAAGGTTTTTTTAGAAATTATACAATACAATACAATATTTTTTCCTATTTCCAATAATTTAAATTTTCAATAATATATACAGATTTATAACCAAATATACTATAAACATGCCAAAAAATAGAAGTAAACAATAGTATCCATCCATTGGTGGATGATTTCACTTTTTAAAGTGTAAGCCAGGCATTCTCCACATTGCCCTGTAAGTGTTCTTGTTAAGAAGGTGCCCTTGGTAAATATTCATACTAGAATGAAATTGATCTGCCAGGATTTCTATTTTAAGCTATGTCTCAAGCCACCTCCAGTTACATTCCCTTCCTTCCATAGTTCTTTTTGCCTCCTTAGTTTTACAGTGTCTTCTATTATCAATCCTCATCAGAGCAGCATCATCTTTATGAATTTTAAAAGTTTCCATTTAAGAGTCTGCTTCCATTTCTTAAGCATGTTCTTATTTTCCAGACTCATGTTCCCATTAGTCTCTCAGTGTGGATTTATCTCAAGAACAATTTTACAAAACAGAACTAGAGGACCGGAAACATAATACTGAAATGTTAATACCTATTAAAATTTGCAGGAATTATTGCTATTGCTAGGTCATGAAATGGTTAAGGCTTCCAGGAAAGTAAAAGAACTGTGTCATGGAAAATTATCTGAACAATTAACTTAATCATTAAGACAAGACTGGTTACATATAATAGAGAAGTTCATAGAAAGTAAAAAAACAAAACAAAAACAAACCACAGATGAATCCAGCAGCAAATAATTTGGGTCAGTCTCTTTCTATCAATGCAGTTTATCTCAGAAGTTACTGTGGAGAAAAATAGGAGGCGGATACAACATGTATGCTGCCTTGAACTCCTTTTCAAAAGGAAGAATATTAAATGACTCAATCAATATATTTACAATAATTTCACCACCATTGATTCTAAGGAACTGCAGCTGGATCAAGGACTCAAATTTGTGTTAGAACCATGTCCCTTTTCTCTTTTCCCACTTAGATACTTCAGTTTGGATTCAGATTTATTCATATTTAGAATAGATCCATTCTGTCAAAGGGTGATCAACTTATACCACAGTGCAAAAGCCATACCTTCAGCTTATAATAGCCCAGACTTCCCTGTGTTCCTACCAGGACATAGTTCTTCCAAAATTCTGCAGTGTTTCCATAAAGGAAAGAAAGAAATCGTTCATAACATTTATAATCTTGGTGTGGATATATATATATTCATTTTTCAGATTGGTATAATTAGGTAATAATGCTAGCAGCAGAAGGAATGACCTTGAGGAACAGAAGAAATAGTTTCTCCCAAGACCATAGTCAGATAAAATAAATCTAAGTTGGAAGCAGTACAGTAACCTGAGAAAACGTCTCAGACAAGATCATCCCTAGTTTTCACAAAGATAAATGGAAGGAGAAAAAAATATTCAGACTTGCGAGATTCTGTATAACTTTTATTATAGCAAAAGAAGCACTGACCTGCCTGACTCTAGTTCCTAATCTAGTCTACTTTCAATGGCTAAGGATGATTTCCCCCTTGAATTTCATTGACATTGGTACAATAGTTTTCAGTGTTTATTTACTTATTTACAAGTTATTAAAATACAAATAACTTTGTTTCTTTTCATTACAATGGGATGAAACTGAAAGGAAAGCTATTTGTGACAATCAGAACAGGATAATTGGCAATCACTATTTCCAGTTTAATCTGAAATCTTATTTTTTTTTAATCTTATCAAGTTATATTGCTAATATATGAAAGCATGAATATACTTTTAGTAGATCAATACATATATGGTGGAATGAGGTGGAGAGTCACAAGTGCCCTTTTCTGGGATGTGGGGGATGGGACAACATAGCTTACAATTATTAGTATGCAGAAAAGGGGGCAAGGCACCCCCCCCAGCACTTTTCAGGGTGTATCTAACAGTATTTCTCAACCTTGACAATTTTAAGGCATGTGGACTTCAACACCCAGAATTCCACAGCCAGCATTGCTGGCTGTGGAATTCTGGGAGTTGAAGTCTACATGCCTTAAAATTGTCAAGGTTGAGAAACACTGATCTAATAGTTATGCAGATAGTGTTTTAGTCTAGCAAGATTTCAGTCACTAGCTGAACAGCAATAAAGAAACTTACTCTAAAGTAACACCCCGTGTCATTCTTGGTTCCTTGGACCTGATAGTACACCAATGTATCTACAGATGTCCTGAGGGCTATAACCAAACTGCTTATAAGGACAAAAGATAGGAGAAATACAGATACAATATACATAGCTATAATATGTAATTATAATAAAGAAAGAAAGAAAAAACTTAAGAAAGAAAAGCTAAGAAAGGCTTATTGTCCGATAGTGACTCTGAGAATGGTGAAAAGAAAAGCTTTTCCATATACATAAACCCACAACAGTGAGATGTGATCGCAGTGACGGCAGACGTGTTTCTCCAAACTTCCTTGGAGGCTTGCTATGTCTTGAAAAAGGAGCTCACTCTAATTTGAAGATGGTTTTCTTAATCCCTGAATACAATTATCTATTCACCAAGACCAAGTACAAAAAATGTTGTCAGTTAATCTTCCCTTTTCCTTTAATAGTGGAAATTACTATGGTCTCCTTGGGGGTTTCTCTTTTAAGTATAAATTGTAAAATCTTTTCAAATTACCTGTGCAGTCATTAAGGAGCTGTGATGGCGCAGTGGTTAGAATGCAATATTCCAAGCTGACTTTGCTCACTCCATTCTGACCGTCTCAAGGTTGACTCAATCTTCCATCCTTCTGAGGTCGGTAAAATGAGGATCCAGATAGTTGGGGGCAATATGCTGACTCTGTAAACCACTCAGAGGGTCCTGTAAAAGCACTATGAAGCATTATATAAGTTTAAATGTGTAATGTATTGCTATTAAAGTAATGGCTAGAGACGTCAAGATGGACTCACAGGACTATCATCCATCCACACTAACTATGCTTCACCAGATGTCAGTCTGCCATATGCAATTGGGGGAAGGAGCTGTGGGGAGGTAAGAGGTTGGAATAAGGGAAATCAAATCTACTCATTGTGCCAACCTGTGAGAGCTGCCAGCTGCTTCAAGGTCACACCAGGGAATACAACACCATCCAGCCTGCCAAGCCAGAGACTGTTACCAAAACAATTTGTCTGAATATAATTGGAGAGGGGGAGATATCCAAGGGGAAAGATGGGGAGAAAGGAAGAGTTAACCAGATGTTTTGGGTGTGAAAAACCAGATTCAGCTTTGCTATGCTGTAACCACTTGGCTTTAGCAAGGTGTACTTTCACTAGTAATGCAATTTGAGAGTCTCTCTTTCCTATCAGACCTAGTTGACATGGACAATAAGAAAGTGGAGATTAGACAGGACCATTTTTTTGAACATGTGTAAATGTCGGCCAGTTTCTGTTTCTTAGAAGCAAACCATTACAACAGAAGGACAGAGAAAGAAACAACAGGCCACACATACTGTACATAGTACAAAAAGAGAATGACAGTCCTAGTACAATCTGATCTTTGACATTACTAAGGTTATTTGTCTATGCAATATCCTACCTTACTACTCAAGGCAGCTCTATCTCTTCCTGTGTAATCATCGACTTTTAAAGAATTATTTCACTAGTTGGGATACAGCCTCTGAGAAGAATATGTCAGACTGGCCAGTCAGTATGAGCTAATTGAAGTTGATACACTGCTTTCATTTTGATTGCCTCCCAGTGGGATTTTTTGCTTCCTTACCTCTCTTATTGATTTATTGGTTCAATTTATGTCCCTTCTTTCTTCCTCAATCTCAGGCTGTATGATTTTATCCCCAAAATAGTAACCATTGCTGGTGTGAGAGAGAATAACTGACCAGGTTCATTCAGTGAAATTCCATTGTCAGGATGGATCTGAATTTGAGTCTCCCAATTATAATGCAACAGTCTAACCCAGTGGGACTTCTTATAATAATAAAGTTGGAAGGGAACTCTGCTCAGGCAGGAAACCCTATACCATTTCTGACAAATGGCTGTCCAGTTTCTTCTTAAAAATTTCCAGTGTTGGCGCATTCACCGCTTCTGGAGGCAGGTTGTTCCACTGGTTAATTGTACTAACTGTCAGGAAGTTTCTCCTTAGTTCTAGGTTGCTTCTCTCTTTGGCTAGTTTCCATCCGTTGCTTCTTGTCCTGCCTTCAGGCACTTTGGAGAATAGCCTAATTCCCTCTTCTTTGTGGCAGCCTCTGGATTATGATCCAGCTTATTGCACAATCATTTAAAGAGTTAAATTATACAAACCCTCCCAAGGCTTAATAAAGAAACCTTCTTATCAACCACAATATGAAGCCAAGAATTAAAAAAAATATATAACCTGTAAGCTACCCACACAGTCACATTATAAGGAAGATGGCATAAAAATTAATAATAAATAAATATTTCTTCACTAATTGATGTAGATCACCAGGATGCATATCCATATATTGTCTACATCAGAATCTTGTATAAAGGAATCTAAAAACAGATTTCAGCAATATGGGACTTTTTTTTTATAATGACATCTCATATGTAATGCACTATTGCTCTCTGAGATTATGAATTATTTAAACTTTTCATTACAACTTGTACTCATCTGTTCTAAAGGGGGGAAAGGTCTAATCCAGTAAGCATTTCAAATAATCATTATTAGGCTTTTATTAAGTACAGTATAGGCTTGTGGTAATTCGTCTATGGAAATTCTCAGTCATCCAGGTCATGGTTGTCCCAAAGGTGCTTTTTCAGGAGACAACTGGACGTTTTTGTTTTTTTCTTTGAATATGTTTCACTTCTCATCCAAGAAGCTTCTTCAGCTCTGACTGGATGATGCGGAATGGAAGGATTTATATTCCTTGCAGGCAGCTGATCATTTGCCTTCTTTTAGAGAGTCGTTGGAGGTTCATCTGTGTCCTCAGGGTCATCTGAACAATGCAAAATGTGTGTGGAGCCTTCTTGGCTGCAGGATGTTTTCTGCCCTATGTCCCTTCACTGTTGAAGACAGGTGCAGGGTGTTGGGGATGAGTCTGTGTTGTCTGTATCTCCGACTGAAGTGCAAACAGGTCCTGTAGTCTGCAATGTTTTCTGGAAATTCATTCATGCTCCCACATCATTCGAAAGGTATTCATCCCAAAATGCATTCAGACATGCATTTTGGGATGAACGCCCTACGAGTGGTGCATGAGTATGAACGGATTTCCAGAAGACATTACAGACTACAGGAACCATTTCACTTCAGTCTGTGGTAATTCGGTATTACACCATTTTGAAATCCGCAGAAATTGACAGTTGAAGGCAGATAACATTATTAATAATGTTAACTAATAAGGAATACTGAACATGTACATAGAGACCACTGGGCATATAGAGATGGAACCCCAGAGAAAAATGTGTACAGATAATTATGCTATCCCAATCATTACCAATAACACCAGTGAAAATCCTTTAGAAGATAGAATATATTATTTCGTATAGAAACTGTAAACTGTTTAGAAACACAAATAAAGGGGAGGACTCAATTCCCATGGTTAATCCTGCAGTACACTTCAAGTGCAAATATATTTAATTAGTGCTATCAAAAGACTGACATTCAGTGAGAAAGTGTACAGCAGATAACACAGACAATGCTAATGAGCTTCTAACACTCTGCTTTATCAGCTTTCTTTTAAAAGCAAAAACTGTTTGTTAGTGTGTGCCTTTTGTTTTACAGGTAGTTTTTGATTGAGTGTTTCTGACACTGAATTAATCTACTTCCAAACTTACAATTACTGATTTGTTTAAGTTTCCCCTCATCTCTTAGACTAGGTTGGTAAATCAAAGAGAGAACAATTCTTAAGGCAATCTGCACTGGGAAAGGAATAAATCATTTTTTTCCTATTGTATGGAATAATAATAATAATAATAATAATAATAATAACAATAGTAACAATAATAACAACAATAACAACAACAACAATAAAGTTGGAAGGGACCTTGGAGATTATCTACTCCAACCCCCTGCTCAGTCAGGAAACCCTATACAATTTCAAACAAATGGCTGTCCAGTCTCTTCTTTAAAACCTCCAGTTTTAAGAACCATTCACAGCTTCTGGAGGCAGGTTGTTCCACTGATTAATTGTTCTAACTATCAGGAAATTTCTCCTTAGTTCTAGGTTGCTTCTCTCTTTGGTTAGTTTCCATCTGTTGCTTCTTGTCCTGCCCTCAGGCGCTTTGGAGAATAGCTTGACTCCCTCTTCTTTGTGGCAGCCCCTGAGATATTGGAACACTGCTATCATGTCCCCCTTGTCCTTCTCTTCATTAAACTAGACATACCCAATTCCAGCAACCATTCCTTATATGTTTTAGCCTCCAGTTCCCTAATCATCTTTGTTGCTTTTCTCTGCCCTCTTTCTAGAGTCTCAACGTCCTTTTTACATTATGGTGACCAAAACTGGATGCAGTATTCCAAGTGTGGCCTTACTAAGGCATTGTAAATTGGTATTAACACTTCACGTGATCTTGATTCTATCCCTCTGTTAATGCAGCCTAGCACTGTGTTGGCTTTTTTGGCAGCTGCAGCTGATATTTAAGTGATTGTCCACTAGGAGTCCAAGATCCCTCTCACAGTTGGTACTATTGAGCAAGGTATCCCCTGTACTATACCTGTATATTAGGTTTTTCTTGCTTAAATGTAGGACTTTACTTTTTTCACCACTGAATTTCATTTTGTTAGATAGCACCCAATATTCAATTCTGTCAAGATCCTTCTGTATCTTAAGCCTATATTCTGAGGGTATTGGCTATTCCTGCCAGCTTGGTGTTGTCTGCAGATTTGATGAGTTCCCTCAGCATATGTTCCTCTCTAATGTGGATTTCTCCATTAACTGAAATCTATTCCATACTATAGATTTTTTAAAAAAATATTTCTTACGCTGTATCTTGCATATATTCACTTATAGAGTCGGAGCCAGTGGTGGAATTCAAATATGTGAACAACTGGTTATCTGTGTGGATGCCGCTTCTGGGCCTGGGCAACAATAAATTAGCTACCGGTTCTGCCGAAGTTGTGTGAACCTGCTGAATTTCACCAATGGGCCAAGCCTACAAAGTAAATAAGAAGTCTTTTCTTCAAATGAATTCTTTTTTCCAGGAAGCTCAACTCCATCTTTGACCCTTTGACCTTACACTTCCTCAGTTCAGAGTGCTGTGTATTCTGGAAATCTTCATGGATTCACAGATCCTGTTTGGTGGTGGTAGTTGTAGCCATGAAAATGTTTGCACAGTTTCAGCTTTACCAGTTTCCCCTTTTCCTGATTTGAAAGCCCCTTTAGACAATTATTCATGCCCTGGTCATGTAACAGTTCTATTAGTGTGACATATACTACATAGAGCTAGCCTTGAAGATTATCCTATTGATTACTCATTAGCTATGATCTCTGCCAAATCTCACAGTTTAGGAAATTGGTTTGAGTCTGTTGAATGTTGAAATATTTAATAAATAATACAAATGGTTTTATTATGGATAGGCCACAGCACACTCATGTAAGCTTCTATTCCATGAGCTACACTAGTTACCTGTAGGATTCTGGGCTCAATTCAAGGTATGGTTATCACCTGTAAAGGTTTTCATGGGATAGTGCTATTATTTGAGAGATCACCTATCCCTATAATTCCACATGATCTGACAGAATTGACATGCTTAAGGTCCCATTGACCAAACATTGCCATTTGGAGAGATCTTATCATACTGATTCCCCACAAAACATTGTTACCACTTAGATTTGTACAGCTCACACCCTTGCCTTGATTGAAAGAGCCTTCAAAACCTGGCTATATTCCAGGCTAGGATCAAATTGGGTGATGGACTTGCTGGATGCTTTGTTCTTTTGTGGTTTTGTTTTTCCTGGATTTTTTTCCTAAAAAAATTCACTGTTTTTAACTGTACTTTCTTATTGTTTTTTGTAATCTGATGGAATGTATTCTGCATTTGCAAGAGGAAGGGCTGCTTTTCAGAGGACAAAGAGCTTGGAAAGTTTGATTGACAGGAAGAGGGTTAAAATGGCTCCTTCCTAGTGATTTTTAGAGTATACGTATAGTTATGCAAATAGTTGCTTTAGTCTGGCAAGATTTTGTGTATAGATGAAGAACAATAAAGGAAACTACTCATAATTAACTCCACATGTTGTTATTAGTTCTTGGGGCCTGACATCTGCCCTGCATCATAACAGACTAGGTTGGTCTGTAAGTCAAATTAAATAATAATAATAACAACAATAATAATAATAATAATAATAAAAACAACAAAACAACAACAACAACAATAATAATCTAGAAATTCCATATATATTGTAAATACAGTACTCATTCAGGATCATCACTCTATTTTATAATATATGCGTGAAGCAAAACAAACTGAAAAAAAAGAAAAGGGAATTGTAAGAAAATTTTTAAAATATTTTTTTATTAATATTTTGTTCTGTAACTTGCACTTTTATAATACATCTGTGATTCTGGGTTATGTCTTTTTTTTGACATACTATTGCTTAGTGAGATGAAAGAATATCTTTGGGTCAACTTGAACTTTTCATCAGTGAAAGGAATTGCTTTGTCTGTGTTAACCATAGGTTCATCTTTTCTGTTATTAAATATGTTAGTCATACCTGTTTTTTGATACAATTGTAAATTGATCACCAAGCAGTTTGCAAACTCTTAGCCTGCAAGAATAGTTATATTTATTTTCATGTAACTGTAGTTGGATATAACATTGTGTCACATTGATCCCTGTTATATTTTATGTCTCCTATAAATGATGGTTTTTATCAGCAACTGTAATGGATAAGATCTTTCAGCAAGATTTTCAACATGATTTATGTTCAGTCTGCAAGGCATTTTGCTGATAAATGCCAATCAAGGTTTAAAATAATGAATACTCAGTAAATCCATGCTGGGTACTATTTGATTGCAATCAGAAATCAGACAATGAAAATTGAGTTAGAAACTGACTTTCTAATGCACAGGTTGCTACTTACCTAGTAATACATATGTCAAATTTTAAGGAAGACACCATTTTTTAAAAAAAAAAATAGTATCCTAGTTTGACTTGCACATCTAATTCACATTATTTCAAGGGATCTTTATACTGACATACAGAACATTAAATGAGAACCGCATACTGAACAATGGGTAAAATCCTAACATGTTTGCTGAGATTTCTTTTCCTTACTGTTCTTTGCTCAGACAGCTAAAGATGTATTGTCCAGTTGTTTCATAATTTAATAAAAAAGTAAATCCTCTTTTATCTGACTTTGATTCCTGGTAATTTCATGAACACATCTGTGCTTGTTTCTTAGCATAGTTTGCCATGGTCCATGTTGTGTCCTGAGCCTGCAAGAGCTGAAAGCAAGCTCAGAATTGTTGCAATTGGTCCGGGCAATCCAAAAGCTGCCCGGGACCAGACAGAGTGGCGCCAGCCTTGTGCACATGCGCAAGGCACGAAAATGGTCAATTCATATTGGTTGCACTGTCAGGGTTTCAGGCACTATAAAAGGTCTGCGTGCCTTTTGCTGTTTGTTTGGTTGTAGGAGAGAGAAATAAAGAGCTTGTTGTTTTCACCATGTGTCTTTGTCAATTGCCAACAAACCGAAAACACAACAGTCCACTTCTGGGACTGCTTTTCTGGCCCAAGGAACCAAGAACGACACAAGAAATTACTTTAGAGAGGTTTCTTTATTGTTGCTCACTTATAAACAGGAATCTTGGCAGAGTAAAGTAACTATTAGATATAAAGTATATTAGATATAACCTGTAAACTGCTTGGGATATGTGTGCCCATTTTTGCACTTTTCTTGCAAACCAAAGATTCCAAACTATGTTGTCTCTTTGCTTCCAGGAAAGAGATCCATCCTCTTGCAACTATGGACAAATGTCTACTACCCTTACAGTTCTCGAACATAATTTGTTCACATTGTTCCTGTTGCTCCCAATATATATTTGCATGACTGATAGTTACTGAGAGAATTTATGAGACTTAACTTTTACAGCTTTATTATAATTAACTCTGAGTTATAGACATGCTACTATCTTTTTAATGAAGAGGGGAGCAATTCTGATATTATAAAACATTCCATAAAATATGCAGATGTCTAAAAGCAATAATTTCAACTGCTACATTGTTTGTTTCCAACTAAGGACTTTTCAGACATTAAAAATAAAAAATTGTCAGGGAAACAATTTTGGGCAGAGGAAAAAAAAATAGGAATTATTGGGAGAAAGTGATTATTTATCCCAGCAGTTCTACTGTTGGGCTTCTGTCCTGAAGGATTCTCCAAGGGCTTCCTTGTTGGTCCCATGGAACTCAAGCATTTCTGATGGGTGCTTAATAGAGATATGACCAGTGGTGGGATTCAAATATCTGAACAACTGGTTGTCTTATTGGATGCAGGCCTGGGCCTCCGAGGCCTAGAATGGACTTCCGGAAATGGCATCCATGCACTTCTGGTGGGCCATTCTACACTTGGGAAGCCTCCTCCAGGCCTCTGAGGACTAGAATGGACTTCTGGAAGTGGCATCCACACACTTCTGGTGGGCTGTTCTAGGCCGGGGAGCATTCTTTCTGGAACAATGTCTCTGTTACTCAGGATAAATTTTGTAAGACATTTAAACTTTACTCTCTGAGTTTTCTTTGTTTTGTTTTAAGTTAAAGTCATATGGAAAAAAAGGTGTATTTTCTATCACATAGTCAAATGAGGTTGCTTCACTCTTCCAACGTACGCCCATTAGAACCTTTACTGTTTTCTTTATTGTAGGAATAGCTATTTCAAACACAAAATCATGGATTGACTTGTAGTCTAGAACTTTCTATGTGATACTGAAAATGCAGCTGCTATCATTCCTAAGATTCAGAAACATTGGGATGCATCGGTAACGTACAAGGAAAACACAGAATATAAGTGTCATTTTATCATACAAAAGTTTCTTCTTTAATATTTTATAAAGAAATGATGTTCCTTAGAACACTGTTGTCTAACTTGGGTTTCTTGGAAAGTCATGAATTACAACTGACATCAGAGCTGCAGCCAATTGTGCCAATGATCAGTGGTAGATATATGAAGTACCAATGTATATGAAATATTGCTGCATGCAAGCAAAACTTTCTGAATGTTTTGATCTGATAAACAGTGGATGCAGAAGAATTACTCTTGGAAACATAGAGAGAGATGATGATGATGATAGTGATGATGATAACAATTATTATTTGGGATGATGATATATATTTTTATTGAGATTCTTTTATTCATGTATTAACATCTTTATAAAAGAAAGAAGAAATCAGTGCCATGGGGATACTAATTTGTTCTCCTGACTTGTTATTCACTAATGTTGAGGTAATATTCTATTTTCAGTGCCATTTTTCCGTTAAATGAGACAATTCAGAACTGTATTCTTGAAATATATCATGCTTTGGAGAAGACCTATTATGCAACAATGTGAATTCCTTAGAAGAATCTTTTATGACTAATGCTCTCTCTGTTTCTGTCTCTCTCTCAGAAGAAGAAGCCTACCACATATAATGTCTTTATCAGTTTACTTTAAAATAAAACAGGCCTCTAATCTGCCACTTTTAAGTGGCAATATGAGGATATAGAAAGATTTTCTCCTGCTTATACCCCATGAACATTATTTTATTATTTGTTTATATTTATCTTGCTTTTATTACTTTTTTAAATAACTCAAGGCAGCAAACATACCTAATACTCCTTCCTTCTATTTTCCCCACAGCAACAATCCTGCGAGGTAGGTTGGCCTGAGAGAAAGTGACTGTATCTAAGTCACCCAGGTGACTTTCGTGACTAAAGTGTGCTAGAACTCACAGTCTCCTGGTTTGTAATCTGATGTCTTTATCACTAGACTAAATTGGGTCTCTATTAAAATCTGGAAGTATTTCTTTCAGAGCAAGATTTTTTTTTTATCCTTAAATTTCCTTACATCTGTCTTTCATTGTCCAATTCTACAAATTGATATTTTTTTCCAGTTCATGAAACAAAAACAAATAAACAAACAAAAAAGAATCTGCATGCAGTTTTGGAATATAATGGAGCTGCACATTAATTAATCTGAGCATATTTCCAAAGTGATGCTTTACATAATATCCTTGACGTTCCTCTCTCCAACATATCTTATCTTATCTTATCTTATCTTATCTTATCTTATCTTATTTTGTCTTGTCTTGTCTTGCCTTGCCTTGCCTTGCCTTATCTCATCTCTTTCCTTTTCTTTTCCTTTCCTTTCTTTTCTTTTCTTTTTTCCTTCCTTCCTTCCTTCCTTCCTTCCTTCCTTCCTTCCTTCCTTCCTTCCTTCCTTTCTTTCTTTCTTTCTTTCTTTCTTTCTTTCTTTCTATGGTACCTTTCTGAGTCACAAGTCAGAATCCACAGCAGTTTGCTTGCCAAAAGTTTCTTCTGCTAATCACACATCTATCAGAAGAAAGTGGCTGATGAGGCAAATCAACCCTGCCTTGGTGCTTCATTATGTCAAGGCAGAATGACAGTCGTGGACAAGACAAAATTCCTCCTTGAGGTATATTGATTGGGATTGTCGGGAGCCTAGTAATTACATCTTTGTGAATTTCACTATAGAGTGATCACACTTTCGCTGCCAATGCCATTCTTCAAAATTAAGTAATCTGCTGCTAGTTTCTGCCCTTCTTGAACTTACTGGTGGAAATCTCAGATTAAAGTGAAGCAAATTGTTCACAAATGTATTTAAAATTGCAGAGACTGAAAAGGAATACTTTTAAAAATGGCTGAGCTAAAATGCATTTGGAAATTAATACAACCTTTTTTAAACTAGACAGCAGATTGACATTGAAAAGGAGCATAGCATCCTTAATTTATTTATCAAATTAATGCTCTTTGCTAATCAAAACATAGAGTTCAAAGGAAGGTCTATAAGATAAACACAAGTACTGTACAATCAGAAAGAAATGCCAGCAGCCAGAAAATTAAAACCCATTCTAGCAATAAAATAACAACTAAAGGGATTTCTTTCTGAATAAATGGAAGAACAAAGGGCCTTCAAGAAGGTCAGCAAAAGTGCTGTAACAATGTTGTACCACATTACCTTAAACTGTCTATGGCGAATCATTTGGCTGTAGAATTACAAGGTCAAGCTTACATGGGAAAGACAGCATAGATCAAACATACAATTGTCCAGAGCAGCAAAAGTAGCATAGTAACCTAGTGGTGAAGATACTGACCTCTTAGAAGGGTGAGAGTTCAATCTTAGGTAATGGCGACATTTCTCTCCTAGCACATAAGGAAAAAAAAAAAAAAAATCCCCTGCAAACTCCACATGATGTCTGGTAGGGCATCTAGCCAGTAAACACCTTGTTCCATTCAGTTGTCCCGACTCTATCCCAAATTAAGGGATTACAATGTTGTAAAAAGGGGAATTCTACTGTACTCTGGAACAGCATGATAAATTTAATTATCCCTTTCATTTTTATTGTACTGGCTCTTTAACTAGTCAAGAATGTCTCAGATTGTGCAAATGATATATACTTAAATGGACTATAGTTAGGCAAACAGAGGAAATGAATTATATAGGAAATGTCTCTATAGTCTGGCATTGGGCAAGCAGATGCTAAACTAGATGGATTACTGCTTTGACCTAATGTGATTCCTTTCATCACCTGACTCACCCTGCATTTCTGATGTGTTGATTCTGATTACCTGACTTAGCCAATGGCCATGCTGATAAATATAGTCCTATAGTCCCATACTTCTAAAAGTAAAAAAGAAAAGAAAAAAAACTTTCCATGCTACTCATACTGATGGTCACCTTTGTTAGTTTCTAAGAAAGCAGTGTTTCAGATCCATTAAAGCTACAACTCCTAGAAATTCTGGGCCTCGGCAACAAAAAAATAACTACCGAAATGGTGCGAACAAGCTGAATCCCACCACTGCCTTAGATGATTTTCTTACTGTTAAATTCAAAACTCTTTTTTATTGCAAGTTTTACAAAGAACATTAAACTAACACAAACTAATAAAAAGTAGAAAAGAGAAAAAAGACAAAAGTGCAGAAAGAAAGAAGAAATTGAAGAAGAAGCTTCTGACTTCCTCTACAGCAAATATACATTCAATTAGAAAAGTATCTTTCTCTCTTTGATTATAAAAGAAATCTCACTCTTTACTATTATCCAGTTTTTTTCTTCAGTTGCATGCAAAAAGTCTATAAAGGATTTCCAGTCAGCCACAAATGTAGATATTGCTTTCTCTCTCTTTTAATTAAGAAGTTAATTTAGCAATCTCTACAAATTCGATCAACTTCACCAACTAGTCTTCTGTTGTAGATATTATTGAACTTTTTCACTTTTGAGTATATAATAGTCTCACTGCAAGTATCATATATACAGTGAAAATAAAATTCATGATTTCTTTTTGTTGTAGTTCCTTATCCATTGGTTCCAAAATGCAGGTTTTTGCTTTCAACTATTTTTTAACTTTAAAATTCTGAATTAATGTTTGTCAGTTCATAGAGTGAGTTTGATCTAGCAGTTAAGGCAGGGGTGTCAAACTGCTGGCCCACAGGCCAGATGTGTCATGTGGAAGCCACGCCCACCCATTGCCAGCAATGGCAAAATATAGTCCCAATATGTTGCGCGATATCATGTGACGTCGTGAGTTTGACATGTCTGGGTTAAGGCATCAGCCTAGAAAGTAGGAGACTGTGTGTTCAAGTTCCATCTTAACCATGAGAGCCAGTTGGTCACTACCTTTCATCCCAAACCACCTCACAAGGTTGTTGTGGGAGAAATAGGAGGAGGAAGGTATGATGGATATGTTTGCCACTTTGAGTAATTTCCAAAAATAATAAAGGCAGGATACCAAATAAATAAATGTATTCAATTTTATAGATTTTTATATATCCACTAGGCATATTAATAAGTCCCTTTATGTTGTTCAGATTTCCAGCAAAGATGACATAGGTGAAAAATATTGGTGATCCATCATTCTATAAAAATTCCCTTTAAGACTAGGGCAGGGGTAGGCAACCTTGGCTCTTTTATGACTCGTGGATTTCAACTCCCATAATTCCTGAGTCAGCATGGCTCAGCTTGGAAACCTCTCCCTGTCCCCTCAGCATGGCTGGCTCAGGAATTCTGGGAGTTGAAGTCCACGAGTCATAAAAGAGCCAAGGTTGCCTACCCCTGGACTAGGGCATAATGTAAATTTCAGTCCTTTCAACTATATTGGTCCATCCATATATTATACCTTTTTTTTTTTTGCTTATGTGATCACACATTTTCATCTGTTCTTCTATCTCCTAACTGCTGTCTACATTTTAGCAACATGTTCATCATTAGTTGAAATAATTCTATTTCAAAGTCAGTGTTATTTTATTCAAAAGTGTAACATCTTTTATCCACTTTAAACTTTTCTGTACATAAGGAAACCATTGACAAGAATATCCTTCTGCTATCAAATATTCTTAATTTCATTTTACAAATTCTGAGAGAATTCTAATACATCAAGGTAAGCTAACCAATTTTTTTATTTATCATTTTTTTTTCTCTGTAAAATGCTTCTTGGACTGAAAGTCACAAAGATGTTTTCTGGGCAGAATCTAAATTTATATTTATTCCTACTCTAAGAATAGCCCTCCTGACATAATGATTTTTAAAATCTATATTTAATTTAACTTTATCATACCATAAATAGCCATGCAACCCAAATTGCCAGTTGTAACCTTTTAAATCTTATAACTTTTTATTTGTGAACAACACCCACCCTTTCATCCAAAACAAATAATAGGCAGCAAAAAATATTTTTCAGTCCATGACATCAGGCTTGAGAGAAAAGCTGGTTGTTCAGTGCTTGTTACAACCAATGGATCAACACTTGGTTGATCTGGAAAAGAAGCGAACCCTGCATTTGCAGGAAAAAAAAATGCTAGGAATAAAAAATAATCTCATAATAATTTTACTCCTATAAATCAAAAACCCAATAAATTATTGTCAAGATAATCTACATTCCAAATTAAGTCAGTGAGAGCTGACTTCACTATGATATTAGAAGGATAAATAGACCAAGAACATTTAATCTGGAAAATAATATTTCAAGGAATGAAAAGATATATCAGTTGCTTTGTATGTGGTACTGTATACACAATACGGAATAATCTTTGATGTTTTTGAATCTGCAAAATTTTCCCTAGCCTTCCACAAATTTAATCTAACACATAAGTATAAAGGGTTTTTCCTACAGGCACCTTGAACTAGCTAAGAGAGAGAGAAAGAATTTCAGCTCACAGAAAGTGCTCTCATTTCCTACTACATTTTTCCATCCAACCTGGAGAGCAGGCTTCTGGATATGGGATTTCAACAGATGGAAGGATTAGCACAAATTGAGAATAAAGCCATTTTTGAACACAATCCAAAGGCAACCTTATTTCTTCAAGAGCTGAGAGTAATTTCAGTGAGCTTATCCTATTTAATCCTAGGCATGAGGCTTACTGGTTAATCTTGGTTGTGACTTCCTATAAGCCTAACCTACCTCATGGATTGATTGTGAAAATAAGAGAGGATCAACTATTTGGACTTAAAGCATTAGTTTTATGTACCTTTAATAAGAAATAATACTATATCAAAATCTATAATCCAATTCCCCACTATATATATATATATATATATATATATATATATATATATATATATATATATATTAGGTTGCTAACAAAGTATAAAGAGAGAACTGGGATAGCTATTTCGAGTTTCTTAACTCTCTTCAGCCAGACTTACTCTTCTGAGATTCGAACCTGGGCTATATGCATGTTAGGCAGTTGTATATATGGCTTGTCAATTGGGGCTTCTTTTTCTCCTTTCTTTCCTGCTTCATTATGAGGGTAGATTCACAAAGAGTATTAAATCCAGTAGGTCTGGGTTGAGACAATAAATTAACTAATCTAATTAAACTTTCTGCCTAATATGTTGAGCAATATTCACCTTCCCTGCTTTCAATTCAAAGGGAAGATGAACTAAATTCTCATTACTCTGAAAATGGCTTCAGATTCATAGAATTCAAGAACCAGTCTGGAAGGACCAGATTAACTGATATTATGTCTGGCCTTAATTTTGCATTCTTTCCAAAAGGAAAAAAAAAAAAAAGAATGCCAGATTAACTATTACAGATGCTAACTGAAACCTTTATTGCTTCTAAGAATAGAGTTATGAATCCCTCTTTGTGAAAAGTCTTGTTGAAATAAAAAAATCTTCTGGAGGTCCAGTCCAAGCCGGGAATAAATAAAATGGAAACTGCTTAGGAAAGAAGGTTCAGTTAATTTAGTTGCCAGAAACTTCCGTGACACAGCATGTTTCTGGGGTGGCTGACAAAAATGGATCTGGGAGTGGATGGGTTTTTATACCTTTTTGGGGTTTTGTGTTTGGAATTATTCCTGTTTGAGGTTGTTCCTGTTCCTGTGTCATGTACTTTGACCTGAGCTTTTGATATTTTAATGGTGGTGGGTTAATCCTATTATGTTCTAAAAGTCATGTTCTGTCCTTGGGAGTCTTTTTTTCCCCAGCTTAAACCTTCTCTGGGGCTGGGGCTGAAAGCATTTTGCTTATGAATACGTGGCCCAGTCTTTCTGAATAGGATTATCAAATCTGCATTTCTACAGAGCTGGCCTGCTCAGTTTCTGCTTGGAGGAAAAAGAGAAGTTTCTGCCTTTTAAGATTTTCTCCATTATTCCTTTGGGGAAATATAATATTCCGCCTTCTTCAATATATCCCAGAATATTTCCTTCTCTCACAGGGTGGATAGGTGCTGATTTCCAACAGTCTCTTTCTTTGGCACTGTATTATGTGTTCCTCTTAAAACAAACAAACGGTTTTTGCTGCCTCACTGAAGTATAGTGAGCAATTTACAACCCTGACTGAATTGAATCCTGCCTAGAAAAACAAACCTTCACCTTGTGTAGATGGACCTTCTTCTAAAACCAATAATGATGAAGAAGTCCTTCCCAGGAGCTCTGCCAAATCCTCTTGGTAATCTTTAAAAGTTAGGGAACAGAGACAGCAAAACATCCCATCTGAGTGAAAGCCATGTACTGTCTCTTCCCCATCTGCTTTTCTTTCTCTTCTTCCTTTATGCAGTGTAATCTTTCATTTTGAAATACCTTCTGGTTGTGGAAAGTCCAGATAAATAAGGAATGGGAAGGTCTCTGTCTGCAATAGTTGAGAATTTCTAATAAGGAATGGGAAGGTCTCTGTCTGCAATAGTTGAGAATGTGAACAACACAGAGAACTGGTTGTTCACATATTTGAATCCCCCCACTGACCTAAGGGCTGATCAGAGAACTCTTATTTGCTTTGTTTCCTGAAAATATAGCAACTATCTTTATTTAATATAAATCATCAGACTTTATGATAATGAAGGCATAGCAATTAATCTTGATACTATACATTCTCAACTTCATTATCAGAACTGTTCTTATACCAAAACCTTTATAGAAACAACTAGCTTGCTAAGGCAACTTTAGAGTAGACAAGAAGCCATATATGCACTGAAGAACTGAACAGAATAACAGAGTTGGAAGAGATCTTGGAAGTCTTCAATTCCCTCAAGCATGAGACGCTATACCAGTGGTTCTCAACCTGTGGGTCGGGACCCCATTTGGGGTCGAATGACCATTTCACGGGGGTCACCAAACAAGACTGTCTGCCATTTTTCCCCCCTTTTCTTTGGCCACACCCCTGGCACCTGGTAATGTATAAGTGGTTGGGGGTCACCACAACATGGGGAACTGTATTATGGGGTTGCGGCATTAGAAAGGTTGAGAACCACTGCTCTATACCATTCCAGACAAATGGCTGTTCAACTTCTTAAAAACCTCTGGTGATGGAATACCCACAACTTCTGAAGGAAATCTATTCCACTGGTTAATTGTTCTTACTGTCAGGAAATTTCTCCTTAGTTTTAGGTTGCTTTTTTCCTTAATTGGTTTCCATCCATTGCTTCTTGACTTGCCTTCTGGTGCTTTGGAGAACAGGTTGAGGAGTAGTAGCAACAGAGACCAGACTATAAAATGGTACAATATGGTAAGCTGGAGTACTGCATAATATATTGCTCCAATGTTGTGCAGATCTTACCATTGAGAACTTTATATTTTTATACTTTATATAACTTTATAATGAAATATAGGTACCTGAAATACATACCTGTTACTTTTGGCCTTAGTTATTCTGGCCATAGAAATTTACTCTTGACCATCTTCTTTTAGCATCCCTAAATACAACTAACATATATTCCTACAGTTTTCTTTTCTCCAGCCTGAGAATCCAAGTAAACATATTCTACATATGATTCACCAGTGCCAAGTGTAGAGAAATGTTGTGCATCATCCAATACAATTATGAACAGTGTTATCCCTTCTAAGAGTTGTCTCATAGTTTAGAGCTATGTTTAGTTTATTGTCAATGATTATGGATTTCTGATGTGCTAAACAGAAGCTCTGATGTCTTTGAACCCAAACACATTTCATTAGTACAATCTTTATTTACATATAAAATAGCACTAAATGGCAATCTTTGCATATCACATTTATTCATAGACTGTAATTATTACTTTTCTAAATTAAAATTTATATTTACCATTCTACATATTATATGCATAGATTGTCTTATGAGATGAGGAGGAGGAGGAAGAGTTTTTATTATAACTAGTGTATGGTGCCAGATATTCAACACTTCCACAGTGAAATTATAACAATGCCAAACAATAAAATAATGCAACTTTGTTAAAAGTTGAGAAGTGAATAAAAGCCAGATGTGGAATCATCTTGGGGAAAAAAAATACCCTTGAGAACTGTGGGTGGTTGGCTGTAAAATCATAGTCTGTTCATTTTACAGTAGTTTTGAAATGTATAATTGATTTGGAAAATAGGACAGCATCTGTTTAATCCTATTCAGAGTAGATGCCTGAGCAGAATGCATCCCAGGTATATAAAATCAGGCACATGCTCAGGGCTTCTATCTTTAACTGTAATTTTTGAACAATATGTGATTTATGATTTACATTGGATTCACTAAGGATTTTGGTTTTCATTATGTTTGTTTGCTTAGTATTTAAATTAAAAGTCACTTTAGCTTTAACTTCTATATTTTCAATTAAGAAATTAGTGTTATCTATGTATCTCAAGATATTATTTAACCTCCTATTTTGATTCTAGTTATCATTTCTTCCAGCCTTCCATTCTTTATGCATTTGCTGTATAAACAAAAGAATTATGGGGATAGTATATATAAAATCTCAGTTCTCCATACTGTATCTCTCTGTTTCTTCTAAGTCAGTTCTTACAGTAGCTTCTTTTTGCTCTGAACATTCATCAGAAGAAAAATCTCCAAGCCTGTGCAAAAAGACTATTTCCTTTAATATTGTGATTCAGGGTATAGGCTGATTTTGCTTCAGTGAAGCACAAAACCCTTCCAGTTCAACTTGAACTTGAGCTGGATGAAAACTTTCATGCTGTGTCTGTTTGCTACCTACAGTGACATTGGCCACAAATTTTGCTGAACTCATCTAACCTTGAAAGAACATCAGTTTGCCTTGAGGCTGGTAAGATTCAGTACCTAGAGAGAGATTCTTAGCAGTACATTTTGCAACTTCGCATCTCTGAAGGTGACCCAGTTTGGGTGAACAGTTCCATCTGAGGCAATTGGAAGGAAACAAAATTCTCCTGACCTGCTCACCAAAAGCCATCCAGTTTATAAGAAGATTAGTAGCGTGTGAGAATGTTACACTTATTTGCATGTCTCCTTAGACCACCTAGGGACGAGTGTCCATCTGCCAGAGGGATGACCCTAGGCCAGTCATTCTCCCTCAGCCCAAGTTGCCTTGTCATTGTGGGGAAAATAAGAGGAGGAAGGTGTGTTGAAAATGTTCACTGGTTTGAGTTATTTGTAAAAATAATAAAGATGAAATAGAAATAAATAAAATTAATTAATTAATCTCATCTTGCATGATGCACATAATAAGAAACTTTGCAATAGTTAAATCATTTAAAGGAATGGTAAACTTATAGTTATTCTCATAGTCTCTTGTTTTTTTTTCCCCTATGATCCATTAGCTACAGTATCTAATACCATATTTCCCTGCCTTTTGCAGTGCTTACCTGTTCATAATAATACATCCCCCTCAATATGGCTTTATTATCCTTTGTGAGAACTTATGAAAAAGTACACTTCTGTAAAGTGCTTTTTCTAGTTTATCTCTTTTATTGGTACAGGTATATGCACCAATGTTTTCCAGTGTCTAGCATGCACATTTTTGCTATTTATTTGTTAACAGCTGACAACATTTTAAATAACTCTTTGTCTGTAAAGTTCAGTGGGTATTTCATCTGTAATTGGTTTCCCTTTCAATGTGATAGCCTATTTATTCCCTCTTGCCCCACACTTTCTATAGCTCCTTAAAATATTCTCTTTCTGCAAATGTACAGCATGTCATTTAACAATCCCATTTTTAAAAACGTTCAGTTTAGCCTCTCTATAGTTACTTTAACCTCATTTGCCCATAGAATGTATTTTCTATTATAAAAGGTACAGTCCATCAGCTATTATATCTTTTAACATTCCTTCTTTAGTTGTGAAGTTGTATGTGATGTCTCTGATCTTCTTCAAAAACTACTCTCATTTTCATTTTCTTGTTATTTTCTTGTATTTGTTGACATTCTTGATTGAGACATTTTCCCTTCTCTTTTTTTTCTTGGTTGGAAATGAAAGTTTGCATTTTCTTACATCCTGGTTTCCTCTTATGTTCACTCAGTGGTGGTATTCAGCTGGTTCGCACCACTTCGGCAGAACCAGTAGTTGATTTTTTGTTGCCCAGGCCCAGAATGGACTTCTGGAAGTGGCATCCACAAAGAGAACTGGTTGTTCATATGTTTGAATCCCACCACTGTGTTCACTATCATGTAATTTAAATGCATTGAATCTGTTCCTTATGTCAATCTTATATTCAGGCTGCATGGCCCCCAGGCCAAATTTTGCTGGCCTGTTTTAATGTTTCTTTTTTCTGATTTGACTACAGTTAATTTGCTATTTTAATAAGGGTGATTAAGGTACTCTGCATACAGAGCCATTAAGTGAATAATACGGGTGACAGCCACACTTAAATCAAAGCAGGTCTGTTAAAATCAATGAGAAAATGTTTCTCCCTAATATAACTAAATCTGAATCAATCACGTTAAAAATAGCATGGGGCAGGAAAACAGAAACATGCAGTGAGCAATGAGATGTAAAGACAATGTTATGAAATAAATACATGATATACAATCTCTTCGATTTGAGGATTACCTAAAGACAAATTTTTCATTGGTGATTTTTTGATAGAGCCTCTTATAAAATGTATCTGTATATATCTGATATGTATAAGTGCATGTGGGTATTTCTATATATTATCCACTCTGACATAGACTATAATTTTCATTCCTCCTTTATGCATCTAATTAAATGGGATCGTCTTATGCTATCTCTGACCCAAGTATGTTTTTGTGGGCCATACAGTATCAAAAAATATTTCTCAGTGCTCTCATTTTCTCTAGAATTACTTGAATTATGGGACTTGTAGCTGATCTGAAACACTGTAGTGAAAAACAGCTTGATACTTTTTCAGTTTCCATGCATAGAAAAAGGAGAAAAGCTTTTGTGGTAAGTAAAGATTTTGTATAAATGTATTATTCCTACATGAGGAAACAATTTTTTGTTATTAAACAAGGATAAGGAATAATTTCTACAAAAAGTTATCTCAGTCTAGATTAGCTACTGGCTATTTATTTTACAGAAAATACTTATGGTAGCTGTATGCTACATATTTAAGATATTCTGCAGTTAGGCCCTTACTCTTAGATGCCACCCGATTCTCAGATAGGTTTTTGTGTATCCCATACAGCAGTTTTTGTGTATCTCCATACAGCTGGAGAATCCTGAAAGTAGAAGTGCCCACATCTTCAAATTGCCAAGATTGAGAAATACTGCCATATAGTACAGATTCCAAATGATTTCAAGAGAAGATTTGTAATTTGCAAAGGTTAAATGCTAAAAAAAGTATTGCATTTTATTCTGCTGCTAGCCCTCAAATGAAAATGTGTCAATATAATTACAAATCTCCATAGTTACTCATGGTGATTATTGTGACAAATATTTGAGTAAAATAAAATTTGCTGCAGGTGGCTTTGAATAGGTTGTCTGGGGATGGCTACTTATTCAATTTCCATTTTTTTATTATCTCAACTTTCATTTTGAGATACAGATGGTGCATTGTGTGAGATATATTGTTTCTAGAGCACTGAAATTAAATAATGAGAGTGGATCAGGTGATTTCCATTCTTCCTTACTCCAGTACTTCAAGAACAGAGAAGTATAGTCTAAGAAGAAACCTAAACTATAAGACACAAAATCTATTAGGTAGCACACAACTATCCTTCATTGAAGTCTAATTGTAAGAAGGAAGCTAGAAGAACAATATATGAACAGGATCAGGGCTGTTGTTTACTGGTTTACAGTTGAATTATGCAGTGATGTGTGTACTATCCAAACAAACAAACAAACAAGCAAGATATAAAATACACGAGAACTGAGTTTCCAAGAACTGAGACATGAAATTAGATCTTGCTTAAATCAAGTATTGATTTTTAAAAAGTGATATGTTACATACATTTTCCTTGATGTTTGTCAGAGTGTCTGTCTGATTCTATCTATCTATCTATCTGTCTGTCTGTCTGTCTGTCTGTCTGTCTGTCTGTCTGTCTCTGTCTGTCTCTCTCTCTCTATCTATCACACCAGTCTTCACCATCATCCTGTTTGACAGTCCAGGGTTTTATCTGAAAATATAACTATTGTGAAAGTGCTGTCCTCTGTAGCTCTGATTTTACAAATGGAAGGAGGCCTTCAAATGAAATAACCCTCCTCAAATTCAAATGTACCACAAGGACCCAAGTTGTGATGAAATGCATGATCTGTTCCCATTTTATTTCAATACAATTGCAGCAATTAAGGACCGTTTCATTTGAACAGTGAAAAGTGGCAATTGAATAGGCACAGCTAGTGACTACCATATTGCATGAATATTGAGATAAATACTTACAAGCAGGAGCAAAATTCATAGATACAGTCATAATATGCTTGATTTTAATTATGTTTGGAATAAAGATATTGGAGAAAAAGAACTCAAGCTAGCAATATATTTAAATACTGCAAGCTGGGAACATTCCTATTTTAAGCCCATTATTTTCAGATTTTAGTAGTATGCTAAGCAGAAGGTCCATCCACCATCTATTTAAAACTTTAGCAAAGATATCAAAGCATGTTTCTGCCATCACCGTCTTAAAGCTACATCTAGCAAACATATTCAAAATATTTATGTGAAAAATCCATTTGGCAAGAAAGTGCCAAAGTAATAATATATTTGTTTGGGTGCCAAGTCACTGATCAGCTAAATTGCTTTAAAATATTTTCTCCTAACAAGGATGAAATCATCCAAGCCTTCTTGTCTTAATTACTTAGCAACTTAGTTGAGATATGACTATTTCCAGAAATTTGTGATGCAGTAAAAATGTGTTTATCACTTCAAATATAAACTGAACACTGGAATTTCAATGTGTTTTGAGGTTAAAAGATAACATACTTGGGTAAGAATTGTCACAGAATTATTGCTGTACTCTCCTAACATATCAAACCTAATAATGGAAACTCTGAAAAATAGATCATTTTCCACACAGCTGTACTATTACAAAAACACTATGCTAATATGGTGGTACCAATGTGATTCCAAATAGATATGGAATACAGAATAGAATAGAATAGAATAGAATAGAATAGAATAGCTGAAGGCCATTCATACTAAATGTAATCATGTAGTCCACAAAAGTAAACTGCCTCTGATCATAAAAATAATATAAAGACTAACAGCTTCTGATACTCCTATCTCACTTTTGTTACCATAGTTGAGTTTTTGGTTGGAAAGAAAAGTGTGAAAAGCAAGCCCTTACTCCCACACCCCAAGACTGACTGATAGCAATTTTAAATAGTTAAGTTGTGAATATTATTTTGTAATTAAGCTATGATAATATTTATTCATTCTTAAATATAATACATATTACAGAGGGTTCCAGATGGACAACAGTAAGAGTTGTGTTGATTAGGGGTGTTCTGTTTTGACAATACTGCATGTTAGTCAAGAAACCAAATGAATGCTAAATATAGTGTATAATGACACAAGGAACAACTGCACATTATAAATAAAAGCTGAAAAACTAATAAATGAATTGATATGCCTTTGTTCAACAACTTCCTGGAAAAGTCCCAACAGTCTTCTTGGCAAGAGTTTGGAAGTGATTTGCTGTCTATTTACTAGAATTGAGAAAGAGTGACTGGCCCAAGGTCACCCAGTTGGCTATATATCTAAGGCAGAACTAGAACTCACAGTCTCAAAGTTTCTAGTATGGTGTTTTAATCATTAAACCTAGTGGTTTAGGTATAGGTATACTTATCTGGATCTCTTCATTACATAACTTAGTAAAATGTTATCCAAAGATGGAGAAAAGATAGAGAAAGATGAGAAATAGTGGTGGAAATGTATTTTGAAATAAAATTAAGTGTCCAGTACAAAGAAATACACTGATATCTTTCGAGTTGATTGATTGCTGTCAGTTGCAAAGTCGTGTCCGACCCATCGCGACCCCATGGACAATGTTCCTCCAGGTCCATTTAAGCTCACTCCTACTGCTTCAGTGACTCCATCCAGCCACCTCATTCTCTGTCGTCCCCTTCTTCTATTGCCCTCAATCTTTCCCAGCATTAGGCTCTTCTCCAGTGAGTCCTTCCTGCTCATTAGGTATCTTGGCCCTAGTAATCACACAGATCTATTTTCTTCATGATAATCTATGCCTGATCTAGTCCTTCCTATGATGGACTCATTACCACTATAATTAGCCACCTTGTTGCTAGTTGAGCTCTTCTTCTCTTTCCTTCCACCTTTCCCAGCATTAGAACTTTCTCCAGAGAACTTGTACTTTGTATAATGTGTCTGAATGAAGACACTGGTCATTTGTGCCTCTGATAATAACTCTGAATTCATCCATTTTCTTATTTTCTTGACTGTCCATGGTATTCTCAGGCAGGCAGTGGCTGTCACTGCCTAACATTTTCTTCAGTCAAACACATTTTTTGGGGGGGGGAGAGGATTGTGATTTTTGATCATTGTGGAGCTGCTGACAAACACAATAGAGATACCCAAAAAAGTTCTGAAGCACTTTTTTGCATCTGACCTAAATAGCTACAATCATTCATGAAGATGAAAAATGAATAATATAAACTAGTTATATTTCCTGCTTAGATAAATAGATGATAGACAGATGATAGATGATAGATATAGATGATAGATATTATTGTTAACAACAACAATAATAATAATAATAATAATAATAATAATAATAATAATAATAATAATAGTAATAATAATAATAAGCTGGAAGGGATCTTGGAGGTCATCTAGTCCAACTCCATGCTCAGGCAGGAAACCCTATACCATTTCAGACAAATGGCTGTCCAGTCTCTTCTTAAAAACTTCCAGTGTTGGAGCATTCACCGCTTCTGGAGGCAGGTTGTTCCACTGATTAATTGTTCTAACTGTCAGGAAATTTCTCCTTAGTTCTAGGTTGCTTCTCTCTTTGGTTAGTTTCCATCCGTTGCTTCTTGTCCTGCCTTCAGGTGCTTTGGAGAATAGCTTGACTCCCTCTTCTTTGTGGCAGCCCCTGAGATATTAGAACATTGCTATCATATCACCCCTCCTCCTTCTCTTCATTAGACTAGACATACCCAATTCTAGCAACCTCTTCTTACATGTTTTAGCCTTCAGTCTCTTAATCATTTTTGTTGCTCTTCTCTGTACTGGGAACCTTATGTACTTTATGAAATAGGTATGATATTTTAAGCTAATGACATGCAACTAAATGAAGTAGTTTAGTCTTCTGATCTTCACATATTTACATCTGTAGATATATGTGGCTTCTGGTTATATTGATCACACCACTAAGAAAAGAAAGAAGGTGACCATCACAAATCCTAGGAACTATTAAGAATGTTATTTTCTTTTTACTTTTTTTTTTAAAAAAATGCAATTCTATGCTTATTTTAAAATCATTCCTTTCTATGTAGTGGTGATTACACAAAGGGGAAGCAATAACGTCTATTACAAATATTAAAATGGGGATAATTATGCAAGATATTATTTCTATTAGCTTACTAGGTTTACTTTTATTCTTCTTGGAAATAGATTCTTATTTCTAGATCTGTCTAGAATATCTAAATGCCGAGATGTATATGATCCATTCCCAACTGAAATCTTGTCCTTTGCAAATGCATTTCATTCTTGTAAAAATCAAAGGCTATGGGCTGTTTACACTTTACATTCATCACATCTGCTTGGATGGCAAACTGCCTGTCCAAACCTAATCAAAGTCTTGCCTAGAGCAAGGCTATGAAGCAAACACAGGCTTAGGAGGCCAATTAAAATAACACTTTTAAAAATTACAAAGATGATTTCTTTGCAACAGCAATCTCTCTTCTTCTTCTTCTTCTTCTTCTTCTTCTTCTTCTTCTTCTTCTTCTTCTTCTTCTTCTTCTTCTTCTTCTTCTTCTTCTTCTTCTTCTTCTTATTATTATTATTATTATTATTATTATTATTATTATTATTATTATTATTATTATTATTACAGGAAGATGCTGAATGGACCAGAATACATAAGGCTTCAGTTTCATCCCTGTCTTGGAGCTAATTCTGCTGAATTAAAAGGGGCTTCCTTCTGAATAGGCATGCTTTGTACTTCTCGGATGAATATTTCTTTCTATCATGGGGACACACTTACATGGGACTAATATGAATGAAACATCAAGAAAAGCCTGTAAATGCCAAAGGAAAATGTGGACACTTGTTAGCACTAATTGCAAAATGTGAATTAAAAGAGAAAATGTACTAACTAACAAAATAAGGGTGAATCTATGGTCTTGGAATTCATAATATGACTCCGAGGCTGAAGGATATCTCCCTAGCAATTATGTGTATTTCAGCATTTATAATGGCAATAATATTTTAACTTTGGAATTGAAGCAATTTCCCCCCCTTTCCTTCTCTCCTTCCTTCCTCGGCTATAAGAGTATGATGAATGTTTATAGTGACAAAAGGATACTGTTATGTCTGACAAGGGGTAGTACAATATTGAAGACCAGTTTAAACATCTTAATAAAATGTCTTCTGCAACAACCCACAATCCTTCCAGTTAAAATGCTTCCTTGTTATTTGTTGTTCCTTATGTTTTAATCCACTCCATAAACATTTTCTCTGGACTGATTACATAACCAGCATAATTTGTCAAAATGTCATAACAGTAGAATCTAACAGACATACACAGATACACAAAAAAAACCCCAAGTGAATTAATTGAAAATTTTCTAGGTTAAAATGTCACCTAGAAAGAATCATATAAATGGATAAACACAATGCAAAATTGCAGTGCTATTGTACATTCAATAGTCAATCATAACCATTAATAAAAAAAGTGTCTGATGTGAACTGCATTCTAGCTAGTGGAACAAAGTCTTATACTAGATTAGAGAATGGAGCTAAAGTGGTTTGCAATCTCTTTCTATTCTTTCATAGAAATTATTAGTATTATTATCTGTCCACAATCATGTGAAATAAGAGCTTCCAGTTCTTTAGCAGTTGTTGGCCTTCATATGCATAAAGTTCTTCCTAAGAATCTGGCATGCTATAATGTATCAGCATAGTATATGTGCAAATCCAAGTAGTGTGGCCTTTTTCAATTTTCAGATGAAAATTTTGTCATTGCCCAGATTTTCTAAGTGTCATTCTTGATTTTTCAAGAATAACTACTAGAACCATCATGGCTGTTTATTCCATAATCTTTCAACTTTGATTTTCAGATCTTGATATTTTCTGACCTTCTCCATTATTTTTGTCTGTTATTCTACTATTCCCTGGTATTGCCAAATCAATTATCTATACTTTATCTATTTGTATGGCTAATTATTAGCTAATCTATAGTTTGTCACTGCAATCATTGATAGCTCCGGAGAGTCTGAGTATGCTGATATTTCTTGAAAGTGGAACTCAGATCTGATTATGCATCAGTGAATTGGGCTATGGGTTTAAGACAGATGTGTATATCCTACAATGTTGGGTTAAGTAAGGCTGTGTGAGATGACCAATAGTTCTCACCAAGCCATAATTTTTAACATGGCAGAGAAATAAAATGATAAAATACTAGATAACTTGAGTAAGGATAGTCCTAGAATCTGAGGTGGTATATCTTTAGGGTGAGAGTAGTAATGACCATCAGGTATACTACTGTGGGCAAGAATCCCTCAGAAGAAATGGAGTAGCCTTCATAGTTAATAAAAGAATAGGAAAAGCAATACTGGGATACAATCCCCAAAATGACAGAATGATCTCAATTTGAATCCAAGGCAAACCATTCAATATCACAGTAGTCCAAATCTATGTCCCAACCACTGGTGCTGAAGAGGATGAAATTGACCAGTTTTATGAAGCTCTACAGCACCTTATAGAATTAACACCAAAAAATGATGTTCTTATCATCATGGGGGATTGGAATGCTAAGGTAGGAAGCCAAAAGATAACCAGAATAACAGGCAAGTTTGGCCTTGGAGTACAAAATGAAGCAGGGCACAGGCTAATAGAATTTTGTCAAGAGAATACGATGGTCATAACAAACACTCTTTTCCAACAACCCAAGAGACGGCTCTACACATGGACATCACCAGACGGTCAACATAGAAATCAGATTGACTATGTGCTCTGCAGCCAAAGATGGAGAAGCTCTATACAGTCAGTAAAAACAAGACCAGGAGCTGACTGTGGCTCAGATCATGAGCTTCTCGTTGCAAAATTTAGGCTTAAATTGAAAAAAGTAGGGAAAAGCACTAGGCCACTCAGGTATGAACTAAATCATATTCCTGATGAATATACAGTAGAGGTGACAAATAGATTTAAGGAACTGGATCTGATAGACAGAGTGCCTGAAGAACTATGGATGGAAGTTCGCAACATTGTACAAGAGGTAGCAACTAAAACCATCCCCCCAAAAAAAGAAATGCAAGAAAGCAAAATGGCTGTCTGAGGAAGCTTTGCAAATAGCTGAGGAAAGAAGGGAAGCAAAAGGCAAGGGAGAAAGAGAAAGAGAAATATCAACAACCTAAGATATGCAGATGATACCACTGTAATGGCAGAAAGTGAAGAGGAACTAAAGAGCCTCTTGATGCGGGTGAAGAAGGAGAGTGCAAAAGTAGGCTTGAAACTCAACATTAAGAAAACCAAAATCATGGCATCCGGCCCTCTCAATTCCTGGCAAATAGATGGGGAAGAAATGGAGGTAGTGACAGATTTTATTTTTCTGGGCTCAAAGATCACCTCAGATGGGGACTGCAGCCAAGAAATTAAAAGACGCTTGCTCCTGGGGAGGAAAGCTATGGCAAATCTAGGCAGCATACTAAAAAGCAGAGACATCACCCTGCCAACAAAAGTGCGTATAGTCCAGGCCATGATTTTCCCAGTTGCAATGTATGGCTGTGAAAGTTGGACCATAAGAAAGGCTGAGCGCAAAAGAATTGAGGCCTTTGAATTATGATGCTGGAGAAGACTCCTGCGAGTCCCTTGGACTGCAAGGCATTCAAACCGGTCAGTCCTAGAAGAGATCAACCCCGACTGCTCTTTAGAAGGCCAGATCCTGAAGTTGAAACTCAAATACTTTGGCCACCTATTGAGAAGGAAGGACTCACTGGAAAGGGCCTAATGCTGGGAAAGATTGAGGGCAATAGAAGAAGGGGACGACAGAGAATGAGATGGCTGGATGGAGTCACTGAAGCAGTAGGTGTGAACTTAAATGGACTCCAGAAGATGGTAGAGGACAGGAAGACCTGGAGGAACGTTGTCCATGGGGTCGCGATGGGTCGGACACGACTTCCCAATTAACAACGACAACAACAGTAATGGTTTAGTCTAGTAAGATTCTTTCTATTGTGTGTAAGGAAATAAAGAACTGAACTTTGGTTGAATTCTTCTTTCTTGGGCTGACCAACTGAATGATCCATTGGGCCATTGTTTCCTTACCCTAAACAGAAAAACAGAATAAACAAAGGGAAAACAAAGAAACAATAAAGCAAAACAAAACAAAACAAAACAGTGGGAGCAGGACTGACTTCAGACTTCCTGCCAATTTGACTGTGGCTGATCATCTTTCAGCAGTTGATGGTGGGAACAGTCTACTTGGCTTCTGGAAGGCTAGAGTGAAACTATATTTTTTGATCTCCATTGACTGAAGGAGTTGCTGGTCTAGGTTTCTAGCAGGATAGGGTGGGACTATTGAACTTTCTGGAAGCAACACAGTAGCAGAAGTGACCACATATTTGCCAGTCCTACAGGGACTGAGTTGGAAACTGGTTATTCTCAACTATGTAGTGTGTTTGAAATTAAAAAAAAAATATTTGTCAATTTTCATTCTGTTTTGAAAGCAGAACCCAAATCAAATGGTAAAGCAAACCATCTATTTTTCCAATAAATAATGGACTTGTTCTCCCTGGACATGAAAACAAATTTCATGTATTTGTTTACTATAATGGGATAATATATTTTAGATATCCACTTGAATATTGATTCTGTTTGTTGTTGCTGTTCATCATTTTTATCCAGAATGGCTATGTCTATATTGCAGTTTCCTTTTTACAGTAATTAGTTTCTGGAGCAGTGCCAGAAAAGACTACTTATAAAACATATGAATGTTTAAATCTTTAAGTCTCTAATGTATGTTGAATTAGAGTCTTATAAGATGTACATATGATATGTTTTTAAGGCTCCAGGCATCTCTGTAATTTATTTTTCTCCTTATATTTTGAGTCCTTTGTTCTTGCTGTTATTTTTCAAGCAGTTTTTAACTTATAATGAAACTGCACTCATGTCAAGAACAAGATAACTTTTGTTCCTTCATTTCCCACTTGCAGAGTGAAAAAAGGAAGTATTATCAGTAAGGAAATTTTAAATTTAAATCAATCCTTTCACTGTGTTTGAACAATATCCACAGCTGTATGGATTCCTAGGAATAGCAGCCAATCCATGTCATCATAATTAATAATGCCATATTCTTCATATTTGCGCTTTGGCACAAGAAGAGAACTGTTGAAAGTCCACTTATTTTAGCTTTGTGACTCCAAAAGAGACTAATCATATGTTTCTGGGAATTCTTTAGCAAGGCTTGAAAATAGCATCTTGAAAGCAGCTGGGGTACGAAAATGAGCAATTGCTTAAACTTGAAAACTATCATTGTCAAGTGGATTGTAACAATAGAAAAAGTGCAGATTAAGACCTGCCTGATTGTTCTGAGTCACCCAAAGGTTGAAGGAAGACTCTCAGCAAATGCAAATTAAGTAGTTTCACAGAGTGAATGTCTTAATCCCTGATTGACATATTTAACTGCTTCACTTGAAAAAATGCTTAAAATGATGGTGACTCCTATTAACCAGAGAGACACACACATATACATACATATAGAGATGGCATTTTCATTTTTTTTCTACGGGATGGGAATTTGGCAGTGAGGTTGGAGATCTCATGTGATTTTGATAGGCTGGAACTGGTTTGTTGTATCTTATAACCAGGAAATAAAATGTCCAGAAGATTGTAAAATTTATTAGAGAAAGAGAGGATGAAGAAAGAGCAGTGATAATGGAGTTATCTATCTATCTGTCTGTCTGTCTGTCTATCTATCTATCTATCTATCTATCTATCTATCTATCTATCTATCTATCTATCTATCTATCTATCTATCTATCTATCTAGTTAGTGCATGTATGAATATATGCATTTACATTAGCCAGGAGACTATAGTTTGAGTACAAATTAGTTTTTTGGCAGCCGATGATTGCTAATCTGTTCAGTTCATGTTCTCATGTACACCACAGGGGGATAAATTAGCCTCACAATTAAAAAGTTCAACAGCATGTTGCAGCAAAATAAAGGGATTCTCCCTCCACCAATGTTTCCTTGTACTCAGATATCACAGTGGGCAAGCTCCAGCATCAGCTGAATTCACTCTACTGTGTAAAATGCCATTATATATGGTTCCCGACTTATAACAGCTCATTTAGTTACTGTTTGAAATTACAACAGGATTGAAAAAAAGTGATTTATGACCATTTTTCACACTTACAACCATTGAGCTTCCCCATGGTCAAGTAATCAAAATTCAGACACTTGGGAACTGATTCATATTTATGACTGCAATGTCCTTGGATCATGTGATGCCCTTCTGTGACCATCTGACAAGCAAAGTCAATGAGGATGCCAGATTCGCTTAACAATCGTGTTATTAACTTAACAACTGATCCACTTACAACTGAGGCAAGAAAAGTCGTAAAAGGGAACAAAACTCATCTAAAAAATATTTTACTTAACAACAGAAACATCGTGGTCGTAACTCAAGGACTATGTGTATTTTCTCACCCTAAGTGATACCTATTTATCTATTTGCATATGTCATGCTTTCAAACTGCTAGGTTGGCAGGAGCTGGGGCAAGTGACAGGAACTCACAGTATCAGTAGCAAGCACTAGGCAGTGCTAGACTCAAAGTGCTGGAGTATAGATCTTCTCCAGTGTCATTAAGCCACTGAGGCACTGCACCTCTCTATTTATATATTTTCAAACAGGACAGTCTAAATCAGTGGTTCTCAACCTTTTTAATGCCGCAACCCCAACTGGTTGTAAGTCGAGGACTACCCAACCGGTCATAAGTCAAGGACTTTCCCTGCTCAGGAGCGCTGCGGATGCGTGGTGCCGCCCCCTGCGCCAGCCGAAGCGTAGCTGGCAAGGGGCAGCGACGGCACAGGGCGACCACTGGCTGGGCCACCAGCTGGTCCAGCCCAAGGGAGGTAAGGCACCTGCTGGGCCCCACACGTGCCAGCAACCCTCCCTGTGCCCGCCGGCCTCCCACCTCCCACCCCTGGCCCTCTTTTACTTACATTTTTAGTAGTTGCTCAGCAGGGAGGGATGGAAACTTCCAGACAGCTTGCCTTCGCTGTAGACAACTTGCAGCACCGTTTGCAGACTGGGGCTTTTGGCAGGCTCAGCAGGGCAGAGACAGCCTGGACAATTCCTATTGGATTTTGAAAGCCAATAGAATTAGACTCTATTCAAGAGAGTCTATTCTATTGGCTTTCAAAAGCCAAAGGAATAAAAGGGAGTAGCATAGCTAAGGAAAAGGGGGGAAAAAATGGCGGACTGCGTTGTTTGGTGACCCCGTGAAATGGTCGTTCGACCCCAAATAGGGTCACAACCCACAGGTTGAGAACCGTTGGTCTAAATCAGTGGTTCTCAACCTTTCTAATGCCGTGACCCCATAATATAGTTCCCCATGTTGTGGTGACCCCCAACCACTTATACATCACTGGGTGCCAGGGGCATGGCCAAAGAGAAGGGAAAAAAAATGGCGGACAGCCTTGTTTGGCGACCCCCATGAAATGGTTGTTCGACCCCAAATGGGGTCCCGACCCACAGTTTGAAAACCACTGGTCTAAATCAAGATGTGCTTTTTCTAGAGGCAACTGGGCTTTCTTGTCTTTCTTTGAATACATTTCTCTTCTCATCCAAGAAGCAAAATGTCTTCAAAGAAAAACAAGAAAGCCAGTTGCCTCTTGAAAAAGGGCCCTTGGGACAACCGTGACCTGGATGACTGAGAATCTCCATAGATATCTAAATCAGGTTATTTGTTTGTAATATTGCAAGATTTAACATCTTTCATTGACCAAAGCTGTGCTATGAATACTCTAAACTTATGTTATGATTTTTAAATTATTACTTTATAAACAGAAACAAATACTGTCCATGGCATATAACTGTAAGAACACTGACTGAACTGCTTTTCTTTTCAGACATTATTTTTGCTTAAATATTTGGTCACCTGCTTTTAACAGAAGATACTCCAAACAGATTCTAAATATATTCCAAAATAACGTAGATTTTACAGTCCTAAGAAAATAAGAAATGGCTGTGGATTTTGACCAACAATTGGCATTGTTACTATGGTACTAATAGTAACAATTTAAATGGCACCTTCAAGCTATTGTAATTTAAATATTTGCCTGTTATTTTCAAGCAAGGCTCTAAAAGGTGGGAATGGGCTCCATAATCACATGGCATAGTTATAAAATAATAAAAATGGGTTAAATGCATACATACATAAATACATACATATGGTGATAATGCATGGAGTTTACCAAAGGCCAGTTTGTAAAGAAGAGGGGATTGACTTATTTTCTAATGCACAGAAAGCAGGACAAGAAGTAATGGGTGGAAGCTTGTTAAAGAGAGATCCAGACTAGAAATAAGGAGAATTTTATCTGACAGTGAGAGCAATTAATCGGTTTGTTTCCTGGAGTTGTGGGTGCTCCATTACTGAATATTTTAAAAAAATAGACTAGACAACCATTGACTGGGATGGTTTAAGACTCCTGCCTTGAGCAGGGGGTTGGCCTAGAAGACATCCAAGGTCCTTCTAGCCCTGTGATTGGATTAATTTAGATAATTGGATTGAATTAATTTGGAAGGACAATGTGACATAGCTCACTTGCCTATAAAGATTGGTCTGTCTGAGCAACATTAAGGAAAAAAGTTGGAAGGGACCTTAGAGGTCATTGAGTCCAACCCCCTGCTCAGGCAGGAAGCCCTATACCATTTAGGACAAATGGCTGTCCAGTCTCTTCTTTAAAAAAACTTAAAAACTTCCAGCGTTGAAGCATTCACCGCTTCTGGAGGCAGGTTGTTCCATTGGTTAATTGTTCTAACTGTCAGGAAGTTTCTCCTTATTTCTAGGTTGCTTTTCTCCTTGATTATTTTCCAACCGTTGTTTCTTGTCCTGCCTTCAGGCGCCTTGGAGATAGCTTGACTCCCTCTTCTTTGTGGCAGCCCCTGAGATGAATCCAAGTTACATTCAAATTGGTTTTCCTTTCTTTCAGTTTTCCAAAATCATCTTGTCACTTAGGAGCTGATCTTTTGTTTCTCTTATGTTTGGCCAATTTCCTTTATGTTCAGGTGGAAATATCTTGTTTTCAACTAAATGCAGTTGGACTGCATCAGTTACCACATTAGTTAGCAATTTTAATATTGTTGGTAAGCAGGTAATTGGCTTGTAGTTGTCTAGTGCTGCCCCTTTAGTTGGACCTTTCATTATCAAGTAAGTTTGTGCAGATGTTAAGAATTCTTCAATTTCTCCTCCTTTTAGTATGCTGTTAAATTCCTTGGCAATGAGTGGGTGTAGACCAGTGAGATGTTTCAATTAAAAATGATTCTGTTCATCTTCAGCTAGTGCTGATCAATTCTTGATCTTCCTTTCTTTTTCTCCTCCATTTCTGCTGTTATTGTAACTAATTTCATTTCAGCTTCCTTTTTATTTTTATCCACCTCCTACACTATAACTTGATGTTTTGTAGAATTACTTTGGGTTGTCCAACAGTTGGACCAAGAACTGAAATTTCTTCTTTGCCAGGTATTCACAGGTTCATTAAAATCTCTTCAGTGATGCAGTGGTAGAAAGATTTCCGATTAAACTGAAGTTGGGAATTAAGCCTATAGAGTTCAGTTCAAGCTCATGTCTGCTGATCTTCTTCACTATAGCTCTTATTTGATGCTTTATTATTTCTAATGCTTCTACGATCTTCCAGTTTTCTAGATAACATTTCTTGATCAGGTATTCTTTGATCTTCTTGTTCTCCAACTACTTTTACTTCATCTGTTCTAGGTTGCTTGCATCTGATCCTAGCATTATTAGCATTATTAATATCTGCTCAGAGCCATGTCACAGCTGCCAGGTTTTTACTTGGTGATGGCCTTCATTTATTTATTTTTAATTATTAATTTTTTATGCCTCCCTTCTCTCTTTTTTATGTCACCTTTAAGGTGACTCTGGGTGGCTTCATATGTTCTTCCCAAGAATCTAGGTCCTAGGATGTCATAATGTATTGGCATAATATGTGATTTTTTTGCAATTAATATTGGAATTCTGTCCATTCCTGTTGTATCCAAGTGCTTTTCTAGAACTTTTGATATGGCACAAAGCAGCACTATTCCCAAGGCACCACTATTACTTTCTTTTTCCCCTTTCAGTCAATTTTAAATATTTTTCTGTAACTTTCAAGGTTTTTTTTTTCTTATTGACCCTTCTATCTATAGCTTGTTTGTTTTGTAGTTACACCCATACTTACCTTGTTCTGGGCTAAATGTTTGTCAGTTTGTTTTTTGGAAGACCTATAAGATCCTTTTCTCAACTAATTTTTTAATATTGTGATCCCATCAATTGTTTGTTGCTGGTAAGTTTTAATTTTCATAAGAGTCCAATGAATCAATATGGCTAATTTATTCTGCTTTTCTAAATACTCCTTCTGCACAATCTTCTCATATCATATGCCAGGTTTTTAATAATCTCTTTGCAAAACCAATATTTTACTACTATGCTGAGGGTTTTTTTTTTTCAATTTCAATTTTCATTACATTTGTACATGGTGAATGTTATTGAGTTGCTAAAATGAGCTTTTCCACCTTCTTCTTTTATGAGATTTTCTAACATTGTTATGTTTTGTTCATTATTAACCTTTCCACTGAAGCTGTTAAAGCACTGGTCACATAATGGCTTCATTTGACAGTTTTCCTTTCACATCAGCAACAGTTCATTCTTACATACTTTCTTGGTTTCATTGTTTTTCAATATACTTTCCTTTATTAGGCCATTTACTATATCTTCTTGCACATTCTAAGGTCTTTTTTTTTTTCTTCAGCTGTTTGTTGAACCTTTATCCGGGATCTCTAATGAAGACACATATGTTGTCTTCTTTTTTATTCTCTCAATAAAATACTGTAAGAGGGTTCAGAATGGAGATGGGTCATTTGTTGATTTTGTCTGGCACAAAATCAAGTAATGAAGGTCAAGGTTGAATTATTTTTTTTTTCGATCTCTCTTCTTGATTTGAGCCCAATATATTAATCCCAACACTATACCATCCCTTCATCTTGCTGAGTATTCAGTTCTAAGAAATCCAAAATTATGATTTAGTGAGCAGTGACTGTAAGACTCTCCACAAAAGGATTGTAATTACACAAAGATACCATTGTATAGAAAATGTGTTCAGTTCATACGTATTTGCATTTTACAGCCAACAGTGCTCCTAAGTATAAACCAAGGCTGCAGGGTTGTTTTTTTTAATAAACATTGGATAGTCCTTGAAGGGATTAATTACTATTGTTATTATCACTAATTGGGTGAATTTGCTGTATGGAGTTTTAATTATTTTTATTTATTAAATTGTATTATTATTGGATATTCATAACAATGTGAAGACAGAGTTGCCAGTTCTTTAGCTGTTGTTGGCCTGCATGTGCATCAAGTTCTTCCCAAGAACCTAGAATGTTGTAATATGTCAGTGTAGTATATGTGTGGATCCGAGCAGTGTGGCCTTTTGTAATTCACCGATGGAAATTTTGTCAACACTCATATTTTTTTAAAATCTTGTCCAAGAGTTTTTGGTATGGCAGCAAATGTTCTGATGACCCTAGAATTAGTGTAGACTATAATCTTTCCATTTTGATTTTCAGATCTTGATACTTCTTGATTTTTCTCCAATTCTTTAACTTACGAGTTTATGGCCACATAAATTTATCTACAGTTATGAACTAAGATTTCATCAGTTTCTATCTGGAAATTTCACAATATTTTAATCTGCTCATTTTCAATTACTTTTTCAACTATACATTCCCACCAATTTTTCATTCATGATACATGATAATTTTTACAGATTTTGTAGTGAATCATTTTGGCAACTGTCATTATTATGTCATTATTATTATTAAAAACATTGCATATGTTAGTGTCTCAGCAATTTAGTATTAGACTAGAATTAGACTATAGATCTGGCTTTAATTCATGATGGCATGATTGAACCCACAGGATAAATCTGAATCAGTCACAATCATCTGGTTTTCTTCAAAGGAATGTTGCAGGGACAGAATGGAAAACACTATTGAAAACAATGGAGGAAAGATACATTTAGGTAAAAAATAATGTAGTTTGCAAAAAATTGAATACACTTTGCATCAGCTTTATTTCATAAACTAACAGTATTTCAAGTTTGAAATGGTCTCAAAGATCTCAGAAGCAAAACTGAACTCACCTATTCTTAAATTGCTCTACTATTGGATTAAAAGAAATGTACTTACATCAGCATACAACTCTAACTCGTGTGCTCTGCAGCTGACACTGATGTTCAAGCTGCCATTTCTTCTGGAAAATGTTATTGTGTGTGACATTAAAATGTGCCAAAAACAAAATGCAAAGAAAATTAGCATGGGAAAAATGTTCAAGTCTGCCAGTGCTTGCTCTGGGCTCAGGAAGGGGAGGGGGAGCAAAATTAAGTCCATTGAGATCATACACAACAACCTTACAACTCTCTGCTGCTGAAAAGAAAGAATCCTGAAGGTATTTTTAATTGCTTTAAAAGCTTTGGGGAGAGTTATATAATGAATAAACTCTTTCCTCCAGTTTATAAATGTAATGGAACCAAAATGCTACTAATTCTGACAGAATCAGGGATACATTTGAAGACTGAACTGAAAGATTTTCCACCAGACATCTTCTAGAACCGTGGTGGCGAACCTATAGCACGTGTGTCACAGGTGGCACGCAGAGCCCTCTCTGTGGGCACGCGTGCCGTTGCCCCAGTCCTAGGCCTTCAGCTGGGTTTTATAAACCTTTTTGCTTTAGGCCTCCACTGCCGTGTGCAAAAAAAAAAAAAAAAGGTTCAATCAGTCAATCAATTTCAACTTCTCATGGGGAAAAAAAGATCTCGCAAAGGTGGAATTGATTGATTGAACTTTTTAGTCCCACCCAGTCTGCCATTACCACCACAGCCATGCCCACCCAATGGGCCACACCCACCCAATGGGCCACACCCCCCGACACCTGATGACACATAAGTGGGTTTTGGGTTGCAGTTTGGGCACTCGGTCTCTAAAAGGTTCGCCATCACTGTTCTAGAACTAAATGACAAATCAATTCTGGATGTTCTTGCTTGAGTGAAGCATAGGGTTAATTTCAAAGCAAAGAAAAAACCCTTCTCATATCAGTGTGATTAGCAACAATCCACATCTTGCTAAACTGCCTCTTTCTATGCAGAATGTCAGAATGGAAAAAGATGTTTCAGAACACCCACAAAGAACTTACTGCAAGCACTTTTCTTAAAAAGGATGACTTTTTTTCTTGGAATAAAGTAGCTAAAGTGCACTCCTTGAGGGGAAATATTTTTACTTTGAGGGGTTGGCAACAGGTGCTACCATGTTTTTCTGAAAGTAAGTCCTACCCAGAAAATAAGCCTTAGCTTGATTTTTTTTTGGGGGGGGGCGAGCCTAATATAAGCCCTACCCCCAAAATAAGCCCTAGTTTTGGGGTGAGGCACACACTTAAAAATCAAGCTAGGGCAGGGGTGTGGGTGTGGATCTGCCCCACGTGCCCTACACCCATTTACCTTGCAGCCAGGTCTCTCCTCGACAGCCCATTTCTTCTGCGATGTCTTCTGCATTTCTCAGTCATAGGCCTTTCCAGAACGTCTCTGCAGCCAAGAACCCAGATATGGATTCAATCCATAGCTTGGTTCTTCAAGACCTCTGCAGCGGAGGGCCGAGCTATGGATTCAATCCATAGCTCGGTACTCAATTGCATAGGCATTCCAGAAAGGCCTGACTGCAAAATGCAAGGCTGAAATGCAGCTGAACAATGAAACTGCTCCTTCGGCTGCAGAAGAAGAAGTGGAGCTGCTGGTCAGAGCTGTCAGTGTCAGAGGTGACTAAGACATCCCCCCAAAATAAGACCTTTTGGAGGCAGGAAAAAAAAAGCCCCGGTCTTATTTTCAGGGAAACACAGTATATAATATCCCTGTGTACTCTGAAGCTCCTTTCCCCCTTCAAATCAGAAGGTCTGCATAGCCTTTCATACTGGGAGATGCTACCAAATTTGACTATCCCTCAATTGGAAAGCTGATTTGGGGCCATTCCAATTAACCAGACAAATTACTTTACCATACTAAGGGTTAAAGCTACTATCGGTCTGAATTCTCCATGTTAGAAGTATGTTTTGGGACACAACAAAACCATCAAACCAACATAGGCATGAAATTAAATGAAATCAAATCTTTATTGCAGCCTTTGGGCCAGAAAGTACATTTAATGCATAGTCCTACAATTATTAATAAAACTTTAAAACAATGTAATCAATCTATATAAAATACATTATTATAGTAACTGTAGCACAAATAGCAATGGCAATCACCAACATTTGTGCTAAATGTCAACTGTAGGTTGGACAAATACAACAAATGATAGCACAAAATCCGACAGCCTGGATGGATATCTGAGGATCCTGGTCAAATAGAAACAGTGATAGGTAATCATTATCCTCTCCATCAAAATAGTTCTTTCAAATGTGATAAATATATAAATTCCCTGATTTCCTATGGAGAGAGCAACAAAGGAACATATGGCTCCTTAGGGATTCAACTCCACAAAGACATCATACGGAGGCCACACAGAGATATTTTTATACTATCCCCACAGAACTGAAGAGGGTACATCCTCCAACATGGCCAAGGTCAAAGCCCAACAATTTTTTAGAATTGGAATTGAAGAGAGATAAGATTATCTTAAGGACTGGACTTTTCTATTAGATTTATAGATTGATTTAAAACAATCTCTGAGAACCAGTAGCTCCCACACCCACACAAGAAAAAGAACCTAAATTTCAATCATAAATTAAGGAGATGCAACCAGGCTCTGGCACTTTCTGAAACCAAACCTGAATACACCTGAACATTTTGGTTTGAAGAAGTTGGAATTTTAGCTTTGCGTATATGGTCTTTCCATAGCTATAAATATATGGACCACTAGGGCAATAAATGTAGCAATAGGTAATGCAAGGACCATGCACTTTTGTCTCCTTTTCACGTTGAAAATGCTTGTTTTGTAGGTCTCTGTGTAACGTTCCTACGATTGGTTCAGTTTGGATTTTTGCAGGATTCATTTCCTTCATCTCTCTCTTCAGCAATTTTTCTCTGCTGATTCTCATTTGTGCAGTTCAGGTCTTACCTGACCTGCTTTCTCTCCATAATGCAGGAAAGGATACAAAAGGCTCTCAGCTGCAGATAGACTAAGTAATTCAGGCTTTTCTATCCTGATGTTATTTCCTAACTAAAGCAAGTACCAAACTCACAAAATACTAGCATTAGGCTTCCTCTCTCCACTCATTCTTTCTGCTATTTGCTATCCAGCGGGAGACTTTGAAAGGTCATGACTGAGGAACACATTTTGGTCTTTACAAGACCCAGCAAATGTCTTTGCAGGGATTTAAAGTCCACAGTTCTCTCTGTTGAAGCAATATATAAGCCTGGTCATTGCTTGGGGTCCTAATTGGACTTGAACTCTTGACTGAACTAAACCTCTGCTGAAATGTCTTCTAGTATTTGAAATGCAATCTATCCATGACCAGCTTATGGAACAGAATATAAAATCATAGAAACATAGCTGAATTATTTTTTAAGCTAACAGATATTCTATCTTGAAACATTATCTATGATGACCAGTTAATACAGATATTGTTACATATATGTTTGTATGTGTGCATTACTGCACTTAAAATCAATGAGGTTTTTTTGCTAAATCCTAAGTTATAAGATATATACTTAGCCTTGATATAAGCTTAGCTCCATGGTCAACAATATTTTTGGACAGGGGTGGAAATAAAAAAGAAACTCATAAGCCAAATAGAAAAGATCTATATATTGAGAAAGAGAGAGAGAGAGAGGGAGGGAGGGAGAGGGAAGGAATAGAGAATCATAGAATCATAGAGCTGGGACCTCTATGGAGATCTTCTAGTCCAAGGGTGTCAAACTGCCAGCTGCAGGTCTGTTGCATCATACAGAGGCCGCACCCACCTAGCTATGACAATGCAAAAAAAGTCATGATACATCACAACAAGTCACGTGACAGGGTGAGTTTGAAACCCGTGTTCTAGTCCAACCCTCTGCCCATGATGGTAGACCTTATATCAGACATGTCAAACTTGTAATGTATGGGAGCTTTTTCTCCATTGCTGGCAATGGAGTGGGCATGGTTTAGTCATGATGCGTCCGGCCCGTGGGCCAGCAGTTTGACACTCCTGCCTTATGTCATCCCATAAAATTGGTTATCCATTCTTTTTCTCAAAACCTCCAACAATGGTGCACCCAGAACTCCAGGAGGCAAGCTGTTCCAATGATTATTTGTTAATTGTAAACTGTCAGAAATTTATCCTTAATTCCAGATTGAATCTCTACCCATTGCGTCTTGCTACCTTCAAGAGCTTTGGTGAATAAGTCAACCCCCTCTTCTCTATAACAACCCTTCATGTACTGGAAGACAGCTATTGTGTCATCCCTAATTCTTCTCTTCATTAGGTTAGGCATACCTGGTTTCCTTAGAAATAGAAACAGTCAATAACAAACAATTTCCCAATAGCTAGACAGATAGACAAATACATAAGCTGATTTATCTGGATTTCATTACATGAGAGTGATTGATATTCCTAAATGTCCAAGAATGTAACTCCAAAGAAGATGGAATGAAGAAATGACTTTTCAGTCTTATTAGAACATGCATATATTTGCACATGCAGAAACTCTTGTGACTTACTGTAAATGTATAACATGTTCTGTTTTATTTGTTACAAAACTTAAAAGCAGTGGAATGGAGTAGAGCAATTGTGTCATTTTACTCATCACACATGGCCTGAACTATGTTCTTCAAGAGAATATTGTCACATAAAACTTTGTTCTTCAAGGCAAAATTGTGGAGAAGCAAACTTGCCTTAAAGCACAGCATCATAAGTCTATTGTGAGAAACATATCACACAGATAGAATCTTCCCATTTTGCATACTGTACAACACAATTAACACTCATAGCTTTAGTTCATACATAATATGCATGAATTAATGAATAATTAACTAATGAATGACCTAAGAAGTTCAAGAATTACAAATGAACTGTAATCATCATCATCATCATCATCACCATCATCATCATCACACAATCACCCAGCTATTCAGACTGGGTTTGGCATTTTTGTCTACCTATTGAGTCCTTACCAAGGACCTGGGATAGGCAGATGTGGATTTTTGATGGTATTATAGATATCGTCGCAGGATGGAAGCTGTTCCTAGTAAGGCCTCCTTTTGCAATTGACTGATGGTGAATTTGTTAATGCCAATGGTGTTCAAGTGGTGCTCCAGTTGTTTTGGGATTGCATCCAAAGCGCCTATTACTATTGGTACTACCCTTGCTTGCCTTTGCCACAGTTGTTCTATTTCTATTTGTAGGTCTTTGTATTTTGTTTCATAGCATGACAATTAAATAGGAAATAGGTAAATATGATAACGTTAATAAAGTTAATGCAAGACAGCAAAATGTGCACTTTTACCTGTAGCACAAATAAGGGTCTTTAAAATTTTTGGGTGGGTTTGAAAAAGTTCCATTAGAAACCCTGGGTCTCAAGAAGAAATGCATTTCTCAGAATGTGATATTGGTATATAAAAATCATCACACACAGTACTCTCAACTATGAAGCCACTGTCATCTTTATATATTTATTAACATATCTAACAACTGTGGATTACACCAAGGCTGAAATTGACTATTTGTTTCTGTAGTTTACAGATCTTTGCTCTGTGCTAATTATTAGGGCTGGGCAATGTAATTGCTGCTTGCCCTGGTGCAGATGAAAGACACTTCAAATTGTTGACATATCCATGTCTTCCAGAGGCCTGAATATTTCTGCTCTCAAGTCTTTCTAGGTCATTTCTGTATGCACACACAGGCATAGTAATGCCACTTTCTTGGCAGTATTAAAATGTAGAATCATAAGGTTGAAAGCCTCTGAATATAGTGTGATTGTATATACATGTATAAATTGTGAAAGACTTCCAAGATGTTCCAGACAATGTAACTGCTCTTGTTCCTTGGGGAGGATAAGTGGGGTTAATTTACGCTTTCAGACTTCTTTTTTACACAAACCTACTGATTATCCTCCTTCTCAGAATAATTATCACAAAGATTAAGTTCCTGCTATTCCATCATTTCAAAGTAATAATACTGTATTGGGAGTCCATTTAATATAATTCCCATTTGCCTTTATGTCTGCCATAATTCTTATGCAGTTTCACTTTCTTTTTTCACCGATTTGATTTTGCTGTCCAATAAATTTCCCAATTTCAGCTCTAAGTTACTCTTAAGGAACTTGTGAACAATTACACCTGCAATGTAACTTTAATGCTTATAAAGAAGCATTTAGCAGGGCATTTAATGGAGGCTTAAACTGTATTTTTACAGGTAGTGAGATTTCTAAAGCAATAAAGAGTAGCATTTCTCATTAGCTATCTTCTTTCTAGAGTCAGTTTAGTATAGTTACTAAGGAATTGGCTAGAAACCAAGAGACCAAGAATCCTAGTTCCTACCTTAGGCACAAAAACATTTGTGTGATTTTGCCCAGGATCTTTCTCTCCACCCTAAAAACGGCAAATCAGTTCTGAAACCTTGGCCAGAAAACTGCAGGGACTTCTCCAGGAAGCCTCTAAGAATCAGATACAATTGAACAGGGATTTTTTTTTTTTTACAGTTGCAAAGTATTTATGTATGAAAATATGAGAAAGTATGTATATATATATATATATATATATATATATATATATATATATATATATATATATATATATATATATCCAAATTTCTTTTTCTGACAAAAAATTAAAGAATTAAATTGGGAGACTAAGATGGCCATTTCGAGCTCATAGTAATAGTATATTAATAGTAATAGTATAGTATTACATAATCACATAATTTTTAGTGCTTTGGTTCATTTCATAATATGTTTCAAGTAAGTGTGATTTCAATATAGTGTTTTGCAAAAAAAGTATATTTAAGTTTTATTTATTTTACTTATTTTTATCCCATCTTTATTATTTTTAGACAGCAAACATACTTAACATTTTTCCTCCTTCTTTTTTCTTAGCTATAAGAAAATAACAACCCTGTGAAGTGGGTTGGGCTGAGAGAGAGTGACTGGACCAAGGTCGTACAGCTGATTTTCATGCTTAAGGTGAGAGTAGAACTCAAAGTCTCCTGGTTTCTACCCTGGTGACTTAGCCAGTACATAAACTGGCTGTTTTTATACTAATTTGATTTGACAAATATTGACTTGGAGTCAGACATAGTCCTAATTAGAGCAAATCCATTGTAATTAATGCTGATCAGTCATCACTAATGGAATTCCAATGATATAATAGGAAATATTAGGAAAGACATATTATATAATTCTATGCATGTCTACCCAAAAAATTGACCATTACTGATTTCAAAACAGTTTATTCCTACATCAAAAATCCATATGATATTTAAGTCCAACCATAACACAATTAAAATGCACAAACATGGCATGTATAAATATTAACTATATTTCTCTTAGGACAAAATTAAATTTTAATTAAAGACAGAAGCAGCACCAACTTTTTTTTTAAAAAAAATTCTTCCTTTAGAATGGGTGCATAGGTTCAACACCATAACATCAAGGTTGAAAAATATTTTTTAAAAAAGATTTAAAAATATATAATAACTTTCAGCTTTGCTCCTAATAGAAATCATTTCAATTTTAATTGCCAATAGCTATCCTTCAAATGGTCCTATTATTGTTTCTCTTCCTCCTTCTCCTTTTTCTCCTCTTCTTTCTCCCCTTCCTCCTCCTCTCCTCCTCCTCCTCCTCTTTTTCCTCCTCTTTTTCCTCTTTCTCCTCCTCCTCCTCCTCCCTCCTCCTCCTCCCCTTAAATAGAGCATTTGGAAAAATCCCCAAAATACAAGTTTGATGAAAAACAATCTATTGGGAATCCTTGTTCCATATGACTCACATAATTATGCATAATCATATACTTTTTCCTAATTTAGGAACCCAGTAGTTTAAGAATGGGTGTGTGTGTATAAATAATATAGATAGATAGATAGATAGATAGATAGATAGATAGATAGATAGATAGATAGATAGATAGATAGATAGATAGATAGATAGATTTATAGCAGACATGTCAAACACAAGGCCTGGTGGCCGGATGCGGCCTGTGAAGTGGTTTCATGTGGCCCGTGAAGCCATCCTGGAAACAGCGAGGGAACGGCCCCTGCTGCCTTGGCGCTGGCTCAGGCCAGCCGGGAGCCAATGTACAATTTTGTGGAAGCCATCTATGCCGAAATGCATTCAGTCTTAGCTCCACAAGGCTGTCTGGAAACAGCAAGGAACCAGCCCCTGCTGTGTCCGCCCCATCCCCTGGGTGCATGCTGGGGAGGTTCACCCTTTGTGAGGAATGAAGAAATACACCATCACCTGAAAGTGGCCAGCAAATGGCCCTCATCTACTTCACATATCCGGCTTGATGGGCTCCGGGGGAAGGGTTTCGGCAGGCAGCCGGGCGCTCTCTTCACAGCGCCAAGAGCTGAGCTGGGTGGTGCGAATCTGATGAGAAGTGCAATGCTGCCTAGCCCCCAGCCTGCCCATTTTCAACAGGCAGCAAGGTGCAAAGCTGGCAAGCTTCGCACCGCTCGGCTCAACCTCTTGGTGCTGTGAGGAGAGCACCCCACTGCCTGCTGAAACCACACCCACCCCACTCCATCCACACCCACCCAGTAGGCCACACCCACCCATCCCCCTGAGGGGAACCACAATACTGATGCGGCCCTCAATGAAATTGAGTTTGACACCCCTGATTTATAATCTTATTTTTAAATACCAGTGTATAAAAATGGTGATGTTTAGATCTTCTATCTGCCTACAGCTTCTTAGAAAATACTAAATAATGCACATGCACTCTTTCACAAACAATAGCCTATTGAGTCCTTATTTGAATATTTCATAAAATCTGCATTTCCTATTGATTTCTTCTAACAGGAAATAGTCTCCACGTTGCAAACTAATAAGGATTTTTATTTCAACATTAGTAACAAGTAGATCTATTTCTTAATAAAGTCCACTATTTTTTTTACATTACTGTCTACTTAACATTAGCCATAAAGCCTATATTCTGATGTCCTGTGCCGCTGAATTGATATTCAACTATTCAATGATTTGATTAAATATGGTCACATTTTTTTTTCTCAAAAATCCCCTGCTTTAAAAACAGGCATGTAAACATTAAAATTCCTTCAAACATCGGTACTTCACCTTTCCATATAGTGCAATTTGCTTTATAATAGAGGTTAAAAAAAAGAAAAGTAAAATAGAGTTACACCTTCAAAGGATATGCCAGTTTATCACTTCAGATGCTTTGCAATCAAACTGTCAAATGGTGACACCATCAAGATGTGAAGAAAGGCACCTGAGAGTTTGAACCAGGCACATTTCTTATTCTTGCCTTTCAAAATGAAAAGGTTATTTGTAAGCCAGTCACTAGCCAGGCTCCCATGCAGATCAGTTGAGTAGGATATACAGTGTCAAAGGTGGCTGAGAACTCAAATTAAGGCACAGAAAGTTATTGCCACAATTTTTAGCTTACTCAGGTTGGTTCACTTCTGAAGAAGTAAGAACGGAAGAGATTTTTTTTCGTAACAGTCCCATCTTCCCTCTTATCCTGTTCCAGATCAGGATACTTACAAATCAACCAACCGATATTCACGCAACTTTCCTTTATCTTTTTCTTCTTTCATATGAATAGTTTCTCTTTATTGACATATTTTTTGAAGGTATTGCTATTTGAGATTTGCTATATCCTATTTAAGTATACTGCAATTTATTTTAATCCAGACAAGCATTTAATCTTTATTATATGGCAAATTCTCAAATTAACACAGTGAACTATTTTCTAATCTCCTTTACATCTCCTTTAATCTTCTCTAATATTTCCTACTGATTTTGACACACAGTGGGTATCCAGAGTCAGTCATGAAATTCATGTTTTTTCAGGAATGAATGAAGCTACTAGGCTTTACTCAGAGGCTGAACAATTCTGGAAGTCGAGGACTTCCCATCTTACAATTGTCAAGTTTGAAAAATACTGCAGTAGATTATATTGTTTGTGAATGGCATGGTGGCCTAGCAGTAAAGAAGCTCATCTCCCACCCAGAAGGTTGAGAGTTCAATCTTAGGCAGTGGCAGATATTTACTTTCCTAGGGTGAAAAGAAACAATATCTGCTGTGAAATCTGCATGGCATCAGCTCCAACCTGTCAACCTGAATCTACCCCAAATTAAGGGATTACCAGATCATAAAAAGGGAGATTGTATTGTTTATCCATTAAGTCTCTGGGTGCCCACTGTAATTGCATGCTTGCATAATCTACATAGGATAAAATATTTGGATCAACTTCTCAATTATGTTTTTCCTCTACTACAAGAATGTGCACTCTCCATCAGCTCAAAAGTTTCCAGCATGCTTTTCACAGCATAATAGTCTTTCCTTGTAGATAAAACCAGGATTTCTGAATGAGGGGAGGGGCATATTTCTGACTTTTTGCAGGATGGAATGGATGTCTTTAAAAACATTTGTGCATATTGCTCTCCCATGGCAGGTTTATCTCAAGTTTAACCCCTCCCCCATTTCCTATAAATACTTTTTTAATCTGAAGATACTTCAGGGGAAGAGGGGGCACATAAAACACTTGGCAGACTGCATGTTTTCCATTCTTGCTGAAATGAATGTGCTATACATTATTTTTCCATATGTTCATTGTAAAAATGTATTCAGAAGATCAGCTTTAACAATAGCTCATTATGGTGTAGTTTTTGAGTGGACATGTGGCAAAATGAATGTTCATCTCCCGAGGTTGTACAAAAACCACACCTTTCTGCCTTTCAATATTGATGCTTCCTCACATATTGGAATGCACCCATGCAGCTTTTTCTAAATCAGTGGTTCTCAACCTGTGGGTCGGGACCCCATTTGGGGTCGAACGACCATTTCACGGGGGTCGCCAAACAACGCAGTCTGCCATTTCCCCCCCCCCTTTCCTTAGCTGTGCTACTCCCTTTTATTCTATTGGCTTTTGAAAGCCAATAGAATAGACTCTCTTGAATAGAGTCCAATTCTATTGGCTTTCAAAAGCCAATAGGAATTGTCCAGGCTGTCTCTGCGCTGCTGAGCCCACCAAAAGTCCCATTCTGCAAACGGTGCTGCACCAGTTGAGAAGTCCTCGACTTACGACCGGTTGAGTAGTCCTCGACTTACGACTGGTTGGGGGTCACAGCATTAAAAAGGTTGAGAACCACTGTTCTAAATGATTCAAATCCAAATGCACAATTGGCTTCATTTATTCATCCCTACCTCCTTATGAAAAGACAAGCATATCTGTAAGAAATATAATGCTGTCTGGACAATTAGAACACATTACATTCACAGTTGGTTTTGAGAAAACAGATTTATCAAAATAGTTCTCCCTCTCTTCTTCTCCTTTGAGGATCAGAGGATAATATTCTCAAATTTGACATTTATGGGGAACATTATCTGTATCAGTAATATGCAGTATTTGTGCACTGAAAATTCATGATAGGTTTGGCACTTCTAATGTCTCTGCATGAAATATACTTGAAAATATACATTCTATATTTATTCATAATTGAGGTGTTCTGGATGGAATTAAGTTTAGTTTAATGAGATCATATTGGCAGACACTTGAAGTGAATGAATTCATCTTGTGATTTTAACTGGATATTTAATGTAAATATTTTATTTTGGTCTAACAATACATTTTTAACCTAGGTTTTTCTGTTTTAAATATCAGTTCTGTCTCACATCTTTTACCATGATCTCTCTAATGGCAGCCTTTCTCAACAGGTGGCAAAAGTTTTATTTTGCGGGGGGCGGGGACTGTAATTCCAATCTCTGGGCTGCAGGCTATCTCTTCCCATTTGGTATCATTTTTGGCAATTTTTAACTCCAAAATGGGGATTGTAATGTCTTGCAAAATCAAATTTGGATCAATCACCAGGACCAGAGATTTAATCTTCCGAGCTTTTGGACTTATGCTGGAGCCCATCTTCAGGGAATTCCTCTCTACTGGAATTTGTGCTTTGGGCTGTTCTGTGAGTGGTATTTATGTGGTGCCTTCCTGTTGGCTGATTGGTGTGTTGATGGCTGGTGATTGGCTGTCATTTCCGTGAGCTGCCAAGTCCTCAGCTCCTACGTATTTGATAGGCTAGTGATAATTCAGCATTCCTGTTGATTGACAAAGGGCCCGTTTCCCAGGCTTCAATCATTTGCCTGGCCATCTGTTTACCTGCATGGCCAGTGATCTTAGTTGCTTCAAAATTAAATGTGTGTATTTGTTAATTGCAATATAATCTCCTATTGAAATTTTAAAAGGTTTTATCAAATAATTTGCTTGATGCACATGTTAATATCATGAATTGGCATCTTGGGGCCCATGATCTATGTGAGCTCTCACTTCTAGGCCCAGAAACCCTTAATATGGACCATAGGCTGGAACATCTTATTTGCTTTAAGTAACAGCTATCATCAATGCCATCATCATCATCATCATCATCAGTCATCCATTGAACATGAAAGAACAGTTGACTACTGCCACAGTTCAATGAATGTGCCTATTCAGTGTGTGCTTGCTATAAAAAAGACCAACAACATTTTAGGGATAATAATAGGTAGTACTGAAAAATAAATGCTAGTATAATCATGTCCTTATACAGATCAATAAGGTGTCCATATCTGGAATATTGTGTGTAGTTCAAAAAGAATATCATGGAGCTAGATAAGGTTCAGAAGACAGCAACTGAGATAGTTAAAGGGCTGATAAGGTAGCATTCCTACAGTATTTATTACCTGATTGCTCTATTTCAAAAGACCGAAGTTTTCATAGGGTAAAAGTGAAGGTAGGGGAGACATATTATGAAGTGTGCATAAGGCAAATGCTGCAATTTATGTAGTTGTGCTGGATGTTAGGACAAGAATGTGATACATGTGATCAAATTACTTCAAATCTGTTATTGAAAATTCTACTGGAGATTATATATATATAATCCATCATAAGCATATGCACATCAGTGCAAAAGTTACTGGACACATCACTATCAGTGCCATAATCCCATTTACCAAATGCCATTTTTAATATAGTTTAATAACACAGTTTAATATGCTATATAATAAAGTGAGGATTGGTATCAATAGCTGCAGAAAAAAGAAAGACAACTGCTTTTATATTTAAATTTTAGAAACTGGAATATTTCCAGTTGGGGATTTAAATAAGACATTATATTCTTAATAAGATATATCTCATCTGGATATTATTCTGGATAACACATTTTTTTTCTTTTATACGATTTATAATGTTACCCTTATAACTTGAGAAAATTAATGTATTCATTCCATTTTGCTCTCTCAGTGGTTAAAGTAGCTTCTTTAGATATTTGGTAATTATAGGGGATCCCCAAATATGTCACTTTAAATATCTTTCAAAGGAGCCAGAGATCCAATTTTTTAATGTAAAAGAACACTGCCTTAATTACATGATGGAGGCTGAATATTCACAGCAATGAATAAATTTATCCTCTCCAAATTTATCATCTCTCTATACAGTTTACTATAAGGAGTGCTATTTGGCTGCCTACTCATCTATTCATATAGAGGCAATTTCAGAGAAATTCTAAAAACGTTATGGCGTTACTTCACAACTCCCCCCCCCATTTGTCAATGGAAAAGAAAAAGATTAAGTAAATATGCACAGGGACAAAGAAACCATTCAGGGCATAGTTGACCAATTTGGAGTTCAACTTTGGGGGGTTTCCTTTTTCCCAAGTGAACAAAACCCATCATATTGGTATGACCATAATGTAATAGGCACCTATAGAAAGGTAGATTTCCAGAGTTTTCCATTGGATCAAAATGCACACACAATTTAGCTTGATCTCTTCCATCTTTGGTCAGGAACTGCAAAGAAGCCAGTTAACTAAATTCTTCAGTGAAAACAACTCCATTTCCCTGGTGGTTAAACAGCCATGGGGGAGTTTTCTGAAGACTTCTCTCCACCCAAAATAAAGCAATCAAATCCAATCTTCCTGGGAGCAACAACTGCCTTTCCTAAGCAACAATTTAAGGAAGCCCAATTAAATAAAATCTTTATTAAAGTCAAAGTCCATGTAAGAAGGATAAGGTATAGTCAATTAGAAAGCATAAAAGGGACCTCAGAGTCTATAATAATAATTTTTTAAAAAGCTAAAAGATATAAAATAGAAAGTATACAGGGAAACGAAAGGCTAAAAAAGAATCTAGGACCCTTAGAGGAATATACGGGAGCACAGAGGTTGGTATGGGGCAGACTATAATTATCAAAGATAGATTATATAGTAAAGTCTTCCAAAAGTCAGGAAAGAACCCAATATATCCAGACTTCTAGATGCAGCAGATAGTGGACACAGTAAGTTACAGTTTCGATTTTATTTTGGATGATCTCACAATTCCAAAGTTTCTTAAAAACTATTTCCTTTTGGGCTAAATCTTTATTTTAGATGATGTACAGATAGTGTTTACCCTTCCCTATCAGAATCTTTCTCAACCTAGCCTCCATCTGTGTTTTCCTTGTGGTTTTGGAATTCTAACAAAATAAATCTCTCTCCAGATTGACTGCTAATGATTACCAGTTACTGGGGTAAGGTGTCCCATGTTTTTCAAGTAGCAGAAAGGGGAAGACATGTCCTTCTTTTGACTTTGGTCCTAATTGAATGGATACCAATTGAAGACAAGACCAACTCCATCATCCTTGGCTGAACTATGTTTTCTAAATCACAATCCTGGAATTTAAAAAATATGCTGAACTATTTCCAACCAAACTGCATTACGATCTAGCAAAGAGAAAGAACTGAGAGAGTCTTTTGCAGTTTTCTCCCCCCCCCCAAAGCTGGCTTTAAAAAGTTGTCCACAATAATTGAGAATCCATTGGAATTAGGCAGCTAATAAATTCAAACGAATGAATGAATAAATAAATAGATGTAATGTGAGGGTTAATATGTCATTTTGTGTTTGCATGAATTATATTTAGCATTTAGAAGTCTGCCACATTGTAAGGTGGAACAACTTTTTTGCAGAAGGATAAAAAATATAGCAAGAATGTTCAGTGTGGACATCAAAATTGCTTTAATAATTTGTTCACAATAATTGTGCACTGGAATTACATGACTAATAAATTCAAATGATTGAATGAATAAATAAATAAATGTACTTTAAGGCTTAATACTTTTTTTCCCAAGGGGATAAATAATGCAAAGAATGTTCAGTCTGGACATCAAAATAGCAAATCCAGCTCCATATAATTAAATGTAAATTTAATGATCAAAGGCAAAGGAACTAAAGTAGCTTCACATACATGCTGATGAAATGTGAGCTGGTTGTGAATTACCCCCCCAAAAAAATTCAGATTGTTCAGAAACATTATTATAATCATTATAATTAAAAACAGCCAACATCACACAGTTATGGTCACAGCACTTCAATAAATAATCGCTAGAACAGAACAAGGTACAGAAAGAAAACTGATATGAGCAGGAGCATAAAGAAACTTCAACCTTAGATGGATTGAAGATATAATAGACCAACCTTTAGACTGGAAACCAGAGATCTTCTTGCTGGGTATTTTAAACAGAAAATATAGTAAAGAAATACAGTACTTAATTCTACATGTAACAACGGCAGCAAGAATAGCATACGCACAGTTCTGGAAAAATGAGAATATACCATTAGAGGAAGAAGTGATAAAAAAAATCCTGGACTGTGCTGAGAGGGACAAATTAACAAAAGAGATAAAAGAAAAGGAAGACACAGAGTACTATCTAATATGGAACAAGTGGTAAGACTGGTTGGAGACTAGAAATAATAGAGGAGAATAAATGTGGAAAGGTCAAAACTGGAAAATGTGTGTATAATAATGTATAGTAATAATAATATGTATTATTCTTAGTATGAAGTATAGTATGAAGGAAGAAAAATGCAAATAAGAAACAATGGGGCAACAAGGACAAATATTCTAAAGAAGAATAAGGGGGGGAAATGTAAATAATAGAAGATTACCGTTATGAAATCGCTGTTAAAAAAAGGGAGGAGCATACACTGTGTGTGTACGTGTATTATGTTTTGTTTTGTTTTGTTGGTTTAAAAATAAATTAAAAAAGGAAGAAAAAGGAACTTCAGCCAAGAAAAGAATTATAATTTGGGAAATATTTAATTTGGGGGGAGGGAGAGTTGCCCAACGGAGAATTCAATTCAAGAATATTAAAATGGATAAAGAAATTATTTTGCCCCTTTTTCATATAGTAAAGCCAGAGAATGGGTTCAGTACTAAGAATAGTATTAGTACATATAGCGGATAGCTAAACAAAGAAATGTATTTCAAGATTTTGTGAAGGCTGTTAAGTTGAAAGAAGTAATTAGATTCATAAGAGGACAAGGAACATAAAGATTAAGAATCATGATTGCTGTAAGCAGCATTTTAAGATCCCAATGATCATGTCATGCCTTGATTATCACTGGAGAACAAAGAGCTGAAAGAGTTACATTCTGTTTGTAGCCTTCCTATACATTTCCAGATGACCACTGTAGAAATAATATGATGTTCTAGATGATCTTTGATCTGATCCATAACCAAATATTTTATTTTATCATTTTAATTTTAATTTTTGTATTCAAAAGTTGTATTATTTCAAGATGCTTATTATCCATTTATTTGAATTCTTCCTTCTGAAGTGATTAAAATAATAGTACAAAAATATCTTTGGTCTACAAGTTTCAGGGTTTTTTTATGCTTGATACATTCTCTTCTTCACTATATGGAAGTATCACAGATTCATTTTAGAACTTTTTTTCTGTAAGATTCCACATTTTTTTAAAAAAAGTGTATATCTCATTCTCAACTTCAAATAGCAAGTGCAGCCCAGAGACCTTACAGGTATATCTTATGTATACAGAATTATTATTGGGAATTTGTGTAAAGTTTTATAGTTATTAAATGAACAATTATTTAATTGCTATAGAAATTAGAGATACATTTCAGTGCTTTGTTTTTATCTTTAACTTCCAATAATCTTGGAAATGTTTGCAACAGAACATGAAAGAATCTAAGCAGTTGATCAAAATCAAAAAATGTCTCAGATGACAACTTATTGATGTGCTTCTTGCAAATTTCCAATAGAATGCTATTTTTATTCTTTGGGTTTTTTACCAGACAATTGGGAAAAGTTTATCTAAGAACAATCATAAAAAAGAACCTCTTGTAAATTGATTCCATTGGATTTAACTGATGTGTACAACCTGTTCCACAATGTAAAACTTTGGGAGTTTTGGAAAGAGGGAAAATATGTATGCAGTATAGCAAAAAATGGCAATATATAAATACATATTCATAGAGAAAGATCTTAGATACCCATTCAATAAGGGCTTAGAAGTTATTTTGTTCCTCGTTGCATGGTCAAAAAAATTGGGGTTCCAATATCTAAGAGGCTACAACAAAGAAGACGAGGTCTACATATTCTCCAAAGCATCTGAAGGCAAAACAAGAGGCAATAGATGGAAACGAATCAAGGAAAGAACCAATAGAGAGCAGAAGGTTGGACTAGAAAACTTCCAAGGTCCCTTCCAACTCTGTTACTCTGTTCTGTTAATCCAAGTAAAAGACTTCCTGGATGCTAGAGTAAGGAACTACTGTATACAAATAAGTCTCCAATTGAGTTAATATGATTGTCATAACCCATGTCTCTGCAAATAGGATAGTTTCTCATTATAATTTAGAAAAAGCTATTTAGAGCAGACATGTCAAACTGCCGGCCCGTGGCCTGGATGTATCACACCAAAACTGCACCCACGCCATTGCCGGCAATGGAGAAAAAGTTGCAATATGTCATGCAACATCACATGACATTGCAAGTTTGACATGCCTGATTTGGAGTATCAGTTGAAAACCCTGCTTGATATAGGTATACATCTACAACAGATGTTTTCTAAGCTCTGGTTGAACAGTTTGAGCACATAAGAATTTATCCCCCAGTAATTGATTTCATTGTTAACATGGCTATACTAGTAGACTCAACCAGAATTTTCCTTCCCATGACTTAACTTGATTTTTTGATATTTTACTTTCTGGGAAGATGGAGAAGATATCTTGGCCTTCTACATGTTTTCAGGTACTTGAAAAAGGCCACCATATATCCCTTAAAGTCCTCTTCTCAAAATTACAGATTTCTAATTCCTTCAGTCTGTCATTACTTGGAATTTGTATCTAGTCCCCTGAAATCATGTTGTCCCTATCTGAACCTGTTTACTTTTTCTGAATTCTTCTTAAAATATGCAGTACAGAACTGGACACAATATTCAAGGACAGGTCTGACAACATAGAATAAAATAGAACACAGTATCTTTTGTGCACCTATTGTATGTCTTTTATTTCATTGACATTGTAAACAGCAAACTAGCATAAGCATCTGAATAGCATTGCTAACCTGAAATTAGAGCTTTTCTCTTTTCTGAATTCTAATATTCTCTGACAGAAAACATAAGATTAATTATCTAATTATAATTAGCTCTATGAATCATTACAGTGTTCATGTGGCATTATAATTACACATAATTTGACAATTATAGTACCATTTATATTTCTGAGGATATATCTCTGGCTTGACCCAATTAAATTATATTTTACCACCATATTGTTCTTATATATGTGGGAGAGTGGAGAAGGGAACAAAATTTGTTTTAAAAGCATAACTGATAATGATAGCCTAATCATATGTATTAGTTGTGCATAGAGTATCTATCTATCTATCTATCTATCTATCTATCTATCTATCTATCTATCATCCATCCATCCATCCATCCATCCATCCATCCATCCATCCATCCAATTTATTGTTAGTCTAAATCAATCAAGGATGAAGACCAGTTCAGTGAAGAATATGGATCCTAATCTAGAATGTTGGTCTAGCTTGGGTCAATAGATAAATATTTTGTAACTTCCCAGTCTAGGGCTTAGAGAAGGTGAATGCCCAAAGTCACCCAGCCACTTTCTGAGTTAAAAGCATAAATGGAACCTGGTATCCTCATTCCTATTCCTGCACCTCCTTAACTACTGAACTCTCTTCTCCAATACAACTGCATTAACAACAATGCAATATAAGCACTGAGGGTAGCTCTCAATCATACTAGATCACAGAATAACTTCAATGTCCTCTTAAATACAAGAAGTGCCTGGACAAAATTTACCTCTGGGGTAGCATATGGCGAAGCTTGAGAACAACTTTGAAAAAGGAAAAAGGACTGATGTCGGATCAGAGGTCTCATGGGAATAACCAAGTCCTCTGTAGACATTGAGGATGGATAGGCAGGACTGTATGTGGCAAGACAGTTTATCATATTTCCAAGTGCCATGCCACATATGGTTTTAAAGATTAAAGAGACAGAAAGAAAATTGACAATTATAGCATGATTAAGGGTTTGCTTCTCCAGGAAGGTGTAATTTACTGCTTTTTCAAGGCTGTTGATGCAAAACTCTCTCTTGAAACAATGATCACCAACTGCAACCAGCTGCATACCTGGCATTCAGAAGAGACATGAATATAATCTTCAGATGACAAAGCTCATATTGAAAAGAACCCTATAACACTTACTCAGGTTCCATAAGCTTAAAAGAAACCTGGGTTATCACACAAGCTATCCATTGCCACACAGAAGCTTTGCCTATCCAGGATCCATACCAGAGTGAATACTAGTGCCTTGATTATCAAGGATATTGTCTCCTGAGCACTAGGACTGACTTTGAAATTTAAGTCATTAACATTCCACTCACAGGAGAAAAGTAGAGGAGAAGATGCAAATGTTCATACAGTAGCAATCCAAAGTTTTAGCAACAGATAATTACATGAGTTGATGCAAATGTCAATAGAAGGGTCTGATGGCAAAGCAAAAAGCAAAACTAACAGGACCACAAGTTGGTGTGGACTCACTAGGGAAGGTTAAAACCTAGAAGTGTTGCTGCATAATACCAATTGCTGGCACTGATTTGATTAGGATCATTGCTAGGAAATGTTCTGATTACTTTGTTCAGCCTTTTGTAGTTGTCAGCATGTTCTCAGGCTAGGTGCCTTGCCAGAATATGACCTCTCATTATCTGAATCAGATCCCACCTGCTCAGGCTCATTGACTCCTGTAGCTGCTGCAAGTGTCTAATTACCTGCTGGCACTTCCAGCTGACTGTCTGCCTGTTCTGTTCTCTGGCCTCTGACCCAGAAGATTCAGAACAAGCCATGAGAGAAGTTTGCAAACTCAATTGGATAGTTGTAGGTGCTTTGTTCTGTACTTTCTTATTGGAAGGGTCCAGGTCATCCTGAAAATAGCCACTGGTCAGGATCTACAAATGTAATAAATATAGAGAAGAACAGAAACTTTGCTGCTTGTATCACCATTATTTGGTCTTGAACACAAGTTTTAGAAGTTATCAGTTGCATCCCATTCAGATTGTGCATCATAGTTGTTTAACAGAATAATAGAGTTGAACGGGACTTTGGAGGTCTACTAGTCCAACCCCCCTACTCAAGCAGGAAACCCACATATTGCTGTAATTTCATTTTATTTAGCTATTTGATGAATCAAGGATCAGGAAGTGGCCTCAGCAAGAAAAATGTAATCCAGTGTGGAGTTTTTCAGAATTCTAGATCTGAGGCAGAATTGCTAACCAAACTGATGAGAAAAATCTCAGCTGCCCTGAAAATCTTTTAAATGCATTATGTATATCTGGGGGGGGGGATACAGTTCTGCTTGCCAGTAAGCATGAAGACCATCAGCTCTTCATCAACAAAGTCACAGAAATATCTGAAAAATATGGCTTGAAGCTTAACACCTCAAAAGCCAAGATCATGGTCATCAGCAAACAACCCGTTAATTTACGACCAATAAATTCGAAAGGAGTACCATTAGAAAAAGTTGAAAGAATCACGCATCTCAGTTCTAATTTACATGAAAGGGAGTATCATTAGAAAAAGTTCAAAGAATCACGCATCTCAGTTCTAATTTACATGAAAGCTGGGACATGACCACAGAAGTAAAGACAACGATAGAGAAAGCTCAAACAGCAGTCTTCAAAATGAAAAAAGGCCTTCTGCACTCATGACATAAGTCTAAGATTGAAAATCAAGCTTGTCAGATGTTGTATTTTTTCTATCCTGCTCTATGGAGAGTTGGTCTCTGACAGAAGGCTACCGGAAGAGACTAGAAGCATTTGAAATGTGGATTTACAGGCGGCTGTCACGTATAAGCTGAGTTGACAAGATCAGAAATGAGGAGGTGATAAGCCTCCTGGGAAAGCCAAGGGAAATCATCAAAACAATTAAAAATCAAAAGTTAGAATATTTCAGACATGTGATGTGATACCCAGAAAAATACGGCATACTCCATTTAATCCTCCAGGGAAAGACTGAAGGCAAACGAGGTCCAGGCAGAAGAAGAACATCATGGCTTCAAAATCTAAGGACTGGTTTAGATAAAACTCAGCAGCACTTTTTTGTGCGGCTGCTGATAAAAACAGGATCGCCAACATGATTGCCAACATCCAATAATGGATATGGAACAACAAGAAGAATATATCTGGGATGCTCCACCTTAAATAGGTCTTCTGCTACCACTGCTATTCCAGGTAAACATCTATATTATAATGGTAACATTGGCTCTTTGGAAATGGATTGGTAAAATGGCTCTTGAAAACTGTCACATCCTTTAGACTAAGAGTCTTCAAACTTGGCCCTTTTATGACTTGTGGACTTCAACTTCCAGAATTCCCCATCCAGGCATGCTGGCTGAGGAATTCTGGGAGTTGAAGTCCACAAGTCATAAAAGGGCAAAGTTTGAAGACCCCTGCTTTAGACTATACATTGGTGGACCTTGAAGAAAAGTCAATTGACAGAGTAAAGACCAAATGCTTTGTATCCATCTCCAGAGAACAGTCAGAAAGAAAGAGCAGAACTATCCATTCTGAACCTGAAATATAAGGATGTCCACTCAGATGCAGCAAAAAGTTGATGTGTTCTGAATTTCTTTGTTAAATTCTAGAAGTCAACTTGACTGTTGTGGCCCAGATTCTCTTAGCCTCTTGAAAAGTGAAAAAAGATAAATGAAATATGTCATTGAAGGAGGAATAAAAGGCTATTATCATCACAAGCTAATTTCAGGCTCATAAGTGTAATTCATAGCTTTTAAAACTTTTTCTACAGTTGTCCAGTGTGTACAGTTGAGAGACATTTATGTGATACAGATCCCACATTATGGCAATTACTTGGTCAGTATTCTGCATATATAACTAATAAAATTACATGAATAGAGCTTTGATCCAAATGTGATACCCAAGACTCTATTTTGCACAAAGCATACAAACATTACTTACAGTAATGGGCCTATGTAAAGCCTATAGATATTCTTATAAATCAGGATGATGGGACAGACTTTGAGGCAAAGCAATGTGTTTGTTAGTTTAATTAAAGGAACATAAAAGCAATTAAAGTGAATTGAGGTGGAGAATCAGGCTCTGGAGAAGGCTACTATTGGTACACCTTTGAGACAAATTCTCTGGTAAATAGAACAGGACTTCCTGAGTTGATCCTTTCATGCAAATATATCATATATAATTTTACCTGCATTCTTTTAAGGTAGCTTCTAGAGTGTTCAACTTCTTTTTGCTTTTATTATTTTCTGCTACTGTGCTATTGACTTACAAAGTAGCAAAGAACTCTGCTTATGTTAGGAGTTTGGATATAAGCATAAAGGACAGACAACTGAATCAAGGTAGGGCATAGATATCCTCAAGACGCATGGTGTGGGGGAGAGAATTCTGTGCCTCAGGGTGTTTCAATCTAGCAACCTCAATTACCTTGAGAAAATGTTTGTATTTTATCTAAGGAGAAGAGGGGAAATTAAATTATTCTTAAAGAAGGAAAGTTAAAGGAAAACTGCAGTGAAATAAAATAAACCCGAAAAGCATGATATAGAGAAAGAGAAGTGAATGAGTGTACAAATTGCTCATTCTGATAGCTAGGAAAATGATTTCCAGTATGGAAGATTTTTTTAGTGTCTGTCCTTGAGGGTCTTCAGAGATCACAAGTGCCTCACCTTGGGTGACCTTCTACTTTTGGAAGAGAGGCTAGGAAGCATTTGTCAGTCTTCTGATGTAAGCAATATCAGGAAACTAACTCCACAGGAGGACTAGAACTGTACTTCTGAGATAGATCATAATAAGAGAAGCATGGAAGTCTGCCAGTGATTTCTCTGTCCTCCTTCTTTACCTCTGGGAGTCAGGAAGAAGTCAATTGAAGGCTCTTTCTAATTCTTTCCTGCCACCCTGAGACTAACACATGCTTCCGTCCTTGTTATTATCTAAATTGCATTCAAATGTTTTCTCCAATGTGATCTCCATAGTTTTCTACAAACAAATGAATACAATGTCAGAAGGAATTCATATAGTCATAGGGAATCCTAACAGCAGTAATTGCAACATACGTGCATTGCAATTGTTTGTTTGGTTCTTGTTTATCAAACTTTTAGTTGGCCTCATTCCATCTTGGCAAACAACAATTGAATGCAATAGATGACATCACCTAAATGGCAAAGGAACTAAACCCACTTATACACTAGCAGAGATACAAATGGACAGAGGTCACACAACCACATAACACAGTCCTGAAAGAAGTGCCACATCTTTATGCTTTTTAAAAGACTTTGGAGCAAGATATCATACTGATCTCAAAGGAGATGCAGTTCCTGGTGCAATGACAGCCTTCTGGGTCTTGCTGTATGGCATTACTCTAATTAATGGAAGCCAAACTGCCAGCTCTGTCAGATCTTACAGGAAGGGTGATAAGAAGCAAATAACTGGCTTTTGAATTATATCCAGAAACTAACTGGCAACTAATAGAACTCACGGGCCATGTTTATTGCATAGTCAAGGCATGACCTGTCCATCACTTCTCATGCCACCGCATTCTGGAAAAACTCTAGTTTCCAAATACTTTTCAAGGCCATTCCTATGTAGACTACATCTTAGAGATGACCATGGCACAATGACTATAAGAATCCAATTGCTATATACTGGATTGGACCCATTGACCAGCTGTTTTTCAAAGCTTGGATTTTGACCTGTGTGATAGACACCAGCAAATTATCGGATTCTGGCATTTCTCACATTGTGCTCCAGAAAATAAATATAAGTCTTAGGGCTGGCAAATAATAAGCCTTTGATCTTCACAGAGGCTGAATTCTGAACCTGAGGCTGTTCCAGCCTCCCCTTGTCTTCATCCATTTATTATTAATATGACTACCTGTTCATCAGAAGACAATTAACAAGGGTACAAACCTAAAATAACAAAGCATGAAAATTGTAAAATATTTAGTTTCAGTTGGAAAAGTAATAATGCGTTTAATGTCTATGGAGAGTCTCAGTCATCCAGGTCATGGTTGTCTCAAAGATGTTTTTTCAATGTCTTCTTCCTCAAGGAAAAAAAACATAATCCAGTTGCCTTTTGAAAAAGCACCCTTGAGATAATAATGTGCTTGCCTCAATAAAAGCTAAAAATTAAACTCGACTACATGCATGCAAATTTCTTGGCAATGTTTTTATTTTCAATTTTACAATACATTACAATCTTAAAAATACTTCAGATAAAAAATAAAACAAATTGATACACACCACTTTTGGTATTGCCCACCCATTTCCCCCCAAACCTCATCCACCCCCAACCAACTTGCCTCTTTCCCTCTTCTTCCTCTTCCTCACTCTCCACCTCTCCTCAACCTTCCTACTTACTTCTCACCTTCTTCTACCTTCTCGCTCCGGATGCGGACCAGGGGAAATGCCGGAGCAATTCCTCTCTCCAAATTGAAACATTAATATTATATACAGTAAAACTATTAAACTTCGACCCATCCACCTCTCACCCCCCTCCCCCCCGACTTCCCAGAGCAAAGTACAGGATTATACAAACATATTAAACATAATCTATTTAAGTTTACTAATTATACAATGAACAAAATCATATTAACCCTTAACTCTCTTCAAACTTTAACATCATAAATTTATAAACAAATTCATTACTCATAAAATAAATGAAACTTTGTAGTTCCATACTTCTTCTGAACATATTCTATCCATCTTCCCCATACATTAAAATATCTCTCTTGTGAATGGTCCTTTAAATAAGCAGAAATTTTAGCCATTTTTGCTAAATTAGAAACCTTAAATACCCATTCTTCTAAAGAAGGCAGAGTATCCTTCTTCCAATATTGACCCACCAATAAACTTGCTGCTGTTATTAAATTCAACAATAAAATATTTTCTTTAACATTAAAATCCACAAAAATGCCCCAAAGAAACAGTTGGGGAGTAAATTTAATCTTCCTTTTAAAAACCTTTTGAATGTTCCACCAAATCATAATCCAGAAGGCTTTAATATCTTTACAAGTCCACCAAACGTGAAAATAGGTTGCATCCAAGCAACCACATCTCCAACATTTAGGTTGCAGGTTCAGGTACATACAGGACAACTTTTTAGGATCCAGATTTCTTGGCAATGTTAAGGAAATGCTTTCCCATTAACTAGTTCTAGGATTTGTTGTTGTTATTATTTATTTTCCAGTCTAGTCATCAGTCACAGAATTCCTCAATAGTCCCAAATCCAACCCAAACTAATGTTGCTTACTATATTATGGCATTAGGCACAAAGGCCAACCCTTTTATAAAAAGTTGATATTCCCCTGAGTCTACCCAGAAGAGTCCAGCCAATGATATTCCCAGTTCCTTTTGAGCCATCCCGGTGCCTGAGGAGAAAGCTGCTTTAAGAATGGATCACATGCCTGGCATGTCTATGGCAGTGTAGAAGGAATTAGAGCAGGGGTTCTCAACCTTGGCAACTTTAAGACTTATGGACTTTAACTCCCAGAATTCTGGGAGTTGAAGTCCACAAGTCTTAAAGTTGCCAAGGTTGAGAACCCCTGAATTAGAGGATTGTGCTGCTACACAATGATAAAGTCCTGTGTTCCTACCCCTCAATGGGCAATCCATTAATATTTATTTTCCTTGAGTGCATTGTGAACTTCCTTGTCTTTGCCAAGTGCAGAGAAAATTCCAAGAAAGAGAAATAAACAAATGAACAAAAGACATACTGCCTCAGCCATACTAACAAGATCATGCGCATGGGATCCTGTTTGGAATATAGAATGGTTTAGAGCAAGCTGGATAGATAAAGCTTGGAACACATACATAAATATTTGAATGTTCAGAGCCGGGAAGAATGGGGTTTTATTGTGTGGGTGGATGGGGATAATATTCTTTCTGAAATGAGCTTCAGCTCTTACCAAAGCAAGTGCCTAAGGGAACATCATGTCCATATAGCTGGATTGTTTGTATGTGTGTGTTTGTGTGTATGTGTTTATGTTTGTGTGTGTGTAAGACAGAGAGAGAGAGAGAGAGAGAGAGAAGGAAAGATAATATCAGAAATGACAATGGGAAAACAAGCAGAGTGGGTGGAAAAGCTGTAGGAATATAAGAAATTGCTGTGAATTATCAATTCTGATTGAAGAATAAAAAATGCAAATATAAATACGTAAAATAATTATTGCTGGATCTATCCAAGGATTTGCATAGCACAGTGTTCTGTTCCCAAAGTTGCCAAACCAGATGTCTACATGAAGGTCACAGATAGGACAGGAAAATAATAGCATCCTTCCACATAATTAGCTTAGTCCTTAAAAAAACTGGAACAACGTCCTTTATTTAGTAGATGAGATTCTGCAATGCACAGGGCTTGTATTTTAAGCTTGCCACCAAATGGATGCATATTACTCCATCACTCATCCTTTGATTGCACATTGCATGCTCACCAAGCATCAGTGGACTGTCTTCCATGGAAAAAAGGAAAGAAACAGCTTCCCATAATGGATAATTAGTCAGCTTACTTGTGAAAGTAAATTAATGAGTAATACTTGTAAGCAAGTGATATAAAAGTAAATTGTAGGAGAATTTTCCCAGGAGTACTTTTGAACTGGAGACCAGAACATAATTAAAGTGAAGCACAAATTGGTTTATTGACAGCATTAGAGGAAAAGAAAGGTCTAAAGAGGAGAGGGAATACATTCCCTCTTTTTAAGCTATACAGATCAGGGTTTACATGAGATTGGATAGAGCAGCAACACTTTGGATTTGAGCATAGACAACAGCAAGTGTTTGACTGGATATCGCACATAATTTACCTAGTGAGGCAATGAGGAATAACTATGTGGTAATAAGACAGGACTACAAACCCAATGGGGGTTTGAAAGAACAATGAGGCAGTATTTCATGAACATAGTTTCCTTTGAGAAAGCTATTGTTATGTGTTTATCAAACTGTCCCTGATCCCCAATGTTCATCTCTCTCTCTTTCTCTCTCTCTCTCTCTCTCTCTCTATATATATATATATATATATATATATATATATGTATGTATGTATGTATGTATGTATGTATATGTATATGTATATGTACCCCTTTATGGATTACTGCCTTGTCGTGGCGAAGGGGCTTGCGTAACTCAATGAAGCTATAAGCTATGCCATGCAGGGCCACCCAAGACGGACAGGTTATAGCAGAGAGTTCTGACAAAATGTGATCCACTGGAGAAGGAAATGGCAAACCACTCCAGTATCTTTGCCATGAAAACCCCATGGACAGTACTAAAAGGAAAAAAGATATGACGCTGGAAGATGAGCCCCTCAGGTCGGAAGGTGTCCAATATGCTACTGGGGAAGAGCAGAGGGCTAGTACTAGTAGCGCCAGAAAGAATGAAGCGACTGGGCCAAAGCCGAAAGGACGCTCATCTGTGGATATATCTGGTGGTGAAAGGAAAGTCCGATGCTGTAAAGATTTTTTTCTCCATAGGAACCTGGAATGTAAGATCCATGAATCAAGGCAAGCTAGACATAGTCAAAAAAGAGATGACAAGACTGAACATCGACATCTTAGGAATCAGCGAACTAAAATGGACAGGAATGGGTGAATTTAACTCAGATGAACATTAAGGTATACTACTGTGGGCAAGAATCCCTCAGAAGAAATGGAGTAGCCTTCATAGTCAATAAAAGAATAGGAAAAGCAATACTGGGATACAATCCCCAAAATGACAGAATGATCTCAATTCGAAACCAAGGCAAACCATTCAATATCACAGTAGTCCAAATCTATGCCCCAACCACTAGTGCTGAAGAGGACGAAATTGACCGGTTCTATGAAGCCCTACAGCACCTTATAGAATTAACACCAAAAAAAGATGTCCTTAACATCATGGGGGATTGGAATGCTAAGGTAGGAAGCCAGAAGATAACCGGAATAACAGGCAAGTTTGGCCTTGGAGTACAAAATGAAGCAGGGCACAGGCTAATAGAATTTTGTCAAGAGAATGGTCATAACAAACACTCTTTTCCAACAACCCAAGAGACGGCTCTACACATGGACATCACCAGACGGTCAACATAGAAATCAGATTGACTATGTGCTCTGCAGCCAAAGATGGAGAAGCTCTATACAGTCAGTAAAAACAAGACCAGGAGCTGACTGTGGCTCAGATCATGAGCTTCTCGTTGCAAAATTTAGGCTTAAATTGAAAAAAGTAGGGAAAAGCACTAGGCCACTCAGGTATGAACTAAATCATATTCCTGATGAATATACAGTAGAGGTGACAAATAGATTTAAGGAATTAGATCTGATAGACAGAGTGCCTGAAGAACTATGGATGGAAGTTCGCAACATTGTACAAGAGGTAGCAACTAAAACCATCCCAAAGAAAAAGAAATGCAAGAAAGCAAAATGGCTGTCTGAGGAAGCTTTGCAAATAGCTGAGGAAAGAAGGGAAGCGAAAGGCAAAGGAGAAAGAGAAAGATACACCCAATTGAATGCAGAATTCCAGAGAGTAGCTAGAAGAGATAAGAATGCCTTCTTAAATGAACAGTGCAAAGAAATAGAAGAAAACAACAGAATAGGGAGGACCAGAGATCTCTTCAAGAAAATTGGAGATATGAAGGGAACGTTTCATGCAAAGATGGGCATGATAAAGGACCAAAATGGCAGAGACCTAACAGAGGCAGAAGAGATTAAGAAGAGATGGCAAAACTACACAGAAGAACTATACAAGAATGAGCTTAACATCCCAGATAACCACAATGAGATGGTCATTGACCTCAAACCAGACATCCTAGAATGTGAAGTGAAATGGGCCTTAGAAAATCTGAGCAACAACAAAGCTAGTGGAGGTGACAGTATTCCAGCTGAGCTATTCAAAATCTTAAAAGACGATGCAGTAAAAGTGCTACACTCAATTTGCCAGCAAATTTGGAAAACTCAACAGTGGCCACAGGATTGGAAAAGGTCAGTTTACATTCCAATTCCAAAGAAAAGCAATGCCAAAGAATGTTCAAACTATCGCACCATTGCACTCATTTCACATGCTAGTAAAGTTATGCTTAAAATCCTACAAGCTAGACTCCAGCAGTATGTGGATCGAGAACTACCAGAAGTACAGGCAGGATTTCGAAGAGGCAGAGGAACTAGAGATCAAATTGCCAACATACGCTGGATCATGGAGAAAGCTAGGGAGTTCCAGAAAAACATCTACTTCTGCTTCATTGACTATGCAAAAGCCTTTGATTGTGTGGATCACAACAAATTGTGGCAAGTTCTTAAAGAGATGGGAGTACCAGACCATCTCATTTGTCTCCTGAGAAACCTATATGCGGGTCAAGAAGCAACAGTGAGAACCGGACACGGAACCACTGATTGGTTCAAAATTGGAAAAGGAGTCCGGCAAGGCTGTATACTGTCGCCCTGCCTATTTAACTTATATGCAGAGCACATCATGAGAAAGGCAGGGCTAGATGAATCAAAAGTTGGAATTAAGATTGCCGGGAGAAATATCAACAACCTAAGATATGCAGATGATACCACTCTAATGGCAGAAAGTGAAGAGGAACTAAAGAGCCTCTTGATGCGGGTGAAGAAGGAGAGTGCAAAAGTTGGCTTGAAACTCAACATTAAGAAAACCAAAATCATGGCATCCGGCCCTCTCAATTCCTGGCAAATAGATGGGGAAGAAATGGAGGTAGTGACAGGTTTTATTTTTCTGGGCTCCAAGATCACCTCAGATGGGGACTGCAGCCAAGAAATTAAAAGACGCTTGCTCCTGGGGAGGAAAGCTATAGCAAATCTAGACAGCATTCTAAAAAGCAGAGACATCACCCTGCCAACAAAAGTGTGTATAGTCCAGGCCATGATTTTCCCAGTTGCAATGTATGGCTGTGAAAGTTGGACCATAAGAAAGGCTGAGCGCAAAAGAATTGAGGCACGAAGCTGAAAACACCAGCCTGAAGATGACGAATGGGACTTCGTCGAAACTTCGCCAAGACACTTCCAATTTTACGCGGGAGAAAACCCGAACAACCAAAGACCTACATATATATATATATATATATATATATATATATATATATATATATATAACAAAACGGTGATTCCTGGGTAGACTCATGTTAAACAATAAAATATAGGAACACCAGGAAATTACAAAACTATAAAAAGTTTTAATAAAACCAGAATAAAACCAAGCTTTTGCTGGCTTCTGCCAGCATCATCAGGGTAGCAGACAGTGCAGACAGTGCACATTTAACTACGTAGAATTAAGGAGTCCCCCCGACTTACAGTCATATAAAGAAGGGAGGAAGAGCTGCAGTACCGGCACAAGTAAGGAAAGTGAGGAAATTACAGCTTGCAACACAGAAACTACGATCAAATTGCAGGTGGATTGGCTGGGACCCATGACGAGGTCAAGAAGCCGGGCGCAAAGAGCGCCACATTTATAAATAGCTTCTCCCATCGACTGGACGCTACCCTGATGATGCTGGCAGAAGCCTGCGAAAGCTTGGTTTTATTCTGGTTTTATTAAAACTTTTTATAGTTTTGTAACTTCCTGGTGTTCGTATATTTTATTGTTTAACACACACACAAACACAAACACACACAAACACACACACACACACACACATACACACATATATAAACAGAAACTAACAACCAACTTCCCTTCCTGGATGTCTTAGTCTACAAGAAATCCAATGGCTCCCTAGGACACACCATCTACCAGAAGAAAACACACACAAACCGCTATCTGCACGCTCTCTCACACCACCACCCAGCACAGATCAACTCTGTAGCCAAGACACTCATCTCCAGAACAAAACGCTTAGCTGACGAACAACACCTAAAACCCGAACTACACACTCTCACCAATGTACTAACATCCAATGGATTCCATAGAAATAAGATTACAAACCTAATCCAAAAAGAAACCCCCACTAAAATCCAAGACAAAGAACAAGAAAACGGCAAAGCCCTCCTCCCATACATAAAAGGCACCACAGACAGAATCAGTAAGATCCTCCATAAACACAACATCAAAACAGCATTCTGCACAAACAGAAAAATATCCACCATCCTTAGAAACCCCAAAGATAAAATTGAATTAGAAAATCAAGGAGTATACGAAATCCCATGCACCACTTGTCCCACCACATACATTGGACAAACCAACAGAAGAATAAGTGCACGCATTGAAGAACATAAGAACTCAGTCAAAAAAGAGGAACCAACATCTTCCCTGGTCCAACACCTTAAAGCCACAGGACATGAAATTGACTTTAAAAATACCAGAACCATTGCCAAAAGTGAACATTTTAATAACAGAATAATCAGAGAAGCCATCGAGATAGAAAAACGCCCACACAGCATGAACAAGCGAGATGATACCTCCCGCCTACCAGCCATTTGGAAACCCGCCCTTATTGACAAACGACTCCCTAACACAAAAAATGATACCAGACCCACACTCACAAAAACCACACAGGATGTCACCACCACACATCCACGCAAAAAGCAAACCCAAAGCCACACCGATGATGAGGCACGACCACAAACCAGAAGCCAGACCACAGCTGCATCATTAGCCACTTTAAACCCCTCCAATCCATACATGAAGCAAACTGACACCCTCCATGAAGAGGAGGCACGACCACGAACGCGAAGCCAAAAAATAGCAAGGCAGCCCAAAATCTTAAACCCCTCTGCAACTCAGACTAACCTGAGCACAACCAAACAGAACACTCCCCCAGCCAATCAGAGCACAGCCAAGCCCCTAACCATTCAGAACACACCTCCACCCAATCAGAACACAGCCAAGCTCCCACCCAATCAGTTCATACCCCCACTGGCAGTTAAAAGGAAGAAACAGCTAAGACCACACATTGCTGCTCAAAGCACGAAGCTGAAAGCACCAGCCTGAAGATGACGAATGGGACTTCGTCGAAACGTCGCCAAGACACTTCCAATTTTACGTGGGAGAAAACCCGAACAACCAAAGACCTACATACAAATACCCGCGAAAACCTCCGAAAACATATATATATATATATATATATATATATATATATATATATATATATATATATATATATATATATATATATTAGGCTGAGCTGACACTTTAATTTTCCTGGGAAAATACCTTTGGAGAGTTGGTAATTGTCTAATTTTATCTCACAGAACTGAGCTGGTTCTTTGTTTTCCATAAGAAGATGTACTTCAGTTAAGGACTATTTTTTGCTAAACTCTTCAAATTCTCTTTTATAATCCACCAATTTCGTCTCAGCAGATGGTAACAGCGGGCTGACTTTAAGCTCAGAAACTTAACAAGATTGGGTCCAGGTATTACGTGGATGAAAGATAGGAAATTGACAAAATCCTATTCTGAAAGAAGATGAAAGAGAGTTACTTATATATGGGATACCAGAATCCAGACAAACATTTTATGACAGCAAAGGGAGCTTTCAGTGATCAAATAGGATAATAGAGTTGGAAGGGATCTTGGAGATCTTCTAGTTCAACCCTCTGCTCAAACAGAAGAATCTATACCATTTCAGACAAATTTTTGTCCAATCTTTTCTTAAAAACCTCTAGTGATGGAGCACTGACAACCTTTGAAAGCAAGTTCTTCCACTGATTAATCATTCTCACTGTCAGGAAATTTCTCCTTGGTTCATTAATTTTGATCCATTGCTTTTTGTTTTGCCTCCAGGTGCTTTGGAGAATAGATTGACCCCCTTTTTTGTGGCAGCCCATTAGATATTGGAATCATTGCTATAATGTCACCCTTGTCCTTCTTGTCATTAAACTAGACAACCCAATTCTTGCTACAGTCTTCGTATGGTTTAGCCTCCAGTCCCCTAATGATCTTTGGTACTCTTCTGTGTAATTTTGGTAGATTCAGTTCAAATCAAGAAATCAAGTTCAACTGAAAGAAGAGTTCATTAATGTGATGTCCATGTGATCCAGTGGAATCCATAATTTTCATCTCAAAATATTTATACAACACAGCTTATATTATGGAACAAGACATGCAAAATATGTTCATATAAAAAGACACATAAACATAGACACAATAGGGGCATGACAGTTAAAATACTGTTTAAATTTACTGTCCATCAAATTGCATCTTAAGAACATTTGCATAAGTGCATGAGTGCATAAGTGCATGAAGTACGCATGAAGTGCGCAAGGGAAAGTAGCATACTGTATAAAAATAAACATGGATATTCCTGTATTTATTTATTATATTTGTTAGAAAGTTTAATGGAACATAGTAATAATATTGACAGTATTTGCATTGGTCAGATCATGAGAGTCTGTAGTGAAACTGCTTTTATTAAAATGCATCTCAGAGATGTGGCATTATGACATGACAGTGCAACATTCCTTTTGTCAGATTGATCAGTTTGACATCCATAACCTGTACATACCCCTGGGTCATATATAGACTATGCCTTTGGAAAGCTCTTCATTAGTATGCATTTGCACTATAAATATATGCCTCAACGTTATCCTTCTACCAAGAGAATGAAAAAGAAATTATCCTGAAAGCAAGGGTAAGCAAAAGTGAGGTGGAAATTTTCCCCATTGTTTAAAAGTTAAAATGTAATCTTTTTAACACAAAAGTTTTCATGACTTTTAACTACTCATTGGTTTCAAAGAGCAAGGCATTGACTAAGAAAGAAATTATATTCTAACTTTGCATATTGACATCTCTAGTCAAGAACATTCTATTGTGTCTACTCCTCCTTTGGACTAGCCATTATCTACTGTAGCAGAACACTAAAATAGGGTCCCTAAAACCACAAATCAGTTCTAAAGCAGAATAAATAGGCTCTTTGATCCCAGCAATGTCTAAGTGATGAATCTCCTTTGTTTAAGCAGCTTACCAATGTTGATAAAATAAAACCTCTTTCTTTTTAAAAGGTGCCCTATGAACAAGACCATTTAAATGTCTAAACTGAATGCCTGAACGAGGGTAAGATTTTTCTGGTTTGCTAGTGATATATCTTTTTTATTTATTTATTTTATTTATTTATTTATGAGACTTATATACCGCTTTAAGTGCAAGCACTCTCTAAGCGGTGTACACCAGTAAGCAATGTATATATATTTTACATTGCCCCCAACAATCTGGGTCCTCATTTTACCTACCTCGGAAGGATGGAAGGCTGAGTCAACCTTGAGTCGGTGAGATTTGAACCGCTGACCTGCTGAACACAGTCAGCTAAAGTGGCCTGCAGTACTGCACTCTAACTGCTGCGCCACCTCGGCTCTTTGATATACTATTGATAGTGGTTTGTTAGTAGATATCTTTTTTAAAAAATGTGTTATGTTCATTTATAGCTTATACATTTTCTGTATTTCTTGTTTCAAAATAGTAAGTAAGTAAGAAAACCATTTTCTGTTTTGTGGCAATGGGTTCTGAAGTTTCCTGCATATGCTATTTATTGTCTCTTCTAATCTTGTTTCTGATTTTGAAACCTCATAATGAGAGAAGTCCATGGGATTGGGGTGTCAAAAAGTCATGACAGTGACTTGAACCTACAGTCAAATCTGCACGCTTCTTCCACATGAGATATCTTCAAAGGAGTGGTGCTTTGATAATAAATTTGCAAGTGACATCTTGACTTTTTTCTCAGTCCTTCACCATAGATAGCCATGACTCTGGTCATAAACATTTCAGTCAACAGTGCTCTCAAATTACTTCTGCTTGATATTGAGATGACCTATAAGATACGGAAATATCAATCTATTGCATTTAATTAAGTCATATCAAAGCACTATAGTTTAATTAAGTCACATTAAAGCAATAACAATAATGCATATTCAGTAGTAAAACAAACAATTTCATCTAAGCATAACTCCATAAATCATTCCTTAGGTGAATGTTGTCCAGAAACTTTATTTTTATGCCAAAATCAATCTATGAGTTTAACTGATATCTTGTTCTTCCTTATCGTAACGTACTGTGATTTCCCAATGCAGCAAACTTTTTTTTTCCCCTTATATAGCCAATACTGAACTTCTTGCAATCTAATAGGCACATTTTTTTTTTCTACTCATTCTCCTTTTGCTTCTCTAAACAAGGGCAAACACTGACCCAGTTTTTAGGGAATGAATTTAAGGAATGAATATAGTCCCTAATTTATTTCAGAATGTGTTAGTGATGCTTATTAACATCTAAAATCTCATGTAATTTTAGTTGTTGCTCTTACCATTCCCAGAAATCTAATGCTTTAAATTTTTGGAAGCAAATAGACCTCATTGTATATTACCTCAGTAACTGACAACTTGGCAAGGTTTTAATTATAAACTGTTTCTCTTATGATTCTTAGTTTCTGAAACAATTATATTTTAATACAACCTGGTAATTTCAATTATAATATCCTAATTATGCTGATCTGAAAACACAGTGAGCGATGACAGAATAATATGTAAAATTATTTTCATTGCTACTTCTCCCCTCCATGAATAAAGATGAACAAAATTTTGCTCCAACACTGGAAGTTTTTAAGAAAAGACTGGACAGCCATTTGTCCAAAATGGTGTAGGGTTTCCTGCCTGAGCAGGAGGTTGGACTAGATGACCTCCAAGGTCCCTTCCAACTTTACTACTATTACCAATAAAACCAGTTTTTGAGAAAAGACAATGAACTATGGCAACTAACACCTTTCCTGGAACAATGCTTAAAATAATGTTGAAGATTGGTTTGTCTTATGGATAGACTTGTCCTATCCATGCTTTAGAGTAGACACAATCAGTGAGCCTAAAGGAAATCCTGACTAGTTTAACTTCAATGAAATCTTGATCTAATCACCTTCCTTGATTTAAATTGTAAACATGGTGTGAACTCTGCCAAATCAGAATATGTCAACTCAGAAGGGAAACAGGTAGTACCAATGCTGTTAGACCTAAAAGCAACTTTTATGGGTGGAGGTACACAAACAACGAGCAGTGTGATCACAAGTTGTCTTTTTTTCTTTGCAGGTAATCTGATTTGAATATTGACTTTCTGACACACCTGTTGAGCCAGGAAGTAGTCCAGGTATGCTGTACATATATTGGGGACAATAAAGAATGACTCATTCATCATCTATCACTTTTCCCCCCCAAACCATTAGTATTGACTAAGCCTGTCACTCCAATCCAAAATAATAATTTGTATCATTTGCAATAAGGATAATTCTAATGGAAGCAATCACAGGGTTGGATTTTTTTTTTTTTTTTTTAGTTTAAGTGAAGACTTTTACTCTCCATTTGGTAAATTTCAGTTCTGATGTTCAACATCATGCCTTCACTTTCATTTCTAAACTATCAGAGGACAAAAATCAATAAGCAGCCAAAAGCCAAGCATAACCTGCTATTACATACCACATCTGACACTTTAGTCAATACACAGTGAGTGGTGAAAGACATGAAATGGCAGAAATGCATTTGCTTTATGTCCTCTTATTAATTGTTTCTTTTTCAAATGCTTGACATATATTTTTTTCATAATTGTTCCGAATGCGACAACCCTTTTAGGAAAAAGACTTTCTATATTGGAGGAAAGTTAGAATATATAGATACAGATATTATTTCTTTCCCCCACTCCCCAAATATTGTGATATCCTGCCTTGTTATGTGGGAGGGGGGATATGCTCTTGAGAGAGATGAAGTAAAGAAGACCAGGAACTTCCCAGGTAAAGCAAAAGTAGACAATTAGGCAGCAGCAATATAGGATAATGCTGGAGGCAGAAGATCACTTTAATGGCAATGGTGAAGACATCATTTCAATATATATTTCATTAGACTGAGTCAAAGGACATCAGAGAAAGTCAATACAATACAACACCTTGGGTTTTTTTTGATATTAGATTTGCCCTCTGTGATTACCAATCAAAGACTATAGTAATTGATGACATATTGACAGAAATATGGGAAGTAACAAAAATGAAAGAATTCAACTATGCTTGCCAATCTAAAGCATGACACAGTTGCCCAATGGTAGCACCTCGATTTAGACCAGACAAAGAAAAAACTACACAGAAGCCTTAAACTACTTTTTATTAAGATGGAATATAATAACATAATTTTGTAATTCTGATTATGTTTTACCTTCTCTTTTTTTATATAGTCATGTGAATTGGGAGGGGGGGTATACCTTCCTGTGGTGTTTATATAATACATATCTTATTCTTGTTTCAGACTTACAGTAAGCCATGTTTAGATTCCTGTTGATTTAGTAACGGATCTCTCCTCTCTTTTTCAGAGTGATAAATAAAATAAGAAATCTAGCTGGAGAAATTTTTGTTTATCTTATCATGTCTTGCCTTGTCTTGTCTTATCTTGCCTTATCATCCTATCCTATCCTATCCTATCCTATCCTATCCTATCCTACCTTACCTTACCTTACCTTACCTTACCTTACCTTAGTTTAGTTTAGCTTCCTATATACAGTACCTATTTACCTAAATATCTTTATCTATCTATCTATCATCTATTTATCATCTATCATCTACTGTATCTATTTATCTCCAAGTGCCTGCCATAGAAACACACTGTATATCTGCACAAAGTTATCTTATTAGAAATTTAAACTCAACTCCATTCAAGCCATCTCTCTCTCCCCTCCACATTCTCTCAGTGTTATATGCCAATTAATGGTGACAGCTCTTTTAATGAAACATATAGAAAACTGCAGTAATTTTGACATCTTCAAAACTGGAAAGAATGCAGAGCATATCCAATCTATAGAACATCATTGAAACAGAAGATGGGATATTGAATAATCCCTATGACAAAATGGCATTTGCTCTTTTATGCTAATGCATCAGATCAAGGTGTAATTGCTCTTACATACAAGATTCTATTCCAAAAAGTAAAGGACAGTAAGCCAAGGGCTAAAATTCTATATAAGTAATAAAAACCCACATCATTTCTGTACCTTTGTCCTTCCATATTTACTTAGTGGCCAGAAACAGTATGAAGTGTGTAGGAAGATGGAAAGGGCTATTACAACTTGCCTCAGCTTGACTAAAATTGACTGGGTCAATTTTAGCAAGACAGCAATATGATTAAACACGTAAACATTTTAAGAATATGCATTCCTTTTATATAGTATTGTATGCTTCAGATGAAAATGCAAATTATTTCAAGGAGACATTGCAAACATACTCTATGCAGAAACATGTATATTAACATGTATGCAACTGAGTTATCAGTTCTAATAAATACAAAGTATTAGCATTCATGTATACCCAACATCTTTCCCTCACTGGTTGCTGTTCCACTCTTGGAGACCAGGGAGAATAAATGTATATTCTCTTCTTGTGACAGCTAGAGATTGAAGTTTATCAAGATCCTTTTGAACCTATCTTCTAAGGTGCCAAGCAGCTGGTTGCCATCTGTAGATTTAGTAAGCATCCCTTCTATTCATTCATCTGAATCATGTATACAAATATTGGAAAGCACAGGATCTAGGATAGAACCCTGGAGTATTCCACTGCTTCTTTCCTTCCTTCCTTGTAGACATAGATCTGTTAATAATCACACATTGGTGCATTCATCAATAACTCCAGGTGGCCTCATCCTATGGAAGTGAGGCTCTTGTGTTTCATTTTGGCCCAAGTTCTTACTGCTGAGAAGTGAAGAATCATTACAGTGTTAAGTATGGCCACCTTCACTTTAGATACAGTATATGTCCTTCCTGGTTGGTCAAGGCTTTGGGGAAATAGCAGACAACTGGGTCCAAACAATGCTAAAAGTTTTTTTTTCTTGAAGGGCCCAGTCTTGTCTTTAAGTGGGTAGATAAGGTGATCTATCTTCTACTAAAGAAGTCATCTGAACCCAGAAGTGATTGGCAATTTTTAGCTGGTCTCCAACCTTCCCTTTTTGATTAGATGATACAGGCATGCAGCCAAAGGACTCTGGAGGAAGCATATTATCTGGATCTAAATAAGTCAGGATTTAGACTCTTTGTAATATCAAGGCAGCTTGATTATATTTAGTATAACCTCTGTAGGATCAAGATGAGAGTGATGTATTCATCCTGTCTGCTTGATCTCTCTATGGCTTTCACTGCTGTTCCATTCTGTTCATTACTGTTTCATTCTGTTATTCTGTTACTATCGATTGTAGAATCCTTCTAAGCTGGTGGAGAGAATGGAGTCGGGTGGAGATCTGGTTCACTGGTTTTCCTGCCTTTGATGATGCTTTCCCATTGGTGTTGATAGGAAGGGAGAGGTCTAGTTGTAACCCTGTGTATATGGAGTGCTACAGGGCTCAGTTTTGTCCTTGTTTCTATTTAACATTTATATATCAGTCTTTTGAGGTTGATCCAGCCAGGAAATAGACTTCACAAGATGACTAGAGGAATTAAAATTTCTCAATACGTATACTTTATTAAGATAGGATATTGTAATATATTCTAGCTGGCCAGATTGTGCTTTTGTTCCCTTCCTTGTTATACCCCAGGAGGCAGGGAGGAGGAAAGGTATGAGATATTGTACTATGGTTAGGCAGTAAGAGATTATGATCTAAGCCAGTGGTTCTCAACCTGTGGGTCGGGACCCCATTTGGGGTCGAATGACCATTTCACGGGGGTCGCCAAGCAAGGCTGTCCGCCATTTTTTTCCCCTTTTCTTTGGCCATGCCCCTGGCACCCGGTGATGTATAAGTGGTTGGGGGTCACCACAACATGGGGAACTGTATTATGGGGTCGCAGCATTAGAAAGGTTGAGAACCACTGATCTAAGGAATGCTTACTAATAAAGAGGCAAAAATATTTTGCACCGGTGGGTACTGTATTGTGACTCAAAGAATTCAAATGTGAGAAAATATGTTTACTTACGTTCCTTCTGCATGAATCAACCTTAGACTATATTTTTAATTTTATTAGTTTATGTATTTAACACCTATAGGCACAAGCTATTATAGCCATTAACACTTTTAAAAAGGCAAAGTTACATGCACGTGTTTAAAAAATAATAACATGCAGTTTAACAGGAACCTTTAATACCCGATTGATTTACCAGATTACCTTCTATCATTTCTATGAGTTAGATGAAAGTTTTGTGTACTAAGTGGAAATGAAGCAAGACCTTGTGATATGGCTTTATTAAAATCAGATAAAAAGAACCATTTTTTTTCATCTGAATTGAGCTAAGTGTCCCCTCCTTTTTTTTCTAATATATTTCTCAAAGGTTAACAAATACAATGGTCAATGTAAATTCAGTAAATTCTCAATATGAGAATAATCAGAAGGACAGAATGTTTTTAACAGGAATTTGCTAGTTATCTACTGTAAAGTCATTACTGTTGGCAAGGCTCATAATTTTATATTTGCAAATCCTAGATGAAGTTTATAGAAGATTACATTAACTAATTACTTATTTTTTTATGTTTTTCAACATGTCATAACAAACCCGGAGTATTGTTATCTGAATAAGACTTTTATCCCGCTAGAGTCCAAATTAGATACATAATAGCTTAAATTCCAAAGGAACTGGATAATTCTTAAATGTCAAAAGCATGTATAGTGAATACTTATCTAACAGTTCATATAAAGCAGATTTTCAACCAGTTTGTTGGATTAAGAGATCCAAGCCTTGCTGACCAACATTTGGTCAATTTTAATTTTGGTGCTACTCATCAACCTCATTTTGTATGCTAAAAATTCATGATTGTTCCAGGTGTATTATTATTATTATTATTATTATTATTATTATTATTATTATTATTATTATTATTATTATTATTATTATTATTATTATACGATTTGTTTAACAATACTTTATTGAGTAATATAACTCAATGTTTAAATTGCTTACACTTTTTTATGGTGACTTCCCCAATAAACCAAGAAAATAACCTTTTTAACATTTTGGTCAAACCGAACTGTGTTGCCAAATGAAGAATCATATTATTATTGCAGAGCAAAATTGTTATTTTCTGAGAACCTAGAAACAGTTGGAAAAATTCACATATAAGGAACTATTGTATTAATATAAAAAAAAATAAACTGTATATTGATGCATCCTTGTTTACTCCTTGAAATCTGGATATAGTCTCCTTCCAGAAAATGTATTACAGTACAATTGCTGCACTAAATACAATAGATGCACATTTAAGTCAGTATCAACTAATTTTGTTCACACCTAATTTATATTTACTGATATAAAGGCAGCAGGCAAACAAACAGAAGGTACCTTAGAGGTGAAATGAAGTAAAATCTAACAATGATCAAGCATGCTTTGTCTTTTGCTGAAACCTATTTATTCGTTATAAATATTCATGTTAATCTCTACCTAATCTTCATTTTATCAAACAGTATTTTAGCTCAAACTTTAGCACAAATATACAGAAGGTTAATTGTTGGGATTGTGTTTGTCTCCTTTCATATAAAAATTCCAACTGGTTAATAGAAGTGAAAAGTTTAATCAGAAAAGGACACCACCAACTGGTATATCATCTTTATACTTCATCCATATCTTTACCGGAGACCTTCCTTCCTTCCTTCCTTCCTTCCTTCCTTCCTTCCTTCCTTCCTTCCTTCCTTCCTTCCTTCCTTCCTTCCTTCCTTCCTTCCTGACATTAATTGGGAGTATATATAGTAAAAATTTCCTTGTCATACAGCTGAATAGCACATTGTCCAACTAATATATTTTTGTGTTTGTGAACTGCAGCTGACTTTATCAGGTATGGAAGGGAAAGCTGAGACTCAGAGGGAGAGTTGTGGTATTGTGTCTCATGTAATTTGCATCTACAAATCGAAATCTTCCTTTCCTTCTCCCCCATACCTTACCCAAATTTAAATCCTTTATCAGTCTACCTACTCTAGGCATCTGATGGTAAGCTGCACTTCCCAAATTTATTTAATTATCATGTTTGTATAGCTGGCCATTTCAAACAGTGCTTGTGCATTTTAATGAAATTGGAAATGGTTCTACTAGACTCCTGATTTTTTATTCTTTCTTTAGCGCTCTACGTTGGCAAACAATTTCCTTTTCCAACCTGCTGCTTTCCAGAGCAATACTCTAAAACAATGTTCATTGATCTAATTTTCTTTTCAAATCCACAAAAATCATTGGATTGTCAGGTGGAAGTTATTTTAACAATGGATCTTTCTAATTCAACATACTATATAGAGATTTCATAATTTCCTAATTCCTCTGGACACATAAAGCAAAAGGCCAAAATATCTTTCATTAATTGTGGGATTTCATATTTGTTTCCTTATATTAGTTTTGTTTTGTTTTGTGGGTGGATGGGATGAGGGGAGGGGGAGTAAAAATTGCTATAGATTGGCCATTTTTGGAGATTATGTAGGGAATGCAGCCCTTGAGAATCAGTTTATAGGGCAGCAGTCACCAGAAACTAAGAACCTATGCTTTGTTCCTCCAGGTCTTCCTGTCCTCTACCATCTTCTGGAGTCCATTTAAGCTCACACCTACTGCTTCAGTGACTCTATCCAGCCACCTCATTTTCTGTTGTCCCCTTCTTCTATTGCCTTCAATCTTTCCCAGCATTAGGCCCTTCTCCAGTGAGTCCTTCCTTCTCATTAGATGGCCAAAGTATTTGAGCTTCAACTTCAGGATCTGGCCTTCTAAAAAGCAGTTGGGGTTGATCTCTTCTAGGACTGACAATTTGAATGTCTTGCAATCCAAGGAACTCGCAGGAGTCTTCTCCAGCACCATAGTTTAACGGCCTCAATTCTTTGTCACTCAGCCTTTCTTATGGTCCAACTTTCACATCCATACATTACAACTGGGAAAACCATGGCCTTGACTATACGTACTTTTGTTGGCAGGGTGATGTCTCTGCTTTTTAGATTTGCCATAGCTTTTCTCCCCAGGTGCACACGGCTTTTAATTTCTTGGCTGCAGTCCCCATCTGAGGTGATCTTGGAGCCCAGAAAAATAAAACCTGCACTACCTCCATTTCTTCCCCATCTATTTGCCAGGAATTGAGAGGGCCGGATGCCATGATTTTGGTTTTCTTAATGTTGAATTTCAAGCCAACTTTTGCACTCTCCTTCTTCACCTGCATCAAGTTCCTCTTCATTTTCTGCCATTAGAGTGGTATCATCTGCATATCTTAGGTTGTTGATATTTCTCCCAGCAATCTTAATTCCAACTTTTGATTCATCTAGCCCTGCCTTTCTCATGATGTGCTCTGCATATAAGTTAAATAGGCAGGGCGACAGTATACAGCCTTGCCGGACTCCTTTCCCAATTTTGAACCAATTAGTGGTTCCGTATCCAGTTCTCACTGTTGCTTCTTGACCTGCATATAGGTTTCTCAAGAGACAAATAAGATGGTCTGGTACTCCCATCTCTTTAAGAACTTGCCACAATTTGTTGTGATCCACACAATCAAAGGCTTTAGCATAATCAATGAAGCAGAAGTAGATGTTTTTTCTGGAACTCCGTAGCTTTCTCCATGATCCAGCGTATGTTGGCAATTTGAAGTCTAGTTCCTCTGCCTCTTCAAAATCCTGCCTGTACTTCTGGTAGTTCTCGATCCACATGCTGCTGGAGTCTAGTAACTAAGTGACTAAGGTATTAAGTGCCATATGTGATGTAATCAGCATGGAATGGTTTGTGAGCCAGATACAGGAATCATTTCAGATGTATTTACTCAATGTTGCATAACAATTACAACAGAGAACAATGCATTTGCTTTTTCTGATTCAGAATTCTAAAATGGTCTTGTTACTATATATTCACAAAACATAGACATATAGGGTTGGAGGAGACCTTGGAGGTTTTCAAATCTAACCCCATGCTAAAGTAGGAGAGCCTATACCAGGCATGCTGGCTGAGGAATTCTGGGAGTTGAAGTCACAAGTCATAAAAGGGCCAAGTTTTAAGACCTCTGCCCTATACAAATGGCTATCTATCTCTTCTGGAAGAACTCTAGTGATGGAACACCCACAACTTCTGGAGGTAAGTCATTCCACTGATTAATTGTTCTCACTGTGAGGAAATTTCTCCTTAGTTCTTGGTTAGACGTCTCTTTAATGATCTTTCATCATTCCTGGCTGCCTTCAGGTCTTTGGAGAATAAGTCTACCTCCTCTTCTCTGTCACAGCCCCTCAAATACTGGAAAATTGCTATCATATCACCTCTAGTCCTCATCATTACACTAGACATGTCTAGTTCTCTCAACCATTCATCATATACTTTATCCTCCAGACTCTTTACCATCTTTGTTGTCCTTCTCTGCACTGTTTTTAGGCTCTCAACATTAGGGTTTAACAATCTTCCAATGGTTGGAAGAAATAAAATGTGGCTTTGTTCTCCATAAATGCTTGGGGATAGAACAAGAACCATTGGATTGAAGCTTTACAGACAGAGACCCAAATTCAAAATAAAAAGGAATTCTTGGCTGTCCAGCAGTAAACAGCCTTTTCCCTGGAGCCATCAGTGCTCGATTAAATGAGTTTTTGAAGCAAAGGTTGGATAACCATTTTTGTGAGACATAATGAGGCTTCCTGACCTTGCCAGGAGATTATATCCCACAATGATTCTTTGAAAAATTGCAAATATACAATATATCCATAGCTGCCAGATAAAATTATCATGAATATGCCACCAAAGAGGAATAGGAAATAAGGGTAAGGTCCAACAATGCCTTGTTTAAACAGACTGTACTCTGTGGAAAATATCCCTGTCTAACATTTATTTATTTATTTATTTATTTATTTATTTATTTATTTATTTATTTTATTTTATTTATATGCCGCCCAATCCCAAAGGACTCAGGGCGGCGTACAAAATTAAAACAATCATCTAACAATAAAACAATAAAATAATACAATCATACAGCATGTCCGATCATATCCCCCCCCCGGGGACATCAGCCCCAGGCCTGCTGGAACAGGAGAGTTTTAACGGCTTTCTTAAAGGCCGGCAGGGTGGGAGTAGTTCGAACCTTGAGGGGAAGTTGATTCCACCAGGTCGGAGCCGCCACAGAAAAGGCCCTTTCCCGAGGGCCCACCAGCCAACATTGTCTGGCCGACGGGACCTGAAGGAGGCCCAATCTATGGGACCTCACCGGTCTCTGGGAACTGTGCGGCAGTATGCGGTCCTGTAAGTAACCTGGCCCTATGCCATGAAGGGCTTTAAAGGTGATAACCAACACCTTGAATTGTGTCCGGAGACCCACAGGAAGCCAGTGCAGCTTGCAGAGGATAGGTGACACGTGGGCGTACCTTGGCGCGCCCACAATCGCTCTCGCGGCTGCATAATGGAAAAAGTTTTCTAAAGGCAGAATATTTGAAAAAAATAAATGAAGATAAGCTGTCAAGTACCAGTTCTGATAACAAGTGTTAGCTATGAAGTACTATCAAGTCTCAATTGTCAGATAATGGATTTTGAGAGCAGACATAACCCGGTATAAAAACAGATATTTGGATAACATTTAGCCAATGTTCAGTCCTAACCGTTAGTTAGGTAATTGATTCTTGGATGGGTAGGCATTATCTCAAATGTGTGCTCCAAATATTATGAGCTTGTTTTCTTGGATTCACATTCTATTTGTAATTTTTGTACTATTAGCCTTTGCTTTGATACACTCTTAAAAACAGAGTAGCCTATATAAAAGCAATTATGTCTTTCTTGAAATGAATGCATACCCCCTCCTGTATTTTCTTATTGGTCTGAGAATATTTGATGCCTTAATTAATTTTAGATAGGCTTTAAGAAATGTAGAGAATTCCATACAGAGTAAGATTACAAATATTAGTTGTTTGTAATATTCATATGCTGTTCTCCCAATCAGTAGGACATGTCTCTTTATACAGATTAAGGGGGAGCAACAGCTGTTATGCTTATGTCTTACATATGAAATGTCTAGTGGGCCACCATGAAAGAGAAATTTCAGGCTAGGTAAGCTCTGGTTTAAACCAGAAATGCTCTTTTCTAATATTCTCGTGGTTTTTAGTAATTCTGAGTATCATGTTTAAAACTGACCCTATGATAAAGCCTTTGAAACCATCACTGTTAACTTATACAGGGTAATACACTGTCCAGAGAAGACAGGACAAGATGACCATAAACTTTTCAAACTGTCTGTGATTTTCCAGTATATTTGTACATCACAAGTATGAAATGAGACATTTTAAGAACTATCAATTGTGCCATACTTTGAAATAGTTGAGTGCAAAGTCATTTAGCGGAATTGTTTCTGTAATAACTATGCTGGAAAATGTACAATGTTCAAAGTCATGGAAATTTTCTTAGCATTTTTTCTTTGATATGTTCCTTTATCTATAAAGTTAGAATTCATATCTGATTGTTCCAACCTTTATTTTGCCAGTTTGGAGTAGATCTGCAGTTTTAATGCTACTTCTAGATTTTAGTGGAAAAAATGATAAAGGAGTCCCTGCAGATTTTACTCCATACTCATTGCTGACTATTGGGGTAGTGCTCATCTCTGTTTTAAGGACATTAAGCCAAAAACATTTCCATGGTCAGGTGGCCACCATGACATCATGGAGCACTGTTACCTTCCCACCAAAGCGGTACCTATTTATCTACTCATATTTGCATGCTTTCAGACTGCTAGGTTGGCAGGAGCTGGGGATGAGAATGAGAGCCTACCCTGTCATCTGGCACTTGGGTCTTGAATGTGGGTTGCCAGCTTTCCAGTCAACAAGCCCAGTGTCTTAACCGCTGAGCCACCTCTCCATCCTTCTAGATTTTAGGAGTCATGACAAATTAATGGGTGTCAAAACCATTTTCAGGTTTGCCTACAGAATATATTGAGGGTCCAAACTTTTTTGGGAATTTTGAGGTCATCATCTTACGTTGAGTCAAACACAGTCAAAAACCTTCCCTTCACTTTTTGCTGTTTGGTGCAGGGAAAGCAGAAACAATCTTCTGAATGGACCTTCTATATTGTTAACCCAACCTTCTTAATTAACATCAATATATACAATATTGTTCAAAATCTAGAACAATAGTGCCAGGGATAAGCAGAATAACCGAACTGGAAGGGAGTCTAACCTCATGCACAAGCAAGAAACCCTATATTATTCTGGACAATTGACTGTCTAATCTTTTAAAAACCTCCAGTGATGGAACACATACATCTTCTGAAGGCAACCCACTCCATTTGTTAATTGTTCTCACTGACAGGAAATTTCTCAAGCACTCATAGAAAGGCTGAGAATTGTTCTTCCTTCCATTGTGCAAATGTTTAAGTGGGAGGGAGGGAGGGAGGGAGGGAGGGAGGGAGGAAAGAAAGAAAGAAAGAAAGAAAGAAAGAAAGAAAGAAAGAAAGAAAGAAAGAAAGAAAGAAAGACTCCATCTGCAATTTAATATTTCTCTTGACCCAATGCCAATCATACAGTAGTCACTTTTGGGAACATGATTAGCTATGGCTATTTTGTCAAATTTTATCAAAAACTGTGACCTGAATCATTCAGACATTGCTGTATGTGCTGGGAATATTTTCAATGAAATGAACACATTTCTTTTTAAAAAAAAATTGCAAGCTGTCTGAACAACTAGTTACTGTTTTATTGCCAAGCAAAGTGAGACAAAGGTTAATATAATGTGAGATAAGAAACCGGACATTTAAGCCTGAATTAACGGGTCGGGAAATGTAACCATCTCTTCTCATAGGTACAATGTGTGGTAAGTGCAGGATTCAGAAGCTCATTATAGGTAAGCTCCTTTCCATATTTATATCAGTATGTGGCTGGAATATTTTTAGAAATAATTTATATGCCAAGATTTTGTGTATCCTGTAAGGTTAATTTCACAGAATGACAGTAAAATAAATATGGTGTTACAGCTTGCAAAAATACAGTGCAGTACTTTGCTAGACAAGGACACAATCAACACTCACTAAAAACTCCAACATGCCATTTTGTTCTTTTTGTTTTGCTTTGCTTTGTTTTGTTTTGTTTTGTTTCTTCCCCACTGGTAATACAGATAACTGACACAAATCTAAAACATTTCTTGCAAACTGCAGGAATCCGAAAGGAGATATTTCCCTCTAAAATGACTGCTTTTTGTCACAGTAGAAGAGAAGGATGTTTAAATAAGAACTATATTTGGCATGGTCAAGAAATATATGTATTTTTAGCCAGGTGTCATGAATCTATTTTTTTCAGCAAATCCAAGGTTAATAAAATGTTGCTGTAGCTTCACTTGTAAACATCTTGTCCACCTCTCTCTCTTTCTACATCCAAGCACACGCACATATATAGTATGCCTTATGTATAGTGCATTCAGAAAGTATTCAGACCCCCTTCACTTGTGTCAATTTTGTTATGCTGCAGCCTGACTCTACTCACTACCCCATAATGACAAAATGAAAACAGAATTTTAGAAGGAGGTCTGAATACTTTCTGAATGCACTGTATATACACAGCACCAGTAGTGGGATTCAAATAATTTAACAACCAGCTCTCTTCCCTAATGATCTTTTTAAGTATAAAAAAAAAACAATATACCAAAAGGTAGTTTATTATTTCATGCATTTAATACTTAAATAAGAACAATAAAAGAGATACACAAAACTAGATTATGTTATAAGAAAGTTTTAAAATATTAATGGAAAAATATTAAATACTACCTGACAAAAACAATTGAATAACAATTGTCACAGGAAAGTTATGAGCATTCTTTCACAGCTTCTGAAGTGAGTGATAAGATAATCCTTGAAATCTATATTTCTATTGGTTCGTTGTGTCCTAGCTTCCTATTGGTTTCATCATTTGGGGAACACCAGTGCATTCATAATATCTCAAGGGAATTTTGGGCATAACACCAAGCTGAAACATATGACAGCTTGTCACCTCCTGGTTGTTTGGCACTTTTCCTCTTTATGTTATCCATTTGTTTACTGAAGTAACAAATGCAAGAGAATTAAAATGTAGTATTCCATTAAAGGTATAATGAGTTTTAGGACATGGCAGCTGGAGTTGCCCTCCCAAGATTGATTGGTGGCCACACCACGAATGGGGATTGATCATCCCCCAAACTGGAGGAATGGGGAGAAGAAAGAGGGAAATTGGCTGAGCCAGGCAGGCATAGAAGCGCCAATGAAAAAAGCAGAGGCTGTGTGTGTGCCTGCCTCATGCTTGCCCCCCGTCTACCATGCTCTCCATGGTGCGCTGCAGCTGATCTGAGTCAACTGGCCAGGTACCAAAGCATTGCCAAAAACAGCAGAGTCTTTGTGTGTGCCTGCTATATGCTCACCCATCAGCCATGCTATCCATGCTTCGGATCAGCTGCAGGACGCTGTGGAAAGCATGGCTGACACAGACAAGGCAGGCATGGACACAGACTCTGCTGGTTTTGACGGCGCTTTGGTGCCTGGCTGGCCACCTCAGATCAGCTGCAGTGTGCCATGGAGAGCATGGTGGACACAGGGTGAACATGAGCAGGTGCGCACATAGACTCTGCTTTTTTCAAGTGCCATTTTAACAACCAGTTCCCCAAACTCAAGAAAAAAGTAGATATCAGTTCTACCGAACCGGTGCAAACCTGCTGAATCCCACCACTGCACAGCATGCATTTATATTATTGCTTTTCCAGGATGTTTTGCTATCTGTGTTTGTCTCAAGCTGGGACATGACTGTTGAAGTAAAGACAAGGATAGAAAATGCCCGAACAGCATTCTTCAAAATGAAAAAGGTCTTCTGCAGTCACGATATAAACCTAAGACTGAAAATCAGGCTATATTTTTCCTATCCTGCTCTATGGAGTAAAGAGTTGGTCTCTGACAGAAGGCCACCTAAAGAGACTAGAAGCATTTGAAATGTGGATTTACAGGTGGCTGTTATGTAGAAGCTGAGTTGACAAGATCAGAAATGAGGAGGTGATAAGCCGCCTGGGAAGGGAAATCATCAAAACAATTAAAAAATGAAAATTAGAATATTTCGAACATGTGATGCGACACCCAGAAAAATACGGCATACTCCATTTAATCCTCCAGGGAAAGATTGAAGGCAAACGAGGTCCAGGCAGAAGAAGAAGAAGATCATGGCTTCAAAATCTAAGGGACTGGTTTGGACAAAACTCAGCAGCACTTTTTCGTGTGGCTGCTGATAAAAACAGGATCGCCAACATGATCGCCAACGTCCGATAATGGATATGGCACAAGAAGAAGAAGTTTGTCTCAAGTCCTTTGAACCAACACAAAAGAAGTGCTGATTTCCCCACCTTTCCTCAATGTAAGAACAACTGTGCAACCATAAAAGTAACAATATAACATCCCTGTTGTAAATAAACCATCCACCAGTGGAACAGCTTGCCTTCAGAAGTTGTAAGTGCTTCATCACTGGAGTTTTTTAAGAAAAGATTGGACAGCCACCTGTCTGAAATGGTATACAGTCTCCTGCTTGAGCAGGGGGTTGGATTAGAAGGTCTCCATGGTCCCTTCCAACTCTATTCTGATTTATGAAAGTACCCATGACAGCTAGCTTGAAGATTTGTCATGTTAAAGCCACACATACTAAAGTACTAGTAGTAATAGTTTACTAAAACATAGTAAGTCAAAAGTTTGGAGTTGGTATCCTGAGTAGTAGTATTCCCTACTCCAGATCAATTTAAAGCAATCCAGGGCCAAAACGATCATTATTCAAGTCTCTGCAGCATTACAACTGTTCATAGACAATATCTATAGTAAGAGCTTCTCTGTGCTTAGACACCTAGTTATGAGATTTTTGTAGCTTAGGTTTTTAGCAAGCCATGCTAAAAGTCATATCCACAAGATAGAAAATACTAGCATTCTTCACTACATAAAGATGGCTGGAAGACATGGGAGATATTTTGTATGGCTAAACAGAAACTGGATAGAACTAACTTAAATCTGGGAAAGATTTTTAAAAATAATATTGGATGATTTCCTCATTTTCAATGGTTAGCAAGGTACCTAATTGTGCTATAAATCACTCTCCAGACTATCATGAAAATACCTTATGTGATTTTAACAAAGCAATTAAAACAATAAATTTCCTCAAGATGGAGGGAAAAATAAAATAAATAAAGCAACTTTGGTTTGCTTTCCTCTTCATTCAACAAGAAGGTATTTCTGGTGGGGGAAAAATATCATTGTGACAAATATTTGTCATGAAAGGGGAATAAATCACATTAAAATATTCCCCCACATATAATTTTCTTTAAAAATACATGTAAATGAAACATTACAGAAGTTATAAATAAATGCTCATTTTAGAGAAATTCTAGGAGTTTTGAGATTCTGAACTTTTTCATGGCAAAACTGATACTGCATGTAGGCATCAAACCCCCTGTAGCTGTCAACACCAAGGAACGAAGATCAATATAGATTTCACTAAGTATCAATGCTAGCCTGTGATAACTTAATTAAAGCTAAATGTCCTTGGAATGCTTTTTCCTGAACTTTCACCACCTGGGCTGAGATAATCTTTCTAATGATTGCCCCCAGCTTTCCTGTGCTACAAGAAATATGACTTCATGTAGATTGGACATACATCTGTGCAAATAAGAAGGGAAGGAGGAGAAACTGAAAGATACTTTTATATTAATTTACATTTTATTGAATCATGAACATACATGGGGCTGTTCTCCAGAGTTTAACATTTATTTCTCCTGCTCTTGAGTTGAAGAGCTGAAACTTCCAAATGTGTTCAAAAAGAGTCCTATGTAGACCACATTTGGACAGATGAGCTGGAAGGTGATTAAGGCATGAGTGACCATGAGCAACGTCTCCTGATCTATGAACGGATGCAACTGCTGAACAAGATGCATTTGTGCAAAGGCCGTCCTGATCAACTTGCTATTCGAGTCCAGAAAGCCCCACAGGTTGCACACGAAGTATGCATGTGAGAGTGTATCCCCATTCAGAATTAACTATAGAAAATCACCAAATATGGGTGGCCCTAAAAGTCACAGTCACTTGGTCTTGTCAGAGCTGGCTTCTCATCCAGATCTACACATCCTCCAGACACTGGGAAAGCAATTTGACAGCATCCTCAGGTGGCTTGGGGCTGAGATGTTCAAGTGAGTGTTGACAGCATACTGATGAACCTTCATCCAATGCTGATAGATAAACTTACCCAGCAGTTTTATGTAAAAAGTTAAATAGGAATGGGGAGAAAGTCAAATCCTGTGGCAAAGACATATGGCTGGACCTTTCTCCTCCTCAACATCAACTGGTCATGGAGAAAGGAAGAAGCTATTGAAGAACAGTGCCCCCCACTTCCAAACCAGTTTGCCCAGAAGGATACTAGGATCTATGGTATTGGAAGTCACAAAGAATCAAGAACAGGATAGTTATACTGCCATCATCTTAAGTCCACCTATAATCACTTACAAGCACCATATTGATGTTATATCCTAAACTGCAATGGTTCCAGATAATCTACTTCCTTTAGGTCCCTTTAAGATGTAGACTATCACATTCTCAACAATGTGAGTGCATTGAGGGGAAAATATCCATGGCCTTCTTCAAGGCAAGTGGAACCATCATTTTCCATTCCGAGTTATTTACCACCACTTAAACCTACTCACAAGTCACCTCCAGGGAGAAACAAAAGGGCATGCATCTACCACATAGATGGCAAGGATCAGACATTGTCTATTTCTTCAGAAGAAACCAGATTTAACTCTGTCCAGATGAATAGTTAAGATTGTGCTCACATCACCATCATAGGACCAGGACAATCTAACTCCAAGCAACTCTGAACAACTTTATCCATCAGATACTCAGCATAATTTTCACAATAACTCTGCAGTGCTCACCTGAGGCAAAGTTGCTAGGCAGCTATCTTCAAACTCAATAAATAAGCACATTTTGCTATCTTTATTAGGACAAGTTAATCCTTAATCCAAGCTTTTGTTAAATTATTGAATTAGGTAATAGTGGAATGAGACAATTGACTGATGTAAGTAGATCTTTCATACACTTTTATTAAGCAATAAAACATTTTGTTGTGACCCTGCACCCACGATGATAAATTAGAATTAGTATAATTTACAACCAACTATCAAAATCCTAATTTAAGAACTCATGAATGATTATGATCAATGAAATCAGATTCAGGACTAATAATTAGGACAGAGTAATGTTTTTCAACAATTTTAGGAATACTGTCAGGGCTTGATGGTAATGATGATGATGATGATGATGATTTGGTTTGGCTTTTTAAAGTAACATTTAATTGGCAGTCATTCAGAAATGGCCAGTCAAAATGTTGAGATGTGACCCATTGCATCTTTGAGTATATATTTTTTTTCACACTGGGACATTATGAAAGAGAGAAAAAGAATATGAACTTTTCAGGAGAAAAACAAAACAGAAAAGGCTTATGGAGATATTCAGCCTACTCATGTGAAGCTGAAAGTATGCTGTATGGTAGGAACAAGAGTTTAGTATACTTGGAGAGAACAATAAAACTCATATAAAACTATCATTATTTCCAGACTCAATATCCAGGGATCAATAAATTTGAAGAAATGACCATGAGAAAGATCTACAGAGCTCTTCAGTGGTCACATTTTCTTGGAACATTTGCCTTTAAATCCATCCAGTAAGCTCTGAGTTATGCTCTCCAAATTCTTGACAATATTGCATCAGTAAGATCAAGAACTCATGCCAAGTGGGTTATAGTAACTAAGAAAATGAGCTTCTCATAATCTCATTTACTGGGTTTATTGCAAGAAAAATGGATCTGGATTCAAGCTTTTGGAAACTGAATGGATATGTACTATACTCCACATCCCAACTCTATCTTTTTTTTTAATCAGTGAATGTGTTAAGACACATTGTTGCCTTTGAGCTTCTGATTTAAGGGAGAGCTGGTGACCAGTTCATGTGGTACAAATGGAGGGTCTATATCTCCTTGTTCCATGATGGTTGGAAAACATCTATTCCCATTTCTAGGCTCAAAGAATTCTAGAAAAGAAAAGTAAAAGTGAAAAAAAGGACTAGGGTAATATGATTGCAGTATTCCAATATTTGAGGAGCTGCCATAAATAAGAAGGGGGGTGTCAACCTTTTTTCCAAAGCACCAGAAGGCAAAATATAAAGCAATGTTTGGAAAATAATCAAGAAGAGAAGCAACCTAGAACTAAGGAGAAATTTCCTAACAGTGAGGACAATTAACCAGTGGAACAGCTTGCCTGCAGAAGTTGTGGATGCTCCATCACTGGAAGCTTTTAAGAAGAGACTGGACAGCCACTTTACTTTTCTAGAATGGTATAAGGTTTCCTGCTTGATCAGGGGGTTGGGCTAGAAGACCTCCAAGGAGCATTCCAATTCTGTTATTCTGTTATTATATCAATATATACAAAGAAGTTGAAGGCCAGAATGAGAAAATGGAATGCATGCAAACAACTTGAGATTCAATTTCAAATTTCCACCATTCCTAAGCCAAATGGAAGATATGCAGGAAGCATATCTCATGAAGTAGAAGTTCGTACATACTTCAATTATATGGGGAATATTTTTTTTCAAGCAAATTATATAGGGAATATTTCTTTTTCAAGCAAATTTTCAAGATAATTTTTTCCCATAAGACACATCTGGACTGACAAAGGAAGGTTGCCATTCATGATTTATCAACTGTCTTTAGCTTGGAAGATTTCAGACTGTGTAAGCTGAAGTTCCTCTAAGATGTTGTTTGAATGTCACTTTGAGTCCAACACACTGGTGTTAAAGATCATCTTGGATCTTCCACAAGAATATTTCTCAATCTCTAGGATGTCTTTGGATAATAGTAGTCTCTCATGTTCAACAGAATCTTTTTGAAAAAAAAAAAGAAAGAAAAAGACAGTCCTATAAAGAATAGGGTTATTATGTGAATAAATAACAGAAACATGACAAATTAATAAGTTTATCTAAATGATTAACAAGTATGTCAAGATACATGTGTTTGTATAATTGCAAGAAAAATGAAATTTAAATTCAAGATCTGTTTTTTTTATAAAGGAAATATATTCAATGGAAAATACATGTCATTATGAAAGAACAAATAAAATTCCCTTTTGAAAAAAAAACAATTATATTACAGAGGGGACAAATGCTGTGGATAGACCAGACTATATGCTGTGCTGCTACTCATCAGCAGAATCTGAAATAAGATTGGAGAAAGACAGCTGCCTCCGAGGATAGAATTCAGAACATCTTCTGTCATCTTAACACCTCATCTTTGGTAATATGTACAGGCGTCAGCCTTTTCACTATGTATAGATATAAAAAGAAATGGTGTGAATAAACAAGGCAAAATATACTGTTGCTTGAAATAAAAAACTAGTGGAATGTGTTCCTTGAAGCCAATCAGAACTTGGAGACATGCTCGAAGAGCAGCAAGAGGGTCTAACAACATACAACTAAGTCCAGAAAGGTCCTTTTCAGCCAATGCATAATCTGAGTTTACAATGAACCTTACATTGCCACATAGAAATCCTCAACATTGAATGCATTGTACCTGATATAACACTTGAATAAAATAGAATATAGCTCATGAGTGGACAAAAATTGGCCATGTGGCATAGATTTTCCCAGGTTTCCTTTCAGTAACCCTGTTTGTTTTCCCCCAAGCTTTTCAGACAGAATTGTCCACAATGGGTGATGTGTTCTCCCACCATTTTGCAATAGCAAACAAAAGAGAACTGTTGTTAAGTTCTATGTTAAACAAAGGAAGAAAACCAAACCTTCCAACCCCAGAAAAATATAATTTTTGCCTGATTATTTATGTGATACAGCCTACCTATTTTTCATCATTTTCCTGTCCATTATGACCATCATACTACCACAATGCCTACCTCTGATTTAGAAAAGAAAATGTTTATATAATTAGCCATCTTCAGAACTGAATGCAGGGAATTACCCAGTCCAGCATTATCTTGAGAAACTGGGTTTATCTCTGCATCTACAAATGTATGTGCATATTACGGAAATGGTTTTGGGGGGTGGGATAGGATGGGAGGATGAGTGGTATTTTGCATAGACATCTGAAGGGGATAAAATGAGCAAAACTGCTGAACATTTACCACAAAATTGTGATGCAGACTCCATCTCTTGCATATAAGTACATGATATTATGATGCAAATATATTTGGTTATTTTTGGCTTCATTGTGTTTAGGAATGGACATGTATGCTGATATGATCAATCCAAAAATAGAAGACACTTATATACTTGCTTACTTGTCTAAAGTTTAGACAAAGCTGGAAGGTATTCTTCAATCATATGTTATATTTAAAAAAGAAAGAAAGAAAATGTCAGCTCCTCTAATATCTTTCCATTGCATTAGAAAAGGATAGTGAAAGAAAGCTTTGGATAGATGTCTATTATTTGTATTTATGAAACCATAAAGGTAAAGGTAAACATTTCCCCTGTCTAATTATGTCTGATTGGTGGACGGTGTTCATCTCCATTTCTTAGCTGAGGGAGACAAATACACTTCTGTATTTGGTGGCTGCCATCACTATACACCGAGGCACAACAAAGTGGTACTTATTTATCTACTTGCATTTGCATGCTTTCAAATTGTTAGGTAGGCAGGAGCTGGGGTAAGTAATGGAAGCTTACCCCATTGGGCAGTGCTCAGGTCTCAAACCTGGACTGTCAGCTTTCCAACTAACAAGCTCAGTGTATTTAGCCACTGAGCCATCACACTCCCCCTGTGAAATTATATAACAGTTTATTTCAGTATATTTTAATTTTTTTTAATCTGATTGTTTTATTAGCCACTTCAGTTATCTAAGCAACTCTCGTTATTTAGATAGCAGGTCTTCAGCTTCAGCTAGTTAAATAACCCTACTGAATTCAAAGTGATTTGAGTAAAAATTCTCAGGATGGTGCTATATAAGATGGAACAAAATTCTACGCTCATAGAAACCTCAGTTTAAAATATGAATTCTTTTCATTGAAATAATGAGAATGGCTCTGTCTATTTCATGTCTGTTGCCCTTTGTCTCATCAGTGCCCCAGTGATTCTGACTCTTATATTTTCTATTCAGTCTAAACTATGGCATAGAATAGTTGTGGGGATCAAATGGGATGATTTAGTTTTGATCAAAATGCAATGGAGTATGGCTAGGTGACAAAGAGAGATTGGGAGGGCTTAAAAAGATATTTAGCAACATGATCTATGCTATTTATCCCTGTTGAGAGAAAGGTCACATTTGCTGAGGTTTCTCATGTTTTCTGATCCTGTGTAAATGCAATGACCTCACTGATGTGCTATCTTCCAGCTTTTTCAGTATTAGACTTGTATAGAACTGTACATTTAGAAAATTCCAAGTACATAATTGAGTGGCAGGCCTTTGATCCATTAAAATCTTCTCAATTTACTGCTGCTTGCCTGGGTGATCTATCACTGGCTAAAGTAGGAGTTCATGCCGAGTTATTTTCACTGTGCTGATACATAATGAGCAGATGCTGAGTTCAGTTCGCAATTGTTTTATAAGCATAGCCATTGTTGACAGCTGTAATTACTCAAGGGAATCCATTTACTGATCCCTCGTGTTTGTCTTATCAGTGTCATAAACCATCTCATTTAATGGGGAAAAAATTGGAATTCAGGGGATAAATAAGACCAACAGTGAAAGATTTAGTGGGCTTATATGTAATTTTGGTTGACATCAGCCAAGTTTTTCACTTGCCAGATTTGCTTCCTCCCTCTGCTCTGAATTGCTGCAGAATAAAACATTTGCCAAACAATCTTTCTTATCCTACTCTGGTTAGACAGTTTTACTGAGACAATTAGTTAGATAGGGCATTCTGAACAAGTTTATTTCCAGTTATTTGTGCTCAACAGTAAAAAAAAAAAACCTATAACCAAAGATAAGAAAAATGGGGAAAAGATTTGGCTGAGACAACACCCAGGATGTGCTGTGGTGACACCCAAAGTCACCACAGCACATCCTGCCTTTCGAATGTCTTCTTACATAAAACTAGTTCTACCCGTGTATATTGTAAAGTCTGGATCAAGCAGGGGGGCATCTCTCATGTCTGAGCGGCTAGCGTAAGTTTCTTCAATAGCTTGTATGCAACTGTGTGTGGTTTCCAAGTCTGGTTCAGGCAGCAGCGTGGCTGGATTCAGTGAGTTTGATTAAATTAATATAACCATTGGATTATGTATTACTGATACTTCAGCATGCGTGGGTTGGTCAGCCACAAATGTCCTTTTGCTTCTAAGACAGCTTTAAGAGCATGGGGTGTGTAGATATCTAACTTTTGTCCAAAAGTCAACTTGTTAGCTTCCTGTGTTAATAACGCTGTTCCAGCAATTGCTTTGAGGCAAGCCGGCCACCCTCTGGCTACACTATCAAGCTGTTTAGACAGATAAGTGACCGGGTGATGCCAGGTTCCTATTTTCTGGGTGAGAACTCCTACTGCCACATTTTGCTTTGTATCTACAAACAGTTGAAATAACTTTTCCAAGTCTAGTAGACCTAAACTAGGGGCGCACATTAGAGCCTCCTTGAGAGTGGTGAAGCTATTATTTTCTTGCTGTTCCTATCGCAATGGTTCTTTATCTCCCCCCCTTTGTGGCCTCATATAGGGATTTTGCTTTTAAACTAAAGGTAGGGATCCATATTCGGCAGAAGCCAGCAGCAACTAAAAATCCTCTTAACTCTTTCCTATCCTTCGGTACAGCAGCTGGCAGATAGCGGATGATGCTTTGCAAAACCAGGGGGGTTGTCCTCTGCCCACAAATATGATACACCAAATTCTTCCCATCTGGCATTTTTCTCTATCATTTGTGCCAGCATCACCATTCTTCATTCCTCTGCACAAGGTACTTCCATCATCACCTTTCCATATTTTATGGCCATTGTGCCATCCTCTTCAAAGGAGATCTGCACCCTTAGTTTATAAAGCAGATCCCTTACCAATAAAAGAATTGGCATATATTCAAACTGATGGGTTATTTTTCCTCCCCATAGTGCAACTTAAGGGCTCCAAAAAGGGTCGCTGCAATATTTTTCCTGTTGCTCTTGTATGTTGATAGAGTGAGGGGAGGCTTGGCTTAGGGGTTGGGTTAGGACTGATCGGGTGGCTCCAGTATTCACAAGGAAGGGAATAGGTTTGCCTCCTACTGTTAAACTGACCACAAGTTCTGGGAGGCGGGCTGAACCCAGTCCCACTCCTCTGCTTCTGCCAGGCCTATGAGGGGAGTCCTTGAAAATCCTCTTCTTCTTTCTCTCCGTCCCTGGCTTCTCCTTGGGCGACCTCTGTAGCTCTTCGCAAACCTGCCTCTTCCCCCTCCTTTTTCTTCATCCTTTTCTCTTTCTGGACATTCACCCTTCCAGTGTCCTTCCTTCTTACATATGGCATACTGGTTTTGTCCTAACACCCTTCCCCATCCTCTACCTCTGCCACCTCCCCTTGACACCCCCATCATAGCAACTGCAAGCAATTCAGCTTTCCTTTGCATTTTCTGATCCTTTTTCTTTTCCTCCTCCTTTTCTCTTTTCACAAAAGTCTTTCAGGCCACTTCTTGCTGAAGGTCCAGTTTGGGTCCCTTGCTTCTGGACATCTGGTTGGATTATGGCTTGTCCCCAGCTTTTTCTATCTTCTAAATTTTTTTAACATAGGGGACAGTTTTGCATTTCTGGATCCATGGTGGAGGTCTTCGCAACAAGCCGAGCCACACATCAATATAGGGTGCCTGGTCTGGGTGCCCTAACGTGGGATTGAACACTAGCTGATGTACTTTTAGAGTAATGGATGGATCTAATGTCCCTGTGCTTGGCCAGCCTATGTTAAAGCTGGGCCAATCTACCTCACAGAAGGTCCTCAACTTATGCCTGCTCCACTTAATACCATAATCCTGATCCTCATAAGCAGACTTAAAGTGCTTTGACATTCACCCCAACGGAGTAAGGGGTACACTTTCACCACCACCCAATAAGCCTCCCAGGGCACCAGACAAGACAAATGAGGAAAAGGGATGAGAGGAAGGTAAGGGGGTCCTTCCACTCGGGATTACACTGAGGGTTTCACTTATACGCGCTAGACCCAGGGAGCCGGAAACTCAACGGTCACCGATGGGAAGTTCGAGCGCCACTCACTCACTGCAAACACACACAACAATCCTCCCACCTTATTCCAAAGAGAGGGTGATCAGTCCTCTCCTCCGTCCCTGCTTACAGGGAGGGATTCCTTATTTCCCTTTCAATACTTGCCTGCAGGCGAATCCTTTGTCCTCTAGTCGGCTGGAAAGTTGCCTGGTCTCCTTACCCTTCACCAGTGGTTCTTGGAGTGGCCGACCGCCAATGCTGGAGCCCTGTGTCACAGGGAAGTCCCTCGGAATAAAAGGTCCGATGGCGCCTGGGATGTTCCCCCTAACACTACAGGCCCCTGGCATCAGGGTGTGCCCTCCAGAGAGCCCCAAGACTCCTTGCCGTCCTGCCGCGGTCGCCAGATAATTGTTGTGGCAAAAACCACGATACTTACATCAGAAGACAAGACCACGAAGGGTTGGAGAAAACAGGCTTTATTTGTGTACAATGGTTCAGAGCATTCACATGACAAATTCTGAACCCCGAGTTACACTGAGGGTGTCACTTTTATACAGCTTGCCACCCACGCTTAACCTAATAGATGACTTCTTATCTACCTTTAACACACTAAAAGAGAGAAGTTCATATCTTGAGACAACACATAGGAAAAAGGAGAAGTTCATACAAACGGTTGTCTTACCACACCTCTCTACACGGGTGCTATCTTACAACATCTGTGACTTTCAGTTGACACTGACACTTCTTGTAAAATGGTTTCTACACAGCATGAACACATCTCTACAAATATGACACACAGGTTATATGATTTAGGTTACATTTCACAGCCAAGCTTAATATTATCTATTAACTATTGTCAGCAACAAGCATTCCTATTAGGATATAGATATATTGAACTTTTTCCTGCCCACCTCATTAGTATCCCCAGTTCATCATAAATTATATCAAAACAGCAGTATTACATATATAATGTATACTGCACTATAAACAATGACATTTAAGATTGCAGTTTATCCAAATTATAATTATAAGTAGTAACAATGATGCTTGGGAATATCTGCAAGAAATACCATTTGCCTGCAAGCAAGAACTGATGGGACTACAAAATAGACAAAATAATAAAAAATGAAGAGGCTAAAGTACTTTGGGAATTTTGGAATTCAAACCAATAAGCACCTGCCACTTAAAAGCCCAGTTTTACCAATTGTCAATAGGAAAAGGAAAAAAAGTCTGGATAGTGGACATGACAGTAACTGGAGATAGCTGAATAAAAGAGAATGAACTGGGGAAAAAAGGATGAAGTCCTGCAAATAGAATGACTATGTCAAAAGAAAGCAGATACTACCAATAGTAATAGGCACCTTGGGTGCAATCCCAGAACTTCTGGAGAATTACTTGAACACCATTGTAATTGACAAAATCACTACCAGTCAATTGCAAAAGCCGGCTTTACTTGGAAGATCTTGCATTATGTGACCATACATCTAACATCATCAAAAAACAATTGCATATCTTGGGAAGGACTTGATAGGTGGATAAAAATGTCAATTCCAGTCTAAACATATTGCTAACTATGCAATTAACCATAATCATCACCATTCCCTCCATGAATACCCCCTTTATTATGGGGGAGGGGCTTTGATGATGCTGAGAGCTATACTGGCAATAGTGTATTCTACCAGAAGGGTCATACAGATGTTAAGGAATAACCAGACCAAGTTTATCCATCAAGCCATTTAATTTAGTGGGGGGAAAAAGAATCCATTTGTCACTTGGATCAACAAAGACTGTGCCATGTGTTAAAGTTCCTGAGTATCTAGTGACACATGGGCTCAAGAGCTATGGGGGATTATAGGATTACGTGAAGAACAACAATCACAGAATAGAGAAAAGGATACTGTTGTTTGAAAATTGCACATTATGGCCTATTATTATGAATTGAAACCAACAAAGTAGTGCTTCTTAAAGTGAATGTTTGAACATTGGAAAATAATTTATCCATACTCAGATATCATCAAACAATGGTTAGGAGACCAAAGGAGTTTCATCACCAGAAATAAAATATTAGGAGATACAAAACTGGAAGAAGTTCAGAAAAATCGTGAAAATAGAAAATCCAAAAACAATAGTAGAACAGAAGAAACTCAGATAAATAAAAAAAGAAAGCTCTTATGAGCTAAGGCAGTGCTTGCCAACCTTTCTGGCTTTGTGAACTGGTGGGGGGGGGGAGAGGGGATGGTTCCTTGTGAGCAGGAGGCACATATGCAAGTGCAGCTGCACATGCTCATTCACTCTCTGCTTCCACGGCCCAGTTCGGAACTGGCCGCGACCAGGTAGTGAACTAAAGAAATGATAACTTAGAAGTAATAATACAGTCAATCTAAACCTATGAGCTGACCTCTTCCTCACACTCACAAAAATAATTGCAAGAGAAAACTATAGCATATACAGAAGTACCAGTAGAAAACTGCCAATATTGAAAGTTGTGCCCAATATAACAACAACCTATAATAAAGGATGTGAATAATGCACCTTTAAAATAACTTCCATCAATAAGACCAAGCATCTTGCCTACAATACAGCAGTCGTGGTTTCAGAAGTACTATTGAAGTAAGTAAATCAAATCCAGCATCATATTCAATCCCCTACCTGTGATACAATATATTGATGGAATTATTAACCAGACACAAGCTGAACTGGACAGTCTGGACCCAAAAACAAGAAAACCGATGGCTATTCACTATGCTTTTGTAGTCACAATTTGGAAGACAATTGTATTTCAAGGACTTTACTGACATATTTTGAAATTCTAGAAGTTTTAAGTTCATTCTGAGTTACGTTTAATCTGCTTGTTTTTACTCTTGCTTTATGAAGAAGAGAAGGGGGATGAATGTTTAGGTTAGCATTGTGTTATCAGCGAAGTTCTTAAAATCATTCCCATTCCAGAGTTAGGTACTATCCAGTCAAGGTCAGGGCTAGCAGTTCCGTGACCATGGAAGTAGAATACAGTATACAGTAACAGAGTTGGAAGGGACCTTGGAAGTCTTCTAGTCCAACCCCCTGCTCAAGCAAGTGGGAGAGCCAGGATCAAGAAAAGAAAAGGAGGTGAGGTTGCCGTGCAGGAACAAACCTAAATTGAGGCCTAATCCACATGGAGGACGATTTCCATCTGTCCTGTTTGCCATCCTTTGCTCCCTAGAAACTAAAATAGATGATCTGAAACTTGAGCTGGCCACAAACAAGGAGGTGAGAGACTGCTGTGCTATAATCCTGACAGAGTTATCTATTCCGAACAATGCTATCAGTATGATGGGCTTTTCAAGATTTCGGCTGGACAGAAACAACTATTTAAGTGGAAAATCCTGTGGTGTGGGTGTATGTATTTATATTAATGAGAGGTGGTGTACCAATGCTAAGGTAGTCTCCAGTGTTTGACTGTGAAATGTAGACACTTTTATTTGCCAAGAGAATTCACTATCATCCTAATCATAGCTGCTATATAACCTCCAGTGCCAATAAGAATGAAGTCCTCAGTGACTTGCAAACTATCCACCCAGAGGGGGTTTTCATTGTGGTAGGGGATTTCAATTAGATTGACTTGAAAGCAGCCCTCCCTAATTGCCATCAATATGTGGATTTTGCTACTAGAGGTGTGCATTCTCTGGATTTAGCTTACTCTAACATCAAGAAAGTATTTAAGGCTACCCCTCACCCTCATTTTGACTCCTCAGATCATCTCTCTGTGATGCTTACACCAGCATATAGACCATTGTTAATTAGAGAGAGACCAATTAGAGAGAGACCAATTAGAAAACAAGTGAGAGTGTGGCCTGCAGGAGCTATGAAAGCTTTATAAGACTGTTTTGGGCACACAAATTGGAACATATTTAAAGAGGCTGCAACAAATGGACAACATACTGATGTGAACAAGTATTCTTCTACTGTGTCTGCTTATATCCAAAAGTGTATGGAGGATGTAAGTGTTCTTAAGTCTATTTTCATGCGAACAAATGAGAAATCTTGGATGTCACAGGAAGTCTGGGCAATGTTGAAGGTGAGAAACATGGCTTTCAAATCAGGTGATGTGTCTAGAATAGCAAGAGCTGATTTGAGGCATGCTATAAAATCAGCAAAGCAGGCCAGAAAGTGCAGAATTTCTTTCAAGATCTTATGGACCCAAAACATGTGGCAAGGTAATCAGGTAATTACTGATTATAAGGCAGCTTCCCTGACATGTAATGGTAACACAGACACTCTAAACAAGCTAAATGTGTTTTTTAGATAATTTGAGGCCACAAACAACATTCCAGCAAGGAAGGCTGTTACCCTTCCTGATGAGCAGGTGCTCAGGTTTGACACATCTGCTGTTTGGAAGGTCCTGCAGAAAGTCAATACTCAGAAAGCTGCGGGTCCTGATAATATCCCTGGGCAAGTACTTAAGGAGTGTACTGACCAGCTGGCCACTGTCCTCACAGACATTGTCAATTTCTCGTTGCATCAGGCCATGGTTCCATCATGTTTTAAGACTGCAATCATTGTACCAGTGCCCCAAAAAACTATAATTACATGCTGTAATGATTACCATCCAGTTGCACTCACTTCCATTGTGATGAAGTATTTTGAGAGATTAGTAAAGGACTATATGATTTCATGCCTTCCCTCTACATTTGATTCATTACAATTTGCCTATTGGAAGAACCACTCTGTAGAAGATGCATTTTCCTGTGTGCTTCATCTTAGCTTGGTGCACCTGAAGGGGGAGAATATTCATGTGTGAATGCTGCTTGTTGATTTTAGTTCAGCCACCTGAAGAGACTAGAAGCATTTGAAATGTTGATTTACAGGCGGCTGTTACGTATAAGCTGGGTTGACAAGATCAGAAATGAGGAAGTGATAAGCCACCTGGGAAAGCCAAGGGAAATCATCAAAACAATTAAAAAATGAAAATTAGAATATTTTGGACATGTAATGCGACACGCAGAAAAATACGGCATACTCCATTTAATCCTCCAGGGAAAGATTGAACGCAAATGAGGTCCAGGTAGACGAAGAATATCGTGACTTCAAAATCTAAGAGATTGGTTTGGACAAAATTCAGCAGCACTTTTTTGTGCAGCTGCTGATAAAAACAGGATCACCAACATGATCGCCAATGTCCTATAACGGATATGGCACAAGAAGAAGAAGATACAACACAATCATTCCTCAGCATCTGGTGAACAAACTGGGCCTATTAGGTTTTAATACTTCTTTATGTAATTGGATACTTATTAATAGGTCCCAGTTTGTGTGAGTTGGAAATAAAATTTCCAACTCCATCTTGAGTACAAGTTCCCCACAGGGCTGTGTCCTGAGTCTGCTACTATTCATCTGGATGACCCACGACTGCTGTGCCAAATCTGCTATGAATCATATTGTGAAGTATGCAGATGACATGGCAGTGGTGGATCTTATCTGGGATGACAACAAAGATGGTTATAGGGAAGAGGTGAAAACTCTGGTGGACTGGTGCAATAAAAGTAACCTAGTTCTAAATGTTGATAAAACAAAGGAGTTCATTGTAGATTTTAGAAAGAGCTGGCATAGTCATACTCCACTCAGTATCAAGGATGCAGCTGTAGAAGTGGTCAACAATATTACGTATCTGGAGGTACAGATAACTAACAATCTGAACTGGTCTTGCCACACCTCATCCTTAACGCAGTGTGCAAACCAGCATTTGTATTTCCTGCATTGGATGGGGAGAGCACATCTGTCTCCTTCTGTCCTGGCCACTTTTTACAGAGGCACAATTGGGTGTCAGGAAGGGCATCCAGCCAGTAAATACTCAATGGGTATGTATGATAGCTAAACAACTAGTAGGGGTGATTTCACATTGTTGTGCATATAATGATAATATAAATCAATAGTCAGTCAAGTGAAAAGGAGCTTTACTTGGAACTACTTACATCCTTCAACAATACTTTTAATATCATTAAACAACAACAGTTACCTACTGTATCTCAGGTCCTTGGGATTAACTTGATAGATGGGCACAAATATGAAATCTGCATGCAACCAGCCATAGTAATTTTGAATTTTGTTCCATGCATTTACTGTGAGGCAAGTATTTATAAAATTATGTTGTTGCTTTTAATCCAGAGATGTGAAATCTTACCTCCAGATCATCATGGCTAAGCTCTCAGCATCAAAGGAGCACTATGTTTCCTTTGGTTTTCATTACATGTAAATCCTATTTCTTTTTCTCCTTCTGCATGTAGTCATTTCCTGGTATATTGGAAAATGCAAATATTCACATCAACCAGGCTTTCTTTTCTTTTCCCCTCCCTCTTCATTATTTATGAAGACAGGAAAATTCACAGTATTAAGAAAGAAATTATGTATAGATGGCAAGCTGACCACAGGCTTAGATGGTATTATTAAGAGGATTATTTCTGTTTCTGGGGAAATTAAGTTAGATTTCAAAATAAACTGCATTTGGCACCAAAGAAATGGAATATTCTGAAGAGGGAAAAATATATAAGGTAAGCCTTATAAACCAATATACTGAGTAGGTTTAGCATTCAAATTTAGGAAGTAGATGTCTCCACATCACAAATATCTTAACTGCATAGTAGTCAGAAATGTGTCCTAAATACAATCTGTCTTTCTTCTTTGGTTTTTTAAAAAAGTAAAGAAAATGAATCTTCAAAAGTAAATATGTTATATGTTTTTCTTGAAAGCTATCACAGTAACAGGAACAATTCTCTAGTGTCTTTGATGGAACTACACATTTTAAAAGCAAGAACAAATGTACAAGCTTTTAAACTGAGAGCTATCAGGGCCTTTACTGCCATTTATTTATCCATTTACATTTTTAAAATAGTGTAAACGCTGGAGCTCTGTGGGTAGCTTATCATACAGCACACTTAAAAGTCCAGTTTGAATAAAAATGCATAGAACAAAATCAAATAAAATTTAAAATAAAAACATCACATACATTAGACAGGCTGATGATTCAAAACCTAAAACATTGGGAAATAAATACAATTTGGATATAATTAAAAATCAAATTAAAAGCATGGGAAAATAGAAAATGATGTTAATGTTGGTGGCATTCAGGTCATTCTAGGGGGAGAATTCCATGAATAGGATGGAATCTCATTTAGACAGCTCCCTCTTCACAGAGCAGGTACATATGAGAGAAGTAACCTGGTTCCAAGTAACTTGGTTCTGAGCCATTTGGGGCTTTAAAGGTCAGAAACAGGACTTTGGTTTAGTTTCAGAAGCAGACCAGCAGTCAGTATAGTTTGTGAGGGTTTGCCATAATATGCTTATATGGCCAGATCCAATGAGAAATCTAACTATTCTAGACTATTTCTGGACTATTTTCTGGACTATTGGTTTCAAAGACAGCGTGCAGTTCAACACATTGCAGTAATGCAACTAGGAAGTTACATAGTGTGAATCACTGTTAGATATTGTATTATCTGCTAAGATAATGTCAAAGTTGGTAAATCAGCAGAAGCTGATAAAAATAATGTTATACCTGGGCCTCCAGTGACAATGAAGGATATAAAAGTAGACCCAAACTGTAAATCTAGAATGAATGTGGATTTTTCCAGGACAGACAGGGCATACAACTTCTCTGGATACATGTATCACCCAAAATCAGTATCACCACTTATCTGGGCTAAGTCTATTAACTTTCCTTAGTCCTGGTTCAAAAGACAAACTGCCTCAGATATTTTAGTTGAAAAGGATAGATAGATCTCATACTCCACCTTCATTCCCCAATGTCGTCTCCCAAAGGTTTCATGTAAACATTCAAACAGCATAGATGAGAAAGTGGAACACTATACCCAAATTGCCAATAGGCAGAAAGATAATCTCCAAGCACCATATCTTGCAAATAAAAGTGGAACCACCATAATACAGGACTGTTACATTCCATCCAGTGGAACAACCTGCCCCCAGAAGCAGTGAATGCTCCAACATTGGAGATTTTTAAGAAGAGACTGGACAGACATTTGTCCAAAATAGTATAGAGCTTCCTGCCTGAGCAGGGGGTTAAACTAGATGATCTCCAAGGTCTCTTCCATCATCATCATAATCATTATTATTATTATTATTATTATTATCATTCATCGCACAGTCAGCCAGATGTTCAGACTGGATTTGGCATTTTGTCTACCTATCGAGTCCTTACCCAGGACCTGGGATAGGCAGATGTGGATGTTTGATGGTATTACAGGTATCGTCGCAGGATGGAAGCAGTTCCTAATAAGGCCGCCTTTTGCAATTGACTAATAGCGAATTTGTCAATGCCAATGGTGTTCAAGTGGTGCTCCAGTTGTTTTGGGATTGCACCCAAGGAGCCTATGACTATTGGTACTACCCTTGCTTGCTTTTGCCACAGTCTTTCTATTTCTATTTGTAGGTCTTTGTATTTTGTTATCTTCTCCAGTTCTTTCTCTTCTATTCTGCTATCTCCAGGCACTGCCACGTCCACTATCCAGACTTTTTTGTCTTTCTTATCGACAATTGTTAAGTCTGGGGTGTTATGTTGCAGGTGCTTGTCTGTTTGAATTCTGAAGTCCCAGAGCAGTTTAATTTTATCATTTTCTATGACTTTCTCTATTTTATGATCCCACCAGTTTTTGCTTACAGGCAAATGATATTTTTTGCAGATCTTCCAATGCACCATTGTTGCTACTTTGTCATGCCGCTGCTTGTAATCAGTTGTGCAATCTTCTTGCAACAGCTTACCAAGTGGTCCACTGTTTCTTCAGCTTCTTTGCATAGGCGGCACTTACTGTCTGTTGCTGTCTTCTCAATTTTGACTTTGTATGCATTTGTCCTTAAGGCTTGGTCTTGTGCAGCCAGAATTAGTCCCTCGGTCTCTTTCTTCAATTTTCCTGCTCTTAGCCATTGCCAGGTTTTATTATTATCTGCTTTCCCAGCTATTTTTTTCATGTATTGGCCATGTAGTGCTTTGTCTTCCCATGCCTCTATTCTGTTCTTCATTTGGTCTTTCTTGTAGGCCAGTTTGGTCTCTCCAGTAGTAGTAAGCCTTCCTGATATACTAATTTCAGTGCATCTTCATCATTGTTCTTCAGATATTCTTCCAAAGCCATTTTTTCTTCTTCAACCATCTGATGTACTTGTAGCATTCCACGCCCACCTATTTGCCTTGGTAGATAAAGTCTGTCAATGTCCATATTATTATTATTATTATCGATCATCGCACAGTCAGCCAGATGTTCAGACTGGATTTGGCATTTTGTCTACCTATCGAGTCCTTACCCAGGACCTGGGATAGGCAGATGTGGATGTTTGATGGTATTACAGGTATCGTCGCAGGATGGAAGCAGTTCCTAATAAGGCCGCCTTTTGCAATTGACTAATAGCGAATTTGTCAATGCCAATGGTGTTCAAGTGGTGCTCCAGTTGTTTTGGGATTGCACCCAAGGAGCCTATGACTATTGGTACTACCCTTGCTTGCTTTTGCCACAGTCTTTCTATTTCTATTTGTAGGTCTTTGTATTTTGTTATCTTCTCCAGTTCTTTCTCGTCTATTCTGCTGTCTCCAGGCACTGCCACGTCCACTATCCAGACTTTTTTGTCTTTCTTATCGACAATTGTTAAGTCTGGGGTGTTATGTTGCAGGTGCTTGTCTGTTTGAATTCTGAAGTCCCAGAGCAGTTTAATTTTATCATTTTCTATGACTTTCTCTATTTTATGATCCCACCAGTTTTTGCTTACAGGCAAATGATATTTTTTGCAGATCTTCCAATGCACCATTGTTGCTACTTTGTCATGCCGCTGCTTGTAATCAGTCTGTGCAATCTTCTTGCAACAGCTTACCAAGTGGTCCACTGTTTCTTCAGCTTCTTTGCATAGGCGGCACTTACTGTCTGTTGCTGTCTTCTCAATTTTGACTTTGTATGCATTTGTCCTTAAGGCTTGGTCTTGTGCAGCCAGAATTAGTCCCTCGGTCTCTTTCTTCAATTTTCCTGCTCTTAGCCATGGCCAGGTTTTATTGTTATCTGCTTTCCCAGCTATTTTTTTCATGTATTGGCCATGTAGTGCTTTGTCTTCCCATGCCTCTATTCTGTTCTTCATTTGGTCTTTCTTGTAGGCCAGTTTGGTCTCTCCAGTAGTTAGTAAGCCTTCCTGATATACTAATTTCAGTGCATCTTCATCATTGTTCTTCAGATATTCTTCCAAAGCCATTTTTTCTTCTTCAACCATCTGATGTACTTGTAGCATTCCACGCCCACCTATTTGCTATTGTTGTTATTATTATTATTATTATTATTATTATTATTATTATCTCTGACTATCTGTGCATAAGTGGTATATCAAAAGTCAATGGGAGTCCAATAGGACCAACAAGACTGCAGTCCCCTTGGATTTTTCTGGGCATAGGTAATCTCACAGGGTGACCATAGTGGTTCTTGTTCTATAGATATGCCTAAAACAAGATTGAAATTGTTATAGAAATCAGTTTCATCCAAGAGAGAATGTAGTTGATCAGTCACCACCACACAAGCACCTTGTTTAGAAAGGAAACACTGGAATGGATCCATGTTAAAAGAACAACTGGGGTAAATTGTTGACATGAGCATGTCAAGTAAGTCAAGTCAAATTTTCTGACCTTGTTCAAGTAGATTATACAAATGAATATCTAAATGGTTATAGCTTTATTAGTAGAGGACGTACATTTTTTCCCCTTCCTTAGTTACATCAACACCTAACTTTCTTTTTTTTTAATAGTATTTTATTAATTTTCTATTATTACAATTCATTAGTGCTTAATGAACAACGTGTTGTCCGGGTTGATTTGTTTTGCTTAATAATCCAAGTTAAGTTTTTACTCTCTATCCCATTTTTCCAGCCTTTCATAAAATAAGTTCCATGTTTGAAAATATTCTGTATCTTCTTTTCCTTTGATTCTCAATGTAAGTCTATCCATTTCAGCATAGTCCAATATTTTCTTGATTATCTCTTCATCCAGTGGTGTTTTTTTTTTTTTTTCATTTTTCCAGTGCTGAGCAAATACAATCCTTGCTGCTGTTAATACATGTAATGTTAAATATACACTTTGTTTATCAATTTTTTCTGGAATTATACCTAATAAAAAAAGTTCAGATTTAAAGTCTACGTGTTTCCCTAACATCTTTTCTAACCAAGTATGTATTTTTGTCATTTGTTTTGCTTTAACACATGTCCACTACAGGTTCAATGCAGCAAGGGTTGAACACAGTATACATTAGACAGGAAGTCCCCAGTCTCTTTTATGTGACGCTTACCAGATGCTCAGTTGTGTCCTTTCATTATCAAGGTTCCCACCTCCTTAACTCCCATCTCTCCCTACCTACCTCCCAATCCCATGTGGCTCCCTTTTCACTCTGCTGAACTGGTTCTTATTCTGTTGGAGGGCCCCCACAATGACAAAGACAGATTTTTGCCAGGAGCATATTTCCTTCCTGGCCTTTGGGGAATTCATTTTCATATGCTCTGGATGGCCTTGAGCTAGGTGAGGCAGATGCAATGAACATTACACTCATTATAAAAGAAAACACAGAAAGCTGGAGGGGTGAAGCCAAAGAAGCATGAATGCCAAAAGGCCAACTGCCAGGGATCATGCAAGGCAGCCACCTCTTTTGGGAGCTTATCATCTGGTATATTCTCAGATAGAGCGATGCCCGCTTTATTTTAATGGATTTTATAACATTTCTGGGCAGAAGAAGATGCTCTCTGCTTCCACTATTTAGACTGGGAGCTGTTCAAGACTCCATGCAGCTGCCTAAAAGCAAATACAGCCTCAGATCTGCTTTAAACCTCCACCACTGGGTAAGTTCTGAGCATGCAAATAGGGAAATGTCAGCAGAGGAACATCTAATTGCCTTCTGAGGAAAAAAAAAAAAACAGTATGAACTGTTTTCTGGAAGTAATTCATGGAAACCATTAGAAAATAACCCTGCACTTATGCAGATACTTTAATCACCTGTGACAGTTGGAGGCCATTTTTGCTACTTCTTTATTGAGAAGGAGAATGTTTAGCAATGAGGGTGAAGTTTCCATTATATTTTGGAAAAAACATTATACACTATTACATTGCAGCAACCTTCTGTGGGCTTTACAGGAAATGAACTGCTTGTGAAATATGAGAATTACGCCATATAATTACTACTACTACTACTTCTAAGATTGCCGGGAGAAATATCAACAACCTAAGATATGCAGATGATACCACTCTAATGGCAGAAAGTGAAGAGGAACTAAAGAGCCTCTTGATGCGGGTAAAGAAGGAGAGTGCAAAAGTTGGCTTGAAACTCAACATTAAGAAAACCAAAATCATGGCATCCGGCCCTCTCAATTCCTGGCAAATAGATGGGGAAGAAATGGAGGTAGTGACAGATTTTATTTTTCTGGGCTCAAAGATCACCTCAGATGGGGACTGCAGCCAAGAAATTAAAAGACGCTTGCTCCTGGGGAGGAAAGCTATGGCAAATCTAGACAGCATACTAAAAAGCAGAGACATCACCCTGCCAACAAAAGTGCGTATAGTCCAGGCCATGGTTTTCCCAGTTGCAATGTATGGCTGTGAAAGTTGGACCATAAGAAAGGCTGAGCGCCAAAGAATTGAGGCCTTTGAACTATGGTGCTGGAGAAGACTCCTGCGAGTCCCTTGGACTGCAAGGCGTTCAAACCGGTCAGTCCTAGAAGAGATCAACCCCGACTGCTCTTTAGAAGGCCAGATCCTGAAGTTGAAACTCAAATACTTTGGCCACCTAATGAGAAGGAAGGACTCACTGGAGAAGGGCCTAATGCTGGGAAAGATTGAGGGCAATAGAAGAAGGGGACGACAGAGAATGAGATGGCTGGATGGAGTCACTGAAGCAGTAGGTGTGAATTTAAATGGACTCCAGAAGATGGTAGAGGACAGGAAGACCTGGAGGAACATTGTCCATGGGGTCGCGATGGGTCGGACACGACTTCGCAACTAACAACAACAACAACAACAACACTACTTCTTCTTCTTCTTCTTCTTCTTCTTCTTCTTCGTCTTCTTCTTCTTCTTCTTCTTCTTCTTCTTCTTCTTCTTCTTCTTCTTCTTCTTCTTCTTCTTCTTCTTCTTCTTCTTCGTCCCTCCTCCCTCCTTTCTTTTCAATTTCTAAGAAGAGTAAGGATGCAAACTTAGTCTATCTCTTTCTCTTTTTTTCCTGGAAATTCTGCCTTGTTACATTTCCTTGCAAATTTTACAAGTAAAATAAGAGTTGTTTTCTATGCCTCTTCTTCATGTTACGTGTCTCATACACTTATTGGTGAGCATGGAATTATGGACATATATTTGCTGTAAGACATGCATTCCAAACTTCAGTCTTGAGCCTCATGAATGTATATAACCAATCAAAGTAAATTCAAAGTTCCTGGAATACTAAAATATATCAAAACATTTGTGACACTTTTGTTTAGAAAGTTTTGAAACATGAAGTAAATGCCTCACAATAATTTTTTTCTAAAAATGAAAAGCAGTCAAATATTGTTTTAAAAGCAATAAATTGGTCTTTGAAGCTGTTTCCTATTCTCTTATTTTTATCAGCATGAATGTAAACATACTTTACAGGACATTCATAGGAATTGTATACACATACTGGCTTGTGAGTGTAATGGAGTTTACATTTTACAGATTTTTCTGTGTTTTAATAAATATAATAAAATTACCATAACATGAAAAATGGATATCTATGCTTAATTCATTCACATATATCTCTGTATATCTTAGAGCCTGGGAATTTTAGGATGTTTTCCTTTACAATTACATGAATGTTCTAGCTAATGTTACTTCCATTCTTGAAGCACATCACCAAGAGTGTGACATTAACAAAGAAATTAAAACTAATTATTTCATTCACTTCACTTATAAGCAGAAAAATCAAATAAATTCTGAACAAGATCTATATTTATAATTCATTTAAATATAAAATATAATTATATAATTCATTTATAATTCATTTATGGATTATAAATAAATCAAGTAGCAGAACCCAGCCAACTTTGGCTGACTCTCCCTCCCAGAAACCTAAGCAGGACCAAACTTGATTAGTTCTTGGAAAAAATTACAGAATTATAGGGATCTAGCTAGAATAGAAGTTTATATCCCTTATGATGCTAGGAGCAAATGATTTCTGCATCAAGGCCAAGAAGATCATCAAATGATGTTGGTCCATCAAGTCCAAGGAATAAAGCTCAAATAGAAGAGCAAATAAAGGACTTCTTTGTTTTATAACCCATATTCTTCAGCTAAGTTGTAAATATGGAATACAACAAATCAGACAACAAGGAACAGAAAACAGATGTACTCAAGAAAAATGTGGGTTGTCTGTTTATAGAAAGTTATGGGAATGCCCATAGAGATCAAAGGAAAATTAGAGTAGAGAGAAGAGTTTTATTAGAACAAAACACATTTCAAAAATGAAAGAACAGATTTGAAACACCAGCTTTGGAGAAACCAAAATGTAGATAAATATCTTGCTAATTATATTAAATCAACACAGTAATGTTTGTTTTCTGACTAAATCATTAGAAATGCATTTTGCTGGCTTATGCAGTTATAAAAACTGTTTAATGTAAGGTGTTGATTAAAGTGAAAGTCCCTTAAAGTAAAGAAAGTTGTTATCTATATGTTTAGCACATTAGCAAATTTAGTTCTCCTACAAATCTTGAGTAAAAATATTTTTTTTAACCAGGATCACATAAGTCAATCCATTTTGATGACATATTTTCTTTTTGTTTTTGTCTCTAAGGAAATTGTAAACAATACTTTCTATATATTTATTAAATTGGGAGGGGGGATGTGGCACTCCAGTTTATAATAGCAACTAATTAATTATTCTTTTCAACTTAATGGAACATTGGAAATAACAGAATAATAGAGTTATAAGGGACCTTGGAGGTCTTCCAGTCCAATCCCCTGCTCAAACAGGAGATCCCATACCATTCTGAACAAATGACCAATCTTTTCTTAAAAGAGAGCACACACAACCTCTGAAGGCAAGCCATTCCACTGATTAATTGCTCTCGCTTCAGGAAATTTCTCCTTATTTCTAGGTTGGAACTCTCCTTGATAAATTTTCATCTATTACTTCTTGTCCTGCCCTTAGGTGTTTTGGAGAATAGGCTGATCCCCTGTTCTGTGTGACAATCCCTCAAATATTGGAAGACTGCTATCATGACACCTCTATTCCTTCTCTTTGTTATAATAGACATACACAAATCCTGCAACTGTATGTTTTAACCTTCATCCCCCTAATCATCTTTGTTGCTGTTCTCTGCACTCTTTCTAGACTCTCAGCATATATTTTAGGCAAAATATAATTAAATAAATTTATTAAAATAAAATTAAATAAATTAAGCAAATTATATTGGTCCATCTTTCTCTCAGCATAATAAGTTTCAGAAAACAGAAAAGAACTGGACCAAATTTCCTGGAGGAGGAGGAGGAGATGCTGGCAAAAAATTAAAAAGATTAAATTTAAAAATAGGTAGCCTGAATTGGGAGTTGCAGACAAAAAAAAAAAAAAAACCTGAAAAAAATGCCCCAAACACCTCTGTGGGAGTTACGATGGGCAATCATCTGGAATTTTGCCAACTCTTCCATTTTCAGTTGTCCTTCTTTTCCTACTGGTCATATGACCCAGAACAGAATTATTATTATGGACTTGGAAACAATTACAGGAAGATGTCCTTTATGTTTATCCTACCTCACTGACATTAGAATTAGCAATTACTTTTCAGCTAATCAGATATAAAATAAATTTGTGCCGTGTTTGGAAAATGAAAATATGTAAACAGTTCCATGGAACTGATTTGGATAAAAACAAACAAACTGTTGAGGAACTAAAAAGTTTTCCATAGGAAAAGATTAAAGACTTTAGAATATATTTTCTTTCAGATTCAAGTTATTAAGATGTTTATAATATTATAAATTATTTTGGAGAAAATTGCTAGAGAAAATTCCAGATGTTCTTATAACAGTAGCTCATTTTTTATGAAGATATGATAAGTGGCAGATTCAGAAGATACAATTCATTTGATAATACTGCATGATCTACTTATGGAATTAGTGTTTAAAAAGTATGGTCATTATGGCTGAGCAAATACTTTGACCAATGCACGGAAGCATTCATAAAGCAGTTGTTTTGAATAATTAATGCAGCCACAATTTTTTTCCAGGCTGACACAACTGCTTTGGAAACTGTTTCAGGCTGTCTCCACATGCTTATGGATATCAGCTTTGTTTTGCAATTTCCAAAGCACCTGTTCTATCCCAGCCTATTACCGTCCTTGTTAAAGGCACAAGGACCAAACCCCTGCTGATGCAATAGGTTGGAGACTTGACAACAAAACAAAACTCTTTTAATATGGTTGACAAACCTGTCAAATAGTCCAAAACAGCAAAACTCAAGTCCAAAGGAAACATGATGCAAACAGACGAGAAGTCACAAGCAAGATGAACAGAGAAGTCACAAGCAAGATGAACAGACAAGGATTCCAAGAAGCATTTTGCAAATGGTTGCCTTCAGCAACCAGCACCACCCACACCTCCTCTCTTTATTCAGTAGTCCCAAGGCATTGCCTCTCATTGCCTTTTCTTTTTACTCTGGAGATACCTCATTGACCTCTGTTGATTTACTCTTGCTAATTGATGATGGGAGCATGCATCAATTAGCAAGTCCATCAGATGTGATTCTTCCGAGTCTGACTCATTCTCCTCAAACTGTGAGTCCTGTAATTCATCAGAGCCTCCCTCTGACCCTAATGGCCCTTCAAATGCCTCCTCCACCTCCTCCTCAGATTCCTCAGACTCAGCTGTTGTGAGCACAGGCTGGCACGGAATCACAACAGCACCTTTTCCAAGGATTTGGACCATGTTGTTTTTCTTAAAGAAGTGGGTAGCAGCTGCATGATTTCTTTTTTTATGTAAATCTTAAAAATGAAGACCTGGTTCTGGTTCAAACAAAGACGTTAATCTGGGGAAGGAAGACTTGGGTGTTTTCAGGAAGGCAACAGATGTTGTGAAATAGAAGTTACATTGTAAAATGTTCTAATGCACAAAAGCACTTGAGTGCAATGTCATGGTGCAAATAATAGAGGGGTAGAACTTGTTATGTCACAACATAATTTTAGTTTTTTGACACAGTCAATGTTTAGCAGCAGACTCCAGTGGAGAACAGACAAAATTTAATTCACAGTTCATAAAAGTAAAGCTTCAAACTTACTAATTACTAATATTGGAAATAACAAAACACTGCCTGTTTTATTGTTTTACACAATTTGAGAAAATGTACAGATAGGCAAAGAAAAGCAATGTCAAAAAATGTTCAAACTATCGCACCATTGCACTCATTTCAAATGCAAGTAAAGTTATGCTTAAAATCCTACAAGCTAGATTCCAGCAGTATGTGAAACGAGAACTTCCAGAAGTACAGGCAGGATTTCGAAGAGGCAGAGGAACTAGACATCAAATTGCCAACATATGCTGGATCATGGAGAAAGCTAGGGAGTTCCAGAAAAACATCTACTTCTGCTTCATTGACTATGCTAAAGCCTTTGATTGTGTGGATCACAACAAATTGTGGCAAGTTCTTAAAGAGATGGGAAAACCAGAGCATCTTATTTGTCTCTTGAGAAACCTATATGCGGGTCAAGAAGCAAGAGTGAGAACTGGACATGGAACCACTGATTGGTTCAAAATTGGGAAAGGAGTCCGGCAAGGCTGTATTCTGTCGCCCTGCTTATTTAACTTATGTGCATGAGAAAGGCAGGGCTAGATGAATCAAAAGTTGGAATTAAGATTGCTGGGAGAAATATAAATAACCTAAGATATGCAGATGATACCACTCTAATGGCAGAAAGTGAAGAGGAACTAAAGACACCCTTGAAACGGGTGAAGAAGGAGAGTGCAAAAGTTGGCTTAACATTCAACATTAAGAAAACCAAGATCATGGTATCTGACCCTTTCAATTCCTGGCAAATAGATGGAGAAGAAATGGAGGTAGTGACAGATTTTATCTTCCTGGGCTCCAAGTTCACCACAGATGGGGACTGCAGCCAAGAATTTAAAAGATGCTTGCTCCTGAGGAGGAAAGCTATGGCAAATCTAGACAGCATACTAAAAAGCAGAGACATCATCCTGCCAACAAAAGTGCGTATAGTCAGGGCCATGGTTTTCCCAGTTGCAATGTATGGATGTGAAAGTTGGACCGTAAGAAAGGCTGAGCAACAATGAATTGAGGCCTTTGAACTATGGTGCTGGAGAAGACTCCTGCGAGTCCCTTGGACTGCAAGGTGATCAAACCGGTCAGTCCTAGAGGAGATCAACCCTGACTGCTCTTTAGAAGGCCAGATCCGGAAGTTGAAACTCAAGTACTTTGGCCACCTAATGAGAAGGAAGGACTCATTGGAGAAGAGCCTAATGCTGGGAAAGATTGAGGGCAATAGAAGAAGGGATGACAGAGAATGAGGTGGCTGGATGGAGTCACTGAAGCAGTAGGTGTGAGCTTAAATGGACTCCAGAAGATGGTAGAGGACAGGAAGGCCTGGAGGAATGTTGTCCATGGGGTCATGATGGGTCGGACATGACTTTGCAACTAACAACAGCAGATCTTTGGGTTCTAATATCTAAACAAAAAGAGTATATATTATTTAATGCCTTAAATCAGTTTTTTAAAAATAAATAAATAGAGGAATTGACAATATATGCCTCTTAATTACTTTGTAGAATTGGATAAAATTGGCAAGCACCAATTTATCAAATATATCAATTTTTGCAAATGCAGTAGCTCAGAATTCCCCCAAACCTTTCTGGTTTTGCAGACTGGTGGGGAGAAGAGAGGATGGTTCCATGTGAGCAGTGGGCAAGTGTGCATGGCGCCAGCTCTATTTGCATGAGCAACAACATGCAGGGCTGCTGCTCGTGCAAATGGAGCACATGTGCACACAGTCCCCGCTCCTTGTGCAAGTGGGGATGCCCACATGTGTGTGTGCTTGCCCACCACTTCTGCAGTCTGGTTCGAAATGACTCAAGGCCCAGTAGTGGGCTGTGGACCAGTAGTTGGGGACTCCTGCAGTAGCTATTTAGATACTACGAAATCCACAGCTTTTATCAGGGGAATTTCAGAAGTGACCAAACAATGTGAACTTCATAGAGGCATTCATATGTCTGGAAATGAAGGACATCATTTGAGTGATGTTGACAGGTACAATAAGTTACCTCCCTCAAGTTGAACATAATTAATTACACACAGAAATATGTGTTACTTTCTTAGCAACAATAAAGAAGTATCCTTTTTCAGCATTTTTTATATATAATTCTAGCTTTGTTACAGCAGTGGGATAGATTTAGTATCCCTTCCAAGTATTAATCATGACCAACCCTGCTTAGCTTTTTGAAGATGAGATATAGTTGGCTATGTATTGCAACCCGATGCCAGCAGAAACATTAAGAGAAAGAGCAGGATGGAAGGGAATGCTCACCCAAGCTGGAATCAAAAGCAACACATCAACTCAGAAAGTCTATAATCACTAGGCTTTTCATGAACCTGTTTCTGGACACAGTCCAACATGTCAGAATAAAGAATCTTGCTTCTTCTCTATACTGTGATAAACTTTTTGATTGGTTGTCTCATATGGAGAGCCAAAAGGAACTAATAAATACAGCCAAATGTAGTTGAAACCATCAATGATATGCTTTTTTAAAAAATCCTTTATTTGAAAGACCTTTTGCTGTCCTACAATATACAATTTTCTATAATCTCACTTGATTTGAAAAGTCTTTTCATGAATCTAGCATCTAAAATAAAGCAGAACTGAAATCACATGTTATTGTACTTGCAAAGAGAGCCCAGTGTATAGCTGGCAAATCTACAAACACATGAAAAGCAGGCATTAATTATCAAAAATACATTGGGCAGTGCTTCTACTTTATTAAAAAATATTTGTAAGGCAATGAAAATTTATGTTCATGGCAGTTAAAAGTTTTAAAGCCAGGTTAATAGCACAGTTGTAATATGCTCTTTTAGTTTATGCCTTTAATGATTATGGCCAATTGTGGTCTATCAGAGTCCAAATTTTTGCAATAAATTTTGTCCATGTTTAGACATGGGCTTAATGCCATTTTCATTTATAAATGTTGTTATGGACAATAGTTACACTTTTTAAATCCTTGGATAAAGCTATTATTTTAGCTATCTAGACTAATCCTAATAAAGATGGTTGGGACAAAGCTTGTGATATAACCTTCAAATTTAGATCTAAATGCAGCCAGTTCTCTACAAACATGACTTTACTATTATGGCAGGAGAAAGAGTAAGTTAATGAAACATGAATTGTTGCATTGTTCCTGTTATAGAAAAAATACATCTACTGTACTTGTGCTTATATAGAAATGTGTTAAACTGGGATCGTTCCACAATATCTGCCACATATACCATTGTGTAAGTATTTGGCTGAGGTTTCTTACACAGTAACCAAAGTTTGTGTGCCAACGAATCTTATAAAATAACATTTAGTTAGCCCCTTGGAGACGTATATGTTTAGGATCTTCTGAATCAGTGGTTTAACTTTTAGAAATGGATAATTCACTGTAGCTGGTAAAAATAGGATTACGATACATTTAGTAATATGGAAAAAGTTAGTCCTTAGGCTATTTTAGATGTCTTATTGTTAGTCCATACACCATTAATATGTAATTTAATAATGTATTATTCCCATTCTTTTTGGTTGAATGAGTTTTTAAAAATATATTATCATAATGTTCAGTTGTTCAATTTCCTTTCATTAGAAAGGATTACAATAAATTAATATTTTAACAGTCCAGTAATTTGTGTCCTTTTCTTCGATTTTCTTTCTGGTATTCTATGAATGTTGCCATTTGGTCATTGATACATAATCACAATTTTCTAAATACTTAATGAAAAATAAATTTGTTTTTAGCAAGCTTAAAACTACTAAAATAAAGTTCTGAAGTAATATTTCACCATCTCTGAACTTTACACCTTGGTAGATATTCACATTTCATCAAACTTTCAAAGATATTTGAAGAATAATCAGTACCTGCTTTGCAGCCCTATACATTTGCTGAGTGTACAAAGCTGTCAAAGTCTACAAATTTCCATCTCTATGAATAGAATGAACTTTTGCTGATGCAGTATATCTATTTTATCTATCTGAATATAAAGGGTTGCTAGTCTAATTCAGTTCTTTTTACAGGTATTGTGTCACCAGCAAATATAACTATGAAATGCATTAAAAGCAACACACTGAAAACTTATTTCATATAAAAAATGACTTTCTGGAAGGGGTTCATATTTTTATAATCATGACTAAGATGATTTCAACTACTGTAAGTCATTAAAACATGCATGACTTTTAAAATCAAAATTAGATTCTTATGTTAGCTCACTAGGGCTAATGTGAAAACTTTTAAATACTTCCTAACTCAATGCAGATGTTTGTGAAACATAAAATATAAGGCTGTTGTTTACATTTTAATTCAAAATGTTAAGAGGATAGCTACTAATAGTACTGTATCAGGGGAAATATTAACTTTTTCCATTTCAGTATTCCAAGAGGCTGTCACAAGAAATTAATTTATCATTATCAATGACACTTCAATAACGCCTATATAAAATAAATCACCTTATATCTCCTCTTCAGAAATTGGTGGCGCTAGCATACCAAGCATGTCAGGGATCCATTTTCTCATTATCCAGGAGAAGGCAACATATATCAATGGGCACAATTTGAGGATATAATTTGAGGATCAAAATAGGCAATCTCTCTTTCTCTCTCTCTCTCTCTCTCTCTCTCTCTCTCTCTCTCTCTCTCTCTCTCTCTCTCTCTCTCTCTCTCTCTCTCTCTCTCTCTCTCTCTCTCTGTTCCACCCAGCCTCCTCATCTTTGATTTGATTAAATTCCTATGTTTATTTTTTTTAAATATATGTATTTGTATATACACACACACACAAATACACACATGAAATCAAATAGTTCACACTACTTAGTATTATGAAAAGACTGATCCTGAGAGAAGCCACCTAGCACCATACTTCATGAAGGATTCAAACAAATTGAAAGAGGTTCAAAGAAAGTCAACTGAGATTATCAGTGAACTGAAAATGAAGTACTTCGAGGTGATATTATGAAAGCTAGACAGATTTGTCCTTGAAAAAGAAAAAGAGAGAGACATAGAATCATATAATAGTATCCTTCAAATACCTAAAGAGCTTTCAAACAGAAAAAAGGACTTTGTCATATCAGAATGCAGGATGTGGAATAATGGTCAAACATTATAGGAAAACAGATTCTAGTTCAACATTAGAGGAAATAACTTCCAAACAATAAAAGCAGTTTTTAACAATTGAGTCAATTTATTACATACGTATATATATACATACATGTATATAATCCTTCGAGGTGGTCCAGACAAGAAGCATAAATCACAAGTATGCTATCTTTATTGCAAGAAACTTGCAAGCTGAAACCACTTGTCTCCTTTCTTGCCTTCACTTTCCAGAGAACAAGGAAGCCTTTCTTCTAAGATGCTTTCTTAGAGCCTTGTATTTTGTGGGCTGAGATGTCTTTTTCTGACCATTGTCAAGGCTTCAGTTATTCTCAGAGAGAGAGAGAGAGAGATGGAGAGGGAGGGAGGGAGAGAGAGAGAGAGAGAGAGAGAGAGAGAGAGAGAGAGAATTTAAATAATGGATTCTGTTATGTTCATGTAGAGATTGGTCATTTTTCCGTTGAACAGAGTCAGTCATAAGATATTTTTATAGGTCTTAGGACACCCAGGTTACAGTCTAGCATTAACCATAGATATTATTTTTCATTTTTATGTGGTCACCCATCTCACAAACAAGTGATTCTGGGCAGCATATGATAACGCTAAAAATGGCATGTGCAAATATAGTAATATTATTAATATTATTGTTTCTTTTCTTTCTTTTCTTTTTTGCAATCTTTGTAGATTTGCAACAGATAAACACCTTTTCTTCCAGTAGCCCTACAGCTGCTGGGTAACAATCCTGAGTCCTGTAGCCCACTTGTCACGAGATGTCCAAGAACTCCAAAGCCTAGTATGGTCCTTGTTGATTTGGCAATGACCGATCCTGCAAGGGTTTCAGTAAATTATGTCTTACCATATTGTTTTGGGAGAGACACTCTTTGTCTGTCTGGCTCCTCTGATGAGACTTGTCCAGTATGATTGAACTTCTGGCATAGCTCTCATTTTCCTAAGAGCACACAAACCCCAAACCACATCAAAGTTGTATTTATTTTATTATTAAAGCTTAAAATTATAAAAGGAATAAAAGAAAAAAAATATTGAGCAAAGAGTAGATGTGAATTACACTGGAATTATCACAATATTTTTCCAGACCAGCTGACACATTCACCTCCCATAAACTAATAAAGATGAAGGACAGGGATGTTCCATAAAGTGGGAGCCATAGCAGAATAGGCCCACTACTTAGGAGCCCCCAAATGAAACCCCCTAGTCAACTTGTCCCACAAGATGCCATATTTGCTGGGTTTATTGGAATGGACAGATGTAATCAAGGAAAAGCCATCTCTCAAAATATAAGGGATAAAACTTCCTTTCACAATTTGTCTTTCATCCATACAAAGTCTTGATTTAGATGTATTATTTCCGATATACAGACATTTCTGAAAGTTCAAGAGGGGTTCATATAGAAATACCAATCATACTGCCAAAATGTATGTTAAAACAACAGCCCTGTGGTCCTCTGAGGGAATCAAATTCCCTCTCCGGGATCAGTGAAAACCATTTTTGATTTTACAAAATTCAGTTCCATGGCAGAAAGACCCACAAGCAGTTACAGATTTCCTCTTTCCACATTTATATTTATTTGATACTCTAGACCAGGGGTAGGCAACCTTGGCTCTTTTATGACTCATGGACTTCAACTCACAGAATTCTTGAGCCAGCATTGGGAGTTGAAGTCCATGAGTCATAAAAGAGCCAAGGTTGCCTACCCCTGCTCTAGACAAAATTAACCAAGTTTCAAATTGCTACTACTAGTTTCAAATTGTAAGCACTATTTCTTTTCAGTGATATACTCTGTCTAGTAGTAATTTGTAATCTGGTAGATATATGAATATTCCTCTCATGCTATTTTTTTTATTGAAGAACATTTTTTAATGTCTATATGGCAGGAATAGACACTGATGTCCCTTTCAAATGTTTTGATTCACAGTTCTTTACCTACTGTCTATGCAGGCATGAAATTATAAGGAATTGTCAGTCCTTTTGAGATAATCCAGAAAACTAAAACCATGAGTATTAATGCTAGCTTTATTTTAAGGTTACAGTAACCAAATCTTGTATGTCTGAAAGCACTTTCTCTCTCTCCTGCCTTTACTTTTCAGAAAACTAGACAGGGTCTCTCCTGATATGCTTTCTCCACATCTTTCCCCTTTCTTTGGATTCAGATTTCTTTTATCAGACTATGGTTTAGGCCAGTGATGGCGAACCTATAGCACAGGTGCCAGAGGCGGCACTCGGAGCCCTCTATGTGGGTACATGTGCCATTGCCCCAGACCCACCTTTCCTGTGACCCCCTCCTCTCCAGCAACCCCCTCTGAAGGAGAGTTGCCCCTGAGCGTGGCCCACCCGGAGCAGCGCAGCCAAGGACATGGCAGTCAGGCAGCGTAGACAAGACTCTGCCCTCACACCCCATCATGTACAGTTGATGCTGCAGGGCGCGGGCAGAGGGTGTGACCGCCATAGCGCTGCTGGGATGCCTGGGCGATCTGCAGCAGGCCCTGGAGTTGGTGAGTGGCCCTGTGGGCAGGTGGGGCAGGGGATGGGGGGTGGACCAGGGGCAGGTGGAGTGGGGGTAGGGCAAATTTTGGGGCACTCGGTCTCTAAAAGGTTTGCCATGACTGGTCTAGACTGAGGTACTTCCTTATGCCTTCCAAGGTTATTTTCATAGCATATTACATGAACTGATTTCAGAAAATTGCTTGCTAATAGCTCTGTAACACATTCCAAAGGTAAACCATGAGCAATTTAACATTAATGAAACACCCTTTTTCATAAGAACACAGCACAATGTGCAATATCGTAGGTACAATCTTTAAAGATCTTCATAACCTGGGACCATCCATCCTTCATCCAGGAAGGATAGTAGCAGTAGCAAGTCCTCCATAGTAGTAGGTCCTCCATAGCAATGGATCTTAAGTTCTGAGTTAAGTGCTGATTTACCACAAACCTATCACATACCTAGAAGCAGAGGACTTGTCACCCCTAGAAGAAAACAGCCCATGACTTAATAGCTGGCCATCAACACTACATCAACAATTTTTTAAAAAGCCACACACAGCCAGGTAACATATAAATATTAGGTATAGAAAAGCACACATTCTATTAGAGCAGTGGTTCTCAACCTTTTTAATGCCGCGACCCCCAACTGGTCGTAAGTCAAGGACTACTCAACCGGTCGTAAGTCGAGGACTACTCAACTGGTGCAGCACCGTTTGCAGAATGGGGCTTTTGGCGGGCTCAGCAGGGCAGAGACAGCCTGGACAATTCCTGTTGGCTTTTGAAAGCCAATAGAATTAGACTCTATTCAAGAGAGTCTATTCTATTGGCTTTCAAAAGCCAATAGAATAAAAGGGAGTAGCATAGCTAAGGAAAAGGGGGAAAAATGGCAGACTGCGTTGTTTGGCAACCCCCGTGAAATGGTCGTTTGACCCCAAATGGGGTCCCGACCCACAGGTTGAGAACCACTGCATTAGAGAGATGTTCCCTGAAGCTGGGATCCAGCACAAGTCCAAAAGGTTAGAAGATTAAATGTCTGGTGCTGCTGATTCACCCAGATTGGATCCTTAAGTTCTGAGGTTTGTTTGTTTGTTTATAAAAAGCATATTTAAGGTCCGCATTACATTTGCAGTTTTTTAGAGCTTAATTTTCTTGCTGATATATGCTGTAGAGTTAAGAAAGCCAAAACATACTTTAAAAAAAGTAAATATGTGCTTTATTAATGACAGAAAGGCCCTTGATTTTGTTGACCATTTCAAGCAGTGAAATACCCTTAGAAAATACCCAGAATTTCTTATTGTCCTCATAGGGAACCTATCCACAGATCTGGAAACCATGGTCTAGGCAGAACATGCTGAAATAGTCTGGCTCCAGTTTGGAAAAGGAATGAGATATGGTTGCATATTTTTTTCTTTATTTATTTAGCCTGCATTGTGAATATATATTAAGGGAAGCCAAATTGGAAGATATGTGTGATTTTAAAAATGGATTAAGAAACATCAATTACCTGCTGATGACACTACTCTGATAGCTGAAAATGCAAATGATCTGGAAACTTTGATAATGAATGTCAAGGAGTGCAGTGAAAAAAGATGATTGTAAAATTAAATATAAAGACCAAACTAAATGACAAAAAGTATAGCAATCACCCTTAACTCATAATGAAGATATCAAAGTGGTGGGTACTTTTTGCCTTTGAGAACTGACTATCAACAGTAAAAGAACAAGCATCAAGAAATACACCACAGACTAGCACTTGGTAGAGTAGAAACAAGGCTTTGAAAAAGATACTCTGAAGCTTTGATTTGTCTCAACCTAAAAAGATTGGAATCATGCTGGGAGTAGCTTTACCAGTGGCACTCTATGGAAGTGAAGTTTGCACTTTGAAGAAACAGGATAGAAAGAATATTGATGCCTTTTAACTTTTTTTTTTTTTTTTTTTTTTTTGAGAAATCTCCTGAGAACACCATGGATAGCCAAGAAAACAAGCAGAGGGATCATCAAACAAATCCATTCAGGATTCTCAGTGGAGGCACAATGACTAAGGTAAAATTATCATATTTTGGACACATTATGCGAAAACCTAGCTCTTTGAAGAAATCTACCTTGCTGGGAAAGGTGAAGGAAAAAGAAGAGGATAACCAGGAGTAAAGTAGATTAACTCAATTACAGGAATGAGAGGTATGCTACTTGAAAGATCTGAAGTACCAGACCGGGGACAGATCATCCTAGAAAAAAAAAATATCTGTATTTGTGGCCACTAAGACTGAACACTGACTTGATGACTCAATCAATCAGAATTTAATCATTTCTTTCCCCCAAAACACACTTGGTAGATTTTATCAAGTATTGTGCAAAAAGCAAGTGTATCTGTTCTGAGCATCTAGAAACACCTTTCTTCATGTTTAACCTTTTCTATTGCTGATATACTGTATGTCCCAGTATGTGAACTTCAGGGAATGAGGGTGTACAGATCAATATACATCTAATCTAATATGTCTTCATAATTCAATAGCTATTTTTTCAAACCTGTTATGACATCCACTTTTCATCCATGGCATTCATATATACTTGTCTGCAAAATTATTAATAGAAGTGTCAGTAATCTCTTCTAGTAACTTTTGTAATAATTTTTTTAATAATTTTTTAATAAAACTCTTTTAGAATAAGATGTTGATTTTTCAGATGTTTCTGATGTATTCATTCATTTATTTATTACAGAATTTTGAAGATAACTTCTACAAGGCTTCCACAGAGGAACTGCTTGGTATGTCACAAATCTATCTTTATAGAAATCTGTAGCTGGGACATATATCAGCAGTAGGAAAGGTTAAACATGAAGAAAATATACACTTGTTTTTTTGCACTATACTTGATAATTTATATCTCCCTACCTTAAAAGCCAATACTCTAATAGTACAAGTTAAAAATGAGCAGTAAGTAAGCCCATATAGGCATAAATGACTCCACTAAAACAATAAAATCTAATAATGAATTTTATCTAAAACAGTATTTTGAATCAGCAATCTGATTAATTTTATTTTAAGTGAATATAATTGAAGGCAAAAATCTCTGTGGTGTATGAGACTAGGCTGAAGATACCTAAAGATGAAGCAAGATGAAGATGTAAGCAGGGTGAACAAAAGCCAGGAAAATATCCTTTAGAGGAAGTAATTAACAAGGAACCAACTTGTTAAGGAAACGAAAGAAGAAAAATGTTACCTAAAAGTTTTGTTATTTTAAATAAAGTTGGATCTCCATATATTCTAAAGAATTATCTGTGACTCACTATTTAGTTGAAAATGATTTGAGTGTGGCTATTTTCCAGGGTTGTGAGTGTCTGTGTGACACTCACATAAGCTGAAATAGGAGCACACATGTAACAGAAGACTTTATAAAAGCCTACAGAGAAAAAGCCTGGCATACTGCTGTTTACACAACAGTTGACAAATGTTTAATCACTGCCAATAAAACTCTTCCTATTTAACCTGCCACTCTAGCTGCCCTCAGAGGTGGATATTTAAGATGAGCATCAGGAGCTATGTACCATGATGGGTAGGTCAGTTAGCAATGAAGACAACTCTTTAGTTAACTAGTTCTCAGATTATGTAGAACATTAATGCAAGGCTGAGAAATTTCCTTTCATGTTCCATTTCTTATTCAATGAGATGAACTAGTTGCTTTAGAAACTCTGTCAGATGAGACTTAGAAGACATTCTTATGATTGGAACACAACATTCTTGCACTTAGTTAACTATAAAGTAGCTATGGTGTCTTCAATTGCTTAGGTACTTTTTAATCAACTGACTGCAATAATTCCTCTACTGCAGGTCACTTTAGCTGACTGTGTTCAGCAGGTCAGCGGTTCAAATCTCACCGGCTCAAGGTTGACTCAGCCTTCCATCCTTCCGGGGTAGGTAAAATGAGGACCCAGATTGTTGGGGGCAATGTAAATATATATATACATTGCTTACTGGTGTACACCGCTTAGAGGTGCTTGCACTTAAAGCGGTATATAAGTCTCATAAATAAATAAATAAATAAATAAATAAATAAATATTCTTAAAACATTTAGTAAACATGCAAACTTCACACATAATTGTCTACTCCATGTAGTCTATGTTGAACCATTTAATACATATCCCATTTATTCTCAGGCATACTTTATTTTCTTTTTTTTTAACAAAATTTTATTAAATTTATATAGGTAAGGAAAAATAGGAAGAATACAGGTATGGTAAAGGGAAGGATAAAAAGGAAAGGGGGAGGGGAAGGAAAAAGGGGATTAGGGTAAAATAAGGATAGGTACAATCACATATTTTAACAAACAAGCAACTGTCCGGTTCATAATAATGAGTAAGTATCATATTCAATCATTTTTACCAAAGCTTAAAATGTAACATATTAAAAATAATTAGTAAACAAATACGTTAATCTATTAAGTAAACACTACTAATAAAATCGCATAAAAAAATAAAATCAAATAAAAATATAAATCCTAACAATCAAAAGTAACAAATAAAAATCAATAAATCAGGAAAAGTAATCGTATCAAAATGTTAGTTTGAACTCAATTAAAAATCAGTCATCTATTCTAAAATATTAAATCCTTCAAGTTCTAACATGTCTCTAACCATTGATAATTTTTTTCCCAAATTCTAAAATAAATTGAATCGTCTTTTTTTTTCATTTCTAATGTTAGTCTATCCATTTCTGCACACTCTAGAATTTTGGTAATAATAATCTGGTCATTCTCATTTTTCCAAAATTGGGCAAATACTATCCTTGCAGCATTTAAAACATGCAGTATCAAATAGTTATTCTCTTTACCATAATTAGGTCTTAATATTCCTAACAAAAACATTTATGGTTTAAATTCTATTTGTCGCTTCATCATCTTTTCCAACCATCTATGAATCTTAGACCAATATTTCTTAGTGATAGGGCATGTCCACCAGGCATGGTAATAAGTGCCTGGCTGTTGTTTACATTTCCAGCAAGTATCTGAAACATTTTCAAACATTTTCGCTAAGCGAACTGGTGTCATATGCCATCTATAGAACATCTTATATAAATTTTCTTTATATGCTACCGCTTTTGTAAGCTAAATGTTTTTATCCCAAAGTTTTTGCCAGTCTTCCAAATCTATAGAATATCCAAAATTCTTTGCCCATACTATCATTGTTTCTTTCACTTGTTCTTCTTCCATTTTCCAGTTTAGAAAAAATGTATAGAGTTTTCTAATCAAATTCTCATCTGTGTTTAACAAAATTTTATCCAATGGGATCTGTTCCTTGTAAAAACCTATCAATTTTATATCTTTTTCGTATCTTGTTTGAATTTGCAAGTAGGACCACCATGTCAAATCAATACCTTGTAATTGTAAAGTTTGCCTGTCCTTAAGTTTTCCCTCTTTATCTAAAATATCTTTATAACTAACCAGTTTGTCATAATTAATCAGATTTGGATAAGCAAATGCTTCCATTGTTGAAAGCCACTCAGGTATTTTCATGTATACTTTATGTTTAATTTTCTCCCATTCTGAAAGTAGTACGTTTCTTATCGCATGATTCTGAAAGTACTTATGTGCTTTAGATTTCTCATACCATATTAAAGCATGCCAACCTAGCTGAAGGTCATGTTCCTCTAAATAGAGCAATCGTTTGTTTCTCAATACAATCCATTTTTTAAGCCAAAGCAAAATAGTCGCTTGACAGTAAAGTCTCCAATCTGGAAGTCCAAAGCCCCCTCTATCCTTAGATTCTTGTAACAATTTAAATTTGATTCTCACCTTTTTTGCCATATACATCTTAAAATCATTGCATTTAAATCATCAAAAAAATTCTTAGTAAGTTTAAGAGGCACTGTTTGAAATAAGAAAATTAGCTTTGGTAAAATGTTCATCTTAACCATCGCTATTCTTCCTTAAAAGTGATAATGGAAGATTTCCCCATCTTTCCAAGTCCATTTTTATTTGTTTCATTAATCTCTCATAATTATCTTCTTTTAGTGTAGTATATTTTGCCATTAAATAAATACCCAAATATTTAACTTTTTTAACTATTTGAAGATTTGTCATTTTAGTGAGTTGAGTTTTCTGTTTGTCTGTTAGATTTTTTGTTACTTTAGTCTTTTCCCTGTTACTTTTAGACCAGCCACTGCTCCAAATTTCTCAATTTTCTGCAAGAGTTTATTAGCTGTTTGCAATAGCTCCTCTAGAATGAAGACCAAGTCATCCGCAGAGGCCTGTAGTTTATATTTCTGATCTTTAATCTCCAGGCCTTTAATTTCTGTGTCTTGTCTGATATTTCTTGCTAAAACCTCTAAAGTAAAAATAAACAACAGAGGAGACAACGGGCATCCCTGTCTAGTGCCTTTTTTAATCTCAAATCTATCTGTGTAATCTCCATTTAAAAGTATTCTTGCTGTTTGTTTCTTATAAATTGCTTGAATTGCTTTATTAAAATTTTCACCAAAGTCCATTTCTTGAAGTTGTTGAAACATAAATTGCCAATTTAAATTATCAAAGGCTTTTTGTGTATCAAGAAATATAAGTGCACTATGGATTTCATAGTACTCCAGGACGTTTAAAATAATCCTCAAGTTATTCTTTATCTGACTTTTTGGTAGGAAACCATTTTGGTCTGGGTGTATAAATTCATTCAAAAAAATTTTCATTCTTTCTGCCATTATTGCAGGAAAATTTTTGTAATCTACATTTAATAGCGATATTGGTCTGTAATTTTTAATTAGTGTATGATCAGTATCTTCTTTAGGTATCAAAGTAATATTAGCTTCAGTCCATGAGTCCGGTATTTTTGTATGTATAAAAGCTTCATTACATAAGTCTTTCATAGTTGGAGTTATAGTATCTTGTAACACTACATAAAATTCAGCAGGAAGACCATCAGGTCCTGGTGTTTTATCTTTCTTTTGCTTTTTTATTGCCTCTGTAATCTCCATCATTGAAACATTCTCGTTTAGTCTCTGACGCATATTCTCAGGAAACTTTGGGAGATTTGCTTCTTTTAAATAAGCCTGAATTACATCTTTAGAAACTGTCTCCGCCTTATACAGTGTCTCATAATATTCCTTTGTAATTTTTTTCATTAAGTCATTACGACATTGTAGGTCACCATCCGTATCCCGTAGCTTACTTATTAATCTTTTTTCTCTTTCTTTTTTGAGTCTGTATGCCAACCATCTCGCAGGTTTATTGGCATTTTCAAAAACATTCTGTTTGGACCTTTTAATCTGTTGTGCCATTATATTTGTCTCAAGTAAGTTTAACTTATGTTTCAATAGTTCCATTTGTATTTTCAACTTTTTCTTTTGAGGGTCTAATTGTAATTCAGCTTCCAACATACTAAGTTGTTCTTTCAATCTATGTTGAACAAGTTTCTTTTCCTTGTTCTTTGTAGCATACTTTATTTTCTTCATATAGATGTTAAATAGGAATGGGAAAAGAATAAAATCTTGAGGCTTCTTAAAAAGGATAGATATGTCTAGTGTACATCGGTACAAAATATTGGCTTAAATTTTATATGCCTATCTTTAAAAATTAGTCTAAAGCAGACCAAAAAAATATATGTAAAAATGCTGTATATATGTAGAGATGGGACAAAATATATAAAGGAAGACTGTGCAGCTAAGATTCAAGAAGCTTGTTCAAATAATTCTTTGAAGACAAGACAGCCCAAGAATATCAGATTTCATACATTTTTTATAACTTTTACTGTTAAAAAGTAAGGTAATCACCTATTACTCTGGGCCATATCATAACTATTTCCACTCAAACTAGGGAATACAATTATATCCATGAAACATTTCAAAAGACAATTTGGGATCAAAATGCACTTGTACAATATGCCCTACCTTTGTAAACTATTAGAAAAAAACGAACCAAATTGCTCATGTTGTGGATACCAGATTAATTGTGTTTGGAATGTGAGATTAATTTTATTGGATGCTAAAGTGAAACATGCTTTGCTTATCATTTTTAGCTTTGCTTATCAAATGACCTGAGGCCAGTGAGCATGGCCACCTGTGTATTATTTACATGACACTCCAGGTACATTAAGGCAGGGCTTTTCAACTGGTGGCACACGTACCACTGGTGGTACTTTGTTACCCGGCAGGTGGTACGCAACTGTCCTAGAGAAGTGGTAGTATGGGAGGGAGAGGAATGAGCTGAAGCAGTGGCAGTGCTGCACAAGCCTGAGGGAAAGACAGCTGAAGCTGCAGGGCTGTGGGGGCTAGGCAGAAGCCCCAGGATTAGTGCCGGGCTCCAGCTGATCAGTACTTCTGGGAGCTGGGGATGTGCTGAAGAGAAAAGAAGGAGGGGAGGAGAGGATATAAAAGGAGGTTTTGGCAGGAAAGGGCCAGTGAGGGGCTGCCCCTGCCCCACCTCCTGGCATGAAGAGAGGAGGCAACAAGCACCTGGGATCCCTGCTGACCAATGAGAAAGAAAAAAGGCAAGGGAAAGCTTCCCTTTCCCCCAGAAGGCCAGGGCTTCTGCACTTGCCACCTTCTCCATGCACCCCAGGGAGTAGGGCAAAGATGGGGGGGCTCACTGGCTGCAGGGCTACCCTGTGGATCTAAGGCTGAGCACACTCCAGCTTTGATGGCCCCCACCAGTAGATCAGTACCATGCCTGCTCACTGACCTAGCTTCACAGCCATCAGGCTTCCCTTTCACCCCTGCCTGCATGAGATAGCTACGGCTGGTGGCAGCATAGCCACCGGCAGTGCTGGCAATTTCTCCCCCTCCGTTCCTGAGTGCAGAGGAAGGAAAGAGAAACAGAGGAGGAAGGAAGGAAGGAAGGAAGGAAGGAAGGAAGGAAGGAAGGAAGGAAGGAAGGAAGGAAGGAAGGAGGTGGGAAAGGGACTGCCTTCTGAACGCTTCTCAGGTTTATTTTTTTTAGCTGCCAGAGGCACCAGGCAGGAGGCTTCCCATTTTGACTCCTCCGCCCACTCCCCGTTGTTTCCTCTGTGCCTGAAGGGCCTCTGCATGGTACCTTTTTTCCTTTTTTTAACAGTTTGTAACATTTTATTAGATTATGGAATAAAATACAAAAATACATAAGCAAATAGTAAGACACAGTGGGGAGGAAGAAGGGGAAAAAGTGAAGGGGAGAAGGGGAAAAGAAAAGGCATTGACTTCCAACTTCCTCTGTTGCAGTAGAATGAAGCATTAACATCGACCCTCAAATTTTTACTTTCCCATAATAGTATAAACTAGCCATTTCTATAACAACAAATTAATCTAATCAGTAAAACCCAAAATCCCACCCTTTTTTTCAGTCATCATTATCCCCCCCCAAAAAAATGGATATGAAACAGTAAGCATACACTGGAATATGAAAGAGTAAGCTAAAGTAATTAAAGTTCCATAGAAGAGAACATGTTTAGCTCAGAATTGAATTGTTGAATCTTAAGTGCTGTCTAAGCTTAGTTGTTTTCATTCAGATGTTTCATTATCTACAACACTGATGATGTAGTTTGGTAATGAAATGTCTGCAAACAAGCAAAGGACCTCAGAGAATAGCAAAGGACTCTACAGTAATTAAAGTATCAGATAATAAAAAAAGAAAAGAACCATAGCTAAAAGTAGTTTACACAAACCCAATTTCTATACCTATTTCTAATTTGCTATCTTTGAAAACACCAGAAGTCATGTGAGGATGGGAAAGTACATAACATAAAGGAAACTATGGTACTAATATTACAAGTTGACAAGCACCTTTCTAGTTAGAGCTTCAAGAGGGCAAGGAATGTAGCATCTAAATGTTTTGCTTCCTTCATTTCTACACTTCAAGTCATAAAATGCTGTTATTGTTTGACTTTGGTTTTGAGGCTCTTGTCCTTCCAACAAAACTTTCTTGGTCTTCCGCTTCTTCTTTATTCATTGTTTGCCTTGCAATTATCTCCATTCATTCTGTCAATTCAACCAAACTACTCAACATGTCTTCATACTGATCATTCATGTTTATACACAATATGTATTCATTCAATACCCACACATTCTTTCTCTAACTCGTTGTCAGTGTTGTGGCAACAGAAGAAAATGTAGCCATTTTACTTTTGTTTTCATTGTAACTTTCCACTCTATAGTTGGGGATTTCCACCTAGGCAGAATATGGAGGGAGGGAGAGGTATGAGTGTTTTTAGTCAAAACAATTGCAGCTGCTGTTATACTCAAGGTCGATGTGAGTAAAGAATTTTGGCAGTAAGAGGGTGGGGGAGAAAAGCCCATGCTTATTTGTAATTGGGAATGTGATGTAGGACACATTGGTTTGAGGTGGGAATTGCAACTTGTAACTTCCTATGAGGGGAGGGAACTTTCAGTTTTGGGTTCAACTATGTAAGTGCTGATATCTTGTTTCCAAATGAAATGTTCTTAAGGACAAATTTCTTGCCTTGAAGTTCTTTTAACTGGCTTCATTTGAACCATGACACTCGTCTTGTTTTACCACATGGACTTCTAAAGTATTCCACTCTCACTCTATTGAATGTAGTTTTAAGTTTCTTCTGACAAAATTAGACACTGAACAAGGTTCTTGAATCTTAGCTGCATAATCTTCCTTTGTATTGTTTCTATCTCTACATATATACAGCATCTTTACATATTTTTTTCTGGTCTGCTTTAGACTAATTTTTAACAGGGAGTTACCAATGTAACTGAAAATGTCTACTCTAGATAGCTTTGAGAAGCCTCAAGGTTTTGTTCTTTTCACATTCCTATTTAACATCTATATGATGGAAATAAAATATGCCTGAGAATAAATGGGATGTGGACTAAATGGTTTAAAATAGAGTATGTGGATTAAGACAATTATGTGTGAAGTTTGCATGGTTATTAAATAATATTTTTTTTAATAATCAGAAGTCAATTGAGGATTGGGAAGTACATGGCATAAAGGAAACTATGGTATTAGTTCACAACCACCTTTCTAGTTAGGAGCTTCAAGAGAGCAAAGAATGTAGCATCTAGTTCTGAAACACATCAAGTACAGAAATGGAGAGATCTTTGAATTTGGCATGGCCAATTGCTTCTCTAACTCAATAAGCACTGTATTTTCTCACATTTATCCTTTCTTTTTAGATGTTGAGAAACAAAAATCTGATCTGCATATTGCTATCAGATCATATTCCCCCAATTTAGCCTTCTGTCAGATTTTATAAACTTTCTAAATCTTTCTATCAGAACTGTGCCAAACAGCTTTTCATTTTTATAGAAGAAAAGCAGCATTCTATCGCTCTTTAAATAACTCACACAGCCACTGGAAAAGCCCATCACATTCATATTTAATGTTTCTCTAATGACACCATCTACACCTGCAAACTTACCATTTCTCAGCATTCTCACAATATTTGTTATTTCCATTTTGCTTGGATATTAAGATTTACAATATTAGGTCCAATTCCATTCTTCAACGTGTCACCATCATTTCTATACAAACCTCTAAAACATTTCTTCCAAAATTCACTTTCAGTCCATCCCAAAACATTCCACCATTTTCACGTTTAATCCCATTCACTCTGCAGAGGCTCCTTTTTAATTATCCGTTTTCAAAACATTATTTTCTTATTCCCCTCAAAAAATCACCCAGCAATTTCTCTGCCTTTTTTCACCTTAACCATTCTTTCTTCTCTTAGACTAAGTTCCTTGCAACTATAGTTTTTCTCACTTTACTCATTATACAATCTCAAATATTTTTTTTGAGAAATCGTTCTCTTGTATATCTTATTTTGTATCTGTAGCTTTTTAAAACTTCATCATTCCAGCAGTTTCATACTTCCTATTACTGTATAAAACTGCACATCTCTATGCTATATTCTAACACAATTATTTTCATTTTTTTTTCTGAACAGTTTCCTTATCTCTTTTCCTTACATACCCTTACATTTATTCTGTTGGGAAATCTTATAATACATTTTAATAATTTTAATCTAATTTCTTCCAGTTCTTTTTTTCTTTTCTTCCATGTCTTTTTTTTTTCAAAATATCTACTCTTGACCCTACCAAAAGGGGATATTTCTCACAAATTTAACACTGACTGGTCTGGTACCCCTCACAAATTCCCTTCTTAATCATCTTCAGACACATCAGTCATGCTTTTAGATTTATATAGATTTATTTCCTATGTACACATATAAATAGATTTATCCTCAGTCACATGCAGATCAAACTGATTTTTTTAAGCAGAAACATATATAATTCTTTTTTTATTCTTTAGTCACTGGGCAGCCCATCATTTTAAATTATCCTTTTGGCATATTGATTCATGTCATCTAATAGAATTTGTGCATACGTGTGGATAAATAGATACAAATTCATACTTTTGGACGTGTACAGACTAACTTGAATGTCAATATACTGTGGTCCATGTCTTACCAACTAGAATATGTATGTAGCATATACTACTTGTACTCAAGATGCTGTTGGAAAAAGAGTTTCTCTCCTTGTCTCTTAGTTTTCCCTTTGGAAATACAGATCTAAATGATAAGCATGTGTAACTTTTTGTTTCATACTGAAACAACATTAATCCTACTATAATAGATTTATTTACAGAGCCAGACTTATTTCCTTCACCTATTCTCATAACTCATTTAATTCATTTTGTTTCAGCTTCTATATTTCTTCAGTTCCCAGAGCTATTTGTTTTATTTCCATCTTTGACTTTAATGCTGTTTTCTTTTATTTTGTACTTCCCATATAAGGCTCATCCCAATGGCATATTTTTAATATTAAAAAAAAATATGGCAAAGGCATCATCACTGCATCTAGATTCATGTCAATATGGTTAGCCTTAGTTAAAATAATAGAATAGATAGAAAATACCATGCCAACCTCTAGGTGTGAATATTTACTTGAATGTTTTGGTCAATATTTAGATCAATGACAAGGTTGGAGTTTAGCCATCCTGACCCCATCCCCTCCACAAAGCCTCCATAAGTACACTTGGGCATGTTGCTTTCGATTATGGGACATGAAGCTGTTAGAGGACACTAAGCTGTCACTTTAGAGAGAGAATTTTTCAGAAGATAATAAAACAATTCTATATAATTCTATTAAAAGCTTTGATGCTTGTGTCTTAAGATAAAAGAGTTGTTTTCTTTAAATCTAGTAGAACCAGTGCTTTTTTTGTAAAAAAAAAAAAAAAAGGTGCCAGAACTCACACACATCATACAACCCGCCTTGCCTACCCTACAAGATTCCATCCAAAAAAGGTGCCAGAACTCCGTTCTGGGCATTCTATGAGAAAAAAGGCCCTGAGTAGAACTAATTACTTTTCATCTGAAAAACAAATTAAACATGATTATGTATACTGCTTAATTCAGACACAATTTTAGTTATTCCTAAGTATAGTAAAACAAGTTTGACTATCATGGTGAACTAGAGTTATGCAGTGGGGGGAAAGGGCTTATTGATGGATAGCTGCATAACAATAATGTTTTAGAACTTAGAGGCCGAGAATTTTTTTGGCAGGTTTCCTCTCTCTATCCCTGATTTCTTAGTGTTACTAACTGGATATTGTGGAGAAGCTTGGAAAATATGTACTCAAAATATGAAAAGCCATATACCTTTTCAGATGTCACATATAATTAGAACGACATACCTATGCCACAGAAAACCCTCCAACCCTTAGGTCAGTAGTTCTCAACCTTTGGGTCAGGACCCCATTTGGGGTTGAACGACCATTTCACGGGGGTCGCCAAACAATGCAGTCTGCCATTTTTTTCCCCCTTTTCCTTAGCTGTGCTACTCCCTTTTATTCTATTGGCTTTTGAAAGCCAATGGAATAGACTCTCTTGAATAGAGTCTAATTCTATTGGCTTTCAAAAGCCAATAGGAATTGTCCAGGCTGTCTTTGCCCTGCTGAGCCTACAAAAAGTCCCATTCTGCAAACAGTGCTACACCAGTTGAGTAGTTCTCGACTTACGACTGGTTGAGTAGTCCTCAACTTACGACCGGTTGGGGGTCGCGGCATTAAAAAGGTTGAGAACCACTGCCTTAGGTGGAATCAAACAGCTAGAATTGCATGTGACACTTTTCTGTAGTTAGGACTCAACAGAAGCTTGCAGCCCAGTTATGGCACCCTGGTAGGATAGGATAGGATAGGATAGGATAGGATAGGATAGGATAGGATAGGATAGGATATATGATGAGATGAGATATAGGAACCCTGGTGGTCCAGTATTGCAGACTAACTCTGCCCACTTCCAGGAGTTCTATCCTAACTGGCTGAAGATTGACTCAGGCTTCCATCCTTTCGAGGTCAGTAAAAATGAAGACCCAGATTGTTGGAGGCAATAGGTTGACATTTATAAACTGCTAAGAGAGTGCTGTAAAGCACTATGAAGTGGTATATAAGTCAAAGTGCTAGTGCTAGTTCTATTGTATTGGGAACTCAGAAACTATAATCTATGCAATACTGACTGATTTTCTTCAACCAAATGAGCAGCTTATATACCAGCCAGGCAAAGATAGTTTCAAATGCATTTGAGCAAGACTAATTAGAGAAGTCATTCAACCCCTGCCTCCCTGAAGTTCATATGATCTCTCCTAATCTTTATGCTCAAGGGAAAGAGAGCCCATGAAGTCTGTTGTGCTTGACCTGGGGCTTTAATTTCCTGCCTACTGCTAGATCCCCCAAATGCTCTGGTTTGACATAATAATAAATGCATTCATAAGGACTGTTTCATTTAATACTGCGTCAAACCACAATGGTATCTATCTTCCCTCCTTTTTTTCTGACTGAACATGGAAAAGGCTCATAGAAAAATATCCATTTTAATGCATAACGGATGAATTATTTGGTAACAGTCTATCATTATTTTCTATGCACATTTTTGTTTCCTCTAGAGCACTGTTTGTCAACCTTGGCAACTTTAAGAAGTGTAGACTTCAATTCTGAGAATTCCCAAGCCAAATCTGAAGTCCATATTGGCTCAGGAATTCTGGGAGTTGAAGTCCAACCCTGCTGTGATTGAGAAACACTGTTTTGAAGTTTTAACTTTGTTTTTTTTTTTAATAGACTTCTAAGCTTTAAAATACTTTAAAGGAAACTAGAGCTGATAATCCATCACTAAAATATGATTAAGGAGACAGATGCAATTATTGTTTGTTTGCTTTGTTTTGCTTTTTTTAAAATAGTTCCTACCAAGGTATCTCTATCATCACCCACACTGTCATAATAAAACCTTACTTTAATGTTTGCGTGTAAAGTTATCCATCATAAAAATACCATATTGCTATGTCTGATCAAATCTGGAATTGGATATTGTTTTATTTGCTGCTCCTTGAGAATAGAAACAATATCACTGAAAATTCTGTGAAACAACAGAGGAACTAGAAGGCTGTTGTACTACCCTAGTTATTCTATATTTTATCATATCATATTTCATCTTGCCACTGGGAGAAATCTTGAGTGTATTTTGGGGTCAGAATATTTGAGTTACCTTAGTTAAAAATAAATTAGAAAGTGGTGGTTGTCAGGTGATTTTACTGTCCTGTACATTCTTTTCTTTTCAAAATTGTGTCCATTGGGAAGATCATTTCACAGTGATCTTGAAGCAGTCCTGTGATGTGCAACTTAGAGATTCAAGTGGGGATCAATTTATAGAGCAGCCCCCAGGGTTGCAAGACATGGAACATCAAAAATGCTTATTCATCATCCTACTGGATATGTTTCTGCAATGGAAGAAGGAAGAAAGGAAGGAAGGAAGGAAGGAAGGAAGGAAGGAAGGAAGGAAGGAAGGAAGGAAGGAAAGAAAGAAAGAAAGAAAGAAAGAAAGAAAGAAAGAAAGAAAGAAAGAAAGAAAGAAAGAAAGAAAGAATGCCCTCTGGTTGATTGATCAGATTGGTTAGAACAGCTGATATTTTTCTTGCTGAGTTTTTTTTTTTCAGATTTTCAGATCATTCTTAATTTCTACAAGGCCTGCTATTAAATTTTACTCTGTTCTGAGTTATGTTTTAGCAAGTAGAGAATTTGGTATCCAACTAACCATATACTTTTCTGGTTGTTTGAATGTAATTTTTTTTTTATTGAAAATTTTTAAAATTTTTACAAATAGGGAAAAGAAAAAAGAAAAAACAAAAAACAACCCTACCCAACCACCCCAACCCTCCCACTCCATCCCCCCCAACCTTCCCAGAGCTGAATATAGGCTTAATTAAAATTTCTAAAAATCTTAAAAAGAAATTAAAAAAGTATAAACCATAAATATATCTAAATACATTACATAAACTTATAAGATAATTAACAATAATATATATGTAAAAAAGAAAAGCATAAATATTTAAAAAAATGCTTAAAAAGAAAAAAAATAAAAGAGAAAAGAAAGAAGAAAAGATGTATATATAAAAAAAGTAAAATAAGATAAAATAAAAATAAGAAATATAAGAAAAGAGAAGAAAAAAAATACAATCTATAAAATATTAAGATTTATATATAAGTTATTGAAAAACTAAGTAATATTTTTTTATATCCAACTTATGTTGTATAAAATCTATCCATTTTTCCCATACCGCAAAAAACTTCTCTTGCGATTGATCCTTTAAAAAAGCCGAAATCTTTGCCATTTCCGCCAAATAAGAAACTTTAAAAAACCATTCTTGCAAGGTAGGCAAAGATTCCTTCTTCCAGTATTGCCCTACTAACAACCTTACGGCTGTAATTAAATTTAACATCAGTATAACCTCCTTAACATTACAATCAGTAACGATACCCAACAAAAACAATTGTGGGGTAAATTTTACCCTCCTTCTAAAAATTATTTGAATATTCCACCATATCTTAATCCAAAAAGCTTTTATATTTTTACACGACCACCAAGTATGATAATAAGTAGCATCCAAACAACCACATCTCCAACATTTAGGCTGTAAGTCAGGATACATACGAGACATTTTTTGTGGATCAAGGTGCCATCTATAAAACATTTTATAAAAATTCTTCCTTAAGTTCTGGGCTTGTGTAAATTTAACATTCCTCACCCAGATGGTTTCCCAGGTATCTAGTAGAACTGGTTCACCAAAATTTTGTGCCCATTTAATCATACATTCTTTAATTAGTTCTGGTTCTGAATCCAGTTCTACTAGCACCCCATAGGTTCTCCTAATATGAGTTCGCCTTTGATCTTTTACTTGTTTAAAAAGATTTTCATCTTCTCTAAGCAAACCCATATTACGATCTATCTTCCATCTATCCACTATTTGTCTATACTGAAACCATGAATAATTAATATTTTCATGTGCTAAATCATCCAAAGATTTTAACTGCCAATTTTTACCATCCCATCTGAGTAATTGTGCATAAGAAACACTATCCATCTTAACTCCTCTCTTTATCCCCTCTATCGCATGCCAAGGTATAGCCCATAATGGTATTTTAAAATCACTTTTATAATATTTCCTCCAAACCCGAAGTAAAGAAATCCTTATAATATGAGATTTAAAAACCCGGTCAACTTTTTTATTAAAAATTAAATAGGCATGCCATCCAAAAAGTAAATCCCAACCCTCCAAGTGGAGTATTTCTACATTTGTTAAATTAACCCAGTCACTAAGTAATGTTAAAGCCACAGCATCATAATACAATTTCAAATTCGGTACCTTGAGTCCACCTCTCTCACGAATATCTTGCATAATTTTAAGCTTTACTCTTGATTTTTTCCCTGCCCAAATAAATTTATTGATACCTTTCTGCCATTCATTTAAGTTAACCTCATTCTTTAAGATAGGTATCATTTGAAATAAAAAGAGAAACTTTGGCAGGACATTCATTTTAATCACCGCAATTCTTCCCATAAGGGATAATTGCAACTTCTCCCAATTTTTCAAATCTCTTTGTACCCTGACCCACAACCTTTCATAATTATTTTTATACAATTTTACATTAGAAACAGATAAAGTGACCCCCAAATATTTTATCTTATCAACAACTTCAAAGTCTGTCAAGTTAACCAAAGTCTGCTTATCCAAATTAGTCATATTTTTGGGTAATATTTTAGTCTTATTATTATTAATTTTAAATCCCGAAACCCGTCCATATTGGTAAATCAATTGTAACAACTCTACCACAGAATAGGTAGGTTGAGACAAGGTAACCACCAAGTCATCTGCAAAAGCTCTTAGTTTATATTCTTTTTTATTAACTTCTATTCCTTTTATTTCCTGAGATTCTCGAATTTTAATCAGCAGAATTTCCAAAGTTAAAACAAACAGTAGTGGTGACAATGGACATCCCTGTCTTGTCCCTTTTTCTATTGTAAAAACCTCTGACAAACCCCCGTTGACTATAAGTTGTGCCGTTTGTTTTTGATATATAGCACCAAGAGCTTGTAAAATTTTTTCTCCCAAATTTATATTCTCAATTAATCTTAACATAAACTGCCAATTCAGTTGGTCAAAAGCTTTTTCAGCATCTAAAAATATCAGTCCTGCAGAAACTTGGTTATTCTTATTTAAATATTCTAGTAAGTTAATAATTTGTCTAACGTTATTCTTCATATACCTACCAGTTATAAAACCCATTTGGTCCTTATGTATAAGTTGGTGCAAAACCCTCATGAGCCTATTAGCTAAGATTTTTGCAAAAATCTTATAATCTACATTTAAAAGAGATATAGGTCTATAATTCTTTGGTAAAGTAAGATCTTGATCTTCTTTTGGAATTAAAGATATAAAGGCTCTGCCCCATGACGGAGGAGTCTCTAAACCCTGTAATATCTTATTAAAAAGCTCACATAAAGGTTGAATCATCTCTTCTAGCAAAGTTTTATAATAAATAGATGTCAGGCCATCCGTACCCGGTGCTTTACCTAATTTTAATTTCTTAATCACTGTCACAATTTCCTCACTAGTAATTAAACCATTAATTTCTTGTTTCTGATCTTCTGTTAATTTGGGGAAGTTGGCTTCACTTAAATAATTATTTATATCTAAAGTTTGTACATTAATACTCTTATATAGTTTTTGATAATAATCTAAAAAAGATTTCTTAATCAACTCCTTCTGATACACCAATTTACCATTATAATTTATTTTATCTATAATTCTCTGTCTCTGTTTCTTTCTCAATTGGTAAGCCAACCATCTCCCTTAATTTTAATACCGTTATCTTAGCTCTACTTCTAAAAGGTGTACTTCAGAAATTATGCTTCTAAACTGAACTTAAACTGAACTTAAACTGAAACATACTGCAGTCTTTATTTTTGCACATTTAACTTTAACAGATTTTTAGGAAATAGAATTGTTCACAAAAATAATAATTGGCTGTGTTTCTTCTTCTTCTTCTTCTTCTTCTTCTTCTTCTTCTTCTTCTTCTTCTTCTTCTTCTTCTTCTTCTTCTTCTTCTTCTTCTTCTCCTCCTCCTTCTTTTCCTTCTTTCTTCTCCTCCTTCTCCTTCTCTCCTTCCTTCCTTCCTTCCTTCCTTCTTTCTTTCCTTCCTTCCTTCCCCCTTCTTTCCTTCCTTCTTCCCTCCCTCCCTCCTTTCCTTCCTTCCTTCCTTCCTTCCTTCCTTCCTTCCTTCCTTCCTTCCTTCCTTCCTTCCTTCCTTCCTTCCTTGAGGAAGAGCTATGGTGGTGCAGTGATTTGAATGCAGTATTGCAGCTAACTCTGCATTCCACTGCCAGGAGTTTAATCCTGACTAACTCAAGATTGATTCAGCCTTCCATCCTTCCAAGGTCAATAAAATGAGGACCTAGATAGTTGGGGACAATATGCTATCTCTGTAAAACACTATGAAATGGCATATAAGTCTAAGTGCTATTATTATTGCTAGTGTTATCCCTCCTTCTTCCTCCTTCTATTTCATGTCCTGTTGAAGAGTAAATAAGCCACCAACTTCTCTATGTTTTAGAACACAAGATGAATGTAAATTTCCAGTTCTGTAAATTGGAAGTTGGTCTTAGGCTATTAGATTTCACTTGATCTTATGAATCGTGGAATCAAAGAAGAGGAACTCCATTCTTAACATGAATCATAAACTTTCCACTTTCACTCATTATATTGTCATTACTTTAAACTGTGAAATATTCTGCTTTTCTTCCAATGGCATTCTTGTGACAGGCATATCCTGATGGAAACGACAGGCATGCTAAAAGTACTATTCAGGCTTCTCTTTGCTGAGGGACTTAAAAATCATTCAATAGTCTCTACAATCAAGCTTACTGTGTAGATTGATTTACAGGGTAGATTGATAGTAAAAACTGTTATTATCTATACTATGCAGGTCAATACAAGTGAAGAAAATGCTCCTTCTTTTCAAGCTTTGTTATTTTTCAGCTTTTTCTGCTTTTTACTAGGGCAAAGGTGATGGTTTTTATCTATATACAGAACGAGAATTTTTGGTGCTTTTCCATCTCTGCAACCCACATGATCCATTATGAGACACATAATGATCTGCAACTTCATTTCCACCATGATATTGTCCATTCTGCTAACTCCTAGTATGATTATTCTAGGTATGTCACTGAAAATTGATTTGCTGTCCTCCACACTTCAGATCTGCTTCTAGAATAATGAAGGATGTTTTACAGCTGCAGAAGCTAGAAGAGGTTTAGAAAAGATTTCCTTTTAATGTTCCTGAAACATTCCTTTAATCTTTTGGCCTGTTTTCTATCAACTGCCTAGTTGTACTGCATGTTCTGTCATTCATACTCTGACTTGACTTTATTTTTATTTTACATGGTCCTTTAGTGTTGATGTTCGGGAGATGTGGCACTGTTTACAGCCTAAATATAAGTTACTCAGTGGGAAAGTAATTGAGAGAAGGATATATTTGTACAGGTCATGCTACTGAACCTCATTCAAGAATTTCTTCAGGAAGCATTGTTTTAACTGAGTAAACAGTCAGTGCTGGTGCAGTAGAAGAGATCTAACTGATAATTCCAGTGCAAGCTGTCACTGAGTTTTTTCTTTTGTACCCTGTGGTTTAACAATTACACAATACTGCTAATAGAAGTCTCCCATTGATTTGAAGTGAGGTGTCATGCATACATCTCTAGCCTGGCAGGTCCATGCCAGAGATGAAGTGGAAATCCTGATTCCTTTAATCTAAAAAGGAACTAAAGGACTGGAAAGGGAAAAACAACAACATTCTATAAAAGCATGAAGGTTGTATTAAAGTTTATTCCAAAATAGTCTCTTCTTTGGCACATCATCTAGAAGAGGTGGCATCTCTCTGAAAGATCAGATCCACAATTTGAGAGTTCTCCTTGACTGATGGCTTCTGGTAGATAAACTAATGGAGACCACGGCTATTACCCAATTTGATTTCATTATTTTTCCAACTTTTGACTTGCATACTTTGAAAGTGATTATTCAAAAGGAAAGAGGTTCAGAATGGAAGAAGAGAATAGTACACTATCCTCTTCTCCATATCCAGAGGTTTATAAATCCAAAAATAATTCATAGGTAATTCAGTAGACTACAGAAAAGTTCTGAAAAAATAAAAAGCAATAGATTCCTTCTTTATACACTTCTGATTTCATTATATAGTGGCACAATTTTGAGAAGAGCTATTTTGGGAATCAGGAAGACCTGGAAATGGTTAAGAGTAGGAAAATTGAAGGAGTCAGAGGAGCGAATTCTGGCTGCACAAGACCAAGCCTTAAGGACAAAAGCACACAAAGGCAGAATTGAGAAGACTTTAATGAACTCCAATGAATGAAGACAATGTCACAACAATAAAAATAAATAAATTAAAACAGGTTGGCAGGTTATGCTTTTGGCAGGTTATGCTTGAACCATGGATTCATGCAGATGGAAAACTAACAAAAAAGAAGCATCAGGAATTAGATCAGATTTGAACTAGTGTATCATTTGGTCAAGGACTGATCTTAAGTTAATGATGCAGAAATATGAACTCATTTCAAGTGGAAACTGCAAATTTCTTAAAACTTTTGGATCTGAATATTTTTCAAGAATCTTTCAAAAATATTACAATGTAATACTTTAATATGTAGGTTTATAAAATGAATATTTACTCCATGTCTCACATTTCAATATAAAATGCAAGAATCGGGAAATGAATCATCCTGTCTTATACCAGATTGTGTTTCAGCTCTGATATATTACACAACTGGAATGATAAAGCTTCTGTATTTATTCTCTTTCCCTGTAAAAATCAACTGTGCCTCCCAGGCTTCTAAATGTAAACTCCCAATCTTTCTAAGATTTATGCAGATCCTTAACTTTACTCCCTGTGAACACAATGTGGTGTTCTCTGAAACCCTACAGTCTTAGGTAAAATAAAACCTTTTAATGCTGAGCTACCCTTCCTTTTAACAGTAGGCTAGGACAATACTGCACAACAGTGTGTAATAATCTCTTGAAACTACAGGAAAATAGTGGTCAGGAAAATACGCATTTATGCAGCCTTTTGAGTTCCAAAGCTGGGTAGTTGGTCAAAGTTTAATCAAGGAGATTGAATGCAATGTAATTGATTTTGAAGAGTTATCCATTTTTACTAAAGAGCAGTACACATACATTTCAGGTAATATCTAATGGATTCTTTGACATGCCATCAGTCATCTACTGTAGCTTTTGTGCAAGGTTTTAACAAAGACTTTCTATTTTATTGAAAAGTTGCCTATGATTACTTAAAAGCCTGCTGCCTTGTTATATCACGTTTCCTGCTCTAAGAAACAGCATTTGCCAACGTATACAACTGTAATGAAATTCTGTTTGGCAAGTAGTGTGATTATCACTTTCCTTCCATTCTTTAGAGGTTTCTGTGGTTTGAAAGCTGGAGTTAAATATATAAATCTTTTATAGCCAGGACTTGGATGTTATTTTTTTTTAAATATTACTAATATCCTTTTGAAAGATTTGCAAGACAACTATGAATTATTTAATTATTATCAAATTTGTACAGCCATCCATCTATCTAATTACACTCTGGGCTATGAGCATATACCACACAACTACATCAGCAGCAACAACAACAAAATTCTGAGTCCAGGCCCTCTCGATAAAACATTTCTAAACTAAAAGTGTGGCCTCAATCCCTGTGGAAAAAGACAAATCTTTGTGGCCTTTCAAAAAGCCAATAAGTTTGACATTGTTCATCTCTCTCCGGGGACACTGTTTCAGAGTATAGGGATTGTGACAGAGAAGGGCCACTTCCTGGATTCCACCAGCTGACATTAACCCACTGAGCATGCCTGTTCCATGAGACCAAGTGACTCCTTGTTGCACCCAGAAGCCTGCACATTAGTGCAGGGGTCTTCAAAATTGGCCCTTTTATGTCTTGTGGACTTCAACTCCCAGAATTCCTCAGCCAGGCATGCTGGCTGAGGAATTCTGGGAGTTGAAGTCCACAAGACATAAAAAGGCCAAGTTTGAAGACCCCTGCATTAGAGCATCTCAAGTAGCTTCTGTATTCTGGACCAGAAGAAGCTTCCAAATACTTTTTAAAGGCAGTCCAACATAGAGCACATTGCAGTAGTCTAATTGGGAGATGACAAAAGCTTGAGTGACCAGAGTTGTGCTACCAATCTAGGAATAAGCATACAAAAAAGCCAGTTGCAAAAGCCTTCCTGTTCCTTGGCACGGTGCACCAATTGTGTCTGGGGTATGCAACTCCATTCAGAGTTAATGATGGAAAATAACTTGGATGAAGGGGAGAGCAGAATAGCCACTCATTCAACCATAGCCATAAAGGCAGGCAAAATTACTAAAGGTGATGGAATACATTGAAGATGTGATAAAGGCAGCGGCACCCAAAGAAGGCTGCAAATGTATGGGAGTTTTGGAAGTTTCATTACAGAATTGAGTTTATGAAAATACTTCTCCCAAACATACCAAACACCTTCAGAAAATTTTGAAACATCATTACAGCAATCAATACCTGGGCTTTATCTATTATTCAATATAAAACAAGAATAGTTGATCGACCCAGATAGAACTGGAAATTTTGGATCAGAAGACAAGAAAGTGATATCGGTTGTCTGTATTTATGAAGGGCCAAAGAAGGTAGAGGATTCCTACAGGTAATTTGAAATGGCCTGAATAACTTCATTAACAAAAACTAAGAACTATTTGTAAAGGAAGTCAATGAAGAAAAGCTCTTGAAAATAACAAAGGTGAAAGGTTTATATAGAAAAGAAACAACTGAAAACCGATTTGTTAATTGGAAAAACAAGCCAACGCATGGTCAATACTTGAAGGATATACAGTAGAAGGAAAAAAAACACACATTAAAAACATATATTAAGATTGTTAAGATCAGGAGTATTAAAGAAAGAAACTGAAGGCTTTGTATTAGTGAGTTAAGAATAAACCTTGTCAACTAATTGAATGAAGGTGAACATTCAGCGTGTAGCAAACAAATGTCACCTTACAATGAAACAACTAATCATTTCATTAGTGACTGCATTTCCTAAACCAGGGGTGTCAAACTTGCAATGTCATGTGATCTGTCATGATGTATTGCGACTTTTTTTCCATTCCCGGAAATGGGTGGGCTGGCAGTTTGACACCCCTGTCCTAAACAGTGTCATGACAAAGTTGCCAAAATTATCCTTTAGGAACTATGCCACAGGTTTGGATTCTAATGTTTTGAAAATCAGTAGAGCCATTGAGAAGATTTGGAAAATGAGTGAGTTACAATCTCATGGCAATTTAAGGTCCAATAGAACACTTACACCTTGCAAAGATATCTTTAACTCTATCGAGTAGCAACATCTGCCTATCCAAGGTGCTTGGGAAGGGCTTGATGGGTGGATAAAAATACCAAATCCAGTCTAAACATTTGGCTGACAAACATTTGATCAGAACTTTTAGAAGATATTTTTAATAGAGGCAGGAGCAGAAATATAGCATCTGATTGCTACATTTTGAAGCAGTTTTGAAGCAGCTGTGTTTTTCCAGAATCCATCACCAAATTTACACATACTATAAAGAGATAATAATCATGTTATTCCAAAAGGCGATTGAGATGTTTGGTTCTTTAAGGATGATATTTTCTTGCTTATGTATTTCTATACATTTTATAAATAAAGTTGCAATTTTAACCCAGTTTGTATTATAATTAAATTTACATTTCCCAGAGCACAATTTTTCCATTACTAGCATTCAAGTTCCAACAACTTGGAACATGCTCAAATTCTGATGATATTCACCATTTAGTTTGCAAAGAAATTAAGCTGGTTTGCAATACTTACACACAAAGGGCAATTATCATTAATATGTGGCCTGAAACTTGTTTGGGAAGAAGATATGTAAATCTGCATTTTGCAAATTGCAACCCATCTACTTAGCTTTTTTTTCTTCTCAATTGTGATTGAGTGCATATTAATTTGGAAAGTATGAACTTAAGACCTTATTTCAGTGTGAACAGAACAAAAGTCTCTCATTTGCAGTAACTGAATGCTACTCCTCTTACTACTATAAGTTTATACTACAGTGTGCAGTACATACCATATAACACTTTTGAAGTACTTGAAAAATGTTGGTAAAAGGTTTGTCTATCCTTTATACATTAACATCTTGTGTAGATATTTTCTCTAGTTCCTTTTTTTTAATTTCACCTTGAAATTGTTGGATACGTAGATCACAAAAGTCAGACAGACTAACCTGATGACAGATAGTCCTAGCTAACGTAAATAATTTGGAAGGTACACAATATACTCATTATCAATACATTTACAAACTTTAGATTATAACAGACTTTGGGAAAGAATCCAGTTAAGTCTGATGACTATTTCATTGATGGTCATCAAATCCCTCTAAGCTGCTGTGTGTGTAGGTGTTTGTGTGGGTGTGTTTTAATTGCATATTACTAATAAAAGCCACACTGGACTAAAGGATTATACTCCAAATAGGCCTACCGATTTTCCAGCTCAGTGGTTTGACTCTTACTGTCTTCTCCTATTGCTAAATGTGGAAAATATTAAATACACAAAGCAGTCATGCATTGTAAAACAAGTTATTTGGCTCCCCTTGTGCCAGAGACATTTCAGCGTACAGAGATGAGCAAGAGAAAAAAAACAACTAATATCTATACTTCAGAGAAAGAAAACTGGATCACCTATCCTGTGTGCCAACAATTTTGTACAAGTAATTGGTCTAATATTTTTTGTGTCAACAAATTGCTTCTTTGTGCAAATTGCATTAATTATACTACAATTTAAAATTTCAGTTTAATGGCCTTAAATGTTTTGAAGCAAGCAAAAAAAACCAACCCTATGAATCATTTGTATATGATGAAAAATGGAGAAAATTAGGGGAAATTATAAGGATAATGAGAAGTTTTGAATTGGGGGCAGAGCATGTTGGGATACTCTTATGGGTAGATTTTTGGAGACAACAGACATATAAGGAAGAAAAGAAAATGACACTGAAAGTATTTAAAAAGCATTAGATTTTCCACCAGGAAGACGGGGAAAGTGGATGCAGGGAAGGACAATATGGAAGCAGCTTGGAAGAGGTGTGTGTGTGTGTGTGTGTGTGTGTGTGTGTTACAGAATGCCCAAATGAGTATGGAACTTTGCTAATTAGAAGTCTGAAAAAAAAATTTACCGGACCAATGAAAGGAAAAAAAAATGGACTATAGAAAATGCGTAAAAATATTTATGCAAATAATATTAGAACATGTGTAGAGGGAAAAAAAATCCTCTTCTACTTGCTGATATATATGTAAGTGTTTTTTATGATGCACCTGGTCAGCCCAAAAATGGGAAGAAGAAATGTTTTTGCCTATATCAGCCCCAATCGAGGGCTATCCACATTTTAAAAAGTCATTTATGATTGTATTATTAGTTTCAGTTTAGAGCATAGTTGGTGCCTCAGAGACCTTTGTTTTCACCTGCTGTTTAAGTGGGCACAGAATATTATGCACTTGCTGCAACTTTGCACCTTGCTGAAGGAGGATAAAAAGGATAAAAAATAAACTACTTCATTAGATGTAGGAACAAGGAACATCAGGAACAAAGAAGGGGCCATATCAGGGACTAAAGTTCAAAGGGGCGGCAAATATTTTGTGTTTGCTTTGCATGTAATACCAGGTATTATTATTATGGATCATCGCACAGTCAGCCAGATGTTCAGACTGGATTTGGCATTTTGTCTTCCTATCGAGTCCTTACCCAGGACCTGGGATAGGCAGATGTGGATGTTTGATGGTATTACAAATATTGTCGCAGGATGGAAGCAGTTCCTAGTAAGGCTGCCTTTTGCAATTGACTAATAGTGAATTTGTCAATGCCAATGGTGTTCCAGTGGTGCTCCAGTTGTTTTGGGATTGCACCCAAGGCGCCTATGGCTATTGGTACTACCCTTGCTTGCTTTTGCCACAGTCTTTCTATTTCTATTTGTAGGTCTTTGTATTTTGTTATCTTCTCCAGTTCTTTCTCGTCTATTCTGCTGTCTCCAGGCTTTGCCACATCCACTATCCAGACTTTTTTGTCTTTTTTATCGACAATTGTTAAGTCCGGGGTGTTATGTTGCAGGTGCTTGTCTGTTTGAATTCTGAAGTCCCAGAGCAGTTTAATTTTATCATTTTCTATGACTTTCTCTATTTTATGATCCCACCAGTTTTTGCTTACAGGCAAATGATATTTTTTGCAGATCTTCCAATGCACCATTGTTACTACTTTGTTGTTGTTGTTATTATTATTATTATTATGGTTGGTTGCATAGTCAGCAAGATATTTAGACTGCCTCTGGCATTTTTATCTACCTCTAGAGGAGAGAGAGAGAGAGAGAGAGAGAGAGAGAGAGAGAGAGAGAGAGATTATTTATTTTTCTTCTATTCTTCTATCTCCAGGTACTGCGATGTCCACCACTCAGACTTTTTTACCATTTTATCAACAATTTTTGATAAAATGATGGGATGCTATGAAGCAGATGCTTGTTTATTTGAATTCTAAACTCTCAAGCAATTTAACTTCATTTTCTATTACTTTCTCTGTTTTATTGTCCCAAGTTCTTGCTTGGTGAGAATATGGAATATGGAATATGGAATATGGAATATGGAATAATAAAGTTAGAAGATGCTTCCGGTACGAGGCGACGGCGACTTTGTAGCCGTCCAGCTGGGAAGGTGTCAGAACCGCGGAGCGCAACGTGTATCAGCTGGCCCGCGGCTCGGAATTCCCTTCCCGGGCAAAGGGAAGGGACAGAGAACGCAGGAGTAGAGGTAGAACCCCTGTACTCCCTCTGGATTTTTTCCCAGAGGGGGTGAATGGAGTGTTCCCTCGGAGCTCCTGCTGATCTCCGCCTCCCAGCTGTTTTTGCTTCCTAGGAAGCAAAAGAAACCGCCGCTTCTATCTCCGTGCCTATAGCGTATTGGTGAGTAGTTTTTTTATTATAACGGACAGAGTGGTTTAAAGGACTTTTTTATATAGTTTAGGTTTTTAATTTCTTTTTATTTAGCTTTGATTATTTCTCTTTTGTTCTTTTTATTAGTTTGGACAAAGGAATTAAGATGGCGTTTTGAAAGTGTCGGAGTTTTTTTTCCTTGCCTTTTGTTCTATTTTTTTTTCTTTAAGGACTGGATTTTGCTTTTGCTTTTGGTATTGAATTCCTTTTTTTGATTTTTTTTTTTTTTTGGTTTTTTCTCTCTGGATTTCTAAGGATTATAGTGCTTTTGCTGTCTCTTTTAAAAGAAGAAAAGAACTTTTTTTTTTCTCTCCTCCTCCTTTCTTTCTTCTTGGGGGAAAGGGAAGTGAGAACTGGGTTATTTAAAATGGCTTCAAAGAGACAGCTGCCTTCTACAACATCTAAGGTGGTTTCTTCTCCTATAACCTCTACTGCACAACCACAACAACAATCTAAACATGCACCACCAGCTCAGCCACCACCCTCCCCTCCTTTGCCAGGATTTTCATCACAAGAGGCTAGAGGCATAATGGGAGATGCTGTAGCTCAATTGAGAGAGGAAATGAAGCAATTTGCTATATAGATTAAATTAGACATTAAATCTGACTTTAAAGAAGAGATAAGTGGGATAAAGGATCAAATGGAAGATAACAACAACATTTTGCGACAAGATATACTTGCAGCAGTCTCAGGCCTGGCTACGGTGGTGGTGAAGCTGGATGCAAGACTGGAGGAAGTCGAAGATAAAGTTGATTCTTTTGATGATAAAATCCAAGATATGGAAAGAAAGGTGGAGACTTCACAAGAAGATATTTTGATGTTTCAGTATAAACAGATGGAGTACGCCTTGAGGATTAGAGGCCTCAAGGAAGATATGAATCAAGATTTGATGGAGGTGGTCCTTACTGATTTAGCTGTGGTTCTGAATATGGATAAAGGAGAATTGCGCAGAGAAGTGGAAAAAATTTATAGACTTAATTCTTGGATTGCTAAGCAGAAGAATTTGCCTAGAGATGTGGTGATTTATTTTACAAAGAAGTCTCTGCGTAATGAGATTATACAAGCCTTTTATAATAAAAGATTCCAGATTGCTGCCCAATATGTCATCATCTTAAAGGAAATCCCATCAAAAATTTTAAGAAGCAGGAAAGATTTTGCCTTCCTAGCTAATGAGCTTAAAGCTAGATTGATGCCATTTAGATGGGAAATTCCGATGGGTATTGTTTTGAGCCATGCGGGGACACGTTACAGATTGAACACGGTTGATAAAGCTAGAGAGTTTTATAATACGGTCCTGGGTGCAGGCTCAATTCTACCTGTTCAGAAATCCTTGAGTGGCAAAGAGGTGGATCAGCAATCTGAGGCATTAGGTTTGGTTTCTGCTGGGATGCTGCAAGTTGAATGGCAACGCCAAACAGAGGTTAAAGAGCAGAGAATGACTCGTGCAGCTTATAGACGTAAAGAGAAGGAGCAACGTAAGAAAGAGGCTAAAGAAACTTCTACTGAAACTACATCATCGCCGGTGGGAGGAGCAAGACCCAAGAGTTATGCAACACATGCAGCAATGGCAGATCTTGAAGGTGTCTTCTCCAGGCTGCGGACCAAGAGTGATGGCAAAGTTTCTGACCTGGAATGTTAATGGATTGAATTCTCCTCAGAAAAGGAAAAAAATCTTTTACTATTTGAAGCAACACAACAATGATGTTATTTGCCTATAGGAAACTCATATTTTACTTAAGGATCAGAAATATTTAGTTAATGCTCGTCTGGGATCTCACTTTGTATCTTCTGCTCCTGGGAAAAAGGGTGGAGTTGTTATTTATGTTAAACAAAATCTACCAGCTTGTCTGGTCGAATCAGATCCCCAGGGAAGATATGTGATGATTGAACTTGGTTTATATGGTAAGAAAGTACTTATAGTGGGTCTCTATGCACCAAATCAGCAACAGGAACAATTTTATAAGTTGTTACATCAAAAAATAACATTGCTGGACTATAGATCTGTGGTATTAATGGGTGATTGGAATGGTGTCCTAGATATACAAAGGGATAAGTAAGGTTCTTCTCCTTTTTTTAAACAAGCAAAATTACCTAAAGCCTTTTTTGATATGAAGGAGGACTGGGAATTAAGGGACTATTGGCGGGAATGTAATCAAAAGGAGAGAGATTTCACTTTTTTTTCTGATAGACACCAATCCTTTTCAAGAATTGATTTTTTTTTTTGATTACAACGGACTTGTACAATAGAGTAAAGAATGTAAAGATTTTTCCTAGATCGTTGACGGATCATAGTCCAGTTTGGATGGAGTTGACTCAAGAAAAAGAGGAGAGAAGATCCTGGAGAGTGAATGAAAATTTGTTTAGACAAGAGAAGAATGTTCAAAAGTTAAAGGAGTGTTTAAAGGATTATTTTGTCTTGAATATGTATAAGGGGACTTCAATTTCAATGGTATGGGATGCAGGTAAAGCATTTATGCGTGGTGTTTTGATAAAAATGAATAATGGTTATAAGCGAAAGCAGACTCAGAAACGTAAAGAATTGGAAGATGAAATTAAATTAAAAGAAAAGCTCCTGATTTTAAATCCTTCTGATGAAAGTATTAAAGAATCTTTAAAGTTACTAAGGTCACAATTTAATATGTTGTTAGCAGATCAAGCTGCAACTAACTTGTTGTTTATGAAACAAAATACATTTTGTAATGCCAATAAGCCAGGGAGATGGTTGGCTTATCAATTAAGAAAGAAACAGAGACAGAGAATAATAGAGAAAATAAATTATAAGGGTAAATTAGTTTCTCAGAAGGATTGGATTAAGAAATCTTTTTTGGATTATTATCAAAAGTTATATAAATCTACTAATGTGCAAATTTTAGATATAAATAGATATCTAAGTGAGGTTAATTTCCCTAGATTGACAGAGGACCAGAAATATGAAATTAATGGGATAATTACTAAGGAGGAAATTGCGTCTGCAATTCAACAACTGAAATCAGGGAAAGCACCGGGTACGGATGGGTTAACAGCTGTTTATTATAAAGCTTTAATGGAGGAGATGATTCAACCATTAGGTGATCTTTTTAATGGTATTCTACAGGGTTCAGAGATCCCTCCTTCATGGCATAGTGCCTTTATATCACTGATTCCAAAGGAGGATCAAGATCTTACTTTACCAAAGAATTACAGGCCTATATCTCTTTTAAATGTGGATTATAAGATATTTGTTAAAATTTTGGTAAACAGATTGATGAGGGTTGTGCCTTACCTTGTGCATAAAGATCAATCTGGGTTTATAACTGGAAGGTATATGAAAAATAATGTTAGACAAATTATTAATGTATTAGAATATTTAGATAAGAACAACCAAGTCTCTGCAGGGCTGATATTTTTAGATGCTGAAAAAGCATTTGATCAATTGAATTGGCATTTTATGTTAAGAGTAATGGAAGAGATGAATTTTGGTGAAAAGATATTACAAGCTCTTACGGTAATCTATCAAAAACAAACGGCGCAACTTATTGTTAATGGAGGTTTGTCAGAGGTTTTTACAATAGAGAAAGGTACTAGGCAGGGATGTCCATTATCACCATTGTTGTTTGTTTTAACATTGGAAATATTGTTGATTAAAATTCGAGAGTCGCAGGAAATTAAAGGAATAGAAGTTAATAAAAAAGAATATACGTTAAGAGCCTTTGCGGATGACTTGGTTGTTACTTTGTCGCAACCTGTTCATTCTGCAGTAAAGTTATTACAGTTGATTCATTATTATGGTTTGGTCTCGGGTTTTAAGATTAATGTTAATAAGACTAAAATTTTACCTAAAAATATGACTAGTCAGGAGAAGCAGACTTTGGCTAACTCGACGGGTTTTGAAATTGTTAATAAGGTAAAATATTTGGGGGTGATGTTATCTGTTTCTAATGCAAAACTATTTAAAAATAACTATGAAAGGTTGTGGGCTAGGGTACAGAATGACTTGAAGAATTGGGAGAAGTTGCAATTATCCCTTATGGGAAGAATTGCAGTGATAAAAATGAATATTCTACCCAAGTTTCTCTTTTTGTTTCAAATGTTACCGATTTTGAAGAATGAGATTAATTTAAGTGAATGACAGAAAGGCCTTAATAAATTTATTTGGGCAGGGAAAAAGCCAAGGGTTAAGTTTAAAATTATGCAAGACTTCCGCGAGAGGGGTGGGCTCAAGTTACCGAATTTGAAACTATATTATGATGCGGTGGTTTTAACACTAATCAGTGACTGGGTAAATTTTACAAATCCTGAGATACTTTACCTCGAGGGATGGGATTTACTTTTTGGGTGGCATGCCTATTTAATATTTAACAAAAAGATGGATTGGGTTTTTAAATCTCATATTTTAAGAATTTCTTTACTTAGGACTTGGAGAAAATATTATAAAAGTGATTTTAAAGTACTATTATGGGCCATACCTTGGCATGCGATAGAAGGAATAAAAAGAGGTGCTAAAATGGACATGGTGTCTTATAGACATTTACTTAGGTGGGATGGACAAAACTGGCAGTTAAAATCACGTGAAGAGTTAGCACAAGAAAATATTATTTACTCTTGGTTCCAATATAGGCAATTAGCAGATAGATGGAAGGTGGATTGCAAGGTGGGCCTTCTTAGAGAAGATGAAAATTTCATTAAGCAAGTGAAGGATCAAAGATAAGCCCACATTAAGAGAATTTATGGGGTTTTAGTTGAATTGGACTCAGAAACGGAACTAATTAAAGATTGTATGATTAGATGGGCGCAGAATTTTGGTGAGCCAGTTCCATTGGACACCTGGGAAACTATTTGGGTGAGAAATGTCAAATTTACACAAGCACAGAATTTAAGGGAGAATTTCTATAAAATGTTTTATAGATGGCACCTTGATCCACAAAAAATGTCTTTTATGTACCCTGACCTACAACCTAAATGTTGGAGATGTGGGTGTATGGATGCTACTTATTATCATATTTGGTGGTCGTGTAGAGAGATAAAAGCATTTTGGATTAAGATATGGTGGAATATCCAGAGAATTTTTAAAAGGAGGGTAAAATTTACTCCGCAATTATTTCTGTTGGGTATAGTTACTGATTGTGATACAAAGGAGGTTATATTGATGTTAAATTTGATTACAGCCGTGAGGCTGTTAGTTGGACAATATTGGAAGAAGGAATCTTTGCCTACATTGCAGGAATGGTTTCTTAAAGTGTCTTATTTGGCGGAAATGGCAAAGATTTCGGCTTTCTTAAAGCAACAAACGCAAGAGAAATTTCTTGCTGTTTGGGATAAATGGATAAAATTTATACAGTTTAAAATGGATATTAAAAAATATTATATAGCTTTTTCTTAATTTTTATTTTTATATATATACATATATATTTTAAAGTATAATTTTTTTGATTGTTTTTTAATTAAGCCTATATTCTGCTCTGGGAAGCTCGGGGGGGGAGAAGGGGGGGTGTTTGGGGGAGGTTGGGGAAGGGAGGGTTTGTTGTGTAATGTTTAGTTTTTTTCTTTGTATATGTTTTTTGTCTTTGTATTGTTTTGTTTTTTTCCTTTTCTTTTGTAAAACTTATAAAACTTTTAATAAAAAAAAAAATAAAGTTAGAAGAGACCTTGGAGGTCTTCTAATCTCCTGCTCAAGCAGGAGAGCATATACCATCCTGGACAAGTGGCTGACCAGTCTCTTCTTAAAAGTCTCCAGTGATGAAGCACCCACAATGTCTGAAGGCAAGTCTTTCCACTGGTTAATTATTCTCATTGTTAGGAAATTTCTCCTTAGTTTTAGGTTGCTTCTCTCCTTGATTAGTTTCCACCCATTGTTTTTTGTCTTGCCTCCAGGTGCCTTGGAGAAGCACCTGAACTTTTAAATTGATTTTTGCTAAATTGTGTTTGCATGTAAGAGACTCCCAGCCCACAGAACTACTGGAAGGTGGCCATGTATTCCAAATACCAATTCAAAACAGAAACATTTAGAAGCATCAGGTGAGGTTGAATGTCAAGATAATGTCCACGATCAAGCAGATGAAGGTCTGCTTTTTTTCTTGCATCAATATGCATTATGTATTTAAAAAGAGGTGAGGTTTCAATTCTGTAGTCTAGCCTTTATCTTGTCTTCTTTTTACACTCTTCCTCCCCACAGATGCCCCTAGATCAGTGGTTCTCAACCTGTGGCTCGGGACCCCATTTGGGGTCGAATGACCATTTCACGGGGGTCGCCAAACAACGCAGTCCACCATTTTTTCCCCCTTTTCCTTAGCTGTGCTACTCCCTTTTATTCTATTGGCTTTTGAAAGCCAATAGAATAGACTCTCTTGAATAGAGTCTAATTCTTTTGGCTTTCGAAAGCCAATAGGAATTGTCCAAGCTGTCTCTGCCCTGCTGAGCCCACCAAAAGTCCCATTCTGCAAACAGCGCTGCACCAGTTGAGCAGTCCTTGACTTACGACCGGTTGAGTAGTCCTCAACTTACGACCGGTTGGGGTCGCAGCATTAAAAAGATTGAGAACCACTGCCCTAGATGGCCTTGATGAGGCATACCTGCTGGAATAATTTGCTGTTTTCTTGAAGACCATCTTATTATGTCTTGTCATCCATTTATTTTATTCAAAACAAAGGCTTCAAACTGAATACAATGATAGAGCAGCATGTGCTAGTCTTGGGCTATTTTTATGTATATTCCACACATAAGTATAAAATATGTTACTGGGAAAGAGAAGAAAGAGGGAGAGAGGGAGGGAGAGAGGAGGGAGGGGGGAAGCCCCTAGATCCAGTAAGAAAAGAATATGGATGTACAGTCATACCTTGGCACTTGACTGCTTCAAAACATGTCAAATTTGGTATTTGTCATATTTTGAAGCAGAAATCTTGTCTTGGCACTCGTTGATATGCAAGGAAGAACTTGCTGACATCCACTGCCTTGTGACTCGCTATTTCTTCAAGCTGAAACAGGGGGTCACATAATTAGTCTACTCTTTGATTTGAATTCAGAATGTTGTGGTTTATACTAATTTGATCCTTTCTTATTTGGCCCTATCTCCTTTTCTTACCAATTGATCGGGAATTTGGTTCTACCATCTTAAAACTAGACATGGTTCAGAGCTTGTTTTTCCCCCTTGGTTCTGACTTTTTAGAATAGATTCTCATAGAATTAAGCCTGGAATCAAGTCATTTAAAGTTTTAAACGGTTTAAGCATGCTTCTTTTTCACGGGCTCTTGTGTAGTTGCTTTAAAATAAATAAAAAAATAGCTCCCACTTTGAATCTCTAGAGATTAATATTTTTACATGATATTAAGACAAAGAACCACTAAGGATTAAACTACTCCCTACCAAAAATGACAGGGCAACCTGCTCTACATAAACCAGTAACCATCTCTACACTCACTTGCACTGGTAATGTTACCTAATTGAGTAATTAAAACTCAGCAAGCAAACAACTAAGTTCCAAAAGCACCAAGGACTCCAGAAGAAATATTTAAGTTGGATCATAAAATTAAGTCAGTGTAACAGCATTATCCCCCTCCCTTCTTGTTATAATAGCTGAGTAGATATTAGTTATGGGGGCATGGGGCAAATTTTACACTGATATACTTTTTTTCTGACTCAAGTCCTGGTGGCTACCAGTTTAACTCAGCCTTCAATGCTTGCATAGTGTAGCAAAATGCAGTCTTCTGCAAAGAAAAGCTCTTGCCAAATCTCTAAATTTTGGATGTGAACTCTGCAACTTGTTTATTTGTTCCTGGAAATATCCTTTTTTGTTTGTTTGTTTGCACTACAGTTAAGTCCTACTGTGTTTTCAATGTTACTTCCAGAGTAGCTGCCATCTGTGGAGATTTGTTCCTGTAAAGTCCAGTAATTTCTTTGAATGGCAACATTTATTTCATAAACATATACAGAGAGATGATAGATAGACAGATAGATAGATGATAGATAGATAGATAGATAGATAAATAGATAGATAGATGATAGATGATAGATAGAGAGATAGATAGATAGATAGATAGATAGATAGATAAATAGATAGATAGATGATAGATGATAGATAGAGAGATAGAGATAGATAGATGATAGATAGATGATAGATAGATGATAGATAAGATAGATAGATAGATAGATAGATAGATAGATAGATAGATAGATAGATAGATAGATAGATAGATAGATAGATAGATAGATATCCCCTGGCTTTTGGGGTTGCAAAAAAATTGTCAAAAAATAGTATATTATTTTTTTAAATGATACAGACAGAGAAATGCAGGGGTTTTTTTGTCCCCATTTCCTTAATCCTACTAGCTTCCTAAGAAGCCATATAAATATTTCCTCATGGCCATTATTAAGAATGCTGCTTCAAATCAAAAACAAAATTTATGCACCACAGTAGGGCCAAAATAGGAATGTTTTATTGGTGAACAAACAAACAAAAACTAAATGGAAAGGGGGGGGGAAAGTAAATTCTATACAACAATCTAGAACAGGCATGTCAAACTGCTGGCCCGTGGGCTGGATGCATCATACTGAAACCATGCCCACCCCATTGCTGGCAATGGGGAAAAAGTCACTATACATCATGCGATGTCACATGATGTCGTGAGTTTGACATGCCTAATCTGGAAGGATGGTATCTTAAGAGCCAATCTGCAATAGAAAGTTTTAAATTTAACATTTGTTCCCTTTCTAGAGTAACCACACTATTAATATATACAGAATGCTGCTATATTTTTTTAACTGCCATTGATGTTATTGGTTCACATTTGCATAAAATAAAATTGTATCTCCAAGCTGGTGTACTGTAACTGAACTATGATTCCCAACAGCTGTTATCTATCCAGAATACACTAGACGGTCTGCATCAACCAAAGAAAAACTTGGGCGCCTGTTGATAAGGAAGCTTGTTAATACAGGAAACATCTCAGGAAACTGGGAAAGAGAAAAAATATATATTTGGTCCCTGGACCAAATACTGAGAAACTCTCTGGTTGTAACTTTGGGGTAATCACTCAATTTAAGTTCAGTCCCTTCCTGTTGTGGAGGTGGGAATTATTATGTGCATTGGCTTAAACTCCTGGAAGGAGAAGAAATATTATTGCTGGTTTTTGTTTGTTTTAGAAAAGCCTAGCTATCAAGGAATAAGATGCAGTTTTTTTCTTCAAAAAAAAAATACAAAGCTAAATAGATAAAGTAGATCTATCATCAAGGCATGGGAGGGTGGGGCAATAGCAACATGTATGTAAGGGCATTACACAAATTCCTCCCTTACGTAATTGTGTTGTAGGCAGTTGACTTATGACAACAGCACAGACATCATTTTGACAGTGACGTCTAATGAAAAATCAGGTGAAAGATCAGACTTTCATTTGATGAAACTCAGGTGGCCTTAAACATCTTTATGGAGTCGGGGTTTTCATTTAAAATTTGACAAATAAACAAACAAATAAATAAATTGAAAGCCGATTTTTTTTAAAAAAAAAAGAGGAAAAACCCAGGTCTATACTTTGCAGGCAATGAATGATAGACAGTAAGCTGCATAAAAGTAAAACCATTTTGGAAATAGCAAAGACTGTGACTAACAATAACTATCATAAATGCACACAACTGAGGAAGAAACTAATTTACTGCTTGCTACTGAACTAACATCTATTGAACTAATGTCTGCAGGACCAAATCATTAATAATGCTGAATACAATTATTAAGGAATATTTTAAGAATTATAATAATAGGAGTCTATTTAAAGAAACTATATAAGTGCTTCAGGAGAGTTTGAGAGGCAGTATGAGGTAAATCAGTTTTACACTGATTATCTGCAGTGGGTTTTTTTATAATTAAAGCAAATATTTTAATATTTAGGCCTGAAAATTATTGTGAATATTAAAAGCACTCAGAGATATGTGCCACTAGATAGATTACAGTTGTATTAACTTCTTTTTCAGAGCCAGTTGTTTATTCAATAGTTTTTAACCAAAGAAGTAGTTACAATGATCAGTAAACTAGCATTATATGTACCCAGATGTCCTTTCTACCACTGTAGAATATAGATCTAACAATATAGGATTCTGAGCACATCCACTACCTCAGTCTCAACATAGCCTAAACCCTGGTGGAGCTGGCCTTTTATCTACCATAGAGATCTGAGGGCTAGCCAGGAAAAAATACAGCTGGATTTAGATTATTTTTCACTTGACATCCCAAGCTAGAAGATTCTTTCCTCAATGTAAAGTTGATTAAAAGAATAATTTTAGTTAAAGAAAGAGTAAATATTAGCCAAGTTGATTATGAGATGCTAATTTGATGTTACACAGACCTTTCTAGTAACAGATTTAGTCTCTTGATTCATCAATGGAATGCAATGAGAATTGTTGAAAAGGTCTTCATTCTTGGAAAATATTCCTGTTTCTATTCTCTTCTCCCCACATTTTCTTTTTAATGAATGGAATACATGATTATTTATTTATTTTGCTTTATTCTACTTTCTAATATTTAAATGCTTCTATAAAATCTAAATCTCCTCCTCCTCCTCCTCTTCCCCCTCCTCCTCCTCCTGCTGAAAATGCTGATAATTTACAACAAATCAGAAAACTTGCTTAAATACCACCATAATATAAAGATGGTTCTGCATAAAGCCTTTTCTTTTCATTAACTAAATGTTTAAGGTGAAGTATAATATACATAATTATACTGTTATAGTTCATAATGGCCTAATAATAATGGAGAACACCGTTGTTGGCTTGTTTTATAATTTCTGTACTTGAATGGTTAAATCCCAATATTTTATGTTCTTTTTAAGTTCCTACTGAGCTCTGCTGCTGTTATTTTTATCTTTTGATCATGCCTTAGCATCTGCTCAGTAATTTTGCTATCTCCACTGATTATATTACATGTCCACAGCCTTGCTTTTCTTGTGGCATAATTTGCATTTGTTATTATTTCCAGTTTTTATTTATTTATTATTGTAGCATTTATTTATGGAACTTATTCTTGTGCTATTAATATTATTATTTCTGTTTGCTCCAATTTAAAGCTACTGCCATGTTTTGCCACTATTTGTTTCTCTTTCAATTATTTTCAGATATTGATTGTGCAAGTTGGGTTGTCTTTTCAAATTTTCATTCCCTGTTGTAACTATTCAGTTTTGTACGCTACCAGAATATTTCATTTGCAAACATTTATTAACATCCTCTCTTGGCTTACTTTTATGTAATTTTTGAGATCTCTGATTTCATCCTTCATGGTCTACTTCACCTGTAACAAACCATAACCCCCATTTTTTCTTAGCAATACAAGTAGTCTATGTCATTTTTTTAAAGCTGTAGTGCATGATATATTGTCATAAGTGTCAGGTCTTGTGATATAAAGAATGTAGTTCAGTTTATGTCCCAACAATAACACCTGCTATGTAACATGTTACAGAGACAATCAAGTCTTAACAGCTTTGAAAGCATTTTAGCAATAGCACTTAGACTTTTATATCACTTCATAGTGCTTTATAGCCCTCTCTAAGCGGTTTACAGAGTCAGCATATTGCCCCTCAACAATATCCTCATTTTACCAACCTTGGAAGGATGGAAGACTGAGTCAACCTTGAGCCAGAAAGGATGGAAGTGTTGACATTTGGCAGAACTAGCCTGCAATACTGCATTTTAATTACTGTGCCACCATGGCTCTTATATCTCTTATTATCACATTCCTTTGCAGTTTTATCTTTTTTTCTAATTTAATTAATGTACTGAGAACTTATTTTTCACTTGCTTATGTGAAATATTGTTTGCTTCTAACCTACCCAAATATTTGTAACTTCCTCCACTGTCAGTGTTTGGTTATTGAAGTGCCACTCCATAAATCAATTCATGTGAGTATTCTATTTTTCTACAGACCTTAGAGGCCTATAAAGTCTTTCTTCTTATCAGCTAGTCTTCACCAACAGTTTCTGACCTTCAGTATCCAATTCTATGCAGTTACAGTAGCACAAGTATGACCTTATCTGGGCTTGGAAGTTAAGCAGAGTCACTTTTAGTTTATTTTTGGAGTAGAGACTTCAGGAAAAGAATAGAAGAAAGGTCCATGGCCATATCAATTAAGTCACTAGGGTCAGAGCCAAGTTTAAAATAAACTTTACCTTTAAACTGAGAGGAGCAACAATAAAAGTCAAGGCAAAGAATTTCTAAGTACAATGTCAAGGACTATACTTGGAAAGAGAAGTTTCTAGTTTTAAACTTTCTTGTTCTTTTTTCTATTGTCTTTGGATATAGCTTGTTAAATAAGAATGAAATTCATGTAACATTTTCTCCTAGATGCCAAAGAGATATAGTTAATTACAAAATCTCTAGACTTGCCCTATTCTTTAATTTCCACCCAAATGATAGGATTATAGCTTAGTTAATGTTTTAATTATATATATCCCACCACACTTTTTCAATATTAAATGAAAACAAATGATTACAGTCAATCCACAGATGCAGATTTCTGGATTTATGATTTACACAAAACACAAATGCATTCCTTTCCATTATAGTTTTGGGTGACAAATTGTAGACATCCATTTTTCAGTTTTTTTTAGTACATAGCTATTATTCTCTCATACTGTTTATACTAACAGGTAATTACACTAAAAATCCCATCATTTTGTGCCACATTCAAGGACATAAAAAACTTGAGTTCAACAGTAAGACCAACCAATGCTTGTCCTAAATTTTGACTTTGAGACAATATTTTTTTGTTATTAATAGATTTCTGATATGGAAAAAACTACAAGAGAAAAGAGAAATAAAATGCCGGATCCAATCTGAATTGATCACCGGGACCAGAGACTAATTGTTCCAAGCTTTCAGACTTGTACTAGAGCACATTCTCTCTCTCCAAAATCTATCTACACATTTTGGAGGGAGAAAAGTTTTCTGAGAACAGGCTCCAGCATGATTCCGAGAGCTTGGAATAAACCTCTGGTCCTGATGACTTGACTCAGATTGGATCCTGCAACATTAACTTGGGACATGTATATTTGCCTTCATTAGTGAGAAGTAAAATGATTATAGAACACAAAAGATTTCCCTCATAAGAGATAATCAAACTCTATTTGTTAACTTATACTTATTTTTTTTTCCTTTCTCATAGGTATTATTGCAAATGCCATTGCAGTATATATATTAAGCATAAAAACTTGCAGATATTTACTTGTTAACCATGGAATTACAGTATATTGCATTCTATTATTCTAACTTATAACCTATCTGATATGATTGATTCAAGGAAGATGAAAAAAAATATACATATTGCATGTTTAAAGCCTTAAAAATAATTAGAAATGATTGTTATTCAAACAGTTCCATAGTGACTTATCGTTGTCTTGTCAACATATTAATCTGAAAACAAGGATGATAGAAAATAATAGCCAGATTGGTTCTTCTTAAATCTCTTTGCCCATCTAATTTCATTTTAAAGTTTCCCTCCTATTGATTTTTGTAACACCTTTGAGTGCAGTACAGATGACAGAGATGGTTTCATGGGAAAAGGAAATCAATGGAGTCCATCAATTTGAAATCAATAAGAGCATTAATGAGTTATGACTGCTTATGGTTTCAAGAAAGTAACAGCAAGAAAGCAAGTTATACCTGAATAATGTTGCAAATTCTGCCAGCAAGGGAAATAAAAGCAAGCACTGAACAACCATAATGAATATTATGATTTTCTTAATGGGAAAATGCATCTTTTTGAAGAAGCCTCAGAGGAGATAATGTGCACCAACTAAAAACACACACAAAGGAGCCAGAATCTATAAGACTTTAATTCATATGTTTAGCAGGATACTTAAACACAAAACTTAATGTATGTATAGGCTTAGGAGAATAATGCAGCAAAGGTAAATTCATTGTATGTGGGATTTTCAAGTGCTAATTTCCAAGGTAATAAAAGCATAAAAAATTTCAAAATGTACATTGATTCCAAATTATTGTAATTTTTCAAGGTTTCATTTAACCACTAAGCAAATAAAATTATGTTACAAAAAAAATCTTGAATAAAACGGGGAAAAAACCCAGCAAAGTTAATGTACATTGTCAACAATAAATACATAATTTATAGTTGTGTACAGTGCTTTTTTATATATATATAAGAAAAAAAATGATGCCAGAACTCATACAAGTCATACAATCCGCCTTGCCTACCCTACAAGTTTCCATCCAAAAAAGGTGCCAGAACTCAGTTCTGGGCGTTCTATGACAAAAAAAGCCCTGATTGTGTAGAACAAGAAGTAGGGTGTCATGGTACAGACAAGAGACAAATAAAGCAGAACTCCGAGGCTTGAGAATTCATCAAAGAACATGTTTAGTAGTTATAAAGTATCAGCACAGTCAAAAGTGAAACCAAGTCTGAAGACCATCTTCTCATTCTAGGTTGCCATAGGGTTTGTTTTGTATTCTTCTATATAATAGGACCATCCCAAAATATATGTTTCATTTCTTAATGCACATACTTAAATTGTTGAAAAACATTGATCTGACAATTTTTTTTTTGTTAATACCCATGTTTTATCATTTCTTGTCTGTTCCTGAATTTATAAATTAGAAGAAGAAGGAAGAGAAGGCAGAAGGGGAGGGTAGAAGTCCTTTGATTTTGGTTAAATAGATATGTTTGATCCCAAATAATGCTCCTCCATATTTGACTCAAGGAGAGGATTCAACTAGTTATGGATTAGGTCAGCAATAATTCTACCTCTGTCTCCATTACTTCTCCCTTTAGTAGCATCTAACTTGCCATAAACTTCAAACTGGTTTCATTTATTTATAGATAATTAGATAGACCGACAAACATTGCTAATTAACAGTAAGGGAGAGTGCTTGCATACAAAAGATTTGCCAGCCAGCTTATTAAGAGACAAAGTAATGGTGTTTGATCATATAAATGAGATAAATAAATTAATAAAGTATTTTATAGAATTATAGAATCACAGCATAACAGAGTTGAAAAGGACTTAGATGCTCTTTACTTGCTGTTCAGGGTGAAGTAAAAGTGATAATACAGCTATAAACGATGAAAGAAATGGACTCGGCAGCAGCATGTTTTTGTGGGTTGCATTGAGTTTGTGATCGTTATACATATAAAATATGGAGAAAGACAATGCAGTTTAATAAATTGTGTTAAAATAATTGAGAGGAAAAATATAGATATACTGTACATATATTAAAGCCAATGTGTATATGCTTAATTTTACAGACTGTAATAGCAGAAAAAACATAGTCCCTCCTCCTCCTCCTCCTTTTTGTAAAAAAAAGTGAAATGTCAACAACACATATAAGAACCATATTAAGTATAACTTGTTCTTAACAGATTCCAAATGTGAAGGATATAGACACAAAGAATAGTTGTATTCTAGACATAGAATTGGACTTCAAAATAAATGTGCAGAAATTTAAAAGTAAGTGTCACTGAAAGGGACAGAAGAATCAGGAGAAAACAAACCCATAAGAATTTCAGTAACATCCAGAAATTAAACGATAACCTTTCTGACTGGTTGCTTCACCACTTCCAACTCCATGAACGTCCGTTTCCCTCTCCCTCACTACTACACAACCACACACAAAGGAAGGGGCAGTTCTTTGAAACTCTTGCAAACTTTTCCTCCAACTACAATGATATCTGCTGCTAAATTGCAGAAGATCTATTTATGCTTACCTCCTGGCTTTATACTCCTTCTTTCTGCTGCATGTCTATGGAGATTCACAGTCATCCAGGTCATGGTTGTCCATCCCAAAGGTGCTTTTTCAAGAAGCAACTGGACTTTCTTGTTTTTCTTCTTCAGCTCTTGGATGAGAAGCGAAACATCTTCCAAGAAAAACAAGAAAGTCCAGTTGCCTTGTGAAAAAGCACTTTTTGTTACTACCATTATTTTCCATGTTGCTTGCCATATCTCTTCTATCCATTACAGTGACTCTGTCTCACTTTTATTTTGGATAGGTGATTCTTGATGTTATAACTGTTTGCTGTGGTATCCCAGTGACTAGGAAACTGATTGTCACTGGGTTTTGTTTAATTATCTCCATTTTACTTATATATTATTTTCAGCTACTCGGAACATTTTAAAAATTGAGTGGCCCAGAAATTGCAGAAATACAGTAAATAACTAAACACATGTAGAACATGTTAAAACTCTGCCCTTAATCAAACAGAGAAAAGATAAATGTAACAGTGCATAGATATTTGAAAAAAAGACCCATCCACGATTGAGCTCAGATGACAATCCACAATTCATGGCATTCACAATAAGTTCTCCCATTCAATCTAAGTTATTTTGTAGGTATGTAATAGGTTTTTTATTTTGTTTTGTTATGTTTTCTTTTTGCTTTGTTTTAGTCCTTAACAGAAACCTGATGTTTTGTCATTCATGTAAACATCTAGAAATTACTACTCAATCTTTTAGTCCTAAGAGGCCATCAAAGTGCCTAACGGCATTTCAGCATTACGGCAAAACCCATAATAGCAAGCTACAACACACACACAAAAAATAGTGAACAAAGCTGGAGCTGACAAAAATAACTCATTGCAAAGGTATGAAAGGCTGAAATGAAGCCCAAACTCTGACAAAAGAAAATATATTGAATTTTGCTGGCTGTTCCAGAGTTTGGATACTGAAATGAAAAAATGTTGCCTTCTAACTTGGCCAAAAGAATTAAGAAGAAAAACGCTGGTTCTTTACTTGTATTGAATACAATTTTATTTTATTGTTTACCTTTTTGTCTGGAGAGGAGGGCGGGAGTTTTTAGAGCATTTCACAATCTTGAATGAGACAGTCTTTTTCTTCTTAGGCCTGTCAATCACAAACTCACAAAACAACATAGGAACATAGGAAAATAAAGGAATTGGAAGGGGAGAGAAAGAAACAACACAAACAATGATTTTCAGTTACCAGGGTTCACAATTCTGAGTGCACAGACACAACTCAAAATCAGAAAGATGGCCTCCTAAATTCCATTTGTTGATAAGCTGGAGGCTCCCATTCATGCTTCACTCTCAGTAGAATTGGAATTAGAATAACAGAGTTGGAAGGAACCTTGTAGGTCATCTAGTCCAACCCTCCAAGCAGAAGACCCTACACCATTTCCAAATAAAACCAAGGAGACACAGACTGATAAGTTGCCAGTTACACATAACCTCATTCTGAGCATGAGTGATTCTGAAGCTTTGAGAGCTTCCATTAGATATTTCCAAAGGTCGTTCAACTCTAATTATTCATAAAATGGGAAGGGAAATCCATTAGGGATATGACCAGGAAGCAATCTTATCAACAGTACTTCATTTAAATTACGGAAAGGAAAAAAAAAAAACCCTGAAATGGTATAAATAAACAAATAAATAACCCTTTTACTTATCTCCTTTTTTTCTTTGTTTAATTCGCAAGGAAACAGCCCATACAGCATTTTTCCAGGGAATGGTGAGGCAGATCTGTTACCTACTCAGAGAACCCGCATCATCTATCCAATAGGAATCAGCATTATTCCCCTTTAAGTGGGGAGGAGAAAGGAAATTTATGGATGACTTTAAAAAAAAAATGAAAGTGCCAGAAAAAAGACTGTTTATTGGAAAAAGACAACCTGTGAATGAACATCCAGGCTAATTGCAAATATTGACAATTCTGTCTACTTTTAACAAATTAGCAGGTTGCAGCTGCAGAAAAAAAAAACATACAAGTAAATAAAACACATGTTTATAGCACTTGTGGATTTTCTTGAGACTCTTTACCAAATCTGAAAGACAAGTGACAGTTCTCCTTATAACTATGTAGAGCAAAACGGCAGCTTCAGGCAGCAAATACACGTTAGACAGAAAACAGTGGAGGAAACTGATATAAAGTATTGAATCTATATACCCCATGACTAGCCTGCTCTTTTCAAAAGTAATGACAAATACTGTCATTTTAGCAGCACTAGTTCCTGGGTGCCGAATAGGCGGAGAGAACATGCTGTGAAGTTTTTAGAGAAAGAAGCGACATAACTGAGTGCACCTTTGTCAACCAGGAGCTACTTAGAAAGTATTCTTAATTAGGATGGAAAGTATGTGACCTTCATCTCCCAGCAGAAACTGAATTAATAACTCTCAAGAAGTCAGTGCTTAGTTTTTTGATCACATCTTCTCAGATTTAAATCATCTTCCGTATGTGATGAAGAAGCTGTTCAGAATAGGATATGTGCAGTGGTGGGATTCAGCCAGTTTGTACCACTTCAGCAGAACTGGTAGCTAATTTTTTGTTGCCCAGGCCCAGAATTTATTTATTTATTTATTTATTTATTTATTTATTTGTGAGACTTATATACCGCTTTAAGTGCAAGCACTCTCTAAGTGGTGTACACCAGTAAGCAATGTATATATATATATTTACATTGCCCCCAACAATCTGGGTCCTCATTTTACCTATCCCGGAAGGATGGAAGGCTGAGTCAACCTTGAGCCGGTGAGATTTGAACCGCTGACCTGCTGAACACAGTCAGCTAAAGTGGCCTTTCGGAAGCAGCATCCACACAGAGAACCAGTTGTTCACATATTTGAATCCCCCCCACTGGATATGTGTATTACTTATATGGGACAGTTCGATTGTAAACTGGATTGGATTTTTTTTTTAAAAAAAAAAAATGCATATAAACGAAATAATGGCAAATCATTTTTATTTTCTTCCCTGTCTTTCATCTGTCTGTCTGTTGTCTGTCTATTCAGTTTCAAAAAAACCAAACTCATTGCCCCTGAAAGGTTTGTATGGTGCATTCCAAAGGACATTGATTGATTTTATTCTATCAAACATCTCTTAAAATAGACCTTATCTAGAATGGTCTATCCCCAACGCTTAGCTCATTTCTGGATGTACCTGACACCTATGCAATTGAGTTCATTCACCTTGTTGATAATCATATTTTTTTCCTCCTTTTTTTTTAAATCTTTTCTAGTAATTTAAACTTTTCAAGAGAGTTGGGTCTTTGTGTAATGTGTAATGCACAAAATATAACTTGAGGTAGGATGGGGAAATAAGGGTTTCCTATTGCAAATATTTATGAAGTAAGTACCCTTTGCCTCTGATCATCTGGATACGGCACTTGTTTTGTCCACTTAGAGCAGATGAAATTTTTAGTAATTATTATATAAAAAATTATTTAATCCTTTATTCCCACCACAAATGGTCAAGATTCCTTTTGCATAATGTCAAGGCATTTTCAGTAATTTAATAGGGATTATTCCAGAAAAGGAGTGGTTCTACCTTCAAATGTTATCTAATTCTGTCCCAGTGCAACATAAGACAATTATATCTCCACTTTTCTTACAACTCTGTCTTTAGCAAAAAATAGCTGAAAGAAAAAAAAGTTCAAAATTCAGGGGTTTTTTTTTTTTTAAGTCACAATACCTTTATCTGAAATGGAACATGATTCCTGATGAAAGTGATTTTTTTTTCCATTTGTGCATTTTTCTAAGACATCAGCTAAACCTACAAAAGAGGGAGGGAAGAAGGAAAGAAGAAAAGGATATTCCTATATCAGTCAAGGAGATGGGCACCTTGATCCACAAAAAATGTCTCGTATGTATCCCGACTTACAGCCCAAATGTTGGAGATGTGGTTGTTTGGATGCTACTTATTACCATATTTGGTGGTCGTGTAAAAATATAAAAGCCTTTTGGATTAAGATATGGTGGAATATTCAAAGAATTTTTAGAAGGAGGGTAAAATTTACCCCACAATTGTTTTTGTTAGGTATTGTTACCGATTGTGATACTAAGGAGGTTATATTGATGTTAAATTTAATTACAGCCGCAAGGTTGTTAGTAGGGCAATACTGGAAGAAGGAATCTTTGCCTACTTTGCAAGAGTGGTTTTTTAAAGTATCCTATCTGGCGGAAATGGCAAAGATTTCGGCTTTTTTAAAGGATCAATCGCAAGAGAAGTTTTTTGTGGTATGGGAAAAATGGATAGATTTTATACAACATAAGTTGGATATAAAAAATATTACTTAGTTTATCAATAATTTATATACAAATTTTAATATTTTATAGATTGTATTATTTTTTCTTTTTCTTTATATGTTTTATTATTATTTTACTTTCTTATATTTCTTTTCTTCTTTCTTTCTCTTTATTCTTTTTTTAGATATTTTTTTCTTTAATATTTATCTCTTTTTAATATATATATATTATTGTTAATTATTCTATTAGTAGTTTAAGTAATGTATTTAGACTTATCTATGGTTTATATATATATATATATATATATATTTAAGAATTCAAGAAAATTTAATTAAGCCTATATTCAGCTCTGGGAAAGTTGAGGGAGGGAGTGGGAGGGTTGGGGTGGGTTGGGGAGGGTTGTTTTTTCTTATTTTGTAAAATTTTAAAAATTTTCAATAAAAAAAAGGAGATGGAAGAAAAATATTAGGAATGTACAAAGATGCATATTCATTTTCAAAAAGGAACTGAAGGAAGCATTGCATTCTTTTTTTTCTTTTTCTTTTTAAAATCACCCTTAATTTTTATTTATATTTTCTAAGATTGGTCTGTCTCAAAGAGGAAAGTTTACATCTTCATTGTTACAAGACCAGAAGGTGGCACTATAGAATTTATTTCCTTTTTAATATTTTTTTCCCTTTCTAATTGCAAGCAAGGCGAACAGCCTAAATAAGCTTATCTCTCCCCCAGAATTTGGAACTAGGATTGCAGGCTAAGGTATTCTTCTGGAAAATATAGTAGGTGATGTCAGCAAGAGCTACCAATAAAGAATATAGGAGTGGAAGGTGGAGATAAGATATACAGACCTACTGGGTTTCATGGAAAAATTTGAAACCTCCAAATTTTCACTCTGCAAAATCAGCTTTCCTAATAGCTTGAATCAGGATGTCATAATATGTTCCCAATAAGGCTTAATTCTTAATAAATTGAGTCTAAATATTCAGGCAAGGATTAGAATTGCTCTTTTTAATCATCCGTTCAAATTTTAAAATTTCATAAAGCCTTTACTTTAGCCAGGTTGGATTCTCAGCAGACCTTCTTAGACCTTTTAAGGGCAGTCCTATTTATCTTCAGTTATGTCCACATGGTGATGGCTCAATAGAAACTCTAGGCCAAGGGTATCAAACTGTGGGCCTGCGGGCTGGATACATCATCTGGAAGCTGCGCCCACCCCATTGTCGGCAATGGCAAAACTCACCTGATACATCTTGTGACGTCACGTGACACCGCAAGTTTGACATGTCTGCTCTAGGCCATATGCTATGATATTGTTCCTTATATAAGGACTCAAAACAAACCCTTACAATATATAATCTGTCTTGAAGAAATTTTCAGGTAGGGAGTGTAATTGCTATTTAATGCAACTACTTTCAGACAAGAACTCGGAAATAAATTCTCAAGTCACCCAGTTCTGTGCTACCCATTTGTACGATATACTATAATACTATTATTAAGACTGGAACTTCTTACAATAGTATGTTATTTGGATTTATTTTAGTAATTATGTTCTTAATTATTTTTAGACGCCATTATACATATTGGCTTTATTTTATACATACATACACACACATACACACATACACACACACACACACAAACAAACACACACACACACACACATATATGTAATGCTTCTTTTATTCAATATTTTATTTGTATCTGGCTTTAGGATTGTAGTAAATTTGAACTTGAATTGCTCTTTGATGCTGTTCATATTGCATATCTCTCCCCCAATGAATTCATGGACAAAGTACTTTGCATGTAAACAAGAATGTATTCATTGCTTTGTTTACACATGGATTATGAATAGGCAGTCATGTATGAAAGTCAGTCTGAAATTCTGCCCCATAAAATAAAAGTTAATATAGTTGGAAGCAAAGCTTTTCAACCCCTGCTAAGAATATTTCAATAGTCCTCTTACTTAACTTTATCTTCGCCTTGTAGTGAATTTATTGTGATTGTGACATCAGGCATAAAATCAGCATGTCATATTTACATTTGAACTAGGCTGGCTTCATGTTAACTCAAAAGTCATTAAACCACTGTTAGCAAACAACCTGCAATATAGTTATCTTGCATATCTGCTTCCTATATCTGATACAACATTTATACAGCCACCCATATTACAACAAATTCTGGGCAACTCTCAATGAAAAAATACTTTGTTGCAATGAGGAATATATATATATATATATATATATATATATATATATATATATATATATATATATATATATATATATATATTCCTCATTGCAACAAAGTATATATATAATGTCAATTAGTGAATGTTATTTTCTATTATATCAAAGCTAAGCTATATTGCCAAAAAATGGATATACCAGTGAAATATGTATTATATGCCAGTGATAATATTTTCTTGACCATACAATAGCTTTGGAGATTTCTTTTTATCCACCAGGGATATGTCTTTCTTTTAAATGAAGGTTTCCCCTAGTATAAGGAGGTGCTGTGCCTCAGCAGTTAAGATGCTGGGCTTGTTGGCTGGAAATCCAGCAGCCCAGATTTGAAACCCAAGCACCACATGATGGGACGAGCTCCCATCCTCACTCCAGCTCCAGCCAGCCTAGCAGTTAGAAAGCATGCAAATGAGAGTAGATAAATGGGTACCACTTCAGTGGGAAAGTAATGGTACTCCATGATGTCATGCTGGCCACATGACTGCAGAAATGTCTTTGGACAGTGCTGGCTCAATGGCCTTGAAACGGAGATGAATATCACCCCCTATAGTCAGTGACAACTAGTGGAGTAATGTTTGCAGGGATTCTTTACATTTCCCCCTAATATAGAAATAGCACTTAGATTTATATACCACTCTATAGCACTTTACACCACTCTCCGAGCAGTTTACAATGCCGGTATATTGCCCCCAACAACCTGGGTTCTCATTTTACTGACCTCAAGTAGGATGGAAGGCTGGTCAGAATCGGACTCTAGGCTATGGACAGAGTTTGCCTGCAATTCTGCACTTTAACCACTGCGCTATCACAGCTCCAAATTTGTATGAAAATCATACAAATATTTCCAATCCAATTAAAGCTAACATCAGATCATGATTTATGTATAATCTCTTACCATTAAAAAATTAAGCATAATACACAATAGTGGGATTCAAATATGTGAATAACTGGTTCTCTTCTGTGTGGATGCTACTTCCGGAAGTCCATTCTGGGCCTGGGCAACAAAAAATTAGCTACTGGTTCTGCTGAACTGGCTGAATCCCACCACTGATAATACACAGCTGAAGCAAAGTTTATGGTAAAATAAATATAACAAAAAGGGAAAGTCAGAAATAAAGATACTACAGTTTCCCCACTGCCGATCTGTATGAAGTGTACTGTAAATGTATGTTGTAGTCTCGTCTATTTTGCCAAATGAGTTTATTACAATATTTATATGACAGTGCAATTTCCCCCCTCCCGATTTATTTTTTTACAAATAAAGGGAAATCATTTAGTGCAGGGGTCTACAAATATGATCCTTTTATGACTTGTGAACTTCAACTCCCAGAATTCCTGGGAGTTGAAGTCTGCAAGTCATAAAACGGCCAAATTTGAAGACCCCTGATTTAGTGTTTTACTTCTATCCAGGAACATAACAGGTGTTGCCCTTCAGATCTGCCAATCAGTATTTAGCAATATCTCCAGCAAACTTGTGTGATAGTGAAGGAAGCTGGAAATCCTGTTCTATGAGCACATCTATTATTCGTATTATTTGTTTGTTTGCTTCTAATTTATATGGACGGCCATCTCTTACATCTGGAAAAGAATGATAGTGGTAAGTCTTAGATTTGCATCTACCTGCAGGCATGAAACTTACTATTGATGGGTATTTCAGGCTAATCTCCATCCCACAGAGAGCTGTTCTAGGGGAAAATGAGAGAATTCTTATGTCCTTCAGCTCCTGAAGAAAAGATGGGAAATCAATCAAATAAACAAAAAGAAAAATGGAATCCTATGAACATTTTCCAAGATATATGTTTCAATGTGTTACAATGTCTTTGGGGAGGGAAAGCTTAGGATATGTCACTCAAGGCTAAATTCCATGCAAGAATGGTACACCATGGTTGCTGCTGCTGTTGTGCAGTTAGGAATCCCATAATCACAATGGAGACTATAGCAGTATGCTAAGTGCTGTTACAATCAGTTTTAATTCTACATCCAATGCTTCAACAGCACTAAAGGACTTTAGTAATAGCCATTTAGGTCAGACCATAGTCTCTGGCTGAAAATATTCTATTAATTTCCCCTGATATTTCTAACTTGCCATACACTGGCATCTTGTATTGTCAATTTGTGATTTCAAAGCAATTGCCAGGGAGGCATATCTAGGAGTTGATTTTAACTGCTTGTGGGTAAGTCTGATATATTTTTAGTTTGGTGTATAAAGCAATAGCTGTTTGTTGCTTTCATGAAAATATCAGTTAGGAGTAGGAGTCTGACAGATAAGGAATGGGGACAGGAGCCATCCATCCATCTATCTGACATGTCAAAACTATAATGTGCAAAACTGTTTCTAGAGGTCAAGGGGCAAAATCCATCTATCTATCTATCTATCTATCTATCTATCTATCTATCTATCTATCTATCTATCTATCATCAATCTATCATCTTATCTATTATCTATCATGTTTATCTATCTATCATGTCTCTATATATCCATCTATCTATCATCAATCTATCATCTTATTTATCTATCTATCTATCTATCTATCCATCCATCCATCCATCCATCCATCCATCCATCCACCCATCCATCATCTATTTCTCCTGCCACAATTATAAATGCTTTGTTCATTCAACAATATGAATGAATTTGCAACTGGGGCTTATATATGAAAGGACAAATGATATCAGACAAAAACTATGTTGTTTTATTGGGCTGCACAATGCTTCAGTGCAACCTCAAGAAATGTGTTTTGGATTGTGCAGGAGTACACATTTAGATTTGCATCTGTGATGCTTCATAGCAGCTCTGTCTTTTCGTAGGATTGGGCAGAATTTTCCTCTGCAGCCACTGCATGATCCTGATCACAGCTCTAGCTATTTTGATAACCTTTTGGAAATAAAATCCAAAATGCTGCACAGCCACACCAATGTTTATTCACAAACTAGGTCCTGAGCTTTTTGCAAAGATCAGATGTTTTGAAATGTAGCCATTAGATTTCCAACATTCTGGGTCTTCAACATGGCTGCATGGTCCTGCAGCATAAGCACCAAATTCTCATTGTTTATACAGTCTTGCTTATATGAAGCTAACAGTCATAAGGGTTGCTCTTTTCTATTATGAGAAAATAGCGGGAATGATTAAATGACACATTCAGAATGCTGAAGGTTAATCCAGTGGAAATCTGCTTTAATGAAAAGAGGTCTGCATATGTGAAAACAGCAGCAGATGTAACACTTCAAGTATGAAATTCAGATTGGGAGGCACATCTAGCAGACTTGCTAAAATATGCAAAAATCTATTAAGTAGTTTGTGTTGGTAAAATGCACAGATTTGTTCGCATCTCTTGAAAACAGTTTACTAACACTGATTGATTTGCAAAATTTCTATTTTTGAAACCCAGGAATGGAGTATAGCCTGGGAAATATTAGTGCTATGTTTAGTGAGTAAAAATAGAGAAAAGAGAGCCACAAGCTCTGCTGCTATAAATGTCACTGGTATTGGAAGTCGTATTTAAAGTAAAAAATAAAATAAAAAAACCTTTTCAAAAAACAATTCTATTAAGTTTACATAAAGTAAGTTTAAAAATATTAAATCTGCTTTTATCTGAATCAGAAACTGGAGCTGTGTGAGAAATAGACATCCTGAAAACCTGAGTGACTCATTGCTCTGAGGGGTTAACCCCAGCATTCCCTCTAAGCCAAGGTTGCAGAAGCATAAGTCATGAAGTCTTCTGAGAAGTAATTGGGTTGGCCTAGGCCACCCTGGACTGGAGTCAGTGTGTGTGTGTGTGTGTGTGTGTGAGAGAGAGAGAGAGAGAGAGAGAGAGAGAGAGAGAGTGAAAGGGGGCAGCAGGAACACATTTATAAGCTGTCCAAATTGTGGAGGGAGGGAGGAAGGGAAGAAGGAAGGAAGGAAGGAAGGAAGGAAGGAAGGAAGGGAGGGAGGGAGGGAGGGAGGGAGGGAGGGAGGGAGGAAGGAAGGAAGGAAGGAAGGAAGGAAGGAAGGAAGGAAGGAAGGAAGGAAAGAAGGAAGGGAAGGAGGGAAAGAAGGATAGAGGCAGGGAGAAAGGGAAGGAGGGAGAGAAAGAGAGAGAGAAAGCTTTTATTCAACTGTCACACCCTAGTATTTATGATTTTGTCTCAAGAGTTCCTTCCACCCACATATTTGTCATCTGTTCCAATTTTAACATTTCAAAAGTTCTTCATGTTAGCCAGGTTGGATACTATGCCCTCAGCAATCCTTGGACATTTTAAAGGTACTCCTGTGTACCTTCTGCTATGTCCATGTGGTGATGGTTCAATAGAAACTGTAGGTCATACAGGATACCATTGTATTATTCCTTATATAAGGACTCTAGACAGACCCTTATATATCCTATATTGAAGAAATTTCCAGATAGGGAGTGTGATTTCAATTTAATGCTACTGTTCTCAAAAAAGGACAAAGACTGAAAACTAAGCTCTCAGGTCACCTAGTTCTGTGCTACCATTTGTACGCTAAGCTCTATCGGTACTTAGAATTGGAACTTTTTATAACATTATTTTATTTGGATTTATTTTAGTAACTATGTAATTATTTTTAGACTCCATTGTACTTACCGCTTTCCTCTTACACACAAATACACATGAACACGCGCACATAAACACAGAGAGAAACATATAGAAAGTAGAATAAAATAAAATATTTTACTCAATATTTTGCTTGTATTTGGCCTTACAGCTGTAATAAAATTAAGTTAAATACTGAAAATAAAATTTAAATAAATTACACTTATATCTAAACAATGCTTCAAAGTAAAAAAAAGATGTCTGAGTTTAATTCTATATGCTTTATCAATTTCATCTTAGTTTTATTCTTTTCACTATTAGCATGAGCTACTACCTCCCCTCCCTCTCTCCTCTTATTTTTCCTTTTTCTTTCCTACTGCTCTGCTTTCCTTTGGCCTGAAGCCAGTCAGAAGATGCATAACCTTCTTCTTTGCTTCTAAGCAAAAGCTTCTCCATCCCCCTCCCTTTGCCTATCCCGTTTACAAAAGCCTACTTTGTCACTGTGTTGTCTTTAATGGGGAGTGGCAGATTGATTCTAGTGAGGGAGGGGATTCAGTGGCAATTATGTGGCTTGCCTTGCACACAGCTCAAAATGTAATATAGTCCACTTCAACACTGACCATCTAAGGTAGAATCAAACCAACTATATCAGCCAGCTTGCTTAACGAAAAAATGCCTACTACAGATGTGCAACATCTGTGCAGATGCCACTTTCAACAACCCCACTTATTAGAAGTGAGGCATTTCATTAGTTCCTGTTGCAGAAAGACTATCTTAGTAGGCAGTTAATAAGGATGGTATACATGCATGATCAAACCACAGAGCATAGAATGGCTAGGAAGAAGACTGTATAATATGGTTTAGCAACTGTGCCCCTGTCTCTGCTTGCTCTACCCTTTTTCCCTTGGCAAATCTGCCTTTTCTTCATCCCTGTCTCAACCACACCTCATCGAATGAGGGGAAAACAATGTTAAAGAATTTTTTAGATCAAAGTGAAGAGTTCCCCTTAAAAGCTTTGCGTAATTCTAGTGGAAACCACATGTTAACTATGTGTGGTCTACTGAATCATTGTTTTGTGACTTCTCCTATTTCTTTTTTTTAAAAAAATATATTTTTCCTTTTTCACTTTACAAATACAAAATACATTTTTTTCCTTAACAGTACTGTGTCCTATATCTCTTACATTTATTTATTTACTTCTGCTATTTGTACTAGACTTACACTTTATAAGGCCCTTAAGAAATTGGAATAGAATGTTTTCTATTTCAGTCATGTCAGTAAGAAAAAAAATCTGTCAGTAATAACCAATATGTGTGGATGCAGAACCTCTTGGGTCACTCCCAAGAATATCCAGATTAGCGAATATCACTGATACTGTTTTTTCTGTAAAATTACAGAAAACTGTCACATTGTACTGGCTAAAAATGTGGTCTATAACCATGTTGGAGAAAAGGCAATAAATACTAATGGGGGAAAAAATGCCAAGTCTGACTTGTCTAAGGTCATTAGGCAATCTGAAAGGGAAATTTAGATACTTCCATAAAATCTTATGGCAGGGTCCTTCCTGACATAATTCCATTGCTAGAAATCAACACTATCAGTCTGAGTGAAAAATTAAATAGATAACATCCTAGATTGAATGTACATATATCAGTGTGAATATGTTATTTGGAGTTTTATTCCAGGAAAAGGCAGTGTCCTGATATTCAGCTCATTTAGTTTCGTTATAAACAGACACTTGTATTTGTGACTTTTGATATTTTCCCAGATCACTGGCATGATATTTCAAAACAGAAAAACCCTATTTCAAGGAAATGAGTGCAACTTGACAACTAGACTGCCTGTGCTTGAGTGATTCATGGTCTTATTTGAGGGTTCTTGGCTGATCCTATTCTTCATTTCTCAATTTCTGGAAACCCTCTTCAACTGTCTCCTGCAAAACTGACAGCAGGATAGCATTAGGAATTTTGTATAGGAAGAAGCATGAACGTAAAGCAACAGATAAGATAAGGACTTAACTGTTCAAACATATTATAGGGCATATTATGTACACTAGAAATGTCAGTGTCTAAGCTCTTGACGTGGTATCCACATAACCATCTTTTCAAGCTTGCTTGCTTATAGTTAACTTGCTTCTCTTCTCCTCCAGTGTGAAAGCTTCTATAGCAATCAATAACATTTTTCCCAGCTAAAGTGTTCTTTAGCTGTTTTATATTGTTAAAATGCCATGAGTGCTTTTTCACAGAGTTGACTGTAAGCTGTGGGAACCGAACCTGTTTGCAGCAGGATCACAGTTATGAAGCTTTTTGCCCTCCTTTTCTTCTCCTCTTCTTGTTCATACTCTTTTTTCTTTATAGAGTTCACACATTTATCTCAGATAGCCTCATAAAATATAGAAAAGCAAGAATTCATTTCACTAACTTTGTTGCATTTTTTTCTGAAAACTGATTTGCTCCCCTGTTAGTAAAGATCTTATTTTTTTTTCCAGCTTTACAGGGTTTGATCAAGAAAAAGAAATCTTATCTGCAGTGTGGATTTTATTAACAGTGTGCATTTGCACATATATCTGGGTTTAAAGCATACTGAATTCATTATAGTTTACTTCCAAACAAAATGCACAGGCTCTAAGTACAAATTTAAATGCTAGGCTTATCAATTTTAAACTTAATTGTAAATTGTCCAAAACACATGGGATCAACTTGCAGCTCCTTATGTCTCCAATATCAATACTGTGTCCTGATATTTTTCATGGGAGCATGGATTAAGCAGCACTAGTTAAAGAATCTGTTCTGTAGACTTTTTTGCTAGGATGATGTCATCAAAAGACAGTAGAGGTAAACTTAATTATTGTCTCTCTCTAATCCTTGAAACTCTTGTGTTCCTTAACAACTTATGCAAAAGACTGGAAGAATGGAGAGAGAGAAAGAGAGACAGAAAGAGACACTCAACCAAGAAAACTACTTCATTGTCTTCTACACATAAAACCTCCTGCAAGTGAGATCCTCACTAGATCTTGATTCTCTGTATAAATCAAAGAGCCTTTTGATTCACAGTTGTTAAAATTGTAACACAATCTGTACAACTTGTCAACATTGTTCTGATGAATATCAACTCCCTGATTGGGTCCAGAAATAACAAATAAAGTTTTCCAGACTGCTGACAGACATATGTGTGTTTGTGTGTGGGGGGGTGTTTGTTGATCTGTTTTGTACTATGCATAAAATAAACCATCTGCATGATGTAAGATTTCTATTTTTATTGCTTTTCCATACATTCCTACACCAGAGTGGTACATTGGAGAGTTCCTCTTGATCTTCTTTTGATCATTTTACTTGACAGTGACTCCTTTAACACCCCAAGTGAGCAAAATTTGAATTGGATTTTGACTTCCCTCTGAAGCATCGAGATTCTGTGCTATCTCTGACAAACCACCTAAAGGAATTACTTTGATAACAACATTAGTTAATCTGCCACATGTTATCCTCACGTCTGTAGTGAATACACAAACTATAATAGTGATTAATTTACATAGGATATTAATTGGATCCATTACCATTTTGACATTTCAATGGTAGAATGGAAAATGCTCAGGTAAGCTGCAATCTAAATACGTGTGTGTGTGTGTGTGCACGCACACACACACACACACACACACATGTGTGTGCCCACAGGTGGGGGGGAGGAACACTAATTTGTTCCATCCCATTGAAACCACAACTCAGCTATTCAGTGCTCACTTTTGTAATGTAGCAATAGAAAAGATGAAAATAGTGCATAAGGAACAAAATTCAACATAGATGATTAGCGATAATGTCGACCCTAAGTATACTTGCAATTTTAATAGCAACAAAAATGCTACAGTTACATTTACATATTTCAGAGCTACTTATTAGAAACAATTACACAGTAAAAAAGTTACAGATTAGAAATAATAAGCCAATTCATGCATTCAGCTCATTATTGATACTTCATTGTATCAGCTGAGATTAAACAACAACAACAACAACAACAACAACAATAATAATAATAATAATAATAATAATAATAATAATAATAATAATAATAATAATAAAGTTGGAAGGGACCTTGGAGGTCACCTAGTCCAACCCCCTGCTCAGGCAGGAAACCTTATACCATTTCAGGCAAATGGCTGTCCAATCTCTTCTTAAAGACGCTGTTGGAGCATTCACAGCTTCTGGAGGCAGGTTGTTCCACTGGTTAATTGTTCTAACTGTCAGGAAGTTTTTCCTTATATATCAAATTTATACTGCCTATTAAAAACCCTTGAACTTCTCAGAGGTTTAAGTAAATGAGGAAGAGAGGCATGTTGCTTAATTGGCTGGCTGGAATACAGAAAAGGTTTTTTTATAAGGTTATAGTTTACATATTACTTCCCTTGGTAGACAACTATAGGTTCTTGATGGTACTTTGATGCACTGAGCAATATTGTGGTCATTTAACCGCCCAGATTGGGGGAAAAAAAAACCACTTTCAAATGCAACATTGTACCCCAAAATTTTGATCCATCAGATTTTTTACAATGGAAAAAAAGGAAAAAAACCACTATTGAGGTGCATGCTGGTTTTCTTTGTGTCAATGTATTTACTAATGAAATTAATGTACCTAATTGTAAAGATAATCTGCATTAAACTGATCAGGTTAAAGTTTCACCCCATTTAAGGCTAAGACTGATTCTGAAGTGTTAAGATTTTGGCAGAATAATTCATCTAGCTACATGAAGATGCCAGGGATCAACTCTGGATTGTTCTGAATGCATTATATATATTGTGTCACTGAACTAAAAATCGATCCTTCGGATCATTAAACTACTGTTCCCATTTCAAATGTAATGGCAAATTGTAGTTTGGTTAAACCAAGCTGTCAATTTGCTAATGATGACTTATTATTCACATACTGTATTTTGGGTCTACTGGTATGTAGGAAATCTTTACATTATTTAGTAAAATTTGCACACATCTCTGAAAAGCAGCAGTCCAGTTATTACATTCTACTAGAAGTTGAACTTCCATAACAGAAATTTTGTGCTTCGAGGAGCACGAAGCTGAAAACACCAGCCTGAAGATGACAAATGGGACTTCGTCGAAACGTCGCCAAGACACTTCCAATTTTACGCGGGAGAAAACCCGAATAACCAAAGACCTACATACAACACCTGCGAAAACCTCAGAATATATATATATATATATATATATTTAAAACCAAACAAATAAATGTGAGCACCAGAGAGTGCTAAAAAATTTAATAAAATTTAGTAAAATGTCAATAAAATTACAATAAAACCAATAAAACGCCTAGCTTTCGTCAGCAACTGCTGACATCATCAGGGCTCAAAATGTCGGTCAGTAGGGGAGTCCTCTTTATAGATTGGCCAGAGTCTGCACCCGGCTCTTTTGAGCCCTGATGATGTCAGCAGTTGCTGACGAAAGCTAGGCATTTTATTGTAATTTTATTGACATTTTACTAAATTTTATTAAAATTTTATTAAAATTTAGGGATCATATTTTTAGTGTAATTGTTAATCCAAATTTTAGAAATATATATATATATATATATAGTATATCAACAGTCTCTAAAATACAACTCCATAGATAGATAGATAGATAGATAGATAGATAGATAGATAGATAGATAGATAGATAGATAGATAGATAGATGATGTGTTGTTCGTCCATCGAATTCGATGAGGACCTTGACATCTTGTGGGTTATGGGCCATCAACGATGTGTCCGTAGGTGGCTAATAAGACTGATGTTAGCACGGAATGTTCTGCCACATACTGAACAAAGAAATGTAGACACTGTTACTTCAGCATTTACAGCTCTGGCTTTGCGGAGTGCTCACTTCTCTTGTGCCAAGATTGTCCTTCTCTGTTCATATGTCTGGCAACCCTGGTACACCAAAGTGTGCCATATCGGTCGATCATGCTCCAGAAGTTCCCAAGAGTTGGTGTTTATATCCAGGGACTTGAGAGTGGCTTTCAGCGTGTCTTGGTAGCACTTCTTTTGTCCCCCGTGCAATCATTTTCCTTGAGACAGCTCACCATGGAAGAGCTGTTTAGGGATGCGATGATCTGGCATCCTTACAACATGGCCTGCCCAGCGCATCTGGGCTTTCATCAACAGAGTGTAAACTGATGATAGGCCTGCTCTGGAGAGGACATCTGTGTCTGGTATCTTATCCTGCCACTGGATCCTCAGAATTCTACAAAGGCAAGTCATGTGAAAGTAGTTCAGTTGCCTAACGATAGATAGATAGATAGATAGATAGATAGATAGATAGATAGATAGATAGATAGATAGATAGATAGATTTTGTCTCAGAGATTGTTGATAACAACTGCAGTAAACCAAAGATCTTCAGACAATCATTTTGCAAAGATGCTGTTAAGTACTTCCCCTTCTTTTCTCAAAAGGAAATTGATGAAGCTGAACCTCTCTTTGCTCAAAGAAAATAAAATAAAGACAAATTATTTCACAGAAGCAAAAACAAACTACTTGTGTCCTAATTAAACATTGGCCACAAACACATGAAACCAAGCCATCAAAATAAGCAAAGTTACATAGCTATTACAATATATAATTCACTTATTCTAAAATCTAAAACACCCTTTCTGAGTCTGGCAATTGTTAATTTCTGGACCAATGTCAGATGCTTTTTCTGCTGTCTTTTCTGCAGGCCATGTTGCAAAGAACAGCAATAAATAACAATTCAAATAATACAGAACTAGATTGTACTGATATTTCTTTAGAATTCAATGCTGTGATTACAAGTATACATACTAGGAAATGGTGTTATGATATAATACCATTAAGTAACACTTAATAAAGCCTTAGTAAGAGCATCCTTACTGCATTCAGTTTTGGTCACCACATTATAAAAAAGATGTTGAGATTTTGGGAAAGGTGTAGAGAAGAGCAACAAAGATGATTAAGGGACTGGAGGCTAAAACACATGAAGAACAGTTGCAGGAATTGGGTATGGCTAGTTTAGTGAAAAGAAGGACTAGGGGTGACATGATAGCAGTATTCCAGTATTTGAGGGGCTGCCACAAAAAAGAGACAGCCCCTCTTTTTCTAAACACCAGAAGGCAAGATGAGAAACAATTAATGGAAACTAATCAAAGAGAGAAGCAACGTAGAAGTAAGGACAGTTTTCCTAATGGTGAGAACAATTAACCAATGGAATGGCTTGCATGCAGAAGTTGTGGGTGCTTCAATGCTGGAGGCTGGACAACCACTTGTCTGGAATGGTATAGGGTCTCCTTCTTGTGCAGGTGATTGGACTAGAAGATCTCCAAGGTCCCTTCCAACTTTGTTATTCTGTTATTCTAAGGAAGCATCCTTATTTTTTTTTTTAAAGGTTGTTTTGCAAATCTATAGTGTGCAACCAATTAGGACTATATCTTGTGGAAGATTTAGCATGATAAATGAACATGGCTGGATTGTAATTCTTGTTTTGTTTTTTTTTTAAAAAACACATTTATGTTGAGTGGGAACTAAGGTGGAAAAAAGCTGGCCAAACTGATTAAGGACCTCAAAGCAAGCATGTAAAAGAATTGAGTATGAAGTGTTTGGAGATAAAAATATAAATTAATTTAATTTCAAATAACACTTTAATAAAGTATTAAGAACTATTTAATTCTATTTATCTCTTTGTACTGCATTATACATGAAATTTTGGAAATGGGAAGACAACAATTTTACTAATGAGTTTTTTTTAAGAGGTTGGGAATAGGGAAAAAAAAAATCCATCACTTGGTTCAATATAGTCATGTTATGCTTTGACCAATATTGTGAATGTTTGTTTGCAATGAATACAGAGTTTTAGCATTTTCTTCCTCTTTTCTGGTGGCTGATGGGAGAAGTTGGGAATTTGATCAAATGTGTACATCTGCATCTACAGCATGATCAGTATATCTTTATCATCTGCCAGCTGTTGTGCATTTAAGGCCCTCATTTCTGCAGAACAGCTATTTATAGAAGCGTAAATATAATTATCAAGGAATCCATGGCTATCATTTTTATTTTTACAAGTCCTCCAACAGAATTGCATCCCTGAGACAGGTTTGGTTGGGACGGACTGGCTTGCCTTCAAAAGTTGTGGGTTCTCCATCATTGGAGGCTTTTAAGAAGAGACTGGACAGCCACTTGTCTGAAATGGCATAGGGTCTCCTGCTTGAGCAGGGGGTTGGACTAGATGACCTCCAAGGTCCCTCTGATGTTCTATTTTCTCTGGGTTCTCTCCTTGCTTTTAGCACTTCTGCAGGAGAAGCCAAAAGGGAGGTGAAATTAACCATTGTTCTTTTCAGGATTTCAATGCTGTCTCTAGGCTGTTCCCTAGAAAGAACAGGAATGAGTTCTGGAAATTATAGGAGTTTTCATTCTTGGGTAGAGAGATTTTCTCTGTTTCTGACTGATTAGGAAATATTTCATTGCCTAAGTTTATTTTACTGCCCTTCTCTGCTAAGCAAGATTACATCATCTACTACTTCTTAGTTCCTTAAAAAATGTACTGTATATTTGATGCTGCAACCAAAAAGGCTTCCCTGCTGAATCATCTATTATTTCTCTAACATTCTTTTTAAGCTTACTTTTGAGAAGATAAGTTAATTTGTCTGCAGGGCGCACAAATGATTCCAATTTCCGTGGCATGTTAAATTCTTAAGTGCAATTAAGCAATGTTGTACCAAGTGACACAACATTGTAAAGGTTGCTTTGATGCTTTGTAAAGGCTGATGCTGCCCAAGTGCATTTTAGCCATTTTGCATTTTCGTTCATTTTTATCTATATTTAAATAGGTTATATTTCCACTGCTTCTTTGCTTTTTACATTATTCATATCAGATTATAATTGAGCTCAAGTGGTTTAAACCACAGAAAATGGATTACATACTGTAGAACTGAACTGCATTTTAAGTTAATAGAAAACTGATTTCCTTTTATTGTTGGGGGGGGGATTTTTGACTGCCACTTACCAACATTGTAGTTCATACAAGGTTAAATTAACATACCAGAGAGGTATGTTAAGAGACATTACAACACATGGAAGACTATATGCAATAGAGTTTTGGAACAAAATTATAACTACATTTTCTACTTTCTGCATTTTGACTGCTAACACTGCTTACTAGCACTGCATGTCCTAAGCATGATGGAAAACAAGTTACAGACATGTTTAACATTTTAGTAGTATACTAAAATAGTAGAAAACTACAGCAACTTAGGTTTTAGCTGTTTATTAAGATATTTTATAGATATAGTAGTTAATGAAGATAATAGACCTGCTTTAGGTGAATCAACATTATGGAGTGAGTAGTGAATTATTCAAATGGAACAAAATAACTTAATGAATCTGACATAAGTATTTTAGTTCTTGTTTTAGTCCTTGATGAATCTTCTTTTTTTCTCACTATTGGTAGGCAATTTGTATTCTATTCATTGTCATTTTATAGAAAGTCTTTGCATTTCTGTTTGAGATTTAGAATTTTTGTTGTAAAACTGCCTATTATACTGTTCAATGCCACAGATAACATTTATTTCATAGATTCTTTAACTGTTTAAGTACAGTATAATCAAAAATAAACCCATAGTTGGGAGAACATCGGTGGCTATCCCCCATTCCATGAGTTTGTACACGAAGCAGGGAAGAAAAAGTGGGTGGAAGCTTGGCAGAGGGAGATACTGTAAGAAGAAATTTCCTGACAGTGAGAACAATTAATGGAACAGCTTCCCTCCTGGAATTGTGGGTGCTCCATCGCTAGTGGTTTTCAAAAATAGATTGGACAACCATTTTACTAGGATGGTATAAGGCAGTGGTGGTGAACCTATGGCACGTGTGCCAGAGGTGGCACTCAGAGCCCTCTCTGTGGACACACCTGCTGTCCCCCCAGCCCTGCCTCCACCCATGGCCCCCTCCTCACCAGCAGCCCCTCAGAGGAGAGTTGCCCCAGGCATGGTCCACGCAGAGCAGCGCAGCCAAGGACATGGCAGCCTGGCAGGGGGGACAAATCTCTGCCCTCGCTCCCCATCACATGCAGATGATACGAGGTGTGGGTGGAGGGCATGGCCACCATGGCGCTGCAGCGGGCCGTGAAGACAGTGGGTGGCCCTGCGAACAGATGGGGGCAGGGACAGAGGGCAAGGGCAGGGCAGGCAGAGGTGGGTTTTGGGCACTTGGTCTCTAAAAGGTTCACCATCATTGGTATAAAGTCTCCTGCCTTCATCAGAGGATTGGACTAGAAAGCCTCAAAGTTCCCTTTCAGACCTATGATGCTATGTGTTCTATGATACGGATTCTTTGTTGCTGCACTTTTTATTTCTTCTTCTCTAATGTGCAAACTTACTAAAGAGCTTTGCCATGTGACTCCAGCAGCAGAAGTGCAGCCAGGGTAGGCCCAGACCCTTCCAAGAACAGTGGGAGATGCCAACTTGTTATGCTTCTTACAGCTGAACAAACAGCACAACATATAAGAATGATCTGATAGTACCTCTCTTTAGTGACTTGCTCACAATTATGCACTGGTAGGATATTTTTAAATAAGATATCAGCTCCAACATACAACACTTGGAGATAGTCTGATCTCATATCTTCTCAATAATTTAGGAGCCTAGATAGTTCACTATGTGCCAAAGAATTCTTTTTTCATATTAGATATTGCTTCTAACATTACTCTCCCTACCCTTTGTAGGTGTCGGATTAGGGCGCTCATGTTGTTCTATTTACTGCAATTGTTACAAGTAGCAATATAGATAAAAGGTTAAAAGAGAGAGTGATTACATTCAGCAGCTTTTTAAGCCATCTTTTTTAAGCCATCCTGATTGTGGCAGTTCCATCTTATGAAAGATAAAAAGCGAACCTCATCAATATATCTACTTACCAGTTGTTCTCCAGTGATGCTACAGCATGTATGTATGAGAAAGATAAAGTAAAAATCCCCTTCCGCAAAAAAATATGGTCCAAGTATACTGTAGGTAAATAATTATTTTGTGGTGACGCAAAGTTTACAGAACTACTCTGACCTTACGTCATTATACTGTAGCTATATTACCATATTCTGTTAACATTAACTTTCAGTACTTAATGTCCAGCCCTCCGATTATTTTACAGCTATAACTTTTCTATTTAGTAAAGATGCTTGTTTCATATCTATATGTTTTGTACAATTTTACTTTCTCCACTTTGAACAGGACTGTTCTTGGGGGACATTTTCAGAAGTCCCTTGCCATGGACTGTTAACTTTTCACTTACCACTTTGTCATGAGACAATTAAAATGATTGCTCATAACTCTGTCATGTTCTAGTCAGCTTACTCTTATTTGCTTTATATGAAAAACATTCTAAATTTAGCAGTGTAAGTGGCCATTGAAGGACCTGACCTAAGTAAAGGCCCGCAACTGGCCATTATCTGTGGTAGCTCTGGAATAGCTTGTCCTTCAAGACAAGAGCAACCCTACTTTCATGGCTTTACAATAGGTTGTGAAGACTTAGTTCTTTTGGAATTTGTTTCAGAACTGACTGCCTCTGCATCATGACATCAATTGAAAATGCATGTAGACTTTTATATAATGTCATGAAGATCATATTGTATTCCTACACTAGCCATATTGACATTGTCCCAAAGAGACCCAAGTGTCAATATCTTTCTTTCTTTCTTTCTTTCTTTCTTTCTTTCTTTCTTTCTTTCTTTCTTTCTTTCTTTCTTTCTTTCTTTCTTTCTTTCTTTCTTTCTCTCTCTCTCTCTCTCTCTCTCTCTCTCTCTCTCTCTCTCTTTCTTTCTTTCTTTCTTTCTTTCTTTCCACCTATCAAGTCATAGTCATTTTCTCAATTCAGTTGTGAAATACTGGAGAATATTTTTTTTTATAGTAGCTTGATCTCTAGAAATGAGCAGGTAGAGATTTTCACAGCATGCTGATCAAACACTATATCACACGTTATGGTTGGTATTTCAGTCTATTGTGTTAAAGGACCACTTTAGAGGCCACTTTAAAACCTGGCAGTCATAATAGTTAAGTGATTTCAGATATCGATTATAGTTCTTAGGTCTCATATCACAGCTTATAAAATCTGTTGCACTGTTTCCAAACTTTGGATCATTTTCCAAAACAGCATCTGATGGTCTCAGGACTAGAAAGCATGAGGTGATCTTCACCATTTTCTCCTTTTCATCTCATAACATAACAAGAGCTATTGTTAAGCCTTGCCTGAGATTGTTTAATCAGCTAATTCAAATAACTTGTTAGGCTGAAATTATGTCTGGACCAGGAGAATTAATATCCTCCAGATTGTTTTACTAATATTTTTATTATGGAATTATAGTCTTTGGACTTTGGGTGACTTCATGGATACATTAATATAACATGGAAGGGATTTTCTATCTCCCAGCCTAACCTACAGCTCTTTCTATCCAATGACTAACTTAGCCTGATACTTCGATTATACTGGAAATTTCATTTGTCCTTCTTTTACCAACAATGAAGTTGAAGAAATGGCTTTTAAATGGCAATAAATGTATACTTGTTGTTTGAAAATATAGATATTTCATGTTGAGTTCCATCCACTCATAGAGATGAACAAAGCATCTACAGTTCATATGTGACTTTCTCGATCTGATGAACATAGTTTAGTGCTAAACATTACTTTCTTAGTGCAATATATTAATAACAGAGAATTGCTGCATTTCTGTAGCATTTGATTTAAAGTTAAAACACCAAGAAAAGCTAAGTACTATCGGTCTTGGTTGGCAGATATTCTTATCACTTCAGGCTATACTCTTTGATTTTGTTTGTTTTCACAACCCCATCATTAAATATACAGCACAGTGCAATACCATTCACAAATGTGCAATCCAAGCAGAAAGTTAGCAATAACAAGTGCTTCACATTTTGCTTTGGTCAATGGCTTTAATCAATTTAAAAGAACTCATTTGGAATATACAAGATTCCCATCACAGAGAGGGAAAATTGCTGTTTTCTCTGAACTGCACTTCCCAAATTTAAATTATGTGCATAAAAGAGGGCTTCTCTGCAGAGGTATAAATATGACTGTCATTAGACTATACTTTAAATTTTCTTTATGCACAAATATAGCAGTCTCTGCACTCTTTACACCTGAATATAATGTGATAATCTAAATTCTGGGTGGCATCCAGTGAACTCCAGTTGACAGAACAGTTTTCTTCAATGAAATAAAGAGTACTTCACCCCTCCCGTCATCTCTCCACTACTTAAAAAAATGCAATAGAAGATTGAGAAGGAGTGACACTAGTACATTTTAGTATGAATCTGTGATAGACTAATAAAAAATGGGGAATATGCAGATTCTCAAATGTAAGAATGGATTTTGTCCAATAACTTGAATTTTACACACCAAATTCTGATACCAGACTTGGACTCTTCAATTCTTCTTAAAAATGTCCATTCTCTTTAGTTAGATTTTGATAAAGCCTGAGATCTTAACCAATTAAGCTAACAAAATGATCTATGTCAATATATTTATAAAATGAAATGAAATTATAAAATTACTTTCCATCTCTTCCTCCTCCTCCTCCTCCTCCTTTTCCTCCTCCTCCTCCTTCTTCTCCTTTTCCCTTCTATCTTTCTAGTTATATACTGTCAATATGATGTATCAACTGAAGTCAGATGAAAATAAGCTGTCTTTCTCAATTTTGCTTTCTTTAAAGTCAACATTATTTACCTTGAGAATCAGTACTCCAAGTCTGAACCATTTCTTGAATCACTTAACAATATGATGGTAGTATAAAGAGTATAATAATAATAATGCTATTATTATTTAAATTAAATCTGAGCACAGCACTTTTAAGCAATGGGAAGGAAAAGATGACTGCTGTATTATTTCTAAAGTCGGCTCATTTTTTGTTTGCTACTGTACATGATCTCCGAATTTCCATCTGATTTGCAATGTGAACTTTTGTATATTATTTTGTTTTCTCATGCTGAAGGCATCATCTCCAAGGAATATAGCTAATATGCAAAACATGTATAGCTGGCAATCAAGTAAATACATTGCTTCCAGCCAAATAAATAAAAGTCCATTAAGAAACACGTATAACTTTGGAAGTGTTGCACATAAGTTCAACTTCCAAGTCTGCCATCCACTTCTGCTTATTTTCAAGCTCCATAATTTTATATTTGCAATCATTATGAATTATGGATGTATTTGCCAGGGGAATGTAAAGTGTGATAAAGCAAAGCTTGCACTGCCAATTAATTAAGATCCATTATTTCAAATTAAAAAAAAAGATAAGAATAAAAACTGGAGCCATGTCTTTGTGGTCTTTCTAGTGGCAGATATGACATTCCTTTTCCATACATTTTTACCTGACTTCTTTATTATACTTAGGTGGCAGGTCATATCCAACTCTCCTTTGTGCTCCCATGGATTTTAGAGATCCTTTTAATGCATTTCTACTTCATTTTTATTTGATCATTTCATTTCTAACTTCTTTTTTATGCCATTTATTGGCTGCTTTTTGTTACTTGTATCATTTTTAAATATTATAATGTGCTATTATAGTCTCATGTGTTACATTGAATGGTGTCACAGTGCCATCTGGCAGAAGAATTTACTATAAATAAATGAATTAATAACAAGTTTCCAAATTCAGAAGTCAGGCATTAAAAAAACACACTTTGAAGAGTTGCCTGCACAGTTTGAGGACTAAGCTAGGTTATACAATCCATCCTTTAACCTGGATTTTCCCCTTTCCTCCACATCTTGCCTTTGTTCCTTATCAAATCCTAAAACAGTTTAATCTTTCCATGCATTGATTTGTAGGTCGTAAAGACTTGTGTTTTAATAAAATTGATTAGTCTAAAAAGATAATACCAAATTTCTTCTGATTTTTGTCTATAATAGGCAAATTACAAGATAGTGTTCCAATATCTAAGGGGCTGCCACAAAGAAAAGGGGGGCAATCTATTCTCCAAAGCATCTGAAGGTAGGACAAGAAGCAATGGATAAAAACTAATCATAGAGAGAACCAACCTAGAACTAAGGAGGAATTTCCTAACAATTAGAACAATAAACCAGCAGAATGGCTTGCCTTGAGAAGTTGTGCTCCATCACTTGGAGGTTTTCAAGAAGAGATTGGACTGCCATTTGTTCAGAATGGTATAGATCCCTTTCAACTCTGTTATTCTGTTATTATCATTATATACTAACACAATCCCTTTCCTACACTCACCCAGCAGTATGTATGACAGATGAACAGAAACTAAATTTGCTTGTTTTCACCACACCCCAGTAGATTCACCTAAAAAGCAAAATGACCACATTAAAATATAATCAAGTTAGTAATAATTTATAAACATACAAGAGTAAATAATTTGTACAGTCCTGACCTTAACATTTGCTGCATGAAGTTAAGGCCAAACTTTCATATGAAAACTCTTACTGGATAAAGAGCCTCTAGATAGCATTTTTCATTTCACTTGGAATCAGTTGGCTACTAAATGATGCAGTACCTTGCTGTTACCATTTGAAATTTACCACTGAAAGGAACTCATTCATTTTGCCAAATGATGGGGTTGGTTCTTACTGAATCAGAAAAACATACAGCAGACAAACCTAGTGGGCTTCCAAAAGCAAGTTGATGCTTTATTGAGATATTCCAAAACTGTCAGTATGTTATTGATTGTAAATGGCCTCAGTGATTCAGAATTCAGAAAAACACACTTGGAAGGGAACTTGGAGGTCTTGTAGTCCAACCCCCTCTTGAAGTAGGACACCTTTTACCATTCCAAACAAGTGACTGTCCAGTCTCTTTTTAAAAACATCCATTGGAGCACCCACAACTTCTGAAGGCAAGCCATTCCACTGGATGATTATTCTCGCCGTCAGGAAACTTCTCCTTAGCTCCATGTTGCTTCTCTCCTTGATTAGTTTCTATCCATTGTTTCTTGTCTTGCCTTCTAGTGCTTTGAAGAATAGGTTGACCCCCTCTTCTTTGTGGCAGCCCCTTACCTATTGAAACATGCTATCATGTCATCCTAGCCCTACTTTTCACTAGACTAGGCAAAGCCAATTATTGCAATTGTTCTTCATATGTTTTAGCCTGCAGCCTCTTAATTATCTTTGTTGTTCTTTTCTGCACTCTTTCCAGAGCCTCAACATCTTTTTCATATTGTGGTGACCAAAACTGGGTCTCTATTAAAAGCAAAGTGATGCATTAAGGAAAAATGATCAATAATGTATGTTGTACTCTGCACATCAAAATAGGAAACAATAACTTTTGTCTTATATAAATCTTTTAGTTAAATCAGTTGGATCCTTTTAGAAAAATATTAAAAAATATAAATCACTTTTACTGTAGAATGAATGGCTGACCTTGGATTTGGAGAAAAAAATTCTACAGTCTGAAAATTTTTATCATGCTTCTCACCAACCACTTTTGCTTTAGGCAATGCTAATAGTTCTTACAATTGTTACTAATTTAACTGTTCTAGAAATATGTCTAAAAGAAACATACCTGCTAGCATTATTTTCTTAGGTGCATGCCTTTGTGCTGATCAGTAGCTCAAAACCAATTTGTATTATAATTATGCAGCTTAAAAATGACCTTGTGGAGCACAATCTTTTCAAGATATGGGAGAAAAATGGTAAATAGGTTCTCTTAATCCAACAGGAGAAAAAGTATAAAATTAAAGTTTGCTTCTTTTAATGTTCCATCTCCAAAAATATATATAAATAAATAAAAATCCTCCACATTTCCCAGAATGCACCACAACAAATGCTTTCAATTTGCACATGCAAAGTAAATCAATTTACGCAAATGTAGATGCTGTTCCCAAAAGAGGAAATGCTAATCTTACTGAGGCTCTCTTGTTAGACTTTAAGGCCAATAAATAAATAATTAAACTAGAGAGCTATTTAATGTATTTAGTCACAGAATTTACACATTCTTTTCCACTATGTGGAAAAGACATTTTGGCGATCACTTTCAATTTATTGAGGCAGGATTGTAGTCTACCACCTTCTCCCCTTGGACAATTTTCTATTGCTGCAATCTCTCACCTTTCTCTCCAAGGAAAGCAATGGCATAAACTATATAGATTCCCATAGTTAAAGCATCAACATGTATATATGCAGGCACATTTTAGCTTTACATAAAAAACCCTTCTTTATATTTTATTGAGAACATCAGCTGCAGCATCAATTATAACCAGTCTTTCAGATTAGCACAGGAATTATAACTCTTTTCTGAGATACAGAACATCTTTGCTTCAAAAGCTGGTGGGAATGTTTTCTTGTTTTTGAATTCTGTTTTTCTTTCTGTAAGCTTCCTACTTTCTTACTGGCTTTTTCATTTTTTCACCCCCTTTTTAAAACTGATTAAAAAAACTGTTAAATTGTAATGGTGATTTTATTATTCTTCATAGATTGTATAAAAGGTTAAAGGCTTATCATGAAACTAAGTGGCTCATTCCTCAAATATGTGTAGTTGTGATTCTGGTCATTTTCCCAGTCCTTAAAAATAAGTTATTATTGGTATATAGGTTACGTTATGACAAAAGTATATTTCTGCTCTTGTCTAAGAATGAAATCAGAAATAATTAGATATTTGTTCTATTGCAGATAAGATCTCAAGGGCTGAAAAGTTGGAAGATCACTGAAATTTATTCATAATTGCATTAAAACGCCTTGGAAGGAAAATAGATCTGGATGTTTCAAACTCGGAATCAAGAGGAGGTTTCATTTTTTTTTTTACTCTAATTTGTATCAAGTACAGAATGCTCCTTAAAATGCCATCTTTTTAGCAGCTTCAGTATTTGGATTTGATGCATTGTATGAACCCCACAAGACACAGCCATCTCAGCATGGAATTCTGTCATTGTTGTTTCCTGAAATAAAAGAATATTAAGCATGAAAGATTGGGAAAAAAAGAAATATTTATTGGATGGAACTCTTGGGCAACATTTCATACTAATAAATGTGTCCATTGTAAATAATAAGACTATAATTTAATATCCTATGTAATGTATTATTATGCATCCCTTGGCCAGCACTGAAATGGTTTTAATGATTAATTAATTACTCCAAATTGTCACAAAGAAGAGACAATGTTCTAAAGAAAACTATAATTAAATTTCACACTTTTAAAGGAGTTGAGGAGTTAAGACATGTGTTAACTATATCTCATAATGTTTCCCAGATGTCAAATATTATTTTATGTTTTTGAATCAAAGATAGAACATTGGTGCCAATTTCTGTGCTAATTTGGTTTGGAAACTAAAGATACTATTAATTCCTCTCGTAGTGACATGCTTTTCCAGACTTTGGATTTTCTAAGAAATAAAGTAAAAGAAAAAGCATCCTCAAGTCAAACTGGTGTCAATAAAAGGACATCCATGCAGTCTTCTTAGTGTCAATATGGAAATGCTTCTCCATTGCCTTCTTCAAAGATTTAAGGAAAGGATGTGACTTTCTACTTTAATCTAAGTTCCCTCTCATTCAAGTCCAAATTTGGTAACTCTAACTTTTAGAATAGGATGGATTAAAGAAAAATGTAATGAATATTTTATTAAATCTTCCTTATTCATGTGGGTTTCTAGGAAATGCAGTTGTTTCTTTAAAATAAAATTCTCAATTGTCTCTCTATATGTCAGTAGTAATTATGCCATATTAAAGTGATGAAAACAGACTATATTAGCCTGTAATTCAAATAGGTAATATGCAATCCATTGAAGAAAATTGTGCAAAATTGTAGCTGTTTTAATATGTTAAGCTTAATTATTAAAAAATCAAAGAACTATTTTGTTCATTTTGCTCAGAAGAACAAATATATCAGTTTACTACCATTCCATACATTTGTATCTCAGCCATAATCTCTAAAATTAAGTGATATATGGCTTCCAGTTAAATATAAATAGAATGTTGGAAAAAAATATGCTGCCATTTTTCAGTATTCTTTTTGTTCTAACTATGTATTTGCTTATTATGAAACTAAGTCTTATATAGGGCAAATTCAATATCCAAGTAAATAATTGTTTTTATTTTTGTTAAAGCAACTATATATAAAATATGAGTAAATTTCTAGAAAACTAGTTTTTTATTTAAAATTTTTGTAAGCTTTATTTTCAAGTAAACCCTCACCTGCAGATGTTCAACAAAATAATTAACATATAATATTTTACACAATTAAGTTTAGACAGATGTTCTCCAAGTCTGTTGTATAAAAATTATATACATTGTATAAAATTAAGTGAAATGCATAGCAACTGTAGTATTTCAGACAAGGTTCAATAACTTAAATAAATAGATTTGCAGGGCATGAATATGCATTAGATAAGAAGAATAGGGAATATGTTTTTATTGCTAAGGCTGATTCTCACATACTGCTTAAGCCCACTGCAGGTGTTCAGTCAACATAAGCCTGGAGAGGAGTCAAGCATGCATGCTTCATCCTTAAGTTAAAGAGGAACTAAAATTGCTTTAAACTACTTTTTTCTGTATTTATACATCTACAACTTGGATTATTTAATTATTTAGTATATGTTTAATAATTAAATATATAAAAACTTTGTGAGTAAAATGCATTTATTGTGACATGAAATAATATGAACATTCTGTACTGTTGGAATAAAGGATCTTTCAAGGAATTTTATGCCAAATATTGAAAGCCATTAAATCTCAACTACTGTATTTTGGAATAGAAACTAAACTGTATGTGTAAGCTATTCTGTGAATACATTAAAATCAAGGAACATAATTGTAATACCCTTATTCAAAATTAGAAAATCTTTACTGGGACATAGAAAAATAAAGCATATTGTACAGGTGTTCTTACTTAATGATAGAGATGGCCCTGATTTACAATGAAGGATGGTGAAATATTCAAACAACAAAAATACTGCCATATAGTGTAGGAGTTGTTGCAATTTTAGGATATTTGGGGTACCTTCTCTTCCTGATCATATCTATTCATCCTATTAGATAGAGGAGAAAGAAGATGTTGTAGGAGCCATATATTAAAGAGCTCCATCTGAAGAGACCCAGATGGTGTGTCTTTTCTCCAGTGACTCCTGCCCTCTGGACCCTTATTCCCCACAAGTTGAGGTTAGTCACTTCACATGTATGTACCCTTTCCAAAGGCACAGAAAATGTGGTTTTCTCAGCAGCTTTAAGATGTCATTGGGAAACCTGAGAACTGATTATATTGTATTTAGATGAACGTTCTTCTTCCACAATCTTGCTTTTTTTTTATTCTTTAACATTTTAAAGAGCTGTGATATTGTTTTAATTGTTGGTAGAATGCCACCCAGAAACACATTTAGTGAGATGGGAGGCCATATACATTTATTAAACAAATGCACAAACAAGCTAAGCAGTTAAGATGGCATGCAGAAGAAACTGTCATGGTGGAGGGTAGAAGTACATCAATTATTATTATAAAAGCCCAGTCCAGTTCAATACAAGTAAAAAAGAAAAACAAGAAAAAAAAACAGCATGGTGGCACAAGGAACTCTCGAATCATCTGAGAGAAAAAAGGGACAAATACAAAAAAAATGGAATGAGGGACACATAACTAAGGCATAAAACTAGCAAATAACTTAAACCTTCAAAGATGAAGTTAGGTTTTGAATGAAATAATATTTGCAATGAAAGAAAGAAACAAAGGAAGGAAGGAAGGAAGGAAGGAAGGAAGGAAGGAAGGAAGGAAGAAAGAGATCAATCAATACACTAATGGGAGAAGATGGCAGAGAAGTAACAGGCAGAAGAGAGAAAACAAAATTGCTTAAGTCATACTTTGCATCTGTCTTCACACAAAAAGGAAACAATACTCAATTTACCAAAAATAATACACCAAAAGCTGACAGGTGTTCTTTTACTTTATTTTTGCTTATTTTAATTTGCATTCCTAACCTGTTATTTATGGTTCTGTTTTTTGGTAAGATGAATGACCAAATAGGCAGCATGCTGAGGCTGAGCAGAAGGATCAAGCCAGCTGCTCCCATTGTGTCACACCTTTCCACCCCATCACCCCAATCCAACAAGGCACAGGACAGAGAGGCAACAAGGACAGTGCCAGTTGGCCAGATTACTTGTGAGAAAACAGTCTTACCTATTGTGAGGGGTCATACCAGCACTGTCTATTTAATTCCACCCAAAGAGATGAGCTTTGCTGGAACACTATATGTAGATACCTTGTTCCCCAATTTCTGCTTCTTGTGTTTTGCCTTTGAACTCATGTTAAACGTTGGACCTCTGGTTTGTGACTTGACCTTGTACCCTGACTCATGGACTCATTCAGTCTTTGAAAATCTTGCTTTGTAGAACATCTTTGTTCTGGTTTTGGAAATTGGGACCACCCCTCTTGCCAGCTCCTTAGAACTCCTGATGGAACTTAGAAGGGGTGTGGGGGGCTTTTGTTATTCAAGAAGTGCTGGGAATTCTATACTTGGCTTGGGCACCTCAATTAAGACTTTTTAACCTACCTATCAATGCTGTTAATATTGGATGTTCTTGCTTTGACAACAGATGGAAATGCAGCCATTTTTCTCTATTGCTTTTAGAGTTAGTTGATGCTGGGAGGGGGAATGTGGATGAGAGTCCAGCTAGTCATAACAATAATAACTCAGCTGTGGGAATCCAAGGTTACTGCGCTCAGAGTTGATAAAGATTTGGCGGGCTGGAGACCTGGGGAGAAAGCCCGCACTTCAAGCTAATTGGAGAATGTGATTTATGACTGTTAATTGGAGGAGGAAATTGTGCTTTGCTACTTTGTGCCCAGGGGAGGGGAATTCAGTTTTTGGCTTTAACTATGTAGTGCCAATACTTTGTTTCTTGAATAAAAGATTTTTTAAGGTAAACAATGCCTCAAAGTTCTTTTGAAGAGTTTCATCTGTCGGAACATGACGCTACCACTGTGTATGCATGTGTGAATGGAACAGCACAGACTGATGTGAAGTATGAATTAAGCCATTCTGCTTTTTTTTTCTATTGCCTGTTACTTCTTTGCCATCTTCTCTTATTAGTGGAATATACATAGACATTAGACAGCACTATGAGAATTAGGTGTTTAACAGATTGATGACAAGAGGGGGAAAATTGTCTCTGCATCCAGTTGTTTTGGTATGCAATGCCCTGAAGCATCATCCCAAGGTGAGGAATTGAAACAGTTTATGTCCAGGATATGAGGGGTCTGTAGATAGCTTCTCAGCCCTCCTTCTGGCCTGCACAATATACAGTGGAAGAGAGCACACAGCCCTGGGGGATGCTTGTGCTAATTGCCCAAGTACTAGATGTAATTCTCCCTAGTTTCACCTATTGCTATCCATCTGTCAAAAAGCTTACGATCCAGCTACAAGTATGAACAGGCACAGTGAGCTGAGGAGCTGAGTTTAGAATGAAGAATTTTTGGAATGATGGTTTTGAATGCCAAGCTAAAGTCTATGAAGAGGATCCATTCATAAGTCCCTGGGGATTCAAAATGTTGCGAGATGTAGTGCAATGTCATATTGACAACATTGTTTGCTGACCTATTTGATACGCAAACTGCAAGGGGTCTAACACTGTTAGACCATTCTATCAGTTATATTATGTGATATATAATGTTATATGAAATATCAATTGTATTATATGTTGTATAACGGTATATGAAACCTGATGGAATGGATGAAGAAAAACCAACTCTTTTCTTTCTGAATGAATTGTTAAGTGGAATAATAACAATGTTATAAAAAGATGTTATTTGCAGAAACTCAACACTAAGAATCTTTTGGCTCCACATTTATGTTTATGAACTTTAACCTCCTCTCTTTTTAACTCTCCTCTCTGTAAAACTTTCCAATTCCCAGATTCCTATCCACTGATGCTCTTTGTCCCTGTCCCTGAATTGTGTGGTTATAATTTCATTCATCAATAACAACAAAGCACATAGGCATTTGGTTCTTCTTAGATGAATCAATATGCTTTAGTCCTAACAACTGACAGATATAACTTGATATAAAACCCTTTTCAAAAACACTAGAGTACAGTAACCTAATTTAAACTGTGTAAATTTTCATGGGAAAATTGAGTTCAAGCTTATCTCTCTCTCCTTCTCTTTTCTCTCCCATTGAAATAAACCCAAAAGAGAAATTCTTGATTTGAAATGTATGTTTGCCAAGAATGTTTTATCATTTTTATTAATTTAATGTTGTTAGTTAAATTATATTATACAGTTGTATAGATTGCATAAAATTAGGGCCAAATGTTAATTACATACTATAGATTCTGTCTTGTGGGTGGCTATCCTTGAAGAAAACAAATATTAAATATTCTGGATATAATAGTATATAATGTAATATGAATTATGTTTTTCTATTTTTCTTACAAATCTTAATTCTTCAGTGTCTATTTTTAGAAACAGTGTGGTATAAATTGGGATGGGTACAACTGGATCACTATGTAGTGGAAGTACAGTAGAAGTGTACTGTAACTGGAGGACTATGGCAGCTATGAGAAAGATTTAAATATGCATTTTTAAACTGAGGAGTAATGTTACTGCTCCATGTTTAATGAAATGGGGAAACTGTATATGTTGTTTTCCTGTTTAATGATTAATGGATACACAAAAATTATTATGTGTAGGGCCTTGGGAATTTGTATGTGCTGGTGTATTGTTGTTGATGATGAAACTATATGCAGTTTTTCATCAGTGCCACTAGGACAAATCAATCACTAAAATAAGCAAGGTCTCCTAACTCTTAAATTATTCAGCAAATGAGGAGATAGGAAATCATAGCATGAATTGAGTCAAGATAGTTTCTGAGAAAAAGGTTGACTTTATGACTCATAATTTGCTTGAGCCGGTAATCATAACACTTCCACTTCCATTCTGCCATCTGCTTTGTAGACAGTGGCAATATCCAGAATAATTTATGACAAATTTATGGTTGCTCTTATAAGCAGCTCTGATAAATGATAATAGTTTTACTTAGAGAGTGGCATATAAAAAGCCAATATTCAGTGAATAACTTTCTGTCATTCTTATTTTATCTGACACTTGGAAGGACACCTTGACATACAGTTATGTCTGCTTGAGAACAGCACATTGCATATAATATTTTAACATAGTTATGTTTCCCATCTGTGCAGACTGAAATGAAAAACCTTCTTAATGGGCTATGGTTTCTTATTCAGAAGCTGCAGCCCTATTTAAACAATATATTGGCATATTTCCAAAAATATTTGCTTATAATGTTCTCTCTCTCTCTCTCTCTCTCTCTCTCTCTCTCTCTCTCTCTCTCTCTCTCTCTCTCTCTCTCTCCCTCCCTCCCTCCCTCCCTCCCTCTCTCTCTCTCTCTCTCCACCCACACACCCACCCACCCAGACAGTGGCTGGGGACTTTATATATCTTGCCAACACAACTACTTCCTGAATAGATATGCTGAGATATACTGCAAATGGAATGTTATGTTTTTCTACAAAAAAGGCAGGGTTTTTCAAGGTATTCAGCTGGAGAGCTGACAGCCGGGGTTCACAACCCGAGCTCCATGCAATGGGGTGACCTTCCATACTTTGCCCTGGAATCAGACATGACTAACAGGTAAATACTTACCTTTTTTTTTTTGGCAAGGTATACTATGAACAAAACAGAAGGGTTATTTTCCTCCTGGAGAATTTATCTGAGTTTTTTTTTCAATGAAAAGAAAGATGTGTTTGCTTGAAAGAGTCCTTGACTAATTTTTCTCTTATGAATTATTTCCTGGATCTCTTATAGAATTAAGTCTTTAAAAAGATCTGTCTGTCTGTCTGTCTGTCTGTCTATCTCCTCTATCTATCTATTTTTCTTGGCCTCCTCATGTCAGTGCTGACTACTGATCATTGCCTGTAGTTTTCATGGCAAAGTTTCAGAAATAGTTTGCTCTTTGTCTTCTTCCTAAGGCTGAGAATGGGATTGATCCAGAGTCATCCGGCTGGTTTTGTGCCCAAGACAGGTCTAAAACTCACTGTCCCCTAATTTTTAACCTCCACATAAACCTGTCTCTTACATTATCGTAGAGTGGCTACAATGAAAACTTTAAAATAGAACTGTGCAATGCCTTTCATAATCCAAAGGATCATAGTTCTTTCTTTATGAATCCTTCCTCAAAGCCAAAGTAGCATCATTTTTCCTCATGTTGATGCAACTAATTCAAACATGCATTCATTAACATTTGGGACATTTAACAATTAACACTAGGATCACCAGAAAAAAGGCTATACATGCAGATGAGCGGAAGCCATAAACTGCCTTTGTAACAATTGACTTGTAAGTGACATAATTGATTTAACATTTCAGGGTTCTAGAGAGGCAATTAAAAGAAGTATATAGTATCTACTAAAGTACAAGTCGTCGTCAAGGTATGACAACAAATGAATTCAATATTTCCATTGCTAAGCAAGATAGCTGTTAAATGAATGTTGCTGCATTTATGATCTTCCTTATCACCGTTAGTGAGTTACTGCGGTTGTTAAGTTAGTAATATAGTTGTTAAGTGAATCTGACTTCCCTATTGACTTTGCTTGTCAAAAGGTCACAAAAGAAGATCACATGATCCCAGGACACAGCAACTGTCATAAATACATGCTAGTTGCATCTGATCACGTGACCATGGGAATGTTGCAATAGTTGTGAAAAATGCTAATTCATCACTTTTTTCAGGGTTGTTATAGCTTTCAACAGTCAATAAATGACTGTTTTGATTGAGTCAAGGATTAACAATAGTGAAAACATGTCCAATGGACATAGGGATCCTATTGTATGTTCCTCTTTTTCCCTCTTCAAAATGCCATGGACATATTTTTTTTCTTAACAAAACTGGAAAAAAATAATTAAATTATCATCCTTACATAATGTTTGAGAAAGTCCTCTACTTGAGAAATAGATGTTTGTACTTGATGTTGCTTATGTTCCCCCTTATCCCATAGTATTTCAGATATTTATTGAATACCTTTGAAGAAATGGCTCTGTTCTTTCTTCTACTATCAAATAATAACTTGTCTGACCTGGAGAAAAATCTTGTCTCTTGATTCATTTAATTTTATATCCTCTTTCAAAAAGGAAAGGAGAGATCTTGTTGTCTGCATAGAACAAAGGAAGCAGGAGACCATTCTTAAATTTTCATCATTTGTACTGATCATAAACATATTTTGGGGTTGTGGTGACCAGAACTTGTACAGTTTCTGTTCTCCAGTCTTGTACATTTTGCTGCACAGCATTCATGTCAGTAACTCAAGTAACTATTAAGATGCTGACTGAGAAAGGCTGCAGAAGCAATTAACCTGCCTGTGGTCAGCAATTGGATAATAATTTAATTAAGAAAGCAATCTTAACTTTAAAATACACCATATCAAAGGTAGCTTAGACTAGAGTTTAAATGCATCTTAAACTATGCATTTATATAAATTCAGAATCAAGCCGAATCTTCCACCCACCATATAGATAAGGTAATAAAGGTACAGCACTTGTGCTAAGTTTTAAAGGAGCATTTTAACAAATAATGTTAAATTGCCACATTGAAGAGATGCATGAATCAAAGCAGGGCCCTGCTTCAAAGCAGCAAATCAAATTAGCTGGGATGTGAAGCACTTCATATTATTTTGAAGAATGCCACAGCTTCCATGGGTTTTCTTCTGCTTTTGCAGTTGTTACATGCAACATATAGCACTCCATTCACTTTTTCACATTTAAAGACATTTAATATAATGTCCATGAACCTTATCTTAGAAAGTATTGGGCTTACTGTTGTCTCAGTTGGGATTGAGTTGGGAAAATATCACAATGGAGCTTTGGGAGAAAAAAGTTGACTTTTCCCTTACCTGTGTGGAAATGTAATATGAGAGCTGGAACAGGTTCAAAATTTCTCAATAATGCTTGAGTAGGCAGACACATAAGGCTAACAGTAGGTCTGCCTAATGTGTAATGTGTTTATGGATCAGACCTGCAAATAAGTGGCTTATCTCCAATTTAACTAAATTTTATTTGTTTGTGTTGTATTTTTATTTTTCATAATCATTCATTGATAAGTAGCAAAGTTCTATCCTGTAAATTTTACTGTTAAGCAAAGGTAATATTGCTTGGATTTCAATCACTTTCTTAGCTTTCCTTTTTTAAAATATGAACTAGAAGGCTTAACTTAGCTTTCTCAATTCTAACACAATTGGGAGTTAAGCTGATCTTCCAGTACTCTGAATATCAGCTTAAGTATGACAAGCCTACTATGTACAGATAGATCAAACTTTATATTCTGTATGAAAGGGATAACTGAAAATTATTTATCTATGACTAGGTATAAACTCATATTGACAAATACTGGGTCAGTTGTTTTCCTAATCTCTTATTTGCTAATACATCTTGCTCCATGGTGATACAGTGGTTAGAACGCAGTACGGCAGGCTACTTCTGCTGACTGCCAACTGCCAGCAGTTCGGCAATTCGAGTTTCATTGGCTCAAGGTTGACTCAGCCTTCCAGAGTGTTGGGAACAATATGCTGACTCTGTAAACCGCTTAGAGAGGGCTGTAAAGCATATGAAGTGGTATATATGTCTAAATGCTTCTGCTACCAGTATTGCTATTGCCTTTTCACTAATACTTAAGGTAATTTATGTGGGGAATCTCCCTTCCTTTTGTTCCCAACAAAGAAACTGAGGAGGTCAGCTGAGTTGAAAGAGATTTACTGTTCTGAAAGTAGTAGAGTTACTACTGAATTTCCATCCTAGGATCTGGATCTCCCTCTTCTGTCCAATATTGAATCACTTATAATGGAATTGGCAAAGATACATATTTTATTTATTCTGTGCCAACCTCTATGTTAAACTGAAACTTGGCAGGTTTATATCCTACATAGATTCTACTACCTCTGCTAATTTTATCACATTCCTCCAAAGTACGAAGCAGTTTCAGATGTTTTAAAGTTTTCCCTTTATAGCTTATGGAGAAATCTGTGTTTTAAAATTGAGCCTTGAAGCAATGTGAATTAAATCAAATCACAAATTTGTATCATGCCCTTTTAGCTTTCTAATCTCCAGTCCAAACTGAATTAGTGCTGATGACTGCAGTCTACTATATTTAAATTAAAGGATTACCCACACCACTTAGCAAGCTCATAAAGGTGGTTTACTACTCAGCAGCAATCTTCCTCCAAAAATATCTTTCATGTCTTTTTCTTGATTTTAAAGTAGGATTTCTATCTTTTCCCAATAGTTCTTAAAAATCAAGGTTGAAGTTTTTTTCCCCCCACCTTTGCTTTGCCACATCATAACCTGCTCAGAATATATACAGATATAACACTTATACATACTAAGCAGTAGACACTCTGCTTGTGTGCTACCAACAGTGTCAAATAAATACTAAACATCCTTAAACAGGTGTCCCTTTTAAAATCTAATTCTCTACCATTATTTTTTAACTCTTCCTAAAGAGTCTGCTAAGAGAACAGATCTCAACTATTTAATTAGTCTTCTATTAATTAGGAGAAGAACAATGATGCCAAAACCAATGTTTTTGTCAAGATGACATGAAATTTAACAACCACAAATTAGTTGTTGCTGATTCTCTAGATGTCATCAAGACCAGGCATATTAATCTCTGTTTCATTAAGCTTATTAGATCTTTTGAACTCTGTTGAAGAAAAACTAAGGAACTAGGTGATAAGTAAGCAAATTCCTAGATGAGATCTCACTGAAGCCAGGATTTCAATGCTTGGTCACAGGCAAATAGTAATTATGTTGTTAATATTGGACTATATGGATATTTAAGATACCTTCAGCCTGGGCAATTCAGGTCTTGCTTGTTGCCTATGCAGAGAGAATAATCATATTCACCATGAAGTCCACCTACTTCCCCCCACCCCCCCAAAAATGTTTAGAAGGATAAATAATTCTACAGAAGGTCATGGATTATGGCAATAGAGAAAGAAAATGCAGAAGGCAGAGATACAAAATTAATATCAGTTTGGTTTACCTGGTCTGTTATTTGGATAGTGTTCTAATTCATACTTATTTTTTAAAAAGCCACCCATTTTTTTTAAAAAAAAAGCTTCACCCATTTACATTTGCAACTTCTCCTAACGTAGACAGCTTTTGTATACAATTCCTCCTGAGTACATAGTAATTAGGATAAATTCCTTGGGCACCTCAATTTAAAAATGCAAATTTCTTTGGAGTTATTTTTGTTCAGTACATTTCTGTGATGCAAGCTTTTAAAATGTAAATTTCCTTAAGAACTATATACATATATGCACACACACACACACACACACACACACACTTTTGTATGCAACATAATATACAACAACAACAGCAACAATAATAACTCCAGCAATGTTACAAAATACTGCACTACTTACATTTTAAGGATGCTGGCAGCAACCTGTGTCAATGATCAGTGCCAGTCAGTTTGAATGTTCAGTTGACTGAGGTTCACGCCTAAATAATAATAATAATAATAATAATAATAATAATAATAATAATAATAATAATAATAATAATAAAAGTTGGAAGGGACTTTGGACGTTATCTAGTCCAACCCCCTGCTCAGGGAGGAAACCCTATACCATTTCAGACAAATGGCTGTCCAGTGTTTTCTTAAAAACTTCCAGTGTTGTCTTCACTTTATATTTTATTCCAGTAGCTTTCAAAGATTTTCCCTACAAAAGCCTTCATACTAATTTCACATGTAATTCAAATTTGGTGTTATTTGGGTTTAAGACTTTTTTTTTGTTCTAATCTTTTTTTTTAATTATTTCCAAAGTTAAATACAAAATTAAAAAAAAAAAGAAAAAAAGACTACATAACACTAACAAAGACATTCTGTATAAAACAGAATGTCTAACATACACATAAAATATTTCCCCGGTTGAAAACTGATAAATATATTTCAACCATGATAATTACCCCCCCACACACACATACACACAAAAGTCTATCTACTATTTTAAAAAGCAATTAACTGGTAATCCCACTTTTGGGATTAATCCTGTCCACGTTCTTAAGGGCAATATTTTGATTTCCTAACTGCATTTATAGTGCAACTTAATGCTGGACCTTTTAAAGCAAAAGTCAGGTTCACAATCTTTAAATGTCGGTTAAACTTTAATTTAATCTCCTTGAGGTTGCCTTTCTAGATAGATATCTAACAATCTTTTGGAGCTGAATTTTGGAAGGTAGGCTCCAATTGTATGGCTTCTGTGCAGGGTTGACATTTGTGTTAGAAAGCATTAACAGTCATATTAAGGAAATAATAAAAGTTATAGTTCATCAGTTTGGATGTGACACCAGGTTACTTTAATTTGGATAGAAAATAATTTTCCATGAAGCTAGCAGATCATGTATTCCCTAAAAACATTTCCAGTTATAGAGGAATCTTTAAACTGGGATGGCCCAAAAGAATACAGCACTAGTCACATTATTCTTCTTGAGGTACACATCACTCTATGAACAGCACAGTAAAGGAGTAAGAAATGGTAAGAAAAATAAGCCATAGTTTGCACCAAAAACAGTTCACTGTCCAAATCCAAACTTTCAAATTTAAACAATTATTTATTGATCTGAAGATTAAGAAAGACTTGAATCAAACAAAGGGCTGAAGAGATTTATATAGCCTCTAAGAGGCAGGAGGGAGAGTAAAATTATAACTATTTGTTGAAAAGAAAATCAGAAGTCATTCATATTTCTTAACTTTAGTGGTTTTATCTTTCTCTTTTTTGCTTCTTGAACTTTCTTGGTTTTTTTTACTTTTACTTTTTTGTTTCAAATTGCCTTTAATTCTATGAAAAGACTTAATAAATATAAATAAAGCCATTTGTTATCAATTATTAGGTAATACTAGCAGAATCATGGCCTGTAATAATCTGTAATATTAAGAACGAATTGCTTTCCATCTTCCACAAAAAAATAATGCTAATAAATTACTTTGAACTAAGGGAGGAAGGCTGTATTAATTCTGACATTCTCCAGACATATTAAAACTCCTTTCATTCAAATACAGAATGACAACAGTTATAATCCAACACATCTGGCAGGTTCCAGATTGGGAAATGTTGGCTTGGATAAGAGGTATGACACTGACTTCCATAATGAATATTTCACAGATTCTACTTCATTCTTTTTCATTTAATATATAAAATACAAAGAAAAATAGAAATAGGAGATTAAGGGAGGGAAAAAGAAAGGAGAAGAGAAGGTGTGAGGTACAAGGGGAAAAAAAAGATGTTGACTTCGGACACTTTTTAGCATAATAACTCAGTGACTTCCTAAAGGCCAGTAGAGTTAGGGCCATCCACATCTTGGAGGAAGATAGTGGATGTCCCATAGGGCAGAGGCCATGACAGAGGCTTAAATCCTTTCCATTAGAGAATAGGCGGTCCTGTTTGGAAAAAATGTAAACATTTTGTATATTAAGGTGTTGTACTTTGCAACTTCTGGGGGAGTTAAATCAATAAAACTTGTTTTTAATGGAGTGAACTTTTAAATAAGGTGAAACTTTCTCATTTCCTCAAATACTTTACAAAGATATGTTTTCTAGTTCATATATTTAGCTCCGTGTCCAGATTTGGAGTAATTGGTTGTAAGGCGGGGGGGAGGAGGAGGAGGAGGAGGAGGAGGAGGAGGAGGAGGAGGTGGTGGTTGAGGAATATCATTTTCAATAGGCATAAGACAATATGCCTGATTCCCTTTCACTGTGGACCTATGGTCCTGTATTATTTTGTAATTTTAGATTTGGATTTATTTTGGCTAATTTATAAATCTTGAGTATGCAGTTTGCATGTGACTTGATATTTTAGTGAAATAAAATGAACACTATCTTGTCTTCACATGAATCTTCCAGAAATAAGTAAAGAAATAGCTATTTCTGTCCCCAACATGGGTATCTGACCATAGCAAAACAGGTACTAGAACATCCAGTTCTCTGCTATCATCTGTCTTATGTCCTATATCAATGATTCTTAAACATTTTTTTCCATATAAATTTGTGGTAGATTTATATCCCAAATCAAAGACAGGGAAGAGTACCCCGATGGAAAAAGAACTCCTTTTTTTTTTCCTTTTAGCGTTAGCTTTTTTTCTACAGATTCATTTTATGAATCTAAGAAATATGTGAATACAACCGTATAGTTCAATTGTTCCTTCCTTTATTTATTTTTTAAAGACATTGTGAAATTTCTTCCTTTCAAAAAACAATCACTTTCCCTTTCAGGCATATAGTTGGCTTGAATTGTAAGAAATAACACCAGACAAATTCTAAGCATGCACTGTTTCACTGGGAAAGACCAAAGAATAGATTATTCATTAAAATAATTATTTAATAATATGGAGGTGTTAATATGGTGATTAAAGAGTGATAAATTTCAGCCACGGCTCTGTGTTATAAGTTAAGTCATCACATTAATTACTTGAGCACTTTACAGTGCATGGTTTTATCTCTGCAGATGACTAATGAACATTCAATTACTTTGCCCTTCAAAAGTATTGAAAAACACATAAGAGTGTTTTTCCACTTCAGTTGTTTATTTGCAAAGCTTTTACAGATGTATGAAGTATATATTGTTTTGATGTTTTTGCACTGTGCCACAACAAGTAGTACGGGATTCATTCATTAATCAACAATATTTTCTCTTCCTTGAAATATTGTACTCCCTTGTGGTAATTGGTGAGATGCATTAGTAGTTTGGAGGATGGGCTTAATTTGTTGACAGATTGTCTGGAATGCATTGTCTGAAATGGTATAGATCAGGCATGTCAAACTGCCAGCCCACAGGCTGGATGCCTCACATCGAAACTGCGCCCACCCCAGTGCCAGCAATGGGGGGAAAGTCATGATACGTTGTGCGACGTCACGTGACATTGTGAGTTTGACATGCCTGGTATAGAGTCTCCTGCTTGAGCAGGGGGTTGGATTAGAAGACCTCCAAGGTCCCTTTCAACTCTGTTATTCTGTTTAATGTCTATGTTGTGGCATCATATTGTATATGTAATGCAACTGACTTTAAATGGAAAATTTGCTTCTTCAGGATGTCTCAAAATACCAAGGACCTTTCACATAAAATATCTTCTGCAATGAGATATACAAATTGTTTCCAGAATTTCTCATTGCTGCACATTTTGAAACTGCAAGTTATAATTTTGTGCCATGTATAGGATTTTTACTTTGAAATGTTTCTGTTATGTATTGTTATTGACCGTTAATGTGTTAGGTTTAAAAGTGTCTCCAACTGTTCTGGAGGGAAACTGAAGTTCATCATTTGAGCAGTAAAACAGTTTAAATCTGATTGGTCGCCACCTACTGGAGGCAGGTATAAATATCTGTCAGTTCGTCAGTTGAATTAATTCTGTTATTCTTGCAATAAAGCATGTTGCATTAAATCGGCCTGGTCCATGCCTTCAAGAACTCACTATTTAACAGTTTCCAGCTCAGAATGCCTGTTTGAAGTTGGAAACGGGTATTCTGGTCTCAGTGGAAAGGTTCCAAAGCTATCCTAACCATTCTGAAATGTTTTGAACTCAAGTGTTTCAGATATTAAATCTTTTGTACACTTGGTGGGCCACAAATCTTTTTCTTTTCTTTTCTTTTTCCTTCCTTCCTTCCTTCCTTCCTTCCTTCCTTCCTTCCTTCCTTCCTTCCTTCCTTCCTTCCTTCCTTCCTTCCTTCCTTCCTTCCTTCCTCCTTGCCTGTCTGCCTGCCTGCCTGCAATTTTATTGCATTTGGGAGTACTTATTAAACACAAAGATCTAAGAAAGGGGTGTCAAACTCACAAAGTCACATGACTTGTCGCAACGTATTGCAACTTTTTTGCCATTGCCGGGAATGGGGTGGGTGCGGTTTTGCTATGATGCATCCAGCCCACGGGCCGGCAGTTTGACACCCCTGTTCTAAGATCTAAGGTCAATTCAAGTTGACTGATTTTACCCTCTGAAAATAAATGACACTTAAGCATATTTATCCTTAGCTAGGTCACAATAATTAATTACACTTCATCTGTATTAGACAATTGAAAACTAATTTCATGCACACCAGAAATATTCATACATCTCTTTCAAAAGTGAAAGACATTAAATGAATATTAGCAATCTATCCTCCAAAGTTAATAACAAAGTCATAAAATTGAAAATTAGCATTTTATTTGTTCTAGTACGATAGAAAATTCCCCTAGAGAATGACATCTTTCTTATGATACTCTATTAATAATATTTTTTTTAGTCAGGCAAACTACAGAAAAGTTTACAAACTACTTTTAGCAATATACTTATTTAAATTAAATGTGAATGAAATCAAAATTATAATAAAAATAGTTCACCAGTATATATTTAAAGTCTGATACTGGTTTTTAACATGCTGTATATTCTGCATTGATGAATAATATATCTTATGAACTTAAAACCATTTTAATAATCATCTGAAACATTTTCTATGCAACCTTTAAGTATTAGTATTCTCAGAAACAGACTTCATGTTAGAATCAAAGTACTTGTTATATACGATTGTATAAAATTCAAATGTTTTATTTTTTTATTGTACTGGACAAGCAATCAAAATTGGATCACAAAAGAAGAAAAACTTACTTTTTCCTCTAACATTATCTGCATCAATTTTTTTTCCAACTTTTCCAAAGCTGATATTTGCATTGGTTTCTCTCAGCTTACTGCTGGTTCAAGAAAATGTGGATGTTCAGACCAATCTTTTGCATTAGATTGGGATATTTTTTTAAAAAAAAAAAAACCACAATAAGTTTTAGCCAATATATAGCACGATGAAAGCAAAGACTTCTTTTTCAAAAATGTTCACAACTTAATTGTAATTTGTAATTATGCAAAGACCTCTTTGCTACAGAAGCCATGAGATGAGAGGACCCCTAGGTTTATGAACAGAACCTTGTAGTAAAACGCAGACCTCCACACAGTCAAAGATGGATTGTATGTTGACTTGCTTGGCTTTAATTCATGACCATTTGTTTTGTTGGAATTCAGCTTAAGTAAACACACCCAAATGTGTGGCTATATACAAAGCCAACAGATTCCAAATACTTAAACAAAGCCTTGGTCACATCTCCTGCCTAGCTGATGATGGAGATAAATAACTGAGTACCATTAGCTAATTAATGTTACTTCATATCATGTCGGCAGATTCGTTAATATTTTTCACTCTTACTAGATTGAGAAGTGGATGATTGCCTTCTTCTAAAGATGAGGCTTTAAAAAGTGATTGAGGGGAGGATGCTGTCTATATTAGGTGTAAATTAAAGGCTTACATCTGGTTCCTAAGAATTACCTCTCAACACTCAAGCACTCATTGCTACATTTGATCAGTTTCTGGATGCCATAAATAATAGCTGACTTAAACAACTATTTAATGGAAAAGTATATTTCCAAACCAACTATGGAATCAAACACAACTCATATGTTTCAAAACTTATCTTTAACCCATGGACTGTATAAAAATTTCTACAATAACAATGCAATATTACACTCCTTTTTACAACTTCTTCATTCTATAGCAGGGGTGTCAAACTACTGGCCCATGGGCCAGACACATCATGTGGAAGCCATGCCCACCCTATTGCTGGCAATGGCAAAACTGTCCCGATATGTTGCGCGATGTCATGTGACGTTGCGAGTTTGACATGTCTGTTCTATAGTATACTTTAATAAGATTACAGAAATAACCTGGTTTCCTAGCAGGCATGGATCTAAATGGATAATGCTAACTTTTAGGCAGTTTATTTTTCCACAGTGCTTTTCAGACTTAATTTTTTTTTAAGAAGCTGTTACATTCTGCAAATACAGAATATAATGCTTTTTTATAGCAGAAGAACAAAGGCAGTGGGGGAGATTGCATAGGCTCTGGAGCTCCTAATCATAATCATTCACTATCTGTAAAATAGAAAACAACTTTAACATCAAGGTCAGAACAGGATAAACACAGAGAAACAAATGTTCCAGATTTAATTAAAGGAAAGAGAACAGGTTTCAGATAACATTCTGGGAAGATGAGGAATTCAGATATTTGCCACACTCACCTCAGAAGATAATAACTGATTTTTTTAAAGTGAAAATAAAATACAAAATAGTGAAAATAAAATATGATAAGAGGAGGTTAGGGAAAATAAAATAAAATAAAATCAGGAGTGGAAAGAAAAAGAAAAAGAAGAAAGGGAAAGGGAAAACAGAATAACTTCTAACTTTATACAGACATAAAATACATTAACCACTTACTCTAACATCAACAATAATACACATTATTTCTATTACCATAAACAGTACTGTCAACTCCCTAAGTGTTAATTTTGTTCAATTTCTAGTACAAAGTCCAACAGTAGTTTCTAAATAGAAACAAACTTAGACAAAGTCAATTTTGCCATCTTACCAATTTCCTTAGCTTCACCATCCATTCTTCTATTGAAGGAATTTGTGAATCCTTCTATCACTATGCCTACAAACGTCTTGCAGCTATTGTGCTTTAAACAAAGACCCACATTTTCTTTCAATCAGATTATCCAACAACTCTGAAAGGAAAACTTCCGGTTACAACTGTATATTTATTTTATGAATCTTCTAAATCTATCTGTCCCAATATTTCCTAACTTTTTGACAATCCCTTATACATATTTGACAATTTATCAGATGTTAAATATTGGCCAAACATCATCCAAAAGGATCTTGACAGTCTTAACACTGAACCAACAAAATGCAATTCAGTGGAAAGAAAAAATAATGTGCTCTAGCTCTGAAAATAGCCAATATGGTCTTAATCTGCATCAACAGAGGGCACATGAAGACATATGAAGTTAGTATCACGTTATACTGCTTTGATAAGACCACACTTGGAATATGGTATTCAGTTTTGGTCACCATGATACAAAAAAGGTGTTGAGATTCTAGAAAAAGTGCAAAGAAGAGCAACAAAATCATTAAGGACTAGAGGACATGATAGCAGTCTTCCAATATTTGAGGGCCTGCCAAAGAGAAGAGGGGTTGGCCTATTCTCCAAAGTACCTGAGGGCAGGATAAGATGGAACAGATGAAAACTTATTAAGGAGATATCCAACTTAGAACTAAGGAGAAATTTCCTGACAGTGAGAACAATTAATTAGTTATGGGTACTGGAAGTTTTTAAAAAGAGATTGGACAACCATTTGTCTGAAATGGTTATGGGGTCTTCTGGTTGAGCAGGGGGATGGACAAGAAGACCTCAAAAGTCCCTTCCAACTCTTTTATTCCATACTGATATATTCTCCCATTGATAAAGCATTATATAGAAAAATTTGCTCATTTAACTATATAGTCTTTGACATATTCATCTTCCATATCAATAAACAGTAAAAGCTTATACGTCTTGGCATTAGATGTTCATCATTAGTACACAAATCCAATTCAAAGTCAGTTTTCTCATTTGTAAAATCAAAAGTCTTATTTTCCAATTTAAATCTGTCAACTGAATATAAGCAAACCATTAACAAGTATGACCTTGCTTTTCCAATTCTTCTCTTGTTTGTAATTTAGGTTTTCCTTTGAAAAAAGTCAATAAGTCAGCATACATCAACCAAGATTATGTAACTATGAACACTCTTCTAAAAAGGGAATCTTGGGTGACAACCACAGAGCAATTTTGCTTTATACCTATTCCAAATCCACAACATGGCATGCCTAATAAAAATATTTTTTTAAGTCTATATTAACCTTAACTTTAATAACTATGCCATTCAAATCTCAAATTATGCCATTCCAGTCCCAATAACCCCCTATTTCACAAAGTCACCTACTCTTTCATTCTATAATAACTTTTGAAATATCAAAAGTCATAAAAAAGATCAAAATAGAAAAGCACCAGAGCATGATGCCCTAAAAAATTTATAATATAAATGTTTTGAAGATCAACTTTTGCAATCACTTAAAAATATGATGAATTCTATTTTGCAGGGATCTGTTGTGCTAGAATCTTAACTAAGTTCAATATAATAAACACATTTGTATTTCCAGAGCCCCAGGGATAGAAGATATAAAGTGTATATTATTTGAATGTCAATTATATAAGAAAGAGAGACAGCTGTATCTTGGGCCACACATTAGATCAACAGGCTATTGTGTTCCTTATATTAAAATAATATAATAAATGATTTTAATGAAATTAAATTTAGATTCTGTAGTCAGAATCCAAAAATTACATATATGTCTTTTATTTGAACAAAATAGATCAGTGAAGCACTTCATGTGGTGACTGATTGGAGTAAATTGTAGTAACTGACATTTTCTTGTATTTATTGCTTTTATTCTATTTTAAACATATTGTTATTTACTCATGTGTGTTTTTTATTTTGTATTCTGATATGGCCTAGTGGCTAATCAATAAAGTATTAATAATGTGAATTGTCAGCCTGACTGATTTTTTTTAAGTCAGATTTCAATGAATAAATGCAAATAAATAATATTAGATTTTGGAATACATTTATCTCTCTGTATGTTTATGTGTGGTGTGTGTGGCTGTGTGGGTGTGGCTATAGAGAGAAGGAATGAAATCTAATCTTTATTAGTAGGAAATCAAATGAACTAGTTCAATCAATTAATGACCATAGCACACACAAAAAAATTTCTTCTCTGAAATACTTAAATACACTGATTTTAAATAATGGAATATATAATAACAAATATAATTCAAGGGAAAATAGAGTTTATTACAGTATGACCAATTCTATGCTGCCTTCTTCTTCTTCTTCTTCTTCTTCTTCTTCTTCTTCTTCTTCTTCTTCTTCTTCTTCTTCTTCTTCTTCTTCTTCTTCTTCTTCTTCTTCTTCTTCTTCTTCTTCTTCTTCTTCTTCTTCTTCTTCTTCTTCTTCTTCTTCTTCTTCTTCTTCTTCTTCTTCTTCTTCTTCTTCTTCTTCCCCTCCTCCTCCTCCCAAATCAACTACTTAATCTCATGATAAAACTATTTTACAACTAATTTTGCCTAGTTTTATAAATTTAGAATAAATAGAATATAAAAGATACTGTGTTTTTTTAAAAAAAAAGTTTGAAAAGCAAAATAGTGTCTCATTCTGAGAATGAACATTCTACTCTAATTTCAAAATTGAGTTGGCTTCACTCTTTAAAAAATGCATTATTCTATCAAATTTGGACGATAGAAAGAGCTCATTATGAAAATGCTGAAAATGAGCCAAAGTAAAACAAAACAAAACAAATTCAGCATCTCCATACTGTGAAACTATTGAATATTATATTAAATGGAGAAAATCTGGGATTATCATTAGTTCAGTTGGGAAAAATAAAAAGTGGGGAAAAAAAAGAGGATCTACTTCAGAAATACAGAGACATAATAAATACTCTTATGTGACACAACTGAAAATGTTTAACTGCTTTTATATGAGTTGCCAGCAACTATTTATATATTTATTTTTTCCTTATCCTTTTGTACTTTAACTTCTTTTTGAAACTCAGTGAAATTTTGTTAAATTTGTTTTGAAAATGTGTGTGGGGGGGAGTGTTGCCTAACTTAGATCATGATCTTATATTCTAGCAAATGGGTGCCATGGCTAAAATGGTTAATTAGTGTTATTTATTATTTTGTCGCATTAATTTTTAACCTTTGTATTCTAACCAGAATCCATATTGTAATATGGTCACCTATATAAATTGAGAAAAAGAAAAAAATAAACAAGTTAAATAATCCGTAATGGATGACCAGAAATGAGAATAAATTAGATACTGTACTAGTGTTTTTTTCAAACTATAGAGAGAAAGGATTTGTCCACAATTGCATGACATCTGTGTCATGGTGGATGCTACATTAAAATGCTTTATGATTTAGATAAAATAAAGGTAGTCCTCAATTTATGACTGCAATTGGGACTGTATTTCTGATCATAACTCATTATGGTTGGAGGAACCATGGTGGCTCAGTGGTTAGGTTGCAATACTGCAGGCTAACTCACTGATCATGGCCAGGAGTTCAATTTTGACTGGCTCGAGGTTGGTAAAATGAGGACCCAGATTGTTGGGGACAATATGCTGTTGCTACTACTATTACTATTGTGGTTGTATGTTGAGATCACCACATGAACAAACCTAATTTTGATATTTTTTGCCATGATCATTAAATGAGTTACTGCTGTTGTCGTAGTTGTAAGTGTGAACCCATTCTTCCAATTTGGCATTTTTATTTTTTATTTTTTTGCTAAACATGGGCAAAAAATACGGAAACCACAAAAATGTTGCAATGTCTGTCCATGAGACTGTGGGACACTGCAACTAATCATAAAGTGAAGCAGTTGCCAAGCATGCAAAGTTGTAATCACATGACTGCAAGAGGGTGGCAGCTTTTATTATGACTAGAAGAACTATATGGGTCATAAAACACCCATTTGTGGCCCATTATAATTTTAAATAGTCACTAAGCAACCGATCATAAGTGGATACAAGATCATCTTATTTAATGATTATGATATTGCGCACGAAGAAAAAGGTTGGTGAGGGAACATGCAATTTTAACTGACAAGAAAAATTGGATGACAGTGTCCATTAGAGCTCCCTCTACAAAACTGTGGACATAGAAAACAATACAATAATATACATTTCAGTTTGCTCATCATCGTTTAGGAGTCTGAAATTACAAATATAAATAACTGTACACCCAAATAAAGGAAACAAGAAGTCTTGAGGGCATGAAGAAAAGTCAGTATAGTGTTTTCAAGATAATTTCTACAGGTTTTCTATTTTGTTAATTTATACTCAGCCAGATTTTGTTGTCTTTGCAAAGTTGTAATTTCTTTTTTTCCCCAAGGCTTCATAGGCTACAACCCTTCTGTCTCATGGCCATTACTGACTTTTCCCACTGGCTTCCTAAATACTTAAGGAATATTTGTAAATGTCAGCATTTACAATGATTCTGACATTTATAGCAACCAAATTAATTTTAAACTTGGCACTTCTGGCAAATGAATCATGTCAATAAGTTTTAAACCTATATATAATAAATATAAACTTTGTCTAGAATCTTCTAAGAATTTCTGTCACAGCTTACAAAATGCCAGAAAATGACATTTGGGGAAATTTCTCCATAAACGTTTTCCTCACTTCCTTCAGTAATACTATGTTGTTGTAATTGTTAACTGCGAAGTCGTGTCCGACCCATCGCGACCCCATGGACAACGTTCCTCCAGGTCGTCCTGTCCTCTACCATCTTCTGGAGTCCATTTAAATTCACACCTACTGCTTCAGTGACTCCATCCAGCCATCTCATTCTCTGTTGTCCCATTCTTCTATTGCCCTCAATCTTTCCCAGCATTAGGCCCTTCTCCAGTGAGTCCTTCCTTCTCATTAGGTGGCCAAAGTATTTGAGTTTCAACTTCAGGATCTGGCCTTCTAAAGAGCAGTCGGGGTTGATCTCTTCTAGGACTGACCGGTTTGAACACCTTGCAGTCCAAGGGACTCTAATACTATAGAATGAACTAATGAATACCAAATCAGAATGCCTTAAGTAGCATTTAAATGTTTCTATTCTGAGAGTCAAACTTTTTCATAAGCAATTATCACTTACCAACTGCTGGTAATTTTCAATTTGCTTATAATTCTTTTAGATTTGATCATGTAATGTATTCTGCTTTTAAAAATTTAAAAATACTATAAGTGCTGCAGTATGGGATAAAGTAGGAGATATTGATGTGTGTAGATAATGTCTTACATTTTACGGATATACCATAAACCTATATTTAGGGCTAAAAGATATACAGGTAGTCCTTAGCTAACAACAGTTCATTTAGTGTCCATTCAAAGTTACAATGGCACTGAAAAAAATAACTTATGACCTTTTTTCATACTTATGACCATTGCATCATCCCCATGGTCACATGAATAAAACTCAGATATTTGACAATTGACTCATATTTATGACAATTGCAGTGTCCCAGGGTCATTCTGTAATCCTGTGACAAACAAACTTAATGGGGAAACCAGATTGTTGCCATTTGTTCTTAGCAAAATATTTAAGAGGTCTGGGCCTTGTGATTTTAACTATGTTCTGATTATTATTAAATAACCTTGTTTATAATTTACTTAGTTGGTAAAATTTCAGTCTGACAACATTTAGCACAAACGGTTAGATTTAGGCAATCTGGAAGTTATGTTTATGGAAATCAATTCTAAACTATTCAAACAAACAAATAAAAATGCAGCTATTCTGTAGTAATTTAAAATGCAATTATTATTATTTTATTTTCAGAAGTATTGCACTACTTAGGGAAAATTCAATAAGAATTGCTTACTGTCATCTAGCTGTTGGAAGTAATTCAGGAATCTAAATATTAACTCGGTGGGATTTATCCTTGAATTGCCACAATTTGATTTTATAGTTAACAATAATGTTAACATGACTTTAGAATAGTTAAAAAGTATTGGTTTCTTGTAGATAGATACAGAGTACTTGAAATTTATATAGGTAAAAAGAGTGTGGGAAATGTAATTTAACCAAAAGAAATTACATTACAATAATGGAAAAATGCATTATGCCTTGTTTTTAGTAATGAACTATTGACATGTCCTCATTCATGAACATTTAAACAGCGGTGAACATTTAAACACACAATGACTGCCAATGAAGGGCTGAACTTCATTGACAATACATATTTTGCAATACATCTAAAAAAAGAAGTGAAGTTCTTGAATTTTTTGACCCTATCTCCTACATTGGGACTTGGGACTACATTAAATACCCACATATTTAATGTAGTCCCATTTTAAAAGAGAGAAGAAAAAAGTATTTCCAGAGACTCTAATTTTCTGGAGTATTTTTTTTTCTTTATGATATAAATATACGGTCTCTTTAATTATAATTTCAAATACTATGAGGGAAAGAGAGAAATAAAACATTTGCAGAACACTAGAAATTGGATTTCAATTTTTGGTGCTTATATAAAGCCTTTATCTCTGTGTGTATTCAAACCCTTTTTTTCTAATTTGCCTTTTTGGGAAACAAACACAATTGGCTATAACCTTAACACCAATTGCAGCTATTCCAACTAAGGAGTCTTTGATTTTAATATCTTAGATAGTATTTATTTCCATCATAAATAAATGTATGTAATTATTTATAAATATGGATGAGGTACTGCCAGGTAAATTGATATCTGATCAAATTGGAAACAGTACATTTGCCCTGGACCCTAAGGAGTTTGTAGTCAAAAAGTCACCTTTAGCTAAGAAGAAAATTCAGAACAGGACAATATAAGACAATAAGCTAAGCACCTATCATCAAAATTCTAAATTTTGAATAATGATAAATGAATGGATGTGTCATGGAGTACAGTTAATGTTTATCTGTCATCTATTTCTGAATGTAAGCTATTCAAAGAATGTGTTGCAGAAGGACAAAATGTACTACTGTATGTCATGTAGTCCTTGACTTATGATTGAGCCCAAAATTTCTTCTGCTAAGTGAGACATTTATTAAATAAGTTTTGCCCCATTTCACGCTCTTTCTTGCCACAAATGTTAAGTGAATCACTGCAGTTGTTAAATTAGTAACACAGTTGTTCAATGAATCTGACTTCCCCATTTGACTTTCCTTGTCAGGACATAGCAAAAGATGATCACACCATCCCAGGACATTGCAACCATCATAAATACGAGTCAGTTGCCAAGTGTCTGAATTTTGATTATGTGACCATGGGGATGCTGCAATGGTCATAAGAGTGAAAAATGGTCATGTCACTTTTTTCAGTGTTGTTGTAACTTCAAACATTCACTAAATGAACTGTTGTAAACCAAGGACTACCTGTACTATATTTCAACAAATGGAAAACCACTAATTCAAATTAGGAATAGTTTAAGCAAAATTTTAACAGCCCTTACAAAATAGTTGTGATACAAAAGAGAAAATTAATTAATTCATTAATTTTCTTGCTGTCTAGCAAATAGCATGGTCATTCTTTCTATTATTCGAAACACACTTAAAAAGTGAGAAATTAACACAACCTAAATAAGGGCTAACAGAAGCCCAATGAAAAAAGCAAGACATAGGGTGTTATAACTGTGAGAGGATCTCGGACTCCTAGTGGACAATCACTTAAATATGAGCCAGCTGTGTGCTGCAGCTGCCAAAAAAAGCCAACATAGTGCTAGGCTGCATTATCAGAGGAATAGAATCAAGATCACGTATAGTGTTAATGGCACTTTACAATGCCTTGGTAAGGCCATACCTGGAATACTGCATCCAGTTTTGGTCACCACGATGCAAAAAAGATGTTGAGACTGTAGAAAGAGTACAGAGAAGAGCAACAAAGATGATTAGGGGACTGGAGGCTAAAACATATAAGGAACGGCTGCTGGAATTGGGTTATAATAATAATAATAAAGTTGGAAGGGACCTTGGAGGTCATCAAGTCCAACCTCCTGCTCAGGCAGGTAACCCTACACCATTTTAGACAAATGGCTGTCCAGTTTCTTCTTTAAAACTTCCAGTGTTGGAGCATTCATTGCTTCTGGAGGCAGGTTGTTCCACTGGCTAATTGTTCTAACTGTCAGGAAGTTTCTCCTTAGTTCTAAGTTGCTTCTCTCTTTGGTTAGTTTCCATCCATTGCTTCTTGCCCTGCCTTCAAGCAGCCACTAGTACATACAAATAAAAATAAGAGCAAACCCTGCTTCTTTCTAGCACTGATGTTGTTACCTAGTTTGGTAATGAAACATCTGCAAGAAAACCATAAAACTCAGAAAGTAGCCAGTTCACAGTTCCCCCACTGTTGACTGATTGATTGATTTACAGATAATACATAGATTGAGAGAGAGAGAGAGAGAGAGAGAGAGAGAGAGAGAGAGAGAGAGAGAGAGAGAGAGAGAGAGAAGCAGATACTATCATAATCTTGAATGTTGGAGACAACTATTTTTTAATCTTCAATTGCTAGATTTGTCATTCTTCATTAACCATTATATTGATTTCTACTGTTTCTTAAGATTATTCCTTCTGGACATTATGTATTATCCATCTGCTGCAGGATAAAAATTATATGATGTAATCTACCACATTTGTCCAAAGATTTTCTTACTGCGCAATCTAAGGATGAGCAAAAATGATCCCCCCAATATAATACATAAACTTTTCATAAAATAAGCCAATACAAATTCAAGAGATTTAGGCAACTTTGAGAATTTGGCTGCCTTCTTGGCAAAGAGAGGGCTGGAATATTGGCATTCCCAGACAATCACCTTAACTACTAAATGATATTGGCTCTGAGAAATGGAGAGCAAGGGGTGTAGAGGAATTACTATAATGATAATTGTATTCATGCAATTAAAATATTGAAAGTCTATTTGGTTTAGTGGTTAAGGCATCCGGCTAGAAATGGTGGGAAAAGTAGACATTGCTGATTCTTACAATAGAAGCAAAACTAAATTGCTATCTTTGCAAGATCAAAGTTCAGCTCTTCTTATCATATTCATTTTATTAATTCCCTGCCTGTTATCATTATAAACCTGCACAATATTTAACTGTGAGGATTTTGGGAGAAAAGCACTATACCATTTTAAGTGGAACAAAACAAACATACTGACTGTATTTTCATTTGATATCCTATTCTACTGTGCACCTTAGAAAGGACATGTTAGAGAGGATATGAATCTCATTAAGGTCTTGGACTTCTGTTAGTGTTAGATTTTCTTTTCTTTTTTATTTGTTTGTTTGTTTGTTTTGCTTTTTTTAATCAAAAAGAATTCATAAGAAAAACAACCAATTCCTAGATGGCACTAGAGAACATCACAGTCTAGGGAGCGGGTTGACATAGAAAACAATGCTTTAACATACTGTAAGATACATGCTTACAGAATCTAAAAGCATTGTATTGTACATCAATTCTCTCTTTGAATTGTGATGTTCTCTAGTGCTACAGATCTCAGAGGAGTGCTCTATCAGACTGCATTCCCACCCACTCCTCTGGTCTCTGCATAAGCCTAAAGCAGATATGTCAAACTTGCAATGTCACGTGATGTCGTGACTGTTTTGCCATTGCCGCTAATGGGGTGGGCATAGCCTCTGTGTGATGCGTTTGGCCCAGCAGTTTGACACCCCTAGCCTAAAGAAAGGCTACTGTTTACCGTAATTGAGAATTATTTAAAGAAGCAGCACCTGCTTCCACCTTAGGAACCTTTAGTATCTGACTTAGTTTTACAATTCTTGTTTTGAGCTTATTTTGTGAAAGATGCTCAAAGGATGTCCAGACCTGGACTCACAGAATGATTATTATGGAGAAAATAGGAAGAAGAAGGTGTGTTGGGTATACTCACTGCCTTGAATTATTTGTAGAAATAATAAAGGCAGGATGTAAGTAAGTAAGGAAGGAAAGAAAGAAAAAAAGAAAGAAAGAAAGAAAGAAAGAAAGAAAAAAAGAAAGAAAGAAAGAAAGAAAGAAGAAAGAAAGAAAGAAAGAAAGAAAGAAAGAAAGAAAGAAAGAAAGAAAGAAAGAAAGAAAGAAAGAAATAGGCAGCCATCATTTTAATATTTGACACTTGGACTAATCCTTAAAACTTAAATGAGCACATAATTTGCTCTTCAATTTCTCCATACATGAATATTCTTGAAGGTCATCAACACTGGGGTTTTTTTCTGTAAAGCACTGGACTCATCTCCAGTCTTCTGCTTCTGCTCATTCACCTCTTCTACTATTATCTTTCCATCCCATATTATTGCTCCTATAATGGCCAGGACCTCAATTTTTTAGCTGATGCTCTTCAGAGACCCAAGGCTCCAGTTTATATGCTATTCCTTGAAGATAAGTTTGCTGTCCATGTTAGTCATAAGTCTCCTCCCTCAGTGATCCCAAATTTCAAAAGCAACCCAGCCTTCCTGTAACTTACTTATGTTGCAAAACCATATGAATGCTATTCAGAAATGATGATCAGATGTCCCATTAGAGACAATGAATGTTTTCTAAAGCCTGTATATCTCTGCCTATAAAGGAGAAAAATCTTGTAATATGCACTGAGAATGAATGATTAGTAGGCCTGATGATCTGGAGTTGGCAGTTTTCAAGATTTGAAGTAGGAGTCTTCTATGTTCCTCTAAAATCCAACTTGGGATTCTTTGCAAGAAAGGCAGGAAATCTACCATCATTACCTTAAATTTATACAGAGGCTGCAGTTCCTTCCTATTCCACAAACTGCTGTAGGGAAGAAATGTAATGCAAAGCTGCCATACCCCATTGTTTTTGATAATAAATACCTGGTCTTACACTTTCGGCCAAATAAGATTTTAACCTTTCCTCTGTCCAGACAAGACAGCTACAGATTAATAACACAGATGATAATATCTGATTAGCAATTTAAATTTTATTTATTGCAACATAAAATAGGGCAGAGTTCAATAGGGCAGAGTTAGAAAAGTGAGCTGAGGATTTCCTCTTAAAGAATCACCTTAACCTTTCCAATAGTCTGGTCCTGTGAATGTAAAATTACTGATTATCCAGTTGATTTCAAGGAAGAAGCTTTGCAGGTAAGGACTCACAACTAATAATAAGCCTCGTGAAATGCAATTCCTCTATCCAATTCCTTCCTTCCTTCCTTCCTTCCTTCCTTCCTTCCTTCCTTCCTTCCTTCCTTCCTTCCTTCCTTCCTTCCTTCCTTCCTTCCTTCCTTCCTTCCCTCCTCCCCCCTCTCTTCTTCTATGCCAGGTGTGTCAAACTGCCAGCCCGTGGGCCCACATCATCTGAAAGCTGCATCCACCCCTTTGCTGGCAATGGCAAAACTGTACTGATACGTTGCACAACATCACGTGACGTCCCGAGTTTGACATGTCTATCTATGCTATTATACAGCTTTATTGTTGTCTTTAATATATTTATTTATTAGATATGTACATTGCTGATGTTTTGTTGTATTTGCTTCTCTCTCTCTCTCTCTCTCTCTCTCTCTCTCTCTCACACACACACACACACACACATACACACACACACACACTTTTTCTCTCTCTCTTCTCCCACCCCCAGTAAGAAACTGACAAATATATTTTAGTTTCTGTCACTTCCCACCATATTTTCTTATTTCTTCCAAGTTTCATCTCTTCCTACCCCTTGGTCACTTGCTTGTTCATGTTTCTTTCTTCTTTCCTGGTTTCTCTTTGTATCGCTACTTTATTATCTGTCACAGCTTCAGGCTTGCCTGTCTTGCAAACACTCTGTTAATTTATTTCTCCATGAGCTTCCTGATTCATTCTCCATGCTGGTGCTCCTTCCTCCTTACAACACACTCCTTCACAGTAGTACAGTGTTTTGGGGAAACTTGGATTGTGATTTGAATAATGTTTTTGTGCTAAGAAAGTATTTTGGTAAGTGATTGAAGCCCATACCATATCCATTGTGAAATATCTTTTTTTCTATCAAATCAAAGCTTTATTTTGAAAAAAGACCAGTCAATTAAATAGCATCAATTAAAAAGCACATCAGAGTCTAAAAAAAATAAAAGATATAAAACAAAGTCAATACAAAAACAAAAAGTCTAAAAGGACGACTTGTCTGAAGCCACTTGTCTGAAATGGAATCCACTTATCTGAAATGATATAGGGTCTCCTGCTTGAGCAGGGGGCTGGACTAGAAGACCTCCAAGGTCTCTTCCAGCTCTATTCTGATTGAATATGAGTAGAAATATTAAATGGGTGTAAGGGAGCATAAAAGGTGATATGTGGCAAAATAAATCTAACACAGCAGGTCACACTCTAGAATGATGAACTAGATCCCCATTAAAACTAATTTATGGTGCAGATCATCATCTGATGGATTTTAAACACTGCTGCATAGAACCTGGCAATATTATATATGTTATAGCAATGTTAGTATCTGAAAGCAGCATGGAGGAGAAGAACTATCTTATGCATCCTTATGGCTGGATTGATGGCAGATTCCACCACTCTGTGCTCTGCTCTCTGCCCATCCATCTTCTTGGTTATCATATTGATGTATTTTTGTTGTAGTCTCTTTCACTGTTTGTTTTCTTGTTCTCTTATTTTACTTCTCTTCTGTTAACATTTCTTTAATTTTCTTCCTTTTTTTAAAATTATCATAAACCACCTAAAGTGGCCCCACACTGAGATAGGTGGCAAATAAATTTAACAAACAAAATAAATAATTTATGGAATAATGATCAGATGAGGGTGGAATCACAGGGCAGGAGGTGACCTTAGAGGACTTTTAGTCCACTCTCCTGCCCAAAGCAGGAGTCCTTATGCCATCCCAGACAAATGGTTGTCCAATCTTTTCTTGAAAACATCCAACAATGGGGAACCCACAACTCTAGGAGGTAAGCTGTTCCACTGATTAATCATTCTTACTATCAGAAAATTTCTCCCTATTTTCAGCTTGAATCTCCCTCTGACAAGCTTCCATCTGTTGCAGACATGTTAAACTCATGATGTCAGGTGACGTCACACAACATATCAGGGCAGTTTTGCCTTTGCCAGCAATGGGGGTGTGTGGCTTCTGCGTGATGTGCCCGGCCTGAGGACTGGCAGTTTGACACCCCTGATCTATTGCTTCTTGTCCTGCCTTCAGGTGCTATGGAGAACAAATTGATGCACTCTTGGGTAGGAAATCTTCTTGTATCAGCCTTCAAGGAAAGAAAAGATCATGACATCATTCCCAAGTAAAGGATGTCTGGTGGTTAGATACTTAGAGTTCAGTTACAAATGTCATAAGCAAAGCTGAGTACCTATTGGATTCACTAGCAATAAAGATTGGGGACTTGGCAAGATCAATTGGCAGTCTATATCTGTTACGCACTGTTCAGTGACTCATATCCCATGCTGAATAGAAGACCTGGAAGCCTGAGGATGAGATTTTAGTTGTTATTGCCATTCATAGAAAATTATTCCTCATAGTTAATGAGACAAGAGGAGAAAAAGAATATTATGAGCCAATAGTTGACCACGATCACCCATACTCTACCCTCCATTTTCATGAGTCTAGTCTCAGGGTGGCATTATAGACACATTTTGGGACCTGAGGGTTCAATCTTAGAAGTTTTTTAAAAAATGTTCTATTTGTCCCAAATTTAAAAATTGCCCAGCTGGGCACCATAAAAAAGTTGAGCTATTGGCACGGCTTCAAATAGTTTGAATGCTGCAGGTATATAGTGCCCACCTCTTATCTTGAAGTATTTAAGGATGGCAGATGAGGTCCTCTGTCATTTTTAGCAGTGGGTTTTCTTGCTGTTAGCCAAGTGAAGGACCACTCCCAGGTATTTGAAAATGAGCTCAATCTTGTGGCCATCTATGCTCAAGGAATGACTCTTGGGTACTTTGTCAAATGATATGATTTTAATTTCTTATAAGTGAATTCTAGATGACTTTCTTTCCAATACTGTGTTAATGCTACCTGTGATTTTTTTATATATAAATATTTTATTGAGTTTTATAAATAAAGGGATAGGGTCAAAAAGGGTAAGACAACGGGAAACATACAAAAAGGTTAGACCTGGGGAAAGGGGTAACACAAAAGTGGGATTAATCCCACAAAATAACATTGCTTCAGCAAGTCTACCATTCCAGGTTTACATATTAAATCTTAATAATTACTCTATTATTAAACAACTTTCAATATAATCATGTAAATATAATCATGTAACAATGCTTAGTATTAATTAATTATAATAACTTTAAAATAATAATATATTACATATTAATTATAGTTTACCATATTATTTAAGATCACAAATATACAAAGAGGAAGAAGAAGAAGAAATAAGAACAAGTTCATACAAATAATCATGGAATATAAATACAAATTATCAATTATCTCTTTAAATTTCATAAACTTTTCTCATTCTAGCATGTTTCTAACCAATAATAAAATTTTCCCCATGTTTTAAAATAAATTGTGTTTCTTTCTCTTTCATTTCTAAAGTCAATCTATCCATTTCTGCACATTCGAGTATTTTTGTTATTATAGTCTGGTCAGATGGTAAATTTTCATTTTTTCCAAAATTGGGCAAATATTATTCTTGCGGCTGTCAACACATGCAATATTAAATACTCATTCTTTTTTCCATAATTCAAACCTAATATTCCTAACAAACAGAGTTCTGGTTTAAATTCTATCTGTATTTTAATCATCTTTTCTAGCCACATGTGGATCTTAAACCAAAACTTTTTAGCATTAGGACATATCCACCAGAGATGGTAATAAGTGCCTGGTTGTTGTTTACATTTCCAACACATATTTGATACATTTTAAAACATTTTCTCTAATCTAACTGGTGTCATGTGCCATCTATAAAACATTTTATATAAGTTTTCCATATATGAAGCTGCTTTAGTAAATTTAATGTTTCGGTCCCATAGTTTTTGCCAATCTTCTAAATCTATAGAATAACCAAAATTCTTTGCCCACACTATCATTGTTTCTTTCACTTGTTCTTCTTCCATCTTCCAATTTAGCAGGAATTTATAAAGTTTCTTAATCAGATTTTCATCTTTTTTCAAAAGTATTTTATCTAGTAGTGTCTGTTCTTTGTAGAATCCCATTACTTTTACATCTTTTTCATATCTTGTTTGAATTTGCAAGTATAACCACCATGTTAGATCAATGCCAATTTGTTGAAGTTCTTGCCTATCTTTAAGTTTTCCTTCTTTATCTAAAATGTCTTTATAGGCCACAAGTTTATCATAGTTAATTAAATTCAGATACGCAAATGCTTTTATTGTGGAAAGCTACTCAGGTATTTTCATATAAATTTTCTTTTTAACTACCTCCCACTCTGAGAGTAATACATTCCTTATGGCATGGGTTTGGAAGTATTTATGTACTTTGTTTTTCTCATACCAAAGGAAAGCATGCCAACCCAGTTGCAAATCATGTCCCTCTAAGTAAAGAAGTCATTTATTTCTCAGTGTGATCCATTCTTTAAGCCACAACAAAATAGTGGCTTAGTAATACAGTCTCCAGTCTGGGAGCTCAAAGCCCCCTCTGTCTTTTGATTCTTGTAGCAGTTTAATTTTGATTCTTGCTTTTTTCCCTTGCCATATAAATCTCATTATTGTTTCATTTAAGTCATCAAAAAATTTCTGGCTTAGTTTAACAGGAACTATCTTAAATAAAAATAACAATTTAGGTAGAATATTCATCTTAATAGTCGCTATCCTTCCTAGTAGTGATAATTGAAAGTTTTTCCACTTCTCCAAATCCATTTTTATTTGATTCAATAATCTTCCATAGTTATATTCTTTTATTGTTATACATTTTGATGTTAAATAAATACCTAAGTATTTAACTTTTTTTAACTATCTGGAGATTTGTTTTTTCTACAAATTGAGCTTTCTGTTAAATTTCTTGTAAGTACTTTAGTCTTTTCCCTATTTATTTTCAACCCAGCCACTTCTCCAAATTCCTCTATTTTCTGCAATAATTTAGTGACTGTTTCCAAAGGCTCCTTCAAGATAAAAGCCAAATCATCTGCAAAAGCTTGTAATTTATATTTCTGATCTTTTATCTCCAGTCCTTTGATCTTCCCATCTTGTCTAATATTCCTGGCCAACACTTCCAGTGTAAGAATAAATAACAAGGGAGACAGTGGACATCCCTGTCTTATACCTTTCCTAATCTCAAAATTATCTGTATAATCTCCATTTATAAGTATCTTTGCTGATTGTTTATTGTAGATTGCCTGTGATTTTTAAAGCCAATATGTGCTTTTGAAAGTATTGCTGCATTGTCTGCATAGAGTGGAAAACAGATGTGTCTTCCAGCAAGTTTTAGACAATGAGAATTTGTTTTGATGAGGTGGTCCACCATGGAATTTCTGTAGAAACTGAATAGGAGTAGGACCAATATATAGCCTTGCTTGACCCTTTTCTCAGTTCCAGTGACCCTGATGGTTACATATTACTTGGAGTGAAGCATATATATTAAATGAAGAAAGAGTCACTTCAAGCTGTGAGACAGGTGGTGTGTAAATTAAATACATAAATACATAACTATGTAGATTAAAATAAAATAAATTGTGTAGGCCTACAATTGATTCCATAGTTTAGCTCAGGGTACCTAATCAAAAGCTGCTTTGATGTTTATGAAAGGGGCATTGTTTATTGGAAGAATTTTTTCATTGAGATGTTGGAGTACTAGGCACTGATCAATGATGGATCGTTTTTTCTTAAAGCCAGCTTGCTCCTCTGCAAGTATGTTTTCTTGTTTCAGCCAGACCTGGAATTATTCTATCATTTTTATCATCTTAAAGTCCAATCCAATGTTTGATTTGATGCCGCCTAATTCCAAGTGACTTTGGTGGTTTGCAATGCATCAAAACAATACAAAAACAATATAACAAAAGCAAATAAACCAGAACTAAATCAGATAAACAATAAGAGAGAAGAGCAAGATGGCAAACTCCAAAACATTCCATATATAATAACAACAAAGGGGTCTTGATGGATCTTCAGTACACTAGCAGGATCTAGGGCTTTTGGGATCTCAAGCTGGCACTGCTATAAAGAATCTTCCTAGATCCTGGCAGGTAACATTGTTTAATCAAAGCAAATCAGAGCACAGCAATCCTGTCAGCAAAAACCAGCTATCACCATGGAACATTGGGAGGGTACAAAGTTTGCTACGCAAATAAATTTTTCATGACTGCAAAAATGAAGTTTACAATGAACATGAATTCTGATTGGAAGGAAAATATTGTAATGGCAGAAAGTACAAATACAATTTCCAGATAAATATCAAAGCTACTCCGATAAGAAAAATGCACTGGAAGGCTTCAAAGGATTAAAACAAAATTACTGAAATCTGTAAATATATTAGTAAGGGACGTCTCAAAGCATACAACTTATTGTGTACAGTATATTCAAAATACAGAATGCAGAATGCATAATGTTGAGTATTGGGGATAAGAAGATCTAAATTATAAATTCCTATTAAGCAATGCACCTCATTATATTCTGAAATCATTAAATAATATGCTATGTATCTAACATATTTCACAAACATCAAATGAGTAAATCCCAAGTAGCCCAGGCTGGAAATCTGATTTTCCTTAATCATCTCTCATTCATGATGTAATAAAAAATAGCATTTTTTAAAATTCATTCCTGCTAAGATAGGATGCCTAAAATCTTCCATATGTTATGAGAGAGATATGTTAATGAATTTATATCCTGATCCTTAATAGTGAAAAAACATGATAAGCAGTGACAAGTAATATGACATTTAGCAATTCAGGAAGCTGGGGAAAAAATGATTATTGGAAGTAGGTTTGAATAGATTTTACATAAATACAGATCCACATCCACTCACTTTTGTTTTGCTCATTTTCTTTCTTCCTTCTTCTGTCTTGGAGTTAACATTTAGATATGGAATTTACTACCAGAAGTTGTCTCTATCCCATAGGAGACAACAGCTATGGGGTACTTATTATGTGCTTTGACTCTAAATCCCACAAGTACTAATGGAAATTACATTACAACATGCTTCTTGTGGATTTTTTCAAATATTAAGAGAAAGCAGATGGCTCAGCTGAATGACAGCTGATATATGTGAGTTTTCATATCAGTTATATGAGTTGATTTTTTTTTACATCTGAACAAGTACAAGATTTCATTAGTACATTTGACATCCATTCTACATTTGCAGTATGTTATTAATTTTCAAATTATTTGTTTTCCATTTAAGAAGTAGTAAACAATTAAATACATAAAATATTATAGAAGAAAAAGATAATGGTTCAAGGTTGGGTAAAAATATTCAGAAATTCTGATTAAAGATTAAAAATAATTCCATTGTGGTCCAAAGACAACCAACGAAGGGGAAACAATGTCTATATATTGTGGGAACACTTAAAATATGATATATTATTTCCAGACAATGAATTGTAGTAGATAATTTTATTATTCATTTGTAGTTTTTCTTGCTGCTGTTCAAACTTCCTGAGAAGATTTAGAAAGGCTTACTGTCTTACTAGAGGTAGCCCAAAGGCATACAAATATGTCTTGATATATCTTCTGTCTACCTCAATATTATAGCATTCAACATCCATACTACTTCACAAACTTAGTATCGAATGTTTTGTTGCTTTTCATTTTCTTATTATGGTGAAAGCAGAACTAAGAAAATAAATTCCCTTCATAATAAAGTTGTGTAAAAAGATGTGTTTTATTTATTATTTATTTATTTAACTTCCTATCTTTCTTCCATAAGTTCATTGCTGAACAATCTGGCATTGCTGTATGATCTACTCTTACTTCTAACATTTCATTTTTCATGACTAAGAATTATGCATTCATTTTTGCTTGATTTCTAAGTATCATGATAAAGATTCATGGATGGGACCTGAGGTCCACTAATCAAAAACATATATAAGCAACATTTTGTCGAGTCTGCCATGTCATTCTGATATAGGAGTACACTCTTTCTGCTCTCTGTATTCTATGGGGATTTTGATCCAATGATTGTACATCAAAGAATGATGTTTTTAATCATTTGTTTTTGCTACATAATTTAATATGTAGGCAGTGATCCAAGCACAAAGCTCAAGAGGCATAGGGCCAACAATGCACAATGTCTTTGTCTGTCCAAGTTCAGCACCTGCAGAAAATATTTTTATTTATCCAAGTCACGGTAACAGAGACCATCTGAAACTGTTCAAGGCTGGTGCCAGAAATGACAATTAGCACCCTTTCAAAAATATTTCCAGCTTGGTATTTCATTTTACATGTCAAAGAGATAAATGTCTTTTTGCTTCCCTCAAAATTAATAAAACATTTTAGCTAAAGTTATTTGTAACCTTAGGTGATAAGTGGAAAATGTTGCTGGCTGTAATCATACACACACATCCTGTTTTCTGCAAAGTTTCTAAAGGTAGTTTGCCATAAAGGACTCTACAGATTATCTTGAAAAATTGTTCTAAATAACTTATTCTGTGTGCTAAACTCTAAGATAACAAAATGGCCACATTTGCATACACGAAGATAAATCTCTGAATTCTCAGAAGGGATATCTCCTTTCCCATTTCCATGGCCCTGAGGGGAAAATTGTAAAATTAGCTTCTAATACAGGTCTGTGTTTGTACTTTCTTATTAAAAACCTACTTTTGTATTCTATATTAAGTACAAAAAAAGTTGATAAATATTCCATGTATTCCATCTTTTGATACATAATGACTGGTATCACATCTGGTTTGGTGAGAGAAGCTAAAAAAGTGGGCCATTTTCTGACTAATATTAATCACCATTCCTAGTAATTAGTGATAAACATATTACTTTATTTTGAGACAGATTTAGTTTCTTTCATTTTTGCAATTATATTTGTCAGCACTAAATGTATTTATCTGGTCACATTTATTTAATTTTTACTTTCAGTCCCCAAGACCATTTGTCCCTTGATGGAACTACCATAGAAGATACCAAAAAAGTTGAATTCTTAAATTGCAAAGAATAGCTTTTCATAAGTAAGATTAGTAGAGTATTATAGGTAATGTAACTGTTTGGGTAACATTCATTTTCATATTTGTGAAGCTCTTCTATTTTAGATTACAGTAAATCACATGAAAAAAAAATATTTATGTGGTTCATGTGGATGTATGGTGGAACTATGTCAGCTTTATCTCCTGAAAAAAACAGGAGTCAGAGTGCCTTTTGTTAATCTCTATTTTCATCAGCGGAAAAATAAGATAATCTCACTTATTCAGAATGTCATGTTTCTTTAAAAGCCCTTTGCAGGGTGGAATCAACAGACTTGACACTCAAACACAAAACAAATAGCAAGAACAACGTATCAGGTAAAATTCAACAAATAAACAATCAAAATACTCATATTTACAAAATCATACAGACTGAAAATCTGTTTCAGGACAGTCTCTACAAGCTACCAAAAAGAAATGAATTTAATACTTCATTTATAAGAGAATTGTACTCCTGGTTACTATGCAGAGGGATGATTACAAGCAAGATATTACTCATAAACTTTGATGAGTTCACCCTGCATAATGAAAATAAAAAGAGCATGCCTTGATCTTAACTTGTGCCAGTTTGACTTATCAGCTTTATTCTTTATGGTCTATTCAGCTCTATTCCGTGTGGCCTTTTGTTGTTATTTAAATGTAGGAAGAAAATTTTAGGGGAAAATAAAGAGATACACAACATGGGTATCATATCTAAATTATACTATTTTTATTATAACAGTTGCATTGAAAAAGGCACAAAACTGGAAATAAAGAGTGATTTTTCCTGGTCCAGACAAGAGTAACAAATTGACAGAACTATGTAAATATAATTTTGGCTGGAAGGAAAACAAAACACATACTATAGCATGTCTTCCAATGACTTTTTTGGCAAGATGGTCTCAAACAGAATGTTTGGGATAAATTGTGAAAAATACACCCAGCTCTAAAAAAATTGAGTTGTGGAATAAATTAATGACTGTGAAAGATCCTAATTATTATTTAGAAGTATCAAACACATGAATAAATAAACAAAATGCTGTTTCAGAAGGTTTTCAATCTATGAAAAAAAGTTACTCTATTTGATTAACTCATACAAATGTTTAGATATTAATGTTTACTTGTAACATAGCAGTGAAATGCTGTGACACTTTTGTAGCTAAATTGTTTTTTGTGAAAGAACTATACTAATTAAAAAGTTAGGCTTTTCCCTGAAGTGTGAGAATATCATTCTGAAAAATGCCTATCCCACTTGTTTGCAACCACTCCTAGGGTTCATTTTTACTTACCCAATTTTTCCTCCTGTGATTAATGAACTTCAATTCAGAGCTTAATAAGTAACACAAAATCAAGATGCTTTTTATATCATAATTTTAGTTAGTTGATTAAGTGCCATCAAGTCAGATTTGACTTCTGGTGACTGCAAGGACTAATGCTGACCAACTTGAAATCTCTCATAGCAACAGACCTTAATTCTTCCAAGGACAGTCCTATAGAGTTTTAGTATATGGACAAACTGTATATTTCACTGAATCCTTGAGCATCAGAAGCTGACACAAACTCAGTATGACAAAACCTCTTACTGCACATTTGAATGCATACTTACTATGTATGTACAGTTGTTTGTAATCAGTGGATTTAAAACAAGAAAACAATTGTCAGGTGCAGAAGTTTGGACAATATATACAATATATCCTATTCTTGCTTTTAAAAAAATTTCCCTGCTCTTCCTTGAAAATTGTTTTTAGCTCAGAAATATCTGTAGATCTCCTTGCATACACTGTCTGATTTCCCCAAAGATTATCCATAATATTCAAGTTTATAGGATGTGAAGGCTATTCAAATACTATTATTGTATTTTGTTAGAGTGCAGTGACTCAAGTTGTTAGGACACTGGGTTGGAGATTAGCAAGCTCACGTTTGAGACCTGAATGCAGCTGCGTAATGGAATGAGCTCCCATCATTCACTCCAGCTTCTTGAGACGGACATGAAAGGAGCCACCAAGGGCATCCCCCAGGCAATAGTGATGTCTTTTCAATCCATAAGCACCTTAACCAGTGTCTGCAACATGAATGAGATGGGATTGTATTTTGTTTTCCATGATTCTTCATGGAGAATCTGGAGTAAATTCAGAGGAGATTTACTAAGTTGATAATAGTCCAGAAACCAAGTTCCATAAGGAGTAGTTAAAGAAACTGGGCACACAGAGTCAAATATAAGATTTATCACTTGATTACAACCACCATAAACCTATTCTGTGCAAGAAGGTGTGGATCATTTTCTGTTAAAGCTGACTATAGAAGAATCAAAAGCAGATTGGTTTTGGTTTAATATTAAAAAAGGGATTTCTTGACAGGAATGGCTATTTAGCAAATAAATAGTTTGTCTAGATCAATGATGTTCCCCTCACTGGAGATTTCTAAATAAGGGTTGGAGAGCCTCAACTGAGTGCTGATTTAGCAATTTCCTCCACAGAGCAGCATGGTTACAATAAAGACTATAAACTCTCTTCCCTCTCATATATTTTATTATTCCAGTCTATTATGCTGTAAAGTTATAATTACAAATTACAAATAACTTTATTATGGTCATAGTCCAGCAATAGTCATCTCTTTTTACAATATATTAAATAATAGTAATAATAATAATAATAATAATAATAATAATAATAATAATAATAATAATAATAATAATAATAATTACCAACAACTTTCAAATTACTAACTGGTGTGGTAGTGATGCAGTACAACAGCATCTAGTTGAAAACAATCTCTTTCCACCTGAGCAAAAAGGAAACCGCAGAGGAACAAAAGATCAACTCCTAATAGACAAAATGATCTTGGAAAACTGCAAGAAAAGGAAGACCAACCTGAATGTGGCATGGATTGACTACAAAAAGGCATTTGACTCTCTGCCACATGACTGGATAACCAAGTGCCTAGAAATAACAGGAGTCAGTAGAAACATCAGAAAATTTGTGCAAAGATCAATGGCACAATGGACGACACAGTTGCAGATCAATGGTGAGAGACTGGGAGAGGTTAATATCAAGAGAGGAATATTTCAAGGAGATTCATTATCACCATTACTATTTGTTATTGCACTGTTTCCTCTGTCAACAATACTGAATAACTCAGGACATGGCTATCAAACATCAAAAACATCTGTCAGACTATCCCATCTCCTTTACATGGATGATCTGAAGCTGTATGGAAAAACATCATCTGAAATAGAATCGCTGCTCAACACTGTCCGTATATATAGCCAAGATATTGGTATGGAGTTTGGCTTGGACAAATGTGCCACACTTACTATCAAACAAGGAAAAGTAGTGAAAACTGAAGGAATCAAGATGCCCCACGAAAATAACATTAAGAGTCTGGATGAGGAAGATTACTACAAATACTTGGGTATCCTTCAAGCTGACAACATCAAGCACACTGAAGTCAAGAAAAAGATTAGAGGTGAATACATCAAGAGAGTGAAGAAGATCTTAAAGTCCAAACTCAATGGAGGAAATACCATAAAGGCAATCAACACCTGGGCAATTCCAGTCATTAGGTACACAGCTGGAATAGTGGACTGGACTCAAGCAGAACTAAAAGCAATGGATAGGAAGACCAAAAAAATAATGACAATGAATCATGCCCTTCATCCACGCAGTGACATTGACAGACTTTATCTACCAAGGCAAATAGGTGGGCGTGGAATGCTACAAGTACATCAGATGGTTGAAGAAGAAAAAATGGCTTTGGAAGAATATCTGAAGAACAATGATGAAGATGCACTGAAATTAGTATATCAGGAAGGCTTACTAACTACTGGAGAGACCAAACTGGCCTACAAGAAAGACCAAATGAAGAACAGAATAGAGGCATGGGAAGACAAAGCACTACATGGCCAATACATGAAAAAAATAGCTGGGAAAGCAGATAATAACAAAACCTGGCAATGGCTAAGAGCAGGAAAAATGAAGAAAGAGACCGAGGGACTAATTCTGGCTGCACAAGACCAAGCCTTAAGGACAAATGCATACAAAGTCAAAATTGAGAAGACAGCAACAGACAGTAAGTGCCGCCTATGCAAAGAAGCTGAAGAAACAGTGGACCACTTGGTAAGCTGTTGCAAGAAGATTGCACAAACTGATTACAAGCAGCGGCATGACAAAGTAGCAACAATGGTGCATTGGAAGATCTGCAAAAAATATCATTTGCCTGTAAGCAAAAACTGGTGGAATCATAAAATAGAGAAAGTCATAGAAAATGATAAAATTAAACTTCTCTGGGACTTCAGAATTCAAACAGACAAGCACCTGCAACATAACACCCCAGACTTAACAATTGCCAATAAGAAAGACAAAAAAGTCTGATAGTGGACGTGGCAATGTCTGGAGACAGCAGAATAGACGAGAAAGAACTGGAGAAGATAACAAAATACAAAGACCTACAAATAGAAATAGAAAGACTGTGGCAAAAGCAAGCAAGGGTAGTACCAATAGTGATAGGCTCCTTGGGTGCAATCCCAAAACAACTTGAGCACCACTTGAACACCATTGACATTGACAAATTCACTATTAGTCAATTGCAAAAGGCGGCCTTACTAGGAACTGCTTCCATCCTGCGATGATATCTGTAATACCATCAAACATCCACATCTGTCTATCCCTGGTCCTGGGTAAGGACTCGATAGGTAAACAAAATGCCAAATCCAGTCTGAACATCTGGCTGACTGTGCGATGATCCATAATAACAACAACAACAACAACATTAATAGTAAATAATAACATCCCTGTTAAGAAAATACATGTTCTCAAAATGTTAGGGTCACTCCCTAGTTTACTTGAGTGGATAGCCAATTAGTGTGTTAGTAAATATAATGTTCCAAACATTATTAGAGATATCTCCAAAAAACTTGCAAAGTTAAATGAGTATTTTTGAATTTTGACTGACCTGCTATTAAACTTTATTCCCTTGAGTACCACAGAAGGTCAAAGCCTAGCTTAGATGTTTTTTATCAAAATGCTGATCCTTAAAATAGAAATATAAAGTGATGTCTTATTTTATCCAGAAGGAAGTCCACCATCCCCAACTAAACCAATGATGTTCATCTACTTTGAAAGAACGACAATATTAGACAAAGTGATCCTGCCATGGGTTCTCTTAGTTGACAACTAGCTGTGAAAAATGCAAAGAGAATGCAAAGGGAAGCAAGCAAGGATTTGAATTAGAGGCCACAAACTCCACCCTATTCTAGAAGGCATTGTTTAGAGCAGGGGTGTCAAATTGCCAGTCCATGGGCCGGATGCATCATAGTGAAACCGTGCCCACCCATTGCTGGCAATGGGAAAAAAGTTGCGATATGCTGCGACACGTCGCGTGATGTTGCAAGTTTAACACCCCTGCTTTAGAGTGATCTTCTGCTCAAAATGACACAGTCTGTGGTCCCTAAGAAAGTCAGTTCCTTTAAATCTTTAAACAATTAAAGCTTGAAAGAGTTCTACCCGTTCTAAGAAGTGTTTTCATAATTTGAATAAATATGTACTTCTATTTCTGGGATATGCTGTACTTTAGATCAGCCCTTGCTTAAAATAATGCTCTGTTTCAACATCTTCCACCTCTCTAAAAGGAACTGGATGTGAAAACATTTTGTCTGAATTGGTATGGTGGTCTCAATGGTTCTGTTGGTATGAGAGAGAATTTTCATTATTTTCAGAATGCAGGATGGGAAAATGGCACAATTGTGTATTGTGACAGGGATTAAAGTTTGTATAAAAACAATAGGAAGAATTATTTTAACTGTTTGTTAGGAATATTTTATCGTTAAAATATATAAAACTGTTCTACTGTTATTTAAAAATCTGCTATTTTCATATTTTTTTTATACTTTTGTCTTTATGATCTTTTTATTTCCACCTTTCCCTTCCTCTCAAAGTGAATACTTAATATGCCTTATTGCTTAATACTATTATATCAGCTTATTCACTGATATTTGTACATTTATCACTACTGAATTTGTGATGCATCTCACTATCACAAATCATGCAGAATCAGTTCTGTTGTGTCCTATTCTGTATACAGCAACATTTTATACAATACATTGATTTGGTAAGGTACAGATTAAGAAATCCAGTATAAGATACATCTCAAAGTAGAACTAACTGAATGTTTACATGGTACTCTCTGAATTAGATGCTCAAGTACTCACAGTGATAAGGGGAAAAAATGTAATTGATGCTGCAAAATGTATTAGGAAATTTTGGAATTAATACTACTTCAACCCAAGTGTAGCTTTTATAGCACATACGGTGGCCAACCATTCTTTATTTATTTTTTAACATCACATTTTGCCTAAGTAGATTATTCTGAAATCTTTTCACACATATGTCTGATACATTTATGAATCTAGCAGTCATTTGATTTGCCTTGCTGGAATAATAAAAAATACACTTTGACTGGCATATTTATGTGCTATGGGACAATGACATCATTCAACGGTTCCACTCTTTCCCTATTTTTAAAACTCACTTGTACTTCTATTTTGTACTTCTATTCATCTATGACATATAACATTTCCTTCTTGAGTAGGCTTCTGAAGATAATGATTGATAACCAAAAGAAGATATTTCTGGATGAAGCTATGAATCCATAAAGCTGAATATTTTGGTTAAAAAAATCAGGACCAACTCAGAATCCAAGTTTAGTCCTAATTTTTGAGTTGAAATATTCTTGGTCTCCCCGAAGTCCTTTCAGATCATAGAAAGGTTTTGTGCCTTTGTCAGTTTATATGCAGTAACTATTTTTCTGTGTTGTATAGGCAATTTACAAATGTAAAAATTCAGAAGATCATAATACCTGATTTATGATTCTGCTATGTGCCTTCCAGAAATTCCTGCAAATACTTGTAAGCCTGAGGCAAAGGGAAATTAAGCCTTGAATATATATACACATGCAGCTTTTAGTCATATAGCCAGACATGTTTTTATTGCAAAATATATTATACTGAGGCAGATCAGGGAAATTTGGTTTCATCACACCAGGCTAGAGTTGACAAAGTGACAGAAGGATAACCCTTTTTCCTAACAATATTGGCTTTGGCAAAGCTGAAAATAAAGACAAATGATTTATTACTGGATGGAAATGTGAATTATTTTCCTACATGAGCATCCAGTTTAAAATCCCATGTGAAATCAAATGGTCAGTGGTATCTGGATTGCGACAGATGCTTGAGAATTCAGTGAGTCATTGCTAGTTAGATAAAAAGGCTGACAGGAAGTAGTCAGTTTCTGCATATTTGTTATTTGTTATTCTAGTGTAAGTTTGGATAAGCCATAAAGGGAGTATTATGAAGACAAACCAGCAACAAACATGGGTAAGAATTTGACAAATGTAGATAAACAAAATGGAAATCTATAGAAGTAGAGTGAAATGTATTGATTTACAATTACAGAAGATGACTCCTTCAGGAAAACATAACAAGGTGGCCACTTTGTTATCTACTGTATGTCAATATAAAAGCTCTTTTTTATTGTTCTTTATTACTTAAAAAATGGTTGTAGGATAGCATCCTCAGTACTGATCAAACCCCCAGCAAAGCATGACTGATCAAAACAGGCTTAATCAGAACCACGTAGGCACTAAAACAAATAACATTTATTTAAGAATTGGTTGCCAACACTAGATTTATATCTCCAATATATTAAATCAAACTGATGGATTTTTTTAAAGCAAATCATTTTTATGTATCAAATATTAAGCTATATCCTTTTAAAAAAAATAATCCTCAAACATAATATATCTTTCCATCCTATTTGCCTCGTCAGTTTCAATATTTTAATTAATATGAAATCAATACGCATTCATCTGAGATAATTTGCATTGTAATTAACTTTGTAATGCTATGCATCTTATCAGAAATAATCTCATTGAGTAACAAGAGATTTATCTCAGATTATCTAGCAATGATGAGATTGGCCAATTTCCACAAGCTCTGGCAGTATAAACAATTCAAAGATTTCTAGGAGGAAATCATGTTGAGGACATCAGAGCTAGTTTGTCTGTCATCTGTTTAACTTGTACGCTACCTCAATATGACAACTCTTAATGGTTTATATAGGAAACAACCTAACATTAAAACTCCAGTGGCATAATTAGAAAAATAATGGCATCATAATACCCCAAATAGAAACAGAAATAGGAAAATTGAAAGCCCTCAATTTTTAAAAAGAGGTTGTGAAAAGTAAATAATTACTTTTAGAGGGTGAGTCTGATGTCTATAGGAAAGCTATCCCAAAGCATTGGCTCTGCCAAATAAAATCAGCCCTTGTACCTGTTAGCCCTCTTCCCCTGCCCCCCAAAAAATATCTCTACAAAATCTCATAGTTGGGCTAGCTCTGGTGAGAATCGGCAATTTTGCAAATATACAGGTGTTACAATATGTAGAGTTTATACTGTAGGTCAATGCCAGTGCCTTGAATTGTTCCTAGCTGGCAGATGATCCAGAGCCTACAGAATCAGGGTTACTGCTGCCAGTGCCAAGATCCTGTAAAATGGTTGGTAATCATATTTTTAGTAGTTGCATTTTTTTTAGTAGTCTGTATGGGCAGTCTCAATTGTTGATCTCCAGCTGGATGATAATAAGGGTAAAAAATAATGCACCAGGTGAAGGTCCCTCTATTACAGATTCAACTTGCTGTTCAAGGAAGGCCCATGTATCCAGAAGCATTGTCAAATCATAAACTCCTCACTGGTATGGCTTGCCCATTCATGGGACTGAAAGAGAACTCTGATATACAAACAGTAATTCCACCTTACTTGGGTTCAACTTCTAACAGTTTTCTGTCATCTCAATACTTGTGAACTATATACTATATGCTTGTAAACTATATGCTATATATTTATAAACTATTAAATATCCCCCTAATGTTCCAATAAGACCATTCTGATGACACTGCAGTACTGGTGATACTATATCCCAGTCTCTTGAATGATCTCACCGACTCCTGTGGCAAACCACCTATCATGACATTGGGTTGACCTCTCATTCCCCACCTCTACTGGTAGAAATCCCCTGGAACAGGTATATTGAAATCCCCTAACAATCTTTACTACTAACCCAGAGTGAACTTTGGTCATTTGAAAAGGGATCCTACTGGGCAGCAGAGCAATCAGCACAGGAACAATATACTTCCTGAACAGCCAACGTTCATAACGTGCTTTCTGAAAAGTATTATCCTAATTGTAATGGGCTGTGAAAATAACCTTGAGGAAGAGAAAGAAGAGCCACATCCAGGCAACATTCAGGTAAGAGAAATCTGGGTCCAAAGAAGAGATGGAATTTGAGAAAGTGGCCAAGTCTTTTTCCTTTAGGACAAATATAGGGAAAGGGAGAGACATTCAGAATTGCAAAATTCTGTTTCTGTAACCATAACTTTGATGTTCAAGTCTGGTCTAAGATGTAGGACTGAACTAACCAACATTAAGGTGACCATAATAATTCCCATCCCCATCCCAGCTACAAGAATGCTGGAAGACACAAAACTCAGCAGGCTACCATGAGTCAATAGTTACTCTGAATCCAGTCAGTTACTCTTCTACTATTGATACTCTATGGCAGTGACAAGGTTTTTGGCCCACAGATATGGGGTGACAATGACAATCTTGGGAGGATGGAAGATCTGGTGGAAGAATTTGATCTTTAGCAAATTTGCTATGTTGCTTCTATCGGAAGGAAGTGGGAGAATTTGTAATCCTTCACTTCTTCTCTTGCTTCTCCCAACTGGTTAGGTATCCAATAGTAACACACACAAAAAAATGAATGTAAGGTGCAAATAAATCCACAAAAGCACCATTGCTTACCAGACACTCAGAAGACCATGCCACACACTGCCATTGCACCATATCATAGAATAGTGATGGCAAACCTTTTAAAGACCGAGTGCCCAAAAGCCTCCCTGGTTCCCCCCTACCTCTGCCCCTGCTCTGCCCCTGCCTCCTGCCCTATCCTCCACCCCGGCCCACCCTCCCAACCGCAAGGCCACCCACTGCCTCCATGGCCTGTTGCAGATTGCCCAAGTGGCCCAGCAGCACCATGGTGGCCATGCCCTCCACCCACACCCTGCAGCATCATCTGCATACGATGGGGCATGAGGGCGGAATCTTATCCCTGCTGCCCAGCTGCCATATCCTTGGCTGCGCTGCTCTGTGCAGGCCACACCTGGGGGCGACTCTCCTCTGGGAGAATTGCTGGTGAGGAGCAGGCCACAGGGAGAGGCAAGGCTGTGGTGATGGCACGCGTGCCCACAGAGAGGGCTCCAAGTGCCACCTCTGGCATGCATGCCATAGGTTCACCACCCCTGTCATAGAATATAAAATAATAGGGTTGGAAGGCATCTTAGAGGTCTTCTAGTCCAAGTCCCTGCTCAAGCAGGAGACCCTACAGAATAGCAGATAAATGGCTGCCCAGTCTTTTTTTGAAAATTTCCAGTAATGGAGTATCCATGACTTCTGGAGGTAAGCCTTTACACTCATTAATTGTTCTCACTATCAGAAATTTCTCCTTAGTTCTAGGTTGCAAGTTCTTCAGGTGCTTGAAGAAAAAGGTAAAGATAATGGTTTTACCTGTCCAATTATGTTCAATTCTAGGGGGCGGTGCTTATCTCCGTATCTTAGCTGAGCCAGTATTGTTCAAAAACATTTCCATGTCATGTGGCCAGCATGACTATACACCAAGGTGCACTGAACGCTGTTACCTTCCCACCAAAGTGCTAGCTTTTTATCTTTCTGCATTTGCAAGCTTTCAACCTGGGGCAGGAGCTGGGGCAGGTAACAGGAGTTCACCCCATTGTGCAGCACTCAGGCCTCAAACACAGGCTGCCTGCTCTCCAGCTGACAAGCTCAGCATCTTTAACTGCTGAGCCCTCTCACACCTCTTTCTGCCCTCTCTCTTTGTTTTTTTTTTATAAATATTTTTTCTAGTTTTACAGTCAAATACTTAATAGACAATGTGTCGTCTGGGTCCATTAGTAATTCAGTGTTATATATTAACTTCTTCAGTCAAGATCCAATATTACATCATTAAATGTTTCCTCTCTTCTCCAGTAGTACCTGTTTTCCCACACTAGGCAAATACAATTCTTATTGTTATTAATAGATATGCAATTGAATATCAACATCTTTGTTACATTTTTCTAATAATAATAATAATAATAATAATAATAATAATAATAATAATAATAATAATATCAATAACGTCAGTTTTAGATAACTTTTCTAACCAAAACATACCTTAATTGCATTTGCATTTAATATCCATACGTTCCATCAGCATCCTGTTTTTGCTTTTTTTAATTTTAATTTCCCATCAGTGTTCAAAATTTCTCTATTGTTTATAATTTCAAAGTAAGTTATATTTGGGTGACCAAAAGCTTCTCTTATTCAAATTTCTTAGCATTTTCCTGTTTTCCTTCTCATACCAAAATCTTATATTTTAATTACAAATCTTATCTTTCTAGTTATGATAATATTTCTCTTTCTAGCAATTATCTATTCTCCACCATATTCATCTAGTTAATAATATAATATCCCATCTAATGGATCAAAACCTCTATTTTCTTCAGTTTTACTCTAGCTTTTTTCCTTTGCCAACTAATTTTTCGAGTCAATGCATTTGAATCAAGTAATTTTTCCTCTCTTTTTGTGTATATTGTTTGGACTATGAAAGTCCATTTGATTAAAGTATTTTTGGAAGAACAAACCCACTGATATTCATTAAACAGCCTCCCTCCTTCTCTGATTCTCCACAGTTCTCCTAACAGCTTCCATTCAATCAGTTCTTCCTTTTCCTCAAGTGTGTTCTGAATTCTTGATTGGTAAGATGTCTTTTCCATTTCCAATATTATCACTCCATCTTCTAGTTCTTCAGTTGTCTGAATCTGTCAGTTAGTTCCTTCCTTTAGATCCTCCATCTTTGGATCTGCTTCCTCTAGTTTTCCTTCTGGGTTGCTAGTTCCTTCTTTGTAGTCATGTTCTGGGTTTGTAAATTTAGATGAGAAAATTGTTTTTTTTATCTCCTTTGTGTTATTTCTAATCTCATCATGAGCTAAAGCAATAGTCTCTTGTATTTATTTCAACATGGAGAGAATTTATTTCTCATCTTCATCCATATTTTTCTTGGTGGTATATCAAACTGAAGACTTTGGGGACAGGTGTTACCATTTAAAGCTGAATATAGGATATCCATTTCATTTTTTATAGGTGGTCTTTATAATAAAAATTGTTCATCAATCAAAGATTTGTAATCCAAAATATTCCATCATCTCAAGCAATGATATGTGTTTCTCCTGCAGGGAAATAGTTCCACAACAAAGCTCTGAAAGTCAGTTAATATTTATATTCATAGTTCAGGCAGGCCAGTTTCAAAGTAGTTCATCATCTCTGCCACACCGATAAGCACCCACAAAGTTTTTTTTCCCCTTTTCCCAGCTGCAGTCTTCAAAAGTGAAAGTTTCCAAGGACAGAAAGTGTCTTATCTAAATCTGGGCTTCAAGCCAAATTTCCTTTAGGCATAACAAATTGTAGTGCCATAACTCACCACTAGAAGTCATTAGGGCAGTTTTCCAGCTTTTTAAATCCAAATTTATATTACAAACTTTTTTAAAAAGTCTCAAAAGCCCTTTTAGTCCCCAAATTTCAAAGCCATATAAGTGTATTAATTCCAAATTAATCTTGTAATTTAGTTCACCGCTTTTCTTTTCCTGAGAGAATGGGGTGGAAATTCTCCTTCTCTCTCTCATTGGGGAAGATTCTTTGCTTTGGGCAATTTTTTCAGGAAGAAGTCATAAAGAGAGGATAGAGTCTCACCCAGTTTCATCCACGTTGCTGAAAGGTTGCTTGTTAGTGCTTATTGTCTTCTGTTGTCAGCAATGGTTTGGAGGGCTTCCTCAAATCAAACAGAAGGGCCAATGCCCTCCCACAATCAACAAGGGTCTCCTCCTTGCTTGTCGCCTCTACAGCGTGATTTTTGACCCTTTCCAGGGTCCCCAGTGGAGTGAAATCAAATGTGAAAGACAGAGCCCCATCTTCCTGCACCCGTCTTGCCGCAATGTCAAACCAGAAACTGCAAAAGCTCTCTTTTATTTGGCAGCATTTTCCCCAAACTCTTGAATTTAAAAAAAAAAGTCAGAAGCAAACTAAATATAAAAGTGTGACATTCAGGACTTTCTGTTCTGAAAATAGATGCTCTACTTAGCTCCCATGGATAATAGCAACTGACAGTAGCTGCTTTTTTGTGCCTGTTATAGATATGATTTATTTCTTTCACTCATGGATTAACTATAACTTTGAAAAAGTATCAAAATATGAATTGTCCATCATTTTGGGGGAAAAGAGGTAATATATAAAATTCACAGTGCTGAATATTTTAACAATTAGGACAATGAAGTGATGTGGATACCTTGATTTTTAATGAATTGCTAGTGGTCTCCTTTTGCTAAGCAATGCCATCTTGTGAGAGGGCTTTTCCTATAGGACTATACCCTACCCTGCCTACATTTCAATAAGGAATCAGAAGTATTTAATTATTCCATTCTTTCCAGCTCATATTTTGATTAACAATAAACTGAATGGAAATAACCCAAGAGAAGAGAAGAGCCAGTTGTTCAGGGGTGCCCAATGGAGATGATTTTAAAAAGTCAAAATGTTTTACAGATGGCATATGACACCAGTGAGATTAGCAAAAATGTTTAAAAATATTTCAAACAACTGTTGGAAATAAAAACAAAGACCAGGTACTTATTATCATATCTGGTGGACATGCCCTAAAGCAAAAAGGTTTTGGGTTAAAATACATTTATGGTTGGAGAAAAAGACTAAAAAACAAATAGACTTTAAACCAGAATTGTTTTTGTTAGGAATAATAGGAGCAAATTATGAGAAAGATTGCAGATATTTAATACTACATGTACTAACGGCAGCAAGAATTGCATTTGCCCAACATTGGAAAAATAAAAATTACCAGCTGAAGAAGTACTAATTAAGAAAATTCTAGAGTATGCAGAAATTGATAGATTGACTTTAAAGATAAAAGAGAAAGAAGACTCAGTGTACTTTAGAACATGGGATAATTTCTATCAATGGCTAGAAAAACGAGTTAGAGAGAAAGGGATGTGATAGGGATGTGATATGTAATTTTGAATATATATTAGCAAGAAGAAGGCTATTGAGTAATTAATTAACATATTGTTTATGATAATTAACTATTATCTATTATTGTTTGTTAAACACATGAACCCAGACATGATGCTGTTTGCTACATATTGAGAATGTTATTTGGAAAAACTCCAACTCCAACCCTAACCCTAATACTAACCCTAACCCAAATCCCAAACCCAACCCTGACCCCACCTTATTCCTAACCCTATAAAAACTAATAAAATCTATACAAAAAAGTCAAAATGGTAGTCATGAAAGACCAGTCATATCCTATCCATTTTTATGCACATTGATCATACACAAAAGTTGCATGGCATCAGTGCCAGCTAAAGTTTTTGACTCCAAACTAAAATGCTACTGCAGTAGTTTTTCCTGGCACAACTGGGATCATAAACTACATAAGCTGTAGCATACTATAATTTAATATTAGCTCACTGGGAATTATGTCAATGCCCTGGTCATGCCTAACTTTATTAAATAAGGCCACCCAACTCAACCCTGACCTCTGGATGGCATACAATTGAAACAGTAGAATATCTAAAAACAAGTAAATCCACATGGAGGACTTTAAATTAATTATTCTTTATCTTACTGAATCTCTACAAATGTTGTTTCTCCTTTATTCTTTTCCATCACTTGACTTGCTTGTATTGGTTAACAGTTCTAGCAAGCCTATGACTTTGGAAGCAATAGTACCAGATCCTCAAGGAAAACTAGTCATTTCCAATCACAAAAACTCTCTGTCAGCAGGTTTGCAAAGACCTAGTCAGGATGTCAGATACACTTGGTCTAGTAGAGAGGCATTAATTCAAATTATTGCTGGTTCCACAAGAGCTAATTGCTTTATTCAACTGTTGTTAGTTTTTTTTTAAATCAGAGCAGATATTTTTTTCTTTGACATGAAAAAATACAAGAATAATGATATATTGGAAAGTAATAAAAAACTTACAGGATTTTTAATTAAATGAATATAATTAATAATCTATTTTTTTCTATTCTGAAATAACAATAATATTGGAAAAGATCACTCAAACATATTTCATTTTATACAATCATAGGAAGCGATCTTGAAGGCCTTCTAGTCCAACTTCCTACCCAAGGCAGGAATTCTTATTCTATCCCAGACAAATGGGATTTTCTTGAAAATCTCCAGTAATGGACCACACACAGCGTTGGGTGGCAAGCTGTTCCATTGACTAATTATTCCCACTGTCAGGAAATTTCTTCTTAGTTCCAGGTTAGAACTCCGTCTAATGGGCTTCCACCCATTGCTTGTTCTCCTGCCTTCAGGTGCTTTGGAGAATAAATAGACCCTTTCTTCCCAGTGACAAGTATTGGAAGATGGCTATGATATCACCTCCAAACCTTCTCTTTGTTGGGCTAAATACACCTAGTTCCCTTAGCTTTCCATTGTACAATTTAGCCTTCAGACCCCTTATCATCTTTGTTATTTTTCTCTGCACTCTTTCTCTTTCAATTCCCTCATCTTGGTCATTTATGAAGATGTTGAGAGCAATAGACTAAAGACAGAACCTTGAGGTACTGCACTTCCTGCTTCCCTCCATGTAGTTTCATTGAAGACCACATCTTGAGTGCAATTGGTCAGCCAACTGAAAATCCATCTGGCAGTGGTTTGGTCTATCCCACATCGTTCTGTCTTACCAAGAAGTAGGCTATGGTCTACTTTATCAAATGTCTTACTGAAGTCTAAGTAGATAATATTCACAATGTTTCCACTAATTTAGGCACAAATAAAGCAATAAGGTTTGCTTGGCATAACCTGCCCTTAACAGATCTACACTGGACTCTAGTGATTCCTTTGTTCATTTTTAGTTGCTCACAAATCTGCTGCTTGATTATCTTTTTCAGGATTTTTTCCAAGTATCATTGTCAAGCTGATTGGTGTGTGGTTTTCCGGATTCATGTTTTTCCTCTTTTTGAAGATTTGATCTGCATCAGCTCTTTTCCAGTCCTCTGGCAATTTCCCTATGCTCCAGGAGTTCTGAAAGATTCCATTCAGTGGTTCCAAGATCATGTCTTCCTGTATTTCTGTTCTGTTTCCCATGGTGGTGTTTTTGATAATTGGGCTATTTTTTTCCTTTTTGTATAAAGACAGATACAAAGAAGAAATTAAACAGTTCTGCTTTCTCCCCAGTGCCTGTCACCTTCTTGCTATCATGTCCTATTAATGGGCCAATAGTTTCCTTGACTTTCTTCTGGTTCCTTACATATTGAAAGAAACATTTTTGTTATTGTTTTTGCATTTGTTCCAAATCTTAGCTCATTCTGAGCCTTAGCCTTCCTGACTCCATTCTTCCAGATTCAGGTATTTTATTCTAGTTTCTTGCCTCTCTTTTCATTTTTATATTTGACCTTTTTGTCCTTCAATTTGTCAGAAGGCTGTTTGTGCAACCATGCTGGTTTCATCTGGATTCTCTTGTTTTTCCTTCTCTGTGGTAATGTTTTTATTTTGGCCTTTATTATCTCATTTTTCAGTTTCTCAAGCATTGTCAACTGTTTCTCTATCCATGGAATCCCTCCTTAATTTACTGAAGTCAGGTCTCCTAAAGTCTAAAACACTAGTCTGAATTTGTTTAATTACCTGTGCCTATCTTAACAGCAAAAAGACAAAAAAAAAAGCACAGTGGCTCAGACATGTAATGGTTTGCACTAATATAATGTTTGGGAATCTTTGTTAGCAATATGACTAAAAATGTAGGGTAGTACAATGGATGGAGCAAAAACGCAAACAAAGAATGTAACAATTTTATTAACTGCAAACTATTCAGATATTTCGTTTTCTCCCCCAAAATTCAAAGTGCCTACATTGCATTCCTTAGTAAGATAAGATAAGATAAGATAAGATAAGATAAGATAAGATAAGATAAGATAAGATAAGATAAGATAAGATAAGATAAGATAACCTTTATTGTCATTTTTATACTATGGGTGCAATAGCACACATCAAAAATGAAATTTAGCTGCCCGCTCTCAAAGTGAAACACATACATGACACACACCTAATACATACTATGAACAACATATGTATAGACCTACATCCCTACATATACATAGCAAATAAATATTAAATATTGTCCATCTTGAATATATAATGGAAGGAGGAAGCTTGAGAGTTAATGCTGTATGGAATGAAACTCTGGCTGAATCTGGATGTTCTGCTTTGGATACTACGAAGCCTCCTCCCAGAAGGTAACAAGGAAAACAGGTCGTGAAGAGGATGTGTAGTGTCCCAAATAATCTTACAGACCCTGCTCAAGCAGCGCTTCTGTGCTATGTCCTGGATGGGAGGGAGGGAACTGCCAATGATCTTTTCGGCCATTCTCACCACTCTCTGCACCGCCTTCCTGTCTGAAGCAGTGATGCCTCCAAACCAGACCGTGATGCTGTATGACCGGATGCTCTCGATTGTTCCCCTGTAGAAAGTGGTCAGGACAGGGGAAGGAAGATGTGCTTTCCTCATACGGCGCAGAAAATGCAGGTGCTGCTGTGCCCACTTCACCAGTTTCTCATTGTTGAGCGACCAAGTCAGCCTGCTCGTTAGCTGCACACCCAGGAATTTGATGCTGGTAACCATCTCCACAGGTGAATCATTTATGCACAGAGAAGTGTAACTGTGCCTACCTTTTCTGAAATCAACAATGATCTCTTTGGTTTTTCTGGTATTTAAAACTAGGCTGTTTTCCTTACACCAGTTCACTAACCCTTCAACCTCCTTGCGGTAAGCTTTCACCTTGTCATCCTGAATAAGGCCCACTACTGTTGTATCATCTGCAAACTTTACAATATGGTTGGTGGCAAACCTAGCACAACAGTCATGGGTCAACAGGGTGAACAGCAGTTGGCTTAAGACATAGCCCTGAGGAGAACCTGTGTTCAAGAAAATAGCAACAGCCATCCAGCCATCTCATTCTCTGTCATCCCTTTCTTCTATTGCCCTCAATCTTTCCCAGCATTAGGCCCTTCTCCAGTGAGTCCTTCCTTCTCATTAGGTGGCCAAAGTATTTGAGTTTCAACTTCAGGATCTGGCCTTCTAAAGAGCAGTCAGGGTTGATCTCTTCTAGGACTGACCTGTTTGAACGCAGTCCAAGGGACTCGCAGGAGTCTTCTCCAGCACCATAATTCAAAGGCCTCAATTCTTTGGCGTTCAGCCTTTCTTATGGTCCAACTTTCACAGCCATACATTGCAACTGGGAAAACCATGGCCTGGACTATACACATTTTTGTTGGCAGGGTGATGTCTCTGCTTTTTAGTATGCTGTCTAGATTTGCCATAGCTTTCCTCCCCAGGAGCAAGCGTCTTTTAATTTCTTGGCTGCAGTCCCTATCTGAGGTGATAATTGAGCCCAGAAAAATAAAATCTGTCACTACCTCCATTTCTTCCCCATCTATTTGCCAGGAATTGAGAGGGCCGGATGCCATGATTTTGGTTTTCTTAATGTTGAGTTTCAAGCCAACTTTTGCACTCTACTTCTTCACCTGCATCAAGAGGCTCTTTAGTTCCTCTTAACTTTCTGCCATTAGAGTAGAATCATCTGCATATCTTAGGTTGTTGATATTTCTCCTGGCAATCTTAATTCCAACTTTTGATTCATCTAGCCCTGCCTTTCTCATGATGTGCTTTGCATATAAGTTAAATAGGCAGGGCAACAGTATAAAGCCTTGCCGGACTCCTTTTCCAATTTTGAACTAATCAGTGGTTCCGTGTCCAGTTTTCACTGTTGCTTCTTGACCTGCATATAGGTTTCTCAAGAGACAAATGAGATGGTCTGGTACTCCCATCTCTTTAAGAACTTGCCACAATTTGTTGTGATCCACACAATCAAAGGCTTTTGCATAGTCAATGAAGCAGAAGTAGAACGTTTTTCTGGAACTCTCTAGCTTTCTCCATGATCCAGCGTATGTTGGCAATTTGATCTCTAGTTCCTCTGCCTCTTCGAAATCCTGCCTGTACTTCTGGTAGTTCTCGATCCACATACTGCTGGAGTCTAGCTTGTAGGATTTTAAGCATAACTTTACTAGCATGTGAAATGAGTGCAATGGTGTGATAGTTTGAACATTCTTTGGCATTGCCTTTCTTTGGAATTGGAATGTAAACTGACCTTTTCCAATCCTGTGGCCACTGTTGAGTTTTCCAAATTTGCTGGCAAATTGAGTGTAGCACTTTTACTGCATCGTCTTTTAAGATTTTGAATAGCTCAGCTGGAATACTGTCACCTCCACTAGCTTTGTTGTTGCTCAGATTTTCTAAGGCCCATTTCACTTCACATTCTAGGATGTCTGGTTCGAGGTCAATGACCATCTCATTGTGGTTATCTGGGATGTTAAGCTCATTCTTGTATAGTTCTTCTGTGTAGTTTTGCCATCTCTTCTTAATCTCTTCTGCCTCTGTTAGGTCTCTGCCATTTTGGTCCTTTATCATGCCCATCTTTGCATGAAACGTTCCCTTCATATCTCCAATTTTCTTGAAGAGATCTCTGGTCCTCCCTATTCTGTTGTTTTCTTCTATTTCTTTGCACTGTTCATTTAAGAAGGCATTCTTATCTCTTCTAGCTACTCTCTGGAATTCTGCATTCAGTTGGGTGTATCTTTCTCTTTCTCCTTTGCCTTTCGCTTCCCTTCTTTCCTCAGCTATTTGCAAAGCTTCCTCAGACAGCCATTTTGCTTTCTTGCATTTCTTTTTCTTTGGGATGGTTTTAGTTGCTACCTCTTGTACAATGTTGCAAACTTCCATCCATAGTTCTTCAGGCACTCTGTCTATCAGATCTAATTCCTTAAATCTATTTGTCACCTCTACTGTATATTCATCAGGGATATGATTTAGTTCATACCTGAGTGGCCTAGTGCTTTTCCCTACTTTTTTCAATTTAAGCCTAAATTTTGCAACAAGAAGTTCATGATCTGAGCCACGGTCAGCTCCTGGTCTTATTTTACTGACTATATAGAGCTTCTCCATCTTTGGCTGCAGAGCACATAGTCAATCTGATTTCTATGTTGACCATCTGGTGATGTCCATGTGTAGAGCCGTCTCTTGGGTTGTTGGAAAAGAGTGTTTGTTATGACCATCGTATTCTCTTGACAAAATTCTATTAGCCTGTGCCCTGCTTCATTTTGTACTCCAAGGCCAAACTTGCCTGTTATTCCAGTTATCTTTTGACTTCCTACCTTAGCATTCCAATCCCCCATGATGATAAGGACATCATTTTTTGGTGTTAATTCTATAAGGTGCTGTAGGGCTTCATAGAACCAGTCAATTTCATCCTCTTCAGCACCAGTGGTTGGGGCATAGATTTGGACTATTGTGATATTGAATGGTTTGCCTTGGATTCGAATTGAGATCATTCTGTCATTTTGGGGATTGTATCCCAGTATTGCTTTTCCTACTCTTTTATTGACTATGAAGGCTACTCCATTTCTTCTGAGGGATTCTTGCCCACAGTAGTATACCTGATGGTCATCTGAGCTAAATTCACCCATTCCTGTCCATTTTAGTTTGCTGATTCCTAAGATGTCGATGTTCAGTCTTGTCATCTCTTTTTTGACTACGTCTAGCTCAGTGGTTCTCAACCTGTGGGTCGGGACCCCATTTGGGGTCGAATGACCATTTCACGGGGGTCGCCAAACCACACTGTCCGCCATTTTTTCCCTTTTCCCTAGCTGTCCTACTCCCTCTTATTGGTTGCCACACCCACTTGGGGGTCACCACAACATGGGGAACTGTATTATGGGGTCATGGCATTAGAAAGGTTGAGAACTACTGGTCTAGCTTGCCTTGATTCATGGATCTTACATTCCAGGTTCCTAGGGAGAAAAAATCTTTACAGCATTGGACTTTCCTTTCACCACCAGATCTATCCACAGCTAAGCGTCCTTTTGGTTTTGGCCCAGTCGCTTCATTCTTTCTGATGCTACTAGTACTAGCCCTCTGTTCTTCCCCAGTAGCATATTGGACACCTTCCAACCTGAGGGGCTCATCTTCCAGCGTCATATCTTTTTGCCTTTTAGTACTGTCTATGGGGTTTTCATGGCAAATATACTGGAGTGGTTTGCCATTTCCTTCTCCAGTGGATCACATTTTGTCAGAACTCTCTGCTATGACCTGTCCATCTTGGGTGGCCCTGCATGGCTTAGCTTATAGCTTCATTGAGTTACACAAGCCCCTTCGCCACGACAAGGCAGTAATCCTTAAAGGGGAAAGATTTTTAGACAGATGCTACATTTGCACCACAACATACTATGAAGCACTGAATCCAAATTGCTGCACAGTCTTATTGTTTAGAGTCCTTATGTGTATCTTTTCAATATCTAGACACCAGATAAATAGAAGAAAAGCCTGCCAAATATAATATTTAAAATTTTCAGTGTTCTGTAATATATTTTATCAGATTTTCTTTTTTGAAATGTTTTTCCCTTACTGTCTTTCAACCAAGCTGCTAGGTATATTTAAAATTCATTCAGACAACATGTCCTGCTCTTCACAATTCCTACATACAATCACAACTGTACTTCTCAAGGGGATGGAAATACGAAATCTGTGGCCTCAGAGATGATTAAATGTTCTTCCTCCACTCTTCCCTATAAACTTTTCTGTCTATACCATTGATATAACCAACCTACATTTTGCCTTCAGTTTCTCTAAAAAATGTTAAGTGCACCTCTTGGCTTCAAAAGATTCCCACACTCTGTTCCACAGGAAAATACAGTTCAGCTTTGTTAAGTGGCAAATAAACATTGCTTCAATGTTTCAGGCAGAAGACCTTTTATTTCAGTTATCTAACAGGCACTTTCTTTACTGAAAAACATTATTTCTGGCAAGATTTAATGTTACTGGAGAGGAGAAACAACAGTTGTTATATAACCCTAGCAATAGGGTGCTGTTGAATCTCTTTTGTTATTGTGCATATTCTATTTTACTGCACTTTTTATATAATTTGGTGTTCAAACATTTCCACCCTTGTTTTTCAATTTCCATTGCACTACAGATGAGAAAAAGTACTCTTCCTTCTGTTGGATATTTATGAAAAAAATACTCAGAAAGTCATATCCAGTGGCTTTCCAATTTTCCCAACTACATATACCTTTTTCCTGTCCTTCAGAGAAAAAAAAATAACACAGTCCTGGGAATTCTACTTTCATGTTTGTTTTTATGTTTTACACTGCATACACAGATTCTCTGTTTCAAGAGTTCTGCTTTCTTGGGAGCACTAGCTGAGGCAGGACCTTACACTTCCTTTACATGGGGTTGTCTTCTGTATGACTTGGAACCTTGAACTGGTGTACAGTGCAGTAACCATTGTATCTCTTTATTTATTCCAAGATAATATCTTACACAAAATTGGGAATCTGTACATCAACTACCAGTTTGTTCTGGAATATATACAAGACACTGTCTATTTTTTTTAACACCCTAAATGGCTTTGGCTGAGACACTAAACATAATATCTTCTTCTGAGGTGTGTTGAATGTACAGGTAGTACAACAGTTCATTTAGTGATAGTTTAAAGTTACCACAGCACTGAAAAAAAGTGGCTTATGACTATTTTTCACACTTATGACCATTGCAGCATCCCCATGGTCACCTGATCAAAATTCAGACTCTTTGCAACTGACGTATATTTATTATGGTTGCAGTCTCCCGGGGTCATGTAATCATCTTTTGCGACTTTCTGACAAGCAAAATCAATAAGCCAAGTTAACAACCATACTACTAACTTAACCACTGCAATGATTCACCTAACAACTGTGGCAAGAAAGATTATAAAATGGGGCAAAACTCACTTAACATCTGTCTTGCTTAGCAACAGAAATTTTGGGATCAATTGTAGTCAGAAGTCATGGACTACCTGTACTTGCACCATTCGAATTCAGGGGGGAGAGCTCCGAAAACACCGATTGGTTGCTGGCTTTGGCTTCATTCCCCTGAGAAGATGCCACCATTTCCTTTTTAACCAAGTGTGGTCCCACCTGGAAATCCTCTTCATTTCCCACTTGCTCCCTATTCACTCTGAATTAGTGAATTTGGGAGAACTGCTTGGTGTCCCAGTGGATGATCACTTAAATAATATGAGCCGGCAGTGTGTGGCTGCAGCCAAAAAAAGCTAATATAATCCTTGGTTGTATAAGCAGAGGCATAGAATCAAAATCATGTGAAGCATTAGTACCATTTTATAAAGCCTTATAAGGCCACACCTGGAATACTGCATCCAGTTTCAGTCACCATATTACAAAAAAGATGTTGAGACTTTGGAAAAAGTGCAAAGAAGAGCAACTAAGATGATTAAAGGCCTGAAGACTAAAACATATGAAGAAAAGTTGCAGGAACTGGGTATGTCTACTTCAGTGAAGAGAAGGACTAGGGGTGACATGAAAGCAGTATTCCAGTATTTGAGAGGCTGCCACAAAGAGGAGGGGGTCAACTTATTTTCCAAAGCACCAGAGGGCAGGACAAGAAACAATGTTTGGAAACTAATGAAGGAGAGATGAATTAAGGAGGAACATCCTAACAATGAGGACAATTAACCACTGGAACAGCTTGCCTTCAGAAGTTGTGGGTGGTTCACCACTGGAGGTTTTTAAGAGGAGACTGAACAGTCAATTGTCTGAAATGGTATAGGATCTCTTGCTTGAGCAGGGGGCTGGACTAGAATACCTCCAAGGTCCCTTTCAGCTCTATTCTGATTGAATTATATCAATGTAGAAGTTCTTCTTACTTAGTAGCCTATTCAAACTGATGGATGTCTCTGGGGTGGCAAACTCAATGCACCACAGGACCTCTAAGAAGCGTTTGGAATACAACTTTCTCATTTGGTCTTTCATAATGTCTTGTGTGTATTCCAAAATTGCAGTACATTATTTTTATCGTAGGATTTGTTGTTTTAATGTGTTTTATTTTTGTACATCAGCCACAGATTTTGGTAGTAAGTTATTTAGAAATTTAAATAATTACTTAATGGGTGCCATAATTCAGAATGTAGTTTCATTTCTCTGTGATGGACAGAATGAATTGGGAGTCCTTTTCTGATTCTGTGCTTCCATGCTGTTCTGATCTCATTTTATTCAGCTGTTAAAATATATCATGATCAATTAGATTTTCACAGTATTATTGTAGAAAAATTAGAATACTGTGATAGCAAACTCTATGTCACATCTTTTTAATGCCCAACAATTCTTTATCATTTGCTTCACATGGTTTTCCCCATCGTTTCCAATCTCTCATTCATAATGATAATGTGTAAACCTTTCCTCAGCTGTATTAGCTAGCTAGATTAATTTATTTTACTTCTGTTCAAAAATGTCTCTGTTTCTCACATTGCATATATTCCTCAGGGCAGATCTGAAAAACCAGCAAATTAATGAGTTATGATCTACCTGAAGCCCAACACACAAACAAACTCTGAGAAACATTTGGTATGAGTGTTCCCTACAATAAGAATTAATATCACTGAAATTTCCATTATATTCTGTCGCAGAGCAATGACTTTCAAGGTATTTAAGTATAGTTCATTGAAGAGTAGCTTTAAAATCCATACATTGGCATCTCTGGAATATGTTGTATATTATTCTCACATAAAGTTCATAAAGTTTTTTGAAAATTGCATCTTGTTCTGAGGGAGGAAAAAATAAGTCACAGTCAGTTGTGTTTTTTTCCATGTAATATATTGCAGAACAATGGAGCTCCATTTCAAAATTTCACCCTGGATGCTGAATGAAATTGATCAAACCCCCAAATTACCTGACCAGATTTTGCTGTTCTCAGTGCTCCTTACCCGAATCTAAAGAACTCTCTCTTCACATTCCTAACGTTTACTGCTTATAGATATGGATATTACTTCCAATTGTAAAGAATAAATTTGTACAGAATGGCTGACTCTGGCACAGAGGAAGTGCTGATGAGCTTTATATATTACAATCTTAGTGCAGATAAAGATGTTTCAGGTTATCTCTGGGTGACAAATGCAAGCTGAACTGATCTATTATTTTAAAGCAACTAAAAGGTGAAAACCGTTAAAGAAAATCAGTGAAAATTCCCAGTAGATGATTCCTTTTTATTTGAATTAGAAGACAATCTTCTTGGGGAAAATATTAAAGGAAAATTTGGGCAATGTAAATTAATAAAGGCAGAAGCAGCAGAAATGCTCCTAAATGGCTCACTAGTTAATGGATAGAACAACATTTGGTGAATTCCAAATTTGCATTTACTTGATAAATGGAAATAAGGTTATGCATTTTTAAAGACTGAATGCTAGATGGTGGGTAGTTTAGTTCAGGAAGGTGACGTGTTTAGCTCAGCCACAGGATTAACCAGGCAGTTTTTAAACTAACAGAACTAACTAATGTTAAAGAGCCCATCTCTACCCCCTTAAAACTATTATTGAACAAAAGGCATTGCATCAAGGTTTGTTTTCTGTGTGTGTGTGTTTGTGTCTGTGCAAGAGAAGACAGACAGAGAGAGACAGAGAGAGGGGAAGGATTCTTCCGATACAATAATCAATGAAAATAAATCCTGTGGGTGTCCTTACTGTACCAAATTAAGGATGAGACGGGGAAATGTAGATAATAGGAATGGATCTGTCTGCTTTATTTCTTAGAACTGCTGCATTTTATCCACACAATTTCATTCTGTCCCGTTTCCACATCAGTGTGTAACCTAACAAAAATAATCTGTAGAACAATTGATAAACATGTTTATTTTCACGTTCATGTGCAGTTTTGTTTATGATTTTCTCTAATAGGTGTTTTTGTTCCCAAATATTTTTCCCTTTTATGTGCTTTCTTAGTAGCTCTTTTTGCTAATGCATGTATTTTCCTGTGCTACTTTTTTTGTAGTGCAAACATTTAGATCAGAGTAACACATGACAAAAAATAGAGAAGTGTGAAATCTGAAAAATTATTGCATTACGTTTTGCATATTAGCTTGGGAAACGTAAATAAGATTGGGTCATATTAAAATACAGAAGAAACATATTCCTGATTTATCTTTATGTAATGACTTGTTAATCTTACTTTACTATCTCTAGCAAACAAATAGGAGCAAAAAATTCTCTTTTGGTCCAATTCCCTCTAAGCCTCTTTTCTGGCTCCTCACCATTAACCTTGAAGGATCTGAAGAACCACTGGCAAGTAATCTTGAAAAGTGCTTCTTTAATAAGCATTTCATTTTGGAAAATGTTGAGGGAAAGCAACATTAATCTTTGTGTCACATCTACTATTTATCCTAAGGCAGCTGGTTACAAATTCCGACTTTTCTTGTTTCAACATTTTAATAAATATGGAAACAGGAACAATTACGAGAATGGAGTGATCATGTTAACAAAAAGCCTCAAGTCTTTTACTGACATCCAAAATGTTCCCTAATACTAATGTACCAGAGTGGAAAATATTTTAATGCATCATTTTACTCCACTGGATGTATTAAAACAAGTTTAAAAATGTTTATACTATATCCATCTGTATGTATATAGATCTATAAGTATGGAGTCATCACAAACACGCTATATTTTGGAGAGAACTTTATGCATAACAAGAGAGTTGTTTAACACATCACTGCTTCAAAACACATGCACATGCAATCCCGATGGTTTTGTTCTTGTTCACACTTCTGCAACACAGGCATACAGCACTAAAGAGGAGGAGGAATGTATGTTGTAATGTCATGATGCAAATCCTAAATTTTTGTACCTGGTTCCCAACAGCAATGCTGTTCCTTTCCAGATGTTGCTGTATTACAGTTTCTGGCAATCTCAGTGGTGTTTGGTGCATAAAATATAACTCTTTATCATCTGAAGCCCACAACCTCACCACCATTAGTATGCACCCACCTATTCGTGAAAGTATGATATATTGATTACATCTGGACATGCTTCTAAGTGAAATAAATCTTTAAGCCCCAGTCTGACAATACATTAAAATAATATCTTTACAATTAGCTGTTGCCATTTGTATTTGCATGAAAGTAATCTAAATTACTGTAAGTTTAAAACATTTTGTGTCATTACTACAAAATGTTTCTAAATGATTTAGAACATTTTTAAGAAAGAGCGAAGCAACAAGAGTTAATGTAAGTTAATTTTATTACAATGAACATCCCAATTGTGGCTAAAATATAACAAGCATAACCCAAAACATACAACAAATGTTGGAATATTATTGTGGTTTATATCCAGCTCACTCCTAGACAATCCCTGTATCCATATCTGAAAAAGAACACACTTTTGAAGTTAGTATTACAAATATATAAATAAATAATCTTGATATAACTTCAAAAAAAAGTTAACTAGCAAAACTGGACCAAAAAACAAGCAAATGTAAGGAGAGAAAACAACAAGCAAGAAATAAAACGGCAGATATCAATAATCTACATGGTTGTAGATATGTATGCATCAAAGACATAACACTTTCCAGAGTTCCTGCAAACTCCTAAAGACAGTGGCATGGGTTTTCTAGCCTTAAGCTTCTATGTACATAACAGCAGATCAATAAAGACAGATTAGCAATTGTTCATCCTTTATTCTGCACCATGAAGAAAACAATGGGTATGGGTGATGTATCCAGAAATAAAATTAGTATTTTGTAGCATACAGTGGCACAACAATTACCAATTCTATTGATGATGGTGGGATAGCAATTATTTTGTAGATAATATTCTAAAAAATAAGGGTAAAATAGTCCTATAAAGCATGATTCAGAATCTCCAACAAGGGCAAAAGTGCTGTGAGACACATATGTGATGAAATCTACCAAATAAGAAAGTCAACCCTTGCCAAAATGAAGACCCATTGTTGTTTTGGAGCAGTAGTGGAAGCTGATGCTGAACTCTTTATTAAAAATTCTCATGATTCAAGAGGTGAAGGATTACATTGCATTTAACCTGGCAACCAGAATTCCAGCTTCTCAGAATGGCGTGGTGACTCAGTGGTTAAAGTGCTGGGCTTGGCTGGAAAGTCAGCAATCCAGGTTCGAAACCCAAACACCATATGATAGGGTGAGCTCTTGTCTTTGCCTCAGGTTCTGCCAACCTAGCAGTTTAAAAGCATACAAATTTATTTATTTATTTATTTCTAAAATTTATATGCAAGTAGATAAATAGGTACCACTTTGGTGGGTAGGTAACAGTGCTCCATGACGTCATGCTGGCCACAGGACCATGGAAATGTCTTTGGACAGCTCAGGCTCAGTGGCCTTGAAATGGAGATGAGCACCATTTCCTATAGTCAGCAATGACTAGTGGAATAAAATCTGCAGGGACTCTTTACTTTTACTTTTTTTCCCCAGGATTACCAAAAACTTCTTATAAAAACACTTAAGAGGGGAAAAAAATCTCCAGTGAGCGAGCTCTTCCATCATAATTTTAGCTAGCTGATTTAAAATGACCAGATAACAAAATCACCGGGGTAAAGCATATTTGGAAAAAAATATATATAATTTCAATCAAAGTCTGAGAACATGACATCAGGCTCTAACCAGCTGCATTTCTGACACACTTGGGAACAGCCAAGGTAGATCTGACAAACTTTGATTGAATCATTTCTAATAGAGGCAGTTTTCCAAACTCACTAACTTGTATGACATCAAGAAGCTGAGATAAAACTTTTCCTTCAAAAACTTTACAGACTTTGAAATAAACTGACTCTCTTTCCAGAGAAGAGTTTAAGAGATGCAGCTGTGTTCCTTTGGACACTTGCTCAGTTTCCTTTTCATTGATTTACCTGGTGTACCTTTTCAATAGTTTTCTTTAAAAAAAAAAACTCTGAAGGCTCTAAGAATCAAAAGCTGGGAAAGATGAAAAGAAAGAGAAGAAAAGGATGACTAGAAGTGAGGTAGAGACTCAGTTAACTTTGATGATTGGTAAACATTGGAAGAGGTGAAGGACCAGATTAGGGCCACATAATTATGGGGAAAAAAATCTATCTAAGTGGTTGCTAAGAGTAGACATTGACACATATTCAATGGAGATGCTTTGGTAATTAGCAATCAGTTGTCCAGCTTTAGCTGGAGGCCTCAGCACTTTTTCAGGCCCATCTAAGTGACATAAAAGATAGTTGAAACATCAGCAGAGAATACAAATGGAACTGCTCATACCCCAAAGAGGAAGATCAACATTTGGCTTCAGAAAAGCCCTGCTAAAGTGAATAAATTCACTACAGAAGAATTAATAAAAAAGCAACAAAGATAATTAGGGAGCTGGAAGCTAAAACATATGAAGAATGGTTGCAGGAATTAGGTTTGTCTACTCTAGTGAAAAGAAGGACTGGGGGTCACATGATAGCAATGTTCCAATACTTGAGAGGCTGCCACAAAAAATTAGAGTTCAGTCTATTCTCCAAAGCACCAGAAAGCAGGACAAGAAACAATGGATGGAAATTAATCGAGGAGATAAGCAATTTAGAACTAAGGAGAAATTTACTAACAGTGAGAACTATTAACCAGTAGAATGGTTTGCCTTCAGAAATTGTGGGTGCTCCATCACTGGAAACTTTTAAAAAGAGATTGGACAGCCACTTGTCTGGAATGGTATAAGGTCTCCAGCTTGAGCAAAGGGTTGGACTAGAAGACCTCCAAGGACCCTTACAACTCTTTTATTTTGTAGTATACAAATCAAATAGGAGGGCAAGGATTAATGTTAACATAAAGCATCTACATTTTTTAAAAAATGAGGGAGTTTTTTCCTCTATACAAGAAAGAATTAAGTAAAAGAAATCTTGTAATCAACATAATATTATGCATTACTTGAATATCAGAGTAAGAGTACTGCAAACAACAAGTCTTATGCCCAGAAAGGCCCATCCACAAGTAACCACAAATATCAATTGATAATATATGGCATAAGTTGTCACCTGATCTAGAGAGAATGTAGGGTTAGAAATAGAAAGACTAGGCACAGTATCCTAAGTAATTGTACTGTATTATATACCAAGAACACATTACAAAACAATTGGTGCCAACTGCAATTTTTGGATATAGTATGTTATAGAAATGTATTTTTTTTCTGTAAAGTTTTCAGTGATTGGGCTGTTCAGTAAAACTGGTGAAATAACTAAAGCAGGTGGTAGGGTTTCCTACACATGGAGATCATTTGGACCATTATTTTTGATCAGCATTCCTAAATTATTTTCTAGTTCCTTCTGATAGAGCATAAACTTTAGAATGGGAAATTTCCCCATTTAACTCATTTTTGTTCCCATGTTCTGCCTCTCCTAATTCAGAAATTACACAAAAGCAGAGTTAGATATTATGAAAATCAACATGTATTGTTTATCCCTGTAAATTAGGTACACAAGATGTCTTGCAATAGTTATATGTGTACAGTCATCCAATCCTAATTTCTGAACTTGTATGGATCATTGATCCCAGTATAAATATATGAATGCAATTTCTGAAACTATGTTGCCAATAGGAGTAGAAGAATGCCTTCAAGCCTATTTCATAGAATAATTCAGAGGGATATTGTAGTCAATCACAATTAAATCCATTGGGATACTCAGCAGAAATAACAAAGTTGCATCGTTCTTGTATGTTTTTGCAGAAAACCTTACCTTAGGACAGGGATTTTCAAACTTGGCTCTTTTATGACTTGTGGACTTCAACTCCCAGAATTCCTCAGCCAGCGTGCCTGGTTGAGGAAATCTGGGAGTTGAAGTCCACAAGTCATAAAAGGGCCAAGTTTGAAGACCCCTGCCTTAGGACACACAAGCTGATTTTTACCTCCAAATCAAGCCTGAATTCAGTCAGAAGTGGATTGAAATAACCAGTTTCTTCCCAAAATATCTGAAAATGCAGTGGGCAGTGTCCCTTACAATGTTTTTTTCTACTTCAAAACCCAGCCATATGGGATACTGTATAATACACTCAGGCGCATGAGGTAAATTATAGGTTCATGAGCTCAACAGCTAAATATGAACCTGCAGTACTTCTCCATGGCCTCAATATAAACATCAAACCATATATTCTCTCAAATTCTCGATAACAGAAGAATCCATTCTAATGGTATTCCAACTGGGCTTTAGTTAAATGTTTGTGATGGATACCTCTCTTCTCATCTGTTTATTTTTTTTTCCCCTCCATAATTGTCTTCCATTTTAACTTTTTAAGACAATGAGGAATTAAAGAAAAACATAATGAAGACATTATAGATCCCTGAGATAATAAGATGAGCACAGAAATGTGGCTGAAGAATCATATATTTTATTATGATAAACCTGATTCAGATAAACAGAGGCATTTAGTGAGAATTATTGCACTTCAGTGTACCAGCATGGTAGCACAGATCTATAACACTAGTTATGTAAAGACATTATTTTGTAAGAACATTGCAAAATTACAGTCTTTTTTTAATTAGAGCCAAACTGTGCAAAAGGAAATGTGAAATAGTTCTTGAATATAAGCGCAAATTAGAATGAAGCTACTCTTAGTTATTACGTTACTGTCTTAAGAGAAACATCTAGATAGGCTGTAATCCATTTTCACACAACAAAAATTTAAATTTGTTGAAGAAAAATTGAAGGACAAACATTCAACAATTCAGCACCTTTAGCTTGTGAGTTGGGTAAAAGTCTGTAGGAACTGGAAAGGAGAAAAATATAGATCGGGGTAGTCAACCTTGGCTCTTTTATGACTCGTGGACTTCAATTCCCAGAATTCCTGAGCCAGCTGGGTGTTGAAGTCCATGAGTCATAAAAGAGACAAGGTTGACTACCTCTGATATAGATGATAGTTTGCTGAACACAGAATCATAGAGATGAAGAGGACTCAGAGGTCTTCTTGTCTGGAGTTGTGGACCCCAAGTCCTGGAAGGGGAAGGTTGTTAGGAGTACATAAAGGTTCTGGAGTATATGTACAGTACCTTATAAGCATTTAAGAAAGAATATACATTAATTTAAAATTAATTAAAATTTAAACGATTAGACACTACAACAAAGTTTGTTCGTGTAACTTCTCCATTATTGCAAGAATTATTCCGATAAGAGTCTTGCTTGTTCTTGAATTTTCAGTCTTCCTCGGTAATGTGCTATTTCCTCCTAGATCAAAAATACCCCCTTTTGGCCTTTTTACCACTATTTGCAGTACTCCAAACATTTACAGTTGCTTTAAAGCTAAAAGGTGGTTTGAAAGCAATTTTTCACTTTTGTTCAAGGGTTTTCTTTCGGGTTCTATTTTATTTCAAGTAGATCTACTTTAAACGCTAAAAGTTTTTTTTTTCTTCCACATCACTTAGAAACTGTTAGAAAATGTTAGCATTCTCACTAAATGACATGAAGCCAAAGTAATAATGCAACCATTTTATAGTGTGCAGTTGGGTCGATGTATTTGCCCAGTGGAATAGGTTCACTGTAGATTTTAAGATCAATCCAGTGGTGGGATTCAGCCAGTTTGCACCACTTTGGCAGAACCAGTAGCTAATTTTTTGTTGCCCAGGCCCAGAATGGACTTCCGGAAGCAGCATCCACACAGAGAACTGGTTCTTCATATATTTGAATCCCACCACTGGATCAACCTTCTGGGTTCCTACATGAGTCTTCAGATTTCCCATAAGATTGGAAGTTGGTATGATAAGGTGAACATCTTGATTGTTATTTTCCTGGGTGTCTGAAACTGATGCCTACTGGATTAGGCTCCCTAGTAACAAGAGGTAGCTTTCATTCAGAGAGGAAGTCAAGAAATAGGAATAGCAATAGCACTTAGATTTACATACACCCTCACAGTGCTTTACAAGCCCTCTCTAAGCAGTTTACAGAGTCAGCATATTGCCCACAATAATCTGGGCCCTTTTTTTTTTACCAACCTTGGAAGGATGGAAGACTGAGTCAACTTTGAGCCAGTGAAAATCAAACTGCTGGCAATCAGCAGTCAGCTGAATTAGCCTTCACTGCTGCATTCTAACCACTGCACCACTATGGCTCCATAAACTGTACTTCCTTCTTGTGAGAAGTCATGAAATCTCTGGGCCAAATCCAAGCTTGCAAGAGCATATAATAGAAAATCCTTGATACAGAGTGGCAACATATGATCACTCTTGGTCAAGCTGGCTTGAACTGTAATGGTTGTAGCATAGCTCAAGACCAGCCAATTTTTCATGGGTAAACTATATTCACCATGCAAAGTTCTTCTCTGGCTAGACTATAGGTTCTTTTTATTTGGCAGTTAATGGGAGTACTACCTTGTATCTGAAACATCCCTGCAGCTTTCAGGCAATTGAGGACATGAATCATGTTTTATTATAATGCAAATTTAAAAGGATTTATGAACACCACAAACTTTCTTTTCTTAGAGGATATATCAAGTAAAGGAGATGAGGTATTCATTCAATTCATTCATTCATTCATTCATTCGTTCATTCATTCATTCATTCATTCATTCATTCATCTTTGAGCATTAAAAACAAACAAACAAAAATCCCGGAAATGTCACACAACCATAAACAAAAGATTAATTTTGATGATTTTCTATATATGGCTATATTGTGCCCTAGCATACTATTACTAATACTATGCTAAAAAGACCTAAAACTTCAGAATCAAATCATAGAGTCATTTAAAGTAAGACTAACCCAAATAAAATGGCATGTGGCTAAAAAAAAATCACTCAAATTCTAAACTTAATGCTGTTAGAGATAATTAAGAAAATAATAGTATCCCATCACAATATATCTCTGTTTCAGTGAACAAATGTTATCAAGTCAGTTTCCACCTAGTTTTGAGAGATGTATGGCAGAATTTGGTTCTGATTTGTATGAAAGGAGAATTTGCATATAAAGGCAGTCTATATGCCCAGGATATTTTGCTACTTGTCGATAAATGAAATGAGTTCTGGACTCTCAGTAGAAGCTCCAGTAAAATCAAACATGAGCAGTAGTTTCTTCAACCTATGCCACAAGGACACAATTGAGTAGCAGAGGCTATTATTTGTACTGGATGGCAGAGCATTAAACTGAGTTAATATTAAAGCCCTGCTCAGCTTGGAAACTTGATAAAATTTAAATATCCCACAGGTCTGAGCAATGAAGATCAATTATTTAAAAAAGTGTTTCTGAGTAATTGAGTTAAACAGCTGAACTGAGTTGGTCAAGTTGAATTTCTACTGTGTGTCCAGTAATGCTGTGTCATTACTTATTTAACCTGTTTGTACCCTAATAACTTGACAGCTTTCTTAGAGAAACTATAGCCTCCATGGAATTACAGCTTCTTTAAGAGATATCTCCATCTACATTGAAATTATCCACTAAGGCCAAAGGGGACAAGCTGATAGAAAATTATTTGGCTTATATGTATTTTTTAATAGCAAGATATACATTTTACTTCTCCTTTTGGAGTACTCGGTCAATGTCTCATTGAAAAGCTAATATTTGTGGCACAGCTATGAAAATTTGATCTCAGCATGTATCTGATACAGGGGAACAAATTTATAGCCATCCCCAAAACCAGTGGTGGCAAACCTATGGCACGGGTGCTAGAGGCGGCACTCAGAGCCCTCTCTGTGGGCACCCGTGTCATTGCCCCAATCAATCAGTCAATTTCAACTTCTTGCAGGAAAAAAAAGATCTTGCAAAGTTGGAATTGATTGATTGAAATTTTTAGTCTCATCCAACCTGCTGTTACCACTGCAGCCATGCCCACCCAATTGGCCACGCTCACCCAATTGGCCACACCCACCTGGCACTCAATGCTGCATAAGTGGGTTTGGGGTTGCAGTTTGGGCACTCAGTCTCTAAAACGTTCGCCATCACTGCCCAAAACGGTTAACTGTCCTTTTTTGTTCCCTCTATAATTTAATTAAAAAGTGTTCAGTTTTGATGACATGTGTATCTACCGTATTTTCTGGCATATAAGACAACTTTCTAAACCAAAATTTGGGGGTCATCTTATACGCTGGGTGTCATCTTATAGGGCAGGTGCTGAAACGCATCTCCCTGGTCCGGTCCGTGGTGCCCCGGGTGCCTTCTGCTTCCTCCTCCCCCCCATACTTGGCCTTCCCGGGACCTCCGCACATATTCCCATGCCCGGAGCAAGAGAAGAAGCGCTGCTTTCTGGGCATCGGAAGGGGCTTCCCCCTCCCAGCCCCCCATCCACCGGGGCTGGGGCACTCCTCTGGACTAGGATCAGGGCTGTGTGAATTGCAGCATGCCTCCTTTCCTGTCGCCCAGCCTAGCCTGGCTCACCCTCCTGCAGGATTTGGCCCTGGAAAGGTTGGGATAGCCAGCTGGCCAGAAAGGCTGAGCAGCCCTGGCAAGGGAGCCACTCCTGCCCCCTGGCCGGCTGGCCAGGAATCCCATCCAGCTCGGGGAGCTTGGGGGCTGCCTGACTGCCATAGGGGTGTCCACATCAGCTGCCTCCTGGTGGGCCTGCTAACTGTGGGCTCCTGGCCGGCTTTCTCCGTGAGTCAGGCACCTGGGACTCCATGGAGCTGCCCCTAATTTCACCCTGTGAGGGCCTGACCAAGCCCCAGCCTGACCTCCGAAACGGTGCTTGCCCGAATTCTTTCTGCCTCCTGGGGAAGTTGTGCCTCGTGGCCCAACCTGCTGTCATTGTTGTGCATCTAATCACCAAACATCTTTGAAATGTGGGCCAGGAGAAATCTCATCCATCCCGCCACCAAACTGAGTTGGGACCAAGGGAAAAGAGGAGAAAAAGGAAAACAGGCAGCGCTTTGCTAGAATGGAGGGGTTGGAGGCTTTGGAGCAGGAGCGTTGATGGGGGAAAGAGAGGTTCTGCTTTTCAGGGGTGCTGCCTTACAAGCAGCCCAAATCTCATGCCCACGTTCGGCTGCCCCACGTGCAAAGGCTGCCGCCGTGGCTGCGTTCACATGTGCGGTGCTTGGCTAGTTTTCTGTCATGGTGTGAACTCAGCCACGTCAGCTTCCTGGATGCCAGCACCAGGAAGCTGGGCTCGATTCCCCTGGAGCTGTTGTGGGGCACAGCTTAGCACTGGCATAAAGGGGCGCCTGCGGAGGAGGGAATACTGTACTCATTTGGGCTTACAGGTGGCCAATGAGAACTCAGAAAACTTCGCTCCCTTTCCCCCCTCCCTCTCCCCTTCTTCAGCGAAAGGGTGTATTAGCTTGTCCACTTTTTCCCTACGGTATATAAGATGACTTTCTAAACCCTGAAAATCTTCTCAAAAGTCGGGGGTCATCTTATATGGCGAGTATAGCCCAAACTCTATATTTTAACTGGAAAAGTTGGGGGTCGTCTTATACACCCAGTCATCTTATATGCCAGAAAATACAGTAAATGATCAATAGTAAGAAACATTTGACCATAAACTGCACTAACAACATGGAATAATTTTGGAAGCAACTTCTTGAACTAAAAATAAAAACAAGAAAGAAATTATGGATTTCTAGAGGATTCAACTATTTCACTTTATTAAAAAAATTGCACAAAAAGCAAACAGGGCCATTGCATTTTTTCAAAATACCTATCTGTAAGATAATTTTATTATAAAGACCCTGGTTAGGGAAAACTATGTAAATATAAAGAAGGTTAAATGCAAACTGAAGTACAAAATAAGAAATCATTTTATTTTAATTTTCCAAAACATACTCTAAGAAAAAGTTCAAATTTCAAGGTTAGTCAGTAAAGCACAATATTCCTTCAAGATTTTAGGAACAAGTGGAAAATATTTCATCTTTCAACTTTTGTATCTGTATCCAAAGCAATGTCATTTTTTAAAAGAGACACAGCAGTTAGGCTGTAGCTATTTCTCTTAATTTTTCTGTGTGTAAGCTGATAAATAATGTTTTTTTTTAAAAAAAAAAAAAACATTTAGAAGGATTGCTACTGTTGGAGGACTACCAATATAGCTTTGGAAAAGAAAATCCTTGTGAGAAATTAGTTTACCCACATCCATATCAAACAGACTATTTTCCTTTTGAAAAAGCAATATTTTGCAACAGTTCTAGGCAGTATCCTACTTCAGAATATTCCCATATACATAATGGATAATGGGATTCAGGCAAAAAAAAATTGGTTCTCAAGGGTCTCTAAATAAAGATCCCAATCTGTATAGAACACTGTGAATGAACTTGATAAAAAAATAAGTTTTAGTTACAGTTATGATATCGTACTCACTGACATTGTCCCTAAACATTAATAGTAGTGTTCACATTGTAGGGTCAAAAACTCTGCAGGTTGTGATAAAAAAAAATGTCAAGATGGCAGCTGCAATAGTGCAATCAAAGCTCTGAGTATCGCTTTGTTGTTTTGGGGTTTTATGCATTAAAAAGAGGGTTTTGTCTAGTGGTTAAGGCACTAGGTGTAGGTGACTGTGAATTCAAGTCCTGCCTTAGCCATGACAGCTGATTGAGTGACTTTGGACCAATCACTCTCTATCAGCCCAACTCACCTCACAGAAATGGGGAAATAGGAGGAGGAAAATATATTGGATGTGTTCATAACCTTGGATTGTTTCTATAAATAACAAAAGTGAATAAATGAATAAATAAATAATTAAATAACAATATGGAGTTTTGATACACCTTCATGGCTGCCAATGTTGGGGTTTTTTGCCTACACTGATGGACATCTCTAGAAGGAAGGCTGAATGTGACATGGTAATCTAGTCCACATCCTCTCTTTCTAAAAAGCATTAGGCGTGCAGCTTATGGATACAACTTAAAGTGGGAAACTGAACTCCCAGGCTGGAAAAAAGTTCTGAACAAACTAAATAAAAACTAAATAATAGAGCAAGACCATTTTGGTCACCCTGATACAAAAGTTGCAGAGACTCTCAAAAGAGTGCAAAGAAGAGCAACAAAGGTGATTAGGGGGCTGAAGGCTAAAACATACAGTATGATGAACTGTTTCAGGAACTACCGTGTTTCCCCAAAAATAAGACCCAACTGGAAAATAAGCTCCACTCCCAAAATAAACCCCAGTTAAGATTGTCAGCCAAACAGATGCATTTACTACTATATTTTTCCAAAACTGGACAATAAGACCTAATGCATCTTTGGGAGCAAAAATTAATATAAGACCCAGTCGTATTTTCAGGGAAACACGGTAGTTTAATTATGAGGACTAGGAGTGACATGATAGCAATCTTCCAATATTTGAGGGACTGTCATAGAGAAGAGGGGTCAATCTATCTCCAAAGCACTGGGGAAGAAAAGAAATAACAAGCGGAAGATCATTAGAGAGATCCAACCTAATATTAAGAAGAAATCTCCTGTCAGTGAGAACAATTAATCAATGGAATTAATGGGATTAAAAAATTGTGGGTGCTTAATCCCTGGAAGTTTTTAAGAAGAGATCAGACAGTCATTTGTCCAGGATGCTATATGGTAGTCTGCTTATGCAGGGAATTGTGCTGGAAGGCTTCCAAAATCTCTTCCAACTCTGATATTCTGTATTCTACAATCTAAGCCCTCAAAATGACAGCATGTTTAGAAGAGTCCAATATTGGGGGAGGCTAAATATTGATGGTCTGGTCCAGAATGTTTATGCATAAAAGCAAATATGCAAATAAGCCAAGGTTTAAAAGTTCATTGATCAAGAATGAGTTTGGCCAAACAGAGTCAGTTCAGAAATACTGCAAGTTCAGCATTGCAGAAGGGGCATTTTAACATGACAATCACCACGCATTTGTTTGAAAATATTGATGGTGTAATAAAAATAACATAGGAACCAATATCACTCAGATGCTTTCTGCTTAACTATTAAAGGTTAGAAATATTACTCACAGCACTGTCTTCCACTTATTTAATCCATTGCCCTGAAATAGTAATAGTTGGAGATATATTTGGAAGCCTTTCCTGATAGATTGATTTTACTTTTTAAGTCCACTTGTCTGAGGTAGACATTTTCTTAGCAATGAGTTTTAAAACAAGCCCCTTCCCCTGCAGCAAATAGACAAACAAACTAATCTTAGAAACAAATTGATAATAGAGACAGATACATTGTTAGCTAGCTAATATCTGCACCTCTCTTTCTACCGATTTAGAGAATTCACCACAAGAGCTCTGTTCACCTTCTGGGTGTTTTTAGTTATAATTGCTATTAATGTAAATCAATGCCAGGGAACTCAGTTCTGGTACATTACATTACACAGCAGTGGTCAGGATTCAGGGAATTAGGATGCTGGTCTCTATACTGAGTGTCATGTCTAGGCAAATAATCAATTACTCAAAATGGGGAAAAAATCCGCTGACTAGCAAAGCTCATTTACTTTCTCATGCTAACAAGACTGTCTTCTCCTGCTGTTGCTTTGGAATGAAAACAAAACTAGAAGCCAATAGATTGGAAGACCCTTTTGCTATCTGTAGGATGGAGGGCTATTCCAGCCATTATAGCTTGATTTGAACAATTGCCAAGGCTAGGCGTAGAAGAGCTATGAGCTTTTACTCAGCTCATATTTAACAATGCCTTACACACATTCTAAAAGCAGGGGTTAGGAGTTTGAAGAGCCTGGTGCTTTTATTTGTAGAATGAATCACCTGTTTTGTTTCTTCATAGATTTAAACACAGACCTGAGATTAGCTGTTAACAAATTCCAGAAGAGAACCACTATGTGGTGGACTAAGAATCCAGATTCTTATCAGGATTGGACTAGAATCAGGAGGTACAAATTCTGGTCAATCTTGCCACTGTATCTCATTGGATGTTTAGTTCATCCTTACTCAGTTCCAGTCTCAGCTATCAGAATGGTATATCCAGCCTTACTTTCCTTAAACAGACAGAGACATACTTATGTTATGTTATGTTATGTTATGTTATGTTATGTTATGTTATGTTATGTTATGTTATGTTATGTTATGCTATGCTATGCTATGCTATGCTATGCTATGTTATGTTATGACACCATGTATGGGCCTTTACATGACCTCTACCACCACCCCATGGAATGATAAGAAATCTCTCTTATTTTTACAACCAATGTGATATTTTCAGTTATGGTGACCACCAGGAGGCACCATATGATTAGTTTTATTAAAGGGATGAAAACCATCATGTGGTCTCTCCCTAACTTACCCTTAACCTACTGGTCTGTAAGGAAAGTGGGTTTTCTACCATGCTTCGCACATGCATAAATAGAAATGCTGTAGGAAAAAGTAATGAATTTGGAAATGCATGACTATTTTCTGATAGCATAATAGATTGAGCTGCCACTAATTTCCCCCCAGGGGTAAAAATAGAATTGGAAACATTGTAGGATTTCTTACCTTAGTAAGGATGGGAAGCCAGGGAAGGATGTTAATTTAATTTTCACCCTTCTTTTGTTTTTCTAGTCTTAAATTTACTTTATGCTGGTTTCTGCAACACTTACAATTTTTCTTAATAAGGCATAGGTGTCTTAATCCAAACACCTCTAATGTAATATATCAATATGTTTTGCGACCTAGCATAATGTGTCATTTACACATATTATTCCCAGTACAGGGTGTTCTGCCTATAGGCAGAAAGGCAAGAGATAAATCAAAATAATAAATATTTAAAAATCGACATGAAATACTAAGCACATGAAGGACATGAGTGTGCTTCTCTGTACACTATCATTCTTTGTGAATTATAATACCTATAATTCTTTTGAATGTGTTTTTGGGTTGAGAATGCTTTGGTCACATTCAGAATAGTGTACAGATCAGTGTTGCATTTTAATTATTCTAATTATTTTAATCCTCTTAATGAGGATTTATTTTTATACTGATCAGTGTCAGTATGACTAAATTAGGAATATTTTCTACTTGGCTTTAGAGGAATGGAAAATGCTAGATTTAATACATGTTTTCGGTATCTTTCCAAATTTTATTACAGGTGCTTGAATTTATCAGTGACAAATTTAAAGAAAAAGTATACATTGTAAAGGAGGACAGTACAGAACTTCACCATGAAAACAATCTTCCTTGGTTTGCTAAATTAACTGAATATTATTTAAGAGAAAAAGTCCTCCCTGAGAGCTATTCATTGCAGTTTTTATATTCTCCCTTCTTTTTATTCTCTGCCTGTCCCTGCTCTTTTTTAAAAACATGATTGGAGACTTGTTATTTATATGATTTTAAATAGATTATTTACTTTCCATACTAAATTCAGACCCGGCAACGCTTTGCAAAGGGATTTGATGTGTGTGTTTATGTGTCTGTTTTATTATATCACCAGTAAAACTGCACATTTCTGTATTTCCCCACCTGTCACCATTATTTGTTTTCTGCAGTTTTGCATGTGACAAAACTGCTTTATAATTCTATATTAGACAGGGTGAGTCATGTGTAACTAATCTCCAACAGTCACAAGGTGGAGAATCTTGCCTCAGAAAAAATAAGACACTCTTACTGGCTTAAAGCTCTGTTTTAATTCCTAGAAACATACTTCAACTTTATGGTATAACTTCAGTGGAAAACCTTGACTAAAGTTGGATGAAAAAAAAGTAACTTTCATAGATTTGCACAGCGCCAATAGCAAAGGTCAGTTGCCAGAATGCAACTCTTTCTTCTGAAAACAATGGCCTGTTATACTTAGCATTACGTCCTTAATGAATATAATGGATAAAATGTAGGTATATGAGCCAGTGACTTCAAAATAAATTAGCAGTACTCTTTTGTTGTATTGTGGTACATTGTTTGATAGGGTGAATGGATTGCAAATGAAAAGTATTCAATTTCTCAAGGTTCATGTTTAGATGTTTATTGTTAAACCAAGGTCACAAATTTATACAAGAAAAAACATATACTGGTTATATGTATGTGTGTGTGATATGTATTGTCTATTCAGTATGTATAGACGATAGATATAGCTATACACACACATACACACACACACATACATAATACATATACATATAGTTTTTGTTCAGTCGCTAAGTCGCGTCTGACTCTTTGTGACCCCATAGACCAGCATTCCAGACCCCTCCTCTCCCCCTCTGTCTTCTGGAGTTCGTGTTCATTGCATCAATGATACAACCATGTTTCCTTGAAAAGAAGACTGGGTCTTATATTAATTTTTGCTCCAAAAGATGCATTATTTCCCAGTTAGGTCTTATTTTTGGGGTGGGGTTTATATTACGAGCATCCTGAAAAATCATGCTAGGGCTTATTTTCCAGTTGGGTCTTATTTTCGGGAAAACACAGTATCTAACCATCATATCCTCCACCATTCTCCTTTTACCTTCACCTTTTCCCAACATCAGGGTCTTTTCCAATGAGTCTTCTCTTCTCATTTGGTGGCCAAAGTACTTGAGCTTCAGCTTCAGAATCTGTCATTCCAAAAAACAATCAGGGTTGGTTTGCTTTAGGATTGACTGATTTGATCTTCTTGCAATCCAAGAAGACTCTCAAGAGTCTTTTCCAACATCACAATTTGAAAGCATCAGTTCTTCAGGGCTCAGTCTTTCTTATGGTCCAACTCTCATAGCCATATATTACTACTGGGAAATCCATAGCTTTGACTATACAGACCTTTGTTAGCAAGGTGATGTCTCTGCTTTTTAATATGCTAAGTTTGTGATAGCTTTCCTCCCAAAGAGCAATTGTCTTTTAATTTCATGGCTGAAGTCACCATCTGCAATGAACTTGGAGCCTAAGGAAAAAAAAATGTGTTACTGCTTCCATTTCTTCCCCTTCTATCTGCCAAGAAGTGATGGCACCAGATGCCATAATCTTAGTTTTTTAACGTTGAATTTCAAGCCAACTTTTCACCTAAATTAAGAGGCTTTTTAGTTTTTCTTCACTTTTTGCCATTAGAATGGTACCATCTGTATAGCTGGGGTGGTTGATATTATGCAATCTTAATTATGCCTTGTTATTCATCCACCCTGGCATTTTGCATGATGTACTCTGCTTATACGTTAAATAAGCAGGGTAATAATATACAGCCTTGTATTCCTTTCCCTATTTTGAACCAATCAATTGTTCCATGTCCAGTTCTAATTACTGTTCTTGACCCACATGCAGGTTTCTCAACACACAGGTAAGGTGGCCTAGTACTCCCATCTTTTTAAGAACTTGCCACAATCGGTTGTGATCCACACAACCAAAGGATTTAGTTTACAGTAGTCAATGAAGCTGAAATAGATATTTTTTCTGGAACACCCTTGCTTTCTCCATAATCTAGTGAATGTTGGCAATTTGATCTGTGTCTCTTCAAAACTCAGCTTGTACTTGATTTTTGGTTCACATACTGCTGAAGCCTAGATTGTAGGATTTTGAGCATGACCTAGCTAATGTGTGAAATAACTGCAATTGTATAGTAGTTTGAACATTCTTTGGCATTGCCCAAAGAATAAAATGACCCTTTTTCAATCCTGTGGTCATTGTTGAATTTTCCAAATTTGTGCTCTCTCTCTCTCTCTCTCTCTCTCTCTCTCTCTCTCTCTCTCTCTCTCTCTCTCTCTCTCTCTCTCTCTCCCTCCCTCCCTCCCTCCCCCCCCTCTCTCTCTCTGTGTGTATCCTTCTCACCCCATGGGTGACATATGTCTTCTTCAATCTTGGGTCCTCTACCTGATACCATTCTGATATCATTCCTGGGATAAGATCAAAGAAGAAGAAAAAAATAAAGCAGAACACTTAATACCAAGTATTCTTCTGCTATTCAGCATGTTCTGTTAGATGAGAGATAGAAATAAAAATGCATCACAATTTCGATGTCATTCTCTCAGTATGAGTTTTTGGGCAATAGCCTGGTTCTTTTCATGGACTAGAGAGGATATATCATTTTGGCACCATAATTGGCAAAGTGCATAATCTTAAGTATTTCTTAGCAATTAAGGTGGCTTTAGAAATGGAATAGATATGTCCAATAATAGTATATTGGGATAAAGAAATATGACTTGTATTAATGGATCCTGGGAAAGTGAAGCTGGGCTAAGTTTATCCACAAGAGAGATTTTGCTATGAGCTGATCAGGAATTTAGCAATACAACTTCCAAAAATGGAAATTCTGAATCCATGCTAACAGAAGAAATGATGTAATGCAATAATGTTTTTCTTTGATGTCTTCACTGCTGAGGTCTTTGTTGGCCAGGATAATCTTATTAGAAGTCATTATTCTCCTTTCCATCTTCCCATCAAAACTCCATAATCTCTTCACAGTCACCAAAACAAAGGGAGAGGAATAAATAAAAATAAACTCGACTAGTTATAGACAATCATACAGTTATATAAATCCATCCATCCATCTCTTTTTGGGACCCGGAAAAGTCATTGAACTTTGAATCAGAATCAGGATACCATTTGTCCAACTTCAAGTATTGAACAGGAACTCAAGTTGTCCTGATTTATGTTAGGGATGGTGTAACAACCCACTTCAGCTGTCCTCCCAAGAATTTGAACTCTTGAGGGAATCACTGCTTCAAATAGAATTCTTTTATTTGGGGATCAGTAACAGTGGGGGATCAAGGCGAGGTCTGAGGTAAAAACTCACTAACACCATATAGTCATCCAAGCCGTAAACCCCTCCCACCAAAGCTGCACAGGGATTTGAACTGTATCCAATCAGCTGGCATCTCAGGGCAATCAGCCATTGCTTTTGGCATGCAACTTCCTGGCTTCGCTGACATCTGGCTCGTTGTGATTGTCTTCGGAGAGCTACCATACTCCTCCCCATGGAAATCAGGAAAAGGAAATAGAACTGGTGAACAAATACAACATGCAAGTAACACTGGGCTCTCCCCATCCTGGAACAGAATGGCAGGTCCCAAAGATGGAAGAACAGAAGGAAGGTAAGTAAAATAGGGAACCATTTGTGACCTGACATCCGCCCCCCCCCTTCAAAAAGGAGGGAGATCTACCTAGAGAAGAGAAAAAGGGGGAAAAAGAAAAGAAAGGGGAGCAACAACAATGTTATTTAGGTTTATCAGGAAACAGTGTATGAAAACATTTAAACAATCAAGGAGCTTGAACATGTTCTTTGTAGACCCATTCCCTCTGGGAACCGGGGAGGTCTTTCCAAGACAAGAGGTACTTAGTTCTAGAGTCTAAGATGTCATGGACCTCAAAATGTTGTTCTCCCTCAATCAAGGTAGGAGTAGGAAGAGGGGGAGCAGGTGGCCTGAGGTAGGAGGTAATTTCTGGTTTCAGCACATTGCAATGGAAAACTGGGTGAATTTAGGCTCAATGAACCCCCACTGTAAATTCTTATCTATAAAGCTTTTTAGTTTGTCTAGTTCCCTAGGGGGTCATGGAGTACATTTTTGGCTTTGGTAACTTTGCCTTGATTTCAATCGCTCAGTCTGTGGGTCGATGAGAGGGAAGTTCGTCCACCCTCCACTCACTAAACACCTCAGCCAAATCTCTGTACTTTGCCTCTCTGGCTCAGTAAGGGCAGCAGTAAACTCTCGTTTCATTTCAACCCCCCCCCTTGTGAAGATCGCTACAGGCGTTTAGAGTCTCTTTTTTCTGGAATCTGAGTTTCCCCTCCCTCCAGTCCACCATGGGGTTCCAATTTCTTAACCACATTGGCCCCAAGACTAGTGACCATTCCATTCCAGGGGCCACAATAAAAGCTAGTGTTTCTGTTTGGCTTCCTAGATCAATGTGTAAGGGACTAGGGGCAAAGCTGGCAGGAATCCTCCCTGAGACCAAACCATCCAATTGGTGAAATGTGACCAGAGTCTTAGTTTCCTAAGGGGCACTCCCATTTTCCTAACTAGTTCTAGGCCAATCATGCACCAACTGCAGCCTGAGTCTAGTAAGGCAGTTAGTTTCATGATCCTTCCCGTACCCGGGATAGACAGTTCTACAAGCACTGTTATTGGATCGATTGGCCCACTCACCAACAGGTCATCCTCTTCCTTGTTTTCCACAGCTCCAGGATCCTCAAAACAAGGGGCCATAGCTCAACCTTCTCGTTTGCGGCCTCAAGGGACCTCGGCGGCTTCGGCGGCCCTCTTGGCGGTCTCTTTAGGGTATAGTGGGATTCGCAAGGGTCTACCAGCTGACAGACAATCTCTCCTCCTTGTAGGTACCGTTTGGGACCTGACAGATGTTTTTTTCTGATTTGGAACAGTCCCTGCCACGAAACATTCAATACTGCAATGTAGTTTGAAGAAACTGTGGAGTTATTCCATTGTGATTATCTGAATGCATTTTTATCTAGCAAATAAGATGATACTTACAGAGACTGATTTTTTTTTATAAAGAGTGAAATATCACGTGTGGCTTGTTTATTTCTCTCATTTAGTGGCTAAGAATAACCGATGGTTAATGACAAGACTTTGAGAAACAGTCTTCCCAGAAGCCATTTTTTAAAACAATTTGATCAGAAGACATAAGTTGCCCATTCTTCTTGCTATGAAACCAAATATTATGATGGAATGAATACAGTTTCTGACATAAGAGTTTGCATCATTACCTTGCATTTCTTCGTGGCTATAGCATATTAGTCAAGCAGAAGGCCTGAGAAGATAAATCACTGACAGCATAAATGGTAAGTGTGATTTATATTCCACTTTCATGTATTTATTTAGTATAAAAGTGTGAGATTAAACAAAACACTAAATTGGCTGTTGATTCAACAGAGTAGTAACAGAAATGAACACTTGTACATAAATTGTGTTTCATAAACCAGAAGTTTGACATTAAATATGAAAACTATCCCTTTCCCGCAGACAATCATAGAAAGTAAACAAATTATCTTGCTAATATTCTGAAAGGAATTGTGCTAAATTATGAACAGAGGTTATGACTCAATCATCATTATCATCATCATCTCTGTGATTTGAGATAAGACTGGATTATTCCTATTATTGTTGATGCTTTAAAAAACCAGGGTTCTGGGGAATAAATAAATAAATAAAAATAAATAAATAAAAATAAATAAATAAATACTGGATTTAACTCTAAATCTAGGTAAGCATCTGCATACAAATAAACTTCCCATGCATTAGAATGGTAAAATACAGGTAAAAGCTGCTGTTTTTTCAGTACTTGAAAAGTTCTATTTTAAATTTCAATTAAATTTAAATTTAACTAGTGATGCCATCCTCCCCAATCTCTAGACAAACCCAGTTCCAGGAAGAGCAAGACTAAGAGGAATGGGGCACCTTAATCTGAGCACGTTCAGTGCAGTTTCTGGACATACCCCTGGTATGACTGAAGCCCTTGAGGCTGATACCCTTACACTGAATTTTAAACAATGTAAAATAGCAATAGCAATAGCACTTAGACTTATATACCACTTCATAGTGCTTTACAGCCCTCTCTAACCAATTTACAGAGTCAGCAAATTGTCCCCAACAATCTGGGTCCTCATTTTAGTGACCTCAGAAGAATGAAAGGCTGAGAACCGAACTGCCAAACTGCAGGCAGCCAGCAGTCATTAGAAGTAGCCTGCAGTACTCCATTCTAACCACTGCACCATCACGGCTCAAAATAAAACCTGCATAATAACAGACACTAAACCAATACCTTGTATAGCAAGTTAAATAATTGTTCCACATATGATGGTTTGTACTCCAAACAGGACTAACAAACCAGCAGACTATGCTTCCATTTCCAAATTCTATATTTTCAAAATAAAAATGTACACATTAATTTCTATTCTATTGTGAATTCTTCCCAACTTTCATTTGAGATCTGTGCTGAATGGGCATCAGTGTAAAGCACAGATTTCAATGACCTTGTTTTTGTTTGCAAATATTTCAAAGAATTTATGTGAAATAAACAAGAAACTGCTTTGCCTATAAATGTAAGTGAAAGTAATGTTTCTTTCTTTCTTTTTTTCATGTTCAGCAAGGGGAGAAGTTGGCTGCTTTTGGAGACATGCAACATAACAGGGTTTTCAGGGGAATTTGCTCTCTTTGATCTTTTAGACATTTATTTCAGATAAAAAAACATTATATTAAGAATCTAGGAAGAGCAACAGAGAACTATTTTAAACTAAAAGAACATATGATTCAATAAAAGAAAAGAATGGGGCTAATTGGCTCGAAAAACTCACAGACATATCTTCAAATAATTTCATTTTCAACTAACCACCTTCAACATTCAGTTAAGATATTTAGGGATTAAAATATTTATATAGTAATTTCCTCAGCCCTTTTGTCAGTAAAGATAATAATCATAAGAACTGGTAATAATAACAAATTATCACCATTATCATTTAGTATAACCACCCAGTCCCATAGACTCTGGGCAGCTTACAAAAAATAAATTCAAATGGAAATGAAAACACAAACACAAAAATGTACAATACCAAAGGTGAACTGAAACAAAACCACCATTAATAGTGTTCATTTGTTCTTTGCTATAGAACATTCTGTAAAAAAAATACAGATTTTATTGTGAATATCCTTAATATAGTATCATAAGAAATTCATGCAGTGCCTTTCATAAATTGTAATAGTACAAATGTTGTTCTACAATACAGTAGTATGATAATCAAAATCATAATACTGTTTTACAATATAGTAAACTCTGTAAGAAATTATGTACACTGGGATTATATAAATATACTGCCCTAGTAGGGCAGTGGATAGAATGCAATACTGCAGGTCTAACTCTGCCCACAGACTGGAGTTCGATTTCGACAGATTCAAAACTGATTCAGGCTTCCATCCTTTCAAGATTGGTAAAATGAGGATCCAGTTATGGAAACCTGCCAGAGAGTGCTGTAAATCCTCTGTTTTTAGCTTTTAGTAGCATCCAGAGTATGCTTTTGAAATCTGGCAGCAAAATAGTGAAATTCACAAGCATAATTGTCTTCCTTTCCTTTCCTTTTCCTTTTCCTCTTCCTCTTTTATTTTCTTTTTCCTTTTCTTTTCATTTTCATTTTCTTTCAATAAATGGCTATCAACAGATGGCCACACAAGATAATAGTGAGGACGATAATTATTTCTTCTTCCATCATTAAAACAAACAACTTCCCTAACTTTTACTCAATTAATTTATTCTTCTTAAGAAAAACCTTCTTAAGAAAAACCTCTTAAAATCTGTGGCAATTTGGTATTCAAAGATTGTATTCTTCCTAGCCAAGCTTCAAACTAAAGGCTTATTACCAAAAACAGAGTGACTCATTGGTCGCATTTTTGAAAACATAATAACCAATATTTTTAAGTGGAAGTCAGAAGCTTTAGAAATAACTGTTTCCCCAGTTATTTGCAATCAATACTCTGCAAGATATCTGTAGCCATGAGTTGCTACAATCTTCAGGTATTTGCCTCAATGTGTGAAGACATGAAAATGAATGTGTGAGGGCTTGAAAATAAAAAGGGGAGTGGAAGCAGTTTTACTCTGCACTTTCTCCAGCTTCCATATATTCAGCTGGGAGAGCTGAAGAAGAAATAGCATCTGTTCCCTTGAATGCAAACTTGTTCTAACCAAGGATTGTCATCAAACAAAGTCCTAATTTATGTGGAGAGATGTTCTCACATGGGAGCACTTCCTTTCAGATCTCTTGAGTGAGCAAACGGAAAGTAGGAAATCGGCAGCATTTGTTCTTTAGTTTCTTTGAAGATCTCACATGTCTGAACATCTGAAACAAGTAAGAAGGATACTGGGCAACCAGTTCACTGCTGCATGGGGAGCCAACTGAATGTTGAAGTTAATCCTACTTTATCCTCTATACTGTACTATAGTCACCTAAAGAAGATATTAGAATGGTACTGAACACAGGGAGTATTTTTTTTTCAGATGTGACATGAAGATATGAGAAATTATATATATATAGAATATATATGTATATATATACTTGTGCTTCCATATTGAACCTGAAGCTATACAGTGTGGTTATTTTTCAGCAGCTGGAAGAGAAATGGAATTGGTGTGAGAGGCAGGTCTCCTAAAATCCTGGAGCCATAAGCACTCAGGTATCAACTATTTCAGGGATGTCAAACTGTCAGCCCATGGGCCGGTTGCATCATATGGAAGTCGCACCCACCTCAGCTCCGGCAATGCAAAAAAAGTCACGATACTTTGCGACACATCATGTGATGCGGCAAGTTTGACACCTGTGAACTATTTGGTGGTACTCTTGCTAAATTCCAATCAAGTTTGTAGTTGTTGGGAAAGCTACATAATAGAGTACATCTTTTCTCTATTAGTTTATAGGGTACCTTTTCTTTTTTTCCTTGGGTATTCCCTCACTATTATTGTAAATATCTTAATCACATGATGAAGATGGTGATCATGATGATGATGGTGATCATGATGATGATGAGAGGAGCACGATGGCTCATGTGGTTAAGGCACTGGGTTGGAGGATAGCAAGCCCACATTGAGACCTGAGTGCTGTGTTGGGGCAGGGTGACCTCCTCTCCTTCACACCAGCTCCTGTCAGGCACATGAATGGAACCCACAACTGGGTGTTCCCCAGGCAACAGTGATTTCAGCAGCTAATCCTTTCAATTCAGAGTGCCATGCCATGCCATCATGATGATGGTGATGGTGATGATGATGATGAAGATGACTATGATAGCACAGCTACTCCATGGGAGGGGAGGGATGTCAGATGAATGACAGAAATAGCGGGAGTGAAAGTAATTATGAGGGATGATGGTGTGTGGGGGGTTATAAATGCTATGTGTTGCCTGCTTGACATGAATGAGACCCCCTTTCCATATAAACAGGAAAAGCCAAGATGTAAAGTAAAGGAAAAAAAGGAGGTCTTTATTCCAAATCTCTCCTAAATTTCACATTTCTTTAGAAGGGAGAGTTAGAATGGTTGTATCTTGTGAATATGGAGACACAGTTTTTGATATTTGAGTCTCATTTACAGTTCAGTAATTATAATGCAAGCATGATTAACCTCTGTTTAGTTTTTCTACAGAACCTTCACATCCTGGACATAAGCTGTTTCAACTCCTCCCCTTGGGATGTCACTATAGGGCACTGCATGCCAAAACAACTAGACACAAAGACAATTTCCCCCCTTCATGCCATCACTCTGCTGAACATCTAATTCCCACTGTACTGTCTTATGTCTACATATATTACTATTATCCTTCTCATCTGTTCCATTATCTTTTCTTATTGGTAGCGTTATTATGATTATTATCACTTTATTGTTTTGTGTGTACACTGAGAGCTTCTGCACCACAGACAAATTTGTTGTGTGTCTAATCACACTTGGCTCATAAAGTATTCTATTCTCTTCTGAAAGTATTCTACAGTTCAGTTATTATAATGCAAGCCTGATTAAACTCATGCTGCATCTGTTTAATTTTGTTGCCAATACAATTCATAGTAGGGGGGAAATCATTCATAACGGCATGACAAATGAGACTCTTAGTTTGATCTTAGACAATGATTTGTCCTAAGCAACTTCATGTAAAGTTGTGAACGTATTTTCATAATTAGGAAAACTTACTATTAAATCATCCCGCTAACACACAGAGAGCATCAATTTGTACACCCGCTTTGTTATTTTTGGGAATCCAGCACAACATGTTGAATGAAGATGGTATTTTATAGAAACTCATTTCATTTCAATCCCCTTTTGCTTAATGATATATACAGTATTTAAGTTGAGTTCAGACAGGCACAATTTAAAGTAGATGTTGAGGGAATTTCCAAAGAAAGCTGAGCTTTGATAGTTCAAATGGCTTCCAACCTTGACTAGCTACAGCAATATCTAAATATCAGAGCAAAGGTTATGGTATGTGGAATGTGTGCTTATCAAAGTAGATTTCATTTGAAAACAGCTTCCAGAATTCTCACTCAATTTTTTTCCCTTAGTACTGGGCCATTTTTTTCTTGTGCTTGTGTTTTCTCTTGTGGAAAAGGTTGCAGTAGCAAATATTAACCACATCCTTCAGTTCTACACTATAGATAAACTGAATGGAGATTCATTTTTAAGAAAAGAAGTTCCTTCTTTTAAATATACTTGCTTCCTGTTATATATTAGTTGTGTTAACTGTGACCCTCTATGTGAGGCAAAGAGGGTACAGTAGTCTTGTTTTTTCTCAAAATACTAATCATGTAGAGTCAATGCAGTATTGATACCTCTGAACTCAACTTTTGAAAATCTTGAACTCATTTCTAGTGGACTTAATAAGGAGGGAATAAAAATGAATAAATCAGGAGACTGGCTGCTGAGCACATTAGTTTAGCTCTATCCTCTTTTCTGCTTTTCCTTGTAATCTAGATTTATTTATTTATTTAAAAAGTACTCATTAAATGCAAATATGCAAATATTATTAAGCAAACAATGGGGGAAAAACCTCTTCTTGATCAGAAAGAAAGAAGAAAAAGAAAGAAAGAGAAAGAAAGAAAGAAAGAAAGAAAGAAAGAAAGAAAGAAAGAAAGAAAGATAATCCCCTTCAGCCGTCATCTTCCCATATTACAAGGGTTATTAAGGGCCCACCTCATGTTGCTGAATTACCTCTTCCATCTCCTCTTCTATTGGTCATAAACATCAAGGTTGCTGGGAGTTGTAGTTTAAAAACTTCTGGTAGTCCAAGGTTCCCCCTCCTAATAACAGTCACTTCATTAATTTTTTTTTTCTTTTGAATCCCAAAGGAATCAATATTTACAATCCAGCAAACTTTCCCTATGGCTCACCTAGAATATATAATTGCTAGGTTTGATTTCTTTCTCTATACATTCCTTAAAGAATCATTTTTATTTTGCTATCTAAGAATTATAAATAAATAAAATTTCTAATAGTGAACCCTAGTGCATAAAGAGTATTTCAATTGAAGCCTGCTTGTTAAGAGACACAGAAGGTGTCTTACCAGTCCATGTAACCTAATATCCCAACTCTACCTTTACCCACTAATGGTACTTTTGGATAACCATCATCCACACCTTTTGATTGCTCTGTTTAAAAAATAGAAGCTTTAATAAGCTGCTGTTGTTTAGCTGTGCAAATCTTTGAAGAGCTCTTCACTTTGGCAAGTGAAGTCCTCCCTCAAAGCTGATTTTGGAAAAAATGTTCCTCTTCACTTCTGGGTACAGATGGAAATAACAATTTTAATCACCTCATCTATAATGTGGGGAGCCTCAACTGGCCAATGGCCAAAAATAAAGGTTGCCAATGCACCAAGGCTTCTTGAATCAGATGGAAATGTGGTTTGAGGTTGTGAGGTATTCTTATTGAGGTAAATTGTGTTACTATTCTGTCAATGGGGAATAATAAAGTTATTCATTCATTCATTCATTCATATCTCACCTTTATTATTTTTACAAATAACTCAAGGTGGTGAACATATCCAATACACTTTCCTTCTCCTATTTTCCTCACAACAACAAGCCTGTGAGGTGAATTAGGCTGAGAGGGAGTGACTGGCACAAAGCAGCTGGCTTTCATGGACTCACAGTCTCCCACTTTCTAATCTGGCACCTTAACCAGTAAACCAAGCTGACTCTCATTTAGCCTCTGCAGTGCAAAGGTCTTCTTTAAGATGCATGTAAACTTTTCATGCTGTTATGGTTATTTAAGTTTAACTGGATACTATGTTGGATGACTATGTTTACTTGACACGTCTACAATGCATGCAGAGAATGAACAGATAATCCAAATTTCTTCCTAACCAATGATAAGCATAGAGACATCTCAGCCAATCAGTGCTCAGAGTTTCATTCTGGCTCCCATATGAATTCAGTGGAAAAGGACAAACAAATACATTCTTTACACTGTATAAATGAGTTAAACCAGTCATTTTGCGTTCTCATAAAACTACTTTTGCTTTTTATTTTCATGTCAATATTTAGAAGGTGAAGCAATGTAAAGAACATCTTCCATCATCCATAGATTACACTGCACATCAGATCCCAGAGCAAGACTGTCAGTTATATAGCAACACACACAGTTTGACAATAAAAGTTCCCTTACAAAAAAAGAAAAAAAAAAGCAAACCTGCAGCAGGAAAAAAACAGGACATCACCACTCAGTGTGGATTTCAGCAGATCAGCAGACCTTTAATATTACAGCTCCCCCCCCCCCGGTCTGGAAGATACTTAAATAAATAAAATTTGCCTGGAACAGACCAAGATATTTGTTAAAAGTGACTTTCTCTCAAGTGTATATTTCAGACCCTTTGAAGTCTCTCTGTTTCAAAACAAGGAAGAAATCAAAGATGGTGCCAAGTTACCTAAAAATAAAATAATACTGGACTTATTCCAACTTAATGGGGAAAGATGCATGTATATCATTAGAAACATCACAGTCACCTCCTTCATAATCCAAATAGCAGCAGGAGGCAGGAGACATTTTGTAACATTTTCTGATGGCATTATATGTGCAAACCTCTATAAACAGAAATCATTATTAAAATATTTTCAAGATGGCTTCCTGTAGCAATGTAGATCATACAAAAAAAGTGTGTCTAGTCCTGATTTAGCCAAATGGGTGACACTGTGACTTAGTACTATAAGTGAAAGAAACACAGATGGCTTATTCATACTTATTCAGGATTCATAGAAATCCTGACTTACTATAGAATAATAAGAATGCCATTGTGAGCTGATCACAAACAATTAGAAATAATCAATCCTGAGCAAGGAAGGATATTCTAACCAATAGTCCAACAAAGTTTGAGTATACGTTGAGCTAAGGAGATTTGTAGCTAAGGTGGCTATCAAGATCTATAGTTTTCCAGTATATCTCAGAAGTTCCAGTGCCAGGAATTTTAATCTCAATTTATAATAAAAATGACAGTATGAATGTTCAGATCTATATATTCCATAAGAATCATGCTCTCCCATTTCATAATATTTACAAGAAGCTGCATGAAACAGAAGATGTTTCTTTTTCAAACCTCATACAAACATATTATGGATTGGAGATTTGGCTGATCAAAATATGAGATTTAGCTGATGACCTCTCTTTCTCCCCGTCCCCTTAAATTTTCTGGGTCATCCCACCACCTTTTCTTCTCTCCCATTAATTACCACATCATGGGCCACCACTATGTTTAAATCAAATATGGCATTTCCTATTGGCCCAGGTTTGGCTTGTAAATGGCCCAGTGGTATATGCAATGCTTTAAAGTAAAAGAACGCTAGAAAATAAACTGTGGATAATATCAAAGGGAAGGGTGGGATGATTAGCTGTGAATCCAAGTTTAATTCCTTGAGCACAAGCATATCCAACTCACTCACCCACCCACTTTCTTTTCATTTTTTTCAATGCCTTCCTTTCCCTGTCTTCTAACAGCTAAGATTTCTATCATCTTCAACTCTGATTCTTCCAACTATCTTGGTCACTCCTGTCCAGAACACACATCTTTCAGATGTATTTCCAGATTATTCACCAAGGTTCATACCCAGACCAAACTTCTATATTTTGGTTAGGACAAAGATTACACTGTGGATTGTTTTGAACATTTCTAATATCCAATATATGGATATTTTTATAAACAAGAACTAGATTGATCATGATCTTGAGAACCAGGGTCCTTCCTTCCTTCCTTCCTTCCTTCCTTCCTTCCTTCCTTCCTTCCTTCCTTCCTTCCTTCCTTCTTTCTTTCTTTCTTTCTTTCTTTCTTTCTTTCTTTCTTTGAAATCTAGCCAAGAGAAATATTATATCTTCTGCATATTTGAAGCAAATGAGATCACTTACTGTGAGCTAATCAGCCTAATTATAATTATCACACAGGAGCATTTTTAGCTATTTCCATATAAATCCTATAGAGAAATGAAATGGGGTAGAAATTTTCTGAAACTAATCTTTACTTTGAATAATGTTTCTAGCCATGCTATATGATTTATATTTTGTATTTCCAAGTCACATTAGTTCCTTTCTTCTACTGAACTTATACAATATTGTTATCATTTTCCTTTTCTTGCATGGACTTTTGCATAGCCCTTTTTTGTTAGATTTCAATAAATCCTTGTGACAAGCTGCTAGTTGCTAGTTCCCATATAATCCTGAACTCATCTGATATTGACTTTATTTGTAGAGACCTGACAGATCAAACTTAGTTCTTGTTTTCCAAAATATTTTTTCTCAGATAAAAAATAAATATTGAAACAGGGAAATTATCATTCCATAAACAGTTGATAGGAATAATTAACCCCACAATAATTTCTGATTTGCTGCTAAGACTCAGAGGAAGGTCATACTCTGACTTTGGAAAAAGCACAAAGAGCAACTAAGATGATTAAAGTCCTGGAGACTAAAACCTATGAAGAACGATTGCAGGGACTGGATTTGCCTAGAGAAAAGAAGGACTAGGGATGACATGATAACAGTATTCCAGTATCTGAGGGGTTGCCACAAAGAAGAGGGAGGTCAACTTATTTTCCAAAGCACCAGAAGGCAAGACAGGAAATGATGGAAATTAATCAGGGAGAGAAGCAATCTGTAATTAAGGATAACCTTCCTAACAGTGAGAACAATTAACCAGTGGAACAGCTTGCCTTCAGAAGTTGTAGGTGCTTCATCACTGGAAGTTTTTAAGAAAAGACTGGACAGCCACTTGACTGAAATGGTATAGGGTCTCCTCAGTGGTGGGATTCAAATATGTGAACAACTGGTTCTCTGTGTGGATGCCACTTACGGAAGTCCATTCTGGACCTAGGCAACAAAATATTAGCTACCAGTTCTGCTGAAGTGGTGTGAACTGACTGAAACCCCCTACTGGGTCTCCTGTTTGAGCAGGGGGTTGGACTAGAAAACCTCCATGGTCCATTCCAGCTCTATTCTGATTGATTGATTGAATGAGTGAGTGACTGATTGATTTAAATCATTAGTTGCATTGTAGAGGATAGTTTTTATTTTTCCTTCATAATCTATAGAATTTGGTTTAATCATTTCTAGGTTGGAAAGTTTTAAATATATACTGGATAATAGCAAAGTGGGTTGGGTTTTGATATGTGTATGAATTTGCCAAATAGATTTTTCCAATTAAACAAGAAGAAGCAGAGATTACATGCAAAGGTCCAAAAGGGAGCCCAGATCATCTCTCTCCAACCAAACTCTTGCAACTTGTGCTTATTCAAAGGGAAGTCATAATCATCTAGTTTAATTCAGAATTCTACAAATGTATTTTTTTGCCTTCCCTTGTTTCTCCTTTTTCCTTATAAACTCTGTTTTAATATCTATTGATTTGGTTGAATTGCTTTTAAAAGATAATTCTATATTAAAGTCTTTTTTTTTCAGAATTAGCACAATCTTTTAGTGTTCCATGGTTTGAGCAGGAAGAGCAAAGCACTTCCTTTCATATTCGCCTTGAATCCTGGGGAATCCTTTTAAGCTGAACAGTCTATGGGGTGTAAGCAGCTAGTGGCAGACCACTGTAATTTACTACAAAATCATTGGCAGGAACAATCTGCCAGGGATGTTTTAAATTATTCAGTTCGTAATTTATAGCTGCCCTGTTTTGACTTGAAATGGAGATTTATAGTACAGGCATGGCATGGCTTTACTTGAGTTTGTGATTCAAAATCCAGTGGCAACTCAATATGAACCAATTTTAGAATCAAGCTTTGATTTACCCTTGTCTATAATGGGGAAGCTTCAAGATGCCTGAGGTTTTTAACAGAAGAGGCTGAAAATGACTCTTGGCGACTTTAACTGCCAAATTTCACCCTACCATTTTCAAGGTTTATACCAAAATAAATATTTAAAACGTTCACCCCACAGTAATACTTTTATGTCAGAAACACCAAAGTGCTTCCACGGTAAAAGGATTTGCCAGTGACGTCACCGTTGCCTGGGTGACACCCAATCAGGATCTTCACGTGATCTTGATTCTATCCCTCTGTTAATGCAGCCCAGTACTGTGTTGGCTTTTTTGGCAGCTGCAGCACACTGCTGGCTCATATTTAGGTGATTGTCCACTAGGACTCCGAGGTCCCTCTCACAGTTACTACTATTAAGCAAGGTACCACCTATACTATACCTGTACATTTGTTTTTTTCTTGCCTAAATGTAGAACCTTACTTGTTTCACCATTGAATTTCATTCAAACATGCAAATATTCAAAACTTGAATAATAAAAAAAAATTAATATTCCACATGATTTTTGGAACTTCCCCAGACTTTGATTCTGAAATACCAGGATCATTGGTACAACCCTTGCACTGGAAAAATGTCATTGTATCAGAGCTGAGTGTTGCTTGCAAAACTATGCTAATTTGGAAAGTGTTAGAAGGGTACACTGCTTGCTACTACGATAGGCAATAAACGAAATGAGAAACTGATAAAAACTGCTGCTGTAACCACAACTATTTTTAGAGAATAAATAGTTTGGATTAATCCAGTCCCTGTCATGAAAAGCTTAAAAGAATAAGCCATGAGTTCAGATTCAGAATGTAAAGAATTATTTTGAACTCCTGCTTGTATGGGCAGAATTAGTACAAAATTGCAGCAATAAACTGTAAGACTCTCAAAAGAGAAGGAATGTCATCAAATCTCAAAAAAGGCTTTGGATTCACCCAATTAGGTTTATTTCATTGAAAGCATGTTCCTACTTCATTTTGTAAATCTACTTCAGTGGGATGATTTGATCAAAGCTTTGTTGAATCGAATCAATCATTAAAAGTTTATACAGCCTTAAGTCCTGATCCTGTGCAAGCATAGCAGTATTTAAAAAATGCATGTAAAAATGATGTCACTATATTGGTTTAGTCTTTCATAGCTGGTATCAATCAAACAGTGATGATCTCTATGCTACCCATTGCTCTTGTTACACATGCTAATCCTCATAATTATGCAACACAAATTTGAGAATGCAAACAAGCAATAAATATGGCCAAACTATAACATTGTAGGACTCCTTATACAGATTAAGAAATGTCAAGTCTGTCTTTAACGGTCTCATACTTCCAGAGGACAATCTATTGTTCACTAGTAAAATAAACCTCTTTAATTGTTGCCAGTGATCTCTGTTCCTTCAAAATTATATTTCCCCCTATCTGAATATACCTCAACTATTATATATAACATATATATTAGCATAGCATAGCATAGCATAGCATAGCATAGCATAACATAACATAACATCCCTTAAGAGAATTGTTGTTAACTGTAAAACTAGAAAGAGCTTATTTTCAGCATTTTGTTGCTGCCTTATTTATTTATTTATTTACTTATTTACTTACTTACTTACTTACTTACTTACATGAGGTGAAATAAATGTAATTACTGTATTTTCCGGCGTATAAGACGACTTTCTAAACCATGAAAATCTTCTCAAAAGTTGGGGGTCGTCTTATACGCCCAGTCGTCTTATATGCCAGAAAATATGGGTACTTCGAAAGAGTATATGCGACTCAACAATCAGAACCGAGTATAGTTCGAATACAAGCTATAAAATGAAATGATCACCCGTGAAAATGCTACTCCAGGAAGCATATGGTATGCTGGGAATTGTAGTCAGATTTCCGAATAAGAAACGGTCCCGGCGGGGCCGTGGGATGTTGGGAATTATAGTCGACATTCGGTCTTGGTCAATGTCGTTGGCAGCAAAAGCCGGGCCATGGCGGCTGTGGTCAACTCTGGCGGGCAGTCGAAGGTGGCGCCCAGCGTAGATTTTGATCATAGCTGCTCTGATAGCGTCGAATACCTGACTTTGAACTTCGGGCCTTTCGAGATGGTGCACCGGTGGCGCTGCCTCCTGCCCTGTGATGAGTTCGTTGGGGCTCGGTGAGGCATCTCTGGGATCTGCGGGGGGCTTGGCTTGGTGTGGGGCTGAACAGCATGTAGGAGCCACCAACGAAATGCCGGACCAGAGGGCGGTTTAGGGAAGGGATGTAAACCAAGGTTGTCTTTTCTTTCCAGCCATAGTAAGCACACCGTGGTTGCTTATCAATTGCCATCTACGTCTTTGGTAGGGATAACGGGTGAATCTCTCTACGTTCCTCCCTTTGGTTGTAGCCCATCTTGTCCCCCCACACAAAACAAATGCTGGCTCCTTTTGCGCTTCCCCGCTCCCTAACATGGCTCGCTTTAATAAGAGCACACATAGTTTTTCCCAGACAAGGTTTTCTAAAGATGAGGATGCAGAGATTGTGATGGGAGTAAGAAGGATTATTTAGGAAATAATGTCCATTATGCAATTCTTACCATGAGAAATAAAAGAAAGAAGCAAAGGAAACTAGAATGTTTACAGTGATGGAGGTTCCTCTTAAATATTGCCTGTCATGAAAATATTGCTAGGCAGAGCACTTTCTTTTCTCATTGCATATTAAAAAAAAGTGTGGGCATAAAAAGGCAAACTACTAACCACTTAAAACTCTGGCTACAGAATCCCAAAGGATTTCATGAGCCAACTGGACTTTCTTGTTTTTCTTTGAAGACCTGGATGACTGAGAATCTCCATAGACATCTGAGTGCAGAGGTTTCTCTCCCCTGTTTGAGATGTGTTAGCTCTATTTTGCCTGCTCCATGACTTTACATAGGAAAACACTTAAGGGGCCAAAGACAGTGATGATCGCCTTGGAATGCCCAACTCTCTTCCCTTGAAGAGTGCCCTGGAGTACCAAAAGTAATGAGTACAACTATAAGCCTCCCGGCTTTTCTTTCCACCTTCCCCCCAATCTTTCTCCTCAAGAAAAGACTGGGACAAACCATCTCACTTTAATGTGACTCTACGCAGCTTGCAGTAAAATACATAAAATGCACAATATGAAAAATAAACTAGTCATCCACACAGCCATTAGACAGGCTTTATCATGCCCAGGGCCCAGGTTTTAGGCATAGGAACCAAGTTTTCAAGGTCTTGGAAAAATGTGAATATAATTCAACTGACTGGAAATTGTGATCATATCCAATATATCGATGTAATATGTAAGCTAAAAATTGTGACAGGAATATCCAAGACGGTCAGTCAGTCTAGTAGAATATGAACAGTCTATCTGTCTGAGTTTCCACTTAAATTGGAAATGTCTCCATTCAACATGACAGTAATAGATCTTTAGCTAGAATATATATATATATTGTTTCAGAAAATGCATGATTAAGGATTTACCAACATATCGTATTTTCCGGCGTATAAGACGACTTTCTAACCCATGAAAATCTTCTCAAAAGTTGGGGGTCGTCTTATACGCCCAGTTGTCTTAGCTTGTGTGCATTTGTATATTTTAAGAGCGTTTCCTAGGTTTATTCATATATAGATCTAATTGATAAATTTTGAGAATAATAATTTCCATTTAACTCAAAGAGATTTTCTCCTAGACTACATTTTTATATTTTTTTTCTTTTTATTTATAATAAGTAGGTCAGAAACTGTATAAATAATACAATGTTTTGTACTCAGAAGCTATGCCAATTTCTCAGAAATCTGTTGCTTGGTGAGTGACCCAGATTTTGAGCAGGTTTGATTATAATATGTGTATATTGAACTAATTATGAGAAACTTTCTCGGTGATTTCTGGAGCTGGGAAGGTATGGAAATCAATAGCAATTCTACTATACAATCTGATGCTAATTAGTCATTCAGCTCCTTTAGTCTGCTTTCCCCCCCCCTCTCAATTTCGGCAGCTATCTATTTTCTTTCTTACATGGCAGGAAGTAATATTTATTTACTCTTAATTATTCTTTTTGATATTGCTTCTTTAAACAGAAGATATATTTGGCATCAAGATTCATCACTGCAGGATACATAATACAAACACATTACCAAATAATTTATTATTTTATAATTTATGTATTTGCAGAAAGTAACACTATTACAGTAGCATATATGCTAAAACATGACACACAAAGAGAGGGGGGAGGGAGAGGGAGAGAGAAATGGGAAGGGATTCCATTCTTATTGCATCTTTTTTCCCCCAAATCAAATTCTCCAAGGTAGAAGTTGGATGAACAGCTGTGTAATCTTGGCCTCCTTGCAGATTAATGTTTAAATAGTGGGATGCTCGATAGCAACTTCATTCATCAAGAGTTTGTCAATTTGTCACAGTGACATGTTGCTCAACTACCGTAAACATGAGGAAATTCAAATGTTTCAGCTGCCTTCCTTTTTGTTTAATGCACAAGGCTTTTCATACGTATAAGCATTACTAAGGAAAGAACTGAAGTGGCAATGTATGCTCTGAAAATAAAATAAAATCTAATCTTAGGAAAATAAAATCTAATTTCCTATCATACTCACCATCACCCATATTCTATTCCCATTTAGCTGCTTAGCTCCTTTCACCCAATGGTGGGATTCAGCCGGTTTGCACCACTTCGGCAGAACCGGTAGCTAATTTTTTGTTGCCCAGGCCCAGAATGGAGTTCTGGAAGCGGCATCCATACAGAGAACCAGTTGTTCACATATTTGAATCCCACCACTGCTACCACCACAACTTGTATGTCTGCCACCACTAAATGACTCAAAATTGGCAAAATGGCCAGATTTGGGAGATGCAATTTAGAAAGAAAGAAAGAAAGAAAGAAAGAAAGAAAGAAAGAAAGAAAGAAAGAAAGAAAGAAAGAAAGAAAGAAAGAAAGAAAGAAAGAAAGAAAGAAAGAAAGAAAATATGGTACATCAAAGAAAGAAAAGAAAATATGAGTGAGAATGGCAGTGCAGTTGTTTCAATAGTTTAGATCAGGGGTAGGCAACCTTGGCTCTTTTATGAGTTTCAATCAATCTAAACCCCTGGTTTAGATGTTCCCATTACTATTATGATTGATTTCCCTGTAGACAAGGGACCTTTGAAACCACAGCTTATATCCTGTTATATTGTTCCCTCTATAAAGACGCACAGATTCATTTTATAATGAATATTTTCCTTACCTGGTAAAATATCCAGGAGATTCTGATCTTTTTTATGTATAGCTGTTAGTATTGGATCAATTTCTTTAATGTAGCTAAATTCTGCTATATTGTTTGTAAAATAAGGCAGACTTGGGCTGCCCATTGATGATTTCACCACTGGTTGTAATATAATATTATCTCATTATGTTTTGTTCTATTTTCTTTTAATGTTTTAATTTTTAACTTTGGTCTGGATTGTAATAAAAGATATTGATGTCTTGATTGATTCACTGATTGATTATGTGCCATCAAGTCATTTTTGTCTCCTAGTAACCATAAAGATGGATTTTTTCCATAGCAATCTATCCCTAACTTGGTTTTTCAAGTCTTCCAACAGTTCATCTCTGTAACTGAGTCCATCCGCTTTGCTGCTAGTCATCCTCTCTTCTCTTTCCTTACATTTTTTTCAGCATTAGAGCCTTTTCCAAATAGTTGGTTTTTTGCATGATGTATCCAAAGTAGGATAATTTGAGCCTGGTCATTTGTGTCTTGACATAAAATTCTGGATTGATTTGTGTGATGATCAATGTAGACATGGGTGCCTAGTTTGGGAGAATAAATCAGAATTAATTATCTAAGGATACCATTGTAAAGAATGGAACTTATTCATCCATGCTTCTTTAGATACTTGACAAGTTGGGCCGCAGCCTCCATCATTAAAAGCACTATTAGTAAGTTCCAGACCAAATGTATTCTTAAACTCAGCAGCTTCAATTAGACTCCCCCATTACCTCTCTCACAATTTGCCTTTTCTTTGTAATCCCAAATAACATGACAATGGAAAAACGTTATGTTTTTAACATAATGTATATTGACCCATACTTACTGTTCAAATCATTGTGATACATTGTCAGAATCAGTCAGGCAAAATTTGCCCTCAGAATATTACTCATCTATCACTTCTGCTCTTCTATGGATTTCAGCTTACTCATTACAATGCTACTTGTTGCAGAATTGCTGTTTAGTAATTAATGAATTTATTCATTTCTGTTACCATGTTTCCCCAAAAATAAGACCTAACTGGAAAATAAGCCCTAAATAATTTTGTGGAGCAAAAATAAGACCTGGTCTTATTTGGGGGGAAACACTGTATGTATAAATTTGAAAGTGAAATGGCAAGTGTTGAAGTCTGCAATGATAGAATTACAGATATTATGAAAAGACTGGTTCACCTTCAAAAAAAATTCACAGGGGGCAAATGGAGATGTTTGATCCTCCAATCTGAAATGGACATGTTAAAAACATGCTTAAGAATAAAAAAATAAGTGGCAAAATGTTTGATGGAACTGTAAGGGGATGAGATATGTATATAAATAATGGAGCCCCTCAAGTGGCTTGTTTGATTATCTGTTGTCACCAGGGGTGATAGGTGGCTATTGATTTTATTCATTTTTATTGTTTGTAAGCTGTGCAGAATCACTGAGAGTGACTGCCACTTAAATCAATTGATCGATTGAACGAATGAACGGATGAATACAGTATGACTTCCCTTAATCTGAATTCATCTTAGTGGCTTCATGATCATTTCCATACTGTTTTCCTGGCAACAGAATAGCATTGGTTTGCCAGAGACTTGCTTTTTTCAAGTCCTTCCAGTTTTATATACAACCTTAATAACCAAATGCTATCCCAAGTAGCTTTTTAAACATTAGACTTATATTCCTTGCTTCTGAAATCAGCTAACGACAAAATATATTAAATATCTGAGTTTGGCTATGAAAGTAAATACATTCACATTCAAAGAAGTCAACTTGAGATTATATTAAAAGGTTGATGGACATTACATCAGTGTGAATATATACACACTGTCCATGCAATTTAGATTCAGCTTTGGCTGACAAGCTCAGCCCAGATACTTAGATCTAAATAATTGCTCTAAGGTTTCACTTATTAAACATGTATGGAAGATCACCCTTGTATTTCTCATGGATAGTCAGAGTTTCTTAAAAGAGTCAGATGAGCTAAATTTAAACCCATTAACTCCAATATGTTTATTTCCTTTCCCTTAATTTGGAGTTGTAGACCACATACCAAAAGTAGGTAAAGTGGATGAAAAAATCTTAAGTAGGAGATAATTAATGAATATTTTCTCCCTATTCTGTAGGTTTAAATTGGATGATAGAACTATATTGGTAGAATATAAGGCCACTTTTCTATGCATACATTTGTAGAAATTGCACTTAATCAATTGAATTGTATACTTATTCACCTAATCAATGCATTTGGTACATGGATGTTAATAACTTAATTATTAGTAGACAGGTTTTTTTTTTCTTTTTGAACTGGATTTATGTGAGCAGAGTTTCAATCAATCTTCTAGTCTAAAGAAAGAGTGCTATAATTCTCTAAAACACAGCGGTCTTCAAAATATTCTTCAAAATCAGAACACTTATTTATAAAACTCAGATTCTGAGAATTCATTATCTCACTTCCAGGTATCTCTTCAGAAACTGAGAGTATTTTTCAGAAGTAGTTTAAAGTCTTTTCCTTCTGATTCTCTCAAAATATGTAGGCCTGGTCTTAATTTAAAATGTTTAAGTTTATTCTTCTACTGGTTAAAAGCTCCATTGTCACCTCTTTGGGCAATTATTGTTTCACTTGTCAAACAATGGTTACTCTTGGATGTGACAGGAAAAGCAGATCATTTCCCTAGAAATTAATGAGACATGTAGGAACACAGGAACGCTATTTGACACTATAGAATTGTTTCTCGCTAAAAAAAGAAAAGATAAGCAAGCAGGTTACATTGTTGAATTCTAATCTCTGCCATAAACAGTGATTATAGGTATTAATTTGGATTGTTTCTCTGCCTCTCTCTTTCCTCTCCTTGACCCTATCCCCAGGCTTTTGATAAAATCCGAAAAGATAGCCCAAGCATCCACAGAAGGGATGATTAAAAAAGTCAAGAGGGAGGCTATCCCTTTTTTTCATGTGTTGGCCTAGAACAGATATGCCAAACACAAGTTCTCTGGGTCCAGATTTGGATGGATGGCTGTGGAGTCCCAGAGTGCACTGACCAAGGGGCCCATGAACTGTGGCTTCTACCAGACACTGTGGCCCCCCATGCTCACCGCCTCCAGTGCACATACCAGTGAGGTGAGGAGAGGCAGGTGGTGGGGTGGGGGTGGCATTATGCCATTGTCCCTGTGCACTTGACCCCCCAAGAGTGCCCCAGGAGCTCAAGGGCTGGGCTGGGCACCCACCCCTGCCATCCACCCCCCCCACGTGGCCTGAGAGGGTTGGCAAGGCTCCTCCACTGGATCAGACCCTGGCACCCACCCTGGTCCTTACCCCTTCTGCTGGAAATCCCTGGATACCTCCAGCCCCACCCAGACCCCTACAGGTGCCACCTTATGCAAGCAACATCAAACTGGCCATGCCCACCCTGGCCATACCCACCCAGTTGGCTGCAACCACCTTGGTCTGTTCTATGAGAAGATATTCTAATGTACAGTCAGATTCTGCCTTCCTGTAGCTGAAATGTCTATGGAGATTCTCAGTCATAGTTGTTCCAAAGGTGTTTTTTTTTTCATGAGGCAACTGGATTTTCTTGTTTTTCTTTGAAGACATTTTGCTTTTCATTTAAGAAGCTTCTTTAGCTCTGACTGGATGGTGGGGAATGGAAGGATTTATACCCCTTGTAGACAGCTGGTCATTTGCCTAATTTTAGAGAGTTGTTCAGGCCATCTGGAAGTTTATCTGTGTCATCAGGTCACCTGACTGGTACAAATGGATGTGGAGTTTTTTTGAAAGTACTGTGTTGTAGACTGGAGATAGATGATGTTATATCCCTCCTCCTCTGTTAAAAGAAGGCTGTTCAATTTTGACATAGATGGCCTCTTTGACCCCTCTTTCAAACCAGTGATCTTCTCTGTCTAAAATGTGGACTTTGCTGTCTTCAAAAGAGTGGCTTTTGTCTTTTAAATGCAAATGGACTTCTGAAATCAATTCTCCTGTATTCTGTACTCCAGAATGATACAGAAAGATCTGTGTAAATACCCTTTCAGATATTTAAAGGGTATGATCACAAGCCACCCCATCCTCAGTATTTGCTTTTCAAGTATAAACTTTCACAATTCTTTATTAAAAAAAATATATAGTGGTTTGATCTCTCTAATTAGCATGCTCTGAAACTGGCCCACCTTTTCTAGATTAGTCTTAAAATTTGATTTGCTAAGGTAGAGACAATTATTAATGTGTGATCTATCCAATACAGAATGAATTCAAACTACTACTTCATGTGATTTGGGAACTATTCTGCTGTCTTCAATAAGCTACTATTTTCAAAACTACTATTTTCAAAACCAAGGTTTTCTTTGTTACATTGCATTTTGTTAAACGGGGCTCACTTTTCATTATTTTCCATTCAAATTGTGCTGATTTATGGAGCAGCTGAAAGACTGATTATTTTCTTCATGTAATTTTGATCTTTCTGTTTTTAATAACATTTTTTGCCAAACTTGACTCAATCAGTGCTTCAATTTTGAGATGCCATCAGTGGTGGGATTCAAACAGTTTGCACCACTTTGGCAGAACTGGTAGCTAATTTTTTGCTGCCCAGGCCCAGAATGGATGCCCGGAAGCAGCATCTACACAGAGAACTGGTTGTTCACATATTTGAATCCCACTGGGATTACCTTATAGTTTTGGGCTATCTATAGGAGATGATCAGGCTGAACCCAAGTGAGGGTTCAAGCCCATTATCAGTCTCAAGAGATCTAACTCCAGTCCACCTTGAATTCTGCTGACTCTTGTCTCCTGCCAATTTGCTTTGACTGTTGGTAGTTGAGATTCTTGTAGAAAGTGGTAACATGCATTCAATCTGTATTCATTTGATCCAGCTTGGTTCCTAATTCTTTGAGTCTGACATTACCTATTTGTTTCATGACATGAGTCTTTTTCATGTCTTGTGACTGGCATCTTGAAAGCCAGCATTATTTTCTGATCTCAGGTTACAGGTCCACTGCAGAGATAAAGGAGATTCACGATGCATGCATCCCCCAATAGATCTGAAAATGTATGCCCAGATTTATTATAACATCACTGGAACAACAATTTACCTTGTGAAACAAAATGAAACAGATGAAATTTGTACCCACTGAGTACATGCTCAGGATACAGCAGAAACAAATTTGACAGATGTTACGTGGAAAATGACTGGTCCCCATAGACTACAGTAAGAATGAAGGAGGCTCTAAAACATGCTCTGGATTTTGAAAAAAATTAGGAGACTTTTTTTTTTACTTTACTTTACTAAAAGTCCAATCAGCCATCAGAGGGGGAGTGGAACTTGGGGGACTGCTACTTTGTATGTGCGTGCATTTCTGTGGGTGTGCATGCTAATTCTTTTTTCTCTCTCTCTCTTCAGTTTAAATCATTCCTGAAGCAATTCTTTAGCTCCAGAAAGGCAGGTGATTTCCAGAATACGGTGCCTATGGAAATGTATAGGCCCATTCTGTTACCACAGTGGTTCTCAACCTTTTTAATGCCGCGACCCCCAACCGGTCGTAAGTCGAGGACTACTCAACCGATCGTAAGTCGAGGACTACTCAACTGGTGCAGCACTGTTTGCAGAATGGGACTTTTGGCGGGCTCAGCAGGGCAGAGACAGCCTGGACAATTCCTATTGGCTTTTGAAAGCCAATAGAATTAGACTCTATTCAAGAGAGTCTATTCTATTGGCTTTCAAAAGCCAATAGAATAAAAGGGAGTAGCACAGCTAAGGAAAAGGGGGAAAAAATGGCAGACTGCGTTGTTTGGCGACCCCCGTGAAATGGTCGTTCGACCCCAAATGGGGTCCCGACCCACAGGTTGAGAACCACTGTGTTAACACAAATCTACCATTCAGTTTGGTCCCTTCCAAACAATTGTTCTGGTGTTTTGCTTTCTTTTTAATCTCAGCAACTCCTTTGGTTTGAAATCCCTAAACAAACAGATAGATCCATCTCAGGCATGATGGAATTTTATAATCCTGGCATCGCTCCTTTTAGGTATCTTTAGATTAAAATATGATGTTGATTTGGCATATGAATGTTGTATTTTCTCCTCAGAGAAAATGACTTTCTCTTAATTATTGGGTTGAGTGCTTTTTTGTTTCTGGCTTTAAAGTTATTATTCCATTGACTGACATAATGAAATATTGTTATCAATACAGGTTAATGTGAATATTGAATGAATTGCTGGTGTGGGCCTCTGGATATCTGCCATGCTGTTCATAAGGTAAACAAAGACTGCTGCATTGCATAGATTGTTTCAGAACAAAAACACCCTAGCTATTTCATTAACCTGACATTAAAATAAATATACAACTGAATTGAAATTGAATATACAGTGTAATTTCCTTGGACGTTGTCACTAGGAGTTGGAGCATAATACGTCCAAAACCAAGCAGATAAAAACTCAAGTATTATTTTCTAATATTTTTTTGAGAACAAAGATGGGAGAACATCCATCAAATGATGCCAGGCTACAGTTCCAGCAAAAGCCAAAAGAGCCACTTTTACTCTACTTTTCTGGGACAGAGACAATAAAAGAACATACCGGCCTTGTGAAGTTATCTTATTACAGAAGTATGACCCACAAATTGTTTCTGAAGGAGAGGAATAGGCAGCATGAATGTCCCAACACCATGAATGCAACTAGTGCCTTTGCTTTCCTGCTTTCAGTTCAACAACATTGTCCAGTTTGATTTATGACACTTTGCAATCTTCTATGCAAGTCTTTCACTTTGATTGCCAGATGTGCCGGAATACTCATTCACCTGAGCAATGCTACCTGGAGTTCTCTCATCTTTGCTGCAGCTACTTTTATCAATAGTTGTGTTAGTAGGCTAGTAATTATAGCAATGGCCTGTTATATAATTCTTTTGGGGTGGTGCCTTTGGGTCAATGGTAGATTCCTGGCAACTGCTTGAGCTAGTTTACATGACAAGATTTTTTGCAAGTGCTTTGTCATTGCCTCCTCCCTCAGGGCGAGAAAGAGTGGATATGTTTTGTACCTAAAGTGGGGCTGCAACTCATTGTCCCCATTTTTAGCCGGGTACCTTAACAACTACACCAAACTGGCAATCTCCTTATAGATTGTTACCAACTCAAAATCCAGTCCTATTTTTGGGGGGGCAAGTGAAATTCTTCTATATGAAGTGCGTTAAAAATGATGAAACATTGTAGTAATTTATCTATTATTATTATTATTTGAATAATATATTTGGAAAGTATCACAACTTATTAAGATACATACTCACATCAACAAGAATCAATCTAACAAACTATTCTTGTAGGGACTGTGCATAAAAAGAAAAGTGATTGGTGATTGATTTCTTAGCATGAGAAGATAGGCAGGCATAGCAGCAAAGAATTGGATGGTTTGGGCTTGATAGCCAGCATTCCAGACTGTATGTTTAGTTAATTTCTACAAAAGCAACTCAGTCTGAACAGAATTTTCTGAATCTGCCTTAGAGTTCAACCAGAATCAGCATTGGACAGAAGCAAATTAAGGTTGCAGTGTGGATATGCAGAAAATGGCAAAAAAGCCAACAAACAACAAAACAAAACAAAACACCCTATTATTATGGAGAGTAGGGAAAAATATAAGTTGTTAGAGAATCAGATGCTATTCCTGAGTAACCTGTATCCTGCAACCTGAACTACCAATAATTGTATTTAATCCTTCAACCTCAAGTACGACTACAGCCCAACTGCACAGTGCAACAATGCATGCTTTCTACCCAGTCTCTGAGTTGTAATAGGTCCACTGAGATTTGAAAAACTCTCTCTGCTTGTCCTCTAAATCTTTCCTGCAGGATATTTCTGTTTATCTTGAACTTGTCTCTGCTCTTTGATGTTAACTGGAAGTGCCTCAGCAAATTTATGAGTGAGGACTTTCAGTTATTTAGCTAAAGCTTTTCAGGCTAAGTATTGTCAAATGTTTAGCCAACTTCAAGTACAGAGACAAATTAGAATGCTACTTATTAGTAAGTACTACTGTATATCTAAGCCATAAATTATTTTTTAAGAGAAGAAATGCATTCCCATCAAATCATGAGATCTATCAGGCTTAGCCTAGAAATCAATGTTAACTTGAAAACGTTGCACTGATGTGTATTATTTGTGGACTATGTGGTTCATAGTCATCAATTTCTTCTCCTTATCTTTCTTTCCTGGACACTCTATGGATTTCATATAGCTTACAGCATGCAAGAAAACACTACTAAGTATAACTTTTTCAGTAAATGCAATGACAAGAGGAGCATACTCCAAATTTATTAATTTCCAGTTTTCCTTCCTTACAATATCCAAAGAACTGGGTGATTGCTATCCAAGAAACTTAGCCTGATTTTTTTCCTGTGCTATATAGACTGAATCCAACATTTCCAAAAAGGTGCTATCTATCTTTTTGTTCATTTATAATTTCCTCTCTGACCTTGGGCTACAAAGCAACATATACGATTATACGGTACATATAAAATCTGTTGTGTCGCAATGTCAGAGTCTAAATTTCGCTCTTTGGTTGATCCTGTGTAAAGAATTTATGCTACCACTATTTCATTGCTTTTTGAGGAACAGTAGACTTTAAAAGCTGCTCTCTGAGTTCACAGTTCTAAGAAAATAGCAAGCAGAGCTTTGGGTCAACATACTTTTTCTATACTGCTTTTGAACAACTTATAAAATTTTATCTTGTCTATTTTCTTCATGCAGAACAAGATCTCTTTAAAGTTGTATGCATTATGAGAGACAATATGATTCTTTCAATGTGGTTTGCATGGTCTAGACTAGAGAAATAACTTCCTATTGCTTTCTTCTAGAATTCTGTGTCCTATTAGCTCATAATATTGATATTCCCTGGTATTAATCAAATAATTAAACCTGCCTTGGTTAGTGCTCTAAGATCTGACAATATTAACTAATTGCTGACTCCTAACTTAGCATGATATTCAACATCATTGTGTCTGATTTACACAATGTCACACATTTTTTGCTACCTTATCACCAGCCCCATCCCAAAGATGTCCATATATATCAAAATCATATTTCTGGTGCTGAATTCTTTTTCCACAGAAATCTTAATGCATATGGTTTTTGATAACAGTTTAAAGAGATGGGATTACAGCAATTCCAGCAACTGAACTATTTCCCATTTGCAGCCCAAGTACCTTACAATGGAATCCTCATTTTTATTTTTCATAACATTTCTGTGAACTGAGTTTTCTTCACTCTCTTCACAATAAAATTAAATAATAATTTTATTTAATTATTTAAAATATAGTTAGTCTTGCAACCAACTCTGGATGGTTCCCGTTCAAATATATTATTCATACCCATCTCTTGAAACCTTATCAATTGGAGAAGCAACCCTTTCTTTTCATCTTTACCATAAGATTGGTATGATACTGTTTGTCACAAAAACATTATTCACTCAAAAAGCATATTTCCTTGAAGATGTCAAAGATGAACAAATACACCTATAATACCAGAAAATATTTTCAAAACAATATTTTGCTTGAAAATAATGGCTGTAGCTCCTAAAAGCTGCACTGCAAAAGCACACCAAAGCATGTCTAACAGTTTCTCCGGTTACCGGTATTTGTTATTGTTCAATGTGCATGTGTTTGAAAACACAGAGGATTCCCTATGTTCATACAATTTGTTGCTTGTGTTGAACATTATAGAGTAGAATTTATCATTGAATCACAGTCTGTATTGGAATCGGCCATACATGTTCAAAACTTACTTTCCGTAGCTTTCTTGGGCAAATATATATTCTTTTTTTATTGATTTTTCCTTACTGTTCACCTATATAAATTGTGTTCTTTTCAATACAATTTAATGCCCAGAATTCTTTCCTATTTTATTATACTGAACTTTGTATCACAATCTGTATGCTTTCTTCTTTAAATTGTAAATCTTTAATAGATTTTTGATTGGCCACAAAGTAATTACATTTCTTTCAATATTCAATATTTTTTTAGTGAAAACACTTTTATCTCGTGGACCCAGGACCAGTTTGAAACTTGTACATAAATAAGATTGGCACGAAGTATCTTTACTTCTATAGCAGCATTTAATCATTTAAGTATATATTGAATTTACTTCCAACAATTGTAGAACAAATAGATTACTCATTTAAACTGGCAAAGACAGCTAAGCAAAAAGAGGGAATGGAGAATAGTCTTCTTTCTGAAAAAAATAATGGATGGATCCTCCTTTATATTAAAAAGGGGTATAAGCACAAAGCAATTAAAGACGAGGAATTTCTACCATATTGATTTTAACACAGAGAAAAATATATTAATTATCACACTATAATCAGTGGGAGGCAAATCTGCTTCAAAAACTCATCTTTAACTGTTCTATTTTCTTGGTGTTTTCTCTCTCTCTCTCTCTCTCTCTCTCTCTCTCTCTCTCTCTCTTTCTCTCTCTCTCTCTCTCTCTCTCTCTCTCTCTCTCTCTCTCTCTCTCCTATGTGGCACTAATGTAATTTGAAAAAAATATATAAAGGGTAAGGAATAAAAATTATTGCTAATCAAATTCTCTGTGTGTATGTTTCTTGCATCTTTGGAACTTTAAAAAGAATGATAAATATTAAAGTTCAGTTGCATTTTTTGGAAGTACTCACTCTTTTTCATTCAGGAGGAATATTTCTTCCTTTTTGCAGATTCTATGTGATTGGTGGAAATAAATAATTTATAAAGAATCACGGCATTTATTCTAAAGTGAGCTCACAACCATTAGTGTGTAGCAAAATAAAGCTATCTAGATACCAACTGATTCCCCTATATAATTCATGAATACAGCCAGGATCAAATCACATTTTTCTGTAAGGAAATATCTCCAGTCAGGCATTTCCAAAATGGAAAAGGCCAGCACATAGCACAATTCAATATGTGGCTAAAGGAGTGGTGTAAAGGGGAAGGCTTTGGATATATTAGTCATGATGTCAATAGCTGGTCCCATGAAAAAATGTACAAAAGAGATGGTTTGCATCCATCAAAGAAAGGGACTGAGTTACTCAGCTATAAAATCACAGATTTTCTGGAGGAAAATTTAAACTAAACAGCGGGGACAGTGAATTAATTGATACAGAAAAACCCTGTCCCCGGCAATATAAAAATTATAAGGCTATCAGTGTATGTAAGAATACCAACCTTGCTGTCAAGCAAAATCAAGCCTCTAATAGTGAGTGCCACACAAAGTGCACTAACCAATTAGGTGGTAAGACAATAGGGAAACTCAGGCACCACACAGGTTATGTAGAAAGTAAACACAGGGCCAGTCATAAAGGACTCAAATGTCTATACACCAATGCACAGAGTATGAACAGCAAACAGGGTGAACTAGAAATTTGGATTAATGAGGGCAGATATGATATTGTTGCCATTACAGAAACATGGTGGGATGAAACACACACATGGAACACACAGCTAGAGAGATTTAAATTATTTAAAAGAAACAGACCAAATAAAAGAGGAGGTGGAGTTGCTCTCTATATAAGAAATAACTACCGTATATGCCGGCGTATTAGGCGACCTTGCATATAAGACGACCCCCGTCTTTATCGCTGAGCCGCATTCCTAGAATGTCGTCTTATATGCCAGAAACTACCAGTATTTCCGGCGTATAAGACGACTCGGCATATAAGATGACCCCCATCTTTGGCGCCTAGTTTAGCGCTTCCGGAAGTCATCTTATACGCCGGCATATATGGTACATCTCTACAGAAATAGAGCACAACAATGATAAAAACTGTTTTAAATGCATTTGGGTCAATATAAAAGGGGGGGAAATGACATTGCCATAGGTGTATACTACAGGCCACCCAGCAAAACAGAGGAAATAATGAACTTTTTGCTAATCAGCTAACTAAAGTATGTAGGAAGCACATCACAATAGTAATGGGCGACTTTAACTACCCTGACATCAACTAGGAGACAAACTCTGCACCAAGTGGAAGATCAAATAGGTTCCTGACAAACCTAGCAGACAACTTTGTCTCCCAAAAAGTGGAGAAGGAAACTAGGGAATTAGCCATTTTGGATCTAATTCTCACTAACAGAGATGAAATGATAGAAGGTGTTGAAGCCATAGGAACCTTGTGAGGAAGTGATCATGCAATATTGGAATTCAGCATTATGGAAGCACAAGCAATAGAACACAGTCAAACTAGAGTCTTGGATTTCAAGAGCGCTAATTTCAATAAACTTAGAGAGGGCTTGGGAAGGATTCCATGGATGAGAATCCTCAAGGGGAAAGCAACTCAAGAAGCTTGGGAAATTTTGAAAAATGAGATAATAAAAGCCCAGTCTAGCACAATACCAACAAAGAGGAAAAATAACAGCTCTCAAAAGAAACCAGCATGGCTGTATAAAGAACTCTCTGACAAATTGAAAGATAAAAAGGACAAGTATAGAAAGTGGAAAGAGGGGAACATAACTAAGTCAGAATATCAGCAAATAGCCCGAGCCTCCAAAGATGAAGTGAGGAAAGCCAAGGCTCAAAATTAACTAAGGCTTGTGACCAAAGTCAAAGATAACAAAAAAAGCTTCTTTCAACATGTAAAAAACAAGAAAAAAGTGAAGGAAATGATTGGTCCATTAATGGGTGAAAGTGGCAAGAAGGTGACAAGCAACAGGGAGAAAGCAGAACTATTTAACTCATTTTTTTGTCTTTACACAAAAGGAAAAAACAGACCAACCTATTGAAAATAGTGCCAAAAAAACAGAATAGAAATGCAAGTTAAGATAGGCAAGAAAATGGTAAGTGAGCACCTGTCCAGCCTGGATGAGTTCAAATCACCAGGACCAGATGGATTACACACCAAGGTTCTCAAGGAACTGGCAGATGTGATCTCAGAACTACTGAACTATATTTTTCAAAGATCCTGAAGCACAGGGGAACTACCAGAGGACTGGAAAAGAGCTGATGCAGTTCCCATCTACAAAAAAGGAAAAAAAAATCGACCCAGAAAATTACAGACCTATCAGCCTTCCCCAATACCTGGGAAGATCCTGGAAAAGATAATTAAACAATGAATCAATGAACACCTAGAGGCAAACAAAGTCATTACTAAAAGCCAACATGGTTTGTCAAAAATACATCATGCCAGACAAATCTTATTGCATTCTTTGACCAAGTGACAAAATTAGTGTATCAGAGGAATGCTGTGGACATAATTTACTCAGACTTCAGTAAGGCATTTGATAAAGTAGATCACAACCTACTACTTGACAAGATAGAAAAATGTGGGGTAGAAAGCACCACCACTGGATGGATCCGTAGCTGGCTGACCGCCCGTACTCAGCATGTGGTCCTCAATGGAACCGCATCTACATGGAGGAAGCGTGTAGTGGGGTGCCCCAGGGCTGTTCTGGGCCCAGTGCTCTTCAATATCTATATCAACTATTTGGATGAGGGGATAGATGGGGAACTCATCAAATTTGCAGATGACATCAAGCTGGCAGGAATAGCCAACACTCCAGAAGACAGGCTTAAGATACAGAAGGATCTGGACAGACTTGAACACTGGGCGCTATCTAACAAAATTAAATTCAGTGGTGAAAAAAGCAAGGTTTTACATTTAGGCAAGAAAAACCAAATGCACAGGTATAGTATAGGGGGTACCTTGCTCAATAGTAGTAACTGTGAGAGGGATCTCAGAGTACTAGTGGACAATCACCTAAATATTAGCCAGCAGTGTGCTGCAGCTGCCAAAAAGGCCAAAACAGTGCTAGGCTGCATTAACAGAGGGATAGAATCAAGATCACGTGAAGTGTTAATACCACTTTACAATGCCTTGGTAAGGCCACACTTGGAATACTGCATCCAGTTTTGGTCACCGTGATGTAAAAAAGATGTTGAGACTCTAGAAAGAGTACAGAGAAGAGCAACAAGGATGATTAGGGGACTGGAGACTAAAACATATAAGGGACAGTTGCTGGAATTGGGTATGTCTAGTTTAATGAAGAGAAGGATGAGGGGGGACATGATAGCAATGTTCCAATATCTCAGGGGCTGCCACAAAGAAGAGGGTGTCAAGCTATTTTCCAAGGCACCTGAAGGCAGGACAAGAAGCAACGAGTGGAAACTAAGCAAGGAGAGAAGCAACCTAGAACTAAGGAGAAACTTCCTGACAGTTAGAACAATTAACCAGTGGAACAACCTGCCTCCAGAATCGGTGAATGCTCCAACACTGGAGGCTTTTAAGAAGAGACTGGACAGCCATTTCTCCGAAATGGTATAGGGTTTCCTGCCTGAACAGGGTGTTGGACTAGATGACCTCCAAGGTCCCTTCCAACTTTATTATTATTATTATTATTATTATTATTATTATTATTATTATTATTATTATTATTATTATACATAACTTCAAAATGGCACAATGTTCAAACATGCATATACATACATGCATGAACCTACATATCTATGAATAAAGAATGTATATTACACTTACATACTGGGTCTTCATTTACTGTGCTTGTTTTCTAGTAGACCACAGTAAGAAACATTTTCGTATTTAGGCCACAGTCCACTTTTGAATACATCACAATTTCCCCAACTAACTTATATTAAAACATTGGTATTATTGCAAATGTATGTCTGAACCTTTTAAAATACAGATCTTGTTAAGTGGTAACAAGATGCCTAGAATTATAAGGTATAGCAAAGGATTAAACTTATTGAATTTTATAGAATAAATAGAAAGGAAAATGCCTTAATGGAAAGTGCAAATACGGTAGATGTCTGCATACATATGGAAATATCACATTGGAAAACAGTTTCGTTCACTCTTATATGATCTAAGCATGTAGGACAGTAATTCACTGGCTTCAAATATTTTGAACCATAATTCCTACAGTGGTTTCCTTCCTTCTTTCCTTTTCCATTTATCATGCTGGCTTTGGGTTATAGTTGTAAACCTGTAATGCATCTGGAGAATACTAAACTCTTTAATCTGCCTTAATGCAAGAAAGAAAAGTGAAATCTATTTAATAAATGATAAATGTGATGTGGTGGGTTTATTCAAAGCTACACTGCAATTTACATTATATTATATTGCATTATTACAGGGATGTAGCATAGAAATAATCTATATGTATTCCTAGCTGGGCATATATTTGCAGTCATTTCTGGGTTGTACTGTATTCTTTGCCATTCTGAAGTGATATATGCCTGCTTGTCGGCTTTACAAGTCTAGGGTACTTGTGATTCCCCCCCCAAAAAAATATATTCCTATCTGGATGTTAACAACCTTATTCCATTTTCTGTAATAACAGCCAGTCATTTCTCGAATGTTCCTGTTTTGTATAATATTCATGCATGCAAAACAATGATGTATGAAGACTGATTCCTGAATGTTGGGGTTTGGAAGAGTCTTTCTGTCTTGTGCATGGAATGAAATATTCTGTTCAGGAAGGTTGTGGGGCAGAAGATAGACGAGAAGAGGAAAGCAAAGTGACAGTAGCTAGTATGAATTAGTAGATGGGTCTTATCAACTAAAAACAGGAGGAAGAGTTGGATGCTGCAACTACAGTTCTTGAGGTGAGGATACTCATTGAAATGACATCTTTCCTTTTCCATGGTACAGTTCTTGTGCAGCAAATTTAACAGTGTTTTTTTTTTTTAATTCCTTGGGATAATGTGGCCAATAGATAATGAGGTATCTTATTTTATTTTCCTATTCTCCCCCACCCCTTAAAATAAATCTGGAATTTTTAAAGGAAAGTTGAAGTTCTGAGCAGCACATTGTGCTATGCCTATGCCTATAAATTTTCTGCAGCAAGATATGAACACAAAATGCCCTTGGTTTTATTTAGGTACCCCTTGCTTCTTAAAGCTTAAAGCTGTGGTCTCAATGAGCTACTTTTAATTTTAATTATAGTGGCTGCCAAGAAAACAGTCTAATAACTTTCTCCATAATAAAACACACATTAAAATTTACTAGCATGATTAATTTAATAATACTCACTGTCTGAAGCTTCTGAAGAGATAATTCCAAAGATACCCTTACTTGCATGATTCCCTAAGTTAAAATAATTCACATATACTGTGACTGAGATTCTGGGATGGAGAGACAGATGCAAGGTTTTGGTTGCCGGAATATGAAATGTATTACACAGGTGCATGCTAAAAGACCACTGGTAGAAAAAAAAAAGTGGCCTGGAATCTTTGTGTACATTGTAAATACCACTTCTGGTGGCCTACAAGAAACTTTTCCTCTTGAGTTCAAGCAGCCAAAGGTTCAGCCCTATGAGTTGGGGGAGGGGCAAGGAGGCCCATATTAATGAATGCAACATCATGGGTATGTTTCAACCTGAATACATGCCCTGAAAGCAATGAATCATGCAACATAATGTCACTACTGATGACAGTGTCAGGATTCTGCTGATATCACTGTGTCTGTATCAATTGTCTGATAGAATTCCTTGTGATTCTACAGATACAAAGCTTGACTTACATTCAATTATGAGCAGGAACGGGAACTGTCTAGAGTTTGTATGTGCTTTTCCATGAAATAACATTTGCATGCAAGATCCCCTTGTTATGTCCTGGGCTGGCAGGCACAGTCTGCAGCGATTGGCCTGGGTAGACCATGTGGATACCTGGATAAGAAAGGCTGCTCCCAGCCTTGCATGCACACGCACGGCGAGAAAAGATCCTTTGCAATGATTGGCCAGCAAGGTATTGTGCAGGGGGGGGCTATAAAAGTGGGCTGCAACATTTTAAAACCTGTTCTGTTGGTGTTGCAATAAAGGAGAACTGTTGGAACTCGTTGCTTCGTCTCAGTGCCTCTTTTCCTGAAACAGAACATTGATCCCATCCTCATCACCAATGTTCTGTTTCAGGAAAAGAGGCATTGAGACAAAGCAACGAGTTCCAACAGTTCTCCTTTATTTCAATACCAACAGAACAAGTTTTAAAATGGTGCAGCCCCCTTTTATAGCCCCCCCGCACAATACCTTGCTGGCCAATGATTGCAAAGGATCTTTTCCCGCCGTGCGTGTGCACGCAAGGCTGGGAGCACCTTTCTTGTCCCGGGCATCCACATGGTCTGCCCGGGACAATCGCTGCAGCCTGTGCCTGCTGGCCCAGGACATAAAACCCCTCCCCCTTGTAACCTTCAAAAATGAGGCAAAGAAGATAATATAGTTAAATGCACCCTGTCTGGTTAAGAAAGATATTTTTATATATTTAAGATCAGTGATCCTAACCTTTCTGGCTCTGTGGAGGTGGTAATAGCAGTGGGGAAAGGGGATGGCTTCATTCATGCACCCACCACTTGTGTAAATGGAGCTTCACACACTTGCCTGCCACTTATGCAGACTGATTCCCAATGTGCTACGGATCGGGACTGGTCTACCGATTGGGGGAACCCTTGTTTAAGATAAAAGGGTTCTCAAATTTTTGACTTGTTTGGTTTCTAAATGTGATGCCTACGGTTTTTAACTGAAACAGAACAGTCTCAGAAATATTACATCTACGATTGTTATGCTTTTGCGTCCTTGTAGAAATAGATCTACCTATCTATCAGCTGTGACCTTTAGGAAAAAAAAGAAAAAGAAATCTTAAGAAATAATTATGCATGCTCTATCCATCTGCTAAATGTTGCTACCCTTAACAAGACATACAGAAACTAAATAAACAATACATGTGACTTAGCCATATTACAGGTCTTGTGTCAAGATCTTGTGTTCCCTGCAGGCTGACACTTACATTTCTTGTTACAACAAAAGATGCTCAGGAAATTTGGAGGACTTCTGCAGTGAGGCTCCTGAGACTAAGACCAGCAAATCTTACAAAATCTTACAGAAGGGATTATATAGCCGATAATATCCTATCCAAAATAAATGTTCCCAAAAGTGCATCTCCATAGGATACGTTCTGGTAAGGGCCTATTTGAATTGTAGCCTCCCCTTTCAGTTACACTTGATCATGCCGTGTCAATGCTTATGTCATTAAAAAAAAAGTGGATACATTAGTCTTGAACATATATAAGAAAAGCAATTCCTCTTTCTGATGAATGCCAAGAACAAGAAACAAAGGAAAGCAAACATTTTACAGAGTCAGATCCCTGACTCAAAATAGTCCAGTAAGAATGCTATAAAGTAAAGCCACAAAGACAAAACGCTACACCCTTTAACAAGAGAGTAAAAAGTAGAAAATTATTTGGAAATCTTGCTTTGAAAAGGGGGAGAGGGAAGAGACAGAGGCAACTGATAAAAAGTATCAAAGCATCAGACAGGAAAAAGTTCCAAATACAAAGCAAAGTAGTAAGACTGTATCAGACTAGCCTAAACACAGCAGGGCAATTAAAGTCTTTGGCAGATGTAGGTTCAAAGGAAAAGGCCAAAACGGAAGGCAAGAAAAATCAGTGTAATGGTTTGCCTTCAGAAGTTGTGGGTGCTCCATCACTGGAGATTCTTAAGAGGAGACGGGACAATCTGGAATAATAGAGTATAGAATTTCTTGCTTGAACAGAGGGTTGGACTAGAAGATCTCCAGGGTCCCTTCCAATTCTGTTAAACCTCTATGGTTTTATCTCCATAAAAAATCCTCTGCATTTGATTGGATCAAGATGTAGTAACTAGCCAAAATCATCCACTGTACTTTAAGGACTGAATGTGGGATTGAATATATTTGGCTCTAATCCAAATACCTTAATAATTTCTCCACACTAGTTCAATGATTTCAAGCTTCTGGTTAAAAAATAAAACATGATAAATTTAAATTAATTGTACATTAAACTGTGATCTGCCTAAAAAATATAAAGATGGTAATGCACACCTTTCGGGGAAAGGAAGGTTGTGAACTTTTCCACCCCACATCCTTCCAGTCTATTGTTTAAAATTACAGTTGTTTACAGCTTCAACTTTTAAATTGCATGGTGAGCATATTTCTCAAGTATTGCTCAGAGAAAATATTTCCTGGAATTCCTCAGTTTCCCCACTTATATCTGGGTAAATGAAGTTCTCTTTGGACATTCCCCTTTAGAAACAGATTGTGAGGATTAATGGGATGGTTATACGGCTGTCTTTCTGTTTCATAACAACTGAACAAAAGGGGGGAGAAGCAATCACCCATAATAAAGGGCTACCTGATAACAGTAAATAGAACTGCATAATATATTACCCTAGAACGATATGAACTTTGAAACACATACACTTGCATTTAGCTCTGCATTGCACTAACTTTCTATAGTTTGATACTCCTATTTCATAATAGCAATACAATAATAAAGGTAGCAAACCATGTTTCTTTGAATCAATAAGCTTTTTTTCCAGTTGAAAAAAATAGTGCCACTAGGACTTTGTATGTTACACTAAAGCACTCCAATAAAGCCCTTAGAAATTAATTAATTTTGAAAGTGACAATATTACCTTTCTTCCATGGGTGAAGGAAAGGGATCAAATTAATCCTGCAAAGTGAAAAAGGATATATAGCTCAATGTTATGGTTTCTACATACGTGCTCGCTTCCTCTCTCCACAGACACACACACACACACACACACACAGACAGAGAGAGAGAGAGAGAGAGAGAGAGAGAGAGAGAGAGAAGGGGGGGAATTATGTTTTGAATAATTTTTTGATTGCCATTACACCTAGAAACTTCACTTGAATCTGAACGATTTAAGCTAAAATCTTTTTTCCTTTTCTTGTGGGTCTTAAGGAAGCTATTGTCTCATTTCTATCGTTTAGTAATAGAGGGAGAAAGATGATGATGATGATGATGATGATGGTGATGTCTTAGCATGGGCTATAACACTGGAATATAAAGTAGATACTTAAAATACTTTTAAAAAAGAATCTAATGTTTGAGAATCATAAAAGCTCTGTAAGAGATTTTTTTAATGCATCTACTTAAATGTTAAGGCTGCAAGATCCCCTTGTTCTAATTTCTTGGAGTTCTATGCAGTCTCTCTGAGGTAGTAATGGTCCCTCTCTCTTAGAGTATTTCTACAAAGCTATTTTTTTTCTCTTTTTATTTAGCCTATTGCTGACTTTCAATTGTCCTTTTCTGCAGATCTTTCCTTAGGAACTTTGCTGCAGGAAAATGCCTTGGGGGCATTGGCAATGGCTGCACTCTGTATTGCTGTGTTTTGATGTAAGAGGCTAGTGGAAGAGAAGCTAATGTTAAATTCTGTGGTGGTTATCTTCCTTCTGGATCCAGATTCAGAAGCTACTTAGGAGCCTTCAGGTTTTTATCCCACCTAGCAGGTCTATGGCTGAATTACTTATTTTAAAAAATAAATGGATGATAGATAGATAGATAGATAGATAGATAGATAGATAGATAGATAGATAGATAGATAGATAGATAGATAGATAGATAGATAGATATTTGTAGCTGTTATGTCCTGGGCCGGCAGGCGCAGGCTGCAGCGATTGGCCCGGGCAGACCATGTGGATGCCCGGGACAAGAAAGGTTGCTCCCAGCCTTGTGCACATGCGCACGGCAGGAAAAGATCCTTTGAAATGATTGACCAGCAAGGTATTGTGCAGGGGAGCTATAAAAGGGGGCGCACCATTTTAAAATTGGTTCTGTTGTGTTTGCAATAAAGGAGAGCTGTTGGAATTTGTTGCTTCCTCTTGATGCCTTTTCTTCTGAAACAGAACAGTAGCTGTCATCAAGATCTTTGTTTTGACCATCAAAATGAGCTCTTTTTGTTCTTATTTTCTACTACTCAAATATGTCCACAACCATATCAACCTACTTATATGGCACATATGAACTGACATATAAATAGCAATTATATTGTGTGGTAGCAATTTCATCTAAATGAGCAAAACCAAACTTATATGTCCATAAAACAAGGGAAAAATCTTATTGAAATAAAAGATAAACATGCCATTTGATAAATTTAAATTTAAAAGTTGTCTTCTTTTCTTTTGAAAAAAAAATCCAACTCAAATCTTTATAGAAAACATCTTCTGTAAATCAAGATTTGTCCTTTCTATGCTGCATAATTAATCTCTTGTTCCTATTTATTTTTCCCAAACTTTCTCTAACTGGAATATAGCTTTAGAGAACATATATATCTCTAACAATTGTGTGAATTTCAAAGAAAAATAATGCAATAACTTCATAACTCAGGTCATATGAGTGATTAAATCATAAATAATTCCTCCAGCCAAAATATAAATCCTGTATTCTTGTTAGTAAAAAGAGGCTGATCAAAACTGTAGAGTTTTCTATTCAGTTTGCTTCAGGACTTAAAACATTATTTTTAATCTTTGAAGCCTGTAGGATTGGTTTGCCAACTCTAGACTGTAAAAATCAACATGTGGCTGCAATTATAGAAAACGGTGGCTCTTGGCTATCATTTGATTATAATATAGATCTGGACTTAGTTATACCTAGATCTTATAGCCTTATAGATATGTCAGGCTTGCACTCATTTTAATGAATGTTCCCTCAACTACAACTAAAATTAGCATTCAAGAATTTGATTGATAATGGCACAAAAATGCTTTTTTTCTACCAGAATAATTCAAATGAACCACCACAGAATACCCATTTGCTTGCATCTTTTTTGAGATGTTTGAAAGTCTATTTTGTTTGATCAGCTGTTAAGCATGGTTCACTTCTGTTTCTTTTTATTTCTTTTCCTATTGATCCAAATAAGAATTGGATGTAAATGATTCCTTCCTTCCTGTTACCATTTGAAAAATGACCCAGTGTTAGGACTTTCAACAGGTGGTTTTTTAAGAGTTGCCCTATTTTTTTTTCAATAAGTCTATTACATATGTTGAAACCTTGCCTTAAATCATTTTCAGCAAAGGAGGGCAGGAGGCAGAAACTTTATAAATAAATATATGTTCTGCCTGAGTCCCCTGCATATTTACTTGTAACGTCAGTAAATATGAATTGGATTGCAGCTAGAATTGTGAACCATGAAACAAAATATGAATGCTTATAAATTATACATATGTTAAAAATGAAGAATATATGCTAAATTTTCCTATTAAAGCCAGTAGGATTTTCAAGTTGTTAGATTTTGGAAAAATCACATTTATCATTGAAGATTGTCAGACCCTTCCAAATTGGAGGGAAAATAAAGACACTGTTCTCTAGGTAAGTATGGCATACAGGCATCTATGGAGATTCTCAATCATCCAAGTCATGGTTATCCTGAAGATGCTTTTTCATGAGGCAACTGGACTTTTTTGTTTTTCTTTGAAGATGTTTCATCCAGGAAGCTTCTTCAGCTTTGACTGGATGGTGCGGGAATGGCAAGATTTATACTCCTCGTAGACAGCTGATCATTTGCATTCTTTTAGCGAGTCACTAGTGCTACCTAGAGGCTTATCTATGTCTTCAGGGTCATCTGAGTAGTGTAAATGGATGTGGAGCCTTCTTGGACTACATTTGCACTACTCAAGTGACCCTGAAGACACAGATAAGCCTCCAGGTAGCACTAATAAATCGCTAAAAGAATGCAAATGATCAGCTGTCTGCAAGGAGTATAAATCCTGCCATTGCCCACCATCCAGTCAAAGCTGAAGAAGCTTCCTGGATGAGAAGTGAAACATCTTCAAAGAAAAATAAGAAAGTCCAGTTGCCTTGTGAAAAAAACATCTTTGAGATAAGGCATACAGGCCAATTTTTTTTTCTGAATATCTGCTATGCCACCCTGTAACACAATCCTTCTGGGAAAATGTTGAAACAAAATTGTCCATTGCCTTCTAAGAAAATGCCAAGGAACCTTAATTAGAATCATTAAGTTAGAGCTGGACTTTCTTCAAATGCCTCAGCAGCAAAGTTACAAGACTCTTTCCATCTCTACGTAAATAACATCAGATCTAGTCCAGTCTCCATGGCTTTGCTCATCAGAACTGAACATTATTATTACATTCATTAATTTAGGCAATATTACAAGGAAGACTTGGTTGAACTCCACACCCAACAGCAAATTATTTCAATTCTGACATGGTATTTCCAGAATCCTAAGGGTAGTAGGAAAACATATTTCAAAATCACAGGTGTGCTTTTATATAGCTACTAAGAAATCTCTCTAGGTCTGCTTATCTGAATAGGAAATGGAACAAAAAGTTCTTTATATGAAAATACGCCTTGCAAATTTGCTATTATTGTAATAAATGTTAAAACCTCAATAACCTTGATGGAACTATTTCAATACAATCACTAAGCTTAAGTAAGTAACGTAATATAAATATACATCTGTTTGTATGACCTACTTCATAATGGCACGTCATGAGAAATCAGAAATTGTAGAAAACATAAAGGGTTATTTTCTCATGTCTGTCATAGTTGTCCAAAAGCCAGAAAATTTTGGGTTCAAATACATTCATTGATATATTATACAATGATACATTTTTTAAAGATTAATATTCAATTGAAGCCAAAACTCTTTTTGTTAGACTGATGGATGGACAATTAGGAAAAAAAATGGAATTTACTTTTCCATTATGCAAAAATGAATTTTATGAGTTTGATTATTAGAAAGTGTACAGTATGGAAAGAAGGAAATTATGTTAACTTTAGAAAAAGAGTAAAATATAAATGTATTTGTAATTGATTTTTGAAAGACCAGAAATCACTTCTTTATAACTTTATTTGCTATTCTTTTTTTGTCTATTTTTTAAAACTTCTACTTGTACTTTTTGTACAAAGAGAGAAATAAAGTACTCTTGCATTTTCCTCTTTTCTCTTTCAAAAATTGTATTGTTATTCTTTTAAAAATGTGTGTGTGTGCATTTGTGTGTGCATGAATGTACAAATACATACATAGAAAGCATCTTGATTCCTTAGTTTTCACTATTTTTCCCCTGTTGATGGCAAAAGTTGCATATTTGTCCAGTCCAAACTCCACTGCAAGATTTTAGCTGTATGTTTGGAAAGTGTCAAACAGCAATTCAGGTGGTGTTTTTCTATATACTTTCAGATTGTCCATGTAAAGGAGATGGGATAAACTGACAGATGTTTTTAGTGTTTGATAACCATGACCTGATTTGTTCAGTATTGTTGGTGGACAAATCAGTGCAATGACACACAGTAGTGGTGAGAGTGAGTGTCCTTGAAAGATCCTTCTCTTGATATTAACCTCTGCCAGTCTATCACCATTGACCAACAACTGTGTCTCTTCCATGGTATCATTGTGTCACTGATTTTTGCACAAAGTGTCTGATGTTTCTATTGACTTCTGTTACTTCTATGCTTTGGAAATAGCCACTGCATTTTTGTCAGGAACATGAGAAAAACTAAGTGCTTATCACCCAATTTTATTATTGCAATTTTCCATATTTAGTTTGGCTCACTCAATCTCAAGGTCTGGATCTTCACTACCTCTTGTCAATGTCATTCTGCATTTTTTAATTGCGAGAAATACTTCTTTATTTTAATCAAAGGATTAGGGTGGGTGCTTTGCTGCCATCTAGGGGACCTCTGGATTCCTGCAGTCCACTTTATGTAAATCTGATGAAAAATCTGTGTTTGCATTCATTCTCTGTACCGGTTAATTCCAGTAATAATTTTATATAAATGTGATTGTTTTCAAATATTAAATTTGTAGTAAATAGCTTAGGTGGCAGAGGGCTGGGCATCCCAGACACCAAGGTTATAATGTAAAAGTAGAATTCAGCCAAGATGTTAAAAGTATAAGCCCTAATCAAACCATATAAAAACCATTTTGTGCTTTGAATACTAAATTTCCTCAAACTCCTCCCTTTACATATTGGAAAGCAGGATCTTGAAAAACCTAAATCCCTGATTCAGTCAGTGAGCCTTTTCCTTCTTTGTTTCCCAGAGATTCTGGAACTAATCTTTCTTTTTGATGCTCACAGAGTTCTGTTATTTAAAGATTAAAAATGTTATGCTTATTATTCTGCTATGGCTTAAGCAATATATGCATTATGTACTTGCAAATTAATTAATAAATCCCCAAGTAAATTAATCAGGCCTTCCAATTTTTGTTTCAAAGGATACTTTGTTGTAGCCCTTCTAGTCTCAAATAAATGGCAACATCTCTTTTCAAGAATGTGTTCATGTTTTAGGTAAATTAATTTATTGTTAGCTATCCTGGCATAAAACTGTTAACAATTGTACTAGTTTTAGAGAAAGAGAAGCAGAAACCTAAATCCACAGAGTAGAAGGAAATTGTCAAAAAAAAAATATGTTTAATTATTGAACATAATTGCTACTCCAAATTGGATTATAAGGACTTTTAAACATTCTGGATTATTCTGGCCAGAATGATAACATCATTTTTACAACATATCTGTTAATAGTGGTGAAAGAATATCGGAAAAGGTTGTACAACAGCCTTTTCCAATATGATTTTGCTTTCACAAATCATAGAGGATTAATGACTTTGCTTCAGTAGAATTTCAAAACTAGATCCCTAGAACTTTTAATTATCATTTATTTTTATTTCATACCCCACAGCACTAAATTATTATATTTATTCAATTAGACCTGGCATTTTAAAAAAATAAAAGATGATTGATAGAACCTTTACTTCCATATCTCCTTGTTAGGTACACAAGACACTATTAAGAATATAGCCCAGAGAAATTTGGATTGAATTATTTCCAACTTGGTAAAAGTGTGGTAAAAGCTTGACTAGATATGAAGTTTCAAAGATGTTTCGGCTACTGAAATATTAATTTCATATCTAGATTGGGGGAGGGGGGAGAAGTATGGGGATAGCTGATATAACTTGCAGGATAATATCAATTGGAAGTTTTTACTGTCCAAAAGATCATTCTAAACTATTTATAACTGTTCTATGGCATTACCACCCAGAATAGTTTCCATTTATATTTTGAAGTTCTTTCAGCCAGCACTATTATTTTAGTCCTACCACAATTAATGTCACAAAATCTTTGTTATGATAAGAGATTAACCTTCATAGCACCCTCTTTGTTCTTGTGAGAGTTCAGAATTAAATAATGATACGTTTTCAAGCTAATTCAGAAGTATGGAAGTCCCAATTCTCCAAATATATTATTAAATTAATGTAATATTTACCCAAAACTGGAAATAAAATATATCCTTGTTGGACTCCTTTTGTGGTCTATATTATACTTGATGGGATACATGAATGCTATATCCAGTTATTCTGTCTAATATATCCACCAACTCACACTGGGTTAGCATCAATGGTGGGATTCAGATGGTTTACAGTGGTTTGGCAGAACCGATACCTAATTTTTTGTTGAGTTCGGCAAACCGGTTATGATAAATCTGTGTTTTCTGGAACATATCTGTTTTTTGTTCAACTTCCTTCCAGGTGGGGAAAAAAAACCCTCCCCAAAATGTCCAGGAGGGGAGAGACGGAAACCAAACGGAAATGCAGAGTCTTTGATCATGTCATTCAGGCGAAAACTAGGGGGTGCTTCTCAGAGTTAATTTCAGGAATAGACACTTCACCTCTCTAGTTTCCCAGTTGGTGCATATGGGAAAAGGGGAGAGTCCACCAAGTACTACCTTTCAGTATATAGTTTTTTTAATACTTAAAATGGTCATTAGAGCAGAGAACCGATTGTTAAATTATTTGAATCCCATCACTGGATTAGCATGGTAAATTAGGATTCATAATTTTTAATGAAATAGCTTTCGCAGTGGTATAGATAGATATGAGCCGCTAATATGCAATATACACATATTTTCTTGCTTTTGGATAGAGTTGTGTTTGTACTATTGCTTGTGCATGTGCTTGTATTTATTTATTTTGCTTTGGGAGGAATCATTTCAAATTCAAGGTTATTTTCTCTTTCACCGGATGACTTTTGTTGCTGGTGTGTTTGTCTTTATTTTCAGAATGCTGATCTACATCTACTCTCTAACAATAAAGAACAAAAACATGAGCAGAGGGGTTGGACTAGAAGACTTCCGAGGTCCCCTTCCTATTCTATTATTCTGTGTTCTATGTTCAGAGCTATAAGATGAACAATTAAGCACTACAAACTGATTTTGGCTTGCAGATCTACACTTACCATCTTAAAATCTCAGAGCATGGAAATTCCTATACTCCACAATATGTCAGACTCCTGATTTTTCCATAGCCCTTTTGTTCTTTATTTAAAATAAAATAAAATAAAATCTGACTATTTTATAATTTGCATTTCCTTCTTGAGTCTGCTGCACCATCAGAGCTGAGCAAATGAACTTGCTGAACCCTCAACACTGAGCTGTGTTCACATTTGCAAAAAAATTAAAATGCAAAACCCTAAATGAACTTTACATTTCTCCATCTATATTTTTAGGCTCAATACTTAAAATAAATGGCAGGCAACAAGCACTGTGGGTTTTCACCCTTCCGTTACACAATAGCCACTGAATCACAAGGATTGCTTTTGGCATGTATTATTGTTCTCTGAGCTGTTTCTGGTGAATTGGCAGGTTCATAGATTTGATGGATTTCAAGCTGTTTGAGGCCAAAGCCATAATACCCACTGAGAATGCTTGATGACTTTTCAAAGTTGGTATTGCCACAGCAAGGTGTCCTTTATTTTTTCCCTTTGCTCTTACCAGCTACGATAGAACTGTCTCTTACACACACAAATGCTCTCTCTCTCTCTCTCTCTCTCTCTCTCTCTCTCTCACACACACACACACACACACACACACACACACACACACAGAGAGAGAGAGAGAGAGAGAGAGAGAGAGAGAGAGAGAGAGAGAGAGAGAGAGAAAAAACATCTTCCATTCAGCTGGTTTATTTATCTCTTGTATCCTACTGCTGAACAGTTAAAGTAAGTCTGAAAGGGACTGAAGTGTGGACATTGAGAACAAAATATAAACGTAGCAGAAGAGCCAGACATTCAGAGGAATGCATACTACAGTGTTGAAATTATTCTCTTTGTTCTCTAATACTTACTGTATGTAATACAAGGTCTACTCATTAAGGTAAGCATTTCCCTGCTCTTTTCATTGGTGGCCAGAAATGGAATTAATTCCAGATATGGAAAGAAGTTGATGAAATACACTACCCCATGCAGCTTTTGTATTACAGGTAATCCTGGTTAATGAACAGTTTGTTCGGTGACCATTTGGAGTTATGATGGCAATGAACAAGGAGACGTATGACTCCTTCTTAAAGTTGCAGCCATCACAGTACCCCGGTCTTGAGATGATCACAATGCCTGACAACTGGCTTGCAATTATGATGGTCACAGTGTACTGGGGTCACGCGACCACCAGTTGCAACCTTCATTGCTGGCTTGTGACAAAGAAAAGTCATGGGACAAGAGGTCACAAATAGTGATGACATGACATTGCACTTAACAGCTTCCCTTAACAATTATAGCTGCAACTGCCAGATGGCTGCAGTAAATCAGCACCATCATATGATGTCATGCTTTACAACTGCATCATGTAGGAACAATGTTCACCATCAACCAAGTAATTGTCAACCAAGTAATTCATTTTAAAATTTGCTACTGTATATATTATGTAGAATAGTGGTTGTAATGTTATACAGAAGGGGTGAAAAAAACTATTGTTGACTTTTCACAGTTTTAAAATAAGCTCTAAAACAACCTTGAGTTTTTCTCAGAGAAATAGCTACCTTCAACTGTTAAAGCCAAGCATCTTGGGGCACCTTAAAGACCAAACAACATATCAGTAAACTTTAATATATCACAGACCCTTGGTTGCTTTTCATGGAACTTTGTTTTGACATATTTGAAATGATGTCTAAACAACAAGCAATGTTTTATCCCCACTACGTCTTGCTTGTATCAGCATTTGAAGGTTAATTTGGATGTCCTTCAGCAGGGAAAATATCTCAAAAACTTCAAATATGTCAGTTCTGGAAGTAAAAACAAAAGACATAGTTTTTTTCTTCTTCTTTTTCCTAGAGGGCTAATCTAATCATTTGTAAAATGAATACATAACCATCCACACTTGGATTTTTGATTTTATTATGCAGAATTCTTCATAACAGAAAGTATAAAAAATCCCTGCTATCCTCTTAATAACTGTTAGGCTCTGTGACTGGCTGATATTAATGGGAAAATGAAATTGTAAAGTTTTTCTCAGCTATATTCACTCAAAATTCGCTCATAGCATTAACCATCTTTAAAGAGATTGTTTATTAATTTATTTATATATTCCATCTTTTGTAATGAGTAACTCAATGTGTAAATCATTGAACACTGGCATATTTATGGGTTTGTGAGAAAAGAAGGGCAGGACATAAAATCATTTTCTTTTTATTTATTTATATCCCACTTGTATTATTTTCACAAATAACTCAAGGTGGTGAACAAACACAATCCTTGTGTCCTTCCTTGTCCTGGTTTCCCCACAACAACAATCCTGTGAGGTGGATTTGGCTGAGAGAGAGTGACTGGCCCAAATTCACCAGCTGGCATTCATGGCTAAGGCAGCAATAGAACTCATGGTCTCCCACTTTATAGCTTGGTACCTTAACCACTAGATGAGGGGTTTTCAAACTTGGCCTTTTTATGACTTGTGGACTTCAGCTCTCAGAATTCCTTAGCCAAGCACGTGCCTGGCTGAGGAATTCTGGGAGTTGAAGTCCACAAGTCATAAAAGGGCGAAGTTTGAAGATCCCTGCACTAGATCAAAATGGCTCTTTAGGAAATGTTTATCCACAAAGACAAATAGGATGGCTGCCTGTGTTGCTTGTGAATCTTCCATTTATGTCAAAACCACAACATTTCCTAAGATTATTTTACAGGTTATTTTACAAACAGAAAATAAATACTTCAACATTTAAAACTTTCTGAGTTAGTTATAAAATGCAGTTCAAAAGTGTGTTGAGCTGAAGCAGCTGAAATGTTTTTCAGCAATCTTGTACTATTTCTTGAAAAAAGAATTGTTGAATGTCCATTTAAAGTTTACACTGCTAAAATGTAAATGCTTTATCTCATCCTGTTGAACTCATTTTACTAATATAAAAAAATCATTTATTTGCTGGTATAAAACTTAACAAACATAGCTTAAATGGTAGGTTCCCATGTCAACTACAGTTATTATTTGTTGTCTTTTATTTTGGATTTTTAAATCATTGTCTGGCATTGGTCTGGCAGTACATTTCTTTCAGAGCATTATCTTAATGAAACAACCCATCACCAAACCCAAGATAAACATTTTTTATCAGACTTACAGATACTTAATCCACATTTGTATTACATGTTTTCATAGACTTTGTCAAATACTAATCAAGAAATATTCCTTATTCCAGGAATTACTATATCCAGAGTTTATTATAAATTGAACTTTAATCCAGTGCCTGCCAACTCCTGATAAACCCATTTATGTTTCCATTGTAGTGGGAAAAAATATAGATACAGCATGCAATAATTCCAGTTTTGCGCCATAGTGCACAGCCAAGGGGTTGAATAGCTCCATACCCCACCACTAGTTTTGCCCTGCCAGGGGACCCTAAATGGGTCTAAAGTCACTCCAGACAGGCAACAAAGAAAAAGGGGCACTCCAATGAACACGAAACAATGGTGGTCGTCCTGCTAGATCCAGGGGAAGCACTCTAACCCAACAGGAGAAAGGCTGGCCATACCTCGGTGACCAACCTAAGCTACTTGCAGCCAAAATCCAAAGGCACTAACCAGAACAACCGTGAACAGCATGCTTCAAACTGGGTGAGGAATTCAATCATCTCTCTCCTATTTTGCATCTGATTTCCTGGAAAAAATTCCCAAGAAGCAAAAATTCTCCCAAAGTGAGAAGGGAGGGACTACATCCCCACCCTCCCATAGATGAAAGCAGCAAATAAAACTCTTATGGGGAACAAAAATATATTGAAATGAAGTTAAAGATACTACAGTCTGGGTAAATTTAAAAACTAAGAAAACTGTTAAAATTACATACCTGAAAAAGTATTGATGAAATTATAATATATAAATACTACTACTACTACTACTACTACTACTACTACTACTACTACTACTACTAATAATAATAATAATAATAATAATAACAACAACAACAACTCCTCTTTGCTTTAAAAGCTGGAAAATGAACATCTACTGATACCTAATGGAGGATTAGAGAAAACTATAGCTGCATTGACACAGAAGTTGGCAAGACGCTCAGAAATAGCAAAAAAACAGCTGGGAACAAACCATTGGGCTATCTACTTCAGAGTGAAATTATATATGTTTAGAAACTGATGACCTTCTGGGATTATAAACACACTGAGCTGCATTTTTAAGTTTAAGAACTGTTTGCATAGAAAGAAAAACCTTGGCCTTTGGTTAATCTTCTAAAGGGGATGTTAATGAAAGCTTTTAGGTGGTTAAACACTTTGGACTGAAATCTTGGCTGGCTGATAATCATAAGACCCCTGAAAAGAAGAACTGTTACAAAATACTGTTTTCAGTGGTACATTGATAATTGGAAACATATTGTATTATAAAAACCATATATAAAGATAAGAACTACACAAGATTTGGTTGTTTGTATTTTAAGATGGGCTGTTTGATAAAGCTAATTAAAGAGATTATGGTACCGGTGAAAAACTACTTAGAAGAGAGAGACAAAATAGATGTTGTATATTTATCTAAAAGTGACAGAAAAACCACACCTAATACCTCCTGCTGAAGACCCCAGCATGGAACATCAGAGATCTGCAGGAATAATGACTCAAATAAAGCAAATACATTCCAAGAAAAAATATATGCAATGCTGCAACAGATTCAAATGACAATTGTCTTAAATCATGATGAGATTAAAAACAACTTTGATAACATAAATGAATATTTCTCTAACCTAAACTCACAATTAAACAATGCTCAAAAAATGATAAAGAATTAACAAATAAATCAGACAATAGAATACAAATCAGAGGAAAATGACTTAAATATGGAATAGAACTACAACTTAATACAAACAAAAGAAAATCCACAAAAGTTTGCTGCAACAAAGGAAATAATAAAGATGTTTTACCTTCCAGGACTTCAAAACAAACTTGAGAACAAAAAAGAAGATTTAATAAAATGGATTAAAGAGCTGTCAGGAGAATCATTAAAGCGTGGGAGACAAAAAAAATGAATATTCTACATAATATGTCTTTTTTACCCCCAACAGTATCTACAAAAATGCAACCTGGCAAGGTAAACTTACTGATTTGGAAAGTGATCTGGCAAAAGAAGAAGATTAGAATTAGATTTAAGAGATGTGATTCAACTTGCCAGATGGAAAACTATATGACTAAACACCTGTTTGAATACGGTTAAAAAATATAAAGTTTGGATATAAAGAAGCCCTATAGTTAGATTGCTAGTTGGTGTACTATATGATTAAATACTTGTTTGAACATGGTTAAAAGAATAGACAAAGCTTGGACATAATAAGAAGGATAAGATATATAAGTAGTATAATATTTTTATAATATTGAAATGTAAAAATATTGAGATGGTGTATTTGAATGAAAAGTTTGGATATTCAAAGGTAATGAATTTTGAGAAAATTATGACTGATAAGAGTGATTTCAATACTGAGGGGAAATTAAGCTTAAATAAGAATCTTGAAAATCGGACATATAATGACTTAAAAAGATAACTTCTATAAATACAATTGAAACATAAGCTGATTAGAAAAGATGTTATATGTTAATGTTATAATTATATGTACAAAATACTAGAAAAACATTTATACCAACTGTGTATATTGAAAGTATTAAGAATTATATTTCTTTAATGTAAATTAAAGGAGAATATTACTAGAAGAAGAGAGAATCAAGGAAATATATTATCAACTAACATATTGACCAACTATAGAAATTAATTATTATTGTTTTAAAATATATGAACCCAGACAACACATTGTTCACTAAGCACTAAATATTGTTATTGTAAAACATCAATAAAATATATTAATATGAAATGTTAGAAGTTGGTAATAACTAGGCTTGGAGAAAATATTCTCCCTAGTAGAGCACCTTCTCATTTCTAACTGTGTCCTTCAGTGCTTCTCCAGGAAGATAGTGAGATATGTTCTGTTGTAGTTCTCCACAGCCTTCTTTGTTTTTAAAGCAGATTACAAACTGGAATAGATAGCAAGAATGTCACAGTGTGAAGAGGTTCCCATTGAACATTGTCTCAGAGGTTGTGGGTGCTCTATTACTGGAGGTTTTCAAGAAGAGAGTGGACAGCAACTTGTCTAGAATAGTATAGGATTTCCTGCTTGAGCAGAGGGTTGGATTAGAAGACCTCCAAGGTCCCTACCAACCCTATTATTCTATGTTCTATAATCTAACCCCTTGAACTTTGGATTTAAGTGAAAAGTAGTAATCAGATTTGTCTTAGGTTGATGGCATATCTCTAGTTATACATCCAAATCCTAACGTGATGGTATGTCCCTCTACGAAAGAGATGGGTGATTCAAAAATTGAAAAATAAATAAGTAGGTAAGTAAATAAGTAAATAAATAAATAAATATGTGCAACGGAGTTAGATGTGTGTGCTGTTGGATGATAAAACCAATACAAATTCATTTTTTTTAAAAAAATGCTCTCATAAATTTTATCGTGGTTCAGGGAAATGAAATCTGAACACAGCTTGTCCAGACAAAAGGTGATAAAAGAAACAAAAAAACCCCAAAATCTTATCTGTGAGAGACTGAATAGACACCTAAAGAATGTGTTTTTTTTCCAACCAAATCTTGTTTTTATTAATAATACATGCTATATCAAAGCTGCCACAAAAGGAACGTGTAAACAAAATAGAAAATAACTTACTACTGTACATCTTGAATATGTCCACTAATATGGAAAGATAACACTAAAACCAGATTTGAAGAATAGTGAAAATTCAACACATTCTTTCTGTTGATGCAGTTTATAAATTGCTATTTCCTTGCCTGAAATGTTTGCAATGGCATGAAAGAATATTGGAGACAAACTTAAGCCTCCAAATTCTGGCTGACATACCCAACTTTTACTCTAGATCAGGATGCCCCATATTTTCTAGGCTCCATACTGCTACAACTTGTTTAATGTGTGTACTTCCTACAAAAGTAATGTAACACATGATTTGTACTAAGGGACACAAACCACTCTTTGTCACACTTCTGAAATTTCATCTTGCAAGGGACACAAGCCACAATGTGTTACATCCCCTGAAATTCCATTTCATTCCTCCTGGTTGTGAAGGCAACCCAGTTTGGGAATCCCTGGTCAAAATATTCCAAATATAGCACTTTGATGGGAAGCAGAAGTTGGTAAACTTGAATCTAATCTCTGGATCAATATCTTTACTTCTGATTGAAACTACACTGCTACCCTAGTGGATTGACTCATCTAATGTTGGCAGATAACTACAAATCTTCTTGGGAAATAGCAATCCCCCCAAAAACAATTATCCATGGTTTCTTCAGTGGTGCCATGTTAACCTTAGGGTCAGATCAATTAGATCAATAGCAATAACAGTAACAATAGCATTTAGACTTACATACCACTTCATAGTGCTTTATAGCCCTCTCTAACCAATTTAGAGAGTCAGCATATTGCCCCCCAACAATCTGGGTCCATCCTTGGAAGGATGGAAGGCTGAGTCAACCTTGAGCTGGTCAAAATCGAACTCCTGACAGTGAGCAATGACTTTGCCTGCAATATTGCATTCTAACCACTGCACCACTACTCAATACTAATCAAAGGATCTTAGATATAGAAAATCAGACAGGAATTGCTGTTTTCTCTCATAATATTACTTCAAATAATCAAGGTTTAGTATCTAAACCAACCTCATATCTATATCATATCACAGGTCCCAAATTTAGGAGAGGTTTATTCTTAGAATGATTTAATGTTCTCCCACAGCTGTCTTATAAGGGACATATAGGAAAACCTTATATGAAACCCAATACTGTCACTGTGATATTGGTAACATAGAACCACAACCACGTTCTTCTGTATCGCCAATTGTACAGAGACATTCATCAATGATTGATTACCCTTTTTTATTTCAATTTCTGGGTCAAATCACATTTTCCTATATTTGATTACAAGAACTTCAACATGGTCTCTCTTTCATAGGACTTTAATGGAGCTTCATGGGGTTAATTATTTTATGGGAGGTTTGAATACGTACAGTATATGAATACCAGCCCTTTAAACATTTACCAGCTCCTTCAGTTAAGGACAGAATAAATTACTGTCACTGAGTGCAGATTGTATTAAACTAGTATATTATTTTTATAATTAACAATCTAATTGTGCAGTTCTGTAGAGAATCACAATAGGTGGGAATGATTTGCAAAGATTTAAGCCAAGTTAGTACTTGTTTTGGAAAATACCAGACAGCATAGAAAGAAATAAAACAAAACTTTATTCCCCATAGATAGTAAAATTATTAGATTCTTTTAAATAGTTTAAAGTACAATATGTTACAATGTTTCTATTCCAATTTGCCCAATGTTTTCCTTTTCATCCAGCGTCTATTCATCTATCCATCTTACCTCTTATGCCTCCCAGTGAACCCACCCAATAAAAATATTCTGATATTTATGTGTTCTCCATCGTGATGATATCTCTATTGTGAGGGTTCCTTGGTGATCTCTGAGCTTGGTTGTTTCTTGCACTGATGATGTTAGCTAGTTTGGGTAATGAAAGGTCTGCAAAAAAACAACCAAGTGCAGAGAGTACCAGTGACCGCTGATTTCAACCCTGAACTACAAATGTTCTCCTTTAGTGATATCTCTATCCTTTGAGCATCATATATCAATTGGTGAAGTTGGGCCAACATGGTTCATGGTTCCACATATCCACTTTATAGCACATTCTTCAGCTGCAGAATGTGGTATAGAATATATATCAACTTTTCTGCCTACTTGTAATGATGTGTGGGAATTACTTCAGGAAATGAGATGTTCCCAGGAAATAGTCAGATAAGAAGGAGCACAGTGTCCAGCTACATAGTATGCAGAGCAAGAGGCTTAGGAGGGACCCTCACTAGGTTATCTATCTAAAAGATGACAACAGGAGAATTCTACTTTCAGACTTACATGATTCTGTTAAACAAAACAACCACTTCATAAAGGCATGGCACAACATAGGAGAACAAACCAATCAGGACAAGATTCAGCAGTCCATCTTCATTTAAAAGACAAGGCCACTTTTTTGAGGACAGCAAAGTCCACATTTTGGACAGAGAAGACCACTGGTTTGAAAGAGGGGTCGAAGATACCATCTATGTCAAAACTGAACAGCCCTTTCTCAACAGAGGGGGAGGGATATGACATCACCTGTCTCCAGACTACAACATAGTCCTTTCAATAGTTCCAAGAAGGCTCCACACCCATTTTCATTACTAAGGTGACCCTGACAACACAGATAAGCCTCCAGGTAACATCAACGACTTGCTAAAAGAATACAAATGACCAGCTGTCTGCAAGGGCTATAAATCCTTCCATTCCCCACCATCCACACAGAGCTGAAGAAACATCTTGGATGAGAAGTGAAACATCTTCAAAGACAAAAAAGAAAATCCAGTTGCCTTGTGAAAAAGCACCTTTGGAACAAGATTCTATTAAGGTACTTTTACAATAAAGTGAAATTAGTTTACTTAGTCATGTTTCCTGTCTGGTTTACCTAGTTGGCTGACCCTTATAGTGACTCATCTGGTGGCAAAAGCAAATGACGTTTTGCAAGAGTGTCAGCATTTACAGTATCTTAGGAGAAGCAGCTGTGCATACATTGTGAGCTTTACGTGATTTACTTAGTGGGATGGTTTCTTCTGAAAATTCTAATTTCTCAGGACATCTGTCAAACTGTTTTGGTGTGAATTTAGTATGTTCTCATCTTTTCCTGGCATATAATAAAACTTTAGAGAGTGGCAAAGAGAAGAAGCATGTTAGTAAAAGGTCATCAATTCTCATTTTTCTTGAGAAGTATGCCTAGAAATTATATGCAAAGAAATAATATCCTTTATGGAAAATAAAAGTTAGATATTTTTTTTCTTTTTTTCCCCAGAGCAATCTGCATATTTTGTGCAGCAATATACATTAACATTCAGAATTTATATTGTAGGAAATGTAGAAATCAAACCTCTTTGTTATTATATCCAAAGTCATGTGCAGAACTGGCAGAATTCCAAGAAAAGAATTGTTGCATTTGTCTCTCAAAGAAAAAAAAGGTAATGATTTACAAAAGGTTTAGCTGGATTTTACTGCTTAAGAAAATATTAAAATTATCAAGCTATTAATTTGTGTAAGAAAAAATTAAAGCAATTAAATTTAAGCAAGCAAATATATACAATATATTTCTGATCTTGGTAATGAAAGTTGAAGTTTTTTTTTTTTTTTTGAACAATTAGGTATAGTCCCCACCTTGCTGTAGATGTGAAAGCTGGCTGGGTGACTTTGGGTCAGTCACTCTGTTTCAACCCATGACTGGAGGCTAAAACATATGAAGAATGGTTGCAGGATTTGAGTACATCTAGTCTAAAGAGAAAAAAAAAGACTAGGGGGTGACATGATAGTAGTCTTCTAATATCTAAGGCACTGCAACAAGGAAGAGGGGATCAACCTATTCTTCAAAGCACCTGAAGGCAGAACAAGAAGCAATGGTTGGAAACTAATCAAGGAAAGAACCAACCTAGAAATAAGGAGAAATTTCCTAGCAATTGTAAAAACAATTAGCCAGTGGAACAGCTTGCCTCCAGAAGTTGTGGATGCTCCATCACTGGAAGGTTTGCAGAGATTGGACAGGCAATGGTATAGGAACTTCTGCTTGAGCAGAGGGTTGAACTAGAAGACCTCCAAGGTCCCTGCCAACTCTGTTATTGTGTCAAGGCTCAGGCAGCAAGCTGGCTGGTCAATTCCTTTTGCCCCAATGTATCAACATTTAGCAGATCCTAGCTCAGTGTTTCTCAACCTTGAGAATTGTAAGGCATGTGGACTTCAACTCCCAGAATTCCACAGCCAGCAATGCTGGCTGTGGAATTCTGGAAGCTGAAGTCCACATGCCTTACAATTCTCAAGGTTGAGAAACACTGTCCTAGCTTAACGCTAGACATACAAATTCTTTCTTCCAGGATAATTTTCTGACTCCCCATTCTAGTCCAGAACCTTGCTGTGTCCTAATAATTTTCCATTCAAGTATTAAACTATTGTATGTTTCTGAGAACAGCCAGATTTGATAAGATATTCTCATATAGTTGGGCAAACTTGAGTTGAATTGGGGCAACTTCAATCAAATTTTACCTTGTCCAGATGATTCTAACTCAGTCTATTTCTACTTAAAAATAGAAATGGTGCAGCTCCAGCCTCAATTTGTCAATAAGGGATGTATTTATGTATTTGTCAATAAGGGATGTATTTATTTAGGTGACTGCTTTTGTAAAAGAGGAAAATATTTGATTTAGGAATCAATAGGCTAGGTAGATTTCATCCTTCCTTGTTTATATCTGACTACCAAGACAGCCAAGGAACTCTGTATAAAACTTTCCTACAGGAATGGTGTGATGCAGTGATGGAAGACAGAGGGAGGTTAGATTATTTCATATAACAGATAAGCAAAACAAGTGCTAAAAATATTCAGACACAGGAACTCTTCTTCAAATCCTGTTATCTGTGATATGACTATATTTCATTAACCATTGTTTTTGGTGATGACCTTATTTTTTTTTCTTCTTCAAGTATAAATCCTGCCACATGTTTATTTATTTAGTGTATGGAACACAATGTCAGAGAAATCTACAAATGCTAGACACAATGCAATCCTGACAGCCTAAATTGCTAGTTCATTCTGTTCAGTGCTTGTGTGCCTATCCTTGGTGCACCACAGAGGGCAAAGTAACTCACACCAGCTGGCTGGCTGCTCTTGGGTTGCTAGCTATTCCAGGTTCCTTTGCTGGTCTCACCTCACCTCATGTTGTGTCTGGTGATGGCTTCTGTTCTCAGTATACATGAATGCAGCTAGGTTCTGCATCCTGCCTCACAAATGATATACAACACATCTATATCTACTCAACTATGTTATTATTGATAGTCTCAGGGACCTGATTGCCTATGAACCTGGAAGCTTAGGCTGGGAGTGGGGATGGGACAATAGGCCTGTTGTATATCATGCTTCCAGTGTTAATTTCTACAAAAGTGGGTTTACTCCCAACTTTTTTCAGAGTGCACAATCTGCCTTCTATGTACCAAACAAATCATCCAAAGACCTTGCTGCCTTTGTGAGAGCTTCTTCTACTTGACCTAATTCATGATAACATTTCATACTGAATAGCTTCTGAGATGAAATTCTGTAGAGAAGAATGCTGCTTGTCATTTCCCAAACTTTGTGAAATGCTGCTTCACAGTTGGATTTTTGTTGGAGTTAGGTGATTTGTTGCCACATACTGTAGATATTGCCATCATATGCAATGCATGGATAGTACTATTTCCTAAAATAAATAAATAAATAAACACTACCTGCTTCAAAACAAAAAGAAAAAAGAAAATTTAAGACCCACAATTTTGCTCATATTTTATATGCGGCCTTGATGTGATGTAGTGAAGGATCTTACCTTGAGTTATGTGTCCATTATTAACCTGCCACACATTGTCAGCTTTCTCTGTTTCTTTGAAATGTGATGTTGATTTATTCCAGGATAAAAGTAAATATCAGCATCATCTTTCTGACAACTGTCCTCTTTACATATGTCAATTTCACCTTTACATCAGCATTCAATATTTCTATAAATATTCCTCAATTTTTGTTTGTGAAAAATGATTTCTATAGAAACTAAAGTATCTAGAAGAGAAGTACACTTAAAATTGCCTTGATTTTAACTTTAAGAACTGAGTCAGTCTTTAAAAGGTTAAGTTAGAAACAGACTATTTAAAAATACATATTTTCCAATGGAAATGCTCTCATTTTGATCTTTTTTTTTCTCCACAGTGATGTTATTATCTTTATCCCACTTGGTTTCCTTCATGACAACCGCTCAAATTAACTAAATCCTCCCACAGTTAAAATAAGAGAGGAGAGTGGAGCTCTGTTTTGATGGCTTTATATCCCCTTGATTGGTCTCATTGCCATGACCCTCTGTCTACCATAGGTTGGGGATGAAAGCTTAAAGCAAAATGGTTGGGGACTGTATGTGGTTGCTTCTGTAGGATTCTAAATCACCTGAGAATTGAGAATTGTACACAAGATTGCCTGCTTTAGGTTAACCATACCAACTCATGAATCATGGTGGATGGGCCCAGCACAGTAACAGATACAATTCAATTATTCTTTCATGTGATGGTAATTGTATGTGACAATGATAAAGTATTTAAAGGATTGAGCTAAGACTGAAGAAGTCCAAGTTCTATTCATCTATCCATCATAATCAGTTTTACAACCCCTTGAATTTTGAGGGTCATATTTGCTTCCTATCTTTTCTTCAGCCTGATTTCTCTAAAGGAGCATAAATGGAAGTTTTCATAAGTTCTGTAGCAAGTTGACATCCCATTATCAGAATGATACATTTTGAGTGGCTCAGAAAGAGTAGCTTCAACAATTAACATCTGCTGCTTTGCTACTTTTATTGAGATTGCTCTCTGAAAGTTATTTTTTCTTTTTCTCCCTCCCACTATTTTTTACTATTAGGCAAACTGTTTTATAGAATATTTACTCAGAATATATTTCATATGTACAAGTTTTAGTAAGTAGAGCTGAAGCAAACAGATGTGAAAACCCCAACATACACATTTTATTGTCAATCCCTGGTGGGGCTGACATTTTAAATGGAGACCAATTTCTCATTAACTTTAGGAAGCTATTGACTTTCAGCATACATAGGCACTCACTGTTTGCTGATAAATGGTATTTAAAAGGAAAGGTAATCAACAAAGAACAGATTTGCCATTACTTTGTGTTGAACATTCAGACAACGCCTTCTGAAGAGAACTTGAGCTTCTGAACTCAATCTTGGTTGCCAAATATTGTTGTTCAACAGCCAACGGGTATTCACCAGTATTTCTAACACTGATTTATTGGAGAAAGGCACAAGTATGACTAATATAGTCTAAGTGAATTGTTTCAGCAAAATCTGTAGAGGTCAGGGAGTCAAAGCCTGTGACCGGGACACAAAAATCATGACATTGTGTTGACTGTGACTGTGATATTATTTTGATTTTCAGAAGGAGAAAAAAAAATCAAACCAAAGAACTTGGAGGAACTATTTGAAATTAGGGAGGAAAATGTTCAATTTCTAGGCAATCAATTATAAATATATATATATATACTAGAAAGCCATGGTGGTACAGTGATTAGAATGCAGCATGGCAGGCTAACTCTGCCCATATATAGCAGTTTGATCCTGAACCAGCTCAAGGCTGACTCAGCTTTCCATCATTCCAAGGTGAGTAAAATGAGGATCCAGATTGTTGAGGACAATATGCTGACATTTGTAAACCTCTCAGAGAGTAGCTGTAAAGCACTATGTAGTAGTATACAAGTCAAAGTGCTACTACAATTGCTATTGTTATTGCTATTGTTATAGAAAGGAGTGAGAAATTTTATTTAGTATTTCATTTGATTATGAACAAAGTTTTACATTATTGAATTTAAATGATCCTAATTTTGTATCAAGAAATATGTACTAAGAGAAGGTTGTATTCATGAATATTAGATACAAAAGTACCTTATAACAAAGTAATCTATTCCCAAAAGACAGGAATGTTAGAAAAAAATGTAAATTTAGTGTAAATGTTAAATTGAATTGCAAGGGTGGGGGCATGAGGGTGTCTCCTCAGGTACAACAAATCAGATGCTGTTCAACTGATTCACAAGAATGAGAACAAGAGAGGTACTGAGTCTGACAAATTTGGTGAGCCATAACCTTTACCAGGCAAAAATAAACAGAGTGAAAGCTTACAGAGATATTCAATCAGAGGTGAAAATTCCAAGAGTCAGCCATGCTATATGTCTACCCCAAAATCTGATCTTTTCAAACCCCACTGAGTTCATGAGTCTGAGATCCAATATAGGCTGTGAAAAACAAATGCAATATAGTGTCTGAAGGGGAAACCTGCTAAAAATCTGGAATGGAGTGAGTTTACTTTTTTAAAACAGAACTGTACTTGATTTCTAGTAGCAATGTTTGGGTCTTAGTTAGAAATTCATAAAATAACTTGGATTTTCAGTAACTCATTAAACTGCATGAATCTCTGTGGTCTCAGTAGAATACAAATATTGAATTAAATAACCAAACAATCCATTGAATCCTTATACATTGGGAGGGTTGGTCATTGGTTAGGTAAAGATGGACTTAAAAGTGTGGGAAGAAAAAGTATAAACATTCATTCTCATCAACACTTCATTTTTCTCCACTGTTCCTCCATTATCTTATTTTTAAATTGAATTTTAAACATATTCTGTTAGAATATAGAATATATATAGAATATAGACAGTTCATGAAGTGAATAACGTTCTAATGTACAGTATAGTAACCCTTAATTTAAAAGGCTTCAGTCCAGTGGACTTCAAACATAACAGATTCTCTGCCACCCTGAATTAAGCTGATGTTTAGTAAATATTACCCTATGCATATCAATTATTGTGGTGGAATGTAGTCTGGAGCCCCAGGAGGGAGGGAGAGCATTCCAGAGGAGCAAAAGACAGAGTCATTTGTGGAAGGAAGAGAGTTAAAACAGCTCCTTCCTAGGACTTCTCAGAGTATATATGTTTAATGGTACAAATTGTTTGGTGAGATTTCTGTCTTTAGGTGAGGAACAATAAAGAAACTGTTTAGAAGGAACTCCAAGTATCTTTCTTGTTTTTTGGAGGCTGATAATCATGTAATGATGCAAATGTCATACATTTGGATTGAATGGACATTCAGATTTAACAAACACTGTTTCCTACTGAGATGACCACAAAACTGAGATTTTAATTTAATGCAAACACATTTGTTACTTTTTTGGTCAGTACTTAAGCACAGCTCTTACCAGATTCAATGGGATATATTTTCAGGTAATGCATTGCAAATGGCATTCTTATAGCATACAGTATGTACAGTCCTTCATTTCATTTGTATCTAAAGCACCAGGATATTTCATTGATACAATTCAGCAGCAAAAGAGACAATTTCAGCAATGTTATCTCAATACATAATATTGAGAATGAAAGGAAGAAGCTCTGTTGGAAGACGACTATTCCCTTTTCCAAACTTTGTCCTTGCACTAACCAAAATCTATTACAATATTATAGTGATGAAGTTTGGCCATTTCATCATAAAATTTGATAGCATGATATTGGACAATTAGAGGTTTTATGACTGTGGAAATGACAGTCAAATTTTTCTTTTTCTTTTTTTCACTTTCTCCTTAATAATAAAACATGTGGAACAACAGAATTGGTGGCACTACAAAAGAGACAAAGTAATAGAAGATGAATTCAAACAGACACACCCTTGCCACATACTACCCCAGACGTAACAATTTTTGTTAAGAATGAAAAAAAAAGTCTGGTTAGTGGATGTGTCAGTACCTGGAAATAACAGAACAGAAGAAAATGACCTGGAGGAAATCACAAAACACAATGACCTTCAAATAGAATGAAAACCAATAGTAAAAGATGCCTTGAGTGCAATTCCAAAACATCTGGAGTACCACTTGAACACCTCTGGCATTGACAAAATCATCATCAATCAATTTGCAAAAGGCAGCAATACTTGAAATAGCTTAGATTCTGTGGCAATACTTTTAACATCATCAAACAATAACATCCCTGGAAAGAACTTGATAGAGGGATAAAATGCCAAGTTCAGTTTAAATATCTGACTGTGCGACCAACCAAAATAATAATGCAATGATATCTTTAACACCATCAAGCAACATTATCTGCCTATTTCAGGTCCCTGGAAGTACTTGATAGGTGAATGAACTGCCAAATCCAGTCTAAACATCACCCAGCCCATCATAGCTTATAGAAAGCTTTCTTGAGGCTGTCAGAAGTTTGGGAAGATAAATTGCAGACTCCATTTCTCAAACACAGTCCTCACTTACATTAAGAAAATAAAAGTAGCAGTTTATAAAAGGTCTGTTTATATCCAGAAGTTCCCAGTAGTAGGCATTTGCTACCATGTGTATTTAAACTGAGTTAATAATAGATAGGTGGAATTGGCTGCAATCCAATTCAAATCTTCACTTTGATTCAGATCTTATTTGATCTAATTTGACAAACTGAATTGATTTGGAAAGTCAAATAAATTCTCTTTAATTCTCCAATCTGTCAGATCGGTTCAGAGGCACCTAATGTATTGATTAGATTTGACTTTCCAATTCGACTCTGTGATTTCATTGGCTTTGTATCAAATCTCCAGATTAAAGCTGTATACAACCCTAATTGATGGTACCATATATCCATGCCCCTTTAAAATATTGGGGAAAAGGGGTAAAAATAGATAGATTAAAAATACAAGTAGTAAGACAGGTGGGTAAAACGCTAGAAATTGTAACCAATCTTTTGAAAAATGAGATGTTGACCTTTATGAAATGAAAGCAAGAATATATCTCATGTGCAACTATGTAAAATGATTTAATGTCATATTTGAAAGTGATGTTAGAGCATTGCAAAAAGCTTTTAGCTAAATAATCTCCAGCCCAGCTTCTTGTCAACCAGAAAGATACCTCTGCACACCCTCATAATATCATATTCATCTTCCAGGAAAGAAGAAAGGGATATTTAGAAACTTCCTAAGTGAAACTTCCTAAGGCAGGACAAGAAGCAACGGGTGGAAACTAATCAAGGAGAGAAGCAACCTAGAACTAAGGAGAAACTTCCTGACAGTGAGAACAATTAATCAGTGGAACAGCCTGCCTCCAGAAGCAGTAAATGCTCCAACACTGGAAGTTTTTAAGAAGAGACTGGACAGCCATTTGTCCGAAATGGTGTAGGGTTTCCTGCCTGAGCAGGGGGTTGGACTAGATGACCTCCAAGGTCCCTTCTAACTTTACTACTATTACTATTACATAAAATGTTAGAATAGAATAGAATAGAATAGAATAGAATAGAATAGAATAGAATAGAATAGAATAGAATAGAATAGAGCTGGAAGGGACCTTCTAGTCCAGCTCCCTGCTCAAGCAGGAGAACCTATACTGTCTCAGACAGGTGAATGTCTAGTTTCTTCTTGAAAATCTCCAGTGATGGAGATCCCATGATTTCTGGGGGTAAGCTGTTCCACTGATTGATTGTTCTCACTGTCAGGAAGTTTCTCCTCCATTTCAGATTGCTTCTCTCTTTGAATGTTTGTTTGGAATAGAGAGCTCAGGGTGAAGAAAAGATTGCCATCTTCTTTTCCTGACAGTGCTCAGGGAAATGTAATGATTCTGTAATGCCAACCATTGCCTCATTTTGCTTCATTAATATGGCCCAGTTGTAACTTTGGGGGGAGGGGCAGAAAAAAGGAGGGAAAGCTGATTTTCCTTGCAAAGTAAAAAACAAATTGTGAGGAAATGGGTAGAAAGAATATGTGAAATAGAAGAGAATGTGCTGACTTGAATGCTCTACCACTAGTAGGAAAGGAACGTTATCAAGATGCTGCACTGGAAATTATAATATTATTTCATTTCTGGGAAATAAAAGCCCTTAGGCTTAGAGTAATCAGCAGTACAATCAATGAAAACTATAAACAAAAAAAATCGATAACGTGTGAAGTATTTTTATTCTCCTGTTTCCAGGGGCAATTCTTAGCTTACATAGTGTTCTGATGTTCACAATATTTTGAAGAAATGATATTATAAAACCCCAGTATGACAGAAATGATTAGGAGGCATACCTGAAAAACATTCAGAAGTTTCAACTTATCCAGAATGCAGTGTTGAGTTCTTTGAAGTTTACTGCTGTCTGAATTGCTTGGCTGTCATTAGGCTTCTGGGGGCAGTTTAAAGAGCTGGTTTTAACATCCTCCATGACACAGGTTAGATAGTGTCATTGATGCAATGAACATGAACTTGGACAAACTCCAGGAGACAATGGAGGATGCAGGAGCCTGGAGTGCTATGATCCATGAGGTCACAAAAACTCAGACACAATTTATTGATCTAATTAAATAGCAACAATGGAAAAGGGGTTCACTCACAGCAGTTGTTTCTGCCGGTCCCAGCAGATCAGGTGGGATGGCATGATTTGGGTCCTCTCAGTGAAATGTTGTAGAGTGTATGGAAGATGAATTTGATGGAAATATGCAAGAACTGTTTCCCAGGAAAAAGTGGATGAAACATTTTTTTTTAAAACTCCAAAATGAGATAACACTTGGAAATAGCTCAGGAAGATACCTTCCTAATTGAATGAACCAGAAGAAAGTGGAGGACATAGAGCACAATAAGACTTTGAGACTATATTATTACAGCCAAGGTCAATAACAATAGCTTTAGCCCCCCTAGAATTGATTTCCTGGTCTGATCTACCTAACAGGGCTGACAAATGCCATCTCACAGAAGCCAGGAGATGTATCTTCTTTGTTTGTTGTGGTACTTGCCCTGTGGAACAGCCTTCCTTTGGAGGCATAGATGGCCCTGACTCTGTTGGTCCTCTGAAAGGTTGTAAAAACCTGACTTCTTCTTCAGGCATTACAAACCAGTGGCGGGATTCAGCTGGTTTGCACTGGTTTGGCAGAACCGGTGACTCATTTTTTTGTTGAGTTCATCAAACCAGCTGAAGCCCTAGCCCTTTTTTGCAAGGCCCAGAACAGCCCTCTGGAAGTGCATGGACGCTGCTTCCAGAAGTCTGTTCTGGGCCTCGGAAGCCTGGAGGAGGCCTCCCAGGCCCAGAACGGACTTCTGGAAACAGCATCCACACAGAGAACCAGTTGTTCACATATTTGAATCTCACCACTGTTACAAAGTTTAGCAGAGCCCTCTATATCTGTGCTTTGGGTTTGGGGCTCTCAGCTGTTTTAAATTGCATTTCTTTTGTCTCTTGCTTAATAGCATTTGTATTGTTTCATACTGATATGGTTTTGTTATTCATTTAGAATTATTTACTTTAAATAGGCAGCCATGTAAGCTTTTAAAATAAATATTCCTTCACATATTAGTATTAGATAACTATTGAAGGATAGTATCTCTCCAAATATGTCACTACTGTGTACTCTCAAGCCAAACCAAATAAACCTGACTTTCTATGCCTACCTTGACTTGATGTCAAAATACCTTGGTTTTAGTGTACAATTTCTGTTTTATTAAAATTACACTTATCCCCAAAGTGAAGCCTTGAACAAAACTAAAGTTCTGGAAATAAAATCTGTACAATGCTTCTTTTTTTTTTTTTCCTTTCCAATCTGTAATTTCATTTTTTTTTTAACTTTCACTCTGAAACCTGCAGTTCTAAGCACCTTAACTATGTATAAAATTGCATTACACCAACATAAAGAAATAGACTCTCCGTACAATATAGAGTGATTTAGTTTTACGCCTCTAGCAAGAAGTAACAATAACTTCTTTGAATATTGTGTTAAACATTTATCCAGAGGGCATGACTTCAAGTCAATTTGAAGAACCTAAGAAATTTGTCATTAAAATGATACACTTTCCTTCAACAATGTGGGTTGGGTTTTTTTTTTTTTTTTTGCTATTGAAATTCTAAAAGAGCTTTTAAAGAAATTTCAGCAAATTGGCTGCAGTTTTCTCTCTTTGAATTGTCTTCCACAATACTTTTCCTTCACATAAAGTTATGAAGCTACTGTCACTGAAAGTAGGTCTTTCACTTCCCCTAACATTCCTTGCCTTTCAGTGGCTTCTACATTGATATTGCATAAAATAATGGAAGTAAAACCTGCTTTCATTTGCCAAATTTAAGTGAGAGTCCACATCCTACAACTATCAAAGCCATAGAGACTAAGTATAATTTTACTCTAGACATATTCACATAAAGGGTGGGCTGAAGAGCCTTATTCTACCAAAGGATCACACTTTAGTGTAAAATAAGAATACCATATGGAGGCTGCAAAAAAATTCAGACAGAGGAAGGAACAACAACAACAACAACAACAAACAAAATCACTTGGTGGTAGTTTGTACCTTATCTATACAACTAATTTAAAGTAAGTAAAATAGAAATGAATGAGTAAATGAATGAGTGAATGCACCACAGACAGTATCATATAGGCACCACACATGATAGTAGGAAACCATGCTGCCACCCATCACACCCATGTAGCTCCACTACTGGCATTGATGTCTGGGAGAAAGTATGGCTCCCATTAATATCTGTGGTGAAGATCTATGTTCTTTTGAGAGGGTGAAAGGATATGTTGCCAATTGGCTAACAAGCAGTTCACCAAACACACATGGTTGGTGGGTGGGATGGGTGTGGGCAATAGAGGGGAAAAAAAACCATTTGGTATTCTAAGTCAGGGGTCCCCAACTTCTGGTTGGTGGCCTGGTACTGGGCTGTAGCCCATTGGGAACCTGGCCATACAAGCGGTGGGTGAGTGTGTGAAGCCCCATTTGTTCAAGTGGTGGGCATGTGTGTGAAATAATTCCCCTTCCCCCTTCACCACTGCTGCCACTGCTGCCAGTCCACAGAGCCAGAAAGATTAGGACCTCTGATCTAGGTAATTGATCTGTACTTGGCATTGAGGATGTGGGTCTACATTCTCTTTAAATCTCCTCTCCAATTTTATGATTCCCTCAAATGTTATTGCCTGCTGTTTGTCTGGAATCAATTTAGTTAAAAGAATGATTAATGCTGCAGGTAAAAATGCATGATGCCAGCCTTAATTCTCTTGCCTCTGTAGATACAACGAGGCCATTGTGAACAACCTCCTCTTCTTTATTTATTCTCCTTCCATGTGTTATATTTTAAATCTAAGTAAGTCTCTGATATTTTGCCAATATTTAACAAGAGGTCTTGTGAGTGTTTCCTCCCCAGCATATCATAATCTATTCAGAGCCTTAATCCAGCCCTAGCTTCTCAACTAAAAGCATTAATTTGCCAACCCTGATTTCTTTCAGAAAGACATAATAAATTAGAAACAAATATGATATTTGAAAAGTGGACCATCATCAGACATGGAATTGGGATCCTTTTAATTAGTGGACCAATGTAATCAAATTAATAATCACTGTTATTAATTTTTAAATGTAGGAATGTCAAGCTTTTCCTGCCATCCCTGCAGGCAGAAATGGTGTATCCATTCCAGTGGCTTCCAAAGCAAAAAGTTTCAATAATTATTATTATGTTTGATCCCAGTCATCAGGTGTTGAGGCCTGATTTTGCATTTTTAACAACAGACTTGTGCAGAAATTGTTGAATTAAATCTACCATCACAGGATATAAGGTGTTCCAAGTAAATCTGCCTTTTGAAATTGCCTGGTGGAAATTTTGTCAATACTGATCATGCTCAAGTGGTGCTACATATGTTTTAGGATTGCACCCAAGGCACCTATTACTACTGGTAATAACTTGACTTTCTTTTGCCACTATTATTCTATTTCTAGATGCAGGTCTTTGTATTTTGTTATCTTCTCCAGTTCTTTTTCTTCTGTTCTGCAATGTCCATGATGCAGAATTTTGTTTTTCTTATCAGCAATTAATAACAATAGCAATAGCACTTAGACTTATGTACCACTTCATAGTTCTTTACAGACCTCTCTAAGCAGTTTACAGAGTCAGCATATTGGCCCTAACAATCTGGATCCTTATTTTACTGACCTTGGAAGAATGGAAGGTTGAGTCAACCTTGAGCCAGCCGATCAGGATCAAACTGCTGGCAATTGGTAGAGTTAATCTGCAATACTGCAATACTCTTAATTAAATTAAGTCTGGTATGTGGCAGATGTTTGTCTGTTTGATCTCCTCCTCCTCATCCCATTGCCAAGGAATATCACACATATGAAGGAGATGGAAGGAGTATAACCATTAGCATCATTTATGATATGTTTCCAGGCTAGTCATGTTATTTTTGCTGAGGTCTTTAATTAATTGTAGTGGCTGGTGTTTGAAAGATTAAATTGAGGCTGGTGCTTTGATTGCATTCCTTCCCTCTTTAAACATTCAAGGAAAGAACCTGCTATGGCTTCTTTGATGCATAGGTAATTTGAAGAAGCTTTCAGCTGGGAAGTGAGAAACTTTAGCAGGTGCTGGATTTAGCTGAATCAAGGCAAAGTTTGAAAAGCAACATCTACAGTAAATTACTTCACTTATTGCTTACCTCTAGTTGTCATAGGTAATGTTTCTGTGTTGATAAAGGACTGCCAGCAGATCCACAAGAAGGAAAAAGAAAGAAAAGTGGATTATATTCCGGTAAACTTAATGCAAATGTGTTAGAGTTTCAAATACTCAGTTTCTCTCAGGCTTTGCACTTTCAATATTTTGTGTTGTTGTGACTGAGATGAACATGTTTAATGGATGACCATATCCAATAGTATGTATTCATTAACTTGACATTTATTGTAACACCTCTGGTTTGTTTACTATTGTGATTAACAACAGACTGAAGTTTACTCCTAACTTGCCTATTTTATTCAGGGGGCTGAGATGTTTTCCTAGTTTGTGCAACAATTTGTCATGCCCAAAGCAAAAGCTAAAGGAAGGGAAGGAAATCAAAGCAAAGCCCTTCTTCTACATGGCACAAGAAAGTTGCCAAGCCAGAATATTAAAAAAAAAAAAAAAAATCAGCCACACGAAAAGCAGAAATTTGCAAAGTAGAAGAATGTGAAAGTAGAACAAGATTGAAGATGGAAGGGGCATGGAGAGAGAGATAGAGAGAGAGAGAGAAAGAGAAATTGTCATTGTGTTTATATGAAGGTTGCAAGATTAAATGGAAGCTGTCCAATTTTGAAAGTACTGAAGGATCTTTACAAAGCAATAGTACATGATTTAAGGAAGCAAGAATAGCAAGATAGAAAATAATTTATATTACCAGTTGCTTTTAAGAATGAGAGCTATAATTTGTGCTAGTTATCCTCCAGGTATAGTCACAGAATTGCTTTTGAAACTAGTATCTTCTAAGAAAACTCTTCATTTATCTTAGAAACCCTGATGTGACTAATGGACTCTAAAGTTACCAAGAAGCTTTGTAGGATACCCAATCACTTGCATACCCAATTATGCAAATGACTGAACCAAACATTTTGCTTGCAAAGTACACATACTTTGGAACTGAAACTCTGAAACACATAGACATATATGCCAGAAAATATTTTTTCTAGAATAGCTGAAAACTCAATGCCTTGAAAACTTTGGGGATCCTTTTAGTAGTCATGTGAAGTTTTTTGAGTGGTTGTAATTGCTTTCTGGATTTGACAGTCACTTCAAAGGATCTTTCTGTATGATTTGTATTGTCATGAAAATCAATTTGGACAAAACACCAGCCAAGATTGTCATCATTCTTGTCCAGCATAATTTATGAGTATGCTCCAGGTTAAAGCATTGTTATCATCCAAGGAATAAATAAGGGATGCTACAAAACAAAACATAAATAAACATATCTCATGGTTTTCTATTTTCACTAAAAAGCATATTGATTACATTGTGTTAGACCTATCACAGTATTAGCCAAAATGATGCCTAAAATAATCACAGAAATGAAGAGACAAGAATGAACACATTGTGGTAAAAATGGATTTTAAATTGGAGCAATTTGAATTTTCAAATAATTGAGGCAGTTCGTATATTTTAAAAAGTCAAGATTTGCTTAACCATTTATTTTATTGAAGATACAGAATAAAAGCTATAAAAAATTAAAGAAAAAGAAAAGTGATAAGGGACTAAGAAAGGAATAAAAGAGAAAAGACAAAAGCAAAGAAAAAGAAAAGAAATATAGAGAAGTGGCTTCCAAACTTCTTTATAATAGTTATAAAAGCATTTATATTTTATCCTCTCTGTATATAATTATATTTTGACTTTCTTCTTTCTATATTTTACCCTTTCTAATTGTCAAACCATAAATCACAAGTTCATTTTTTTTCAGTTTTGGGGGGAAAAAACCCTAAGTCTGTAAAGAACTTCCTGTCACTGACAAATATAGTTGTCTTTTCTCTAAGTCAAGTTGTCTGTCTCTAGAGTTGGACATAAAGATATCTGATTGAAGAAGAATTGAGGCCTTTGAACTGCGGTACTGGTGTAAAATATTGCATGTATCATGGACAGCCATCATATAAAACCAGACACATCACTAGAAGCAAAATCACAAGACTATGTCTGATTTACTTTGGCCATGTCATGTCTGTAAATTTGTTGGATAAGTCAATGATGCTAGGAATGGCTAGTGGAACAAGAAAAAAGGGCAAGCAAAGAAAATGCTGGCTTCATAACATCAAAACTGATACAAAGATGAGTACCCAACAACTGAAAGAAGTTGTGCTTGACAAGGTAGCATGGAAAGCATTTGCCTATAAAGTCACCAAGAGTCTGACATGACTGAATGGTTAAAACAGCAACAAACAAATTCTGTCATCTTCACCAACCATTCCTTCACTATGGGACAGATAGACAGAACTTTATTTTGGTCATTGATCAATAAAAATACAATCAAAAAGTGAACAATACAAAGCTATCCCCTTAACAACAAGAGTAGCAGTGACATGAGCATTTTACCAGTGAACTTTTGAACTTCAGATTTAAATATGCATTTTGTATGTGAAAGAAGACATGTCTTGACTGTTGAGAAGTTGACAAGGCTTTTCTAGTTGTTGAAATGCTATCATCACAAAATCCTTATGAAGCCTGGTTCTACAGTCAGCCAATACAGGTAGCCATCACTCATCTAGACTCATTCAATGACCATTTGAAGTTATGATTGTAAGTGGATTTATTGCAGGACAACTAGCTAGCTGCTTGCAGTGGGCCACATTTGCCACTATGTGTACATTAGCTCTATTTGGAACAACAAACTTCTTAAAATGGGCTTCTTTCTCCTTGCTATAGTTTCCTTGTTGTGCCCTAATGGGGTTTGGAACCTTTTAGACAGCACTGCCAATGTTGTAGAATGAAGAATGGATATCAGCAAAACTGAGGAGCTAATGGAATCTGCCATTCTTGTCAGAAGTGGTAAAACTTGTTGCCACATCTGTGTTCAGAGAAGAAAGACTGAGATGAAGAATGAATGGATGAATCAGAGGACATCTCAGGGTGATGGAGTTCATTTAATTGTCCTTCTTGTCTATCCTGTCTGTGTTTGTTTTTCTCCTTGACTAAATTGGAAGAATCAAGTGAGTGACATTAATATAGAAGGATCTTGCTAATTAAATGGGAAAAAGGAGACACACATGCAGTTTTGTTGGATGAAAGAGTAAAGTGATGGGGTACATTTGCTCGAGGGGGGGAAATGTTCAGCTGTATTAAATGGTACCGATGCTAAGTAACTTAGCTTTTTACAGTAAGCATAAATGAACAAATTTCAAATCCAGTCGACTGGTGCATGTTTTGTAATGAAAATAAATCACAAAATCATATAGCTGGAAGGAACCATTTATGTTTCTGAGTTTAAACTACGATTATATACAGAAATGTAAGATTATAAAGCAGACGCATCAAGTAATTGTATTATTAGGTTCTGAAGCTAAAACGAAGCTCCTTATAAGAAGCATGTTATAAAAACAGAAGGCAAGCTGTATCCAACATCTCAGTGCCAGAGTGAATATAGATAAATGTTAGACTGAATAGTCTTACTGATTGGAATCTCTGAAAGAGTAATGTGCTAGACCAACCCAATAATATTTCTTTTCTTTTTGTTAAGTGAATCTGCCAGAAAATCTTGTTGTACACTTATGCTTAGTTTTTCAAGAATGTCTAAAAGAGTATAAAGTATCAATAGGAAATGGGCACAATTAGTTACTGACGAATATAATACAGACTTAGTTGAGTGACTGATTGATTGATCTATTAATATATCTCATTATTTTTTAATTGCTTGGCTCCCAGTGACTGGGACTTATGGAAGAAAAAAAGGAAGACATTAGGGAAAAAGATGAGTGATGATTTATTAGCTTTGTCTTGTACTGTTGCCAAAATGGGACAACAGTTAAAGTATTTTTTTTTAAGTGTTTACTTGGTAAGCACAATTATTTTTGAGATTTTTTTTTTTATCTCAAGCGATTGGAAAAATCATTCTGTTGGGTTTTGAACCAAAAAAAATAAACAAAACTTTCAGTCATTATACCATCTTGGCACTGATGATAAGGAGGTGAAAAAATTATTAGAATGCAAAATGGTTGGTCAACAAAGGATTTTTAATTTCAATGTAGTTTTGCTTTACATTCGTTTATATAAAGTTAACTTTACTTTGTAGAGGTTTCTTTTAAATGCATGCATAGACATAACTATATATGCACATTAACACAAAGAACACAAAGCAACTTCTAGAAAAAAAAATGGAAGGAAATAGAAGCTGGAGAATGAGCCGATGGGAGGATGGGATTGCCTGAGTCTGGGCTAAATATCTTATAACCTTCTGAATATGTTGTTCTTAAACCATGTTCAAATTTAAGCTGCTATGAGAGCAAGGCTTGAATAGTAAATGTGGATGTGCTTTTAAATATTTTAGATTTAATTTTTTAATACCCCCGACAAGTGAGTTGGGCTGAGAAAGAGTGATTGGCTCAAGGTGATCCAGCTGGCTTCCATGCTTAAGGCAGGACTGGAACTCACAACTTCCTGGTTTTTAGCCTGGTGCCTTAATCAATAGACCAGTGGTTCTCAACCTGTGAGTCGGGACCCCATTTGGGGTCGAACGACCATTTCATGGGGGTCGCCAAACAAGGCTGTCCGCTATTTTTTCCCCTTTTCTTTGGCCACGCCCCTGGCACTCGGTGATGTATAAATGGTTGGGGGTCACCACAACATGGGGAACTATATCATGGGGTCGCGGCATTAGAAAGGTTGAGAACCACTGCAATAGACCAAACTGAAAGATGGAAAATATGAAAGCAAAAAAAAAAGTAAGCCCTAGAACAATGCAAAGGTGGTTTAAAAAGAAACATAACTAAATATCAGGGTTTTTTTTAAAAAAAGGAGAAGATTGGTTAATTATAAAGAATGGGATGGATTAGAAAAGCAATGTACATTATGCACATACATCCATACACTTACACATATACACATGTGTCTGTGTGGGTTGCATAAGGGAAGCAGTATATACACACATATAATTGAGATTAGATGCATAAATAAAAAAGACAAAGAATAATTAGTATGTGAATAAGGGTTACAAAGTGATTTTGTAGACAGTGTAGAATTCAATGAAATGAAATATGGACATAGGTAAGTATCGGTCAAAAATCCCACTTCTCAATATGCTGAACTCACAATCAATTAAGAGAATAACAGAGTTGGAGATCTTGGAGATCTTCTAATCCAACCCCTGCTCAAGCAGGTAGTCCTATATCATTTCAGACAAATGATTGTCCAGTCTCTTCTTTAAAAACCCCAGTGTTGGAGCAAAATATCAAAATATATTATATTAACATTATCTGGAAATTAAGACCACATCAAAAAAGAAAATGAGAACTACAACTGGGTCAGTCCATGAAGACTTCCTTTTGCTGTATCCATTTTTAGCCACTTTTCAAAGAAAGTGGCCATCCCAAAACAATCCATCAAAAGCAATAAATGAAATTATTTAAACAATAACCTCCAATGTACAAACACATATTGGGGGAAAGGAAATGGAAAATTACTTATATTTGATTAGTAGTTGTTTATCGTCTACTTCCTTTGTATCTTTATTCTTGTGCTGTTTCTGCTAAATAATCTGTCAAAGCTTGTGCAATAAAAAAGAAATTAAAAAAAAATATTTTCAACTGCTCCTGACATGTCAATATAAAAATTCAAAAAATTGTAAATGTGATTTAAAGGAATGGAACAATAATCAGTACATTGAGAAAACTTCCCTTTGCATTCTTGAAGATATGATAGATAGATAAAATTAGAAACAAAGCTGAAAAGAGGAAAAAGCTGTTTCTCCCTAAAAAGGTCTTTCCAAACCTTTTTTCCATGAAGAAGAAAACTATATCATTTATGAACTCATTATACATTAACATTCCCTTTATAATAAGAATACATAATATATATTGGTTGGTTATTAGTATATGCTCTCAATTGTTTAATATCTATGGAGATTCTCAATCATCCAGGTTATGGTTGTCCCAAAGGTGCTTTTCAAAAGGCAACTGGACGTTCTTGTTTTTTTTTCCTTGAAAACTGTTCACTTCTTATCCAAGAAGCTGAACTGAAGAGGACTGAAGAAGCTTTTGGGATGAGAAACACACTTTTTTTTTCAAGAAAGTCCAGTTGCCTTTTGAAAAGCAATTTTGGGATCTCAACTACTCAGTTTATCTTTAACCTAATTTTCTTTATTGTTTTTAATGCAATGCCACTAAGTGAACTTTGCATTTATTTTCTTGTTTTATTTATAATGAATAGTAATTGCTGATAGTAATTTCATATCTTTGTCTTAGAGATTTGTATACCCTGCATTTTCAGTCAGTACGTTACAGGTTTGCCAATACAGTCATATACTGCATTTATTGTTTCTTCTTATATCAATGAGTGATTTTGCTGTATGAATAACCCTGACTCTGAAGAGATGGGTGGAAGTTAGGAAGAAACAGTGCAGAACTTGGCTCAGTTATAAGTGAGTAATACCAAGCTTATTTTTAAAAAAGAAAAGTGAAGCTATACGAAGCTGCTGGAAATTGAAATGACAGTCTAGTAGAAAATAGTGATAAGGCTGATGTCAAAATTGTATGGCTATGCGAATATTTGATATGAAGACTCAATTTTGTGGTAATTCGATTCAATTACCAAAATGATTTGAAATGTCAAATCAGATTAGAAGCTTCTTACTTGATTCGGAGAGATTTGGGCATAATTCAGAGATTTTATACACTTCTCTACAAGTGTGATTGCCTGCTTTTCCAAAATTGCTTTAAAAGGATTTAACTTGTTTTCACTGACTTGGACATTCAAAGAGGATCAGACACAGTCAGACCCACATCATGGAAATAAAGTTATTTGACTCATCAAGACACAGAGAAAGTGTGTGTGTGGTCTCTCTCTCTCTCTCTCTCTCTCTCTCTCTCTCTCTCTCTCTCTCTCTCTCTCTCTCTCTCTCTCTCTCTGTGTGTGTGTGTGTGAATTGCATATATGCAGAAACATTTTCTGAACCTTTCATTCACCTACTGAAAGTTCCAAAAAGACTTCAAAAGAGTGAAGGATCCTCTTCCAAGTAATGAAATGTGGAGCACCATGAAATACCTTCACAACCCAGACTGTAAGAATAAGACAAAGTATTTTTTCTGCCATTTAAATATAGACACCTTAACTTCCATGTTGAATTAGAATGTTGAATTATTATTCTTTTATTCTTATTTCTTTTATTCTTCATTTTCATGAGAACTCATATAGTCGGGTTAACTACATTTTTTAAAAAAAAAATATTTGCAATGAGATTATCAGGATGGGATTATTTTAGTTTTGTTTGTGTTTGGACATGACATAATTTGAATGACTTTTGATTCAAATACAGGCTATAAAGCTGCATGGGAAATGTTAAGGATTAACATTTAAATGTTGATAGCCATCATATTTCTGATGAGCCATCATATGTGCCAACAATTTGACAATAAAAATGATATCAATTTCAGTTTTCAATTCATACAGTATCTCATCTGTTTAATGACTGTCTTAATTAATGTGCACAAATTTATTTTTTTTAAAAAAAATATGTTTAATGGGTGGCATATAAGTTATGTGAATGAATAAAGGCACATATATTTTGAAAGCATCTTTCCATAATATGGTGTATTTTTGCATGCTATTTTAACTAATATATATGTTCTAGTGAAATTCATATCCCAACCACCAAGTCTATTAAGGACAGCTTGTAGCATATCTGGTGGTAACTCTTGGCCTATTTGCTTGCCCATCTCAATTGCAGAAATTGAGAAACTGGTCACTCAAATGAAAAAGGAAAGGAGCAAGTAGATGTAGGAGAAAAATAGGCAGAACTAGGGGCAGACTTAAATAGCAACTCAGTCCTTGAGTTGCCACAAGAGATCCAAATCCAGCTTCCCTTGAATTCTGTTGACCCTTTTCTAGCACCAATTTAGTGCTGATCATTAATTGACCAGATTCTTGTGTATAGGCTTGAATAAATCTTCTATTCTGCAACCTTATGAATGATCCTGATAGCAATGGACTTATTCCATCTGAAGAACTTAAGTCCGGGTCCCTGGTTGCGGCCTGGAATGAGGCGGCGTCCGGGGCCCTGGATCGAATTGCGCCTTTGCGACCTCTCTGTGGTGGTGGTCCCCGGAGGGTGCCTTGGTTTACTGAGGAGCTCCGCCTTGTTTAGGGTGACCCGCTCCCTTCTTAAAGTGGAGGAGGCGGAGGAACCCTTGCAGGGGAGAGCTGAGGAGTTTGTTCAGTTTCTGTCAGACAAAATCGCTCAGATTCAGAGAGACCTAGACTCCGACTGGGCAGTGCCAGCCGAGTTGCCAGGGGCTGGTCTTAGTCATGTTATCTGGAGCGAGTTTGAGCCTGTGACCCCTGATGAAGTGGACAAGGCCATGAGGGCAATGAATGCCGCCACCTGTTTATTGGACCCGTGCCCCTCCTGGCTGGTTTCTGCCAGTAGGGAGGTGACACGAGGCTGGCTCCAGGCGATAATCAACGCCTCCTTGATGGAGGAGTCTTTCCCGCAACCTTTAAAGGAAGCGGTGGTGAGGCCCCTCCTCAAGAAGCCTTCCCTGGACCCAGCTGTTTTGAAGAACTTTCGTCCCGTCTCCAACCTCCCCTTTGTGGGGAAGGTTGTAGAGAAGGTGGTGGCGTCTCAACTCTTGCAATCCTTGGATGAAACCAATTATCTGGACCCTTTTCAATCTGGTTTCAGGCCCGGCTACAGCACTGAGACTGCTTTGGTCGCACTGACCGATGACCTCTGGCGAGCCCGGGATAGGGGTTATTCCTCTATTCTGGTGCTTCTTGACCTCTCAGCGGCTTTCGATACCATCGACCATGGTATCCTTCTGCGTTGTCTCGGAGAGGTGGGGGTGGGCGGCACTGTATTGCGGTGGTTCTCCTCCTACCTCTCTGACAGGTCGCAGTCGCTGTTGGCGGGTGGACAGAGATCGACCCCTAGGTGCCTCGATTATGGGGTGCCTCAGGGCTCGGTCCTGTCCCCCCTCCTTTTTAACATCTACATGAAACCGCTGGGTGAGATCATTCGGCGACACGGGGTGAGGTATCATCAGTACGCGGATGATACCCAATTGTATATCTCCACCCCGTGTCCTTTCAGTGAAGCAGTCGACGTGATGTGCCGGTGCCTGGAAGATGTGAGGGTCTGGATGGGGGTGAACAGGCTTAGACTCAACCCTGACAAGACCGAGTGGCTCTGGGTCTTGCCTCCCAAAGGCCAACTGGATGGTCCATCTTTAGTCCTGGGGGGGGGCAAATTTACCTCCCTCAGTGCAGGCACGCAACTTGGGTGTCCTCCTGGACTCACAGCTAAATTTGGAACAACATCTATCGGCTGTGGCCAGGGGGACCTTTGCACAGGTTCGCCTAGTGCACCAGTTGCGGCCTTATTTGGACTGGGAGGCTTTACTCACAGTCACTCATGCCCTTGTCACCTCAAGACTGGATTACTGTAACGTGCTCTACATGGGGCTACCCTTGAAGGGCGTTCGGAGGCTGCAGTTGGTTCAGAATGCAGCCGCGAGAGCAATTGTGGGCGCGCCAAGGTACGCCCATGTGTCACCTATCCTCCGCGAGCTGCACTGGCTTCCTGTGGGTCTCCGGACGCAATTCAAGGTGTTGGTTATCACCTTCAAAGCCCTTCATGGCATAGGGCCAGGTTACTTACAGGACCGCATTCTGCCGCATAGCTCCCAGAGACCGGTGAGGTCCCATAGATTGGGCCTCCTTCAGGTCCCGTCGGCCAGACAATGTCGGCTGGCGGGCCCCCGGGGAAGGACCTTTTCTGTGGTGGCTCCGACCTGGTGGAATCAACTTCCCCCTGAGGTTCGAACTACTCCCACCCTGCTGGCCTTTAAGAAAGCCGTTAAAACTCTCCTGTTCCGGCAGGCCTGGGGCTGATGTCCCCGGGGGGCCGGGATATGATCGGACTCGTGGTATGACTGTATCATTTTATTGTTTTATGACTGTTTTAACTTTGTACGCCGCCCTGAGTCCTTTGGGATTGGGCGGCATATAAATATTTGTAAATAAATAAATAATAAATAAATTATGTTCCAATTATAGCATCACTGCTTACTTGTATTGATATCTTATTCATTTATTACCTTCTGTTATTGGTATCATTATCATGACTATTATAATTCTGTTGTACACTGAGAGCTTATGCACCAAAGACAAATTCCTTATATCTAATCATATTTGGCCAAATAAAATATTCTATTCCATTGTTCTGTTCTGTTCTCTTCTGTTCTGTTCTAAACAGCTTAATTGAGATCTAAGTAAGGGAGGGAAATCAAACAAGCCAACAAGTAGGAAAGAACGTACAGTTTGGGGGAACCTGTAATTTGAAAAACACAAACGAATATTGTAAACCTTACTAAACAGCCTAGCAAAATGTATGAAAGGTGGCCTTCAAACATGGTTTCAGTTTTGCAGATATTGGAATAAAAACTCAAGGTAAATGAGACTAAAATATAATACTTCGGTGAAACATTCCATACTCCAACATTTTGTTGAAAATCATACTGTTTTTCAAATACACATATTTTCTGATTTCTGAGCATTAAAGGCAAATCAGTAATTCCTCAATGTTTTCTAAAGTCATAATCATCCTTTCTGATATTAGAACATGACAAAATTATTATTGCAAATTCTGTTTTGGGCTAGGTGGTAAGGTTGCTGATAATAATTATAAAAATAACCCTTGCAGGTACAGCTTTGATGATATATAGAATTTCATAGCATATCAGATGGATATTTTGTTTAAGGGCATCAGCAGCCTTTTAATGACCTTTTTATGGAATAAAAGAATTCTATGGCTCATTAGATTGCTAACAAATTAAAAAGATTTATAGTGCATTCCAACGTGTGCTGTAGGATTTCTATTAAACTCAGCTCATTTCCTGCCAAGAAAGTGTACATAGGTCTTTTAGTTTTATAGAATTCACATTTCTATGTGTATTTTCCCTTCTTTAGTTATTCAGTTCTTAGCATCTTTGAGGGATTAGGAGCTCATGACCAACTGTATTTTAAAATAAAATCTAAAACTTCAAAAACCACCTTTAATTGAAACAGTTATTATGTTCCTCCCTACCGTAATTCATATACAATGTAGTTGTTTTCTGATAATGCTAAAGTGACAACAGAGTGAGGTGGAAGGGGAATGACAAGAATTCAGATGGCCTAATTATCTGCTAAATTAGTCAGATTGTTGTTCTATCTCTAGGTTTTAGATTATATTTTCCAAAGGTATAAACAATATCCCTGGGAGTGTACAGCTGAGAGGAAAATTCTCAGAGCAATTTTTTTAAATAATGGCCTCCATCTCTTTAAAAAAAACGTTAGTTATTCTTTAGTTGCTCTATCTGTGGGGCAGCATTTATCCTACTATATTAGGATATTGCTATATTTGCATTTATTGTAAATCACTTGAATCGTACTAGAATGTGGGAAAGAACAATGAAGCTGCTGGTGTCAATAACATCAGGTGTTGTTACTTTGGCAGCCATTGCCTGCCAAAAGGAATGCTGACTTGCACTATATAACCAAACACTATTATGCCACAAGAAGAGGAGCACAGTGGCTTATGTGGTTAGGATGCTAGGTTGATAATTTGCAAACCTGCGTTTGAAGCCCAAGTGCTGCTGTGTGATAGGGAGAGCTCCTGTCATTTGCTCCAGCTGCTGCTAACCTAGTAGTTTGAAAGTGTGCGAACACAAGTAGATAAATAGGTATCACTTTGGTGGGCTCATTAATGAAGACATGAAAGGAGCCCCCAAGTGGACATACCACGGGCAACGGTGATATCACGGGCTGATCTTTTCACCACGGAAGTGCCAAAATAGAAGTATAGTATGCCACAAGAGAAAGATCCACATCATTCTTGATGTAAAAATTAAGTCTACATTTTGAATAGTACAGGTAGTCCTCACTTACTGACTGCCTCATTCAGTGACTACTTAGAGTTATAACAAAAATAAATTGATCATTAGTTCTTCAATTTGCAGCCATTTCTGAAATCTGTGGTCACATGATCATGATTTGGGCATTTCACAACTGGCATGCACTTACAATCTTGTAGTGTCTCATGGTAACATGATCACCATTTATGACCTTCACAGCTGGCTTCTGAAAACAAAGATGATGGCAAAGTGGACATAGTTCATTCTGCTCTCAATACAATCCTATTAGATGAGTAATGCAAAGATATGAGTTGTTCAGTTATGGTCCTAACTGAAACACCATTGCTAACTACAAAAATGATCAGCTCATCCATCTACATGAGTTTGCCTTGTGTTACTCCTATTAATAACTTTTGATAGCTTCCATGGTGATCAGTTGCTGCTTATATTTTGGTGACTGTGATGAAACAGCAGATTTTTCCAATAAGTGAAAACTGGCTTATGATCCTCTTAACGTTTTAAGATTACTAAAGGAAATTAGACTTTCAAAGTAATTTCTCTGACAACATATAAAAGGAGAAGGAGATACTCTAAAATCTAACTTAATTGCTGACAGCCTCTCATGTTTGAAATGTTTTGGGAGTGTAGTGTGGCAGTGTTCCAAAACTACAAAAGTGGAATGAGTACGATATGTCTGGGATGATGAAAGGAATAGTAGAAAAGGATAATATTGCTCAGAGGATAATATTGATGCACGGGCAGTACAATACGATCTGAAATTTTAACAGACAGGCTACATCTCATCCTTAGCATCTTCACTAGTTATAATCAATTTGAAGTGTCAGGATATTAAGAAAAAAGTATTCTTATAGGATGTTTGTTGTTCTTTGTGGCCTACCAATACTTGCAAAAATCTCCACTCTCAAGATGCAAAACCATTTCTCACTTCACTGAAAATAAAGAAGTTCCCATGGGAGCTTATTTGCTTTGAATGATCGATAGCTTTTACAGTTGCCTGCTTTCAATCTGTTGAATTATTTGAGCTTTTGAAGACTGAAGTCTGGTGGATAGCATTCCTTCATCTCTAGAGAACCATCTCTAATCTAGCCACAGTGCAACAGAGAGAACCAATTAGTCTCATATCAATGCATTGATTTTCTTATATGAAAAGTGTTCTGGGACTACCAGCAGCTATTTTTACAAGTCTAGAATAAACTTTGAGAGTCAGCTTTATGTCTTTGTATAATTTCTTTGAATAATTTATTTACTCATTGGATGAATATCCTTTGCTATTAGTCAGAGCAATAGGTGAAACTCACAGTACTCCCTTGTCTAATTTTTTTCCTCATCCCATTTCTTAAAAAGTGTCAAGAAGGTTGGGCTGAGAATTAATGACTAGCCAAAGTTATCCAGCTTTCAGAGGCTGAGAGCAAAGCTCAATTTTGACCTCCTCAGTTCTAGTTCAAGATATTAGAGATGTCACTGACTTGTCTCTCAGTATGCTCATAATGATCTCATTGGCCACAAACTTCAATTGCTTCAGAGGTTTTTCCATGGAACTTTCCCCGCCTTTCCTACTGATTCGAGTTTTCATATGTTTCAAACAAACTGGGTTCTATTTTATTTTTGGCCAGTCCATATTATTGTCTTACAATCCTGGCTAATTATTAAGCTATAAATAAGAATAACCTTATGTAAAACATGCAAATGAAGTAGCATTCAAAGGATTTAATTCATACATAATTTATTGTACAATGCTTGAATTTTAAATAGTTTTTGTAACTGAAAGCAAGACATTGTGGAAGTTATCAAAAACTTCCTGGGATCCATTGAAAATCCCAACAATTGAGAATTCATTCGGTGCTACTCACACACATCTAAGTATTCCCTCATCTGATTACTAAAAATTGACACTGACATTTTCAAGATGCTGAGGTCTGTCAACCAGTAATAAAAAACATATAGGTCAATGTTCTTTTTCTAATCTATGTCAGGTTTAGCTGTTTCATCTTCTTTCCGCATTAATCTAAGACTTAAAACATGGAATTCTTAATTTTAATGGTTCATCTCAGGTTGCATTAATCTCATTATTCTACAATGATTGATGTGAGGTCTAAAAATATGACCTGAAACTTTCATAAATAGATATCTTCCACGGTGTTTCCTTGTTAACCATTCTAGATATCAGTACAATAGACTTGACCATAGTCAAAAGGCCAAGAAGCTTTACCCTCAAAGATATTAATGAAAAGATTCAGTGACATTCCTTATTTAGAATACATATGTTTAATTCAGACATATAAATGAGGCAATTGCACATATACTCCTGAAATGCCTTATCGTTCATGGAAGACACAGTAATTCCTCCTCCAATTACAAATTATGGGACTGCTCCCAACAGGCAATTATATATTTCTTGTTAAATGATCAAGATCACAAAATCGCTCAGAAATATTGGATACATCCCCATCCACCAAATTATTTGTTTCATTGTGCAGTATAAAGGAAGGATTACCTAGGATCTTACTTTCTATCTCTATTCAGCTATTGTTGTGTGCATCAAAAAGTCAAACTGTGGCAATCGAAGGTCACTCTCTTTGGGACTGCCCATGCGTATTATCTGTAGCATTGTTTCTAATGACTCTAAAAGTTCTGTGTCTTTTAATGCATAGAAGCTTCAATAGTTTAATTGTTCATCTCTCTCTCTCTCTCTCTCTCTCTCTCTCTCTCTCTCCTCCTCCTCCTCCTCCTCCTCCTCCTCCTCCTAATTTTCCTTGCTTTTTATACTATTTTGCTAGTTTTTAAATTTTAGTTGATGTTTAATAATCATCATCATTTTAGCCATTGTCTATCCACTGCAGGATGAAGGCCTCTTCCACACGTTTCCAACCTATATTGTCTTTTGACAATTGGACCCACAGTACTTATTGTTTTTTTCAATCCATCTTGTTTTAGGTCTGTTTCGTGGATGCTTTTTATCAAGTGGGATCCCTTTGATGACTGCCTTGGTCCACCTACCATCAGTTCTTGCTACATGGCTAGCCCATTTCCATTTCAATTCTTTTACTCTCTTGATGATATCATACACTTTTGTTTGTTGTCTAATCCATGTGCAGGTCTTTCCATCTTGTCTTGTAATGCTGAGCATGGCTCTTTGCACTACTACAAAAGCTATGATGTTTAATAAATAAATATCAAACTGGGTGGTTTGAGTGCTTTTCCTGTTTTGGCTATATGAACTGAGTAGGAATAGTTTGGATGCAAATCAAACTGGAAAGTCCACCCAATGGCATTCAGCAATTGTTAATCCTGACTCTAAATTCTCTAATACATAAATGAATAAACTATTATGTAATTAATACACAAAAGCTGAGATTCCTGCCATCTTTCCAATAAATCCTGTCACTATAGGTAATCAGAGAAAAAGAAATGCATTGCTTCTTCACCCCACCCCTCCAGAGTTTCTACTGGGCTATGCATAATCTAGCATAGAGAATGATTGTATAATTCCTGAACCCAGCAGAATAAATATTGAAATAAATCCTTTCCAGTCTTGTTTGGGAGATAGTTGGTGGTGGAAATGAACACTTTCATTCATTTAAGGAAAAAGTAATGATAATTTCATTCTTAGGCATCATGTATTCTTATAATTAGAAATAAACAGTAGTATTACTTTTTTATGTTTCTTCGCCTGCAAGTGTTTACCTTTATAAAAATGTCTTGAAACATGTTACAGGAACTTTGATTGATTGCTTGTCAGTCAACAACTGATTTATTGCAAGAGAAAGGTGTCTGTCTGCTTTATTAGGGTGTTGAAAATGTAACTTCACAAGATTTTACTTGTTGCGAAGATACATGTAGAATTGCACTGAAATTCAACCATAAATATTGCAGCCTAACTTTTTATAATATTAGATTACTCATGCTATGTTGACGCCAGTACTAAGATCTTGGAGGAAAAGCTTCTTGGCAGAATTATACTTTATGTAAGATACTGATCTCTTTATGGAAAGATTTTTTTTTTCAATTCTACCCTTTAATGCAGAAAACACCCAATACGAGTTATTGCAGGGGTTTTATTTTTATAATTTGTATTGTGGCAAACCAATTAACAACATAAAAATATATGTTCATGCAAGCAAGTTAATGAAATAATATAACTTCAAAGTATGTTATCAATTAAAAAAGCAGAAAGAACATATGGAAATGTGAATATGAAATATGAAAATAAAAGTTTAAAAGGAAGGGATAACAAATTTTGTTGCTAAACAGAACCACTCTAAACATTTTAACCACATTGCTTGACATTTCTATTTCTTTATGTCATAGATGTCTGTCAACCATAGTCAAGAAAGTCAAGATGGCCCCAGATGTATGATCAAAGCTTCACCTATTTTTTAAAATGTGTTGCATGTGTGATTCATTAAAAAAAAAAAAACAGATAGAGCTTCAATTACACTGTTGTGGACACCATCTTGCTTTTTATCATACCCTGCTGATATTCTTGTCCTGTCAACAAAAAACAAATAAAATCTGTATGTCTCAGCAACAAATCAGGTGTTGGTTTCTGAGAACATAGAATAACAGAGTTGGAAGGGACCTTGGAGGTCTTTTAGTCCAGCCCCCTGCTCAAGCAAGAGACCCTACACCATTCCAGATAAAAGATTGTCCAGTCTCTTTTGAAAGCCTCCAGTGATGAAGCACCCACAACTTCTGAAGGCAAGTTGTTCCGTTGGTTGAGTGTGGTCTTACTAAGGCATTGTAAAACGATACTAGAACATCACATGATCTTGGTTCTATTGCTCTATTAATAGAATTGCATTGACTTTTTTCGCTGCTGCTACACACTGTTGGCTCATATTTAAGTGATTGTCCACTAGGACTCCAAGATTCCTCTCACAATTACTGGCATTAAGCCAAGTTTCGCCTAGCCCACTGGTGGTGAACCTATGGCATGCATTCCAAAGGCAGCACTCAGAGCCCTCTCTAAGGGCACGTGCACCATTGCCCCAGCAGAGTTCGCCAGAGTAGTTTCCATCTTCACTTTTCCTGTTTCCGGTCTTGACCTCCTTCTGCGGTAGTGAGGTCTGTTGGCCGATGACAGCTGTACAGGGCCTCTGTATTTTGGTTACGGTGGGGGGGAGCTGCCTGTGCTGCTGCCATGAGGTGAAGCTGGTGGAGAAAGGGGGATTGGACCCATGCACCCCGCTTCCTGCCATAGCCATGATGTGGTAGCGTTGCTGAAATCGGCCACATCACCAGCGGGGTGTCGTAAGAGGCTGCAGCAGGATACCAGGAAGTGGGTGCATGGGTCTGATCCCCCTTTTCCCACCAGCTTCACCTCATGGCAGCAACACTGGCAGCTGCCCTCCAACCTGACCTGTTTCCCCGGCTCCACCCCGGCAGATGGAGACTGTGGCAAGGGGCCAAGGGCACATGTGGGACAATGTGGAGTGGCAGCGGTGAGGGGTGTGTGCACACCAGAGGCCACTCAGTGCAAGGATGGGTGGCACAGCTTCTCTTCCAGAGCTGCTGCTGGCTGGGCCTGGCGATGCAGGGATCGCCACCACTGCTGCCTCCTGCCCAGCCTGCCACGTAATAAAGCAAGCAAAACCGTAACTGCCCCTCTCTTCAACCAGCCGCCCAGTAACTCGCTGAGGTTCTACGTGACCAGATTCATCCTGGCATGGCTAGTTTCCCTCCTCTCCATCCCATCCCTCCTGGCCTCGCATGCTCTCCTTTTCCCGGGCACCACCCACTGCATCACCTTCTTAGCTGTTGAATTGTTAAATTGTCCTGTGGTAAGTTGTCCCACAATGAGTTGGCTATGGCAAGTTGGCCACAGCGAGCTGCCCATTCTGGTAGTATAATACTATGACATTATAACATGAAGATCTATAGGTAGAAATTCAGCTGTTGGCCATCTTTTCATTAATGTAGAAGGCACCTGATCTCTGTTCCTTCTGCATCTGCATCTCTTCATGTTCTCTTTTCTCTTTTGCTTTTATGGATCTGAAGGAAAAGGAGGAATTGAAGAGTCCCAATCCCCTCTTTTCAAACCAAAGATAACCAGTAAGGTTTTTCAACTGTAAGCCAGAAAGCTTACAAATTATGGAAAGAAAACACTAAGCATAATGAAAGCCAATGCTAGCTAGAGTTATCAGGATTTTTTTTTTTTTTTTGAACTCAGGAGAATTGTATTTCCTAGTGCAATGTTGTATTTGTTCTTATATGTGTGTATGTATGTCAGTTATACAGCCATTGCTCAAAATACCTACCAACTCAATGTTTTAATTACAGTTCTATTCCTGGGGAAACCTTACAAATTTTTCATTTTGTTCCATTTGTTGCAGGAAAGACATAGCATTGGAGCAGCAATCATTGGAATAAAGAAACTTGCCCCAGGCATATGGTTCAGGGATTGCATTCAGTGTACCATTCAATGGTAAAAATCTTAGTTTTGTGCTGCGCTTGGCTTTGTTTTATGACTAAGCAAGGAAAAGAGAAATGTGGATTGGGCTTATTCATCCTCCCTCAGGAAATAAAATTAATTTGTCTAGTTGTATTGGGCATTGGAGGCAAGAACCGAAAATTAGCTGGCACACTAGGTTTCCATGGTCTTAATGATTTGCAATAAATCATGAAAGCTAAATAATAAGAGCAAAAAAAAAATCAAGTCTATTAATAAATAATGTTTTTCCCATCCTCTCCCTGGAACTTTGGAAGCTTACTTACTTTAGTGTGATTATTAGTTTTGGTAATATTAAGTCATTAGCATTGACTAATCTCAAAAAGAACATATTTATCTTCTTATTTCACTATTTCCTACTTCTAGATATGTCAATTGCCTAGAACACCAAGGGTTGGTTGGCCTCTAAATCTAATATATTAATTAATAATACTAATAATATAGATGGAGATGGACCTGGTTAATGCTTGTATATAAGACTATCAGGAAACAGTTAAAATATTTGAAATACAGCATAGAAAGTTATCTAACAGTTAACAGTATTAGTAACATTAGCCACAGCCAATTTGCCATGGCCAACTCACCACAACTAACTCACTGCAGGACAAGAGTTATACTAAAATCAAGGAAATGGTGGAATAGAATCATTAAAGGATGCAAAAGGAGGGACAAAATGAAATGTGAATGGCTAAAATTAACGTATTTTTTATTTATTTTAAATAATTAAATTGAATTGTTAAATTGTCCTGTGGTAAGTTGTCCCACAATGAGTTGGCTGTGGCAAGTTGGCCACAGCGAGCTGCCCATTCTGATAGCATAACACTATGACATTATGACATGAAGATCTATAGGTAGAAATTCTGCTTAAAATAATATCAAATTCCAAATGCTACATACAGTGTAGGACATGAAATAGAATAATAACTGAACGAGACTGTGGGAAATAGAACCATAAATAAGCTATCCACAGATTTAACCACGGTTAGCTATGAGTCTTTTTAAAGTGAGGGTTTGAATATCATGCATTTCAACTGGCATTGTTAAAATTACTTCCACACAGTCATCACACATAAAACTGCTCCTGGCAACTGAGACTTGAACAATGGCTTGAAATAGCAACAGAGTTCCAGTTTAAGCACAAGAATTGGAAATGTTGTTAATTCCCCACTACAGGACAGATGGCTACCAGCAGGATCAGCACCTGGCAATTTCATTAAGCATGCATCAACATATGAAGAAATGATAGCTAGGCCACTGTCAAAAATCTTGTTTCTTCACAGGAACTTTAATCAAAGAGAGCATGGAAGAGAAAAAAAAAGAAGTCATAACAGCATTCTCCCCCTAGGAAGGACAAGATCAAGTGGTTTGTTCTCATCCTCAGAGAAATAGTGAATATAAACTCTATCGTTTTACAAAGATGGAATTGTCGCTGCTTGGCATCCACAGGACATCTCATACCATATTTGCTCTGCAGTTATACAGTGAAAAACCCCAGGCCACCCTTGAAGAGTGATGGTCAATGGCACAGCATAATGCCATTGCATTTGAGCTATTTGGGGAAGTTTTCAAGAAGGCACACATTTTTGTGGGAAACATTCTGGAGCAGTCCCCAGTTATAAGAATACAGAAGTGAAAGAGGAAGATCAAACCAAAGCGTTATCTGGCCCAGCATTTTTCATTCCCATGCTAAACAAGTAGATCTGCATAGTAAAGGCAAATCATGAATAGAGATTAGATGACCAGATTTGCTCAATTCTGTAATCATTTATAGGAATAGAGATTGCTGTTTTGCCTAATTTACAATTCTAATTTTCTGATTTTAATAAAAATCAGACTGGAAACTTGTCAGATCAATCCTTGGAGTGGGAGGGGTCTTGAACTCGCATTCAAAAATTTAAGATATAATCAAGAGATGACTTTTTTTATTTAATGTATAAAAGTTCTTTGGAATACAGGAAAGCCGGACAATATCAGATTCTTTAAAAAGTTCTGTTCTGGCTCCAATATTTCCAGGAAACTTCCCATGCTCTTTTTTAAAAAACTAGCATTTCCAAAAGAGCACCAGGCTCTTAAAACATTAAAAGTGGGAAGATGACCAAGATTAATTTAAAATCTAAAAATCCATTCAGTTCTAGCATTCAGGGGTAGTTTGATAATATCAAGTGTTCATTGGCCTGAAATTGTTCTGACTGGTGTCCATCCCACCAGGAATCTTGATACATATGAAATATCCAAATCCACTCCCATCTACTGTAGTGGGGGGAGAGATTTCATTTTAAACCCCAACCATGTGCAAAGTTCATAGATTCTCACGCAGTGATATCTGAGACTATATATAAGATATCTAAATCATACATTCTAAGACCCATCAGTTCATGAAAAGAAAAAGAAAAAGGTTTCTACATAAATTCTGAGAAGTGGTTCAAAAGTTACCAAGTTTTTTTCCCCCTTGGGCCTATAGGACAGGGTGAATCTCATAATGAAGTTAGAAACGAGCTCAAGAAGCTTTCATTTGCAGTGTCTATCTCTTAAGTATGGAATGAGACTTTTCAAAGAATTTAGAGACATGTACGTTACAAGTGGGACTCAGGCAGAGTCTTTCCTGAATAGAGACATGAAGCATGAGAAACCAAATCCTTTCATTCCATTTCTTCAAGGTAGAACCTCAGTTGCCACCTCTGTCACAGTATTTTCTGTACTTTAGGTAAACTTATGTAAGTAGTGATACTGAGATTCTTCATTCTCTTCCTTTCCAAATTTTGCCTTTTATATATGATTTCTTTGTGTAAATTCAAGAGTCCTCCTCCTTATCATCATCATGATCTTCTTCCTCCTCCTCCTCCCATATTGAGTAAGTCAATCTCAAAGTCTATCTTAATGGTTTAAGGTTAGTATATCATAAATATTAAACTAACCACTGTTTATTCAAAGGTTTGATCTTCTTCTAATTAAGGTAATTGTATAAGAGGTAATCCATGTGGATGGAAAGCGCAGGATAAAATTAACCTTTTCATGTTTAATCTGATAATTATTTCTCTCCCATTACACCATGGGGAGGGAGTAATATCAAAGTAAGTGATATTATTTAACTTAACAAAAGCCTTCAATTTCTCACATTAGCCTTTGTTGCATCTAGGTTAGACATACAAATAATGAACTGCACTCTTCCTAATATCTCTTTTCAAAGGTTCCTAATGGCAGGCACATAATTCTAAATAATTATCCTTATAATAGTATAGTCTAATATTATACCAAATGTTTATTTTTCATTTCTCAGCAGAAAACATATCTTTTTCAGAAGGGTGGAAATATTTTCATTTTCTTCCCTTGCGATGAAGGGTGGCACGGTGGCTCAGAGTTTAAGATGCTGGCTTGTCGGCTGGAAAGCCAGCAGCCATGTTCAAGACCACATGATGGTGTAAGCTCCCGTCCTTTGCCCCAGCTCCTGCCCACCTAGCAGTTTGAAAGCATGCAAATGAGAGTAGATAAATATGTATCACTTTGGCAGGAAGGTAACAGTGTTCCATGGATCTTGGCATGTAGTCAATACTAGCTCCCTCGACTAAGAAAAATGAGCACCACCCCATATAGTTGGCAATGACTAATGGAATAAAATTTACAGGGACTCCTTTTACTCTTTAGATTAAATCACTTTTATTTTATTATTATTATGCAGTGATGTAGATATTTCTTCATTTGCTCCAAACTTGTACAAAGTTGCTCTGGTAACATCTTTTTTTTTGCCCCTGAAGTATCCTCATTGCTTTCATTTCATTTAAAGCCCATGAGTGAAGCAATATTGTCTTTCATTGCTAAGAGACTATTTCCCTCTTATTCTAATGCTACCCAAGGCAGCCTTAATTTGTTAGTCTTGATCAAGTATTATCCTGGAGTATAGTCAGGTGACTGTAGTGACTTGAAGTGGAGACAATATTAGCTAAATAAGGATTCACAGTGGGAACGCCAGTTTTTATGGCACTATAATTTCCTGCTGATTCAAGGATGAGAAAGCATTTCATCTCTGCAGTGGGAAAATATTTGACTGTTTCTTCTTCTTTAGCCATAACCATGATTATGCCATGGTTTCTTATTCCTAATCATGATACACAAAGGTCTTACATAAAGTGATGGAGAATCTTTGAAAACAAATGCTAGTAAGTTCAAAACAAGTTGTCCATTTGCAAAATGTTGTCCATTGTCTTGATTTCAGTATTTGTACTAGCAGCAGGTATTCTCATTCCACTAAAGATTTCCACTAAAGATTTCCATTAAACATAACCGGGTGCATGCTGATTTTCATTTTCAACAACAAGTATTTATAGCTGTGTAGGCAAGGAGAAGGGAAACACAACTGATGAAGATGACATTTCCTACCCACAAAACTGTCTTGTCTTCAAGGTTTACCATAGTGAGGTTTGCACATGCTAATTTGGTTAGAATAGAATAGAGCTGGAAGGGACCTTGGAGGTCTTCTAGTCCAGTCCCCCGCTCAAGCAGGAGAACCTATAGCATCTCAAACAAGTGACTGTCCAGTCTCTTCTTAAAAACCTCCAGTGATGGAGCACCCATGATTTCTGAGGGCAAGCTGTTCCACTGTTTAATTGTCCTCACTGTTAGGAACTTTTTCCTTAATTCCAGGTTGCTTCTCACTTTGATCAATTTCCATTATTATGACACTACATATTCAGCCTTGCCATATTATCCAAATGGCTGGATTCACATAACATGAAAGCCATGAAAAGTAATCAAACTTAAAACTAACTTCCCATGTTGTAAGAATGCTGACATTAGGTAATTTCCTGGGATAGGTGTGTTGCATGACCTCAGCCTAAGCTGCACAAGAATTGTACATATCTAAGTTACACTATTTCCTTCTCTCATAAAAATCAGTAGCAGTCCATTGAAGTCATAAAAATATTATTTTCATTCTGAGAACATGTGTTCATGGATCCTAAATATGCACTGACAGGGTGCATCAAAAAACACTCAAGATATATATATATATATATATATATATATATATATATATATATATATATATATATATATATAATATTCTTTTATATTCCTTGTGGGGAAAAAATAAAACTATGAAAATTAAAAGGACAGCTACTAAAATGGAAATGTAGATCATTGGCCTTGTATCCTTCTCAGCAAGGTAATTATGTTTGTCCCCTATGTGTACTATCTCTCTCTTTCTACCTGAAAGGGTGTTGTGTGTACCGATGGAAATTACTCATTCATGTGTCAACTTACTTACTTTCTTGTTCCTGGGCAATTATATGCTATAGCAAACATAATATTCCACACAACAGCCATTAGCAGTGAGTCTAGATTTTAGGAAGCGAGCACACCATACTCTCTAGGAAGCTGTTCTGAATAAAGAGGCAGATGAATTTAAAATTAACTCACTTTACTGTGTCATTTTTCAGCTCCCAATAAATCCGGTCCTGGAGCCAGATACTGAAATAGCAATACAATACCAAAGCCAAGTTTGCATTCAAACAACTAGACCCAACTTAACTAGACCCAAATTAACTTATCCAACTGTTCAGTTTGAAAGAGATGAAACAGTGGAGCACCTGTTTTGATTAGTCTTTTTTTTTCCTAAGTTGAACTTATCTTCATATCAACAGGTGCCACTCAACTTAGGAGATGTAAACACAAAGAACAATTTTCATTGAAAACTGCAATCTGATTCTTAAGCCCTAAAATTAGAGACAAGAGAGGAGGATAATTTTATTTCAGAATGGAGAAAAATCACTCCAAGCATGATACAATTTAGTTGGCATTTGTAGCCTATTCAGATAGCAATGTCAGTGTCATATGTTGACAGTTATGAAGATAATAAAGTTTTTCTACCTACTAAAAGCCAATGTAGGGTTTATAGAGTTCAAGCTGGAACAATAGCTGATACAAAGTCTGCAATTTGTTTTGCAATATAATGGTCCAATCCATTTATTGGGTTGGATCCCACTGTTTTTCTATAAATTGTCAAAACACATGCACAAAGTATAAGTTAAGATATTTAGAACCAGAACCAGAAATTTATTTTATTATTTTATTTTATTTTATTATTTTATTTTATTTTATTATTTTATTTTATTTTCAGTTAGAATTTTAAATTTCATATTTTTAGCATTCTGCATGATGAACATGGCATACAGACTTGCAGTATGTAGCAAAGTGGAAGTTCTTTGTGAATGATCATACTTCATCTAAATATTACATACTATGCAGTCTTTGGGAAAATTCATTTCATTCAGATCCTAAAAGCATTAAAGAATCCGTGCATCCACCTGATGGGTAGAAGCAACATAAATTTGGGAACATCAATGTCCAGTAGCCAATCATAAGGGTATATTACCTCACTTAGATGGACTTTTGCAAGCTGAAGTGTCAGTCTTCTTTTTTTCTGTGTTTTCATCCTGAGGTTTGCCTAAAATCCAGATAGAGCAAAGGCCTAACCAACAATAACTGTGATGAAATCTGAATATTAGACAAGAAGCTCAGATTAACAACTACTGTAGCTAACTGGTACAGCCACATGGTTTTTCAACTTATTGTGTCACCTAACAATAGAGGTTCTGATCCCATTTAGTATTAAATGAGAATTAATTATATGTCTATTTATATTTCTAGTGCAGAGAAGAGCAACAAAGATGATTAGGGGGCTGGAGGATTAAACATACGAAGAACAGTTGCAGGAATTGGATATTCTAGTCTATGAAAAGAAAGGGGGGACAACCTATTCCCCAAAGCATCTGAAGGCATGACAAGAAACAATGGATAGAAACTAAGCAAGAAGACAAGCAACCTAGAACTAAAGAGAAATTTCCTGACAGTGAGAACAATTAACCAGTGGAACAACTTTCCTCTAGAAGTTGTGGATGCTCCGTCACTGGAGATCTTTAAGAAGAGACTGAACAAATATTTATCTGAAACTGTATAGGGCAGGGGTAGGCAACCTTGGCTCTTTTATGACTCGTGGACATAAACTCCCAGAATTCTGAGAGTTGAAGTCCACGAGTCATAAAAGAGCCAAGGTTGCCTACCCCTGGTACAGGATCTTCTGCCTGAACAGCAGACCTCCAAGGTCCCTTCCAACTCTGTTCTGTTCTGTTATTCTAGAAGGCTCATTAAGTTTAGTGAGACATTCTCCCAGTGATTCCAGTAGGAGTTATGGCACTCCATATTATTTATTTAACATCAGAAAAATGTAGCAACAGTGATTGGCAACCAGTTTTTCACTACTTGATTAATTATTTGAATTCATCTTTTCAATGTAAAATAACAACCAATCTTTGAGCTATGAAGGACTGGATATGCGGAATTGGCAATGGTGGATTAATACCTGAATAGATTGAAAACTTTTTTCATGTGTGCATTTGGGAGAGTAATCATAGACCTCCTTCTTAAAAAAAAAATCCCAATCTACATTTGCTAATAACCTAAAATTAAGACTATTGTGAATAGCTACAATTGTCCATTTCCAATGTAGCAATTGCATATTTGATAATCGGCCTCAGCAAGCAGAAGGTTTACAAACAGATTTAATGGATCCACTTTTTTTTGAAGAACAGAGTATTGTATGATTGCATCATTCATGGAGCAGTAATTCAAAGCACTATTAGGTATGAGCTTTTGAACATATCCATGGTTTGATCTGAGCTTTTCAATGGGGAACAATGAGAAATAGCATGGGATGATTCACAATAGCTAGTTCTGGGTTTTGAATGGGCATGATGTACAATTATATGACACACACAATGGACATCAATCACAATTGAAGAAGTATGAAAATCCTATCAGTGTGCAGAATAGCAAACATCTCTTTTTCTGCTTCCAAATACAAGACTAATATTCAGGAAGCTGACAATTTCTCTTTTCAAAATAAATTGAAGGGTTTTTTGTATCCTAAACTAAAATCTAGGCATGTGACATATGGAAGAACACACAATTATCCTAGTATTGTTGATAGATCAGAGGTGACCAAATGCAAAGAAGGACCAGATGATTGTACTTAGATTAATAGTATAGAGAGGAGAATTTGTATGGATAATGTTTTAAACTGTAGTGTAATAATTTGAATTTTTAAAAAATCTCCTGTACAATTATAATTATATTTCCCAGGTATTCGCAGATTAAATATAATAAATGAACTATGCATGACACCATCATTTATATTCAAGTTCTCCTTGTTTTCTTATCTGTGAGCATAAAGTACATGCATGTAATCTATAAAAGTGATTTAAATCAAGTCAAGAGAGTTAAAATAAGGATAAATAAAAAGGCTATGCATAGGATTCAAATGAAACCTGGACAACAAGTTACTAACAGGATAATTCAAAAAAGAAAGAAAAAAATACTTCTGTGGTTTATGCAAAGAGTTTCACAAAGTAGAGAAGAAGCATATGCAATAATCATAATCAGCATAATTATAAAATCATAGGGCAGGAAGAAACCCAGTCAAATTGTTGTCCAGTCTATTTTTGAAAACCTCCAGTAATGGAGCACCCATAACCCCAAGAGGCAAGCTGTTCCTTTGGTTAATTGCTCTTACTGTCAGAAAAGTTCTCCTTAATTCTAAGTTGTATCTCTCTTTGACAAGCTTTTTGTCCTGCCTGTGATGCCTTAGAGAATAAGTCAATCCCCTCTTCTTTGTGACTTTAAATACTGGGAGACAGTCATGTACCCCTATATGTCTCTTCAATAGGTTAGACATATCTAGGTCCATCAATCATTCATCATATGATTTAGCCTCCAGACTCTTTTTCATCTTTTTTGCTCTTCTCTGCATACTTTCCAGATTCTCAAAATCTTTTTTTGTAGCATGGTGACCAGAACTGGATGCACTATTTCAATTATCATCTCATCAGCACGGTGTAAAGTAGTACTATCACTGGTCCACTAATTTAGTTACTTTATTGAAAAATGCAATAAAACTTGTTTGGCAGGATCTCTTTAAAAAAAAAAACATGCTGGCTTCTAGTAATCACTTTGTTTGTATTTAAGTGCTCACAAATTCTTCGCTGGATTATCTTTTGCAGGATTTTCCCAGGTATTGAGTCAAGTTGATTGGCCTATAATTTCCTGGATCAATTTTCCCCCTTTTTGAAGATTAGGATCACACTGATTCTTTTCCAGTCCTCTGTATTTCAATTTGAGTCCAACCTCAAATTAATATGAATTGTGTAAATAGACCAACCTTGTTTGTTCCAGTAATGATATGCAGTGTTTCCATAGCCTCATTTAACCTTCACTGAAAAATATAAACACTGCCTTTGTTTTATGGTTTTGGAAGATGCTGTAAATCCATAAAGGAAAAATAGCTATAGTCAAAAGTGTGGGGAAGAAAAGTAAAATCTGAAATGTTACCATTTCTTCCACACCTTTACTTTGATCGTGTTTTTTTTAAAGTTAAGTAATATATAGTGATATTTTGTGTACTTTGACAACCAACTGACCTGGTTTATTTGTTTTGTGAAAAGAAATAAAGTAAGATAAAGTTTTATACCTCAGTTCAAGAAAGACTTTCATCATTTTTAAAAACAATCCTTTTTGTTTTACAAGAAACCTATCATCTGTCTGTCTGTCTGTCTGTCTGTCTGTCTGTCTGTCTATCTATCTATCTATCTATCTATCTATCTATCTATCTATCTATCTCTCTGTCTCCTACCTAATTACTTACAAGACACACACACAGAGAGAGAGGCAGAGAGACAGAGAGACAGAGAGAGATTGAGATTATGAGGCAATAACGATAAAAATAAAGATAAATGTTTCCTTGAGTTTAGTTTAATTCTTGGTGACAATATCAAAGCATTTACAAAGATATCTTAGCAGCAGAACAGAACTGATTTGTGCTTGTTTTCTGGTAGAATTAATATTGTTAGTTTTCCAGTCTTATAACCTTCAAAAGTCATGATGGTCTCTCATTCCTTATAAACCAGGGCCAAACCAGAACAATTAAGTGCTGTTTTTCTGAATTTTATTCCAGATCTAATCATTAAGACAGACTATTGCTTTATTGACTCAAATCTGACAAGACTGTTTCCATCATTCCAAATCACATGTGTCAATGAGATTTAATAACCTATGCCTAATAATTATACTTAGAGAGTGATACCTATGCGATACCTTATTTAGCACAACAGTACTGACTCTTAGTGATACTGACGTGGCCTATTTTATTTTTGAAAGAAGGGATTCTCAAAATAATTTCATTGATTTAATAGGTTTATATGCCAATCATTACTGACTCAGAATAGTCACAGTTTTATCAAACATAACGCACATGCACATACACACACACATAAAATAAACAATGTAAATACCAAAACATTAACAAAAGACAGTAACGTCTTCAGATGCAAAGGAACATTGCCAACAACATAACAGTGAAAATCCATATAACAGGTGGAGCCTATCTCAATTTGTTTCTACACAAAGACCTGCTGAGATAACAGGTTTTAATTACTTTTCTAACAGGGCTGCAGCTTGTCAAATCTCCAGAAGAATATTATTCCAGAGAAAGGATCGCACAATGATTGGGGAAAAAAAAGAATCTATAGCACTAACTTTCTTTTCTCTAGGCGAATATTCACTACAATTGGGATATAAAGATTTTTGCATAGGGGATTATAATTTCAATTTTATCTTTGTATGTGGGTAGTTGATTCTGTTTAGGTAAAATGACTGTTATTCACTCATGGAGAGGATTTGATTATTATTTTTTTCCCTAAGAAAACCTTCTCATTTAGGCCATCAATATAATCTTATTTCCACAATGCTTGATTCTTGTTAATACCAAAGTCAGTATTAGTGTATTTTAATGCAGCAAAATGCTGTGTTAGGGAGGTATTTGAATACTCAAATGGATCCTAAAATTATTCAAAAGGATTAAAAAAAAATAAAGAAAGGATTAAAAAAAAACAACTTCCAAAACAAAAAAATAAAAAGATAAGAAAATACAGTCTTTTTATTTTTTGTTGTGAAGCTGTTATTTATTTACTTGTTATTTATTTAGTTTAGTTAGTTGTCCTGAGGAAAGGAATGGAGAATGAATTCCACAACTCATAACTGAAAGAGTTTTAACTAGGCCCCTGCTTCCATTAAGTATAAACTCAATGAAAAGTTAAAGGGGAAAAGAAAACTTTCCATAAATGATTCCCTCCAGGATGACACCATCTAAAACTGACAGGACTACTTCTCTTACATGGAAGTTTTCATGGAGAATTCTTACATGGGAAGAATGCAAAAGTGGTTGCTGAAGGTCATTTCAGTGGATCCAATTTCTCTCTAGATCTTCACTGCATTCACAGAAGTGTTTACATGGCCCGCTGCCTCATCTCAAAGATTCAAATCGACATAAGAAAGGAGAGGGAAGGAAAGCATGTGATTTCACAGGTAAACAGTGGGAATATGGGGAAATATTAAACATTTTCCCTAAACAGGGGGAAAAACAAAAACAAAAGATAGCTGAAAGTAATTAAGAGAACTGATAAGCAAGAGAGGAGCTAGAAATGAGTAACTGGCAATAAGTAAGAACCAGGAAAATGAAATGAAATTAAAGAATGAGTGGATGAAAAGAATAAATAAGGAATAAAGAAAAAAGAAAAAAAGGGATAAAAAAATCAGAGAGAGAGAGAGAGAGAGAGAGAGAGAGAGAGAGAGAGAGAGAAGCTGAAAACTGGTTGAGCAGAGAAGAAAAATAAATCAAAAAGTCTCCAAGTGGAAAGGCAGCTATAGGAAGAAAAACTGAAAACATTTTTAAAAATAATAATAATGTCTGAAAATTCTCACATTTTAAAAAATAATAATAATACCTGAAAATTCTCTCTCTCTCTGTCTCCCCCTCTCTCCCCCCCTCTCAGACACACACACACACACATGCACACACACATATAAACACACACTCTCTCTCTCTCTCTCTCTCTCTGTGTGTGTGTGTGTGTAAAAACATACCACAATTTAAAGTGTGACCATAAGAAAATTATGCAAATTATCAATCATAAACATACATTTACAAAAAGACTAGAAATAAGCTTGATATTGGATGACTGTGTAAATTTTGTTTTGATCTTTCCTTCCTTCCTTCTTTCCCTCCCTCCCTCCCTTCCTCCTTCCTTCCTTCCTTCCTTCCTTCCTTCCTTCCTTCCTTTTTTCATAATCTTCTCATAATAGATATATTTTGTACCTATCTTTCTTAATGCAAGCCTTTCTTTTTCAAACAAGTTTTCCATGAGAAAACAATTATTTTGAAAACATTGTGTGGGTTTTTTTGCACATTGTTCCCTAAAATGCACCTTTCTCTCTATATATGTATTTCTTATTTGTGAACCACATCTGAAAAGTGAAAATCTTTCACTTTTGTATATTTTCTGAATACCATAGTCAGCAAGTTTATTTCCTCTCAGGTTGCAGTGAGCTGACTTTTAAAAAATAATTTAAAAATTAGTGCATTTTTATTGATATTCATATTGACAGCAATGGGCTTTTCTTTCAGCATACTACCAATATGAAAATAGCAACTTGGAAAGTGAACAGTAATGGTCTTATCATAAAGCTTCTTCTCATTGTCTACCATTCTTGGCAAAAATATGAAGAGTCTGAATTTATCTCAGTTCATCGTACAATTTCAGATACTGAGCCAGAAAGTTCCTCTTTGTGGCATCACAGTCTAGGAATGTGAACACTAAGTACTATTGAGTCAAATGGCAATTTTCAAACATTAAATATTTTTGCAATATCAGTACCAATGGGATGCAAACTCTCATTCTTGTTTTCCCCACCCAGTGGTACTACAGGCATAATGCATGTGTGATCAAAACTAACAAAACATTCAGCCTAAAATAAATGGGGAAAATCAGGATCATATGAAACTGGCACCCGACTTTCCACTTTCTGGCATTTCTCCCTCTTTCGTAGCAACCGCAGTTTCCAGCTTCTAAATTGCCAAGATGGTCAATTGGCCACAGTAGTGACAATTGAGAAGCAACATAAATGTGTTTTGCTTGTGATAAATTTGAGGGAATTTTTGCTTGAGGGAATAGAATAGATTCCTGCAATATAGTACCCCAAATTTATATTGGAATGCTTAGAAGTTGTCAACCAGAAGTTTGACCCAAGCACCTTACGATAGAATGAACTCCCATTCTTGTTCCAGTTCCTGCCAACCTAGCAGTTCAAAACCATGCAAATGCAAGTAGATAAATAGGTACCACTTTGGTAGGAAGGTAACAGCATTCCTTGCACCTCAGTATATAGTAATGCCAGCCACAATGCCATGGAAGAATCTTTGCACAGAGATGGCTCCCTTGGCTAAGAAACAGAGATGGTCATCTTCCCCTAGATTGGGATATGACTGGACAGGGGAAACATTTACCTTTACCCTTTTAAAAATCTTTTTTTATGTATTAACAAAGTAAAAGCATAGTCACTCTCAGTATGAGAATGGGGGCTTTGAGATAATTTTATTAATTGCTAAGAGGTAGGAAGAGTTTAAATTGTGGATCACCACCACATGGAAATGGAAATGGCACTCAATGTGTAGTGCTCAATGGAGCTATCGTGTTTTCCCGAAAATAAGATTGGGTCTTTTTTTATTTTTTTGCCTCCAAAAGAGGCACCAGGTCATATTTTCAGGGGATATCTTACTCACATCCAGCACCGACAGCCCCATCCAGCAGGTCCACTTCTTCTGGGTCCAAAGGAGCAGCTTCATTCTGCAACTGCATTCCGGTCTGCATTTGAATCCATAGCTCAGTTCTCTGCTGCAGTAGCTTTCCGGAAAGGCCTGACAGCAAAATGCAGGCCTGGCTGCAGAAGACACCACAGAAGAAGTGGGCCAGCGAGGAGAGGCCTGGCTGCTAGGTAAGTGGGTGCAGGGCATATGGGACAGCTCCACTGCCCCCATCCTAGCTTGATTTTTAGGTGTGTGCCTCACCCCAAAACTAGGGCTTATTTTTGGGATAGGGCTTATATTAGGCCCACCTCCAAAAATCAAGCTAGGACTTATTTTCAGGGTAGGCCTTACTTTGGGGGGAACATGGTATATCTAAATGGAGCAAAGCATGCAGTGGTGTACCCCCAGATTCTATCTTAGGCTCAGTACTTTTCAACATCTTTGTAAATGCTTTAAATGAGGGGATAGAAGGGGAACTCATCAAATTTGCAGATAGAACCAAGCTAGAAGAAATAGCCAACACTTTAGAAGATAGGCTCAAGATCCAGAAGGATCTAGACAAACAAACACTGGCCCTATCCAATGAAATGCAATTCAGTGATGAGAAAAATGAGATTCTACATTTAGGCAAGAAAAACATACACAAATGAATAGGTATAGGTGGTATCTGGCTCAACATCAGTGCCTGTGAGAGAGACCTAAGTGTCCTACTGGACAACCACTTAAGTACGAGCCAATGGTGTTCTGCAGCTGCCAAAACTCTAGTGTCATCTTAAGTTGCATCAACAGAGAATAGTATCAAGATCACATGAACTGTTAATACTGCTTTATAATGCACTGGTAAGACCACACCTTGAATATTACATTCAGTTCTGATCACTGCAATACAGAAAACATTAGAAAGAGTTTAAAGAAGAGCAACAAAGATGATTAGGGAACTGGAGGCTAAACCATGCAATGAACATTTCCAGGAACTAGTCTAGTCTAATGAAGAAAGGGACTTCCAATATCTGAAGGGCTGTCACAGAGAAGAAAGAGACAACCTATTCTTTAGAGCATCTGAGGGTAAGACAAGAAGTAATGGATAGAAACATGTCAAAGAGAAATCCAATCTAAAAATAAGGAGAAATTTCCTGACAGTAAGAACAATCAGTCAGTAGAATGGCTTGCCTTCAGAAGTTGTGGGTACTCCATCACTGGAGGCTTTTAAGAAGAGACTGGACAACCATTTGCCTGGAATGGTGTAGAGTCTCCTGTTTGAACAGAGGGTTGGACTAGAAGCTCTCCAAGGTTCCTTCCAACTGTCTTCTGTGCTGTATAATGTATGTACTCTATAAGTGTGTAAGTATACAAAGTACAGAAAGTACAGAAATATGTAAAATCGCCTGGATATGGGACAACAGGCTTCAGCTGAACCCTGGCAAGACAGAGTGATCTTGCCTCTTCTCTGTAACAGCCCCTCAAGTACTGAAAGATAGTTATCATGTTATCCCTAATATTTCTCCTCGATAGGCTAGTCATACCTAGCTCCTGCAATCATTTATCATACAATTAGCCTCCAGACTCTTTATCATATTTGTTGCTCTTCTCTGCACAGTTTCCAAGACCTTAACATCTTTGCATCATGTTGACCAGAACTGGATGCAGTATTTCAAGTGTGATCTCATCAGTGTGACATAAGTGATACTATCACTTCTCAGGGATATCACTTCTCATGATTTAAAAGCAATATGTTCGCATACAATGAAGATGCCCTTCATTCAGAGTGAGAGTGCAGACAAAATTTACTGTTTTGTATTTGGACTTATGTAAAAATGCCTTGAAGAAGAATGGGTTGCAAATGATAGAAAGAGTCTGGTGGTGTGATGAAAGTGTGATAGAGTAGTTATATGAATGAATGTAACAGATGTGTGTACACAGGAATGGAATGGAAATATTTTGATGGTATTTATTTATTTATACTTACATACAGTACTTAACATGTATATGATTTTCTATCTCACTTCAGTGACTTTTGGGTTGTTCCAGTTGGAATGATTTGGAAAGGAGTATTAGAGTCTCAGAAAACTTAATATGGTTGAAGTTGTACTCTCATAGTGATGAGTAATAAGAAATATTATGGAAGCTGTTGGACAAGCTGTTTTCAGGTTAAGGTAGTCCAACAATTGAATACAGTCCTAATTCCAGTCCTTCAACTTTGTCCCAGCAGGATTAATGGATATCATAACCACAGATTGATGATGGTAAATGTCGGATCCACGCTCAATAGGACTTTGGTCCTCCTCAATGCAATACTGGATCTGATTTGCATCATGAAGACTTGATTGAATGCAGCCTTTTCAAGATTTTTCCACCAGATTTCCAGATGTTCCAGCAGCCCCAAGGTAGTGATTACAAAATGCAAGTGAGAGAGTACTCAAATTCCCTTGGCAGTCACTAGAAATACTGCCCACAGATGGCTGGGTATGACTATCTTTATATTACATTGGGTCTTATTGTCATGTTTGAACAGCTATCAGTGTACCAACTGTCATATTGCCTGGAAGTGGTTCTCCCTGTGAAGTGTGAAGTAGTTCTCCTTCTTGCCAGAATCACAGTGAACAGGTAGGCTGTTGGTCTGTCTGATTCTATTACTATGCAGACATATTTGATTGAATTCAGATGCGGCTTATGAGTATTTAAGGAATGGAATGATTTCAGCTGTCTTGAAGGAAAAAAGGGAAAGGCAGCAGGAGAAATAGAAGGGAATGGTTCCTGGGAGGGAGTTAGGAGGGAACCAGACCAGTGGTAGGATTCAGTTGGTTTGCACCAGTTTGACAGAACCGATAGCTAATTTTTTGTTGCCCATGCCCAGAATGGACTTCCAGAAGCGTCATCCAGACAGAGAACCAGTTGTTCACATATTTGAATTCCACCACTGAACCAGACCACTGAGTGAACTCAAGTTTGTATTTTGTCTACTAGTTGTAATTAACTGTTGTAAATAGTTTTGCTGTATATAATTAAAAAAAAAGCTTCCACTGTGCTGTTTTCTGTGTCAATTGCTACTTTTGCAAAGGAAAATTTTCTTCCAGTTCAAAAAGAACCTCATCCCACTGTGTCACTGTTCCTCACATAGTCATTGCTCTGACAAAGTCATATCAGAGTTGTGACCTCTGTTTCAAGTCAGGCCTTGGATGACCTGGGATAGACCCCTGGAGGATTTGCCCATTCTTTAAGAAGCTACCTTGTCAATTATTCTCCAATCTCCAGTTTTCCTTTTTTAGAGAAGGCTGTGAAAAAAGCGTACCTGTACTGCAGTTGCTGTATAGGTTGCTTCCAGATCCAATTCAAACTACTAGCGATTGCCCACACTTCTTTGGGTGCCCAAAGCACTTCTTAGCCAGATCCCACTATCCCATCCATGCTTTCCTGAAAAACTGCATTTTTACAGAACCTTTCCCACATAAAATAAGGATATGGAAGACCACCAGTGTGCTTTCTCAGTGGCTGACTCTCCCTATACCAGAGATAGGCAACCTTGGCTGTTTTATGACTCGTGGACTTCAACTCCCAAAATTCCTGAGCCAGCATGGCTGGTTAGGAATTCTGGGAGTTGAAGTCCACAAGTCATAAAAGAGCCAAGGTTGCCTACCACTGCCCTATACTCTACCTGAGACACTTGGGTTTTAAAAAAACACCACTGAAGCATTTATTTTTTTAATTTTGCAGTGTTAGATGCTGATAATATATTGTTTGTTTTGTTTGCTCTGATTGTCAAGCACCATAAGCATATGGAATTAGGCAGTATATAACATTTGTATAAATAAAATAATACATTCATGCTCCGGCTTAACAGATTTCTGCCAGTTTGACATCATCATGATTTATTTACAGAAACATCCTGACATTTTAATGTAATAGCCAAAGGCTTATTATGTGCTGTCAATGCAGATTTTTACAACAGAACCAGGTCTCAGAAGATTTCAACTAATACTACTGTGAAACTTTTTTATGAAGTTGACAAGGGAAAAAACGCTTGCAAGAGAAAAGGTCTGTATGGTTTCTTTATGAGTTATATAATCAGATAAGCAAATTATAATTTCAGAATATTATTCAACATTACATATTTCCTTCATCTTCAAAGACACAACATTTCAAAGTAACACTGGTATCTTAAAATACAACTACATTTCTGTTTATCTTCACAAGTCCAATCATGCACTCACATATGAGACTGCTATCATGTGATCAGAAGCAGAGAACTTTGTTGTTTCGTTGGAGAACATGATGGCAATTACTGGTTTTGAAGCCTATGGCAGGAATCCCAATTACTGCACTATATAATTCTAATGTGTTCTTATATTTGTAAATAATATATGAATAAGAAGGTTCTTCTGAACCTGCATCCTACAGCATAAACATACTCTGTCTGTCTGTCTGTCTGTCTGTCTGTCTGTCTGTCTGTCTATCTATCTATCTATCTATCTATCTATCTATCTATCTATCTATCTATCTCTATCTCTATCTCTCTCTATATCTATCTGTCTATCTATCTATCTATCTATCTATCTATCTATCTATCTATCTATCTATCTTTGGGTGCCAATGGATGCCATGTCTTTGTGAAGTTGCTTTTTTAAATTTCATTCATTTGGCCAATGAATGCAGCAACAGGCCTAAGTTGTAAAGTAGTGTATGCATATTCTTCCAATAATGTTCAAGAGAAGTCTCAAGCTGTATAAAATTTTATTTTTGTCACCTATTACTTGAACAGAAGTCAGGTGACTGGCAATCACTGAAGCTGAAAGGTTGGAAGTTAAGATCAGATACTATCATCATGGAAACAACATTATTGTTGACTGAAAGATAGGTCAAGAATCCTTCAAGTCAAGACTGATGCATTATTACTTTATCATCAATAGAAACAAAGCCATATTTAAAATCCTGTTTCTTGAAAAAAAAGAAAATGAAGGCTTCTGAAAAATGCATACAAGTCTTACTATTCTTTATGTTTATTGGTGGCTTTCCTTGGTTAATACATTCAATGTCAGCAGAAAAATTCAGTGTACCAATGCTGGATTAAATTAGCTTGTCTGACATTTGAAAAACTAAATAACAGCATAGGAAAGAAACTTTAACTATCCTCATATATTCAAAAACAAGCTTTTCTATGCTCAATGGGACTTATGTGCATGAAAAAGCTTACAGTGAAATTTAACATCTTTTTTCACAGTATGTATGCACATTGTAGATTGATATTAACAATTATATTTACAAAATACCAAAATATATATTTTTGCTATAAGCTGCCCAGAGTCTTTGAAAGCTGAGTAGCAAACAAACAAACAAACAAATAAATAAATATTGGAAAAAATGGAAAAAATGAACCCATATTATGGGCATTATTGATAAATAGATTAGTCATATTTTTAACAGACAACTATATTAGTTTTGTTTCTATCTGAACTTATTCTTTTGTAAGATTTTATAAGGTCATTTACTCTTTTTATATATATATATAAAAATGTTTTATTGTTTTTTTCCATTTTTTTTTTCCAGCGTAGGACACAACATGGTAGTCAGGGTGTCAAATCATTCAAAGACAAAATCATATAAGTATAGCTCAAATTAATTATCAAAAATTTCCTCTCTATTTCCTAAATATAATATTGCTTATTAAAATTAATACAGTTTTAGGTAAAATTCAATCAAACAAAAATCATCATTCACATGTGATTATAATAATCTATATCCTGTTTTTAAGCTTTACTAATTACAGCTGTCATACTCCAATTACGTTTTAATAAACATATAGTTGGGATTTCAGGTATCCTTAATAATAGGTCATTCATTGAGACTGATTTTTTTCCCTATCACAAATAGCTCTTTCTCTATCTCTATTACAACATAGTTATCATATTTAAAATAAAAACGTAAGTTCAACAGATACAGTTCTATTTTTAAAATATATATATTTTAACATTTCATCAATCTACATCTATAAAAAATCTTTTTAAGCCCTTACACCTTCAGATACTTATCAACTATAATATCAGGAAATTCCCATCCTTCATTCATAATTAAATCAACTATCTCTATCTATTACAACATAATTATCATATTTAAAATAATAATATAAGTCCAAAAAGACATTTATATTTTTAAAATATATTCCACCATTTCATCAATCTACATCTATAAAGTCTTTTTACCCCCTGAAAAGGTTTACTCCCTCAAATAATTATCAACTATAATAACAGTAAATTCACATCCTTCATTCGTTATTAAATCAGACAAAATCTCTAAGGCCTTTTTAACCCATCAAGTAACATTTTATGTCACATTTAAACCTGACTCTAGCTTTCTTTCTATGCCAAGTTGGTTCCCATATTAAAGCTTTTCGGTTATCAAACCTCAAGATTTGATTACAAAAAATTCTGCCCTATTCAAACTGAACACAATTTCCTTCCCTTTCTGCCAATATCATCTGAGTATTATATTGACTTTTACTTGATGTTATAGTTATAAGTAAATTATCCACTTTATTGTATTTTCCAGAGGCTTGTGTCTGAATATCAGTCTTTGTTATTTTTGGTAATTGAACTGAATCAATTACAGTTACTTCTTGGCCATCAAAGTTTTCCATCAGTTGTAGGTAACGTTGTGTAGAATTAGTTGGCTCAGTGATTTCCACATTTTCTCCCAGTATAGATTCACAATTGGGTTGTAAGCATAGTGTCTCTGTCTCTTTGAATTGTATGTCTTGATGTGTAGAGGTCTGTTCAGGATTACTCTGTTCATCTTCTATTATTCCTTGTTCCATAACTTGATTCATTATTGGAGGGTCAATGTGAGGTTCCAAGGTAGCATCTTTAGGTTTTCTCCAAGGTTTTCAATAAGTTTTGAAGTCTTCAGTAAGTTCTAATATTTTTTCCAGTATTAAATCATAGTCAAGATGTGGATAACTTTCATCCATTTTGGTGGTAGACTAGCCTATTCCTTTATTAGAGACTATATTTGAAAAAAATCCACAAATATCCACCTCCAAAGGTCTAATAGTCAGCTTCACCACCCAGCTATCAAGTTATCTTTTCTCTTTTATTATCATATGAAAATCCAATCCCTCTTCAAATAACAGGGAGAAGTACAGTTACAATTTCAATTTTCACCACCAGATGTCTTCAGTGGACTATAAAGTCTTTTTTTCTAAATTAATAAAGTTAAGGAAAAGGAAAAAAAAAATCTCTTTTTTAAAAAAAAAAGTTAACAAGAGAGGTATCTCCAGCATTATCAAATTGAAAAAAACAAAGTAACAATGTCCCTTTCTTCTTCTTTCCCCCTAAAATCCCCCCCCCAAAAGTCCAATAATAGAAAAAACAACCATAAAAAAATAAAAAAATATTAATCTTTTTCTTTTTAGCTCTTTTTCCCGTATAGGCAGCCACCATTTTCTTAGAAAAGGGAAATAGTCAGGAACTCTTTACAGGAAAAGTCAGGATAGTGAGAGAAGGAAAGGTCTCACCCGGATTCACCATGGTGGTTCTTCATGCTTAGTTGTTCTTTTGACTTGCGGTTGGTGCGGCTGGGTGATAGGCAATTTTACTGGCCGATCTTCTTCTCCATCGGCCTTCAGAATTAGCTCGGACATCTGGAGGAGCCACAGCCTCCTCGACGGTAGTCACACCCTCCAGGGTGACTTTCAACCCGCATAAGGTTCTACCGGCGGAGGGAAGCTAGCTGACGAGGAGATGAGTCTCTTCGTACAGCTAGAGGCACCGCGATACAGAACCAGAAGTCTAGGTCATATACTCTTGATTTTATAAGATCAGTACTCACTGGGATGTAACATGAATTTTGCAGTGGTATGTCACTGGAAAGGTGGCTCATTTAGAAATCCTTGCTTCTTCTAAGACCTCTACAAATGTCAGTATGTAACTGCTTATATTTATGATAAAAAAACAAACTAAAAACTAAAATACTTTGTCTAGTGTGTTTATATATTTTATTTAATTCAAAAGCTGTTGCCTGATGATAATTAGATTGGCCTTGGTAATATTTAAAATGATGGGTCACTTGGAAATTATAGGGTTGATTGGAAAGCTTATAAAATATTCCCAAGAAAAGAACAGTATCAAATTGCTTTATTAACACTGACAAGAAAACTGTGTGGACAGAGTCACCAACAGCCAAGCTGACTTTCCCTTTTTATTAGAGGAAAGGAACTCACGTTGTTCTTCTCTTGTGCTTTATCTTTTTCTAGTGTCTAGGACCAATCAATTTTTTGCAAAGTTGCTTTTTCTCCCAAAACTTTAAAGTTTGAAAGTAGAGTACAACATATTGGTCACTAGTTCTAGAAATCTGCCAAGGATGGTAAGTACACTTTTCACAATTTACAGGGAAATGTCATCAATATTTCTGACAAGCCTCAAGGGCATCATTTACATCAAAATACTGTGTATGAGTTATTCTGAAATTAGCTTAGCTAGGTATAATGGCTTCTGCAAGTATTTGTTCTGATCTTGACATTTACAATGGTAAATGTTATTTAAAGATATTTTCCCCCTCCAATGTTCTTGCTGAAGATATCTAATAAATCTTGGCTTATTCAACTTTATTTATAGAAAAGAAAATGTTGATTATATAACATAGCCAGGTAAGCATAACAGCTTAAAGACTGCTGATTTCCTTGGCCTTTTAACACAAATTTAGATTAGCTGGAATTGTCAATACAATTTAGCAGGATTGTTCTAATAGTGGCTACACATCCAATTGAAAAGTAATTACTGTCTTTAATACCCATTTTTGGAGTGGTTGTTTAATAAACAAGTGAGATGAGGTTGAAGGTATCATAAAACCTAAAACTGGAGCAAAGATGAGGACAGAAGTCAGGAATCTTGTCAAAAAGTTATCTTTGGGAGGTAGACAAAAAGAAACCAAGTTATTAAGGATTAAAGTAAAAAGTGTCTCTAGAAGATAGACAAAGGAAACTAGCTGCTGAGCACACAAAGCTCCTCCCTACATCACACCCACAACTATCAGACTTATGAATGAACAAAGCAAGAGCTTTGGGGAATAAAAGGGTTCTTGAAGCCCATTCACTCCTTGAGTCATTCTGGATCTGGACTTGATGGCTTCTGTCAGCATAGTTGAGAAGGATGTGGGTAAATGGGGATGAACATGGGAGGGAGCAAATATATATGGAACCTGTACTGTTTTGCTGCCATTTTGAAGTAGTTGGGTCTCCATGTATTCCATCGGAATCGGATATGCTTCAGTGTTTGGTTGAAACTTATTTCTGAATGTTTCTAACAACTGTATGTGTCATTTGCTCTAGTTGCACCTATTTGGAAAGCAACAATTAGAGAGCAAGAAAGATGGCAGGATCTGTATGTCTCAACAGGCTGGGTATGTGAATGACCATATCCTGAATATAACTGAGTGTATATAACAGGTGAAGATTCATCATTTGGTGCACCAGCTCAGGATTTTTATTTTATGTAATGTATATTATAATTAGTAATATTTATTTTTTATACAGAGTGTTCAATGTTCACTATGTCTTCTCATTCTACAATGGTTCAAGTTATATTGCAGTAGGACATTGACTTTTCATCCCACAATGGCCACAACTGATGAAAAATGAAATAGGAAGCATACATGAAGCCTATGGAATACTCTTGAATGTGATTAATGGATTCTAGAATACTGATGGGTTTTGTTATGGGAATTATCCATTGGTAACTGAAAATTACAAAGAAACTGGTCTTCTACCAGAGTAAAATAGTGTTGGAAACATTTATTTTTAATCTTCTTATGTGCCATTTAACTGAAAGTTCTAGCATTTCTGAAAGGGTACCTTTCTATAATCTATAGTAGATTCATTAAATTTACTCTCTTCAGATTCTCCCTCCCCACCTCCCAGTGATGCTCTACTATGTGAATTTATTCACAAAAAGTTATTTATCATTCATAAAGGTTTCAGTCCATCCTTAGCTGTATGCTCATTCTTTCTTTCCATCTTTTTTTTCTAAAGAAATCTATGGATACCAAAAAAAGAAACCCTTCATTTCACACTCTTTCTCCATGTTCTCTCAATTAGGATCGTGCCTAATGCATGAAGTCAAATAATGCACAATTAAATTTCCCCTTCTTCTGAAGGTCTTAGACACTATAAAAACTTTTCCCTTCAATCACAAATGTTTAAAATAGGTGTTATCCAAATAGGTGAAAGTTTTCAGGTTTGAGATCTTTCGTGCTCAGATTTTATGACAGGGAACAATGATGGCCACATATTCCAGTTAATGAGCGCTATTGTGACAAATTCTTATACCATCACCAGAATATTTGGTTAATAATACAATGCATTGTGTTATGGCTAATGTCATTTGGTTTTCTACTGTAACAACCTGAAACAGATTAAAAATGTCCTATAATTATTAGTTTCTTTTCCTTTCTTCTCCTAATTTTTCTTTTTTTCTTTCTTTTTTCATAATAGTATTGTTATGTGCACGGTTAGCTTCTTCACCACCTTTTTCAAAAATTGTCATCTTGAAGGCCACATTTCACTTTTTTTTTACCTTCTAAAATCAGGGTAAGGAGCTATCAGATTTATTTATCATGGGAAATAAATTTCAGTTCATCATGCCATAGATTCATATTATATCTCCCGGAAGTTATTCTTTTGATGAAATTATTCCCCAGATGTGTGGAATCTGCAAAATATGCATGATATGCTTTTCTACTGAAGTTAAACTCTGTAAATTAACTATGATTTTGACTTTTCAGAATGTATAGTTTCAAGCATTTTGAGTTCCAAAATTTAAAGCTTGAAATGCACTGGAGTCATTTTTAAATAGCATACAAAAAAATTCTTCTTTTATCTTTAATATTGTTAATTTTGCACCCAAATAAAACTCAACTCAAATTTGAATTCCTTCTGTGCCTCATTGGGCACCCTGGCCAAAAATGTCATACTGATAGTGATCAACAGCTATTCATAATTTCTGTAATCTATCTATCTATCTATCTATCTATCTATCTATCTATCTATCTATCTATCTATCTATCCCTCTCTATCTATTGCTATAATTTTATTGAAATCATTGTTTTTCAAAATTAAAATATAAACATAAAAATGTAGAGGAAAAATAGGAAAGGAAGAAAGATAAAAAAAATATATTGAAAACAATAGAAAGTAAAGAAAAAGGAAAAAAAAGATATTTAAAGAAGCAAATGCTGAGTAGTTATACATATATTTAATACCATGTTCCCCCTTTTTAGGGAGGGGACAATTCTGTTCTCAGCAGCTGGTTTCCTTTATCTATTTCTGGAGACATTTTTACTTTGAAAGGAACTACTGCATAACAAAGCTCCCGTCTCCCCATTAAAAGTCCCTTATATTTGGCAAATCCAGAAACCAACAGTTCATTTTTATCCACTCTTGGCAAAACATATATAAAGAGTTTCCAATCTTTAAAGAAGTAATCTTTTTCCTTCCCTAATCATTTTTTTCCCCTGTTCACTCATTCTATGGGAATGGAGAAGTCAGCATGGAAACTTCTCAAGATCCATTTTTAAGGAAAATGTTTACCCAAGTTTGAAATTATGAAAAATAAAAATAAAATAAAATAAAAAATAAAATAAAATAAAAAATAAAATAAAATAAAAAATAAAATAAATATATAAATAAATGTAAAATAAAATAATAAAATAATAAAATGAAATAAATAAAATAAAATAACAAAATAAAATAAAATAATAAAATAAAGCAAATTCATCTGAATTTGTTTGCAACAGAGCTATTCTGAAGAATACAGCTAATTTGGCCAGCATAGCTGTATGTTATTCTGGATTCAGTTTTCAATTTCTACCATTTCTAGAAAACATTGGGAAAATTGATTGATCGATCAATTGATTAATTGACTGACTGACTGATTATGTGACATTGATTTTTTTTTTACTCTTAGTGTCTGCATAAATAGATTTTTTCCTTGATGATATATCTCTAACCTAGTCTTTCAAGTTTTTTAGTGGTGCATCCACCTTGCTACTGTTCATTCTTTTCTTTCTTCCATCTTTCCTAGCATTAGAACTTTTTAAAAGTATGCTGAGTATTTGCATAATGTGTCCAAAGTAAGATAATTTGAGCCTAATCATTTGTACCTCCAGTGAGACTTATGGGTTGATTTGTTCAATGAGCCATCAGTTTGTTTGTTTTTGGCTGTCCACTGTATTCTCAGTAATCTTCTCCAACCCCAACATTCAAAAGCACCAATATTCTTCCTATCCTGATCTTTTAGTCCATCTTTTGCTTTTCTGAGAACTAGCTCATGTGGTAAGTACTAGCTGGGACAAAAATGGGAAAGGTGCATTTTGCAAGTTGGCAGAACCAGTAATATGTTGTATCACTGAAATTGTCCAATCATTGGCAATGAAATCTCTGGATTCTTTTGGACAAAGAAAGACAAAACAACATTTCTATCCTTAACATCCCATTCATGCTTCCAAATATTCACCTTTCTATTTGCTTATATTACTGGTTTTAAAATATTGTCCTAGGTAGGGAAAAATTGCACCCTACTCTAACAATTGAATAAATAAGAGAAAATGTGGATAACCATAAAAACCTGAGAGCTAAAAAGATGCTTAGGTAGAAATCTGTAGTTCTGGAGTTATTTCTCCTATGCAACAAGATTTTACTAAGATATAAATAAGGTTTCTTGAATGAAACAGGCTAAAGCTGTCCTTAAATTTAATAATAATACCAATAACAAGCATGCATATATTTAAAAGGTAATCCTTCCACCACGAGAAATCCAAAATTGGTCCATCACACAGTTGTATGTATTGATGATTTATTGCTAGAGATCTTTCTCTCTTTCTGCATATGTAATTGTGCTATGAGAATGTGTATAAATCTGTGAAGATCCTGTGCAAAAGCAGAACAAGTTTTCATTTCTAGTGGAGGGTTCAAACAGATCTAAATCTACTCCTTTCTGCTTCTAGCCTTTGATAAATGTCTTAATCTAGAGCTGTGGGATGCCACAAACATTGATATTGCGGCAGTTTGGAGGAAGGACAGCTTTAATAAATTGTATAAAGCATCATGCTAATGAAAAGAGAATTTCAGTGAGTAACAGGTCTGGGGTTAAATCAGGCTGCTCCTTGCAGTTATACAAGATTTTCAGGCCAGGAAGTAAGCTTGGGTTCTCACTTTTTAAAAATGTGTATTTTGGGGAAACATAGGAAAGCCCGACATGCAAAAGCTTTAATTAAAAAATAAATTAACAATTTCATATTATTGTTTTTAACTGGCACAGTGTTGTGGAAGCTTGGTGGAATAGATTTATTATTAAGCACTTGAAAACAGAAATACACTAGCGAAAGAGTGATCCATAACTAGCATCTCTTCTGTATTTGTAGCACATATTGTGGTTGAATTCAAAAGCTCATGGAGGCCTGCAACATTAGGATGATGACATTTTGAATTTGATAGGTTTAGATCTAACCTTTTTCTACAAGTATCCTCCTCCTCCTTCCCCCCCCCCGAGGATATTTACCCTCTCCTCCAGTATCCTTCTCTTCCTCCTTTCTTCTCAGGATACTTATTTTCTCTTCCAATATTATTTAAAAAAACCATGACAAGTTATTAATATCATCAGCAATCCAATGCTATATAGAGGAACAAAGGATTTCATTCCTTTCCTAGAGGCAAAAGGAATGGGTGCTAAGGACACTACCAAGTAGTTTGCAAATAACCCTGAAAAAGCTTATGTTGACAAAGTCTCTTTCATGTACAGTTATCCTATATTTGGATTTGCTTGTTACTTATGTAAGTTTGTAGCTCCAAAAATAATGTATTTAATTTATTAATTTATTAACAAAGATGATTAGGGGGCTGGAGGCTAAAGCATATAAGGAAAGGCTGCTGGAATTGGGTATGTCTAGTTTAACAAAGAGAAGGACAAGGGGGGACATGATAGCAGTCTTCCAATATCCCAGGGGCTGCCACAAAGAAGAAGGAGTCAAGCTATTCTCCAAAGCACCTGAAGGCAGGACAGGAAGCAACGGATGGAAACTAATGAAGAAGAGAAGCAACCTAGAACTAAGGAGAAACTTCCTAACAGTTAGAACAATTAACCAGTGGAACAACCTGCCTCCAGAAGTGGTGAATGCTCCAACACTGGAAGTTTTTAAGAAGGGACTAGACAGCCATTTGTCTGAAATGGTATAGGGTTTCCTGCCTGAGCAGGGGGTTGGACTAGATAACCTCCAAAGTCCCTTCCATCATCATCATCATCATCATCATCATCATCATTATTATTATTATTATTATTATTATTATTTCCTACTTCACTATAATGATTCATCTTTAAAAAAAGTGAACATTTAATACATTATTTAATTTCATAAAGGAAAGGGATTTAGATATGAAAGAACATTCTCAAAGCTTCAGAAATATTTATTAAACATGTGCAATTAACCTATAGTATTAATAAAAGTAATAGTATTCTTCTTGGAAAATAGGGATGCTGTTGTAGATATGAATGTAGACCGAAGTCAAAAATCTAGCAACAGAAAACATAGAACTGGAATTTGGTGATAGATAAAAGATTTCACGTGAGATCCATAGCTTTTCCTTTATAAAGTTAGCATACCTGAAGTCCTTGGAAAATAGAATTGCTATAATTTACAATGCAATACTAGTATACACAAATCATGCACTTACTGAAAAAAGAGATCTCATTACATTCATTAAGGCATGCATTCTTTAGTATTTTTACATGATGTTTAACTTCAGATTCAGTCTTGATGCATTATGAAACAGACCTATATCCATATTGCCACTGATATTTTAAAGTCTTCAAAGCAATTTTAGAGAAAGCAGAACTGATCAGGTGGGAGGTTAATCATTTGTTTATGGAATTCAGTTAATTAAAAGAAAAAAGACTTTCATATCCTGTGTAAAAGATTGAGAATTACATCTCACCCTCCAGAACAATAATATGAGGACCAGCTGTAGAATGCTATGTTGAGTAGCAAAATTTTAGTTCATGCACACTCAAAGAGGCAACTCTCGTCTCCTCAGCATCAAAGGCAGATGGGCTATGATGTTCTGGAGGCTCACAAACCAAGTTTTACCACAAACCTGTGGTTTTTCAAAACTTCTCCTCAGAGTCAGCTTAGCACAAGGCTCATATACAGTACCACTTTCTGTCATCACCTATTTACCAATCAATGCATAATCCATTTATGGTGGCTGGGATTTAAAGAGATGCCTTATGCAATCGTCCTTTTTATAGAAGAAAAGAGGCTGAGAAGTACGAGGAGAAAAACAACATTGGGAGAAGGCTAAAAAAAGATCAAGAAATGAGAAGTAACAAATGTTCCTTTGGGACAAGAGCAAGGAGAACTTTCCTCTTTTGAGATAAATGGATGCTGCCTCTAAGGCAAAATAAAAATCTCTTGTACTCCTCCAAATCCTATTGTAGCATTGTAAGGTGGAGAAGGAGTTCCTCAAACAGGAGGACGGGATACAGAGAAAAGGAACATTTGTATTTTGGGGATCTAGATGATTTGAAGCTGGGGCATACTGTACAAATTAGTTTATGGCAAAAGCCAAAAACCAATGCAAAGTAATTGGAGAATGTGTATATTCTAGCCACAGAAATTGAAACCTAGCCATTATTTATATATACTGTATATATCTTTGTGCCTGTATGCCTGAATGTACATAAATAGAATGATACATTTTGTCATGCAGAATTCTTTTTTTCTTATATAAAAAGTCTCTCTGCATTCTCTTACATTGACATCTGTGCATAATCACAAAATTTTCCTATGTATCCTAGAAATGTGTGAGGCAGGCTATATTTGACTTGACAAGGTGTCTCATTTATGGAGACTTAATACTTTGTCTTCTCAGGATGCAGTAATGATGGGAGCTGCTCCTGAAGGCCCTTTGGATTACCTCTTAGCATCCTTGCTTCTAGTCATGAGAGGCTTTTGAGAATGAAAATGGTGAGGCTTCTTGCAGCATTGCAAAGGAAGGCAACATAGAAATATCATTCTTGAGAAACAGGAGACCATATTCCTTCAAGAAGCAGCTACCTTCCAAGATATTTTACAGGAAGCACTGTTAAAGCAAAGCATTCCTTGAAGCATAATACTCAATTATTATGCATATGCACTACATTTTTACTAGTGATAGCTTTTACTTACCTAGATACTTGGTTTAAATCCTACGTGACCACTATTTATTCCTATCATTTAACCAGGCTGAAATCTTAGATTCATATAGAGGTCTTTTACATATATAGCCTAATAATTGTCTAGGAGGAGGAGGAGGAGGAGGAGGAGGAGGGGGAGGAGGAGGAGGAGGAGGAGGAGAATCCAGATTTTAGAGGGGGAAAAAGCACCCACCTGTTTATAGAGAATAAACTCTACCAATTCTAAACCTTGAAAACATTGTATAAAATACACTTGAAATACTACAATGATTTCTGTTTTGAATAAATGCATTTCAAAATCAGGTCATAACGAGAATGCTGAAGGAAACAGCAGAGAATTTTTCTGCATAGAATAATTTGTTCTATCACCCATATTTCTAATGTGTGCCACTAATTTAAAGCATATTAAGGAAATGAAACTTTTGATCCTTTGAAAAAGCTTCATAATCAAATTAAACTACTTGAAATAAGATGTGGGAAAAGAAAGCCAGCAGTATCAGTGACACCACAAAGTGCCGCTCTAATAGGATATTTATTGTATTTTGCATATTGTGTTAGGAAAAATGCAAGGCATCTTTTGGCTATTTGTACCAATTATATATTGTGCCAGCTTTCTCCAATCTGGTTCCCCCCCCCAATAAATTGATCTTCACCCCCCATAATTCTCACATAGCACTAAATAATGATTTCTTAAATCAAATACCCCAATTTTCCCACTGTCTTAATGTTTCATTGGAAACTAGTTATTCATTTTTTCCCATAAATAATAAATGAATGAATAAAAGTCATGTGTTAGTTCTAATATTTGTTATATTGGATACAAGTATTAAATACTAGCCCTATATGGCATGAGGCCAGGCTACCTATGGAACTGACCTTATCTCATTACATCAGCCCATCCCACCCAGTCAGTCCCACTTCATGAATGAAAGAATTCTGACTGGCAGGGTCTAGGAAGAGAGCCTTCTCTGCATTGCTCTCTGCATTGCCCCCCCACCCTTCTGGCCATCCAAAAAGGAGTTAAAACATGGCCCTCCAATCTCACATGGGTAGCTCAGAGGAGCATGTAGACACCAGGCTTCTTGAGCATGGCACAAGACATCATGGGCTGTTCCCTGACTCCACTGGATGACATCGCCAGGGCCCGTCGCCTTGGCAGGGTGAGGAAACTTCTCAGGGATGACTCACACCCTGGTTGGTACCTTTTTACTCTCCTACCATCGGGTAGGAGATACAGAAACATAGCCAGCTGTACTAACAGGATGAAGGATAGCTTTTATTCATGGGCCATCAGGCTCCTTAATGGGACATAACTTTATAATTTTATGCATGACAGATTCGTGAGGCTGGCGTGATGTGCAATTAGTTCACAGGGTGAAATAAGTTGGGGGTTTGTAGTCACCGTGAGTTTGTGGGGAGGGGCACAGAGGGAGGCTCAGCCAATTTCACTGTATACATGTTATACTTTGATAATAAAAGGTTTATTATTATTATTAATGCCCCTCCCTTGGCCTTTTTATCTAATTTTAATAGGGTTTAATCATCCTTTCCTCCATTTAAATTTTAAATGTTTATATGCTATTTTCATATTTTATTGTACAGAGGCCCATCTGAGGGAGGTGGGTGGCTCAAAAGTCTGAAAAAATAAATCAATCCATCAGATAAATGATATCCTAAATTAAGTTATGGAAATGAATCATACTAACCGAATCTTGGGAAATTAAAGCATATATATTTCATTACTCTTATTATTAATATGTATTTATCAATACTGCATACTAGGACAGAGGCAGTGATAGCATGGTCAATGGCGAGAGATGATGATTGTTGTAACTGAATTCTATGGATTACATAAAAACTGTCTACCTTGTACTTAGCTATTTCTTCACTCAAAGCTTGACCTCCTCGTGCTTTGGGTGTAAAGTGTTAAAAATTTAACCAGGATCTTAACTAGAATGCTCTAGTTCCAAAGATTGGAGATAGATGGTGAGAGACACCAGGTACCAATGTCCTGCCCCCATCTGCTGTAGCAACTGAGAATGGATGAGAGAGGGGGAAGAGGAAGAACACATGGTTGCTTCTTCATGGGAGCCAGTCTTCTGAAGGACTCAGAAGAAGTTGGAGAGAGGGAGCACCAAGGACGTAGAGCAGGGCCTCTAAGGAATTGGAATGGACTGATTTCTCCTTTCTTTACTTCCAGTGCTACTTGCAGTAGCAATGTTGCTAATACTGATTTAGATGACAAGGACATGAGTGGACAATTTAAACAACAAGGACCTCATTGCCTGCTGTTATACTGTAGGTAAGACCAGGATTGGCTTATATTTGTTTTTCTTGTAGGAATATATCGAGGTAGACCTTGCAGATTTACTCTCTTTGGGAGAGTATTACCTTCAGGGGTCCTTGGTGCTCTCTGCATTTGGTTGTTTTCTTGCAGATATTTCATTACCCAAACTAGGCAACATCATCATGAGCACAGTTACAAGAATGAGACAGCTAGAAGAAAACAACCTAGCTCAGAGAGCCCCAGGACCCCTCATTTCAACCCTGAGCTACAAATATTTTCCTGTTTGAGTATTAACTTGTTAAAAGGCAAACTTGGTGCAACCCCAAAGTCAGTAAGCTTTTGAGTGGCTGTGATTTGATCTTGCTTGGATTAAATCAGATTGTGTTTACAACCTAGAAAGCCTCTACCACATCTCCATTTTGGCCCAGGATGAAAATAGAGGGCAAATATAGGGCAAAGTACTATAAGCATATTGAAACTAGTTCATCCCAATCAGCAACAACTTTGTGTAGAGTTAAATTTTGATTTCAGAGATTATTGAACCCTGGCCAGACCATCTAGAAAGTGAATACTAGCCATTAGAAGGACTTTTTATTGTTGACCTAATTAAGTAAAATTGACTATTGCAACCTAGCGATCATTCCTCTGTTGATAAGTATACCACACCTATAAGTAAGCTGCCTATGGTTTTCAACCTTATTTTTGATGCCTCAGAATCAGTAGCTGACTTTTTGAAACAATCTATAAATGCAGCCATGATATCTACAAAGCAATCTATTTTTTCAGTGAATCATCTATCTTGCTTAAGAACACTTAAGAGTTTTATCCATTCTTGAAAACATTTTTTAAAAAATGATGCCTTTTTTTGTATTGGAAGTAATGTTCAATAAACAGTTTTGCAGCACTGAAAGAAAGAGAAGACCCTTACAAGAAATGAAGTAATCTATTTTAATAAAAAGATCCACCACAGTCACAATAATGTCTAATCTTTGACAACAGGTAATGCAGCCTAAAGGGATAGAATTTCATAGCCTGTGGGAGAAGTGAAGTGGTATAACAATCCAGCTGTTATAGCCTAATATGTGACAAGGAGAGATATGCATTTCTAAATTAGCTTCAATTCTCTCCAGTTCTCTCTGATTTTTTTCCCCTTTTTTATAAATATCATTTTCCTTTCCAGCCTCAGTTCAAGTCACTAACTTCTTCTCTTACCCCTCTTTGGAATGTAACTCATCTTAATCCAATCAATTCTATTATATATACACAATTAATATTGACCAAACCAGGACAAAGATAATAACTCACCCAGCTACTCATTCAGATGCCATATCCAGCAGTAAATCTGCAGATAGGAATATGTATGAGTCCTTTGGAAGCAAGGTACTGTTTTCCATTTTCAGTGGATTGTAAAGTAGAATGGAGGTTAGTATCAAAAAGAGCTTAGTATCATATGACTTTTTCCCACACAAGTCAAAACTACAAAAAAAAAAAAAATGCCCTTTGGTAGTGCACAGACACAAAAGGGTGCCTCAATTTGATAAATCTTTCAATCAACCTCTTAGTGCAGATTTGTGAATGACACAGCATTCCCCACTTTAAAAAAAGCGAACGGAATCAGACAGCTTTGAAGACTTCGTGTTTTTTTTAAGCACTTCAACTATATAGTGGATTTTCTTCAGTTTCTCGAGTTGCAAGTCTAATATTGATTTGGCTATCTTTCACTTTCTCAGTTTCGGATTATTAAATGGGAGCAGCCACAAGCTTTAACCTCACTTTTTTCTCTCTCTTTGCTATTCTATGCTGCTCTTAGCAGCCTATCTGGGATTAACATCACTGTCAAAATTCCAGATGTTGACTCAAGGCTGCCCAGTCCAGCATACCCTCTTAGGTCAATCATTCTTCAAGACTAGACAAGTCAACACTTTCAGCTACTTACTTAACTTCGTGACTGAATGGATTGAAGGCCAATACATCAACAAAACTGGAGACAGCAACTGCCCTTAACCAACCCACGTAAGCCTCCCCCAACCAGCCCTTCACCTCCCAATGACTCTGACCTGATATAATTTCCCCATCACCAGACCTATCACAAGACCCTTACTTGACACATCCACACCTGAAGCCCTTATAAACAGAACACTGACAATAAAATCCCCTAAACTCCGCTGAAGATGTTACTTAGCCTGGTAATGAAACATTCGGAAACCAACCCACAAGCTTGGAGAATGAACCTTATCCTAGAGAGCTACAGATATTTGCCACCATTGCAAACATTAATTAAACATTTATGAAATGGAGGGTACATATCTATAAGTCAAATGGCAATCTTTTTTCTTATTGTCTGGTCCTCAGTGGAACCACTGAAAAGGGCATCCTTCACAGGAGAGCCAGCTTCTCCATCAGATATGGCAAAGCTACCTAGAAGTCCAGATAAGACAATAAATAGAACAAAAAATTAAAAAGTAAGAGCTTGGTTTGAAAGTTTTTTTTTTATTGAAAAGTTTTATGAAAATTACAGTATACACCCCAAAACCTACCCACCCTAAACCACCCCTCTCCCTCTCCAACTTCCCAGAGCTGAGTACAGGGTTACAAATATAATAATCAAACTCTAACTAACATTAACCAACTATATACTGTAAATAACCAAGTCCATAATGTGCTTTAACTCCCCTTTAACATAAGTATAAACAAATTAAAAATAAACATAATAATATAAACAAGTCAATATTATTAAACAATACAATATCCAAATTGTTAAACAATACTAATACTAAAAATAATAATAAAACTAATAAAAATTCAACTATAATAAACTATTAATAATAATAATGCTCTAAAATTTACTCATAAACTAAATGGAATTTTTTAGTCCCATATTTATTCTGAATATAATCTATCCATCTTCTCCAGACCAAAATGTATCTTTCTTGTGAATGATCCTTCAAGTAAGCAGAAATTTTCGCCATTTCTGCTAAATTTGACACTTTAAGCGTCCATTCTTCTATAGTAGGCAAACAATCCTTCTTCCAATATTGCCCTACCAATAACCTTGCAGCTGTTATCAAGTTCAACAACAAATTAATTTCTTTAGCATCACAATCTACAATAACACCCAATACAAATAATTGTGGGGTAAACTTTATCTTTCTCCTAAAAATCTTTTGAATGTTCCACCAAATCTTAATCCAAAAAGCTTTTATATTTCTACAAGTCCACCAGATATGAAAATAAGTAGCATCCAAGCTATTTGATTTGAAAGTTTTAATTAGATTTAAGCTGAAATAATGTTTTTTATGTTTGTTCAGCACAACATAGGTTCTTTTCTTGACCAGAAGCTGCTGTGTTCTAGAATTTTCCTCAATACCAATGGTTCTACCTTAAAAAAAATTTCAGGGAAATACTTCAAGACATTTTTGCAGTGAAGTCTTGAAAGATATCCAGTTAAAGCTAGGTGCATTTAATATCCCCTTGCTATTTTCATCCTATTCTACAAAAGTAATGAAAGTAGTGACACGTACTTTTATCGGTTTAAAAAGAAGCTGGTCCAGAAAATTACTCTAATATAACAGGCAACAAACACTTTTTCCTCTATTCTTCTGATCTGTACATTTATGAATTTGCTTTTTTTAATCCTTTGTGAATAAAGGAAGTATGAAGAATAGCAAAGAAACTTGTTCTTAAATTCAAGTAATAGAGGTTTAATCATAAATTACTACAAAGAACGTGAATATCGAATTTGAATTATATTGAAATACTGTATCTTACTCTTTTAGAAAGCACAATCAATGTTTTCAGATTTGAAATCTTTAAAGTGATTTTCAATAGTAATTATAAATATAGCTGGGTGTTTTTTTTTTTTTTTTTTGACAAAATGTGTGGTGGAAAACTATAATGTGAGCTCAGTAATTTTAGAAATCATGTAATTTTTGCTAATCCACCACAAAATGAAGGCCTCTTTACTGCATATGTCCAGTGCAGGATGATAAATTGATGTCTCTGATTTTTCTAACTAGGGCTAAGAGAGAATAAGCAGTCGAACATTGCTCAGATGATTTCTGTGCCTGGATCTCCCCATTCCTAGTTCAGTATCAATCACTGCACTATACTTGATCCCAACTGTATATGTCTTTAAAATTAACAGCAAAACCCAAAATCTGCTGATAACCCACTCAAATTTTGTCATCTTTTTAGTCCCTGCACACACAGACAACCATAAATAAATACTTGAATGTAGCCCTTTATTCATCATTTTTGATATGAAGTTTATCTAGGTGTCTACCCAGAGTAAGTATCTTGCAAAGTTCCAAATGTTTCCCAAAACATGGCTTTTACTTAGAATACGTTTAGATCAATAGGTATATTTATTATTTAAATGTGATTTCCTAATAATGGTTTTATTCTTTTAAAAATTATTTTGTGAATACTGCCTGCCTATCTATCTATCTATCTATCTATCTATCTATCTATCTATCTATCTATCTATCTATCTATCTATCTATCTATCTATCTATATCCCTCCCTCCCTCCCTTCCTCCCCCCCTCCCCCCTCTCTCTCTCTGTGTTTGGGTGTGTGTTTGGGTGTATGTCTCCTTGAAGTAATTTCCATCTCAGAAATGGATTCTCAGAGGAAGAGATATGGAACTCTCAGCAGAAAAATATCCTGCATTCAAATTCCAAAGGAATCATCATGTTATGTATGTTGACACTGAACATATAAAAGACACAAGCCACAGTTTTCTCAGAATGAATCTTTTAAACTAAATTTATGTATTGGCAACTTATATTCTTTGAAGAATCAATTCTAAACTGGCTCATCTGAAGTTCTATATAGATGAAGAGCCCTCTTTACATTTCTTTAGTAATAATTTCATGCAGAAATGTGAACCTTAAAGATCAAATATCTTGCCCAATGATGAATGTATTCAAAAAGAGGCAAAGCAAGTGTTCAAACTGTATATAGTATGGAATAAAAAAAAATATTGAACTGTATATCTCAGAAGCTCACTATGTTTTGATCAATTTGTGCTTTCTTTACAAAGAAAAAAACAACTGATCATAAAGGGACTATTAACAGAGAACAATCTATATGAAATAGCATGTGCAACAGAACCAATCTTTCAAAGGAGAGTTTTTGTGAAGACATCATGGAGCTGTGGCATCACAGATTTAGCCACAGAGATACTGCATGTATTTCAAAGCTGATGAAAGTCAATTTAAGAAAAGTTTTGAGTATTGTGTTTTTTCCACTCTGAACTCATTTTTTTCAGCATAACAACTAGAGTTATCTGCTTAACATGCTATAATTACTTCAAAAATATTTAATCTGTGATATTTATAGAATTCACACAGACACATGTATATATGTGGAAATGACAAAGCTGATCAGTTTGGCCAGGAAGGAAAATGATATAGAAGTTTGAAAAGACTGGATACCTTATATAGGTTTTCATATATATATAAAAAAAGACTGAATTGATGATGGACACATTTGGTGATTAAAAACGGTTAAAGAGGAAAGATGGAAACTATTCAGTAAAAGAACACAAGTCATAATTCTGTATTTTCTTTTTCTCTGCCTTCTCTTTTTGCTTTTTTCTTTCTCAATTTTTTTTTAAAAAAGCAGAAGGCTGCACCACTTGAACTTTAGAATGGAACTGAACTAAACATTAAACATATTAGAATCTCTGTATCCAACTTACATATATGCTTAGATTTCTATACAAAAAAGAAGGCAAAATGGAACAGAAAAGTAATGAATCTTTCAAATTTCAAATATCTTTATTATGCTCTTTGACTAGCTTTTGGAGTAAAAAAAAGATAAATGGTTTGATAGGAATGATTATAGGAGCTAATTATAGGCCAATTAGTCTTCTGCGATCATTAGCAAACCATGTAAAAGGTACTTATTTATCGAATCCAAACCTGGGGAATAGAGGAAGGAATAACCTAGAGAAAGCAGGGTTTCAACTGGGATGTTCTACCATAGACCATTGCCTATTGCTTCAACATCTGGTGGATAAATATACAAACCACTTTCATTTGAATTTATTTGCAGCCTTTATTGATTTCAAGGTCATAACTGATACTATCTTGAGGGTAACACTTTGGGACATTCTGAGCAGATCCTCTATAAATAAAAGTTTCTTACTCCTAATTCATAAACTATATGACCTATATGACTCTAACAGACCTTAGAGTAAGATGTAAGCAAAGAGGTGATCATCCCAACTCTATCCCGACTGTTAAGGGGGTAAAAGAAGAATGTATTCTGGCACCATTGCCTTTTACCATATATATCAACTCCTTGATTACATTTCTCCAGAGAGTTAATATCCATGCATCTATATTAGTTGATAGACATCTTCTAATTTTACTTTGTGCTGATAATGCAGTTCTGTTCTCCTTGTCTTCTGAAGGCCTTAAGCAGGTACTGACATTCTACTGTAATTAGGAACAATTAATAATCAATTATGATAATTCTAATGTTTATTTTATAACAAAAGACAGAAACATAAGTGGATAATTGATTCCCATGAATTACAGCAGGTCAAATGTTTTAAATACTTGGGTCTAGCATTTCAGATCTCCAGGAAATTAACAGCCCAGGTAAATCATGCCACTTCTACCATCCAAAGGAGCACCCAAACAATAATTAAATTTCATAGGCAAGAGGGGGTAAATTACATTCCAGCAGCTGTTAATCTGTTTTTGGCTAAAAACAGCTGTCCAACTATTATATGGGATGTCTATGGAGATGCTCAGTTATCTAGGTCATAATTGTCCCAAAGATGCTTTTTCACGAGGCAACTTAACTTCCTTGCTTTTCTTTAAAGACTTTTCGCTTCTCATCCAAGAAGCTTCTTCAGAGCTTCCATCCTTCTATTCCCCACCATCCAATCAGAGCTGAAGAAGCTTCTTGGATGAGAAGAAAAACAAGAAAGTCCAGTTACCTTGTGAAAAAGCATCTTTGGGACTATTATATGGGATACAACTTGGTCATACACAAATCTTGAAGGCTTATGAAATCATTCAGTCAAATTTTCTTAGGACTTTGTCCAGTACCAAAAACTGCACATCCAAAGGAGGCTTGATGTTGAAGGTAATGTGCTAAGCCCTGGACTAGGGTTATAATCTCAGGATATGTTTGACCCTACAGCCTGCTGTTTGTTATGAGAAGGGCTACCAATCTTATTGACATTATATCTATATGAAGGTATATTTATTGACTCTAAGCCAAACTGCAAAGCATACATAATTCTTTTTTTTAAAACACATTTTATTAGCTTTTTAATTTCTTAAGAAAAAGTATTCAAGACCCACTGTGGTGTTTGGGTGGTCAAACATTCAAAAGTAAAGACATATATAAACAGCTCAGCACAATACATTTTGCTATCCCCTCTCTATTTCCCTCGAATAACATAATACATTTAAAATATTCCACTTCTATTTTAAATTTCTATAACTGCTGAACCTGTTTTATAACTTATCAGTTTGCAATTACCATAGTTTAGCTTTAAAACAACAAATTATCAATTTTAATTCTTAATCTCTCACATCCCTCATTTTATCACCAATCTCATTTGTTTCTTCTTCCACAACACAATAAATATCCTAATAGCAATAAAGTATTAATCAACTCTATACATATACAATCCCACAATCAATCCATCTCTTTAAAATAACAAAATAATATTAAACCTTAATTCATTCAAGTTCATTAAACAGAATTCAAATTTTCTCCAATTACTTATCATGCCTTATCAGTCTTTGTTGTCATACAAAAAAGTTGTCTTACTAATTTAAAACACTCCATTGATTATTGAAACCATCCAATCTAAATGGTCATCATTTTTTCAATTCCAATACATAATGATTTTCATCAAATTGAGTCTATTATTCACTACATGAATACACAGATCCAATACATTAATAATCTGTTTAAAATATCTATCAGCCTTGATCCTTAAAACAGTCCATAAATCCAGTGTTGCCTTTTATTCCATTACACCATTTTAAATTTCTCTTTTCAATCTAATTCTGGCTTTTTTCCTATGCCAGGTAGGTTTCCATAAAGACGCTTCTCTTTCAGCCAATAGATCTATTTTTGTTGTTTGCAGTAAGCTTTGAAAGAATAAGAATCCCATCCTCTGTGTCAGGTGTCTGTTTCTCTCCTCCTTAAAATATCTTTGCTTTGTAGTTTCAAATCTCAGTCTTTGCTTCTTCTGTTCCTCAAAGCTACAAATGAGAGTTTTGTAAGGTATGATGAGTTCCTCTTTTATCTCTGTTAATTCCTCTTGTGGTGTGTTTTGATTTGTCAAATAGTCAGATGTAGTCTGAGCATCCGTTTGAATGTTTGACGTGAGATTTCTGGATTTTAGTTCTGTAATAGGTTCTTTCAATATGGCCACAAATGTCTGCAGTGGCCTCATTTATCTTTTCCAGTATAAGATTATTGTTTAGTTGTGAATGCGATTCCTCCATTTTAATAATAAGTAGAAAAAAATCTCCTAAGTCTGCATTGTTGATCTTTGGTAGCAAAGCTTCAAATTTTGGCAACATTTTTTTTCATTAGTTTATGCCAGGGAGAAATAGAGAAAAAATAAGTGTAATAAACCTTATAACGGTAGAAATCTCCTTCAAAAACTTCAAAATACAACATGGTATATAATAAACAAGAGGGAGTCAACTTATTTTCCAAAGCACCAGAAGGCAAGACAAGAAACAATGGATGGAAAGTAATCAAAGAGAGAAGCAACCTGGAATTGAGGAGAAATTTCCTAACAGTGAGAACAATCAACCAGTGGAACAGCTTGCCTTCAGAAGTTGTAGATGCTTCATCACTGGAGGTTTTTAGGAAGAGATTGAACAGACACTTGTCTGAAATGGTTATAGGGTCTCCTGCTTGAGCAGGGAGTTGGATTAGAAGGTCCCTTCAACTCTATTATTCTTTTATCTGTTATGGATATCAAACTGACTGTCTCTGATTTTTTTCAGGCAGTGACTTTAACAGACAGAAGCAGTTTACTCTCAGAGAGAAATGGAAGGAACAAGGCTTTTCTGATCCATTCCAATCCATAGAGGATGGGCTGTGGAATCAGCCTATATCAGGCTGTGGAATGGTAGATTTGTAAGGGCTTCTGAATCCAAGCAAAGCAAAGGAAATTTTAATTAAGCACTCACAAGCGTTTGTCAGGCTAATTAGACTCAATAAAATATAGGGCTGCTTTGCACCCCAAGGGGTCGTCTGCAGAAATTAGAAAATCCCTCCAAAGTACTTAGAGGACACTCAGGCTGTGTTACCAGCACTTAACTAACAGCCTAATTCTTTGAAGTGTTATTACCAACCATCCTTGACGGTGAAGAATAGTCATAAGTTGAACAGCTTGGCATTCAGGCAAACTACAATGCTTCTGTCAACTGCAAATTAGCGAACAGAAAGAAGGTCTTGACATGTATATAGAAAGTCAAATTTTGCCAGAGGAAATGGCAATTCTATATTCATATTGTTATAAAAATAAGAGCTTGCTAAGTGTTGGAGAGAATGGTAAATGATTGGGAAACCTTATACCCATCAAATTCTTGTTTGCCTGGTCTGGAATCTCAGCAATTAGATAATAGGTAAAACTGGGACTGTGCTACTAATCTTGAGTGTTCAGGAGAACATACAGGGATGTATAATCATGGCCACTATTCATGACCTCCCTCCTATCATGTTGAAAAATCTAGACAAGCAAATGTAATTGGCAGATTTCATGATATAAATAACTTCATTATGTGCTATCTCATTAAGACCTGTAAAAGAATTATTAATTTGGCTCTACAAAAAAATAGAACCAACACTAGATGATAGCAAAAAGAGCTTTCTGCATTTTTTTTTTCTTTTAGTGGTCTTCTTTTGAAGAATAATTAATAGTCCTAACCTATGCGGACAGAAAACAGTTATGGCAGGGAAAATTCTGAAAGCTATCACCATTGGTCAATTTCAGTCAGAAGTTGACTTTCAGTTTCCAACGCTTTACTGGACTACACAAAATTCTCATATTTCATGCCCCATGGAATTAAATATTTAATTGGCACTCTATTTATTAATAGATTTTATTTTAAAAATAATAAAAAACATGTTTTGTTATGAATCTAAATAAAGACAACAATGATGGGCTTTTTGGTTGAATGGCCATCATCTATATTTCTATCATTCTGACATTTTGCCAGAAGCAAATAACTGTTTCACTGATGTCAGCCATGAAAGCCTATGCCGATATGTTAAAAAAACATAATTTCTTCCTAATGTACTTTCCTTGAAAGTAGCTTCTCTGTACCTTTTTAAACACACATACACACACACAAATTGATTCCAGTGGTATAAAGTAACATATGTATCGACGATTTATAGCTGCAAATCAGATATAATTTATTCTTATACCAAGTGGTGGGATTCAAATATGTGAACAACTGGTTCTTTTTGTGGATGCCTCTTCCAGAAGTCCATTCTGGACAACAAAAAATTAGCTACTGGTTCTGCCAGACTGGTGTGAACTGGCTGAATTCCACCACTGCTTATACCCTTGTTTAGTAATGTTTATAGCCCTGTCCATGTTCCACTCTTTTTGAAGTTTGTAAGTAACACTTGAAGTCTTAGGTTTTTTAGGTCAAATATCTGATTCAATATTTACTTTTCATATGTGTCTTACAACATTATCTACAGATGCTGAGAAACATCTATAGAGAAACAAGGTTCTTTGTGTTTACCACTTAAGAATGTGGAGAAGTATTAGTTTCCCAGAAAGAAGCTAAAACTTAATTGTTTGAACCAGAAAACTACAGTAAGTTTAGCTACCAAACCTGAGCTGCAAAACCCAGATGACTAATACATAAAAAAAAAAAATCTCTAACCCTTTGCTGACATGTCCCAAAGATGCTTTTTCAAGAGGCAACTGGACTTTCTTGTTTTTCTTTGTAGACATTTTGCTTCTCATCCAAGAAGCTTCTTCAGCTCTGACTGGATGGTGGGGAATGGAAGGATTTATATTCCTTGTAGCCAGCTGGTCATTTAAAAGAATGCAAATGACCAGCTGGCTGCAAGGAATATAAATCCTTTCATTCCCCACCGTCCAGCCAGAGCTGAAGAAGCTTCTTGGATGAGAAGCAAAACTTCTTCAAAAAAAAGAAAAAAGAAAAAAAGAAAGAAAAGAAAGTCCAGTTGCCTCTTGAAAAAGCATCTTTGGGACAGCCATGACCTGGATGGCTAAGAATCTCCATAGACTTTTGCTGATATCTAGTGCCCATCTGGAATTTTGCAGACTTAAGTTAAAACAAATACATAATGATAGCCTGAAAGTATAGAAATTCAACCTAACTTTTCCATCAGTACTTGTAATTTACCAAGGAAAATCTTGAAGAAAACCTTTGCCAGAGAAATGTATTTAATATTATATAAATTCACTTGAAATATGGAAAATATGGAAATTGAAAGACCGCTTAGAATATAAATCAGCCTCAGAGCTAAATCCATTTTAATCTGTTTTGTTCTTCCTTATTTAGATTAAAATAAAGGACAAAAATCAAAAATTCTAATTAAGAAAGCTTCCTAGGAATCTTTGTATAAATAAAGAAGGAAAACATATCTTAAATTCCAAATGAGGGCTCCTTGGTGCTCTCTGAGCTGGGTTGTTTATTTGTAGACATTTCATTACCCAAACTAGGTAACATAATCAGTGCACTCAACATCAATACACTGATGATATCGCCTAGTTTGGGTGTATTGAAACATCTACAAGGAAACAACCAACCTCACAGAGCACCATGAGGACCCTTCATTTCAACCATCAGCTACAAATATTCTCCTCTATCACTATATTCCAAATCCTTATTAGACCAAATTATTTCTGAGAAGTTACATACAGTATCATGTCCAATTTACTTGGCCTTGAAAGAGTACTCCAGTTCAATGAGGCTTCAGTTTGATCATTCCATCAGAACAAATTTATGAATTGAATCTGGTGGCTTCAAAATGCTTCATGGTCTTTCAAAATATATAATAGTCTTTCTGCTGCTTTTCACAAATAATTACATCACGCAACATGTAATGTAACTTCAGGTCCATTTGCAAAAAAAAAAAAGTTAATTAGATGGGGTGTTGAATGTTATAATTGCTTGTCTGATAGTAATATGAGCACATTATGCATGAGTTTCATCATTCATTCAGCTCTCAACCTATCAGATTTTTTTGGGAGAGACATTGTATTCTTCCATTTTCTCAGTCTCTCTTCTAAGTTAATCTTTCAAGATTTTTCTACTATAGACCTTATCTGCTTCCTAATCTGCCCTGCCTCAAAGGGCTGACAGGGTCTAACAGAGCTTTCTTGAATTTCTTGAATTAATACTTTTCAGGTAGACTTAATTTATTTGTTCTCTGTGGAAGAGTTGTATTTTATAAGGGTGAGTTTTAATAGGTCAGCAGAATTATATCAAAGACGTTTAACAAAGCAGAATACAACATAACCATTCAAAATAAAGAAAATCAGAACTGTTATTACTGTGACAGAAGTACTCACATTATACAGTACCGTGTCCATTTCTCTATAGGATATCTGTGCACTGCCAATAGCAGAACAGGCCAACAACATTTTGAAGGGTAATAATGAATGATGTCATTCTGTATTCTTGCCAATCCATTACAAATGAAAAACCAATATTTATATTTTTTTTACGTCAACTTCCTTCCTTATGTCTGCTTCTGGAATAAAAAAAGAAAGAAAAAAGGGCACAATAGCAGGGAAAACTGAACAAATCCTGCTAGTTAGACCAAAGATCTCAAAAATTTACCTGTGTCTTAATCTGAAAAGGATTTTCTTCAACCAGTTTATCAGGCAAGAGTGCATAAACACAGGGCAAGAACAGCTTAAGAGTTGTACATAGATATATGATCAATATTGAATTATTTGCATTGGATGTCAGCTGTTTTCTGGGCTCAATAAAAGGCATTTAAAGCTCAATAAGATTTAGGGCCCATCTATCTAAAAGACTGCCTGTCTAATTATGGAACTGTCTTATTATTAATATACACCAGAGAAATACCTTTGTCTAAAATTGATGAAAGTATTTTTTTTCATATTAAACTGCAGAATCCATTTTCTTTTGAACTGCAACTAGCAAATAAGGTTGACATTTTACTGTACATAATTTTGTGATGGATATGACTGCTCTTCACATTTTATAATGTGATGCTTAATTTGTTGTTTGAATTATTATACATTAGTTCTTTTCTATAAAGGGTTACAGAGTTAGTCTACATCAATCAACCAATGGAAAAAATGGAGTAATTAGATAAAATGAATTGTTTAAAGAATATATTGATTGAAGAGAAAGATGGCAAATGTCTCCCAAACAAGCTTCATATTTAAGCTTCTAAAAACCTGAATCAAATGAACAATAAGCTTTTTAAATATATATAAAATTAACTTTTGAGCTAATGAATAATTTGTCTTCTCTCTTTTTCAGTGTTAACCACCCTGATATTGAGTTTGATAGTTTTTGAAAGGTAATTTCAGCTTACTCTAAAACTTTGCCTGAATACTTGTTTTGTTTTAGTAGACTTGTATAAACTGACAAACAACTGATCTAATTGGATTAAAAGATTTGAGAGACATAGGTTGGCTTTTGTAGAAACTACAAAAACTTCAAATAAATACTCTCATTTTTGCAATAAGTAACAGAGGATTGTCTGGGGCAGAGGGAAAGAGAGATGAAAAATCCCTGTAGATAAAATATTTAGGTTGAGAGAACAAATGACATAATTTAAGGCAAAGGAACAGAAATAAGAAAAACTGTAGAAACTCTTAAAACCCTATATAAAACGTAACTGAACACATAACTAGAACCCTTCAGTTTCCTGCCTGAAAATAAATAGTGTCTGTATATCTACCAGATCTGATTTGCTCTATCCAATATTTGATTTCCGTTCCAAACATTCATGGGGAGAGGTCAATTTGAGGCAGTTGGTCCTAACTCTTCTGGATATGTGTTACATTGCACAAACATAAAACTTGTATTGTAAATTTATATCTGCTACCATGTCAACTTTGACACCCCCACCACCCATCCTTTGTGGATATCAGTGCTTCCCTTTTAATGGCCTAACCTACAAATTTAAACTTGTACACCATGATCATATGCATATATCTGATTTCTGTGCAGGCACACATGCATATCAAGCCGAGGCGGCACAGCAGTTAGAGTGCAGTACTGCAGGCCACTTTAGCTGACTGTGTTCAGCAGGTCAGCGGTTCAAATCTCACTGGCTCAAGATTGACTCAGCCTTCCATCCTTCCGGGGTAGGTAAAATGAGGACCCAGATTGTTGGGGGCAATGTAAATATATATATACATTGCTTACTGGTGTACACCGCTTAGAGAGTGCTTGCACTTAAAGCGGTATATAAATCTCAGAAATAAATAAAACACATTATCTAAATTTTCATTCAATTGGTGTTTTGTTTTTCCTTACTTTCAGATTGTAATGCTGTGCATTTACAATAATTTAAACAAAATATTAAATCAACGGGTCATAACAAATTGGTTCAGACAACATCTTGGTATTGTACAAATCTAGCCAGAATAGTTTGATTATCATCGGATAATGTCTAAAGCTACCACATCCATATAATAAAATGCAGATGGCCTTTGGAAGAGATAGATTTAGGTTTTCACATTTTGTGGCTTATAACTAAATATTTACCATCTCAGGTTAGGACTTCCAGATCTGGATTGAAAAACTCCAGGGGAGCTTTACTTTTTCCATATCATTTTCCTGACATTTAGTCACCACTAGAAGCTTTGCAACTTAAATTTGGAGTCTCTAGTAAAGCCCATATGGCTGTCCTAATTCAGTCAACCATGTTTAAATCAATACTTATTTAATGTGCTTAATGTGTTTGTGAGCCCAACTTTTCTATTTTGAAATTTGCAGTTATGCTTTTAGACTCCTGATTCAGTGCTAATAAGCAAGTTTCTTGTCTTAGCTATAATGGTACTTTTTATTCAGTTTTATCTCATGGTGATATTCCATTGGGAAATTACTAAGAGGAAAGAAGACAACCTTTAACTAAATAAAATCATCATTGCTATTCTATACTTAATAATAGTTGCACTATTAAAAAAAACCTCATCTTGTGCTTAAGATCTCCCTTTGGTTAATATGATTAGGACCCTCACATGTAATTTAAGTTCCCGATTGTGATACACTGAACAAAATCACCCAACATTCTTTGCATCAGAATCACTTGCATTTCCTGAACACTGACTTGACCTCTTAGCTAAAAGACAACATAGAGGTACAATAACTTCAGAACAAAAGCAGAGAAAAGTCTACCACTGTATGGTTATTGTATGGTTATTTATAGACTAGAAAACTACTCCAAGTAGAACAACCCAGCTACACGTTGGACCATTTATCCCAGATAACATACTGACAGTTAGAGGCACAAAAAAGCAACAGCATTAGAAGATGTTCTGAGCAAGAACTGAAGAATCTAAGATGATAACTAGAGCAACAGACTGAATCACATTTCCTTGGAGGGAGTCAAGTATAGTTCATCTGATTGACAGCATTATAAACGAAGTTGCAGAAACTTGGCTGAACTGATCTGTCCATGAAGCAGTTTCATTTAAGAAGTTTAAAAGATAAACTTTTGGTAAGGCGAATTTCCAAGCTTTAAGTACAAAGAAACCCTCCTTATTTTGGAATTTAGCCCAAAGATGCTGAAAGCAAATATTTTCTTTCCTTCCTTAATTTGCTTGGTACTTATCAAATGGGCATATTGCTGTTAGATCAGTGGTTCTTTTTAATGCCGCGACTCCCAACCAGTCATAAGTCAAGGACTACTCAACCGGTCATAAGTCGAGGATTATTCAACTGGTGCAGCACCGTTTGCAGAATGGGACTTTTGGCGGGCTCAGCAGGGCAGAGACAGCCTGGACAATTCCCATTGGCTTTTGAAAGCCAATAGAATTAGACTCTATTCAAGAGAGTCTATTCTATTGGTTTCAAAAGCCAATAGAATAAAAGGGAGTAGCACAGCTAAGGAAAAGGGGAAAAAATGGCGGACTGCGTTGTTTGGTTACCCCCGTGAAATGGTCGTTCGACCCCAAATGGGGTCCCGACCCACAGGTTGAGAACCACTGTGTTAGATCAAAGAGAAGCTCTATGAAACACAACATTTGGTTTATTCTCAAAACATTAACTTTACCTTATTTTTCCCTGATTTTTGTACTTTTTGAAACATTCCCAAGCTACCTAGAATCAAAGGTAGAATAGATATGTCTTCCATTTCTTTCTTTAGCATAATTGTATTGGGTTCTTCTTTGATGATCTCACAGAGATGCACCTATGGTTTTATGATTTTTTTTCTTCACAAAGACACTGCAAGAGAAGAAATATCAGAATTATTATCTTGTTGAAGCAATATATTGTAGGGCATATAAGGCAATGCCTGAGTGGGAATTTGAATTTAGAAATCAGACTTTCCCGATTTGCAATCCAATATATTGCCCACAAGTTACAAATTATTTAAGAATACATTACTATGGGATTCTTGATGCTCTCTGGACTTAGTTGCTTTCTTGCAGTTGTTTCATTACCCAACTAAGTAACATCATCTGTGCTAGAAGGGTAAACTAGTAAGCCTAATCAAGTAAGAAGAAAAATATCACTCCCACCAATCCTGACAGGGCAAGCCACTAGTATATAATAATAATAATAATAATAATAATAATAATAATAATAATAATAATAATAATAATAATAATAATAATTATTATTATTATTATTATTATTATTATTATTATTATTATTATGGATTATCGCACAGTCAGCCAGATGTTCAGACTGGATTTGGCATTTTGTCTACCTATCGAGTCCTTACCCAGGACCTGGGATAGGCAGATGTGGATGTTTGATGGTATTACAGGTATCGTCGCAGGATGGAAAAAGGCGGCCTTATTAGGAACTGCTTCCATCCTGCGACGATACCTGTAATACCATCAAACATCCACATCTGCCTATCCCAGGTCTTGGGTAAGGACTCGATAGGTAGACAAAATGCCAAATCCAGTCTGAACATCTGGCTGACTGTGTGCGATAATAATAATAATAATAATAATAATAATAATAATAATAATAATAATAATAATAATAAAGTTGGAAGGGACCTTGGAGGTCATCTAGTCCAACCCCCTGCTCAGGCAGGAAACCCTATACCATTTCAGACAAATGGCTTCCAGTCTCTTCTTAAAAACTTCCAGTGTTGGAGCATTCACCGCTTCGGGAGGCAGGTTGTTCCATTGGTTAATTGTTCTAACTGTCAGGAAGTTTCTCTTTAGTTCTAGGTTGCTTCTCTCCTTGATTAGTTTCCACCCGTTGCTTCTTGTCCTGCCTTCAGGTGCTTTGGAAAATAGCTTAATTCCCTCTTCTTTATGGCAGCCCCTGAGATATTGGAATACTGCTATCATGTCCCCCCTTGTCCTTCTCTTCGTTAAACTAGACATACCCAATTCTAGCAACCGTTCCTTATATGTTTTAGCCTCCAGTCCCCTAATCATCTTTGTTGCTCTTCTCTGTACTCTTTCTAGAGTCTCAACATCTTTTTTACATCGTGGTGACCAAAACTGGATGCAGTATTCCAAGTGTGGCCTTACCAAGGCATTGAAGAGTGGTATTAATACTTCACGTGATCTTGATTCTATCCCTCTGTTAATGCAGCCTAGTACTGTGTTGGCCTTTTTGGCAGCTGCCGCACACTGCTGGCTCATATTTAAGTGATTGTCTACTAGGACTCCGAGGTCCCTCTCACAGTTACTACTATTGAGCATGGTGCCACCTATGCTGTACTTGTACATTTGGTTTTTCTTGCCTAAATGTAGAACCTTGCTTTTTTCACCATTGAATTTCATTTTGTTAGTTAGTGCCCAGTGTTCAAGTCTGTCCAGATCCTTCTGTATCTGAAGCCTGTCTTCTGGAGTGTTGGCTATTCCTGCCAGCTTGGTGTCGTCTGCAAATTTGATGAGTTCCCCATCTATCCCTTCATCCAAATCGTTGATGAAGATGTTGAAGAGTACTGGGCCCAGAACAGAGCCCTGGGGCACCCCACTACACACTTCCCTCCATATAGATGCAGTTCCATTGAGGACCACTCGCTGAGTACGGCCGGTCAGCCAGCTACGGATCCATCTGGTGGTGGTTCTGTCTACCCCACATTTTTCTATCTTGTCAAGTAGTAGGTTGTGATCTACTTTATCAAATGCCTTACTGAAGTCCAAGTAAATTATGTCCACAGCATTCCTCTGATCCACTAATTTTGTCACTTGGTCAAAGAATGCAATAAGATTTGTCTGGCATGATCTATTTTTGACAAACCCATGTTGGCTTTTAGTAATGACTTTGTTTGCCTCTAGGTGTTCGTTGATTCGTTGTTTGATTATCTTTTCCAGGATCTTCCCAGGTATTGAGGTCAGGCTGATAGGTCTGTAATTTCTGTATAAACAGAAAGCAAACACCATTCCTTTCTAACACTTATGATGCTACCTAGTTGGGCAATGAAATGCCTGTAATAAAACAACACAGTTCAGAGAGCACAAAGTACCTCATTCTTCAACCCTGAGCTACAAATATTCTTTTCTGCCAGACTATCCCACCTCCTTTACATATATGATTTGAAGCTGTATGGAAAAACACCACCTGAAACAGAATCACTGCTCAACACTGTCTATATAGAGAGTCAATACATTGCAATGGAGTTTTGGACTATAAAGTATCCCACCCTCACTATCAACAGGGATAAAATGATAAAAACTGAAGGAATTAAGATGCCCTATGAAAATAACATCAAGAGTATAGATGAAGACAATAGCTATAAATACCTGGACATTCTTCAAACTCACTGAAGTACAAAAAAAAAGGAGGGGGGTGAGAAGCAAATACATATTGAGAGTAAAGAAGATCTTAAAGTCCACAGTCAGTGGAGCAAATACCATAGAGGCAATTAACACTGGGCAATTCCAGTCATTAGGTATACTGCTGGAATAGTGACTGGACTCCGGCAGAACTAAAAGCCTTGGACAGGAAGACCAGAAAAATAATAACGAATCATGACTTTCATCCATCCAGCAATGTAGACAGACTCTATTCATCAAGGGAAATTGGTGGATGTGGAATGTTACAAGTTCACCAGAGTGTTGAAAAAGAAAAAAGGGCATTGGAAAAGTATCTGAAGGACTGAGAAGATGATGCATTGAAACTAGCATACCATGTAGTCTGACTGAGTACTTGAGTGACCAAACTAGCCTACAAGAATCACCAAATGATGAACAAAAAAGTGACACAGGAAGACAAAGTATTATGTGACCAGTACATTAAAAAAAATAGCAGGCAAAGAGATAATAACAAGACCTGGCAATGGCTAAGAGCAGGAAAGCTAAAGAAAAATTCCAAGGGACTTATTCTGGCTGCAAAAGATAAAGAAAAAAAAATGCCTACAAAGCCAAAATTCTAAAGACAGCTACAGTACCGCCTCTACAAAGAAGCTGACCACTTAGTTATTTGCTGAAGAAGATTGCCCAGACTGACTACAAGCAACGGCATGACAAAGTAGCAACAATGGTGGGTTGGAAGATCTACAATTTAATACTGTAGAAGATTACAATATACCATTTGCCACAAGGAAGAACTGGTGGGACCATAAAACAGAAAAAGTAATAGGTAAACCATAATTTAAATACCCTAGTAAACACTCAAGGTGGGAATTCTTAATATCATATCCAAAGTATCTCTGTGTTTAATTAAACTGAAATTGAGATATATTAAAAATCCCTACTTATTGTTTGCCAGAAAGCAGAAAAATAATGTCAATACTAGTTGTTATCATGGGATAGCAGCCTTTAAATAATTTTAGATTTGTTGCATAGTGTTACTGGTGGAGTTGTATGGAAAAGGCAAACAATCTCTCAATAACTTCTTTCAGGAAAAATGAATGCATAAGCAATAGAATTCATTGTTACTGTTTGCTTATATAGTATGCAGATAATGCTCAAAGTGTGTGTCAAAAAATTCATCACTTCAATTAATAAATAATAATTATAAATAAATAATACTTATAATGTATTAATTGAGCACAGAGTTATGCTTGCCTGGCTTTAGATTGCAAGAAAGTTCATTTATTTCTCACAGATGTATTTGTTTATGTATTTATTTATTTGTGCACATCAGCTATTAAAGGGGCACAGTTCCAGAATTCTGCTTTGTTTGTTCTGTAAGAACAAGCAAAAATACAAAACAAAGACCTAAGAAGGGAAAAAAGCATAAATGTTCAGAGTTATTTGATTATAGACAAAGGTACTGATACCAAATGAAATTTTTACTTTTTTCTTTTCAGGAAAAAGAACCATGAATTAAGTAGATAATAAAAATAATATTTTATAAGCTCTTGCATGTGTCTGTGTTGCATTCTTTTCACCTGAAAGAAAGAAGATGGAATAGGATTAGGGAAAATATATTTTGAAGCATGCAATTTAGTTAATAAGATGCAGATCCAAGGAAATGTGTGGGTACTTCAAAATATGGTTGGGACAGGTAGATTTTTCCCCCTTTTCATTTCAATATTATACAGTGGTTGAATTATACCATGGGATGTAATCAGCCCCAAGTACCTTCCGATAAGATAATTTTTGCAGACAATGAAACTGCTTCCTTTGTACAAAACAGAAATCTTAGCATCACCTACTGAGGATGTTATTTGGAAGAGAAGACTTACCTAGAGAAAGCAGTTACACTTTTGGCTTGCATATCTTAATGTGCTTTGTTCCCAGTGCTTCACAAGTAGTCTTCTCTACCACTCTTCAGAGGCAGAGAACAAACAGAGAAGCAGGTGTTAGGGAAAGATTTTGTTCATTTGATGTTGCTGCTCAAATATTATTCCTTTGTTTGCTTCATTGCAGTTGTGGAATCTGTGGTAAAATAGGTGAGCCAATTGCTTTTGCTAATGAAAGGCTAATTCTGGAGATGTACTCAAAGCTATCAAATATATGCCCTTTCATGTACACATCTCTCCCCATACACACAAACACACACACACAAAATCCCTGGAATTGAATATTAAGGTAAAACATATTGAAATAAAAACACCATCCATACGGGGTTTATACAAGCGAAATTCGAAGTTTTGCAAAATTAAGCATTTCCAAATCAGATTTCATTTTAAAATGGACACAGCTTTTCTAGTTGAATAGTCTTTATGGTGGATGACATGGTCAGAGATTAATTTAAAAAAAGGGAGACCACTGTAAGATTCAGCCCATGACAATGATGGCATTAACTACAAGAAAGCATACAGCTGAAAAATGTGGTCATGATTTCTCTATCCCAGATAAATAGGTGGAATAATCCCAATTAGAAGATAGTGGGGAAAATATTTGTTTAAAGTCCCAGCCCATGCAAGAGATATATACTGTATCTTAAATCAACTGTTCTATAATGGTTATTTTAAGGACTTTGAAAACATTTATTTGGAGTGTAACTTTTTTGAATGTATGAAATTAAAATATGTATTAAAATATCATTTTGCCCTTGATATTTGAAATGAAACCAAAAATAATATTTCATAAATTTAAAAACAGAATTTATCTGGATAATATAAGCCTTTGGAATGAGGAACTAGGCTATTCAGTTTTGGAAATCAGGTGGTCTACATTTTAAGAAATGTAAAGAAATATGTAATTCATAAATATGATTAAGGATGAAGTTAATTAATTAATTAATTAAATGAAATTAAGCTATACATTTTAAAGTATGCTTCGTTACATTTTTACAAAAAATAAATATAAAAAAAGAAAAGAAAAATCGGAAATAAAAATTGAGGGAAATTAGAACATACTGTTAATGTTTTAGGAATGAAATTAGTTCAACAGAAAAACAAAAAAAGTTCATAGGCAGATACACTGAGCTCCTCAAAGAATGTTAATCTTCCCAGTCTTTTTTGTCTTTCTTATCAACGGTCATTAAATCTGGGGTGCTTGCCTGGTTGAATTCTAAAGTCCCAGATCATTTTAGCTTCTTTGTTTTCCATTCCTTTGTCTACATTGTGGTCTCATCAAGTCTAAGATTGATGGTAACTTAATAATTAAAGTAATAACCAAGGACCTAAACATTATTAAGGCAGCATCAAAGAACATAGGCAGTTCCAAGAAAGTTGGTGTTTTTAAAAAATGAGAATGTCTAGGTCTGATAAATTCAATATTTCCAAACATTGAGGAAGTCTTTTAATTATCACTCTAAGGCTCCAATCTCAATTGGTATAACAATGAATTTCTTTTTACAAAAGTTCAGTTTTAATCTGCAGATCCAGATATATATTTTTTTCAAATTATTTTTCCTTCATCCTAACATCACCCTGAATTGGAATATCAATGAACCCGACTTTATTCTTTTCATATTATCTGTGTTTGGAGCTTAAAATTCCATAAATTTTTAACCAGGTCATTTTCTAAAACCTCACCTTGATGGTCCCAGTAGTTTTTATTACATTCAAATCCAAACCTGTGGCAAGTTTCCAATCAATAATTTTGGCAACTTATTCATGATTCTGATGAAGTCAGTTTGTGAAATTTTGTAACAGCCAATGGTCAAAATGTCAATAATTTCATCTTTTTACTACAAAGGAAACATTAGCTATTGCTGGTTACATGTTGAAGTTTCATCTTCATCCAATTATCATACTGAAACCGCACCCACCCCATTGCCGGCAATGGGGAAAAAGTCGTGATACGTTGCGCGACGTCACATGACATCGTGAGTTTGACATGCCTGTACTAAAATAAAACCTTCAGTTTCTTTCTTTAACACTCCAGATATTAACCATCTCCATATGAGTTTTTTTTAAAAAATCAGCTTTTTCTTCTATATCCTTGAACTGCACTGGATTATTCTTCCAATTAACAAACCAGTTTTCAATTGTTTCTTTTCTATATCATCCTTCACCTTCATTATTTTCAAAAGTTTTCCTCGATTGACTTCCTTCAACAAGGGTTCTTCTTATTATATGGCTTGCCATACAGTCAGCCAAATATTCAGACTGGATTTGGCATTTTTGTCCACCTATTAAGACCTTCCCAAGTATTTGGGATAGATAGGGTGCTTGATGTATTAGAGCAGGGGTGTCAAACTCGCAATGTCACATGATGTGTCGCAACATATCATGACTTTTTTGCCATTGCTGGCAATGGGGTGGGCATGGTTTTGCTATGATGCATCCGGCCCATGGGCCAGCAATTTGACACCACTGTATTAGAGGTATCATCTCAAGATGTAAGCTGTTCCAAACAAAGCTGCCTTTTGCAATTGACTGCAAGTGAATTTGTCATTACTGTGCAAGTTGTGCTCCAATTGTTTTGTGATTGTACCCAAGATACCTATTAATATTGGTATTACCTTTGCTTTGTTTTGTCACAGTCATTCTATTTCTAATTTCAAGTCTTTATTCTTTGCTATCTTCTCTATTATGGTTCATCACACAATGCACTCAATTTTTATTATTACCATCTTGATTTGTATAGTTGCTAATCTCATTTAAACAACTCTGGCTATTGTTTATAAGATGATTTATGTATTCTTTATTATCTCTAACAATCTCTAAAGCAGAGGAAAGCTATTGAATCAACAAAGAATTTTGAAGCTACTTGATTTCAGCACTTCAAATAAAATATCTCCTTTTCTTCCTGCTTTGATGAAGTGAGTTGATACTTGATTGAAGTACTCTCTCTCTCTCTCTCTCTCTCTCTCTCTCTCTCTCTCTCTCTCTCTCTCTCTCTCTCTGTGTGTGTGTGTGTGTTTTAATAAAGTCCCTTGGAGTATATTTCAATAGTGTCTCTTGGAGTTTTACAGGATGAGGTAATGAGAAGCATTTGTCACCTGGTAATGAATTGTTTTGTGAACTGTAGCACCCACCTTGGCAGCCACAGCAAGTCTTGTTATGAGCCATGAGATGATCTCAAAATTTCAAAGTTGTCACAGCTCAACAAAGTTGCTTACATTTCATTTTTAAAAAAAGCTTTTAAAGAAATAGGAAAGTTAATTAATTCATTAGTTTCCAGTACTGTTACATAGATTTCTCCCTCTCTCCCTCTCAAGTGTGTGAGTATATTTGTTTGTGTGAATTTTTCTCTAAGATCCTTTAATTACCCCAACATATGGTGGGAGACAAATTGCTAAGCATTAAATTGTTCCTTGCTAATAACTTTCTCCTCCCCAAAAGACCTGTTCAAAGTAAACAAATACTTGGTGGGGGGAAGCTAAATTTGTAGATTTCTTAGGATAAAGTTGTGAGTTGGACACCAGTTCGGAAAAATCTATTGTGGCAAATAAAGTGGTAGTTTGTGTGATGATATGCAGCTCTTCTAAGATATTAATATATATGCCATCCATGAACAACACTGGAAGTTTTTAAGAACAGACTGGACAGCCATTTGTCTGAAATGGTATAGGGCAGTGGTTCTCAACCTTCCTAATGCTGTGACCCTTTAATACAGTTCCTCATGTTGTGGTGACCCCCAACCATAAAATTATTTTTGTTGCTACTTCATAACTGTAATTTTGCTACTGTTATGAATCGTAATGGAAATATCTGATATGCAAGATCTATTTTCATTGTTACAAATTGAACATAATTAAAACATAATTAAAACAATCGGGGCTGCGGCTTGTGGGAGGGCTGGCCCACTCAGCGGAGGCTCTGCCGGGCCACTCCCAGTGGGGATCCCAGGGCTTCCCTGTGCAGCCACGTGCACCTCGGATGGGGCCAGCCAGGGAAAGGGCCTTCCTGGCCGCAGGGCCAATCAGGAGCTCTGCGAGGGGGCAAGTCTGCATGAGAGAGAAAGAGAGAGAGAAGGGAAGCACAAGTGCCTCTCCCTCTCTCTCTCTCTCTCTCTCTCTCTCTCTCTCTCTCTCTCTCTCTCTCTCTCTCCAAATGGCGGAGGAGGCTCCAGAGCCGCAGGAGGTTAGGCGCCCAAAGCGGTCGCGATCCACATGTTAAGAACCGCTGCTATAGGATTTCCTGCCTGAGGTTGGACTAGATGACTTCCAAGGTCCCTTCCAACTTTATTATTGTTATATATATATGTCTCTCTCCTGATAGCTAACAGAGTGGGAGAGAGCCTGTGGCGTAGAGGTTATAACAACTGCCTAACATGCAGATAAGCCCAGGTTCGAATCTCATATATATGAGTGTGGGTCTGGTATCATTTTTTGTGTTAGGGAGTCGTTTGTCAATAAGGGCGGGTTTCCAAATGGCTGGTAGGCGGGAGGTATCATCTCGCTTGTTCATGCTGTGTGGGCGTTTTTCTATCTCGATGGCTTCTCTGATTATTCTGTTATTAAAATGTTCACTTTTGGCAATGGTTCTGGTATTTTTAAAGTCAATTTCATGTCCTGTGGCTTTAAGGTGTTGGACCAGGGAAGATGTTGGTTCCTCTTTTTTGACTGAGTTCTTATGTTCTTCAATGCGTTCACTTATTCTTCTATTGGTTTATCCGATGTATGTGTTGGGACAAGCAGTGCATAGGATTTCATATACTCCTTGATTTTCTAACTCAATTTTATCTTTGGGGTTTCTTAGGATGGTGGATATTTTTCTGTTTGTGCAGAATGCTGTTTTGATGTTGTGTTTATGGAGGATCCTACTAATTCTGTCTGTGGTGCCTTTTATGTATGGGAGGAGGGCTTTGCCGTTTTCTTGTTCTCTGTCTTGGATTTTAGTGAGGGTTTCTTTTTGGATTAGGTTTGTAATCTTATTTCTTTGGAATCCATTGGATGTTAGTACATTGGTGAGAGTGTGTAGTTCGGTTTTTAGGTGTTGTTCGTCAGCTAAGCATTTTGTTGTAGAGATGAGTGTCTTGGCTACGGAGTTGATCTGTGCTGGGTGATGGTGTGAGAGAGTGTGCAGACAGCGGTTTGTGTGTGTTTTCTTCTGGTAGATGGTGTGTCCTAGGGAGCCATTGGACTTCTTATAGACTAAGACATCCAGTTGGTTGTTAGCTTCTGTTTCCATGGTGAACTGTATTTTGGGGTGTAGGCTGTTGAGGTGTGTGAGGAAGTTGTCCAGTTTTTCTTTCCCATGTGGCCAGATTATGAAGGTGTCGTCTACGTATCTGAACCAGAGTTTGGGTTTGTGATCCGATTTTTCTAGAGCTTGGGTTTCAAAGTGTTCCATGTAGAGGTTTGCAATGATGGGTGAGAGGGGTCATCCCATGGGTGCACTGAAGGGGTGGGGAGGGGGGAAGAAGGCAGCAGAAGACCCCCTGTTGCCGCTGGAGGAACCCAGCTCCACTGCCCGCCGGGCCTGAAGGGACGCTCCGGGTCACGGTCATGTTGGCAGGCCATCCTACATTCTGCTGGTATTCCCGGGCTCAGGTTGGGGCCACGGGGCATCTGCAGAATGCCCCACCAAGCCTCCCCTTGTGCTGCCGGCATCCCTGGGCTTAAGTCATGGGGCATCCACAGAACACCCCTATCAGCTGCATCACCAAATTTTCTCCTGCCCCGCCAGTGTCCTCAGTCAAAACTGGGGCAATGATCTGCCTCCCACCAGGACCAATGCTGGAGCCTCCCATGCTGCCGGTAGATCCGTTGTGCTGGGGCCACTCCACACCGCATGATGCTCCCAATGATCTGTGACCCACCAGCATCGCCCAGGGAGCGATGCCCCTGCCAGCCACTGCCCGAGCCGGGACTGCCACCCAGGAGGCAGCAGGAGGAAGAATGGGAGGAGGAGGAGGGCAAGGAAGCTGACACTGGGCCCCAGGAGGAGGCACTCCTGTGGGTTCGGCCGAGGCTCTTCTGCTGCTGATTGGAAAATGCCTCCCCCCTCCCTTTCTCTCACATTGTTCGCCGAGAAAGCAGCCAGGACTCCATTGTGCCTTCCCGGCCAGCTGGGCCAACTGTCCCATGGCTGGGGATTGCAGGGACTGTTCTCCCTTGGGGCCGTGGCTTGCAGGAAGCTGAGGCTCTGGTGGGCTGCTCCCAGCGGGGATCCTGGGGATCCCCCATGCAGTTCCCCAGCCACGTGCACCTGGGATGGGGCCAGCCAGGGAATCAGACTTCCTGGCTGTGCTTCTCCCAGGGGGCAGGACACCCGGGCACAGGACCAATCAGGAGCCCTTCGAGGGGGCAAATCCGCATCAAAGAGAGAGAGAAAGAGAGAGAGAGAGAAGCATAAGTGCCTCTCTCTGTCTCTGTCTCTTTCTCCAAATGGCGGAGGAGGCTTGGAGCCGCAGGGGCAGGCTCAAAAGTGTCCTCAAAATGTCTTGCTCTATCGCCCCCATATCGCCCCCTTTTTGTTCTTTCACCCCTGCATCACCCCTTTTCATTCCATTGCCTCCCTGAAAAACAAAATTGCCCCCTGGGGGGCGATATCGCCCAGGTTAAGAACCACTGCTCTAGATACTAGATCAGAGAAAACATTAACCCAAAGCATTGCACTATTCAGGATCAGCCCCAGATCTTCTGATCTTCTGGCATCCGCTATTCTGGGGAGATTAACTGATTATCTGTGGCTTTCTTGAAAACGAGAGGAAGCAGGTCTTATCTCAGAGAAGACAAGCAGGAACAAATGAAACCTTGAGTCATTATGTCATTATGCAAATGACTTAGGTACTTGTGTCAGACATCTGGGAGTAAGGATATTTGCTCCCAAGGGCATCATTTGTGTCAGGGCATCATCACAGGTTTTGTCATTTTGTCATGTTGGCAATTTATTGCAGATGCCACTGGGCATAGGTTTCTTTGGGACTCAGTGGAATTTCTGCATTTGCCTTGCTATCACACAAAGGAACATACAAAGGGTTGCATTGTGATGTCCTGGTGCTTGTTTTCTCATTTTAACAAAATCTTGAGTTACTACAATTACCCCTATCACCGTAAGCTCTCAAAATTTTCAGGATTCTACCTCTCCAAAAAGATTTTCCTTGCTTGAATTTAAATAATGGAAGCACTTAATCAAATCAGGGCACATAGGAAATGTTGGCAGATAGCAAGCAAGTTTCTGCAAGTACATTGAGGTCCAGATAAACCAGTTTCTTCCCCTGATCCTAGAACATGGTTACTTTCTTTCTTTTTTAAATAATATGTCCTGGTCCCAGAGTTTTCTCCTTAGATACTATCCCAAAATAGCTACATCAATTGAGATGATTTTCAAAATTCTTGTATTAAACACACACAGAGATATACACAATGAGCAAAAAGCCATTTTCCTATGAAACATTAAGAAAAACAAACCAAATTAGCAATATTAATATAACCACTAAACCACTTGGGGATGAAGAACAGTATACTAACACTGTCACTAATGATTATGATAATAGCAACAGCAGTGATAATGTTTATGGCATGGAGTACTTGTTTTTGTTCAAAGCAAAACACTAGTAGTTTATTGAGTGCTACATTGGGATGCATTTATCCAGAATATGCAAATTATGTGAAAACTAGTGGTAATAAACTTATATGGTTTTAACTTGAAGATTTACAAGACAAACAAAAATGTTCAAGGCTAGAAGTATCTATTGTACTTAATGTAATCAAATTACTTTCTTTTCTTGAATGTCCAGCAGAACTTACCTGTCTCCTGATTTTATAGTACAAATTACATTACCTTGAAGAAACAATTATGTTATATCTAATACTTTTGGGCATTTATAAAATTAATGAAGCCCTATTCCACTGATCACATCTAATGGGCAATTAAAACTCTATGATAAGCTGAACATAGTGTCAGTTTTCACTGTGATCATGAATATACATCAAATATCTGAAAGCTTAAAATATCTCAAAATTTCACTAAGAAAGCCGAGAGTGTTGAGTATCATCTTAGAACATGAATCTGTCCTTTTCTTCATTTCCTCAATCTCTGACATCAAGTCACCATCAAAACTAATCTCATTTTCTGCCATTTATGGAATCAACCTCAGACTAAATCTGTTAATAATATGATCATGTGGTCCACTCTTTCTGTTTCAGAGGAAGATTTTAACACACTAAAAGATTATTGCATTATTTCATTAACTTTTTTCCAGTTTGTTTTTATTCGTTTATGATATAAAATACAAAAATACAAGAACAAATAGTAGGAAAAATAAGGGAGGGAACAGGGAAAGGAAGAGTGTAGAAAAGAGGGAAAAAAAGAAAAAAGAAGGCATTGACTTCTGACACCCTTTGGCGCAGTAGAATAAGAATAACATCAAACCTCAACTTTTAGTTTTACAGAATAGTATAAATTCACCATTTAAACAACAACAACAAATCTATCTAATCGGTAAACCCCAAAATCAAAGTTTATTTTTTTTTACCTCAAGTACGAAGTCCAGAAGAGGTTTCAAAGTAGAAATAAAAGTAATAATAATAATAATAATAATAGTAAAGTTGGAAGGGACCTTGGAGGTCATCTAGTCCAACCCCCTGCTCGGGCAGGAAACCCTACACCATTTCGGACAAATGGCTGTCCAGTCTCTTCTTAAAAACTTCCAGTGTTGGAGCATTTACTGCTTCTGGAGGCAAGCTGTTCCCCTGATTAATTGTTCTCACTGTCAGGAAGTTTCTCCTTAGTTCTAGGTTGCTTCTCTCCTTGATTAGTTTCCACCCGTTGCTTCTTGTCCTGCCTTCAGGTGCTTTGGAAAATAGCTTAATTCCCTCTTCTTTATGGCAGCCCCTGAGATATTGGCATACTGCTATCATGTCCCCCCTTGTCCTTCTCTTCGTTAAACTAGACATACTCAATTCTAGCAACCGTTCCTTATATGTTTTAGCCTCCAGTCCCCTAATCATCTTTGTTGCTCTTCTCTGTACTCTTTCTAGAGTCTCAACATCTTTTTACATCGTGGTGACCAAAACTGGATGCAGTATTCCAAGTGTGGCCTTACCAAGGCATTGAAGAGTGGTATTAATACTTCGCGTGATCTTTATTCTATCCCTCTGTTAATGCAGCCTAGTACTGTGTTGGCCTTTTTGGCAGCCGCCGCACACTGCTGGCTCATATTTAACTGATTGTCTACTAGGACTCCGAGGTCCCTCTCACAGTTACTACTATTGAGCATGGTGCCACCTATGCTGTACTTGTGCATTTGGTTTTTCTGGCCTAAATGTAGAACCTTGCTTTTTTCACCATTGAATTTCATTTTGTTAGTTAGTGCCCAGTGTTCAAGTCTGTCCAGATCCTTCTGTATCTGAAGCCTGTCTTCTGGAGTGTTGGCTATTCCTGCCAGCTTGGTGTCGTCTGCAAATTTGATGAGTTCCCCATCTATCCCTTCATCCAAAGCGTTGATGAAGATGTTGAAGAGTACTGGGCCCAGAACAGAGCCCTGGGGCACCCCACTACACACTTCCCTCCATATAGATGCAGTTCCATTGAGGACCACTCGCTGAGTAGGGCCGGTCAGCCAGCTACGGATCCATCTGGTGGTGGTTCTGTCTACCCCACATTTTTCTATCTTGTCAAGTAGTAGGTTGTGATCTACTTTATCAAATGCCTTACTGAAGTCCAAATAAATTATGTCCACAGCATTCCTCAAAGTCAATTTTTTTTTATCAAAGTCAATTTAGCCATCTCTGCTAACTCAATCAACTTTTGCAGCCATTCGTGCATTGTGGGGATCATATTATTTAATTAATTTGATGAAAACAAAGTTACAGTTCACATAACCATTTGACAGTGGACACCATTAAAACTGTCACTCTTTGTGTGTGTATAAATGATTGAACACAAGAATAAGATAAGACTAAGACTAAGACAAACTAAAATGGAGCAAAATAGAAAATGGAAAAAGACAAAAATGAAATAAAACATTAAAGTTCCAGAAAGAAAAAAGAGTAGCATAAAAACCAAAAAGAAAGAAAAATAGATATCAATTAATGGCTTTCATTCTTCTCTACAGCATTTATAAATACAGCTATAAATGCACTTCTTTCTCTACAATTACATTATGACTCGCTTCTTTATATAATATATCCTATCTATTCATCCAAACAATACATAAAATTATGTGTATTTTCTTTTAAGTTCCGCTGTTCAGAAGCATTCATACTAAATGCCCTCTAGTACAAAGCAGGTAAAAGAATGTATTAACACCTGGGGCCCTGGGAAAATAAAATCAAAATTCAACCACATGCAACCAATTCATCTCATGCTCAAGCAAAGTGGGATGGACAAGGAGTCATCATCTCAAATAACTAATCCAGCTCTGATCCCACATAATGCACACCTGCTGCCAATTCTCCCAGCTGGCCTCCACATAGGTGCCAGTTGCAAACACTGCTACTTGGGTGAATTGCTCTATTTTGGAGGGTGTTTAGAAAGATAGCATCAATAAAAATAACAGCTTGTGTGATGCTAGTAATTAGGGATGTGTTAGGCCTGTGAAAATTTTGAGTCAGTTTCTTATTTTTCTATTCTCTCTGTGTGTGTGTGCATATAAACATAAAGGTAATTCTTACAAAAGCCACACTCATTACAATTTGCAACCTTCAAGCTTTTTAAACACAACTGAACACTCTCCCCTCCCAAAAAAATAGATGTATAGTTAATATATGTCTGCATACAAATTTTCAAAAAATACCTCATGAGTTTTGGCTATTTTCATAATAGTAATTTTTAATTATCATTACAATGATATAAACTCCTTTTACATCACTTATTCTCAATTTTATTTTGGGGTTAATTGGTTGGATTATTTTGGCCTAATGATGCCTGGATCATTCTAGAAATTGCTGTAAATTGCTGGTGGGAAAAAGTACTTTGTGCAAATGCTTGAATGAAGAATAGCAATATGTTCACTGTTGTAGGTTTATATCATTATGGCATCCATTTAGTAAATTGCGTGATTTTGCTCTCACTGAAAGCCATGGCAAGTGTCCTTTGAACCCCTAATACTAATACTGAAACTGCTTAGTGGTTATTTCTCTTTTGAATTATGGTAAGTCATAATTGGTTATGAGTGAGGCAGATGATGGTAGTACAGTAATTAACATCCTATCATATGCCAAAAAGCCTTTCCAAATCTTTCTGAGGGATAGGTCACTATGACATATAATTTCCAAATACCCCATCCATCTTCCATCCTTTTGCCAGAATTTAAGAATTTCTCATCTTTAAAAACTAGCAGAGAATACTTACCAGTATTCCTTTAAAAAAAAAAAATACAGTATCTATAGAGATTCCCAGTATTTCAAGTCATAGTTGTCCCGAAGGTGCCTTTTCAAAAGTCAACTAGACTTATCTTGTTTTTGCTTGAAGATGTTTTGCTTCTCATCCAAGAAGCTTCTTCAGTTCTGCATATTCTGATGAACTGAAGAAGCTTCTTGGATGAGAAGCAAAACATCTTCAAGCAACAGGGGCACATAACTAAAGCAGAATAGCAGCAAATAGCCCAAGCCTGCAAAGATGAAGTGAGAAAATCATCAAGGCCCAAAATGAACTAAGACTTTTGCAACAAAAGTAAAAAATAACAAAAAAAAAGCTGCTTTCAACATGTAAAAAAAGTTAAGGAAATGATTGGTCCATTAGTGGGAGAAAGTGGCAAAAAGGTGTCAAGCAACAGGGAGAAAGCAAAACTGCTTAACTTGTTTTTTGCATCTGTCTTTTCACAAAGGGAAAAAACAGTCCAACCTATCAAAACCAGTACTGTAAAAAACAGATTAGAAACCCAAGATAGGAAAGAAAATGGTAGGTGAGCACCTGTCCACCCTAGATGAGTTCAAATGACCAGGACCAGATGAATTACACCCCAAGGTTCTGAAGGAACTGGATCTCAGAACCACTGAACTGTATCTTTCAAAGATCATGGAGCACTGGGGAACTACCAGAGGATTGGAAAAGAGCTGATATAGTTCTCATCTTCAAAAAAGGGAAAAAATGGATCCAGGAAACTACAGACCTATCAGCCTGACCTCAATACCTGGGATGATCTTGGAAAAGATAATCAAGCAACAAATCAGCAAACACCTAGAGGCAGTGGTGGGATTCAAATATGTCAACAACCGGTTCTCTGTGTGGATGCCACTTCTAGAAGTCCATTCTGGGCAACAAAAAATTAGCTACCGGTTTTGCCGAAGTGGTGTAAACTGGCTGAATCCCACCACTGCCTAGAGGCAAACAAAGTCATAACCAAAATCTAACATGGGTTTGTCAAAACAGATCATGCATTATTGCATTCTTTGACCAGGTGACAAAATTAGTGGGCCAGAGGAATGCTGTGGATATAATTTACTTGGACTTCAGTAAGGCATTTGATAAAGTAGACCACAACCTACTACTTGATAAGATAGAAAAATGTGGGCTAGACAGCATCACCATTAAATGGATTTGTAGCTGGGCATACTCAGTGTGTCTTCCTCGATGGAACTGCATCTACTATACATGGAGGGAAGTGTGTAGTGGCGTTCCCCAGGGCTCTGTTCTGGGCCCAGTGCTCTTCAACATCTTCATCAATGATTTGAATGAGGGGATAGGGATAAAGTTGTCAAGGCTGAGAAGTATTGGTCTAGACCAGGGGTGTCAAACTGCCAGCCCGCAGGCTGTTGCATCATGCTGAATACGTGCCCACCCCATGCCGGCAATGGAAAAAAAGTTGCAATACGTCACAACACTTCACGTGATGTTGCAATTTTGACACCCCTGGTCTAGACTTCTCAAGAGAACCAGGTCTTCATATTTCTATCCCACTTTTTCCAAGTCAAACTTTTACTTCCATAGAGGCACTCTTTTCCATAAAGTGTTACAGGAAAAAATATTGTTGTAGATATAGAAATATCAAAACATCTGAACACTGTGACTGCTGGTTCCTGTACTGTTGAGAGTTGATTCTAAAAAGCAGAGATTACCCCATTTTAATATCTTCACTGTTAATTAAAAGACTGTTGCTGTAGCTACTGCCATCTTAGTCCTATTTTTTTCACTTTGCTCCAGGACTTTCATTACTAGAGCTTCCAGATAATTTTCATTTTAAGCTGTAAGAATAATGTCATCAAGTTGTTGTTGTTTTGTCCTCCAGTTTCAAAATCAAACTCATTTTATTCTAACCTAGCTTCCTTCAATTTATATATATATATATATATATATATATATATATATATATATATATATATATATATATATATATATAATACGTATTACAGCCTTTTCAATAAAGATGATATTTCATTACAATTGCCCATATATAATCTACACCTGTAAGCAAATTGTTCATAAGTTGCATGTAACTTTAGGTCTTTAATCCACTGAGTATTGATCCCAGACATTTATATTTCCGGTATTGAAGAACTAGTCTCTAAGCAAAAATAAAAGAGCAGAAAATCCATTTTGGTTGCCAGCTGTTATTTTTATATAATAGGCATATAATTCAAAATTTGTTGTTGTTAATTGCGAAATCGTGTCCGACCCATCATGACCCCATGGACAATGTTCCTCCAGGTCTTCCTGTCCTCTACCATCTTCTGGAGTCCATTTAAGTTCACACCTACTGCTTCAGTGACTCCATCCAGCCATCTCATTCTCTGTCGTCCCCTTCTTCTATTGCCCTCAATCTTTCCCAGCATTAGGCCCTTCTCCAGTGAGTCCTTCCTTCTCATTAGGTGGCCAAAGTATTTGAGTTTCAACTTCACGATCTGGCCTTCTAAAGAGCAGTCAGGGTTGATCTCTTCTAGGACTGACCGGTTTGAACGCCTTGCAGTCCAAGGGACTTGCAGGAGTCTTCTCCAGCACCATAATTCAAAGGCCTCAATTCTTTTGCGCTCAGCCTTTCTTATGGTCCAACTTTCACAGCCATACATTGCAACTGGGAAAACCATGGCCTGGACTATACGCACTTTTGTTGGCAGGGTGATGTCTCTGCTTTTTAGTATGCTGTCTAGATTTGCCATAGCTTTCCTCCCCAGGAGCAAGCGTCTTTTAATTTCTTGGCTGCAGTCCCCATCTGAGGTGATCTTTGAGCCCAGAAAAATAAAATCTGTCACTACCTCCATTTCTTCCCCATCTATTTGCCAGGAATTGAGAGGGCCGGATGCCATGATTTTGGTTTTCTTAATGTTGAGTTTCAAGCCAACTTTTGCACTCTCCTTCTTCACCCGCATCAAGAGGCTCTTTAGTTCCTCTTCACTTTCTGCCATTAGAGTGGTATCATCTGCATATCTTAGGTTGTTGATATTTCTCCCGGCAATCTTAATTCCAACTTTTGATTCATCTAGCCCTGCCTTTCTCATGATGTGCTCTGCATATAAGATAAATAGGCAGGGCGACAGTATACAGCCTTGCCGGACTCCTTTTCCAATTTTGAACCAATCAGTGGTTCCGTGTCCAGTTCTCACTGTTGCTTCTTGACCCGCATATAGGTTTCTCAAGAGACAAATGAGATGGTCTGGTACTCCCATCTCTTTAAGAACTTGCCACAATTTGTTGTGATCCACACAATCAAAGGCTTTTGCATAGTCAATGAAGCAGAAGTAGATGTTTTTCTGGCTTTTAGTACTGTCCATGGGGTTTTCATGGCAAGGATACTGGAGTGGTTTGCCATTTCCTTCTCCAGTGGATCACATTTTGTCAGAACTCTCTGCTATAACCTGTCCATCTTGGGTGGCCCTGCACGGCATAGCTTATAGCTTCATTGAGTTACACAAGCCCCTTCGCCATAACAAGGCAGTAATCCATAAAGGGGAATTCAAAATAAAAATACCTAAAAATATTAAACCTTGTCTCAAAGTAAAATTAATATTTGCAATTATTTCTATTCGGAATAAAGATACCTTAAGGATATTACATAAAGAAGTGTTGTGATGAAGTATTATTATTACATTTCAAGTGATACAATAGGGCAATTTATTAATGCAATGGACATAAATAAATTGTGTGTGTATGTGTGTGCATGATATATACATATATACGTACATTGAAAGTTTCCCACTGTTGAGAGAAATGTGATCTCCAATTCTTTGTTTTATTAAGTCTTTAAAGTTTTAATATCAAATTGATGTGCTCTTACTCAATATTTACAAAAAAAATTCTGGACTTTTGAGTTTATTTTTTTAGGTTTAATCTAAATTTAAATGTAAATCTAAATTTAAATGTAAGATTTAATCATTTCTAATGATTTTGGTGCCTCTAGAGCTGAAAGTGCTGCTAGTCCAAATTAAATTATCAGACATTTTTATTTATTTATTTATAAATACTGGTAAGACAAATGATACTTATCATTTTTCATACAAAATAATGAAAACCCATCTTTATCATCCAGTAAGTGATCCATAGTAAAAATTCCAACATCTGCTTATGTCTTTTTATATAATCATTTCTTTAAAATCAAATTTAAGGTCTTGATTCTATCTTATTCTTTAACCGTTCTTTAGTTTTAAGCAACTATCAAAACATAATAAGCATTTTGATATTAAACACTTTGTAATGTTCAGGTTGTTTATAGGAGTCCATACCTGCAATTCATCCGCTTGGCCCATCAGAGTTCTTAATATATTCTTAAAGTTGCTGGATTATCTAAAACATTACAATGCACCATCATTTCCACTCTCCAATCTTGCATAAAATGCTTTCAGTCATTTTATGATTGTCTTCAAACTTTCAATTTTCTCCTGAGTTCAAAACACAAAGAACATGCAAACGATTCTATGAACCAAACAGCCCCTCATCTTCATCTGATTCATAGGTGAATATAAAAATGTAATCCAGTCCACTTCCTGTTTCTGCAGTTGCTACAGGTCCTTCAACACCAGAAATCCTTTCATACAAAACAAAGAGGGAAAATAACTATAGGCACCCCATCCATGTTTTCAGCAGAGATATGATGTTCATTTGTTTGGTAGTTGGCAAAAACCAAACCAAACCTTGTTATGAATTGAAACTTCCTGGCTTCAGGCATTCTTCAGGTGCATTTAAAAATCCCTGTGAACTGTGAAGATGAAATTTTGCATGACTATAATTTTATAACCTGGCAAGAAAAAAATATTATACTAGCCAAAGAAGTGGAATGGTGAAATGTTTGCTTTGAGCTCAGGTGCCAGCATGCGAGGTAAACCAAGAGTTTTTGCCTGTACAAAAAAGGGCCACATCAAATCCTAAAGAACTGCAAATGGAGAGATTGAAACAGTTGGGAGCATTTTCACAAAACAGTTGCCACGTTGGGCATGGCCAGCAGAAAAACATCCAACTAGAAGGACCTTTGTGGGGTTCAAATGCTTTGCTGAAAAAGGAGGAGGAAGAGGAGGAAAAGAGAACAGAAAAAGGAAAAGAAACAAATAAGCAAAAAAATAAAATAATAAAATAAATCCAGGATGATTCAGTCTCTCATTTGTATCTTGGTTATTATATACAGTTGGGGTTGATTCATTTTGTAAATGGGTTACATTATTTTATACGCAGTTAATTTTAAACTAGATAATTCTATTTATATAATTTCTAGTACATATATTGGTAATATCTGGGCTGCAGTAATCTAGACTATCAATATCTGGAAATAAAGTGTTTGAATGTTCTATATCAGGGGTCTCCAACCCCTGGGCTCTGGCTCACTACTGGGCCTTGAGTTCTTCAAAACTGGGCCTCAGAAGGGGCAGATGAGTGCCCATGCACACATTCCCACTTGCACGAGCAGCGGGCAAGCATGTGCACATGTGCTCCATTTGTGTGAGTGGCGGGTGAGTGTGCCCACCGCTTGTGGAAATGGAGCTGAGTGTGCATACTTGCCTGCCACTTGTGAAGAACCATTTCCTCTCCCCTCCCTCCCACCCACCTACCCCGGCTGATGCGCAAAGCCAGAAAGGTTGGAGAACTCTGTTCTATGTGTCTATGGTGCCATCTAGTGTTTGTCCAGAATTTTTTTATTCTGGATATGGCAGTCTTACACACACATGTATGTATTTCCATATTCGAGTATTGACATATACATCACAAAAAAAGAAAGAAATTTCCAAGGTTGAGTCGGTGGAAGTTGACAATTTCATATGGGCAAACTAGACATTGCTTTGATTTTTATCTGTAGTAATTCTTTCTTTCTTTCTTTCTTTCTTTCTTTCTTTCTTTCTTTCTTTCTTTCTTTCTTTCTTTCTTGCTTGCTTGCTTGCTTGCTTGCTTGCTTGCTTGCTTGCTTGCTTGCTTTTTGTGGGAGGAATTCAGGCCCAACTTCCTTTAGAAGCTGGTATTTTATTTTAATGACACAGTGGCACCGAAAACTTTGGGACATATCGATGATCATGACCACCATGCTGCCTCCTCTGATTTAATTTTTAAAAGTGAACCAGGAGACTGGTAGGCAGCAAACAAAAGATGAAATTTTAGCTCATAGGCCTTTATAGAAAATAATAGTGTGGGTGGCTGCAGCCCAGAGCATTGAGTGAGAAGGAAAAAATAAAAGCTGAAGATGAGAGAAAATACCAATTACTTCTCACAGTTTGTAAGAAGACTAGAAGGCTAGTGTTGTGCTGTGCTGTGCTGTGGGGAGTACAATTCTTAGGAATTATTTTGCAGGTGGGGGGGGGAACCAAAGGACTCTTTCTTACTTTAGAGAGAGAGAAAAAAGACCCAAGTTGAAACATGAGGGCCCAAAAATCAAATCCATAGATTGTTCCTTTAAAACAGTCTTTCTTTCTAGGATAATTGTCAAAGGATTCTCAAATTTCTCCTATGCATCTGAACTTGGATCTGAGTTAAGCATGCTATATACTTGTAATGTTCTACTGATTTTAGTCGTCTTCTATCTAAATTATGCCTGACTATATAGTCTGATAGTCGGACTATCGATCTATGATAGCGGTGTTCAAAATTAGAAACTTTAAGATATTTCAACTCTAGCAAGTATGGGGATTAGGGAGTTAATGTTCACAAATCTTAAATTGTGAAGTTTAAAAGTAGTTTATGATTTGGTTGTAACCCAAAGAAGATATTGGTAATGCATGTTATCTTTGTACTGATTATTCATTTTTACTTTATTTTATATAATAAAAATGAGACAGAGAGCAAAAGAGAGAGATTGGTAACATCTCTAAGATCATCAACAAGCAAATGCTGCATTCATTTCAACTTCTATCAAAAATACCCAAAAAAGCTATTAGTATGAACAACAATAAAAATGATCTAAACCATAGTGTGTATGTGTGTGTGTGTGTGTGTGTGTGTGAGAGAGAGAGAGAGAGAGAGAGAGAGAAGGGAGGGGGAGGAGAGAGAGAGGTATACTGGATATTTAAAGAGAAATTATATTGAAATATTCACAAGCATCCTGTGGATTTTTTCATTTGTGTCATGTCTCAAAATTTGGATTTAGCAAGGAAATTTGTGTCATGTCTCAAAATTTGGATTTAGCAAGGAAATATGTTAGATTCTCAGACTTGTTTAGGAATTTCAACAAGCAATAAATGCCCAAACCATTGCATTTTTCTTTATTTTTGCATTCCTGAAATACTTTCAACACGGTTTGCATTCAAAAACATGACAGGTCATAAACTACAGCACCATTAAAATAGGAAAGTTTTAAAAAGAACAGTTTTGCTTTAGCAAGCTAAAACACAAGAATTCTGGGATTTATTGCAGTCTTGAAAAGTTTATGACACAAAGAGCTCTAAATACTGCAATCTTGTTTTCATGAATACTAAATTACAAAAACGTTGTTTGCCAACTCTCATGCCCTGCTGTAATGAAAGTTATCCTGGAATAAATTGCATTTTATCAGTGTTAATCAAGGATCATCATATTTGATTACAAGTGAGTTTTTCTTCTCTCTCTTTTTTTTCTCTCTATCCTTGGAATTTTTTTTCTTGTTTTATTCAGTACAGATGTTACTTTTGCTCAATTGCAGACTTTTAGAAATCATCTTTAAGTTTTACAAAAATGTATGAAAAGCTATACCTGTACTTCATATCAACCAAGCTGAGAATGGGGTTATGACAAATTTGTACAAGCCAACGCTTGAAAGGTAGATTTTGATGCATTGTGCAACTACTAGGCATGTATTCCCTGTGATGTTTGCAAATATCCTCAACTATATAGAGTTGTTAAAACTGGGTATCAGCTGGCTTATAGAAATATACATCTTGCACAAATTGTCAAAATGAAGATCTGGGACTGGACTTTTAGAGAAGAAATTACAAAGTGATAACAACTCCTTTAAAAGCAGAACCAATGGCATGGCAGGATGAAGTAGACTGGTTCTTTGTAAATCCTCTCTTGACAAAGAAAGGTCCTGAGATCATCCATAAGTGCTCCAGAAAGTTGCTCTTTGCAAGGAAAATACAAGACAGGAGTTTGAGTGGGTTTAGAGCTCCAGAGAATGAGGGGCTAATCATCTTAACAAAACTGCAGTTGGCCATTTTGACTCTTCCAAAATCCTTTCTAACACTACAGTTTGGTCTTCCTATCCCCTAACTATACCTTCAGCAAGCAGTTGACTATGCTCTACCAATGTAAATCTATGTTTACATTGAAACTGTGCTTGATTCCCCTAGTCACTAAACCAAAGAATTAAGTTCTGTTACCCAAGTGGCATAGATCTATATGATTGACAATACAAATTCTAAGATAATTTTAAAATCATACTAAGGGTGAAAGTTAGAAAGCATGCAAATGCGAGTAGACAAATAGGTATTACTTCAGAGGGAAGAACAGCATTCCATATGCCTTGGTGTATACTCAAGCGGCCCCATGACCACGGAAATTGTCTCTGGACAACGCTGACTCCCTCAGCTAAGAAACCCATTAGAGTTGGAAACGATTGGACAAGGGAAACCTTTACCTTTATTAAGAGTGAATTTAAAGAGGATGGGAAAGAATAGAGGGAAGAAAGGCAGAAAGGAAGAAGGAAAACACATGGGTTAAAGTAAATGAAATTAAGAAATGCATTATTCAATAAATACAAGTGAAAGTGGCATTTTTATTTTGATTTTTTGTCATTATGACTCTTAATAGGAACAATGTGACAAAAGAAGGGGCAAGTACAGAGCACATTATGAAGAAAAGTGACTACTGCTGGAGCTACTTCAGTAAACCACTAATGTGATTTTTCATATCACTGGATTTGCTGACGTGGTCCCAGCTATAGCTTCTAAATTTTAATTTTACTTATTTGCTTGTGCAGGCATAAAGATTCTACCATCAAAAGATCTGCCAAAGCAGAACTCCGTGCCTCTTTTGCTGGCACATGGGTGGCAGCATGGTCATTACTAAAATGGTGGTTCCAACCTACCTGGAATGCAATATGATATTCGAGAAGAAGAAGCAAGAATGCCAGACCTGCCACAGAATTGATAAGATCCTCTGGCATAGTAAGGCATTCACTTTGGCACTTTTGAAGAAAAGGAAGCCAGTGGGGAAAAACTAGGGATGGCTTTTGAATATTCTGTCTTTCCATTTCACAGAGCAAAAAACATTCATACTGCCGACACATGCCAGGTTTCTCACTGGTTGTCAATTACCACAGGAATATGAGAGCAATTAGAAAGCAGGCATCTGGTTTAATTTGCCCTATTGGCAAGCAACAATCTGTGCCTCCATTCCCAGGCAAGGTGTACAAATTCACACATCCTTAAGGGGATTGGCATTTCTTTAATCTCTGTGCAAATTGCCTAAACATTTTATGGCATTTGTATGGAAAATATACTTCAGTGGACAATGCACAGTGTATATGTCTGATTCCTTTGTAATTTTTGTTAATAAGTAATTGTTCAAATGTTGTGAGTTAATATTTAAAATGTTTCCTGATGTCATCCATTATGGACATTCTTTTATAGAGGTGAATGTACCCAACAGAATTCAGAAAACATTCAGCAATCCACACACAATAATCTGGTTAGTACAGTCTTCTTGAACAGAACTGATTAGCTGTATGAAGCAATAAAAATATAAATGAGTGAATTTCTGGCTACGTAGCAAAACTTCTTGGCTGTTGTTGTTGTTGCATATAGTATGACTAATAAGGAAAGAAGCGGGGGGGGGGGTCAAGCTAGGATAAATGTCTAGCTCCTGAGGTGGTCCTCAGAAGAAAAATCTCTCTTTCTTTCTCTGCTCATCACAATACAGCCTGCAAAAATAAATGAGAAAAATACAAATCATCATAGTCATTCAGAATCCACTTACTTGGGTAAATTCTATTTGAATTAATGAGATTCACTTCCAGATTTGTGTTACAGATCTTGACCATTGGCAAGATGATTTTTTTAAAAACAAAATTGAAAGAATTTGAAAAACTTTTCAGTGGTCCATGCTTCCTAATCCCCACTTTATTGTATATTGCTTTATTGTATATACTTTATTGCATATTGTATATTGCTTCTGTGATTATATTTTTTTTCTGCAAAGGAAAGAAATCCAATTATACAGTACATAGCAAACATATCTGAAAATTTGGTAGAGTTTTAAAAGTGATGGCTAGAATGATATAGAGAAAGAGCTTGTTTATACACACAAAATCTTCCAAACTGCAATCCAGATTTATATAATATGCTTTTGTCCATTCTCCATTCCCCTCCATCATTACACATTTTGTCTGCAATCTAGTACTTATTCATCTTTAAAATACAAAGTTAACATGGAGATTTTAGTCAACATTGTGTTTTTCAGAAACTATATCAATTCAGTATATCTCAACATATACCAACTTACCTAACCATGACAACTTTGTACTTTAAAGATGAATAAGTACTAGGTGAGATATATTAAGTTGGTATAGTTCAGTGATGGCGAACCTATGGCACATGTGCCAGAGGCGGCACTCAGAGACCTCTCTGTGGGCACGCATGCCATTGCCCCAGCCCCACCTCCTCCTGCAGCCCCATCCTCACCAGCAGCCCCCCCCAGAAGAGAGTCACCTCTGGGCATGGCACGCACAGAGCAATGCAGCCAAGGACATGGCAGCCATGCAGTAGGGACAAGACTCTGCCCTTGCGCCCCATCATGTACAGATGATGCTGCAGGGCATGGGTGGAGGGCATGGCCACCATGGCACTGCAGGGCCGCCTGGGTGATCTGCAGCAGGCCGTGGAGGTGGTAGATGGCCCTGTGGGTGGGCAGAGTGGGGGTGGAGCAGGGGGTGGGACGGGTTTTGGGCACTTGGTGTCTAAAGGTTCGCCATCACTGGTATAGTTAGTTTTTGGAAAAAAAATGTGGACTAGAAGAGTCAATCTTGATTAGAGGGATTATTGGTAGTCCCTGGGTTTATTTGGGATCAACAAGTATAGGAACCATGATGGACACCTTATTTAACAAACAGTAATAATTTAGTTATGAAAAATAGACGCATCTCAAAGAAAGAGGAGATGGATGGAAGTTTTACCAATGTCCAAGTTGACCCATGAAAATTCTGAGAGCACCTTAGAGGAAAGATAAGAAAAATATTGTCTAGATACAGTAAGAAATAAAAGAGAAATGAATGGATATATACAGTTGAGATATATGGCAAATTAAAAGAAACTAACTACTTTCAAACTACTAATTAAAAAATGTTAAATGTTATTCTAAGACAATAGCAGAAACTGCTTATAAAGAACAAACAGTTATTAGAAATAAAATTCTAAATTAATTAAAATTAATTTAATAAAATTAATCATTCAGATATCACCCCATTTTTTTAGTTTATATCCTTATTACTAAAATGCTAGTTTTGAAATGGGTAAAAAAAATGTTCTGAGAACTTGTTTTATAGAGATCTAAGAGAAAGTACTTAATTAGATGTCAAACATCTACATTTTTTAAAGGAAGAGGCATCCCTTTTCCCTATTCTTTGTGAATTACATATTGATGCTGATTTTTTTTATTTTCTTCCCCAAAATTTCCCCTTGTATGCCATCAATATCCACTAACTACAATCCACTTGTTTTAGTGTTTCACAGTCACTGTAACTGTGAAGGAATGTAGTACTGAGGGAACAGCATGAATATAACTTGAAGGTTTTTGTTTTGATATTCTTAAAAAACACAATAGTAACAGAGGAACACCATCTCATTGTTTAAAAATCATGCAAGAAATTGCTTGCCATCATTTGTTACTCATAAAAATTGGGATGTATGAACAGAAAAATCACATCATGCTGAGTTTATTGAGTGGGGGGAAATTATTAACCAAAACACATAACTAGTCATTATTTCTTGATAAAAGTATTATTCAAGCTTTTTTTTTTTTTTGAGTTTTCATCTATGAATCTTTTCGGAAGAGAAAAAGGCTATTGAAAAGTATAAAGGAAACTGAATAGCAATTTTGTTGACGTGAATAAGACATCATCCATTGCTAAATCTACTACAAATAAGATTGAGTGAATATACAAAACAAGAGAAAGAAAGAGACAGACAGACAAATGAGTTGGTGGGGGGAAGTCAGAGACAGAAAACTAGCACATCAAATATTAAACTAGGACAGAATGTGTTCTTTTCAATATATTTTTTTTAAAAAAACTAATAAATTTCTGTAGAAAAATAAATGAGGCAATTCCTAGAAATAAATACAAACTGCAAATGAAGTAGTGGAAGGGGCTTAATTGACAAGAATAGTTACTGTTGAAAGAAAAATCTTTCATCAGGGTCCAGTTCAAGCTGGGAATAAACAAAATGGAGACTGCTTTAGAAAGAAGGTTGTAGTTTATTGAAGAGCAGAGCCAGACAGAAATGTGGCTCTGGGAAAGCTGACCACATATTTCTGGGAGTGGTGGATTTTTATACTTTCTTGGCTTTTTATGTTTGGAGGTCCTGTTCCTGTGGCATGAACTTTGACCTGAGGTTCAATGTGTCCTATTGGTATTCTGATGGTGGGTTAATCTATTATGTCCTAAAGGTCATATGTCCTGTCCTCTTTGTTTTTTTCTAATCCCCTCAGCTCCAGCCTTCCTGTCCCCAACCTTTTCGAATAGGATTATCAAATCTGCATTTCTACAGACCTGGCCTCTGCATAGTTTCTGCTTGGGGCTATTAAGAAAAATTGGGCCTGATTTTCTGCCTTTAAAATCCTTTGGGGAAATATAATATTCTGTTTATTTAATATTTCCTTCTCTGGGGGAGGGGGCTAACTTTGGGAATTTTGGGGAAACTGTTTCCTAGTGAGTAATAACACTTATTTAGAGCAAGTTGTTTACTATTTCTGTTTTTCTTATTTTCTGGTTATGATATGTTTTAATTCTTTGTAAGCTGCCTTGACTAACTAGTGATTAGACAATCTTTTTTTATATATAAATATTTTTATTGAGTTTTATAAAGGTAATAAAGGGATAGGGTCAAAAAGGATAAGACAAAGGGAAGCATACAAAAAGGTTAGACCAGGGGAAAGGAGTAACACAAAATAACATCGTTTTAGCAAGTCTACCAATCCAGGTTTACATATTAAATCTTAATAATTATTCTATTATTAAACAACTTTCCATATAAACATGTAAATAACAACTTAGTCAATAACTCTCATCCATTTCACTGCTTAACAATGCTTAATATTAATTAATTATAATCACTTTAAAATAATAATATATTACATATTAATTATAGTTTACCATATTATTTAAGATCACAAGTATACAAAAAGGAAGAAGAAGAAGAAGAAGAAGAAGAAGAAGAAGAAGAAGAAGAAGAAGAAGAAGAAGAAGAAGAAGAAGAAGAAGAAGAAGAAGAAGAAGAAGAAGAAGAAATAAGAACTAGTTCATACAAATAATCATGGAATATAATTACAAATTATCAATTATCTCTTTAAATTTCATAACCTTTTCTCATTCTAGCGTGTTTCTAACCAATAATAAAATTTTCCCCATGTTTTAAAATAAATTGTGTCTTTTTTCTCTTTCATTTCTAAAGTCAATCTATCCATTTGTGCACATTCAAGTATTTTTGTTATTATAGCCTGGTCAGATGGTAAATTTTCATTTTCCCAAAATTCGGCAAATATTATTCTTGCAGCTGTCAGCACATGCAATATTATGTACTCATTCTCTTTTCCATAATTCAAACCTAATATTCCTAACAAACAGAGTTCTGGTTTAAATTCTATCTGTATTTTAATCATCTCTTCTAGCCACATATGGATCTTAAACCAAAACTTTTTAACATTAGGACATACCCACTCGAGATGGTAATAAGTGCCTGGTTGTTGTTTACATTTCCAACACATATTTGATACATTTTTAAACATTTTCTCTAATCTAACTAGTGTCATGTGCCATCTATAAAACATTTTATATAAGTTTTCCTTATATGCAGCTACTTTAGTAAATTTAATATTTCGGTCCCATAGTTTTTGCCAATCTTCTAAATCTATAGAATAACCAAAATTCTTTGCCCACACTATCATTGTTTCTTTCACTTGTTCTTCTTCCATCTTCCAGTTTAGCAGGAATTTATAAAGTTTCTTAATCAGATTTTCATCTGTTTCAAAAGTATTTTATCTAGTGGTGTCTGTTCTTTGTAAAATCCCATTACTTTTACATCTTTTTCATATCTTGTTTGAATTTGCAAGTATGTCTACCATGTTAAATCAATGCCAGTTTGTTGAAGTTCTTGCCTATCTTTAAGTTTTCCTTCTTTATCTAAAATATCTTTATAGGCCACAAGTTTGTCATAGTTAATTAAATTCGGATACGCAAATGCTTCCATTGTGGAAAGCCACTCAGGTATTTTCATATAAATTTTCTTTTTAACTATCTCATGTGATTAGACAGTCTTAAAATCCACCAACCAAGCAAGATATCTCCTACAGAAGAAGACTGAAACACAGGGGTTATCATAGCAAGTAAAGATTTTGTCAAAATGAGGAAATGCACATTATGACTCACAATGCAAACTCTACCCTTTAAATGCTTGCACTGTGATGGCACGACACACATATTTTGTTATTTTCCTCTCCATTCACTAAACTTCCACATATGATATATTGGATCATAAAAGGTCCAATAAAATTACAAATTTTGTACAAGTACAATAAAACTAAATCTTCATTGAACCTGGACAGATGAGTCTCAACTGCATCTCACTTTTTTGTGACTATTTGCTTGCAATTTTATGTATCCTTTAGCCCATGCTTGGAAAATTCATGAATTCTTCTTATTTACAGTACAGCATTTCAAAGATTAGATGTTGATGAACTGTGGTGAACGCAGAATAATAATTCTTGAATAATAGCTCAAAAATACAACATTTTGGGAAAAACATATAAGCAACTAGAATTTGGACACCTTGAGGAGGCAAGACAGTTAACAAAGACCAGGGGAGGAAGGAAGGAAGAAGAGAAGGAAATAAGAAGACCTGAATATATACTCTAAAGAGGAAGAAGAGTAATATAGAGCCAGATACCAAAGTAATCAAAGCAAGGCTTTTCAACCGATAGTACATGTACCACCAGTGGTACTTTGGCACCTGGCAGGTGACTGTCCTAGAAAAGTGGTAGTGTGTGGGGGGGATAGGAATGAACTGAAGCAGTGTCTATGCCACACAAGCCTGAGGGAGAGACAGCTGGAGCTGCAGGGCTGTTGGAGCTCTGCAGAAAGCTGCTGACTGTCTCTGCTGACCACTGAAAAAGAAAAAAGGTAAGAGAAGCACTTCTCTTTTCCCCAGGATGCCAGCACTCAAGCGCTCGCTGCCTTTCTGTGCACCCCCAGGGGGCGGGGCATAGATGGCAGTGGGGGCTTGCTGGCTCCAGGGCTGCCCCATGGAGTGTGTTCTGGTTTTGATGAACCCCATCAGTAGATCAGTGCCACACCTGCTCGCTGACCTGATTTCCCTTTCACTGGAACTGAACCTGCCTGCATGGGATAGTGATGGCTGGCAGAAGCATGGCTACTGGCAGTGCTGGCAATCTCTTCCCTTCATCCCTTTCTGAGCAAGGAAGAAGGAAAAAGAAGCAGGGAAGGAAGGAAGGAAGGAAGGAAGGAAGGAAGGAAGGAAGGAAGGAAGGAAGGAAGGAAGGAAGGAAGGAAGGAAGGAGCAAGCTGGGAAAGGGACTGCCTTCTGAATGCTTCACAGGTTCATTTTTTTAAGCTGCAAGAGGCTCCAAGCAGAGGTGGAAATAGGCAAGTAGTGGTGGGCAGAGGTTCACATTTTGACCCTACCCTCTGTCATTGCCTCTGTGTGGCTCTCAGCTCACCTCTCCCAGAAACCATGTGCGTGTTTTGTGTGTGTGTGTGTGTGCATGCGGGTGTGGGTCTCACTCCTTGTGACATTGGGGAGGAAAAGAACAGGATAGATAAGAGAAGCTGCGATAGGAGCTTCTTGCAGCCTTCCAAGGGGCTGGGAGTCAGAGCTGAGGGGGGCAGGGCGCTATGCAATCAACAGCACGTTGAGAAAAAGAAACAAGTACTCCCAAAAACCAGCTTTAATTAGTTTGCAGCCCTGCCATCTTTCAGAAGGTCTCTGTTGAGGGTGCGAGGCTGCAAGGGATGAGACCCCCCATTCCCCCCACCTGCACACACACACACACACACACACACACAAACACATGTACAGGTCTGGGAAAGGTGAGCTGAGAGCCATGCAGAGGCAACGACAGGGAGGAGGGGTCAAAATGTGAAACCTCTGCCCATCGCTGCCTGCCTGTTGCCTCCTCTGCCCAGAGCCTCTGGCAGCTTAAAAAAAAAAAAGGAAGGAAGGAAGGAAGGAAGGAAGGAAGGAAGGAAGGAAGGAAGGAAGGAAGGAAGGAAGGAAGGAAGATTATAATGAGAGAGAAGGTCTGAGAGAAGTCCTGCCATAGCACTTGTCCCCTACTCCTAACTCTCCTGGTGGTCTCCTTCTGACCCACACATTTTGCTATCCCACACACACCATGAGCAACCTGGTGAAGGAAAATGAGCCAAGCAGCAGAAGCCTTGAGAAGAAGGTAAGCCCAGCCGGGCACCCCCTTGGGGATGGCTGGGCTGAGCTGGGCGCTTGCCTTCCACTGCCCAGGACTCTGGGCAGCCTGCACCACCGGGGGTCCTCTGTGTGGCCTGAGAACAAAGGAACCACCACCAAAGAAATTAAAACTGATACTTTTTTTTCCTTTTTTTAAAGGTTTGTAATATTTTATTAGATTATGGAATAAAATACAAAAATACAAAAGCAAATAGTGGGACACAGTGGGGAAGAAGAAGAGAAAATAATAAGGGGGAGAAGGGGAAAAGAAAAGGCATTGACTTCCAACTTCCTCTGTTGCAGTAGAATGAAGCATTAACATCGAACCTCAACTTTTTACTTTTCCATAATAGTATAAACTAGCCATTTCTATAACAACAAAAGAATCTAATCAGTAAAACCCAAAATCCTGCCCCCCTTTTTTTCAGTTATCAAGTTTTTGACAACTTGCTAAGCACTTTGTTGTTGTTGTTGTTAACTGCGAAGTCGTATCCGACCCATCGTGACCCCATGGACAACATTCCTCCAGGTCTTCCTATCCTCTACCATCTTCTGGAGTCCATTTAATTCACACCTACTGCTTCAGTGACTCCATCCAGCCATCTCATTCTCTGTCATCCCCTTCTTCTATTGCCCTCAACCTTTCCCAGCATTAGGCCCTTCTCCAGTGAGTCCTTCCTTCTCATTAGGTGGCCAAAGTATTTGAGTTTCAACTTCAGGATCTGGACTTCTAAAGAGCAGTCGGGGTTGATCTCTTCTAGGACTGACCAGTTTGAACGCCTTGCAGTCCAAGGGACTTGCAGGAGTCTTCTCCAGAACCATAGTTCAAAGGCCTCAATTCTTTGGCGCTCAGCCTTTCTTATGGTCCAACTTTCACAGCCATACATTGCAACTGGGAAAACCATGGCCTGGACTATACGGTACAATCTGTGTGGTACAGCACACCACATGGAATTGTATTCACCTATTTTCTCTTGCCTTTTCTCTTTCTTTCTTTCTTTCTTTTCTCTAAAATTCTGATTGGACTTTCAACTCCACATTGAAACTGTTTTTTCTTCTTCTTTGATATGAATAAGAATACATTGAAAGTGGAGCAGAAATTTGGCTCACCATTAATTAATATTGCCTGCAAAAGAACAAACCAGGAAACAAACAAAAATAATCTTAGCCTAGATTTCCTGATGATTTTTCAACAAGATCATATGGAAGTACTGTAATCTGAAGAAATAAAATTACAACCCTGCTTGACATAAGAAAGCAAATTTGCAAATCAAAGCATAACAAAAAGCTTTAGGATGTTCATGCATTTTAAAAACAGCAGTACTGCAACTAATAATCTCTTTTTATCTGTATGCCCAAATGCAATCTAAATTCCCAAACAACAAGACAATTATTGTCATTCCTACTGGTATCTAAATACAGTTCTCTTCTTCCAATACTTAAACTTCTTCTCTATCTTGACACTTGTGATTCTCGAATACAGTCACAGTCCACTAACCTGATAAGGGACATTGGATTCAGTTGTATCAATTCTTCTGGAATCTATTTCCCAGCTTACAAAAACTAAACTACCTTTGGTAACTTGTTTAAAGAAAGCAATCTGTGTGCTTCACTGCCTTTCCTCCAACACAGTTTTCCATTTATTCTTTCAAGGATTGTTTTTAACACCAGTACATTTATTACAGAGAAAAAAGGCTGAGGTCTTCCCGAAATTATGCCACTTAATCAAGTGATATCTTTTGGATGAGGACACAATATAATAAAGACTTCATAGACAGCATCATGCACAACCTGCACACATCTAATGTAAATGAATAGTTACACATAAGCAAGGAAGGCTAAAGATCTCCTTTAATAAACCCTCGCTTTTCCACTTGACTATTTTAGGTATGGGGCTTAAAAAACCAAAATCAGCTCAGTTTATATACAACCTGTCAAACTTGAATGGTGATCCCAGAATACTTTTTTTAGATTGCACTACATCAATCCAATCACCTATATAGTGCAGCAGTTCAGGAAGGACGGCCTCCAGAGCAATTGCATCACGACATCTTGTTTCCTACCTTTCCATTTTTTCTTTTGTTTCTCTTGCAATTCCAGAGGCTAAATATTCCCCACAGGGAGCATGTGGTTTCCAAGTGCTCCTTTGGAGGCTTCTTCAGATGTTCAGGCATAAAAGTCCCTATTTCAGACTTTAAACATAGTACCAAAAGATTTGGGACAATTTCATTGAGAGTTTTTTTTTTGGGGGGGGATGACTAAATTGACCAATTTCTTCCTTGAGCTCACAGGAATGAGAAAATGTGTATTTCCTATCAAATTATATCTAGGCATTTTAAAATGCAATCTCTTTATTTTGGCAACATGATTGCAGAAACATATTCAGACAATGTTGGCTCACGGCCTTGAAATAGAGATAAATGCTGTCATGCCCCAACATATAATTTGTGTATATATATTGTTGTTGTTCTCTAGCCCCATCTAGTGGCTGGGGTCAAATACCAATATGTATTGTTTGGAAGCTGATCCAGCCTTTAAGTGGCATATACCCACCAACCCTCACTCCCAGAACAAGTGCATTCTGGGAAGTCAGACTCCATTTCCTTTAGCATTCTGGAGGAAACAGAAGCACCAGGAAGAATCCAGCCTAGTCTGTAGCACATGTTCATCTGAGGGCAAAAATCCACATTCCATTCACACAGTATCACTGCTGAGATTTCTATTTATCCAAGTTTGTTCTTGTTATGCTCACCAGCAACTCAACACTGCTTATTTTGTATTTAGTTCTTATTATATGTATTTCTGTTTTGCCCAGTTTCACCCATCCTGTTCCTTTAATAAAGCACTCAGATCCATACACACGGTCTGTTTTATTGGAGGATAGATGGGTTTAGCTGCATGTCAAGCTGCTAAAGAGTAACCTGTAGTTAGGACAGAACAACTGTTGCCCCTTATAGTCTGATGGAGTGAAATCCACAGGACTCCTCTTTATTTTGACTGCCATGACTGTCAATTGCTCTTTGAGCAGGAGGTATGAGTCCAGAAAGACTTCCAGTTTGTGTTAAGATGTTAAATTCCAGAACTGAAGGGTTCCAAAATTCAAAGACATTCAGTTTTGCCAGGGTTCAGCTGAAGCCTGCTGTTCCCCATCCAGATCCCCACAGCCTTTAGAGCAAAGTTCTTAAACTGCCAGCCCATGGGCCGGATGCGTCACAAGAAAACCACACCCATCCCATTGCCAGCAATGGGGAAAAAGTTTTGATATGTCGCACGACGTCACATGACATCACGAGTTGACATGTCTGCTTTACAGCATCAATAACATCACTTGGTTTGCCAAGGGGAATTTATGAATACGGTAGTTGTGTAACATCACCCAACTGATGACACCTCATCCCGCATCAATGGATGGTCTCATCCAGTGATTTCATATACATGTTAAACAGAAGTGAAGAGAGTACAAAATCAGAACTCCACATAATAAGGGCCAGAGTGGGAACCCACACACCGAATTAACACCAGGTAGAATTCAGCCCTTAGGAAGGAAGATGACTAGCACAATAGGATTCCAACCCACACAGCTGATACAAAAAGACAGCACAGTCAATGACATGAAGAGGTCAAATAGAACCAGGCTATATCTCCACTCCTGGCAGAGGTCATACAAAAGTGCAATAAATGCTCTTTCATTGCCATGCCAGACCTGTCACCCAGCTAGGAGAGATCCAGATAATCCACTTAAACCAGGAACTTCAGTTATTACACAAATACTGTACTTTCTCAACAACTTCTATCTTTGAATTTCCTTCCATATTTTCCCACTGATATTTCAACACATTCCCAGGAACATTGCATTACTGAACAGATTAAGTCTTTCAGTTGGAGCTTAACTAAATTTGACCATAACCTATATACATTGTTTTAAAATCTTCTTATTCACCTTCCGTTTGACTTTTTTAAGTCCCTGTATTCTTAACCAAGTACTTAGAGCTATATTTATCACTCTTCTTAATCACTGTTAATAGCTCAGCCTTCTGACTACTAAATCTCATAATTGTTTCTATTTTTCTTCTTTTTAAAAAAATGTACTATTGATTTAATGTTTACTAGATACCAGAAATGTATAAAAACCTCTATAAATATGCTGTAAAGAAGAGATACTATCCTTCTCTCAATTCCAGAATGTATTTATTTATTCATCCACCTATCCAATTTGAGGCCAACTTACCCCTTGATGATGATGCTTGGCCTAAAAATTAAAAAGAAAAAAAGAAATACATAAATATGAGCTAAAAAAATATTCTGGACAATCAGAAGTATTTTTTAAAAATATAAATGTCTTTTACATTGTCTGCAGATTTCCATAACACCTGAGATGTAACAACAACAACAACAATAATAAGTTTGAAGGACATTGGAGGTCATCTAGTCCAACATCCTGCCCAGGCAGGAAACCCTACACCATTTCAGACAAATGGCTGTCCACTCTCTTCTTTAAAAACGGTGTTTTGATACCGTTTAAAAAAATAATTAGTTGGAAAGAGAGGGGCTGTGAAATTCTATTTTTTCTAGCAATTCCAACTTTTCTTCCATGAGGTGTAAACAATTGCTATCATTTGCTGCTTTTCATTCTGAATTTTAGCTTTTTCAGCGAAATTTGTTCAATTTACATTTTAGATGCATTCCTGGGGAATCTGCACAATAAACTACTTTCATTTGAATATATAATTGATGGGTAAATATTCAAAAAGGTAAAGTGGATACAATGGTTTGGAGGGAGAATGCAATTTATCATATAAACTTCATAATTAGCTTGCCAAGTAGATATTTAATTTTCAGTGTGCTCTTGTAGCAGATTAAAGTGAAGGCCAGAATAATCAGAGGCAGACCTTAGGGGATTCTTTGATCAAAGTAATTGCTACCAATCTAAAATGCAGAGTAGCAAGACAATTCCCCACAAATAATCTGAACCACATTTCACAGATCTTGTTATGCTTCCATTTTGCTGAGGCTGCAATGGTAGAACATTTTAGCCATCAAGAAGTCCACAAAATATAACTTTTAGAAAGTGAGGAAACAAGGGCACAAACAGCTACAAATCAGTTTATTTATCAGTCAAGATGCAATCTGCTAGCATTATGGAAGATGTTGTGAAGCACCTTTTTCTAATAGCTTACCCAGACAAGAGACTGTTTGCTAAAGACTGTAAAAGTTATTGGGGGATAACCCCAATGTTGATCCCAACCCCCTCCCAACCCTAATCTTCATCCCAACCCCACCCTAAACCTTAATTCCCATCCTGATCCTATCCTATTCCCAACCCTATAAAACTCAATAAAATTAAAAAAAAAAGAATATTGAACCCACTGAGAGAAATACAATTATGGATATATATAAATATATATATTTGTGTGTGTGTGTGTTTGTGTGTGTGTGTGTTATGGTTTCATGTAGCTTTTCTTAATTTATAGTATTGTTCAGAATTTCACAGTAGTCCAAAATTTTCAAGAGGTTCACACATCTTAAGAAAAAAACAGCATTAAAATAATGTTTATTGAGGGGAACATGCAAAGACAAAGTAAACTAGAAAAATGGTTTTTTTATGAAGCAGTTGCACAGCTTGAAGAAGGGGAAAGACCAGTGGTGGGATTCAGCCAGTTTGCACCAGTTCGGCAGAACCCAAAACTAATTTTTTGTTGTCCAGGCCCAGAACGGACTTCCAGAAGTGGCATCCACACAGAGAACTGGATGTTCACATATTTGAATCCCACCACTGGGAAGACTAATCTGTGTCCAACAACTAGAAGAGTGCTGATATCTACAAAGGGAAAGACAGGGCACAACTATAGTGCTGTTTGTGATTGGTAGTCACCCAGATTCTTACAACTCTGATCTTGTCTTAAGCAAACAGTGCAGTGGTACCTTGATACTCAATTGCTTTGAAATTGGTCAGAATTTGGTACTTGATGCATTTTGATGTGAAAATTTTATCCCGGTACTTGTTTGTTTGGTACTCAATGTGCAAACTAGAACTCGTCATTGTCAGTTGCCTCGTGACTAATACATTATTCCTTATGGGAAAAATATGTTTAGTACTTGACGTTTTTGATACTCGTTGCACGTCCCAGAACCAATTAACGATGACTAGCAAGTTACCCCTGTACTCAATGAACCCTAATAATAAAATTATTCCTTCCACTTTTATCTTGATGGCTCCAATTATTCTGTAATCTTATAGGCTTGTTCTGAATTTTCCATATCTTTGGTCCTCATGAGTCTTGAGGTTTGCAGAGATAGAGGGAGAAAATAACAACAACAACAACAACAACAAAAATAAATAAATAAAAACCCTTCACTTTTTTCACCTCCAAATTTCACAATCTTGCCCACTTACTGGAGACAATCACAGTGTTCAGAAACCTCAGTTAGTTTAGAGGCCATCCAAAATTAAGATTAATCCATCATAACAGAAATTAAGCACAGATACCCCTTCAAAACTCTCCATTAAATATAAGTATGGGTAGAAAAACTAGATGGATATTTCCTTTAAATTTATGAAAGGTTATTAGAAACTCTCCAACAATTTCTCCAGGCATAACTTCTCCATAGCAGCAACAAAAGAACTCCTACTGGGGGGGGGGAGAATATATAAATAAAACCTTAAATAAAATGGGAATATCCACATGATAGCTTTTCCTGTAAATTAACTGAGCAGAGGAAAGAAAGTGCAGATTGCTTAAGACAGTTTTTTTTCCCCATATGCCATCACTCTGCTGAACACCTAATTCCCACAGCACTGTCTTATGTCTAAATATATTTACCAATGTAGTATGGCTGTATTACTATTAACCTTCTCATCTTTTCTACTACCTTTTCTCATTAATATCATTATTATACTTATTATAACTCTGTTGATTTGCATGTGCACTGAGAACTTATGCACCAGAGATAAATTCCTTGGCTGTCTAATCTCACTTGGCCAAATAAAGTATTCTATTCTATTCTATTCTATTCTATTCTATTCTATTCTATTCTATTCTGTTCTGTTCTGTTCTGTTCTGTTCTGTTCTGTTCTGTTCTGTTCTGTTCTGTTCTATTCTATTCTAAAGATTGGGAGATGATAGATGCAAACTCTTTGCCACTTTAGAAGTAAAGATGTTGCTGATGAGAATAACATTAACAGTCTCTTTTAAAAAAGAATTTCTAAAGCAAATTCTCTTTCATTGTATTTGCTAAGTAGGAAAAGTACAAAAGAATTGGTCTGGTCTGAGTGTAGGTGTGCAATAACTTAAATAAAGGAAATTAAAACAATTGAAAGGGACTCGGGAGAATTTTTTAAAACCACAAAAATGAGAGGATTCAAGGACTGTAACTCTAGTAACATGAGTTACAAGTAGTTGTTGGGTTTTTAGCAGAGTGGCACAGCATGAGTGAAATATATTGTAGTTTTGCTACATATTGTCCAAGGTCTAAAGTGATTTGTATTAGTGTGTGTGTTTGCTGTTTGATATTTTATCTTTTTTGTGACTCATGCTCTAATTCTGGATTAGAATGAAGAGCTTCTAACTTTTACTTGCCCCAAAATTGCTGAAAGCAAAACTTTCTTCAAGTGTGTTCCTTTTGTTACAACTTGAGCTTAGCATAAATTATGTTTTTACTAAAAGATAACTAGATATGTGAACACATACATGAGTCTCTTGCATCCCTCCCCCCCCAAACCCCAGTATTTTTAGTTTTCTTCAGAAGTGGTTATTTATTGATTGTTTCTGAGCTGAGTTTATCTTTTAATTAATGCAAATTTTTATTGATTGTTTGTTTGGTGAACATGGGAATTCATTGCTGCTTGTAATGAACTTGTCCACTTTGATTGGTGTAGCTTTCCTGATATCTTTACTGGATTTTTGTCCTCTGAATCGAATCTTGCAAACACCAACTCTGATTTTATTTTTAAGATGCTTTGATGATGCTGGTGGGCAAATCTCTAAATAAATATTGGCAAATTGGGAAATTGGGAAAAGAGAGATAACCAAAACTAATTAACACTTTTCTTAATTTCTCAGATCCACTTCTCAAGATATCATAGATGAAGAATCGCATTAGTGTTTCTGCTATATATTGTAACATATCACTAGAATATATGATTTTTGACCTCATTATCTGTTAGAATTCACATGTTGTGCAGCACTCAGTGACTAATAGCAGCTCCTAAAACATCAATGGAGGAGGGGTGATTATTTTAAAAAATAAGAATTCAGAAGTTCAGTTTTAGGACATTGTTGCTTACACCTTTTACAGAATAAAAGCTTGCCAGGTGTTCCTCCATTTACTTATTATTATTACTACCTATTAGAGAATGCAGTAGGTCATTCTGCACTATTATATGCATAGATTTATATATTTGCTTAGAACTCTCCTTTTAAGTTTCAGGCATTTTATTAGCTTTCCATGTCTTCAGTACATTTTGGATTATACTTTTTAGATTAGACAATTATGAATGTTGTTATTAAAATATTAATCTCTGCATGCAAGCCACTTTAAAAATGAACGAAGCAGAAATAGAAATGATTAAGATGTTTGATCCTGAAGCTTTAGTGTGGCTGATGTGAATTTCTGTTTTGTACTTATGTGATCACATGCCTAGAAATCCATGAATGTCTGTCAAAGAAGATTGATAAATGGAGAGAGAGAGAGAGAGAGAGAGAGAGAGAGAGAGAGAGAGAGAGAGAGAGAGAGAGAGATGACAGATAGACAGACAGACATAGACATAGATAGATGGATATTACCTTCTATGCCACTTAAGGAGAAAATTGCAAATGTTAGTATGAGCACGATTCTCATCTATCTATGTCAACACCATGTAATAGTCATTCCTAAATAAGACAGAGTCATCGTTTGGTTGATTAAGAAGCTGTCATAAGTAAAAGGGGAATATCTACTTCCAATGTTACAAATAAAGTATGACTCAATGCACAGATTTTCAAATCCAAGCACTTAAGAAAGGAGATTTCAAACTCCATTGACTAGATGAATAATTTGTCACTTCCAATTTTTTCCTCACATTTCAATGTTTAATTTCCATCTTTTTTCTGTACCAATTATGAAAACACCAACATATTTTAGAACTATCTCATAATGAAAGATGAACCAAACAAAATTCTATTCATCCCTAAAATCACTTCTGCAGTATAGTAAAACTTCCAGTAGAATGAAGGTGCTCTCAATTCTAGAAATCTAACTAGCCTTTTGTTCAAGAGGCAGTATGTTTGATTGTTCATCAGAGATTATGGAAATTTCATAACTCCGTCTGCAATTTCATTTGTAGAAGCCAGATTTTTCCTCACTAGTATCACACTGGAGGGAATAAGGAGAAAAAAAATATATCATCGAAATCAGGAAGATTTCTGGTTTAATCACTAGATAACACCAAAGAGAAAATTATAATCTGCACCAGACCAGAAATAGTAACATCACACCAAGAAACACTTCTAAGTTCCATTTAGTTTAAAAAGAGGATAAAGTATGTGTTTAAATGGTTCCCACTGAGATCAATGGGACATGAAAGCACTTAACTTTGTCTATATTGTGCCCAGTGTATGCAAATTGTTGCAAATTACAATTGAAATGGCGTAAGTGACCTTTTCTTTGCAGAACCAATTTTAAATCCACTAGAGAAAGTATATGCTCAAATGCTGTTCATTTTATTTGTTAAAATCCATGTGCTTTATCTTTTAACCACAAACCCTTTTTTATGAGCAACAGAATCTATGGACAATAATGGGCTGGTATCTAACAGTGCAAACAATACTGATCTTTATTTTTTATAATTTGGGCTCTTTTTTCAAAAAGCAGAAGGTTTGGTAAAGAATGATAAATAGTAAATCATATAAATATAGCACTGTTTTTCAATTATTTGCAAGGGGGGAAAATCCACAAAGTTATATTAATGTCATTTTTCACAACTGGAACCACTACTATGGCTTCCGAAGGATTTTGTGGTCTCATGTGATTAATAAGATTACCCAGTTTCATTTAGGACAGTTAAGGATTGATTATCCTTACCTCCAAATGCAGTTCCTTCAAGTCACATATCAGGGCACATGGCACATACTTCAGCTTTCTAACCATCTCTCTGGAGGAATGAAAATAGTCAACGTGATGGCCACAATTGTAAGACTTAGGTCTGTTCCCTTTTTGCATGCATCATAGGGTTATCACAGGCAGAATTTTAGTCACCTGGTTACTGGGTGCCATCTTGATTTTCTTCCATATTCCCCCTTCAGATGCACCCATTTCTGCTATTTGAAGTGGCTTTGTCACTCTGCTAGTAAACTGGCCCTGAAACAAGTGGTGGGATTCAAATATCTGAACAACTGGTTCTCTGTGTGGATACTACTTCTGGAAGTCCTTTCTGGGCCTGGGAAACAAAAAATTAGCTACCGGTTCTGCTGAAGTGGTGCAAACCAGCTAGCCATAAACAATCTCTAAGTCATCCCAAGACTACACTTGAATTTCAAATCTCCAATCTTTTATGTGTTCTATCAGAAAATTTAGTTGTGGCTTCACAGGACCAGGTTATATATATCCTGCAAAGGAACTTAAATTATAAATAGGATCCCCAATGGGAAAAAAAATGATGTACTATATAAACTGATTGAAAGTAATGGCATTGAATTATGTGTACTTCACCCATTGGATGCTGTGAGGTAAAAGGAACAAATTAGATCCCTCTTTACTCTGTACCAGATTCCTAATCCAAAGCCAGCAACTCCTTTTTTAAATGTAAAATGACTTTGGCAACACCTAATAAATGTCAGATTTATCCTCAGGATAAGAAACCTATATATTTAGGACATTTTCTTCTTCTTCTCATAATTGTAATTAAGTAGATGTTTCTTTCAGTAAAAAATCCTCACAGAAAAAAGGTCACCCATCCATATTTTTAATTTCAGAAATGGTTTTCCTAAAATATATTTAATTTTCAACAGAATCAAATATATTTATATTTTAATAAAGCTATTGTTATATGAGCTACTTTGTGAGGCAAAAATTACAATTTGAAACTTGTGGACTTCATGCAGAAGTGCCAGTCAAACCAGAAAATCAGATTAATTAAAATGGTTGTCTCTTCATCCAATTTCCTCAGCTAAGCTTCCTCTCCAATATCCATGAGACGCTGTTTTTCATTGCTCTCTGAACATGATATAGAGATATTGCTGAACGGATATTACAACTAAACTCATATGGGAACAGAAGCAGCTTGAATACATAGAGAGGCTTTGGAACTGTGTTATTTGGTACATCTACTGTTCGCTGAGATAGTGGCATTTTTTGTTGACTGTTAATAGCATAGCATAGCATAGCATAGCATAGCATAGCATAGCATAGCATAGCATAGCATAGCATAGCATAGAATAGAATAGAATAGAATAGAATAGAATAGAATAGAATAGAATAGAATAGAATAGAATACTTTATTTGGCCAAGTGCAATTAGACACACAAAGAATTTGTCTCCAGTGCAGAAGCCCTCAACATACATCCAAATGTACTTTTTAAAACTTATACTTGAAAGACTTAAGGAAAGTTTAGGTGGGCAAAATTTTTGAAGTCAACAGCCACAATCAAAAAGCTTGGGGCCAAATTGAAGAGCCAGTTGGGATTTTTTTTCCCTCTTTTGATTCTGAAATTGTGTCATTCTTACCATTATTTATTTGTTTGTTTGTTAAAAATTCATTTGCTGCCTATCTTGTCATAGGCCTGCTCTAGGCAGCTTACAATAATGAAAAGGAAGAAAATGAAAGGTGTGTAAACAGAAGTAAAATAATAGAACCTATAAAATAAACAATGAAAAAAAGAATGCAACCAGAATACATCAGTATGCTAACCAAACTGATGGATGAGTGGAGAGCAGAGAGAAGGTGGAGAAAGGTGGAGTCTGTCTTCTTCAATCCAGCAGCCACTTCCAATGTGAAACTCCCCATTTGGCCCCAAATTATAAAATATTAGGGATCACAATGTTACTCTTCATGTGCTGCTCATCTCAACATGACAGTTTTAAACATGTTTGGACAGAGATGGTTCTGAGGGCTATAAAACCAGGCTGCAGCTCTTGGGCTAAAAGGTGTCCCCTACCCTACCCTACCTGGGTCTACTGTATTTTCCGGCGTATAAGGCGACCCAGCGTATAAGACAACCCCTGACTTCAGCGCCAATTTCCATGCTTAGAAAGTCGTCTTATCCACCGGAAACTACTGTATTTTCCGGCGTATAAGACGACTCAGCGTATAAGACGACCCCTGACTTCAGTGCCGATTTCTGCGCTTTAGAAAGTCATCTTATACGCTGGAAAATATGGTAAATAATTACTCAGTCTTCATATTGGTGTAGTTTTTGGTTTGCCCTTCTTGGATTATTGATTGTACTATTGTCTTAATTCTGACTGTAGGTATATGTGTGTTCATATATCTTCTTTTGTTTAAGAGGGCATAAATAACTCTGGCAAACTTTGCACGCATAAGTTTTCACTCTAGGTAAGAAATTCATTTGAGGTACTTTCTATTACATATGTATAATCAATTCCTCTAGAGCAGTGATGGCGAACCTTTTAGAGACCGAGTGCCCAAACTGCAACCCAAAATCCACTTATGCATTGTCGGGTGCTGGGTGGGTGTGGCCCATTGGCTGGGTTTGGCCCATTGGGTGGTGTGGCTGTGGTGGTAACAGCAGACTGGGTGGGACTAAAAAGTTCAATCAATCAATTCCAACTTTGCAAGATCTTTTTTTTTTCCGTGAGAAGTTGAAATTGACTGATTGATTGAACCTTTTTTTTTTGTACACGGCGGCAGAGGCCTAAAGTGGAAAGGTTTTATAAAACTCAGCTGAAGGCCTAGGACTGGGTGATGGAGCGCATGCCCACAGATAGGGCTCTGAGTGCCGCCTCTGGCACCCGTGCCATAGGTTCGCCACCACTGCTCTACAGGGCCAGGAAGTCATCTCTCTTTTAAAGTTAATTCAGTCCAAATCTGGGAAAGATTTAGATGCTGTGAATGCTGTTTATTTTCTTGGCTTTACCTCTTTCTCAGCAGGGGTTCAATTTTCCTCTTTTACCAGAAAATACAATTCTACCAAGAATAAGGATGTTTTTATTGGAAACTTTTTGAAAGATAACCTATGCCCAGTAGTAACGAAAAAAAGTTTTTAAAAAAAGAAAAGGAAAAAAAATAAAAGGAGCAGAATTGTAGTTTTCTCTTCCCTTCACACAATCCAAGTTTCTATTTATTGTTATTTTTTATATTGTGGATCAGCATTTTTCAAACTTAGCAACTTTAAGCTGTGTGGACTTCAACTCCCATGCTGGCTGGGGAATTCTGGGAGCTGAAGTTCACACACATCTTAAAGTTACCAAGTTTGAAAAACACTCTGTTGATCTTATTATAGAGGAAGGTAGTGGTCCAAAGAATTTGCAAATAATAACAAAAAAATTCCTTCCATCTACTTTGCCAAGGCTCTAATTTGTAAACTAGATAAAATTGTGCATAGAAGGGAGGACAGTAAACTAAAACTCTCCCTCAAAACTTAATAATATATGGAAATTTGAATAAAAGCTATTGAAAATGTATGACCTGCTTTTGAATGAGAATGTAAGTCTCTTAATATTTGTCTAAGGTTCTTATTCCCTTCCATATACAACAAGCACCACATGGAACTGTCATGTGGTTTGTGAAGCTAGCTGAGTCAGCTTTGACTGAACAAACATTCTAGAGGTAATGTTGCAAGAGTCATTGGATTCTTACTGATAGAAACTCTTATCTCCTTTCCCTCCTTCCCCCCCCCCCAATGTGTAATGTTCTGAACCCTAAATTTTTGAAGTGTTTGTAACTGGACAGGATTTTGAAATCCAGATTTTTCAGTGAGTAGTGATGTATTAGCTAAGAAAGCTAGCAAGTTAGTCTTAGCCACAGCAGTCATTAAATAATGATAAATGTTATTTTTGCTGTGTGTCAACCTTTTATTTGCACATAAACCAACAAATAACAGAGTAACAGAGTTGGAAGTGACCTTGGAGGTCTTCTAGTCCAACCTCCTTCCTAGGCAGGAAACTCTATGCCATTTCAGACAAATGATTGTCCAATCTCTTCTTAAAAATCTCCAGTGTTTGAGCACCCACCAACTTCTGGAAACAAGTCATTCCACTGATCAACTGTTCACACCACATTTAACTCCTCCTGTCTAAAGTCAGGGTAGCATGTCTAGCATTGTTCTAAGTGCCCTAAATCTCTTAAAACCTATTTATATGTGAAGCTTTAAAAAAAAAAAAAAAACAGAAGATGAGTCCATGGTGAGTAGTTCCACCTTTAATAGTACATACACTGAATAACTCCAGCATATGCATTTATAACATAAATAACTAAAGGAAATATTAGTTTATATTTAGTTATTGTCAGTATCACAAAGTTCCATGTAGTTTCTCTTCATGTAATGCAGACATGTCAAACTTGCAACAGCTTGGGATGTCGTGCAACATATCAGGACTGTTTTGCCATTGCCAGCAATGGGGTGGGCACGGCTTCTGCATGACACATCCGGCCTGTAAGCCGGTAGTTTCACACCCCTGATGTAATGGTAAGCTAAGCAATGCCACTTAGCTCAGCTATATACCTTACTCTTATGTTCTTCCTAAACCCTACAATAGGGTTTTAGAATAGGGCTAAAAATAATAGACCTGTTGATGATAGATAAAACCTATTTAAAGTTTCCAGCATAATATTGTGCCTCTTAATTTGTTATTTGAAAGATGCTATCAAATGGAGACAGCACAAAAGACAACAACCATGATTGATGAATACAGGGGCTGACAACTTTTCAGCTTTGACTGAAACAGTGTCTCATGTTTCTGTTTTACATTTGATTTTTTTACATGATTATCATTAGGTTATAGCTAAAAAAATATTCTCGTGTTGTCAGAGATCCAGTATGGTGTTGTTGTTTTTTTCTATTCAATCATGTCCAATGGAGATTTTTGGGACAAATCCCTGCAATTTTCTTGAGAAGGTTTTTCAGAAGTTGCTTGCCAGTGACTTTGTCCTAGCGCTGAGAGAGAGGGATTGGCCCAAGGACACATGCCTAAGGTGGGACTAGAATTCAATATCCTGGTTTCTAGCCTGATGCCTTAACCACTACACTAAACTGGCTCTCTCATTATGATTTAAGCAATTGCAAATATTGAATCAGAAAAGAAATGTGTCTTCCGAGATAAACAGTACCCAAACAGCGCTTTTAAATATCACTTTTTAGAAAATAATTTGAATATCAAATGAAGAATAAGTGAGGTACAATGTGCAAAGATTATTTCTGAACAGCACAATGTTACATAACACTAACAGATTTTTATTCATTCAACAATGTGCATATTGTAACTCTACTAAATTAAGGTTTATACTGCAACTGATGTGCCTGGTTCCATCATCAGAAATTGTAAGAGCCATAAAAATAATTGTCTTCTTTCCTGTTCCCTTGTATTTGTTCTAGACTTTCTTCCTCATAGACAATTATTTTCACATATTAACAGTTAAAGATAAAGCAACACACTTATAGCCATTTGTACTCTTACAGGTTCTATGATTATGTTTTATATGTCAGATACAATCAGTATTAATATGCAAGTCCTTGAATGAATTCCAGGGAATTGAAAGTGTAAATTTCAGGAACTTAATGTCACAAGGAGGGACCTATACAAGCACAGCTATTTTTCTCTTTAGATGTTCAACAAATATGCAGTGGAGTTGCATGGTGTTGGCGAAAGGGCCAGAGAGCTATGGTTTTATTCTTCCACAGACTGAGAGAACACATGGAATTTAATGTCTGCAAAAGTTAATAGCTGCTGAAATATCACTGATGACACCTATATTGAGATGCTGCTAATTGACCTTGGTAGTTTAATTGGGGAATTAATTGTAAATATTTACTTTCCATAAGTTCTAGGGCATAGAGAGACCATTTGTACGTTGTGCTGTATATAAACAACTCTCCAAAATGTCTACATTGCTAGACCAGCCTAACCAAACTTCAGTAGGATCTACTATGCAGGTATGTCAGAGCCAGCTATTGATATCTGCGAGTAAGTGGCAGTTATCCACTTTTTTTTCCCTACCATTTTGCTATTTTAAAGTACACATTTTCTGCCTATGTTGCTCAAAAAGAAACTTGTTCCTAATAATAGAAGGTTTTTGTTTGGATGTGTAAGCTGAGCCAAAATTTAAATTGTACCCCCTTGTATAACTTTGGATCATAAAGTATGCAAATGTCATTGTGTTAAGCCAGTGATGGCAAACCTTTTAGAGACTGAATGCCCAAAAACTGGCCCCACCCCTGCTCCACCCCTGCCCTGTCCCCGCTCTGCCCCCATCCCCTGCCTCGCCTGTCCACAGAACCACTCATCGCCTCCAGGGCCTGCCACAGATCGCCCAGGTAGCCCAGCAGTGCCACAGCTGTCACGCCCTCTGCCCGCGCCCCGCAGCATCAACTGTGTACAATGGGGTGTGAGGACAGAGTCTTGTCTATGCTGTCTGGCTGCCATGTCCTTGGCTGCCCTGCTCCATGTGGGCCACACTCGAGGGCGACTCTCCTTCAGGGGGGCTGCTGGAGAGAAGGGGGTCATGGCACGTGTGCCCATAGAGAGGGCTCCAAGTGCCACCTCTGGCACCTGTGCCATAGGTTCGCCCCCACTGTGTAAGCTATTGATTTATTATCTTTTCCTGCTAGTTCTTTTAAGTTCTGCTCTTCAGCAATTCTATATTCAGAAGGTGTTTTGCACAGATAGCTAGTACAGTAAGTATAAGAACCTCTCTCTCTCTCTCTCACTCTCTCTCTCTCTCTCTCTCTCTCCTTCCTTCCTTCCTTCCTTCCTTCCTTCCTTCCTTCCTTCCTTCCTTCCTTCCTTCCTAGCTAGATGTCATTGCTCTGGCTAATGAAAACATTTAATATTTGAACGGTAATATTTCTTAAAATGGTGATTATAGAATATTTAGCAGAATGCAACTGTAGATATTCTTTTTTTTTACATAAACTGGGCAGACTCTAATGATGCGGATTACTTCAGGATTAAGTACAAGCAATAATGAATATTTTGTAGCAGAATGCATTGTATTAGGTGACACTAATTAAGTGAAATTGCGACTTCATAAATGCTTCAACCTATCTTAGGAAAAAAAAGAATGCATTAGTTAATAATGAATAATTTATTAGACAAATGAAAGAACAAAACTCAAAATAAGGATTAGACCTCTTTCAAGATGTGCATTTTAATTAGGCTATTTCCCCTTATATTTTAGGTTACTTATTATCATTTGATGTGACTCAATATATATTATGTGGGTGTCTGAATATACTCTCCAAAGTTGAGATTCTTCTCCGTATGATATCCAGAAAGTAAATCAATCCTTTCTTTCTTATGTGTCTTTGTCTGTCTGTGGATGTTTCTTTCTCAGTTTCAAGTTTTTTATTGATTTTACAATATTACATTTACATATCTGAAAAGTAGCATGGCAGCTGAGTACAGTAATTCCATTACATTTGAATATCATCAGTACAAATCTCAAATTATTACAACAAACTAATTCCCTCTCTTTCCCCCATGATATCTACTGTCATGTTCAAACCAATACCGTTCTTATTCTATTAATCAAACAAAAATACCTTTCTAATATTCATCAATAATCTTCAGTCTATACATATCTTAATTAATTTGACATTCCACCTTTTAAACAATAACCTAGTAAGTTTTTCTTAACTTTAATTCCCATTGATATTTAAGTTTAATGTTTAATCGTTATCATTTCCAGGTTTAAATGATCCCAATTTCTAAGTCTCCTATCTCACATTTGGAGCTAATAATTTTTTTCTTTTCTTCCTTCTACTTCCTTCCTTTCTTCCTTTCCAGAAAGAGGAAAAAAAATTAAAAATAAACCACCAACATTTATACCACAAACCCATATACAAATTTAATTATTAGTACTTATACTTTTAAGTTTTACTTAACCTTTGTCTCAACTCATAACAATATCTTAAATTCAAATCTTAATTATTTGTAGACATTCAGATTACATTTAATGTTTAATTTTTCCAAATTTTTAATTAAACACAATTCCTTTATCCCAATTGCTCATACATTCTAATATTTAAAATACACACCTTATATATAAATTCTAACATCTATCTTACCCATCTAATGACAATATAATATTCTTATTTCAACATATTTCTAGATTTTATATAACCAGAATTTTCTTTATCTCAAATCGTTACAATGTCTTGTGTTCAGAATACATATTCTATCTATTTAGATATATTCTATTTTAGATCTCATATATAGATCAGAACCCCAATCTTTTTCAATCTTATTCTAGCTTTTTTCCTCTGCCAGGTCATTTTTCGTATTTTTGCCTTTAAATCATCAAAAAAATATCCTTGTATTGTTGTGGCTATTGTTTGATGTTGATAAGAACGTCCAGTTGATGTTTTCTTAAGAGGACTACCGTATATGCCGGTGTATAAGACGACTTCTGCAAGCGCTAAACTCGGCGCCAAAGACGGGGGTTGTCTATTACGCCGAGTTGTCTTATACGCCAGAAATACTGGTAGTTTCTGGCGTATAAGACGACGTTCTAGGAATGCGGCTCGGCGACAAAGACGGGGGTCGTCTTATACGCCGGGTCACCTTGTACACCGGCATATACGGTAGTTGATTTAGCCGGTAGTCTCTTTATTTTTCCAGTTTGACGCAGTTGTCCTGAAGTATTTATCTTCTCTTTCATCTGTTTTTCTTGTTTATCTTCATATTCCTTCTGGTTTATAAGAAACATCCTTTCCTTGTTCTCTATTATCAATTTCTTTTTTGTGTTTTCTATTGTCTGTATTTGTTGAGTATTTAAGTCTTCTGTCATAACATTTGGTTGTTTCACTTTCTCTATAGATAATTCTTTGATTGAAGTCATAGTTTGAGTTTGTATAGCCAGAGCTTGCACACGTAGGGTTTGGATCATCGCTTTTAACATACAAAGAATTTGTTCTTGTACTTCCTCTGTAGAAGAAATCCTTTCCTGTTCTCCTTCCATTATAATATATTAAACTCAAGAAAAAGAAGGATGTTTCTCTCTCTCTCTCTCTCTCTCTCTCTGTGTGTGTGTGTGTGTGTGTGTGTGTGTGTATTAAGGATACAATGGCCTGAAGTGAGAAAAAGCTCCTAATAATGCCAATAGGACTGTTTTTCTGCTCCCAGAGGAAAATTCTCTTATTTGTTCTTTTATGAGAATTGCTAAAAAAAAAAAAGCAGTATAACTTCAGTATATTCAGTCCTAATTTAATATTACTGTTTAAGTTTCCCTTGAAATACATGGCACAAGCTGACTTGTTCTCTTAGAGGCCATCTGAGGTTAATGTAATGCAAATAATGGCTTGGTCCTCTATTCTTCTTCTGAGAATGCCTCTGCTTATTAAAAGTAGTAGAAGAAAGTATCTATCTCCTCTCCTCCTCCTCCTCCTTTTCTTTCTTTCTTTCTTTCTTTCTTTCTTTCTTTCTTTCTTTCTTTCTTTCTTTCTTTCTCTCTCTCTCTCTTTCTTTCTTTCTTTCTTTTCAAAGGCAGTGGAGATATAGGTGGATTCTATCACTGTTGACATTAGTGATTCTCAATGTGGGAAAAAGGTGAATACAATGATATCATGTCCCAGTCTGTTAAATGACCTCATGAGTCAAATACGTAGGATTTATTTATTTATTTATGAGACTTATATACCGCTTTAAGTGCAAGCACTCTCTAAGCAGTGTACACCAGTAAGCAATGTGTATATATATTTACATTGCCCCCAACAATCTGGGTCCTCATTTTACCTACCCCGGAAGGATGGAAGGCTGAGTCAACCTTGAGCTGGTGAGATTTGAACCGCTGACCTGCTGAACTCTTTTACTCCTAACACTACATACAATATCAGTAGAGTTCAGAATTGATTTCTGTGGGAGACATTTCCCCAATCAGGTCCTTTCCAGGGATGCTGGGCTACCTTCTCTTAATTCAGACAATGTTGCAATATGTGTCACCATAATCTTTACAAGATCGTTCTAACATTTTATTTATTTTTTGTTTGTTTTCATCTACCTTTATTATTCTTATAAATAACGCAAGGCAGCAAACATATCCAACATATCTTCCCTCTTCTATTTTCCCTACATCATCAACCCTATGAGGCAGGTTGGGCTGAAAGAACGTGACTGACCCAAAGTCACTTAAGTGGCTTTCATGGTTAAGGCAGGACTTGAACTCAGGCTGTTCTGTTTTCTAGTTTGGGCTTCAACCAAACTAGCTGTTTATTAATAGTTACAGTACATAACATTGATTAATTATATTAAAATGCAATTTTGTTTTGCATCACTCAGAAAGATTTATTTTTAATAGGAAAGATGTTGACAAGTTACTTTTGTTTTTGAAGAAATGGATGCATGCCTTTTTTGTCTCCTTTCCTTCCCATATATTGTCTGGGTACAAATGGTATAAACAAACAAACAAACAAACACTTGCAGTCTCATGCAGTTTTGCAAGTAGTAGCATTGCAATTAGTGATTTACATTGCAAAACTGTATTTTTCCTCAAAATTTGTGTAGATTTGGACTTTTCAAAAATCACCCTTATTAGAAAAATAAATGTATACCATTAAGGAACTAAACCCCTTTAATAATTAACAGAACTGGAAGTTTTTTTATATGTTGAGGGTTGTAAGGAACCAATTAATATTAAAGGAAAAAGGCGCATCAATGTATTACTTTATGATGTAGGAATTCAGAACATGTGATTCAATAACAGCAGCATGAGAAATAGATAATCAAAAGGATTTTCTGTTAGATGTTTAAGACACTCTGAAGTGCTTTAGAAGACTTCTAAAAATCTGTCTATTTTTCCCAATGCAACAGCAATTGGGAATGAAATCTAAGTGTTTATTTTCTCTATACCTCCAGTTTTAAAGAGAAACGTGTGAAATGTACTTGAAAAAAACTGAAAGACTTCCCAATAAATAGAAGCTGCTTTAAATAGTAAGAATTGGCTGTACAAGACCAAACCTTAAGAGCAAATGCATACAAAGCCAGAATTGAGAAGATAGCAATAGACAGCAAATGCTGCTACTGCAAAGATGAAGCCATGGGCCACCAAGTCAGTTAATGCAAGAAGATAGCAAAGACTATCTACAAACAATGGCATAACAAGTAGTGATAATGGTGCATTGCAATATCTGCAAGAAATAGCATTTTCCTGCCAGTAAGAACTGGTGGAACCATAAAATAAAGAAAGTAAATAGAAAATGACAATGGTAAAGTGTTCTGGGACATTAGAATTCAAACAGAGAAGCATCTGACACAAAACACACTGGACTTAGCAATTTTTATAAGAAAGACAAAAAATGTGGATAATGGACTTGGCAATACCAGGAGAGAGCAAAGGAGAACAGAAAAAAATGGAGAAAATCACAAAACACAAAAACCTAAAAACAGAACATCTGTGGCAAAAGGAAGCTAAGATCATATCAATAGTAATAGACTCCTTGCATGAGATCCCAAAACATATGGAACACCATCAGCATTATCAAAATCATCATCAATCAATTGCAAAAGGCAGCTCTACTTGGACAGCTTCCATCTTGCGCCAATACCTTTAACACCAACAAACATCTGGATGACTGTGCAATAAACGATAATGCAAACAAAATACAAACTGATAAAGTCTTGGGACATAACACGCCAGATTTAATTGTGGTTGAAAGAAGAAAATGTAAATAATTGATGTGGCAATTCTAGGGGATAGTAAAATAGAAGACAAAAAATTAGAGGAAACCAAAAGATGTCAATATCTAAAAAATAAAATTGAAACATGGGGTGAACTAGCCATGATAGTCCTAATGGTTATCTGCTCACCGAGAGTCATACAAAAGACATTTAGATGACATTAGAAAATCTGCACATTGATTAAATTTCCATTTGTCAATTGTAAAAGGCCACACATTTGGGGTCCCACACAAAGACATTGTGGGGTCTTGTTACTATCTGAGCTTCATTGTATTCTTGTAGACATTTCATTACCAAACTAAGTATCATCATCAGTGTTCATTGGGCAAAGAAATGTCTGCAAAAAAACAACCAAGTTCAGAGAGCAACAAGGACCCACAATTCAACCATAAGTTACAAATGTTCTCTTCTGTTGGTACCATTATGATAGCCTAGGTACTTGGGAAGAAGTCAGTGCAAAGGAAGGCTAACACCAGCTATAGAAATGGCAGCTGTGATTTCATGTTGTGCATCATCATATCATCATCATCATCATCATCACTTTTCCTGAAGAAGGAAAAGGCAACCATTATCCTTTCTGACATATTGTGAATGATTGTGAATGATAGGGAACAAAAATCAGGATTATAAAATTATGTATATGAGAAGAAAGGAACATTCCTATAATTACTTACCTAGTAAATTTTCTTGAAACATTGTTACAGAAAACTGGAGCTATTATATCAGTAGCAGGCAGTACCCTACATAATTACCTTCTACTACTCCTTTGAGAACTCATGCTGAGATGACTACACCGAGAAGTGTTCTAGATATTTCCAGTATTATTGAGTTTCATCAATAGCATGGGGACAAAATGAGACAAAATCTATTTAGTTTTCTTTTTCTGAGTCTTTACTCCAGCTGTGACTTGTTCTACTGTTACTTTTAGCACAAAAGGACTCCAACAGAAATTTTTTTAGAAAGTATTACAACTGAAAGTATAGTTGATCAGAATTTTGTCTTTCTTTCCCTTAAATCATACTTAAATTGGCAGTCCCTTCTGTTTCACTATGCTTGCCATTCAGATAATCACATTTGCACATTTCCTGATATAAGAAGATTTCTTTGATAAGTTCAAAGTTAATCCATAGGCAACTTGTTTCCTGATTTTTTTAAAAAAAATTGTTACACAAATTTAGTTTTCAACAAACTACTTTGCCCAAAAGATTCGAGCATTGTTTTTTGTTATGAAACTATCACGATAAACATAGTTACCCTGTCCATTAACTAAAAACTAGTGTAGTTGCAGGAAGGGACTCAAAAATTCAATGTGGTGGTCACCATCATTCAATTGAAGCCCTGTCCTTTAAAAGATGTATCATAATGAATGCAAAAAGGGGATAGGGCTTTGATCACACAGTCATGAGATGGCGGCCATCATTTTAAGTTTCTCTGCAGACCCCTAAGACACACACAAAAAAAGAAAGTTGTGTACATCATTGCATAGCAAAAGGCTTTTTCCCCTAAATAAATTTAAAAAGTTAAACCAGTGAGTTATCCTCTTTATGTCCTTTTTCATCTTTACAAATTATTTATCCACTTTTTTAATCCAAAAGTTTCCAACTATTCAAATAAGTTTGTAAGCAAATCTGGCATAACTTTTCTGTCTACGTGCTACTTGAATAAGCCCCTCTTGCTATCCTTTGCCATTTGCAATTCCATATTGTAATCCAAAAGTAAATACTTCAAAGAGGCATAAGTAAAATGGAAGCTTCCTCTCTTTTTCCTTTTCTCCTTCTTTAATACTTGGACTCTCTGTAACTTCAAGTTATTCACAAGCCACATCACTGTTCCAACAAAACATAATCTAGGTCATTATCTTATCTTTTGATATGTAAAGTCCTCTAATTAGATGAAATCTATAACAATAAAGAAAAAACTTTCCCATTAAGATCTGGTCTCTTTGACTAGCAGTTATATGTAAAAGCACTTTTACTCAATTAAAAAAAAAAAAAGTCAGAAAGGTATTTTTTCCCATTTCTTCATTTTAAAACTTTGTAATTCTTCTCTTTATTAGGCTTCCCCCCCATAAAAAAAGTATTGAATTTTTAAAGTCTTAAAGTCTTTTTATTTTTTTAATCCTGAAAAAAAGTTTAACTCACCTAAGGATTCTTATCTTTACCACAAAGGAAATTCCTTTATAATTGTAGATTATTTTCTAAAATGATTACAAAATTCAGATGATTGGGTTTCTTGTCCATGTAGTTGTGAGTATAGATGGAATTCTAGGATTCTAGCAACAAAATATTTCAACATTAGTAAAATATTATCTAAACATTTCAAAATTATTTTTAAATGTTTAAAAATAATACCTACATCTTTTTGCTATTTCTAGGAGGGATCAGTTCTTGGCATTAGAGCAGGCATGTAAAACTGCCAGCCTGCAGGCTGGATGTGTCACGCCAAAACTGTGCCCACCCCAGTGCCGGCAATTGGGAAAAAGTTGTGATAGGTCGTGCGACGTCACATGATGTCGTGAGTTTGACATCGCTGCATTAGAGTGTTGTTCAGATGATATGAAAGGGACATATTTTCATCTCAGATTATCTAGGTGACCTGCAATATGGACCTGCAGGTCTAAGAGATTGGAATGATGTGGTTGATTTATTTTTCCCCACCTTACTTTCTATTCTTTTTTATGTGAACTTGGTTAAGCACCTGCACTTACATTTAATTATTTTGCCACTTCTGGCAAACAACCTGTGCAAGATTTCTTTCCATTCCAGAATTTGAATGTGGTTTCTCAGTAATCAATAGATCCACCTTCAAAGAAAAAGATTAATCATTATTGTTTACTATTTTTTTCAAACATATCCAGTGCATCAGTTTGTCACAAGGCAAAATCCCTAGTGCAATAATAGGTTTTTCCACCATATATAAATAACTTAATTTAAAAAGGACCACCAATTTTATTTAATATTACCTTGTAAAATTGCTGGAGAATGACTACTATTACAGTTTCATTTCAGCACAAATTCCCTCCATATTTCCTTTGTGTTAAGGGATACTGATGAACATCATATCACCTGTCAAATTTCTCACGTTAAATATGGAAGTTAGTGTCATATTAAAGTTTTTGTGATGGCCAAATATTTCTTGCCCTATATTTACAGAAGAATTGCTTTCCCATTTGACATTTTTATTTTCAGAAGCCATAAGAGCATGAAAGTTCATATTACCACACATTTTTGCTGAAGATAAAATCTTGAGTTACAAAATACATTTTGTACTTCCCGCATCTTATTTTGGTTAGACATTTTCTTTCTTTCTCAACTGTCATAGAAAAGAGGGAGTTAACTTATTCTCCAAAATACCTAAGGGCAAGACAAAAAGTAATGGGTGGAAAATATTTATTCATTTGTTTGTTTATAAAATTTATTGGCCACCGATCTTACATCAAGGAATTTAAGGAAAGAACCAATCTAGAATTAAGAGACATTTCCTGACAGTAAGAACAATTAATCAGTGAATGGCTTGCCTCAAAAATGAGGGTGCTTCATCCCTGGAGGTTTTCAAGAAGAGACTGGACAGTCCAGAATGTTCTCCTTCCATGAGAAGGGGGTTGCACTAGAAGACCTCGAAGATCATTTCCAATCCTATTATTCTATGTTCTAAGCTTCCTTTTGCTGTAAAGACTGAGAGCTTAGTTGTGTTTTAGGGATGCTCAGTTCTTGAAAACTTCCTCATACTTAATGGAGTATAGGCTAAGGCTATTATGATAGCAAATATTCAGTGAAAAAAGGAGAAATTATATGAAAATTATACTAAATCAAGAAGCAAAAATAATGTGGTAGGTGGTAAAAAATGTGAAATCTTGCCTGGCTGAAGAGACACAGAAATATCTTTCTAATTCATTTTTAATCATACACAGAGAACTTGAAAGTACCAGAACCACATGAGCAATGCCCAACAATCTTAATAAGACCAGCTGTGATTTTGACGTCATTATGGCTATTAACTTTGGCTTTGTCCAGGCTGCCAAATTGCCTTGCAGTAAGCATGACTCATCAAGCTTCTAATGGCATAAATGAACAACATCATATCCTATGAACATAATCATATCTTATTCACTTTTCTTTCTTCCTCTCTTTCTTCATTTGAATCACATTCAGTTCTTGGAGACTACCTGGACAAAAGTCCCTGAAGTTTCCTTGGCAAGGTTTTTTTAGAAGTTTTTATCATTGCCTCATTCCTAGGGCTGGGAGAAAGTGACTGGCCTAAGATCATCAGCTGGCTCCATGCCTAAAATGGCATTAGAACTCACAGTCCCCTACTTCTACTTTGGTGCCTAAATCATTATATCAAACTGGTTTCATTCACTACTAGGCCTATACAAATGGAACTCCCATGCATGATTTCCTGTTCAGGTTGGAAATAAATTGCTATTTGGTTTGCCAGCATGCTCTGCTTTGTCCTAGGTAAACATCTTTATTTTGACTGGCTGCTTTGTAGAGGTTGGAATACCCTTTCAGCAGATTTTCACAATTCCTTTTTTCAAAATCTGCTGCCACTTCTGTAAGATATTTTTTAGTAATACAGTGGCAATGACCTATTTACACTACATAATCTCAATTTCTTTAAAGACTCTATATTCTAAATATGAGAAGGTGTAACAGTGTATTTCTATATGGCTTAGACTGATAAGTTTAAAAATTGAGTTAATATTTATCAGCTACTTAGATTTCTGCTAGGCCCTTCACATAACTAAGGAAGAATATCAGCAGATAGTCCAAATCTGCAAAGATGAAGTCAGGAAAGAAAAGGCTCAGAATGAACAAAATTTGCAACAAAAGTCAAAGATAATTTAAAAAGTTTCTTTCAACATATAAATAATAAAAAACTCAGGGAAACAATAGGTCCATTTAAGAGAGAAAATGGCAAGGAAGTAACAGATAGTAGAGAGAAAGCAGAGCTGCTTAACTCATTCTTTGAATCAGTCTTCATGCAAAAAGAAACTATAGCCCAACCAACCAAACATATAACTATAAAAGACAGACTAAAAATAAAAATTAAATTAACCAAGAAAATATTATATTCTATTTATGACATAAATATTATATTCATCTGATCATGATGAATATAAATCACTGGGACCTGATGGATTACATCCCAGAATTCTAAAGGAGCTGGCAGATGTTATCTCAGAAACATTGTATCATATCTTTCAAAAGTAATAGAGCACCAGAGAACTACCAAAGGATTGGAAAAGAGCTGATGTGGTTCCTGTTGAGTCCTTGGCGGGAAGCAGACACGAGAAGCAGTTGAAGTTCTCAGTTTCCTTTATTCAGCGTTCAGCTTACAAGTAGATGGCTTCAGCAGCTCCCAAAACCTCCCAGCTTCTTATATAGACGCTTCCCGGGTAAATGTGTTACTTTTCCCGTGCCAGCACCCGCGCATGCGCACGGCGCTGGCGACAGCCTGTCTGGTCCCGGGCAGCTTTGCACCTGCCCGGGACTGCCTGCAAACGCCTGAGCCGTTTGCAAGGCTCGGGACATAACACCCCTTTCCCCCGGGCTAAAACTACTACCAACATATAATCATTTATTTTATGCAGTGTTCTGCTTCTCAGTGCTCCTATCGTTACCTGGCTTTTGTTTAGCCAGCAATGTTATGTAATCCTCTAAGTATTTAGGAGACTTCTTTGTTCTCTGTGACCTTCTCAGCTCTGGGTTACTAGCATGAGTTCCCTGACTGGAGGGAGATGTGAGCCTGTTCTCCTTATTTTGCCTTGGTGCCTTCCAAGGACTGTGCCCCGATGCCTGGCCTGCTTGCTTGCCCACCGGGCTCGTCAGGCCAGGGCTTCTGTCACTTTGTGACCTGGTTGACCTGCCTAGCTGTAGACCCTCGGGCCCCTTGAAGTGATAGCCACTGCTGGGCGTCTCTGTTGAACCTCCTAGGTCCGTCCAAGACCTGTCAGGAGGCTGACCATTCCCTGAACCCCGTTCTGTGTCCGGGCTTGTGTGGGTTTCTGTACTTTCCCAAAACTCAGTTACTCCCTGATTTGGGCTAGAGGTGTTGTAGTCGGGACTTGGTTCCTCGACCACCTCCCTGTATGTTTGACCCCCTGTAGAATTTGGGGTAAGGTCAGGCCAACCTTGGGGATTGTGTGCCAGCTCTCTTGCGGGGAATGATTTGTTGGGATGCCCCCGGGTATCCTCCGTGACTGGAGTGCTGTGTGATGTGTGTGGAAGGTGAGTATGCCCCCGGGGTGACTCCCTGGCTGGAGTAGGCGTGAGTGCCTGTTGTGTGGGTAAGCTCCATGAATTCCTTTTCGGAGCAATTGCGGAACCCTGGGATGGGCCGTTTGTGGCTCCATCAGTGGAGATGGGCAGCAGCTCGTGCCCTTCCCTTTGCTCCAAAGGGTCCCCCTCCCCCCCTGGAAAAGACCCAGGAGTCTCATCTGAAAAGTCCCGCCTAGGGCGGAGTTGGTCGATGTGCCGACGCAGGACACGACCGTTGTCCAGGGCAACCTCGTAGGAGAGAGGACCTGTGATCCTGGACACAGAAGCGGGGACCCATGTATGACCAGGCCCGTAATTGCGAGCCCAAACCGGGGCACCCACAAGTAGTTGTCTAGGTGCCCTAGGATGTGAGGTAGATGAAGGCAGTCTGTCCGGATGCAACCGGTCAAGTTTAGTAGTAAGTTGACGCCCCCAGCGAAGTTCAGCTGGGCTTCTCCCTGTAGAAGTGGACGGTGTGGTGCGATAAGAAAGGAGAAAGTCAGCCAACCTGTGATGCCAGTCCCCGTAGGTGAGTCTTTTCAAGGCGTCCTTTGTGATGCGCACCATACGTTCAGCCATACCGTTGGTGGACGGGTGGAAGGGTGCAGACGTGGCATGACGAATCATGTTAGCCTGTAAGAAAGCTTGGAATTCGGAGGAAGTGAATTGAGGGCCGTTGTCAGACACGATGACATCTGGAAGCCCGTGTGCAGCAAAAATCCCCCTCAGTACCTGAATAGTCTTTGCAGTGGTGGTGGAAGAGACAGGTACAACCTCAAGCCATTTTGAATGGCTGTCAACAAGGACCAAGAAGAACTGGCCCTGAAAGGGCCCAGCGTAGTCAATGTGCACCCTAGACCATGGGGACTGCGTTTCCTCCCATTTATGCATGGGAGCTTGGGGCATCTCTGGGCGAGATCGTTGGCACAGGTGGCATGCATGCACCTTAGCCTCAATATCCTTATCTAAAACAGGCCACCACAAGTGGCTGCGTGCAAGAGCCTTCATACGAACAATGCCAGGATGACCCTCGTGGAGGGATTCTAAGACCCTAGTCCTCATTGAGGAGGGAATGACAACTCTGTTTCCCCAAAGCAGACAACCCTGAGAAAGGGACAACTCGTTTCTTTTGGACCAGAAACTCTGAAACTCAGGACTAGGGCAGTGCTCAGGCCAACCGGACAAAACCCAGGAACGGACACGTGAAAGTGTGTGATCTGTACCTGTTTCAGCGGCAACATCCCTGGCACAAAGAGGGAGCTCGGGCAAGGCTTGGATTGATAGAATGTTGACAGCTGGCGCAGGGTCAGCTTCTACTACTGGCAGAGGCAATCTACTGAGGCCATCAGCATGGCCCGTTTCTTTCCCAGGCTTGTGGAGTAAAGAAAAATCATATGCAGACAGAAAATTAGACCACCTAAGCATTCTAGGGGAAATGATTTGGGGAGTCTGCTTACGTGTGGTAAACAGTCCCAGCAGAGGCTTATGGTCAGTAAAGACCGTGAAATGCCTGCCATAGAGAAAATCGTGGAATTTTTTAATTCCAGCGACAACAGCCAGAGCCTCCCTGTCTATCTGAGCGTAGTTGCGCTCAGCAGAAGACAATGTTCTGGAGTAATATGCAACAGGAACCTGAGTTCCATCAGACCTGAGGTGGCTCAGGACAGCTCCTACCCCGTAAGGGGACGCATCACATGCGATGCACACAGGAAGAGATTCGTTGAAATGTGCAAGTACACTGTTAGAAGTGAGCAAGGCCTTGACTTTGTTAAAGCAAGCCTCATGTGTATGTGACCACTGCCACACTGCTTGTTTGTCTAGTAGCCTGTGAAGAGGCTCAGCTACACTAGCTTTATGTGGAAGAAAAGAATTGTAGAAATTCAGGAGGCCCAGGAAGGCCTGAAGTTCGGCCTTGGACTTTGGCCTAGGTGCTTCTAAAATAGCTGTCAGTTTGGATTCAGCAGGGTGAATCCCAGCAGCATCAATTTTGAACCCCAGAAATTCAGTAGAAGGCACCCCAATCTTGCATTTGTCTTTTTTGAGCTTGAGGCCTGACTTCCTGAATCTTAACAGAACAGCCCTTAGCCTTTCAGCTAGAATGTGTGTGGAGTCTCCTGCAATTAAGACATCATCAAAGTAGGGGCAAACCCCTGGTATACCCCGTAGTGTGTTTTCCATTACGCTTTGGAAAATCCCAGGAGCGACATTCACTCCAAACTGCAGCCTTTTTACCTTAAAGGCTCCCCTGTGGGTCACAATAGTCTGAGCTATAGCAGCATCATCATCAACAGGCAGCTGTTGATACGCTTGAGCTAGGTCAAGCTTTGCAAAAACGCGCCCCCCCTTGAGGGAGGCCAGAATATGACTGACCACAGGAACAGGATAGGCATGTTGCTGCAATGCCTTATTAAGAGTGCATTTGTAGTCAGCACAAATGCGAATGTCCCCATTTGCCTTTAGAGGCGTGACAATGGGGGTCTCCCAGGGCTGGAATCAACAGGTTCTAGGATTCCCTGTTGGATTAGTTTGTCTAATTCAGTGTCAATCTTACTTTTTAAAGCAAAAGGGACCCTTCTTGCTTTAATCCTAATGGGAGTGACAGTGGGGTCTAGCTTTAAGGACACAGATGGTCCTTTGAATGTGCCCAGCTGGGGGCTGAAAACATCTGCAAATTCTTTGCAGACTTCCTGTAGGTCGAGTGTTTGTAAACTGTTGAGTTCTGTGACGTGTATCCCCAGGGCCTCAAACCAATCGAGTCCTATGAGACTTGTTCGTTCACCCCCTACTACTAATAATTCTAGTGGACCTTCAAAACTCTTGTATTGCACGTTAAGGGTGGCCTCCCCCTTAACACACACTCTCTAATTTTGAAAATCTGTTAACACAATGTCAGAAGGCCTTAACTTGGCCTGAGTTCCACTACCGGAACAAATCTTCCTAAATGTATGCAAGGAGATAATTGAAAAGACAGACCCTGTGTCTAGTTCCATAGATAATGGAACCCCTTGTAGCTTCACCTTGAGTGACAGCTTTTTCTTAATTGGCTTGTGTGTGCCTGTCCTAAGGATGCTTCTTCGCGAAGCGCAAAACCCTACCCTATTCTGGCTGGGGAATCTGGTACCTTTCAGGCGCGGTTCTTCCTGAGGTTGTACCTTTCGTCGGCCCAGACACACAGCTGCAATGTGTCCTTGTTTGCCGCATGCCCGGCAGGTAGCAGAGCGGAACTTGCAGTCGGTTCTCCTGTGGCGACCTCCACAGCCGATGCACTTGAGCGGAGCTGAAGAGCTTCCCTTCTGTTTTTCTTCCGTCGTGGGGTGGAGACGGTCGACTTCCTCGTCCGGATCCTCCTCAGAGTTCCTTTGGGTGTCTTTCTGGTGCACGGATGCAACCTCTGGACTGTTTCTGATCAGCCGCATGTTCTTGATAGCGCCGCCTGCTGCTTCTTCTGCGGTGACTTCCCTTAAGGCATCTTGGTAGGACAGTTCTTCTTTAGCGAAAAGTCTCTGTTGTAGATCTCGATGCCTTAACCCGCACACGAATCGGTCCCTCAGTCGTTCTTCGAGGTCTTTGAACTCGCAGTGCTTGGCGGCCTTCCGTAATGCGGCGATGAATTCTTTGGCCGACTCGCCGGGCCGTTGATCCCTCTGCTCGAAGGTGTGGCGCCATGCGATGACGGACATCTTGGGGTGGAAGTGCTCTTTCAGTAGCTTCTTCAGATCTGCGTAGCTGACAGACTCTACTGGAACAGGTGCTGCAAGGTTTTCTGCGATGTCGAAGGCGTCTTGACCGCAAACACAAAGCAGGGTGGCAGCCTTCAAGCTCTCTTCCCTCACTTGGTTTGCCTTGAAGTAGTTCTCCACCCTGGCTACGTATGACTCCCACCGCTCTGGATGTGAGACGTCGAATTCCGAAAGCCTTCCGATTTTCGCCATCTTAGATCTTCAGGAGACGGGTCTATCAGCCAGCCTACCCCCGAATGCGCACCGGATTGGCGGGCAGCTGCCGAGTCGACGCCGTTCCTTTCCGCCGCTCAGGACTCCTTGGGTAAGCTTACACTTCTTCCTTTCCAGGTAGTGCAAGGCATCCCATCCTCGTCGCCAGTGTTGAGTCCTTGGCGGGAAGCAGACACGAGAAGCAGTTGAAGTTCTCAGTTTCCTTTATTCAGCGTTCAGCTTACAAGTAGATGGCTTCAGCAGCTCCCCAAACCTCCCAGCTTCTTATATAGACGCTTCCCGGGTAAATGTGTTACTTTTCCCGCGCCAGCACCCGCGCATGCGCACGGCGCTGGCGACAGCCTGTCTGGTCCCGGGCAGCTTTGCACCTGCCCGGGACTGCCTGCAAACGCCCGAGCCGTTTGCAAGGCTCGGGACATAACAGTTCCCATCTTCAAAAAAGGGGGAAAAAACAGACCCAGGAAATTATAGACCAATCAGCCTAACATCATTATCTGGGAAGATACTGGAAAAGATAATCAAAAAAACAGATCTGCGAACATCTAGAAACAAATAAAATTATAACTAGAAGTCAGCATGGGTTTGTTAAAAACAGATCATGCCAAACCAATCTTATATCATTCTTGGACAAACTGACTAAATTAGTAGAAATGTTGTGGACATAGTATACTTACCGCAGACTTCAGAAGACATTCAATAAAGTTCTGATACATCATGCGACATCATGTGATGTCGCCAGTTTGACATCTCTGCCCTAGGTGATAGGCTCAAGATCCAGATGGATCTCAACAGCCTTGCACACTGGACTTTATCTAACAAAAAGAAATTCAACATAGAGAAAAATAAAGTCTTTCACTTAGGCAAGAAAAACCAAAAGTACATGTACAGACATAATAGCGAGAGGGAACTTGGAATCCTAGTGGACAATAACTTAAATATGAGCAAGCAGTGTGCAGCAGCAGCCAAAAAAGCCAATGCAATCCTAAATTGCATTAACAGAGGGATTTAATCAAGATTACATGAAGTACTAGTCCCACTCTGTAAAGCTTTAGTAAGACCACCTAGAATATTGCATCCAGTTTTGGTCACCACACTATAAAAAAGATGTTGAGACTTTGGAGAGAGTGCAGAGAAGAGCAACAAAGATGATTAGGGGCCTGGAGGCTAAAACATATGAAGAATGGTAGCAAGAACTGGACATGGCTAGTCTAGTGAAGAGCAGGACCAGTGTTAGCAGTGTTAGGAACATGATAGTAGTGTTCCAATATTTGAAGAGCTGTCACAGAGAGGAGGGGCACAACCTATTTTCCAAAGCACCCAAAGGCCAAACAAGGAATAATGGATAGAAACTGATCAAGGAAAAATTCAACCTAGAAATAAGGATAAATTTTCTGACAGTGAGAACAAGCAAACAATGGAACAGCTTGCCTTCAGAAGTTGTGGGTGTTTCATCACTCAAGGCTTTCAAGAAGAGACTGGATAGCCACTTGTCAGAAATGGTATAGAGTCTCCTGCTTGAACAGGGTGTTTCACAAGATGACCCTTACAAATCTGTTATTCTATATTCCTCTCTCCCTCCCACCACCTTTCTGAGCTGTTTTCCCTACTTCCTGGGAAACAGCTGTTTCTCTGTAGTCCATCACCCCAGCTTCCCCTCCATGGTACCATCTCTCACATAACTACATGCTACCTTTACGTTCAAAGGTAACATACCTCTTTATACCATTGGCCAGGAAATATGAATGGAAAAATTACTATTACATTTTAATTCTTCTGTGATACCTGGCTAGTAATGGTGGAAACAGATTGTCCTAGATGGTGTTTGGTCTAATACAGTTAAACTCCAATCTTTTTGTTCCCAACATCTCATATTTTGCAACATTTTTATGTTAGTTTACTATTTTGTGGCAATATTGTTGTTACCCCATGTGGCTGAGTCAAAGGGATAATGATATAAAGTTATATAATAAGTTCTCAAGGCCACTTGATAAGGTCATAGCTGATTTGAGGATTCAGCTCCTATATTAAATTGACATTTGACTTTTAAATATTACTGTGTGCTGGCATAACAGTATTTCCTTTCCTACATAAATTTATCTTGTTCTTACATTCATCATACAATTAATCTTCTTAGAAGAATTTGTCCTGTACTGATGCTTCTTTGTACATCTTAAGAAATCTTATGTGTGATTCATGAGCAGGACCACTTTTCTTATCACGTCTGATGCAATTGGAAAACAGGTGCGTGTATAAGAATAATTATTTTGGGAATAATAAATAATTGCTTTTGATGGTGACTCCCATAAATTAATCTGAAACATTGCCACATTTAAATGAAAAAGAAATGATACAAGTTACTTAGATCATTTGGTAGAGATATGTGGCCTTTGAAAATGTACAAAAAAAAAAAAGAAATTAAAAAACCCTCATTTATTGAAGTCATTTAGCCCTGATTGGCTTACAGGAACTGCATCTTCTCTATGCTTTAGGAAAGTGTTAGGGAAAAAAAAACTTTAGAAATTTGCATATACTGCAGTTCTGCATTAAGTTTTTCTTCTGTTTTGCAGTTCAGTGATTTCAGAATTAAGTGGTGATGGAACTGTCTTCAATGCATCTGATAACTTAAAATGAATATGTGTATGTATGTAAAGATAGTTTACTGCAATATTAAAAAATCCTAAGGTTAGTCAGATGTAAGATCTTTCAGACTCCATAATTCAGTGGGTGGGATGGTGATTTGATGATGTTTCCACAAACAAAATCATAGCAAAGATCAAAGAACTTGGGAGTAGACCAGTTCTTTGGTACCCCTTTGGATAAGGATAGAAAATTGCCCACATTTGCTTTGAGTGGTGGCTCCTTGTGAGAAGACCACAGGATACCAGGCTTCTGTGCGATGAATGCCAGGATATGAAGGGTTTAGCATCTAAAGTCACAAACTTCACAAAATTCCCTTTCTAATCGCTTTTGGAAATTGCTTATTAACCACTTTAAATCTACCACAGATCTTTGCAATGACAATTTTTAAAAGTTGTCAGGTGCGTATGGTTTAAACACTGAATAAAAAAACAATTAATTACATATATACAGATATACAGAATTTGGAATAAGCAGGAAAAAGCTAAAAAAATATTTTGATTTAAGAAAATTACGAGCAACAAAGGTCCAGTTAAATTTGGATTATTGGCTTTTATTATAAGATTTTGAGAAATAAGTATAAAAAATAAATAGCTTATGGGAAGTGAAATTATTTTGGTAATTTTGATTCTTAACAAGGATAAGCAACTTGTTAATAGAGGGGATTAGAGATTCTAAGTGGAAGGGGGAAAATTGAAGCCTGCTTTTAACTGTGACTTACAAAATGTCCTGAATCATTATAATATCAGAAATATTAAAAGAAATCTTTTAAGAATGGGCCAGAAATTGGTAACTACAATATCAACAGACAACTTATTAATGATCTCTGAATCTATGGATGCATTATCTCCAAAAGATACAGGAATAATAACTGCAGAACAAATTTTGTTTGACAAAGCAGAAAAAGTACTGAAAATGGAACTTAAACAAAGCAAACCAAGGGAATGATTTGGAAATGGACACTTTATTGGATATGCACCTTGAAGAAATAGATGCAATGGGAAAAAGAAGAACTGAAAAGAAATCAAATCTTTCAAAAATATTTGAATTATCTAAAGATTAAGACTGTTAAAAGTGAAAGGAAGAAATATAAAGTTGTTTACCTGAGCAAGTTTAAAATATTTTTTCTCAAAGTTCTGGTGATATTTTATGGCATTTTTGATCACAGAAGGATTGAAAAGTTGTTTTTTTGTGTGTGGATTTGCTTAGAGATAAGGGATAGATATCGAATGAAGAGATATTTGTTTGTAATCATATATCCATATGGAGTGATGAGTTACTAGATTTGTCTGTATTTCTTGTAATAAAAGTTGGAAGTCCTTTTTTAGAAATATATTTTATTTTTCTTCATTTTATTTTCTTCCTTTCTTTTTCCATGCACTTTTCTTACCAATTTTTTCTCTCTTTAAGTTTAGTTTGTGGAAGCTGCAGAGTAATCTCTTCTAACAAACTGTGTCTGCAACCAAAGCAAAAGTGAGTGTGTGCTTGGCAGAAACTTCCAGTATTCTGTAAGCATTTTCTAACAGATGTATCAGAAATATCTAGCTTTAACAAAGACTAAAGTCAGAACCAAAGAGACCCTTAACATCAAATATAATATTAATGTACAGCAAAAGGTTATAAATAAGCACACTAATAGAGACAGAAGAAATATAAAATAATAGGATAGTGGTCTAGCTAGCTCTTGCTTTAAACAAGTTTCCAGTTCCATTCCTTCTCTAGAACGGAATGAAATCTGTGTTTTTTCTTTTATTGCCTGCTGCATTTCCATCGTAGTTCCTCTCCCCCTGTTCTTTTTGCTACCAACAAATCAAGGATGTCTGAAGCACATGAGCTAAAACTCATGATGCCAGCTACAATAGCACAATTTAAGTTCTGACTGTTTTTATGTATGACATATTATTGCAAATAAACATCTAAATTCCACTGGATGTGTTATTAAAATGTATTTTAAGTGGAGGAGTGTCAAGGACCATTTCCCTACTTTTATATCCCCTGCTTTTATTAAGATTAGATAGTAAACTGAGTGCATGAAATCTGTGCAATGGCACAAATACTAGAGCTCTGCCTGTTCCACAATATAGGTTCAATGACCCATACTTTGTCTTCTTTTCTTTATGCTTGGATTTTAAAACTAAAGTTTGTTTTTTTTTAAAAAAAAACCATGCATTTTGGAAATTACTACATAATTTTAATAAATTAAGAGGAATAGGAAGGGAAATGTCAAGAGAAACAAAACATAAAGGCAGAAGTAGGATATTGGCTAAGATTTCTTGGATACCAAGAATATAATCTAGATATGTCAATGTGGTTTATTTAGTAACCTGGAAGAAGCTGTGTCTAAAGATACTTACTGGAAATGGATGGAAGGACCACAGCTAAGGAACCACGCAAGGCTTCAGTTCACAAATGAAGGAATGAAGTTAGGAATGGCAAAGGAAGAAAATGGGTCAGGTCTAGGAACAAAGAGAAAATCCAGCAATAAAACTGTCTTCAAATATGTAATCAGCAAGAAAAAAAAAAAGATGCAGTGGGCTTATTACTTACTCTAAATGAACAAAGGATAGCAGAAGACATGAATAGAATAGAATAGAATAGAATAGAATAGAATAGAATATAGAATAGAATAGAATTGGAAGGGATCTTGGAGGTCTGTCCAGTCTCTTAAAAATCTCCAGTGACAGAGCACCCACAATTTCTGGAGGCAAGCTGTTCCACTGGTTAATTGTCCTCACTGTTAGGAACTTTCTCCTTAATTCCAGATTGCTTCTCTCTTTGAGAAGACCTATTGCTGCCTATATTTTAGCATCCAAAAGGAAATAAAGGATGAGAGAGTGCAAGACAGTAAGACTGTGGCAAAACATATTTTTGTTACACTGAATGCTTTCAAGTCATTGGCAACATCATACAACACTGAAAAAAGTAGCTGAACAGGTATCAGGACCTCTACAAATTATATTTGAAGGATCTTGGAGAATTGGGAAGATATCATAGAACTGGAGAATGTGCTCCAATTCCTCAGGAAAACCAATGATCTCAATTATCCTTGATTGGAATCTATTAAGAGCAGACAAAAAAGCCATTTGAAAGCCTCTTGAAGATAATGTCAGACTAAACATCAGCATTCCTTAGCCAGAAATAGATCACAAGAAGAAAGTTTTGTCTGCTTTCTCTATAAGATAACTACTTTAGCAGACAAGAAAAATGTTGTGGACATCATCAACCTTATGTTCTTGGCAAAGTTCCACATGACTTTCTCATTGAAATATAACTAAGAAGGTGCTTCAGTGAGACATATTATAACATTTCTATTAATCTTGGATAATAGGACAAACAGATGCGCAGATGGCACAAAGTTAAGAAGTCTAGTTACATCAGACATGTCAAACACAAGGCCCGGGGGCCGGATGCAGCCCACGAAGTGGTTTCATCCTGGAAACAGTGAGGGAACAGCCACCTCTGCCTTGGCCCTGGCCCAAGCCAGCTGGGAGCCAATGTACAATTTTGCGGTGGCCATCTATGCTAAAATGCATTCAGTCTTAGCTCCATAAGCCCCCCCACACGGCCTGAGAGGAACAGTGAGGCTCCTCCAGTGGACCATGCCTTGGCACTTGCCCTGGTCCCACCCCCTTCTGCCAGAGACCCTCAGATCTATCCCACTCCTGCCCAGGGCCCAACAGGCACCGTTGATGCGAACAGTGTAGAGCTGGCCACACCCACCCAGTATACCACACCCACTCCATCCACACTCACCCAGTAGGCCGCACCCACTCTGGCCACACCCACCTGCCCCCCTGAGGGCAACCGCAATGCTGATGCGGTCCTCAATGAAATTGAGTTTGACACCCCTGAATTACAGTGTGGGAGATAGAACAAGGTTAGAATCTTGTTGAGAGGAAGAAGGGATCCTTTAAACACCTCTTCACTAGGTTATAAGAAGAAAAAGACTTTGAAGAGTCTAGTATTATAGTCTATTTCAATGAAATATGCTTCTATGGAGTAGATTTTCTGGTCTAGTCTATTTAGTGAGGCTGACATTATGATTCATATAGAATTCGCAGTCAGTGAGGATTGCGAGTAGAGAGCCTGTTTGGTGCAACGATTAAGGCACCAAGTTAGAAACCTGAGACTGTGAGTTCTAGTCTCACATTAGACATGAAATCAACTGGGCCTGTCACTCTCTGTTATTTTTAGGAAGCAGACATGGCAAATCCCCTTGGAAAACTTGTCAGTAAAACTACAGAGATTTGTCCAGGCAATTCCCAGGGGGTCAACACTGACTTGAAGATACATACATACAAACATAGTCAAAAAAAGACAGACAGACCGATGATTGATGTATAGACAGACACACAGACTAGATACATACTGTAGATGAACACACAGGAGACACAAGACAGATACAGGTTTATAAGCAATCCTTTTCAACTTTTTCTTGGAGGGGTTAATATATGAAAAACAAACTTTTTTTTAAAAAAAATCAGTCTTACTTTACTCTTTACAATGGCATAAATATTCTACCTTTTTATTAAAACAACACATACTTCTTAGTAATAAATATTATTTCTTTAAAATGGTGTAAGAATAGATGTAACTAGAATATATCCCTACACTAATAGTGTTTTTATGAGTTCTATATGTTGCTTAATGCATCTGGATCAAAGTTTAAGTCAAGAGCATCTTTAAAAGCACAATTTTAGACAATCCAAATTCCTACTACAATAATAACAAAATGTTTTAAAACCTAGCAAGAAATTGGCTTAAAAGTAATATCCTACCAGTTCCGGTGTTCAAAACCAACTAACCAACCAACCATTCTGGATTTTTTTAAAAAAATATTATTCTTGAATGTACATTTGTTGAATGTATACGGAATTTAAAAAATCTACTTCTTTCCAACATTTTCCATATATGCCATGCAGTTTGGAATGCAAGAAATAATATATATTTATATGCAGAAGTTAACATGAGTCCCTGCCATGTTATCAATGTGAACACATACTATATTTTTAATTGTGAGCAAAATTGGTATTTTAATTGATCCCTTGCACTAAAAAAAGGAAGTACAAGGAATACAAGGAATACAAGACCATATGAGAAAATGAAAGAATAAATCTAGAAAGTAACAATAGTTTAAATAAAGAAAATATATAGGATTTCTCCTTGCCATGAAAATAAGATAGATACAAGCTGTAAATTTTTTTGTCAAATATTTGATGACAGCAAAGAACTCCTAAAAAACTCTCTTTGCTATTAGTTAGTGGTTGTCTGGATTTTTGCAGTTGGACTCAGAAGTTGTAATAAAAGGATTTATATCCATCTGTTTAAATGTAAGTTAGCATTATTAACATAGGAATGCCTTTAATTTAATATATCAGTCTCAAAGGTAGCATTATTTTAAGTATGTTTCTTTTCCCCAAAAGCTCAGTGAAATGTTTAACCATCTGTTTACTTTAATGTTAATTTGTGATTAAAACAATGCTACTTTTAAAATAGCAAGTGTGGAAAATTTCTTTGAAATAAGTATTCCCAGTTCAAAGAAATTCAAGAGACAATTGAAATTTCATTTATTACATATCTCCATAGAAACATTAAAAAATACTGGGAACATATAAAATTTATTCCAATTAACTGAATAACTGAATAACTTGATATAATTCCAAACCACTGGATAATAGCAAGTTATGGAGTACATAACTATCAATAAAGCATAATATGACATGTTATCAGCATGAAGATGTTTAGATTCAACTACAGTCACAACTCCACCCCAATACTCTATGCTTATAGTTTGATGCAGGAAATATTTTTTCCTTTTTAATTTGCCCAAATAATAGCAGTTCTCTGCAAATCTTCAGTATTATTGTTTTAACACAGCAGTTGAATGTCTAAACTGAAATACCACCCCAAATCATTGGACTGTAGATAAGCACTAGGCATTTTGTTGAAAATCAGACTTTCTAATTTAATTAAATAACTAGGTGATTGCACTATAATACGGTCCAAAATTATTTCTACTATTAACTCCGTGACAACATTCAACCCACCAAATGGGAAATAGTTACGTTTATTTTACTGGATTTGAACTTTGTTTGCTTTAAATTCCTCCAGGCACTTTTCTTTTTTACTTATTTTAATGATCCTCTTAGGCTGTTAGTGGTCCTAAAGGCTGTTAATGACAAATATTTCCAGAGTGATTTAAAATAACATCAGTCACTTTCATTGGAATATGATTATAAATAAAGTCTTGAGTGCAGGTTAACAATACTGAAGTGAATGCCAACACAAGGAAATTATGTTGCTTATGGCTTCTGAGTTTCCATAACAGGTGGAACATAGCTACCTAGATGGCCATTTTCAGTATTTCAGACTCCTAGAAACTAATTGATCTTATAAACATGTAAACTATGTTGGAAATAAAGTTACATCTGAGACCCAATGTCAGGAATTAGGTTATGGCAGGGGGAAAATAATATTTAGCTTCTGCAGTACTTTGTTGTTGCTGAGCTTACCAAATGTGCTCTTCTAGGGTGAAATTTACTAATGAAATGCAATTCTTCTTCTTTATTCACTTGACTCAAAAACACAATAATACAATTCTACAAACACAAAAATAGGAGAAAAAGTATGGCTTATAAGTCTTTCAAAAACAAACTAATGCACAAATAATCTAAATATTGAGTGAAATTTGTAAAAGGTGGAAAATATAAAATAAAAATTGACAAATCATTAATCTATTACTTGGAATAGAGGTTAAATCAATGTTGAGAATGTTTAAAAGCCTAGAAAAAGTGTATAAGCATCAGGAAGCTTTTATGTCTGCAAGTAAAGTAGCTAAATTATTGACTCAAAGCCCTATTCATTGCAAATGTAGCTTGCTACTTGGTTTACAAAGTGTTTGCAAATCAACCAAAAAACTTGTAATTGTATTAAAATATGTTTGTCTATTTATCATCTGTCTGTCTATTTCTATCTTCATGCAACATTCTTCTCCTGCTTTTCAGGAAAAAAAAAACCATGATGAACACAGTACTAGGTGAAAGAAGGAGGTACCTACACCAGGAAAGGAAGCAAAAAATAAAGGGAAACAAATTAATGGAGATGAGGTGAAAAAAGAGATAACTGAAACCAAGAGAAAACATTGTTGTGTTTGCATTTTTTTACTTGCTGCTTAAGATGTACATATCAATTTATTAATAGTTTCTAAGAAATATAATAGTAAACAGCTTACAGATAATTAGTTATTAGTAGATAGGCTAGTTCTCCTGAATGAGGTAATATTGAGAATTAAGAGAAATGCTATATACTATTATTATATAGTAGAATAGTATATACTATACTAGTATACTCCTATTCAAGTATTAAAAGTCTCATAATAAAGTACTAGTTGCAGAACCTCAACTAAGTATTCATATCAGCCAGCAAGGAGGAAAAAAAAATCTGTATTCTAATCTTCTTTTCTTAGATCAACTCAAAATCAAACTAAAGTGTGCCAGTTTTCAAGGTCCAAACTCCTTTTCTTAATTCCCATCTACAGTACTCTAATATTCTTATTACATTTTTGTGGACCATACAATCTCTGTATAGCATTCTATTCTCATTGCAGTTCTAAGCTCTATCTGTCCTGGTAACACTCCCAAAAGCTCAAAAGCAATTGACTGCCTTTATTGCTAATCTGTCTTTCATGGTCTTGGAACTGATATTGGTGTCACTTGACATTGCTATCAAGGCCACTGCTTCTAATGCTTTTGGTGCCTTTTGCTACTTCTGGCTCTGGATCTTTTGGAGCTGGCTCTGTGCTGATAGTTAGTGGTGTTAGCTTTTCTAGCTTTGCTTCTTTAAGTTAGTTAATGCACTTACGATTGGACTTGACCCTTTCGTTTACTCTAATTTGGACTTTTCTTTCATTTGTTGGTGTTACATCAGCCAGTACTGGTTGCTATTTCTGTTATGTTTCCTAGTTCCTTTAAGCTGCTCCCCAACTTCTTCAGGCCTTAGATTGCCTCTTCAGTCTTCTTGGTTCTGCTGCTTCTTTATCTCAACTCTGTCTCTCCTACCTCCCTCTCCCTCTTTCCGACATGGCTGATTTTTGCTGGTATGAATTGCCACTGATGCTTAGCTTATGAAAATTACACTACAATTAGTTTAGCCTCCCATATACCACCTGAAGCTACTCTGTAGTGTCTACTTAGGCAGAGGAGACTAACATATTTCTCCTCCCTTGCCTCTCCTATTGGCATGCTTCCCCCCCCCCATTATTGCCAGTAAAAGAGTTTCTGTTACCCTGGAATTTCTAGAGAACCCCCCAACATAGCCTTAACCTGACTCTATCTGCTTGAACTATTGCCTCTTCACGTGACTAGATGAGTTTAGTAAATCTCTGAGGCATCTGCATTCCTCTTGCAAAGAAGGTCTCCATTATTTCTGGGTGAGGTTCTACTTTAAACCATAGTGGGAAGGGGAAGAGAACACGAGAGGAAACAGCTTGAGCATTCTTGAGCTCAACAACCATCTTTTCACAACAGCCAATATAAAACCTGAGTTACAACCAAAAGCTGAGATGGTGTTAGAGTACATCAACACTTCTCAAAGCCTGGTTGTAAAGTAATATACGATTGAATTAATTTTAATGGCATTCTTAATAAGAGCTGAAGAGCTAATAGAGTCAAAAATAATCTTTAATATAAGATTTCAACCACCTTCCCCAAAAAACAATAGTGCACCATTTAATAATGATGATACAGAGTAATCTGGTTTTGAAGTGGGAGCTTTGGAGAACTTCAAAGGTTCTAATTCCAATGATCCTTCAATGAAGTTATGAGAAAATAAGAAATGTCATAATGGAACAAATAAAAATAATTTCTAGTCCATAGATCTGTACTTTACAATAGTCTATTGCCTTTCTTCCCTGCCGGAAGGATTCTTGGCAACTTCTGAAGATTATGATCTGAACAGGGTTCCTTCCTTATAAACTAGAAGTGAACTCAACAGGTATCTTATAAAAAGCCTAGGGATTGTCTCCCCAGTACCTGCTTATGAAGTTAAATACGTATGGAAAACATTGCCTAAATCAGTGGTTCTCAACCTGTGGGTCAGGACCCCATTTGGGGTCGAACGATCATTTCACAGGGGTCGCCAAACAAGGCTGTCCACCATTTTTTCCCCCTTTTCTTTGGCCATGCCCCTGGCACCCGGTGATGTATAAGTGGTTGGGGGTCACCACAACATGGGGAACTGTATTATGGAGTTGCGGCATTAGAAAGGTTGAGAACCACTGGCCTAAATACAACTATTCTGGACAATGTGCTGTTGGAAGTAAAGTCTTCATCCTGGTTCATCCAAGCCAGGAATAAATAAGCGACTGCTTTGGGAAGATGGTTACAGTTTATTGAAGAGGCAGAAAGATAGTTCTTGCAGGAAAGACCAGAGGAAAGAAGGGCCTGAGCACATGGGCAGTAGGTCTTTATACCCTCTCTAGCCTTTTGTTTGGAATAGCTTCCTGTTCCTGTGGCATGAACTTTGAACTGAATCTGAGTGTGTTTTTTCTAGGCCTTGGTATCTGTGGTTTAATCCTATTATCATATCCTGCTTCCCTGGTGATGGGGCTAATGTCTCCTAGAGTTTGGGTGGGGTATGCAGCTTTTAGGTCTCTTTGTCTTCTTGAGTTTTCTGGCTCCAACTTTCTGATGGTTACATTTGCATTTGTATAGGGCTGGCTCCTGTTTGGGATAGAGAGATTTGGGGGCAGGGTTGGCTTCTGCTTTTAAAAATCCTTTTTTGAGGAAATATAATTTTCTGCCTTTTTAATATTTCCTTCTCTGGGATTCTGACTTCCCTCAGTGCTCTGACCTGTTTTAAAGCAAAGTTAAATAACAGAGGCCCCTTGCAGCCTTCAAAACACTTTTTATGGAACCTGATGCTTCTTTTATCTGCATATTGTCTCTTAGAGGTTTGTGTTTTGCTGCTTCTATTTTCATGAAATTGTCATAACATGATGTTTCTCCTGGAAACTTAAAACAGGCAATTATAGAATTAAATGTGTGGGGGGGGGGGAGAAGGAAAATAGAAACAACCTTTTTTTTATTAAAAGTTTTAAAAATTTCACACAATATATATCCCCAATCCCTTCCCCCTCCCCCACTTCCCAGAGCTGATTACAGGGTTACAAATAAGCAAACATAATCTAAATAACATTACCCAACTATACTATTAATCAAATCCATAACCTACTTTAACTCCTCTTCAAAATGAATATTAACAAATTGAAAACAAAAATAATTATATGATTCTATAATTATATAATTAAACCATAATACTAAAAATAATATAATATAAAATATTATATAAAATAAAATAATATACATTCAATCATATTAAACTATTAACAATAATCTAAAAATTACTCATAAGCAATATAATATTTTTCAGTCTGATATTTCTTTTGAATATAATCAATCCATCTTCTCCAAACCAAAATGGTCCTTTTTCTTGTGAATGGTCCTTTAAATAAGCAGAGATTTTTGCCATTTCTGTTAAATTAGACACCTTAAGTATTTTTCTTCCAGTATTGCCCCACCAGTAGTCTTGCAGCTGTTATAAGATTCAACATCAAATTAATTTCTTTAACATCAAAATCTACAATAACACCCAACAAAAATAATTGCGGCGTGAACTTTATCTTTCTCTTAAAAATCTTTTGAATATTCCACCAAGTCTTAATCCAAAAAGCTTTTATATCTTTACAAGTCCACCAAATATGAAAATAGGTTGCATCTAAGCTTTCACATCTCCAACATTTGGGCTGTAACTTAGGATACATACAAGACAGCTTTTGAGGATCCAAATGCCACCTATAAAACATCTTATAAACATTTTCTCTTAAATTTTGAGCTTGAGTAAATTTTATATTTCTAACCCAAATTGTCTCCCAAGTGTTCAATAGAATCAGCTCTTGAATATTCTGAGCCCATTTTACCATACAATCTTTAACTAACTCCGTTTCAGAATCCAATTCTATTAGAACATTATAAATTCTTTTTATATGGGCTCGAGTTTGATCTTTAATCTATTTTACCAAATTCACATCCTCTAAAGTAATACCAACCTTTTGATCTATACTCCACCTCACTAATAATTGATTGTACTGAAACCAAGAGTGTACAATATTTTCTTGCTTCAACTCAGCTAAAGACTTTAATTGCCAATTCTGCCCTACCAAACTAAGTAATTCCTTATAAGAAATCCTATCCAAATTCACTCCCCTAGATACTCCCTCTATCGCGTGTCCAGGAATCCCCCAAATTGGGATTTTATAATTTAACCTATAATAATACTTCTTCCAGACACGTAATAAAGCATTTCTTAAAATATGAGATTTAAAAACCTGATCTACTTTTTTATTATAAATTAAATATGAATGCCATCCATATAATAAGTCCCATCGCTCAAGAGAAAGAATATTTTTATTTGTTAAATTAAGCCAATCACTAATCAGTGTTAAAGTCACCGCCATCATAATACAATTTTAAATTAGGCACCTTGAGTCCTCCTCTTTCCCTTACATCTGTATAATCTTAAACTTAACTCTTGGTTTTTTCCCTGCCCAAATAAACTTATTAATCCCCTTCTGCCATTCCTCCAAGTTGGCATCTTTTTTTCAAAATAGGTATCATTTGAAACAAAAAAAGAAACTTTGGAAGAATATTCATTTTAACTGCTGAGATTCTTCCCAGCAAAGATAACTGTAATTTTTTCCAATCATTTAAATCTTTTTGCACTTTTGCCCATAATGTCTCATAATTATTTTTATACAATTTAACATTAGAAGCTGTAATATACACTCCCAAATATTTAACCTTTCTCACTATTTCAAAACCTGTTAATTTAGCCAAAGTATCCTTTTCCTTCATAGACATATTTTTCGATAATATTTTAGTCTTATTATTATTTACCTTAAAACCAGAAACTTTCCCATACTGAGTTATAATTTCAACCAAATCCCTTACCGACTCTGTCGGTTGAGATAATGTCACAACCAAATCATCAGCAAAAGCTCTCAACCTGTAGTCATCCTTATTTATTTTAATTCCCTTTATTCTAGATGATTCTCAAATTTTAATGTAAGATCTCCATTGTTAAAACAAATAACAATGGGGATAAAGGACATCCCTGTCTAGTACCCTTTTCAATATTAAATGCTTCTGTTAAACCCCCATTAATTATAATTTGTGCAGATTGTTGTTGATATATAGCCTTAAGACCATACAAAAATTTATCCCCAAAATTTATTTTCTCTACTACTCTCAATAAAAATTGCCAATCTAATTGATCAAAAGCTTTTTCAGCATCCAAAAATATCAAAACCGCAGGGATTTGATTATTCTTGTCCAAATACTCAATTAAATTAACAATTTGTCTTATATTATATTTCATATATCTTCCAGTTATAAATCCAGATTGATCACTATGGATCAATTGCTTCAAAACTTGCATTAATCTATTTGCCAATATCTTAGAGAAAATCTTATAATCTGTGTTCAAAAGAGATATAGGTCTATAATTTTTAGGTTGAGTCAAATCTTGATCCTCCTTTGGAATCAACGATATAAAAGCCCTTTTCCAAGACGGAGGTACCTCTGCTCCCAGAAACAACCTTCTTATCCTCACATATCCATTAAGGTGTTTTCTTCCATTAAAAAAATTAAACATCTTCTGTGATGATCAGAAGATTTCCTGAAAGTCTGCCCTGATCTGTTTGAGCTACAGGGACATTGCACAAAGGAGGTGCACAGTTTCAGATGCCACATTTTCCTTCCCTCCCTTCTTTTGGGTATCTTGCAGATAGCTCATTTGATAGAATATGAATGCTAATAATATTGCTATCCCACAAACATGTTGCTGAAGAAATGTGATTCTGGTAATAGAAAGTTTCCTTCCCCTTCTCTGTTTACTGTTCCTGGATGTTCATTTGAAGGGTTTTGATATTCTAATGATTAATTGCACCTTTCTTTGAAAGTCTCCTTCCATGGTTTCTATCCTTTATGTATGAAGAAAGAATTCTTTTGTGACCCAGTAATTATCTTCTCTCCAGGTCTCTCTCAGTAGCTGCTTTACTTTTCTATTGATGGAGTTTGCAAGTAAATGTCCATTCCTGGGGTCTCTCACAATTGATTCTTTCAGAACTGAGATTGATCTTTCCCCCAGTTGGGATAGTAATGTATATGTATGGCTGAAATTCTTCAAACTACACATTTTGTCCCCAAAAGCTGGCCAAATGCAACCTTAAACTCCAATTACAATTCTGTCTAAACTCCTATGGTGAATATTGCACTCTGAAGACTCTGTAACTTTCTAGCATTGTTTGGGACAGCAGTAAAAGCTTGTCAAGTAAAAGTGAAATACAAATGTAGTAGAAACATATAGATATATGTTTTGTGTTGCACAGTTCTTTATCTCACCAATCTACTTATTTATTTATTTTGTATTGAATGACCAGTCAGAAAATAATGTCCTGATTGGAAAAGACAAATACAAAATCGGTGTTCTTCCTCCTCATAATGCAAGTGATCTTCATGGATTGAGCCTGATTCAAACATTTAAATTGATTTGGAAAATCAATCCAGATAGATTCATGTGTCCAAATAGACTTGGATTGGATCTCTGAATAGGACATAATGAGATTTGGATTGATTCAGATTGTTACAATACATGATTTAACAGGCCAAATTGGTCCAATTTTCTGAATTAGTCCAAATAAATTTGGAGTATCAGATCTTTGCATGGCTATAGTAGTAAATGTGGGAAGGAAATATCGTATTAGTTTGTTATGTGATTTCTTCTTGCATGTTTTCCTGAATGAAGAGGAGATCACTTGAGAGACTAAAAAAGATTTAAGTCTGTTCCTAAGGAGATTCATATATAAATCATGTTCAACAATTAATTCAACTAAGAGGACAATTCTCATGTTTATTTAATGAGAGGGTGCATATATTTGCAGAGTAGGGAATACTTGAAATAAAAAAGGGAGAGAAATTCAACTGATGTGAAATAATCAAGGCAGTGAAATAATTAAGGTCATATGTAACCATCCTTATCTCTGATATAGCTTTGCATAAGAACTTGTAAATTTCTAGCTCTTCCTCAGTCATCAGTCTCTTCCAGATGCATGTATGCTGAGGCCTATTAGTCATAAAGTCTCTTCAGTGCAGAAACATGAATATTGGCATTTTAGATTTTGCACTGCTAAGTCTCTGGTTGCTAAGTCTTATAGGAACAGGGACTTATGAAATTTTGAGTGGTAGAATATTTATTGGGAAGTTTCCAGTGTAAGAAAATGCAATGCAGTTGGGTTTTCCATCAATTAATGATGAGAAAAAGAAATAGCAAATAAAGGAGAAGGATGAATAGGAAGGATAAAGGAAGAAGAAAAGCAGTAGACTTCTATTAAAGAAAACACTTGATAGTAACTCCTATTTTGTCTTCTGTTTTGCCTCCCTAGTGCCCTGGTTCACTGCACATCTATAAACAGAAAACAGTAAAACTAGACAAGACCTCTGAAGGTGTAATGTTAATAGCAGGAGGTCTGGGTTGATGGCTGTGGACATGGATCATGCTTTGGGGTGTATATTCTCCAGCTAGGCTTGGCTTTAAGGAAGCTCTATGACAGGGATGTCAAACTGCTGGCCCGCAGGCTGGATGCATCATAGCAAAACCATGCCCACCCCATTGCTAGCAATGGGAAAAAAGTTGTGATACGTCGTGACATGTCACGTGATGTCATGAGTTTGACACTCACGTTCTGTGACATTGAGACTGCTCTGGAAGTTGATTTTGAATAGAGACTGTAGGTGTGCCTAACCCATAATAAGAGTGTTGTCTGTGTTTTATAGATGGCACCTTGATCCACAAAAAATGTCTCGTATGTATTCAAACTTGCAGCCTAAATGTTGGAGATGTGGTTGCTTGGATGCCACTTACTATCATATCTGGTGGTCATGTAAAAGCATAAAAGCTTTTTGGATTAAGATATGGTGGAATATACAAAGAATTTTCAAAAGAAGGATAAAATTTACTCCACAATTGTTTTTGTTGGGTATTGTCTCTGATTGTGACAACAAAGAAATTATTTTAATGTTAAACTTAATTACAGCGGCAAGGTTGTTAATAGGACAGTATTGGAAGAAGGAATTTTTGCCTGCTTTGCAGGAATGGTTTTTTAAAGTTTCTTATTTATCTGAAATGGCAAAAATTTCGGCTTTTTTGAAAGATCAATCGCAAGAGAAGTACCTCTTGGTGTGGAAAAGATGGATAAATTTTATACAATATAGGTATGATATTAGAAAATATTATTTAGCTTTTGAATAATTTATATTTAAAGTTTAAGATATTATTTAGAAGTGTAGAATAGTTTTCCTTTTTTTCCTTTTATTATTTTTTTTATTTTCTTTCTTTTCTTCTTTTTCTCTTTCTGTTTTTTTCATATATAATGGAGTTAATGTATTTAACAATTTGTTCATTGAATGTAATCATATTTGTTTGTGGTTTATTTGAGTTTATAAGCTTTTTCTTTTAAGTTCTAGTTAACTCTGTATCTAGCTCTGGGAAGAATGGGGGAGGGTTTTGGGGAGGGTTGGGAGAGATTGGGAAAGGGGTTTTTATTGTAAAATTGTAAAAATTATAATTTAAAAAAAAGAGTGTTGTCTGGAGTGGCTGGATAAACAGTCCTGGGAACAGCGAAAGAGTTCTGAGTTATTTCCTCTTACACCTCTAGAAAATTAACATGTTAGAAGAATCATAGTTTGGAGAACAGGCAGACTAAGAGAACTTTATTTCAGTCATTGACCAATAAAAGTGCAATCAATTAAAATGAGCAACACAAAACTATCCCCTAATAACAAAAATTGTTAGCAACCATTTGTGGGCAAAGTTTACACATATTGTAGTTAAATTTATTTTAGAAAAATAAATTTATCTTGATTATTTAACAGGCAGTGCATATAAAAGCTATCTGAGGGCCACAGAAATTTAAATAAAAGAGGGGTAATCAGCTAGTGGAAAATAGCTCTGGATATGTCTCTAGCTTGGGGAAATTTGGTAAGAATGCAGTAAAGATTGGATAGCTTGCCTGATTGTTGATCTTAAAAACATAGGGAGTCTGTAAAGAGGGATCAAGGCTGAACGATTAACTCATGTTGGAAGAGCATGATCTCTTGAAGGCAGAGAAAAAGAAACAAGGTATAGGGATAGTGATGATTGCTAAGCTATTCCAAGGATAGGATGGATCGCCAAATTGGAAGCAATTTCAGCAGCCCCAACCTGGAAACCTGCCAACCACATTGTCAATGCATCAGGTGTTAAAGTACTGAAAGTACTTTGGTAAACATCAGGTCTGTCGCAATAAAATTGAATCCATTGATACTTTAGTGGCAGATGAGTAGATGGACTGTTGTGTATTATCATGACCTGGCTTGGCCAGGGTGGTGATGTCACTATCTCTGAAATCTGTAATATTTATGAAAAAAACATCAGTGTACTCTGCAAGTACTTTTTTATAATTTGGAAGTTGTAACATTTTTAGACTTACCCTTCAGCATGTTAATGGAATAAGGAAATGATAAATGATTTAATAAATGATTTTATTAATAAATTATCTTAAATGATTTTCTATATCTATTTTCATTAAATAGGAATTGCAACTTTCAACATGAAGAAACAATTTCAGGAAATTGTCTATGCAATAATTAAGCCTTTAAACTCTGGAGAAGGCCCTTCTCTCTGGAGAAGGCCGTTATCCGTGATTCCTTTTGGGGAGGTATAGAGAGTAATTTCATATTTGACATAAATATGCAAGAATCCTTAACTAGGCAAAGGGAGCTGACACATTTTTAAGCATTAGGAATAAAAGATAATATTTGGAAACAGCTCAAGCAGATGCCTCCCTCATTTACTGGGGTATTGGGTGTAGAGGAATAAAGCAGAATCAGATTCTGTCCAGATTTCAAGATTCCACTTTTAAAGCCAATCTCAATAAAGGTAGATTTATGGAATTGATTTCCTGCATAAACTATCCAATGAGGTTCTTTCACCTCTAGGCCAAATATATGGCTCTCCTGACTCCACCATGTGACTAGGGGGTAAGTAGTTTCCTGGATGGATTAGACTTTATTGCCTCATTGAATGACGAAATTCTGCCATTGGTCTTAAAGGAGGCTGTGTTGCTCCTTCTCCTTAAGAGGCTCTCTCTGAATGTTAAATAGTTATTGCTTGGTATTATTGTTATATTATTGCCTCCTCAGTGGGCAATTCCAGTTGAATAGTAAAGAGATGATCTCAGTGGCTAATCAGTGTTGGTTCTCTTGTCCATTCTTTTCAACTCTCCTTAGTGTTGATCCTCTCCTCCCATGAAGCCACTGGGAGAACTAATAACATATAATTTCTGCTTTACATTGGTCATCCAAGGCAGATTGGTGATGCCAGGATCTAGAGGTTCTAAATGGGAGAAAACAGACTTAAATTGAACCCTAACAAAAAGATGATGCTGATAAGGGTTATGATTTGATTTAATTTAATTTTTATCCTGTCTTTTTTACAATATCTGATCAACTCAAAGTGGCAAACATACAGTACTTAATACTCCTTTCTCTATTTTCCCTACAACAACCCTGAGCTGTGAGGTGGGTTAGGCTGAGACAAAGTGAATGACCCAAAGTCACCTGACAACTTTTGTGGCTAAGGGAAACCTAAAACTTTCATTCTTCTGGTTTCTAGGCCAGCACTTTAACCACTACACCAAATGCAATTACTAATTACTATTGCCTTAGTCGTGTCTCTTGATCAAGTGGCATTACCATTACAAGTGCTCACTCCTAAAGTGAATTTGACATCCTGGTGCTCTTGAACAGGGATCTTGAAACTTGACCCTTTTATGATTTGTGGACTTCCATTCCCAGAATTCCTCAGCCAGTGTGCCTGGCTAAGGAATTCTGAGAGTTGAAGTCCACAAGTCATAAAAGGGCCAAGTTTGAAGACCCCTGCTCTTGAAGGAGGTGAACTGTCTGGGTGGTTTTCAAAAAGACTCTAGCCTATCAGAAAAAGCTGATGCCATCAGAGACCTTCCAGTTCAATTGCTAATAAGATGTTGTTTCCCCAATCAAAGCTGAAATTCTACAGTTATTTCTTTCCATTTTTATTTTTTAATGGTTGATTCCTGACTTTTTTTAAAAAAAAAAAACCCTCTGATCTAAGGAGGACATATGCACAGTCACCGGTCTTTTTTTTCAGCAACTTTTTTTATGAGATGAAGAAATTAGAGCTCTCTCAGGATTTCAATCCCCTTGTGATCCTTTGTTCAGCTCAGGAGGAAAATAATACATTAATTCAGCCATCTGGCAAAACTTGTTTTCTTTCTTTGTCCCTTTCCTTTCTCTCACCCTTCCCTTTCCCCCAGTTTTCTTAGAGGGGTACACCTGAACTACTAGCACCTGTGTCTAAAGATGAGAAAAATCACCTATAAGAACAAGTTATGCTTCTATATTTAGTCTGTCTATCTGTCTGTCTGTCTGTCTTCCTTCCTGTAATTCAGACCATATTTCCCTATACTTAATACCCTCTCTCAATACCCTCTCTCTCTTTTTTACTTGCATCCCCAATTTTCCTACTTGTCCACCCCCAAAATAATCTTCTCTTTTTATTCTTTTGTTTTCCAGAATTAAAAATCTGCAATTGTGATGTTTAAGGTAAAGCATACTGGGTAGGTCATCCATAGATCTTAGGCACAATAGGTAGACCAGGCCATGAAATCACAGAAAGACTAACACTACTTTAAAAAAAAAAAAATTGGCTATAATGGCAGAACCTTGCATGTCTGATAGTTCTCTACCTCTGCCTGTTTCTTAAAGCTTAGTGAACGAGGGAAGTGTCTGCTTGAGAAACAGCTTTTTCACATCTTCATCAAGATCATCTCCCTATTTTTAAAAAACAGTTTGGCATATAATCACTCCAACCACACTTAGCATTACCTATTTATTGTCCAACACAAATATCTTATGATAGCACGTACTAATGGGCTAAAACTTAGTACAGTGACCAATGCATTAAGTAGTCCACAGGGAGCATAGAACAGACAGGTGGAGAGAAGGATGACTGAAACAAGGACTAGAGCAGTTGTGGCGAACCTATGGCATGGGTGCCAGAGGTAGCATTCAGAGCCCTCTCTGTGGGCACACGTGCTGTCGCCCCAGTCCTAGGCCTTCAGCTGGGTTTTATAAAACCTTTTTGCTTTAGGCCTCCGCCGCTGTGTGCAAAAAAAAAAAAAAAAAAAAAGGTTCAATCAGTCAATTTCAACTTATCGTGGGAAAAAAAAAGATCTTGCAAAGTTGGAATTGATTGAACTTTTTAGTTCCACCCAGTCTGCCGTTACCACTGCAGCTACGCCCACCCAGTGGGCCATGCCCACCCAATGGGCCACACCCACTCAGCACTCCACGATGCATAAGTGGGTTTTGGGTTGCAGTTTTGGCACTCGATCTCTAAAAGGTTCGCCATCACTGGACTTGAGTGAGAACAGACAGATGCTTATAGTCAATAAGGAATTAATTATATTCAATTTTATGAAGAAAAGACAGAGAATGAGTTCAAAGAAAGACAAGGAAATCAGTAGACTTTGAGAGGCAGTTCTCTTTAACAACATAAACAGACTTTATCTAGAGACAGAAAAATAGATAAATAAAACAAACAGAGAGAGAAACAGAGAGTCAGAGAGACACATACAGAGTTTGCAAAATACTTACCAAGGCAAGAGGGTGATAAATACAACAGTAAAGTTGGATGAGACTTTTTAGCCAAAGAAAAGATTTAACCTGAACACTGTTGGCTACAGCACAAAAAGCAGATTTTTTTTAAGGACCTTCCTCCCAAAAAAAAAAAAAAAGAAACAAAGAAAGCAACTGCAATAACAAAATACTAGTGCTTCATCTTTAATCTGCTATGTGACCTTGCTGAGCCACACTGAGATGAACAAGTATTTAAACCAGAAAGCTAAAGGAAAAGGAGGAAGAATCAAATAGGAAGAGTGTGTAGGAATTTGATGACAAAGTCACAGCAACAGAGAAATGATTCATACTTTTGAAACTATTATATTAAAGTTGAGACTACACACACACATATATATACACACACATACTCACTTCAGGTCTGAAGAACACTATCATGCAGTTTATCTGTGAACACAGAGGTGGCTCTGCAGTCCCACACTTGAAGCGCAGAATCTAACACAATGGGGGCACTGGAAGTGTATTGTTGTAGTAATTGCAGATGTTATTCTGTGATGCTGCTCACAGTTTTCTATCAGTTTTTTGGGCACCTGTCTTCAGATCTGGTGAGGCTTTCTAGCACATGTCATACTGAACTAGGGTTTCTTTCACAATATCTTGTGAAAGACTTCAAGGTATCTTTTCAGACTCCAATACACTGTTCTGCAACTGGCAAGGCATATGGTGGTCATCCATGCTGATGATGTGTCCCATCTACTTCATCGGGGTTCTGATAACCATGGACTCAGTGTTGGTGAACTCCATGTGACCCAAACCCTCTAGACTGGAGACACAGTCTTGCCAACCAATGCCAAGGGTGGAGTGGAGAATGTGCATGTGAAATATTTCCAGTTGTTTGATGTGCCTTTTACAAAGTCCAGAACTCACATCCAGATAGGAGAGAAGACTTAGTTTCATAGAGATATGGATGTTGCACTGCTGAACACTTTTATTATGCAGCCATGCTGGTGGCTGGCTAGCTTTGTTGATAATGGAGTCAATTTCTTTGTCTAAAGACCTATTGCTTGAATGATTCTTCCCAAATATTTGAAGCTGTTTACGTTTGTCAGCTAGGTGTTGTCAACAGTGATTTTCATTTCTATGGACTTGGTATTTGTCCTGGGCTGGTAAAGTACTCAGTCTTGTTCAGGCCAAAAAGCATAGAAGAATCTGAAAATTTGTTCACTATCAGCTGTAGATAGCTCTTTCTACATGTCAGGAGTCAAGAAGCAAAGAGTGCTTCTTCAATGACTTTATGGAGGTACTTCATCCTTCAAATGGCAAAGGTCAAGGAGAGAGCTGTCCTATTGAACAAATTGAATAGGAACAGGGACCAAGCACAGAATCTTTTTTTTTTTTTTTTGCTTCATTGAAAATGGTAAAATGCAGCTGATGAATCACCATTGTAAAGAAACTATCCTATCTTTCCATCACTCAGTAGTTGAATTTCTTCAGACATCTATAATATTTCAGGATGATCCAGAGGGTATCCCTGTTTGCAGTAGTTGAATGGTATATCAACAACATTAGAGTAAATGGGTTTATTCCTCTCATTTCTTCTGGATCTGCCTACAGCAAATATCATGTTTGCTATACTGACTGATAGCCATACTATGCCTCTGGGAGGTTCCTTTCCATGGCAGCAGCAAGTTTGTTCAAAAGAATGAGGGCAAAGATCTTGCAAGTGATGGACTACAGTGAGATCACCATGTTGTTTCCATAGTCTGATTTGCTTCACTAATTTTCATAGCAGCCACATTGAGGGCATTGTTGAAGTCATCATACATTTCCTCTGAGGACCAAATACCTTGCAAGATGTCTTGGAATGCCTGTAAGGAATTTGGAGTCTCAGCAGAAATGCCATTTCTGCCTTGTTGCTTTCTTTGAATTCATCTGTGAGATTGCTTTTTTGATCTCATCAGTAGAGGGAGACAGGTCCAGGACATCCAAGATTGGCAGTTGAGGAATCTGCTGTAAGATATGGACAACCAGTTAAGTAGGTTGGAAAAGTGTTCAGCCCAGTGGTTTTTTAAATCCTTCCTGGTCTTTGATTAAAACCCATCAGATAGCAACAAGGGGAAGCATCTTGATTTAGAAGGACCGTAAATTGAATTTAATGCACTGAAGAATTCTTTGGTGACATGCATGTCATCACAGTGCTTTACTACTCAGCTTTCCTTTACCACTTGTCCTGCATTTCTCACAATTCTATCTGTACTTTGGTTTGCAGGTGCTTAAACTTGTCTTTCTTTGAGACAGATGGTGGTCTTGTATATTGCTTTTGGCTTTAATTTATCATGAATTTAATTACATTTTAAGAGTGAGTTTGCATTATTTCACTGGAAATGCAGATAATAGTGGGGAATCATGATTCCAATTATTATATATCTTTTTCATGGTCCTGGTGAACAGAGAAGCAATACTTAACTGTTAGTAGTAACAGCAGTAAGAGTAACAGCATTATCAGCTGCTACTAGAATTATTACCTGACTTCACATTTCATAGATTGAAGTCTAACACCTTGCACATGAAATACTGTACATCAAGGTTTCTTGTCCTACCACCACACACGCCTCCTTAAGCTGAATTAGGCTGCATTTAAATTTGCAAATTCTTTTCAAATTCATCTTTATTGCTAACATAATTATGTTAGATGTATCTGTTCTTGGGATGAATAATGGTTTTGTATTTTTAAAGTGCACTTCAGCACTTAGATGAGCTTGCAGATTGGCTGCCTCGAGCTACTTCACTTTGAGAACAAAATTAATTGCATGTATGTTGGCAGATGCTGCAAATAAGTATGGTAGATAGCAGTAATAAATCTAAACTACCCTACCGAACAGCATCATATTTAACATGCACACATCTTCCATTACCCCTTCTTAAGCAACTGAATTCATGATGTTAGATATGAGCATGGTTTACAATGAACACATTTTATCCAGTACATAAAGCTTCTCTCTCTGGGACTCCTGGCTGCAGATGGAAAACATTATCTATATTTGCTATGTGGGCATTTTTTCCAAAAATTTTTATAAATGTATTAAACATTAAGCATGAAAAATTGGTATTGCCTTATGAACCAATTTGTCTCCTGAGGGTAGCTTCTGAATTTCAGCTATAAATTCTAATTTCTGTAAAAAAAAAAAAAAAAAAAAAGCTAGTGATCCCCTAGAATAGGGCTAAACTACTATATAGCCTTCAGATATATTAGACTTTGGTTCAAAATATTTCTAGCCTGTATGACAGATGCCGTGAGTTATATCTGCAGGGCCACTGTTTCTGGATCTTCTGGTTTCTCGTCTCCTTCAGTAGAAACTAATGCAATCTTGTTTTAAAGAACTTAGGAGGAAAGGAAGGGATAGAAGATTGCACACTGATTTTTGCATATTTTTATCTACTGCTAAATTATTTTGTTCATCTCATTTAAAATAAAATGTGCCATAAAGTTTCTACTAATGCACACACTCAATTGAATGCTTTCTGTATATGCAGTGATCAAGCTGACTTGGTTGCTGATTGGGAAATTTAGAAGAGATGATGAGACTGGATTACCATTTGTCTGAAATGTTATAGGGTTTCCTGCCTGAGCAGGAGGTTGGACTAGAAGACTTCCAAGGTCCCTTCCAATTCCTTCCCCTCCTCCTCCTTCCCCTCCTCCTTCCCCTCCTCCTCCTCCTCCTCCTCCTCCTCCTCCTCCTCCTCCTCCTCCTCCTCCTCCTCCTCCTTCTTCTTCTTCTTCCTGTTACTGTTATTTAATATTCTTTCACATGAACCACCTGGCTCAACAATAATAACTGTGATAGGATTCTAGGTATCCTAGTGCAGTGGCCCCCAACCTTCTGAGCACTTTCTGTGGATCAGAGGGAGTGTGGTTTCGCATGCTGCCTGCATCCCACAGACAGGGCTTCAGTTGTTTGCACGGCCCAGTTTCTGGCATGCCACGACCCAGTGCTGATCCACAGCCTGGGGATTGGAGACCCCTGTCCTAGTGAATCACCACTTACTGTAAGTATAAGCCAGCAGTGTGCTGCAGCTGCCAAAAAATAGAATGCAGTCCAAGGCTGCATCAATAGAGGATAGTATCAGGATGGTGTGAAGTGGGAGTGTAATTTTATTCTGCAGTAGTGAGGCCACACTTGGAATACTGTGTCCAGTTCCAGTCACAATACAAATAAATACAATACAAAATAAAAAATGCTGAGATGCTGAGAAAAGATGCTGAGACCCTAGAAAATGTGCAGAGAAAAGCAACAAAGATGATAAGGGGTCTGGAGGCTAAACCAAATGACGAACATGTCTATGGAGTTTCTCAGTCATCCAGGTCATGGTTGTCCCAAAGGTGCTTTTTCACAAGGCAACTGGACTTTCTTTTTTATTTTTTGAAGACATTTTGCTTCTCATCCAAGAAGCTTCTTCAAAGTTTCTTGTGTATATGACAAACAATTAAGGGAACTAGATATATCTAGTCTAACAAAGAGAAGGACTAGCTTTGGAGAACAGGATGAAATGTAAGGGGTGGAAGTCATTGAAGAGATATCCAACCTGGAATTAAGGAGAAATTTCCTGTCAGTGAGAACAATTAACCAGTGGAACTGTTTGCCTCCTGAAATTGTAAGTGCTCCATTGCTGTAGATTTTCAAGAAGAGATTGGACAACCATTTGTCTGGAAAAGTATAGGGTCCCCTGTTTGAGCAGGGAATTGGACTGGAAGGCCTACAAGGTCCTTTATGATTAATTAAAACAAAGCAAATCAAAATAAAACTGCCAATCCCCAAGCTTAGAAACAAGCAATAAACAATAGCATTCATGGAGGGGACATTAGATATGATGCAAACAGCATCATAATGTTATAATGTTATAATGAGTTTGAATCTCACTGAATCAAAGTTGACTCAGCCTTCTATTCTTCCAAGGTCGATAAAATGAGGACCCAGATTATTGGGGGCAAATATGCTGACTCTGTAAACCGCTTAGAGAAGGCTATAAAGCACTATAAAGCGGTATATAAATCTAAGTGCTATTGCTATAATACAAGCTCATTTGTTTTCTACCTGCATATGATATTACATTTTTGCCCATTGTGATGTGATCCTGCAGAGGCCATTGTCCATATAGGAGGTCTTACTGTTGAAGCAAAGAGCTAGTCAATTTCATTCTCCAAAGTCTCATATCCTGCCAGGATGTGTGGAAATAGTAGTTTTCTCTCTCTTGATTTAACAGAGTATGTGTGGCTTGAAATCTAAACATTTCAGCATCGCAGGAGGAAATGTTATCCTTGAAAAATTATCATGAGGATTTAAGCCTTATGGATAAGGGGATGTGAAGCTTTTTTATATGCAGCAAGATAGTGGTGGGGATAATGACAATTCTATTACATGAGAGCTCAAGGCACTGTACATCTGCTTATTCCCTACAACAATCAGTTCAGTCAGATTTTGACTGAAAGCTAGTAATAGTCCAAATGATCCATGCAGTCCAGTGGAGATTAGAATTTGGATCTCTTCCAATATCCTAAATTTTGCACCACTCTCGCTCTTTTCTTCTTTGTCCTTTGTTGGGTATATTTGAATTTATTAAAGAAAGATCAGGGAGGAAGATTGTGAATGCTTGGATGTCCTAAGTTTGAGAAATCAATTTGCAAGAATTTCTTGCAAATAATGAATCACCCAAGATTACTTTATACAATATATCAGTCAAGCATTATCATGTATTGCTTACCATGCAGAGAGAAGAAAAAGTCCTTTCTGAGACATTTTCTATCATATCCTAAGTTGATCCTCCTAACCAAATCAACACTCCTCCCTACAGCCCTAATTCATTTAGTTTTGGAATAATATATTTTCAAGTTCAGGAATGCCATGGTGCACACATCAATTTAATTTTTTTCAATAATAATCAGTTCAGAAAGTAGTACTCATAGCATACTGATTATACTTTGTGATCTATTTTTAGTAACATTTTTACAATCTACTTTTAAATGACTTCTTGGTTGCGATAATAAAATAATCTCATTTTACCATTGATTATGCTATCATGTCATCAGACTAAAATGTTCATTTCTAATTATGTGGTTTGTAAAATGTGTTGTGCCAGATGAGAATAACAAAAACAGATGTGTCCTGTCAGGATAAAAATAAAATCTGAATAATATGTTCACCTAGGAGGAGTTTGATTAGTACAGAGATATAATCATTATTTGTTCCCCCTTTTTATGAAATATGAATATATTTGTCTTTGGAAAATGACCTTAAAAATTACATAAGTAATTTTTACTTATTTTGCATATTTTTTAAAAAAGTATTTAATAACTGGCATTATAATTTGAGTCAGAATGGATATTTGGCTTTGTAAACTTGGAAACTACAGTATAAGTAGCCAAAGGAAAACTACCTTGTGTTTTCTCAAATAAAAATGTAAGAAATACTATTAAGATCAGTAGTCTTTTGTCTGTCTTGAGGAAAGCTGTGAGAGAATAGAAACATCTGTAGGAATACTATGAGTTTCAAGTAACAATTATATAATGTTGGAATCCAATCTTATAGATTTGCCCTAGTTATCTGGGAGGAATTTTAGCCTGTTGGCCCTGAGGAAATGGACAAGGTCCTAAATGTGGCTCTTGTATATGTTCTGGACTCCAGATATTAATGAAATCAATATCCCACCAGTGCTTAAGAGGACAATGGTTGACACCCGTTTCAAGAAACTATTTTTAAATCCAATGGTACCAGGCAATTTTCATCTACTCTCCAATTCTTCCTATCTGGGAAAGGTTGTTAAGAAAGTGACTTCACTGTAGCTTCAGAGGTCTTTGCAGAACATATACAGTATGTCAGTATTCAGGTCTGGGTGCATTAGTCAGATGACATAGTTGTTGACAATAGTGGGACAAAGATGGCAGTGGTGTGATTATTCTCTTCTCCTTAATCTTCTGCAGCCTTCAATAGAATAGAATAACATAAAATTGGAGGGGACCTCTTCTAATCCAACCCCCTGCTCTAGAAGGAGACCCTATACCATTCTAGATAAATGGCTGTCCAATGTTTTTTTTTAAAAAAACTCCAGTAATGGAGCACTCACAACTTCTGGAAGCAAGTCTTTCCACGGATTAATTGTTCTTATTGACAGAAAAATTCTCTTTAATTCTAGGATGGCTCTCTCTTTGTTAAACTTCCATCCATTACTTTTGGTCTTACCCTCAAGTGCTTTGAAAAATAGATTGTCCCCCTCTTTCCTGTGACAGCCCCTCAAATATCGGAAGACTGCTGTCATGTCACCCCTACTCTTTCTCTTTGTTAAACTAGTTCCTGCAACCATTCATCATACAGTTTTGTCTCCAGTCTCCTAATCATGCTCTTCAAAGCACATTTTCTAGAGACTCGTTGTCTTTATTTGTAGCATAGTGTCCAAAACTAGATGCAGCATTTCAAGTGTGGTCTTACCAGTGCAGTATAAAGTGATACTAACACTTCTAGATCATCAGAGGTTGAGAATGGAAGGTATGGTATTTTGCTTCTCCTCCTTTCTCTAGGGACAGTTCCAGTTGGTGTTGGTAGGTGTGTGTTTGGGTGATGATGGTAGGTAGATCTACCCATAACAACTCTTCTGTGCAGGGCTTTATTTTATGTTTGCTTAAATTTAGCATCTATATGTAGTCACAGAGTGAGGTTATCCTATGGCACAGATTATACATCTCTCTCATAGGCTAACCATGTGATACCATCAAGTTTATTTCTCAGTATTTGGAGGCTCTAAGAATCTGGTCGGGGAAGAATGTGCTCTGACTCAATCCTGGCAAGACCAAATGATTATGGGTTTTGAGAGTCCCATATCTGGGGCTCATCATCTTTGATTCTGAAATTAGTGGCACTTTCTCACCAGAACTGGTGCCCAATTGAGGGCTTTCTTGGCTCCTGCTCAAAGAACAGGTTAAACAACAGCTAAGAGGGCTTTTGGACAAATTTATGTTATGTGTCAATTGTGCCTGTCCCTATATTAGAAGCATTAGTCACAATCATTTATGCTTTGGACACTTCTTGCTTTTATTGCCCCAGTGTGGTCTACATGGTGCTGCCCTTGAATACTATTAGAGCTGACCCAGAAGTCATCTGTATAGACAATTATGCATAGTTATTGAGATATTTCATCTCTACTTCACAGTAAACATGTTTGGGATGAAATTAAATCCTATAAAATAGATGTTCAGAATATTAATTGATAAGTTAGGCTTTTACTAAATAAAAATGCTACCAATGCTGTCCTTCCTACTGACTTTTATTGTGGTTGTCATAATTGCTCTGAGTTTCTGTGTTCCTTATTAGCCTTAATCTGTTCAATCACACACACAAAAAAAATGCAGTATGCACCTCAGAGGAATAAAGAAAAAGCAAACTGCATAGAGTTGTTGAATACATAAAAATATTAATCTCTGATGTATAAGGATTGCATTCCAGGAGTTCCATAAAGGATAATAGTCTAACCAGAAGGTGCTGAATAGGTCAGCTTAAAAAAAAGGTTTATGATACACTTCAGTTTTAAACCTTCAGTTTTAACTTACAGGGGAAAAAAAACCTCTTAAGTGAAAGACTAGTTCATTTTAATCCATGACCTTTAATTTTTGGCTTTCTGTCACAAACAATGGATTCTTGAAGGCCTCATATAGTACTCCTACAATAATTCAGTATGACTGATGTTATATAAAAGTATGTTTTATTGTTCCATACCCTGGGATGTGACCGTGACCTTTTCCAATTATTTTTATAACATGCAGCATTCTCAGTTTTCATAGCTCCACAGATCTATGGAAAACCTTAATAAAGATAGCTTTGTAGAATGTTCAAACACTTTTTCACTGAATGGCGTGTGCAATAATAAGCAAGTGTGTGATAGTGAACAAATATTCTTAAAGTAGTACCATTACAATGTTTGATTCACCAAGAATGAGGTTAAGAGTACATTATCCAGTAAAAACAGGAAATCTGAATAACATTTTAAAGTATGTCAAAAGTGTATTGACATTCTGCCTCTCAGAATCATGATGAAGTTGACTGGCTTACAAATTTAATAATAATAATAATAATAATAATAATAATAATAATAATAATAACAACCCCCAGTGAGGCACTACCTTGACGTGGTTGTGGGGCTTGTGTACTCTGAGGAAGATGAGAGCTATGCCAGAGGTTCAACCATACTGGACAGGTCTCATCAGAGGAGTCAGACAAAGAGTGTCTCTCCCATACAAAATATGGTGAGACGTAAATTTCAGAATGCCATACCGGCTCGGACGTCGCCCGGGTTAACAAGGTCCGCGCTAGATATTGGAGTTCCTGGATATCTGGTGAAAAATGGGTTACAGGACTCAGGACTGTTGGCTGAGCAACCAGGGCCAGCAGCTGCAGAACTACTGGAAGAAAAGGTGTTTACCCGTCGCAGATACACAGTGATGGAAAACAAAGAAATAATGATCTGTTACTACAGATCAAGTCCAACAAGACGAGGATCTCTAAAACGAATGCACCAGTTCTGGAAAGAACAACATCCAGAATCAGAAATAACAGAACAGAGACTAGCAGATCAACGCCGATTTATAACACGAAATAAAGTATTCACAGAAACAGAATTGGACGAACTGCAAAGGTTTACCCAGGGCAAAGAAATCAAAGCCTTACAAGAAGTAATTCAGAATGTAGAGGCAAACCAGGGGGAGTTGGCAGTGAAAGAATCCAGTAGAGATATACAACTGTTCTCATTTGGAAACCAGGCACCTCTTCCTCAGGAAGAACAAAACCCTCTAACTAAAGAAATAAAAGAATTGAAACAAAGAATAACTGAGCATCTAGAACAGCACAAAAAGCAACAGAATAAGGCTGCCTGCATTGAAGCTTGTTCCAAAGAAACAGCTAGCACAAGCATTAAAAGATGCAAATACTGCAATATCAAGTATAAGCACCAATTCACTGCAAGAAACAAACCAACTAATGTACAGCACAGCTGCAGTTATAACTGAATACCTGGGATGCAAAATCAACAAAGAAGAAAAACAAACAAACAGTGCACCACAAAAATGGAAGGTTAGACTAGAAAATAAGATCAGCAAGTTAAGATCACATGCAAGCAAGCTAGAACAGATGAAAGAAAAGAAGCTGAAGAACAAGAAGACCAAAGAATACCTAATCAAGAAATACCACTTAGAAACAAGGAAGATCAAGGAAGCACTGGAAATAATAAAGCAACAAATAACAGCTATAGCCAGGAAAATCAGTAGATATGAAGCTCGAATTGCAAACTATAGGCAGAACCTCCAATTTCAATCCAATCAGAAACGTTTCTACCAATCCATCAATGGAGAAACTGCAAGGAATCAGTCAGTACCTGACAAGGAAGAAACAGTGCAGTTCTGGAAGCAGATATGGGATAACCCAAAGAAATACAACAAGGATGCGGCTTGGTTAAAAGAGGTGGATGCAAATAAAACAGAAGTTGAAATGAAAGAACTAGTAATAACAACAAAAATGGTAGAAAAAAGAGCAAAGAAAATCAAAAATTGGTCAGCACCAGGTGAAGATGAACTGCATGGGTTTTGGTTGAAACATCTAACTGTTATACACCCACTCATTGCCAAGCAGTTCAACAATATACTACAAGGAGGAGAAATTGAAAAGTGGCTAACAACTGGGAAAACCTACCTAATAATGAAAAATCCAGCAAAAGGGGCAACACCAGGTAACTACAGGCCAATTACCTGCTTACCAACAACTTTCAAATTACTAACTGGTGTGGTAGCTGATGCAGTACAACAGCATCTAGTTGAAAACAATCTCTTTCCACCTGAGCAGAAAGGAAACCGCCCCAATAGCAGAGGAACAAAAGATCAACTCCTAATAGACAAAATGATCTTGGAAAACTGCAAGAGAAGGAAGACCAACCTGAATGTGGCATGGATTGACTACAAAAAGGCATTTGACTCTCTGCCACATGATTGGATAATAAAGTGCCTAGAAATAACAGGAGTCAGTAGAAACATCAGAAAATTTGTGCAAAGATCGATGGCACAATGGAAGACACAGTTGCAGATCAATGGTGAGAGCTGGGAGAGGTTAATATCAAGAGAGGAATATTTCAAGGAGATTCATTATCACCATTACTATTTGTTATTGCACTGTTTCCTCTGTCAACAATACTGAATAACTCAGGACATGGCTATCAAACATCAAAAACATCTGCCAGACTATCCCACCTCCTTTATATGGATGATCTGAAGCTGTATGGAAAAACATCATCTGAAATAGAATCGCTGCTCAACACTGTCCGTATATATAGCCAAGATATTGTAATGGAGTTTGGCTTGGACAAATGTGCCACACTTACTATCAAACAAGGAAAAATAATGAAAACTGAAGGAATCAAGATGCCCCACGAAAATAACATTAAGAGTCTGGATGAGGAAGAGTACTACAAATACTTGGGTATCCTTCAAGCTGACAACATCAAGCACACTGAAGTCAAGAAAAAGATTAGAGGTGAATACATCAAGAGAGTGAAGAAGATCTTAAAGTCCAAACTCAATGGAGGAAATACCATAAAGGCAATCAACACCTGGGCAATCCCAGTCATTAGGTACACAGCTGGAATAGTGGACTGGACTCAAGCAGAACTAAAAGCAATGGATAGGCAGACCAGAAAAATAATGACAATGAATCATGCCCTTCATCCACGCAGTGACATTGATAGACTTTATCTACCAAGGCAAATAGGTGGGCGTGGAATGCTACAAGTACATCAGATGGTTGAAGAAGAAAAAATGGCTTTGGAAGAATATCTGAAGAACAATGATGAAGATGCACTGAAATTAGTATATCAGGAAGGCTTACTAACTACTGGAGAGACCAAACTGGCCTACAAGAAAGACCAAATGAAGAACAGAATAGAGGCATGGGAAGACAAAGCACTACATGGCCAATACATGAAAAAAATAGCTGGGAAAGCAGATAATAATAAAACCTGGCAATGGCTAAGAGCAGGAAAATTGAAGAAAGAGACCGAGGGACTAATTCTGGCTGCACAAGACCAAGCCTTAAGGACAAATGCATACAAAGTCAAAATTGAGAAGACAGCAACAGACAGTAAGTGCCGCCTATGCAAAGAAGCTGAAGAAACAGTGGACCCACTTGGTAAGCTGTTGCAAGAAGATTGCACAGACTGATTACACAAGCTGTTGCAAGAAGATTGCACAGACTGATTACAAGCAGCGGCATGACAAAGTAGCAACAATGGTGCATTGGAAGATCTGCAAAAAATATCATTTGCCTGTAAGCAAAAACTGGTGGGATCATAAAATAGAGAAAGTCATAGAAAATGATAAAATTAAACTGCTCTGGGACTTCAGAATTCAAACAGACAAGCACCTGCAACATAACACCCCAGACTTAACAATTGTCGATAAGAAAGACAAAAAAGTCTGGATAGTGGACGTGGCAGTGCCTGGAGATAGCAGAATAGAAGAGAAAGAACTGGAGAAGATAACAAAATACAAAGACCTACAAATAGAAATAGAAAGACTGTGGCAAAAGCAAGCAAGGGTAGTACCAATAGTCATAGGCTCCTTGGGTGCAATCCCAAAACAACTGGAGCACCACTTGAACACCATTGGCATTGACAAATTCGCTATTAGTCAATTGCAAAAGGCGGCCTTACTAGGAACTGCTTCCATCCTGCGACGATATCTGTAATACCATCAAACATCCACATCTGCCTATCCCAGGTCCTGGGTAAGGACTCGATAGGTAGACAAAATGCCAAATCCAGTCTGAACATCTGGCTGACTGTGCGATGATCCATAATAATAACAACAACAACAACAACAACAACCCCCAGTGAGGCACTACCTTGACGTGGTTGTGGGGCCTGTGTACTCTGAGGAAGATGAGAGCTATGCCAGAGGTTCAATCATACTGGACAGGTCTCATCAGAGGAGTCAGACAAAGAGTGTCTCTCCCATAAAAAATATGGTGAGACATAAATTGCAGAATGCCATACCGGCTCGGACGTCGCCCGGTCCGCGCTAGATATCGGAGTTCCTGGATATCTGGTGAAAAATGGGTTACAGGACTCAGGACTGTTGGCTGAGCAACCAGGGCCAGCAGCTGCAGAACTACTGGAAGAAAAGGTGTTTACCCGTCGCAGATACACAGTGATGGAAAACAAAGAAATAATGATCTGTTACTACAGATCAAGTCCAACAAGAAGAGGATATCTAAAACGAATGCACCAGTTCTGGAAAGAACAACATCCAGAATCAGAAATAACAGAACAGAGACTAGCAGATCAACGCCGATTTATAACACGAAATAAAGTTTCACAGAAACAGAATTGGACGAACTGCAAAGGTTTACCCAGGGCAAAGAAATCAAAGCCTTACCAGAAGTAATTCAGAATGTAGAGGCAAACCAGGGGGAGTTGGCAGTGAAGGAATCCAGCAGAGATATACAACTGTTCTCATTTGGAAACCAGGCACCTCTTCCTCAGGAAGAACAAAACCCTCTAACTAAAGAAATAAAAGAATTGAAACAAAGAATAACTGAGCATCTAGAACAGCACAAAAACAACAGAATAAGGCTGCCTGCATTGAAGCTTGTTCCAAAGAAACAGCTAGCACAAGCATTAAAAGATGCAAATACTGCAATAGCAAGTATAAGCACCAATTCACTGCAAGAAACAAACCAACTAATGTACAGCACAGCTGCAGTTATAACAGAATACCTGGGATGCAAAATCAACAAAGAAGAAAAACAAACAAACAGTGCACCAGAAAAATGGAAGGTTAGACTAGAAAATAAGATCAGCAAGTTAAGATCACATGCAAGCAAGCTAGAACAGATGAAAGAAAAGAAGCTGAAGAACAAGAAGACCAAAGAATACCTAATCAAGAAATACCACTTAGAAACAAGGAAGATCAAGGAAGCACTGGAAATAATAAAGCAACAAATAACAGCTATAGCCAGGAAAATCAGTAGATATGAAGCTCGAATTGCAAACTATAGGCAGAACCTCCAATTTCAATCCAATCAGAAACGTTTCTACCAATCCATCAATGGAGAAACTGCAAGGAATCAGTCAGTACCTGACAAGGAAGAAACAGTGCAGTTCTGGAAGTAGTATGGGATAACCCAAAGAAATACAACAAGGATGCGGCTTGGTTAAAAGAGGTGGATGCAAATAAAACAGAAGTTGAAATGAAAGAACTAGTAATAACAACAAAAATGGTAGAAAAAAGACCAAAGAAAATCAAAAATTGGTCAGCACCAGGTGAAGATGAACTGCATGGGTTTTGGTTGAAACATCTAACTGTTATACACCCACTCATTGCCAAACAGTTCAACAATATACTACAAGGAGGAGAAATTGAAAAGTGGCTAACAACTGGGAAAACCTACCTAATAATGAAAAATCCAGCAAAAGGGGCAACACCAGGTAACTACAGGCCAATTACCTGCTTACCAACAACTTTCAAATTACTAACTGGTGTGGTAGCTGATGCAGTACAACAGCATCTAGTTGAAAACAATCTCTTTCCACCTGAGCAGAAAGGAAACCGCCCCAATAGCAGAGGAACAAAAGATCAACTCCTAATAGACAAAATGATCTTGGAAAACTGCAAGAGAAGGAAGACCAACCTGAATGTGGCATGGATTGACTACAAAAAGGCATTTGACTCTCTGCCACATGACTGGATAATAAAGTGCCTAGAAATAACAGGAGTCAGTAGAAACATCAGAAAATTTGTGCAAAGATCGATGGCACAATGGAAGACACAGTTGCAGATCAATGGTGAGAGGCTGGGAGAGGTTAATATCAAGAGAGGAATATTTCAAGGAGATTCATTATCACCATTACTATTTGTTATTGCACTGTTTCCTCTGTCAACAATACTGAATAACGCAGGACATGGCTATCAAACATCAAATACATCTGCCAGACTATCCCACCTCCTTTACATGGATGATCTGAAGCTGTATGGAAAAACATCATCTGAAATAGAATCGCTGCTCAACACTGTCTGTATATATAGCCAAGATATTGTAATGGAGTTTGGCTTGGACAAATGTGCCACACTTACTATCAAACAAGGAAAAATAATGAAAACTGAAGGAATCAAGATGCCCCACGAAAATAACATTAAGAGTCTGGATGAGGAAGAGTACTACAAATACTTGGGTATCCTTCAAGCTGACAACATCAAGCACACTGAAGTCAAGAAAAAGATTAGAGGTGAATACATCAAGAGAGTGAAGAAGATCTTAAAATCCAAACTCAATGGAGGAAATACCATAAAGGCAATCAACACCTGGGCAATCCCAGTCATTAGGTACACAGCTGGAATAGTGGACTGGACTCAAGCAGAACTAAAAGCAATGGATAGGCAGACCAGAAAAATAATGACAATGAATCATGCCCTTCATCCACGCAGTGACATTGATAGACTTTATCTACCAAGGCAAATAGGTGGGCGTGGAATGCTACAAGTACATCAGATGGTTGAAGAAGAAAAAATGGCTTTGGAAGAATATCTGAAGAACAATGATGAAGATGCACTGAAATTAGTATATCAGGAAGGCTTACTGACTACTGGAGAGACCAAACTGGCCTACAAGAAAGACCAAATGAAGAACAGAATAGAGGCATGGGAAGACAAAGCACTACATGGCCAATACATGAAAAAAATAGCTGGGAAAGCAGATAATAATAAAACCTGGCAATGGCTAAGAGCAGGAAAATTGAAGAAAGAGACCGAGGGACTAATTCTGGCTGCACAAGACCAAGCCTTAAGGACAAATGCATACAAAGTCAAAATTGAGAAGACAGCAACAAACAGTAAGTGCCGCCTATGCAAAGAAGCTGAAGAAACAGTGGACCACTTGGTAAGCTGTTGCAAGAAGATTGCACAAACTGATTACAAGCAGCGGCATGACAAAGTAGCAACAATGGTGCATTGGAAGATCTGCAAAAAATATCATTTGCCTGTAAGCAAAAATTGGTGGGATCATAAAATAGAGAAAGTCATAGAAAATGATAAAATTAAACTGCTCTGGGACTTCAGAATTCAAACAGACAAGCACCTGCAACATAACACCCCAGACTTAACAATTGTCGATAAGAAAGACAAAAAAGTCTGGATAGTGGACGTGGCAGTGCCTGGAGAGAGCAGAATAGAAGAGAAAGAACTGGAGAAGATAACAAAATACAAAGACCTACAAATAGAAATAGAAAGACTGTGGCAAAAGCAAGCAAGGGTAGTACCAATAGTAATAGGCTCCTTGGGTGCAATCCCAAAACAACTGGAGCACCACTTGAACACCATTGGCATTGACAAATTCGCTATTAGTCAATTGCAAAAGGCGGCCTTACTAGGAACTGCTTCCATCCTGCGACGATATCTGTAATACCATCAAACATCCACATCTGCCTATCCCAGGTCCTGGGTAAGGACTCGATAGGTAGACAAAATGCCAAATCCAGTCTGAACATCTGGCTGACTGTGCGATGATCGATAACAAAACAACAACAACAACAACAACAATAACAGTGCATTGTAAGATCTGCAAGAAACATCATTTACTTGTAAGCAAGAACTGGTGGGACTACAAAACAGACAAAATAATAGAAAATGAAGAAGCTAAAGTGTTCTGCAACCTTAATATTCAAACAAACAAGTACTTGCCACCTAACATGATACATTTCTTTGCACTGATTCATACATTGTTTCATTATCATATCACATTATGACTTGAGTGTGGGAAAAAGCCACTGGAGATCAAAAGAGAATATCATAGTAGTCTTTTTCAAGAGATTAAAGAAATCATATGGTATTTTTATGAAAGACTCATCAAATATAGACATAAAATCTATTATTTTCACGAGGGAAAGATTCTCTTTTGATATGTAGATACCAAGAGATGCTTCCAATTCCTTACTCTTTGATAAGTCAAAATCCATTAGAGATGGACAAATATAATAAATCTGAATGAATAAATGAATAAGAAATTCAAGGGTCTTTTTTAAAATGAGGCAGAAGTTGCCGGAAAACAAGCGGGGTATATTGCCTCTCTGAACAATCTCAGATAAAAGACTGGAATCTCCAGGAAATCAAGGAAAAGTCCAGTAAAATTAGATTTGGGAAAATATGTTTAAAGAGTCGCTATATATAGAAGGATGAGGCACTTATTCAGGACTTTGTAATAGATGGGTTGTTTCTTTGTGTCATGATAATTATGTTTATTTATCTGTATATATAAAAATGGGGGCTTAAACATGACTGTTCAAGCATTCATTCAGACTGCATGAACTATAATATATCTCTAAAAATATTTTGCACTTAATGATTGTCTAGGAGTAGACACACAGTTTGAAGTCCCAGAGTTTTTGAGAAAAATAGTTTGAGACTTCCACCTTCCCATTTCCATTATAACCCCATTACAGGCATCATAAAACCTGGCTTAAATTTTATTGCTTAGAGCAGGGGTTCCCAACTGGGGGTGCAAGACAATATTCCAGGGGGTGCAAAAACATGGGTTTAGAAGTTTCAAAAATTATAGTGTATATGCATATTCATGTATTACTTTTGTAAGGGACGTGAGAATATATCCAAATCGTTCTAGGGGTGTGGGGTATTGAAAAGGCTGGGAACCGCTGGGTTAGAGATTACTTCAATAACTCTGTGCCACATTGAAATAATCAGATTAAACTTATTCTGAGATAAAACAAGAACAGTGCAAGGAAGTTGGATTTGAAGCCTCATTATTCATGCTACATCTGTCTTGTTTATTGGTCATTGCTCTTTCTCTAGGAATAATTAGTTCTTAGAAAGTTCCACTTGCACATTATGCTACTGTGTTTCAGCAAAGGGCAGTGGTGGGATTCAAATAATTTAACAACCGGTTCTCTCTGAAATCACAGAATGCTTTAAGAGGTGCACATGTAAAAACCAAATTAGGGCAGGGTTGGGGATTCAGCTGCTCCACACACCCCATACCTGCTGATTCAGGGCCCCCACACCCAGGCCATACCCCACTCAGTGACCTCTGTCACCAGTTCAAAGACCAGCCTCTTCTCTTTCACTTCCCTCCCGAGCCAGACTGCCATGCTATGGAGGATGGGCCTTACCCACTCCCCCTCCACCATTTTGGAGCCAGGGGGAAGTGATGGTGAAAGGCTCTGCCACTGCTGCGCAATAGCCATGTCTGCTGCTGGAGGGGCTTTCTCCCGTCCCTGCTGCCCCCGCTTCATCCTGCAGATCACATGCCTGGCAGCAGCTGCCACCACCTCCTCTGCCAACTCTCCTATGGCTTGCTCCCGGACTGGGGTGTGCAAGTCTCCCCTGCCATTTCCCTCTGCCAGCCCTGGCATCCTTCCACCAGCCCTCCATCACTGCCATGGTGCACCTGCTTGCACAAAGCAGCAGCCATGTGGGCTGCCTTCTTCTCAGCCAAGAAAGAGAGAAAAGGGAAAAGGCGGTTTACGGTAGCTTCCTTCACCTCCCCAGGTGTCCTTAAGTCTTCCTTCCTTCCTTCCTTCCTTCCTTCCTTCCTTCCTTCCTTCCTTCCTTCCTTCCTTCCTTCCTTCTGTTGGTCAGCACTTTCTTCCTGCCCTGCATTTCCTCCTTTCTCGCCTCCAAACGCTTTGAAATTGGCCTCAGCCCTTTGCTTTTCTGCCTTAAAATCAAGAGCAAACACTCAACTTCTTACAAAAATCATATTGGTAGCTGCCTTTTCCTCAGCTGATCAGGAGGAAAACGTGTCTCCTCTGGATTTTAAGGCAGAAAAGTGAAGTGGGGGGGGGCAATTTCAAAAAGTCTCCTGTAGAAAAAGAGCAAAGCTCTTCTGTTTGCCATCCGAAGCAGGTGCCGAGACCAACCCTATGGGAAGGGATCCACTTCTCAAGGACTTTGCAGAACCATCGGGGAAGGGGAGCTTGGCCTTCCTTGCCCAGATCCAGCTGGCACAGTTTTCATGGAACTTATCATCCTTCCATACAAAGTGTCCTTCCTTTCCTCCCTTCAGCAACAGAAAATGGGGCTGCCATTTCCAGAACAGAGAAGAGTGACGCAGGCCGATGCAGGGGAGCAAAAAAGTGCATATAAGAAAGTGTGGTGGTGGTGACGGAGGGCTGGCAGAGGGATTCCAGGGATGGTGGAGGGAGGCGGCTGGGGAGGCTTATGCAGATTTATCATAACCGGTTCGCCGAACTCAACGAAAAATTAGGTATTGGTTCTGTGCAAGTCGGCTGAATCCCACCACTGGCATATGGCACCTGTGAAGCAATCTTAAAACTGAAATATTATCAGTTGCTCATATATGCTCATACAGAGTCAATATAACTAACTGGATTGGCCATTCATGCTGATTTAGAAAAAATATATATTAATATATTGTTTTTATGTTCAGCCAATGTTTCATCCAAAACTAGATCTAGCTGCTGAAAATATTGCATCTTGATATGCTAAAGCAGCGGTTCTCAACCTGTGGGTCGTGACCCCATTTGGGATCGAACGACCATTTCACGGGGGTCGCCAAACAATGCAGTCCGCCATTTTTTCCCCCTTTTCCTTAGCTGTGCTACTCCCTTTTATTCTATTGGCTTTTGAAAGCCAATAAAATAGAGTCTCTTAAATAGAGTCTAATTCTATTGGCTTTCAAAAGCCAATAGGAATTGTCCAGGCTGTCTCTGCCCTGCTGAGCCCACCAAAAGTCCCATTCTGCAAACAGGGCTGCAAGTTGTCTGCAGCGAAGGTGAGCTGTCTGGAAGTTTCCACCCCTCCCTGTTGAGCAACTACTAAAAATGTAAGTAAAAGAGGGCCAGGGTTGGGAGGTGGGAGACCGGCGAGCGCAGGGAGGGTTGCTGGTGCACGTGAGGCCCGGCAGGTGCCTTACCTCCCTTGGGCTGGGCCAGCTGGTGGCCCAGTCAGTGGTCAGCCTGCTCCGTCTCTGCCGCTTGCCCGCTACGCCTCGGCCAGAGCAGGGGACAGCATCACGCATGCGCAATGCTCCTGGGTAGGGAAAGTCCTCGACTTACGACTGGTTGGGTAGTCCTCGACTTACGACTGGTTGGGTAGTCTTCGACTTACGACCGGTTGGGTAGTCCTCGACTTATGACCAGTTTGGGGTTACTGCATTAAAAAGGTTGAGAACCACTGTGCTAAAGCCTCATAATAGAAAAGACCTGGCATGGAGTCATCATGTGCAAAGTATGCTCACTTTTGTTCAAAGCAGCCAATGCAAAAGAGGAACACATCAGAACATTATTTTTCTGTGCACTGGTGAAGAATTCTGGTTATTGTTTTCCAAAACTGCCATGTAAGTAATCAGCTTACAGTTCTTCACCTGCATCAGGACAATCTTTGCATTCATAATGTTATTTTGTGGACATTTGGTGTTTGGAACAGTATATTCTAAATTCCTAAATATTTTTAAAATATAACCAAATATGTATCTCTAATTATATTCTAACTTTCTATTTTTATAGTGTTTCTTCAGAGAGAGAAAGTTTAACAAATGAAACTAAAAACAAAACAAACCTTTCTGTTGTATTTGTATGTTTCATAATGACAACTTCTTTGATATATTACTTTTCAGGAACATGTGTTATTTCTCAGTCATACAACTTACTTCTTATTGCCAAAGTCTAGTGAAGCACCAGCATCACTTCAGATGTAATTTTGAAAACTTCTTATAGCAGAACTGAGAAATGATGATACCAATAATTAAAGCATTTCTACTTTTTATTTTTTTTCCCTTCTTGGAACAGCTTATTGCATTAGAAACTTTAATTTAAGAAAGTCAATTATTTTTACACTTGTAATACCAGGACAGACATTTATTTGGAAGTAGCCCTATTTATGATTGCTTATCCTTTAAGCATGCCACAGGGAGGGGCCAGATACAAAATACAGGGTTATCAAATGTTTAAAATCATGTTCTCCATATGTATTCCTGCAGTCAATCTTCCTTCATTATTTTAATTGAAACAATGGTGTGTGTGAGAGAGAGAGAGAAAAAGAGGGGGGGAGGGAGAGAAAGAGAGAGAGAGAGAGAGAAGGTTCATTATTCCTTGTGGGTTGATTTCTGAATGTTCCATTACCAGGCTAAATAACATCTTCAGTGGCATTTAGACAATGTCTGAGTCAGTGCTTTTCTCTTTATAAGGTATGGGTATGTCAAGTGAGGTGATGGGTCAGATGTGAGTCATCAGGGAGAGGCTTGTGATGCGGTGGTTACTTCAGGTCAGGGTTGTACATACACAAAAGGGATGTTGGAAATGACAGCCAGAATTCTTCAACCCTTAGGAATAATGATAGCCCACAAACCCACAGCCACACTCCACCAGGAATTATCCAGAACCAAAGACAAGACACAGAAGGATGAAAGAAACAATATAATCTACAAAATCAACTGCAACAATTGCAACCAATTCTACGTGGGACAAACATCATGTCAGTTAAAAACCAGCATTTGTGAACATTGGCTAGCAGTCAAACGCCATGATGCCAAATCCTTAATCGCTACCCACACCAACACCAAACAACACCAGTTTGATGGGAGCAACATTAAAATCAGCAACCACGCTATCACCCACCATGCTTGTGAGTTCATTGAAGCCTGGCATGCCACAAGTAATTCCTTCAACAGACACATTGACCTACAATCAGCCTATGAACCCCTCAGTATCCAAATCAATCATCCATCCAACAGGAGATAGCACCAACCCACAACCAACCCATGCAAGCCCCCTGTGATGACCCAGGGCACAGCACAAATGCAATGCAGTCAACTGGCAATGTACACAGTTTAATTGCTTTAATTGCTGCAAAGTTCCTCCAAATGCTCCCACATTTGCTAGCAAGCCTCCAACCCAAGCAAACACACCCAGCTTCCAGCTGACTCTGGCTGAAGACAGTTTCATACAGCCTGATTAGTATACGAATGTCCTCAAGGCCATAAAGATAACAAACAAAACAAAACTTAAGCTTAATGAGTCCATTTGAATCTCAGTCAAACTGCAGTCTGAGGTCATAAATCAGGAAATCCACGTGGTCAGCCGGTCAGCCAGTCAACCGGTCCGGTAGTCAAGGTGTCCAGATTTTCCAACAAAGACACAGAACAAGAGCAACAATACAGAACAAGAGCAAGAATACACAACTCTCCCAACATTCAACATTTGTTCCCGACAAAGTCCCCATCCCACAGCGGCTCCTATATCTCAATCCCCAGGTTGCCTTGTGGGGTGGGTGGGATGCTTTCCTCCTGAGTAAGTGAACCTGCCTGCGTTGTTCCCTCCTCCTCTCCACTCTTCTAGCTCTAGCATAAGGTGGGGGTGGGTGGGCCTTGCTCTTCATCTGAACGCTGTCTCCCCTGTTCCAAACCTGAAGGGCACTGGCCTGCCTCAGCCTGCTCTTCCCCACAGTCCTCTGAAGCCACAGACATCTCTCCCTGGGCCTCAATAGGGTCCTGTTCTGGCTCCATTTCCTCCTCCGATTCAGATTCAGATGGAGGCATGACACCCCCTTTCTCCCCCCCCCCAAGCAGTTCATCTCCCAATGACCCTGAGCTGGTGTAATCTCCCCATCATAAGACCTATCACCAGCCTCTCACTAATGACTCACACCTGACCCACTGATAATTCACACCCTCCAATGACCCTGACCTAAACTAACCTCCCCATTACAAGACCCATAACAAGCCTCTCTCTGATGAACCCCATCTGACCTATCACAAGACCTTCACTTGATACACCCACACTTGAAGCCTTTATAAACAGAAGAGTGCTGATACTGCTGTTGAAGATGTTACCTAGCATGCTAATGAAATGTTCAGAAATCAACCCACAAGCTCAGAGAATGAACTTCACTCTCATCCTATACCTGAGCTACAGATGTTTGCCACTATTGCAATTGAAACAAGGCTAGGAGAAAAAACAAAAGTCACCTTCAATTCAGTCTCAGTTTCTGGAGATGTATCAAATTGACTATAGTATTTTGTTGGTATTGCTTTCTTCTGGGATATTTTCAATTTCCCAAACATTCTCCTGAGTTTTACCACCCAAGTCCTAACCAAGCTTAATCCTGTTTAGCTTCTAACTAACATTAACCAATTAATAAATGGACCACCAGAATCATTTAAGGTCATTTAAAAAGTAGTATTCCTCAATCAGCTTGTCCAGTTTGCTGATGGACAAAGAAAATTGAACCTGAAAAAGAATGAAGATGTCTCACTGAACTTGATCTCAAATGTTGAGGATGATTTTTTTTAAAAAATAAACCAAATAGAACAGTGGTTCTCAACCTTTCTAATGCCGTGACCCCATAATACAGTTCCCCATGTTGTGGTGACCCCCAAGTGGGTGTGCCACCAATAAGAGGGAGCAGGACAGCGAGGGAAAAGGGAAAAAATGGCGGACAACGTGGTTTGGCAACCCCCATGAAATGGTCATTCGACCCCAAATGGGGTCCCGACCCACAGGTTGAGAACCACTGAAATAGAAGAACATTTCAGGAACATCAAAAATAATCCATTATAACACGAGTGATACTTCACATTAGTAATTGTATATTGCCCTCAGGTGGAATGTTAAGCAAAATTGATATTATCACCTCAGCCAAATCATCATTTTTTTTATTCTTGGGTAAAGTTAAACAAACCAAAAACAAATCCTTGCAAACATACACACACACAACCAATCATAGTTGCTGGCAATTTGTCAATTTTTAGCAAGCACTTTCCTTTCAATCTTTGGAAGAAAACCAAAATCAAAAGTGCCAAGACTTTGGTCAAAAACAAATTGTTCCTCCCATCACATTAACAAAATTGATCAATTACCCTTGGTTGATTGGATGAGATAATTGTGTCATTGTTATGTCATCCACCATTTTGTAGCTGCCAAGAATAATAATAAAAAAAATCTAAAGAAAGTTGTAAGAAACTCCTACAGCCAGCCAACAATTTTATCATATGTTACCCTAGCACTAAATGTTTACTTTTTTTTCTGGTTATAGGGATTATGAAATATAAGATACCTAGAATGTCCTATGAAAATTAAAACATAGGATACACACTTTATTTATTTATTTAGTGTATGACAGTGTCATATCAGCCAGGAGAATACAATACTAATATAGAGTAGTGATTTGGCTGCTTAAGACTAAGAATACACATTTTCTCTCTGATATTTTAAAAATTGTGTTACTTATTTTTAGATTCCCCCCATTTATTCATCTGTTTTGATTTTACTATTAAGAAAATTTCCCTTATAATGTCAAAATGTTAATATTTATTTCAGTTATGAAGTCCAAACAAAAGTATTGTATTATAATGCTACGTTTTGTTAAAATTTGACTAATAGCAAAGAATATGAATCAGAGATGTTTTCCTCAGGAAATAATAACAGATGCTGAACGTAGTAGATGCAGCTTCCTCATCTAAAAATAAATAAAGCACATGGGAAATTATGTGTGTCATATGTTAGTGGTATACTGCAGATTTTAATAATGAATCATTACAGCGTGTCATCCTATATTAAATTATCATAAGCAAGAACAAGATGGGATCAGTTTAATTTAGAAATGATTGGATGCCTCCTGCATAAATGTAGAATATTACTACACCATGTGAGATTCAATGTCGGTATGCATGACTTTTGCCCTGAAAGATTATGACTGCCTTAAATCAGATTTAGTTAATATCTCAACCAGTGATGCCAAGTGAAAAGTATTCAGACAGAGGGGCGAATGCATTTGAAGCCAGAGGCAAGTATTTCCAATGTTATGGGAGGCTGAAAGCAGTGGAAGCATGCTAGTTGCAATATCTCTTATCCCAATCAACCAACAAAAATAATTAATGATGCTTACTCAGAGGAGAAATGTAGAGATGTGCATGCCCATAGGCTGTGCTACACTTTTGAGAAAGATGAAAAAGTTGTGCCATACCAGTGAAATTCTGTATGTACACGATGTTGCATGTATTGAGGCTAGGAAAGACCTAGCTAGTGACTGCAGCCTGGCTCCCAATTCAGATATTCAATACAGAACCTAAACAAAAACATAAATATTAAATATTTTAAAAAATTCCATGTAAAAGCAAAATGCTGAATAAAATAGTTGCTTGCATTTTATTCCTGTGTAAAAACAACAACCTATATAACTCAGCCCATTTTGTTCTCATTAAAGGCAAATGACTTCCTGTTTAATCAGCACACCATATGGCAACTCTTTCTTTATTTTTCTGAACATAATTAAAGATGACATGTAAATATATAGCTCTGAATTGAAATGTCAGGGTTTTTTTTTCCCCTTCTCTCTCTCCCTCAGTCTCTTCCCCTCTCCCTCTTCCTTCCTCTGTCGGTATCTTTGAAATATTTTAGCTTCCATTTTTTTATCTGCATCATAATCCTTTGCATTCCTCCCTCCTTGATTCTAGAATATAATAGTACAATATTTTAAAATATTTAATGTAATATATAATTGTATATTTTTTGTAAAGTTTTTATTATTATTTTTCATACAATTCAGTAATATTTATTCAACAAACATGTTGTCTGAGTTTATCATTCACTAATACAAATTTAATTCCTAATCCTTTATTCTTTTCTCCAGCCATTGATAAAATAAGTCCCAAGTTTGAAAAATATTCTGTTTCTTCTTTTTCTTTCAACCTCATAGTAAATCTGTCCATTTCTGCACATTTTAGTATTTTTTTAATTATTTCTTCCTCTGATGCTTTTCTTTATTTTTCCAATATTGTGCAAATATGATTCTTGCTGCTGTTATCGCATGTAAAATCAAGTATATGCTTTGTTTATTAGCCTTTTCTGGCATTATACCTAAAAAAAAGTTCAGGTTTAAAATCTACATGCTTTCCCAACATCTTTTCTAGCCAAGTATGTATTTTTGTTCAGTACCTTTTAGCTTTAACACATGTCCACCATACATGATAATAAGTACCTGACTTATGTTTATATTTCCAACATCTTCTGACATATTATTAAACATTTTTGATAACCTTGCTGGTGGCAAGTGCCATCTATAAAACATTTTATATAGGTTTTCTTTATAAGAATTTGACATTGTCATTCTGTAATTTCTTTCCCACAAGTTTTGCTATTTTTCTAAATTTATGTTATATCCAAAATTCTTTGCCCATGTTATCATTGTTTCTTTAACTTGTTCATTTTCCATTTTCAAATTCAATAAAGTTATAGATTTTTGAATTAGTTTCTCATCAGAGGTTAATAATGTCTGATCAAACAAGGTCTACACTTTATAAAATCTGTATAGTTTAATATCTTTACCATATCTAACTTGTATTGTAAGTATGCCCACCGTGATAGATCCATACCCTGATTTTCCATCTCTTGTTTAGATTTTAAATTCTCTTCAGAATTTAGAATGGCCATATTTTCTCAAAATTAACTAAATTTGGATGTACAAATGCTTCCATTGTTGAAAGCCATACTGGAATTTTCAGGTCTTTTTTTTTTTTTGTGTGTGTGTGTGTGCCAGGCAGGTTTTTATAACAAAGCTTCCCTTTCAGCCAATAAGTCTCTCTTTGTTGCTTGTAGTATCATTTGAGACAGTAAGAAGCATCCCGTCCTCTGCATTAGGCGTCTATTTTTCTTATCCTTAAAGCTTCATTGCTTTAAAGGCTCAAATCTCAGTCTTTGATTTTTCTGATCCTCAAAGGTATAGATTATATGTTTGTAGGGTAAAATAAATTCATCTTTAGTCTCAATTAAATTCTCTTCTAGTATGTTTTGGTTTATAGAATGGTCAGATGTTGTCTGAACGTCAGTTTAAAGGTTTGGAATATGGCTTCTGACTCTTAATTCTGTAGAAATCTCTTTCATTGTAGCACATATTTCTTCAGTAGCCTCGTAGATCTTTTCCAGTATAAGTTTATAGTTCAATTGTGAATAAGGTTTCTCCATTTTAATAATAATTGAAGAGAGTTCCTTTTTTTCTTTTAGTGGAGGGTGTATTTAATAAAAGTAAAGCAGTATCCACCCCCCACATTTCCCACAGCTGCATTCACTTATCTTTTCTCTTCAAAAGTAATTTGAAGGCCAAGTCCATCTCATCTCCAAACAGTAACCAGCAGTTGCAATATTAACTTTTTGCCACTAGATGTCCTCGGTAGGTTAAAAAATCTTTTCCAGACACCATTTTTTCCCCTTTTTCTATCTTTTAGAGAAAAAGGTGGAAAAAGAAACAATCTTCCAATATAATATAATAGTACAGCTCTTTTAAAAAAAGGTTTTTTTGTACCCCAAAGTAGATAAGAATAAAGTGTAGTCTTTAAGATTTTTTATTTTAACCGTTTTGTTCAGTGCCTTTCTTCCCACACATATCAAAGCTGCTTTTTCAAGATGGGGAAATGATTCCAACAGAGCTTTTACAGGCAAAAAAAAGAGCAAAGTAGGGTGAAGAGAGGAGGAGAAGGGGTCTCACCCAGATCATCCGTGGTGGGTCTATTCATGCTTAGATGTTGCTGTGACTTTCGGCTCGTGCAGCAGGGCAATTGGCCATCTTACAGGACGATCTTTTGCTCCGTCAGCCCTCAGGAAATAGATGGAGCCACAAGAGAAGCTGCTGCCCTCCTGCAGTCTCAAGCAAGCCTCCTCCTTGGTGGTCACCCCTCCAGGGTGACTTTTCATCCACATAGGGTCTACCGGCAAAGAAAAACCCAGCAGGTGTGGAGACAAATCTCCAGACATGACTGCAGTCGCCGTGAACCGGAACTGGAAGTCACAATCTTTTATTTCTAAGAGTTATCCATTCTTTTACCCATGTTAGTACAGATGCTTGATAATATAAAACCCACTCTGGCAAGCCAAAACCTCCAAAACCTAACCCAAATTCTTACTCAATATATTAAATTTCATGGACAAGATTTAAAATGAATGGTTTTTGGGGGTAATAAACACACACAAACACGCACACACACACACACACACACACACACACAAGCTCAGTAGCTCTTTTACTTACAAGTTTGTTTATATTAAATGGTCTTGTTTATTTTTATCCTGGTGTTCGTTTTTTCCTATATTTTTATTGATATATATTTACAGAAAGTTTTTTCCAGACAGACCAGTCTGATTGATGCACCTTGGTATTTTGACTGCTATACTGCAGTTCTACTTATAATCACTTTTGCCTTGCAGCCCCCCAAACCAGGGGCGTTAAGCAGGCTCAAGTCGCTACTGCGATACATTACAAATTCAAATTTCTTTTTTTTTTTTTTTTTTTGTTGACAACTGCCTAGCATGCAGGCTGTCCAGGTTTGAATCCCATAGAGGATATGGCTAGCTGATGAGAGCAAAATAAGCTCAAAATAGCTATTCTAGTCTCCCATTTAACTCTTTAACTCATTGTCAGCAAAAAAAAAAAATTGAATATGTATGTATGTATGTATATACTGTATGTATGTATGTATGCATGTATATATGTTTGTATATTCTACCACAATTTAGCAGTTCAGTTTTTCAGTTTACTTGTTTTGCTACTTTCCTCAAAATGCTTCTGCTTAATTTTCATATCTTACAAGAAAATGCCCTAAATTTTTATGTAATATATACTAGAAAGGAAGGGGAAGAAAAATCCAAGCTAATTAAAATAAAAAAATGGGAAGAAAAAACAAAATAATCTTTTATTCAAACAAACAAAAAAAAAAGAAATGGAGAAAAATAAAAATAGGGCAATCATATTCAGGATTATGCTACATACTGTAGAATACCTCTTAATATTACAAGAAATCAGAATGCTGCCTGCCTGCCTGCCTGCCTATCTATCTATCTATCTATCTATCTAGCTATCTTGTTAAGAATGACTCAATTCTTTTGCAAGAGCAAACTCATGGAAATTAAGATTTGTGCATTAATCTGAGATATGTACAATAAATTAGATTAGTTCATTCTGGAATTCAAAATGAATAACCTTTGCAAATGTTACTGCATCTAAAAATCTCATATTTAAAGAATAATGGAATTACCACTACATTATTTATCCAGGAGACATACTAAAAGGTAGATCCTAAAATTATCATTGTTCAAATATATGAAAGCAGAGCAAAAATAAAAAAAAACATAAGGGAACTTTTTCTTATTAGCTCTACTTTTAATGTGTCTTTTGATGAATATGATAAAAGTGCAACTATTTCATGATTCCGAAGTTGCATCTCCAATTTTCAATCTTCTGAATTAGAAAGATAATAAAGAACTATTCTACACCCCTCCACACACACACACAAAGCCTTAAAGTGGCTGAAAGGAAAAGTAATAATATAAATGAGATTTTTAATGAAACAGAAATATGCACAAATGAGAAACTTATAAAGTTTTGAATTTTCATCAAGATGCCATGTAACTACAAAAAAGAACAAATATGCTATTTATATTTCAAGGGCATAAGCAGATATTATTCAACAAACCATTTTTGTGTACAGTTAACTATAAGTCAACCTTTGTAATCTTCCTTTTAATACTATAAAAGACATCTCAATTGAATGCTTTAGCAACCATCCTAAATTACTGTGAAAAAGGAAGAAATCTTACATATTTTAAACTTAAGTGAAAGATACTTTGTACTATAAACTATAATGTATTATTTAGAGAAGTTGCATTCTGTACAACATAATACCAGGAATACCGTTGTTGGAACAGCCCAATACATTTTTTCAGAAGTACAAAATTTGGTGTTAATTTTCATAAGGAAAAACTCGTGGAAGATTGACAATGAATGCATTTTGCCACATTGTTACATAAAACATAGTCAAAAACTCCTTAAGTATGTTGACTTTGCCTTTCTCTGTAAAGTCTTCAAAAGCCTGTTTTTGCTGAAACTGACCTGAACTGATCTTCCCCATCTGATATCCTTATTGTATCCTGGACAAATGGCTGTCCAGTCTTTTCTTGAAGACATCCAATGCTCCAACTCCTGGAGACAAGCTATCCCATTGATTAATTGTTCTCACCATCAAGAAATTTTTGATGCTCAAGTCTGTCAATATGCTCCTGAATTTTAAGTCTATGATTCAAAGTGTTGGCAATTTCCCCCAGTTTAGTGTCATCTGGAAATTTAATAAGTTCCCCTTCTATCCCTTCATCTAGATCAGGGGTGTCAAACTGCCAACCTGCGGGCCGGATGTGTCATGGTGAAACCATGCCTACCCCATTGCCGGCAATGGTAAAAAAGTTGTGATACGTAGTGACACGTTACGTGATGTTGCGACTTTGACACCCCTGATCTAGATCATGTCTGGGCCCAAGACAGAATGTTGAAACACCTCACTATATGCTTCCCTCCAAGTATTTGCAATTCCATTCAGGAATTAAGGAATGTGGTTGGTCAGCCAACTGTGAATCCCCAGTGGTGGTACGGTCTATCCCACACTGTTCTATCTTATCAAGAAGTAATTTTTAGTCTGTCAAGTGCCTTACTGAAATACAGGTAAACAATATCCAGAGCATTTCCCTGATCCACTAATTTAGTCACTTTATCAAAGACGGCAGTAAGATTTGTCAGATGTGATCTGTTTTTAACATGCTGGCTTCTACTGTAGGAATTGCCTCATTCATTTGTAGGTGCTCACAAACCTATTGCTTGCTTATCTTTTCCAGGATTTTCCCAGGTATTGATGTCAAGCTGATTGGTCTGTAGTTTCCTGTATCCACTTTATTCTCTTCTTGAAAATTGGGATCACATCAGCTCTTTTCTACTCCTTTGGCACTTCCCCCATGCTCCAGGAGCTCTGAAAAATTTTGTTCAGTGATTGTAAGTTCACATCTGCTAGCTCCTTCAGAACCTGGGATATAACCCATCTGGGCCTATCTATTTGAACTTGTGTAAGGTATCTTCTTTGTCTTCTTTTTATCTTTCTTTTAGCAAACTTTGGAAGACTCATCAACCTTTGGGAGTTGTTGCAAGTCAGGAAATCTTTTTAAGTGGACTTTGGGACTCAAGAGCTTTATTTAAACCAGTGATAGATTGTCTTGATTGAAACAACTTAGCAACCAGGAGCTAAAGTTTAAATGAAATCCTAAAGGTCAGATAGTGGGAGGGAAGATAGAACAGAAGAAATGGAAGGAAAAAAAGCTAGATGCAGAGGAGGGGGAGCAAGATGAACTGAAAAGTATCAAATGAACAAACAGGGAATCAAGTAGAGGAACAAAAAGGGGATGTGAGGAAAATGGAAGGAGAAGCAAAGGAAGATTGGAATAAGTAGAACATAAAAAATGTCATCAAAAAAGCACAACAAAGCATGTTCTTCCTGTGTCAACTCAGAAAGCTCAGACTGCCCAAAGAGCTGCTGATACAGTTCTACAAAGGAATTATTGAGTCTGTCATTTGCACCTCTATAACTGTCTGGTTTGGATCTGCAACCAAACAAGAGAGATGCAGACTTCAACAAATAGTTAGAACTGCAGAAAAAAAAAATTGCTACCAGCTTGCCTTCCACTGAGGACCTGTATACTGTATGAGCAAGAAAGAGGGATGTGAAAATATCTACAGACCCTTCACATCCTGGACATACACTATTTCAACTTCTTCCCTCAAGATGATGCTATAGGGCAGGAATCTCCAAACTTGGCAACTTTAAGAGTTTTGGACTTCAACTCCCACAATTCCCCAGATAGCATGGGTGCCTGGGGAATTCCGGGAGTTGAAGTTCTCGAGTCTTAAAGCTGCCAAGTTTGGAGGCTCCTGCTATAGGGCATTGCACACCAGAACAACTAGACATAAGAACAGTTTTTTCCCCCATGCCGTCACTCTGCTTAACAACTAATTCCTACAACTCTGTCAAATTATTTAGTAAAGCTGCATTACCATGATACTCCTCATCTTTCCTTATTACCTATCATCTTCTTGTGACTATAACTTTGTTGTTTGTATCTTACAGTTTATATTCCTTTTAAGTATCCTAGTAGGATTTATGTTGTTTCCTTAGCTAGTATTCTATGAGTATCATTAAGTGTTGCATCTTATGATTTATGAATGAAGTGTTGTATTTTACGATTTATGATGAATGTATTTTCGTGTTGTATATGATCATGATTTTCACTATTACTTACATGTACACTGGAACCTTATGCACTGGAGACAAATTCTTTGTGTATCCAACCACACTTGGCCAATAAAAAATTCTATTCTATTCTAACATGGAGATTCCTCTTCCTTCACAGTCAGAACAGAAAAACAACTTGTCAGCAAACCACAGTAAAAGAAGAAAATAGAGGCTGAAGCATAGAATTGGATGCTATGTGGGAGGAGAAGGAAGAGGAGGAAGAGGAAGAGGAGGAGGAAGAAGAGAGGAAATCAATTGGACAGAGGGTCAACTTCAGGAGAAGTTAGAACCAGTCTGAAAAATCAGCAGCAGAGGAATATAGGAAATTGGTTTTTCTTTTATTTATTTATTTTGCGATGTTTTTCAGTTTTCTAGGCTATCCTATAACTTTTGAATTTCCTGATATCCAAATATCTACCTGATCTGAGCTGCCTTAATTTTTTTTAGTATCAGCCATAGCACACTAAGTGCTGTCAACTGATCTGATTCTATTTAAAAAATTACATAATCACTAAAGCATGGCTAATTGTGTGAGTCATAAATACTCTCCACTACATTTCTGAACAGTTTATTTTTTATCTCCTAAACCTTGAAAAACAAGGCATTGTTAATCTGTTTTTACAATTATTTTTTTTCTAAATCTGATAATAAAAGTTAAAGTAGGCCAATATAGTATTTTATAGAGCTTTGTTTCCTATTACTGATTTATCTTTTAATTGAAATTGCTGTATTTCAGTTATTTAAAAGATGCAGTTGTGAGCACAACTTTAATGTTAAATTTTATCTTAAGTTACATAACCCACTGCGCATCTTATATACTGGATGAATTTAATTTCTTGTTTATTTACCAATCTATTTTGAGTGTTGTTTTTTTGTACACTGATTTTAATCTACAGTAGCACAAAGCATAATACCTGTTTGTGCCCCCAAAAAGTTTCCTATGAAACCTTCTGTAAACTTCAGCAAGAATCTAAGAATCTTTTTTATTGATGAGTTGAGCCAATTCTGAAACTTTTCAATAAGTTATTCCCACCAGATAATACGATAAAGACCAGCAGGTCTTTACTAGTGTTATATGAAATAGTTCACCCAGTTAACTCATTCAAGATTTTGAAATAAGATGTTTTCTAGTTTTCTCTCTCCCTCCCCACCCACCCCCCCCTCTCTCTCTCTCTCTCTCTCTCTCTCTCTCTCTCTCTCTCTCTCTCTCTCATGTACAGGTACCTTCAAGTTAAAAGTGACAGTATTACTGTCTGAACAAGCCAAATCTTTCTTGGCAAGATTTCAGAAGTGGTGTACAATTCTGAAAAGCCATGATGGCACAGTGCAGGCTACTTCTGCTGACTGCCAGCTGCCAGCAGTTTGGCAGTTCGAGTCTCACCAGCTCAAGGTTGACTCAGCCTTCCATCCTTCCGAAGTCAGTAAAATGAGGACTCAAATTGTTGGGGACAATATGCTGACTCTGTGTAAACCACTTAGAGAGGGCTGTAAAGCACTGTGAAGCGGTGTATAAGTCTAAGTGCTATAGTGTTGTTGCTATTGCTTGCTTTCTAGAGCTAAGACAAAGTGACTAACCCAAGGTCACCCAGCTGGTTTTGTGCCTACAGTGGGACTAGAACTCCTGCTTTCCAGCCTGCTACCTTAAAGTGGCTCTCTTTTTTTAACCTCACCCTTACCAAAGGTTTGTTTTGTTTGTGTTTGTTTGTTTGGTTTTTTGCTTTATGTTTTCCTAGGCTACAATATCTTGTAAGATGTAGGGAAATATACAACATAAATGGTTATATTTACAAATAAATATAGCATATTCAAATAATAGCAATGCTTTAAAGTTACTTTAAAGTTAAATTAAAGAAAATCCCAGTGTACCCTTCACTCACTTTCCCATCTGGCAGCAGCCACTTACTTGCCTTTTGGCCTTGGACCTACAAATTCCTTCTGGCTTTCCCACTGACTTTTTCCAAGCAAGCTTATCATAAACAAAGCAAATGGGGAAGCCAGCAGGAATTTCCAGGAGGGAGGGAGGAAGCAAGATTTATTATGCTCCCACAAGGAAATTCAGTGGGAAGCTGGCAGTAAATTGGAAGTCGATTCTGCTCCCGTTGCTTCTTTGCCCACTTGTGGTCATTCTGTTTCTCTGTGTAGTTAAAGAAATATCTCTGAAATGATGACCAAATAAGACCCTGGCTGTCTAGTATTAAGCTAAAGTAAATCTACCTGAATTGATCTGTAAAAATCCAGACAACCAGATGATAGCAGAAACATTTTTACAAAGTTGTCAATGTCCACTTACTGCCACTTAGAGGGTATCTGAATTTCTACAGTTCAGATCTGGGGGATGTAAATAATTTAAACCAACTTGCTAAACTCCAATTGTAATTTAATTAAATTGATTTCTGCACCAATCCTAGGTGAGCCATAGTTTGAATAATTGCAGAATTCTAACTAGTTTTCTTTGACTGACTTTGCAAATCATCTTTGGTTACTATTTCACAATCTCCCACTAAAGTATTAGGACAATTATATGCATCCTATTTTTATTCGTTTGTATCTCACCTTTATTATTTTTACAAATAACTCAAGGTGGTGAATATATCCAATTAACCTTCCTCCTATTTTCCCCACAACATCAACCCTGTGAAGTAGGTTGGGCTGAGATAGACAGTGACTGGCCCTAAGTCTAAGGCAGAACTAGAACTCAAAAATATCCTACCTAAAAGATGGTGGATTCTTTCTGACTTGTCTTGATCTCTTTATCCACATAAATTATATTCCATTTATTTCTCACTTTAGCCCTATGCTGAACCTACTTTTCTCTAGATCAGATTAAAAGGCCACAATTTTATACCAACAGATCCTTTATTGACTTGCCATTTCTATTATATTTTCCTTGATGTATAATTAAATAAGTTTATTAATAAATACCTAAGAAATACTTTTCTTAATCACAAAGAGGTTCTATGAAAAAGTTCTGAAGCAGTTGGGGCTGAGGGTATCATAATTGCTTTCAGATTTAATGGACAGAATAGTTCCAGAAGTTCTGTACATTTATAATTGAGTCACACTTCCTTACATTTTCTAGCTTTCTAGGCATTCACTGTAATTTATTAATATATGGCAAACTTAAAAAAAAAGATAAAATTGAACCAAATTATAAATGCTAGAAATCTAAAGCAAGTTCTCTACAGGTCAGGTTAAAAAAAAATCTACTACTTAGCTGAGTTCAAGGACCTCATTTATCAGGATTGCTTTAATTGCTTTAAGTTTTAGCAAATTTCACTGCTAAGAGAAAGGTCATATAGGAATAAAGCTGTGAAGGGTAGGGGGAGAGAAAGGCTTATCTGAAAAGGAAGGGTAAGGCCCCAAAAATGAAAGACAAGACTGCTTTTTTTTCCTATTCAACAATTATTTCTTTAAAGTGTGCATTAATAAAATTATGTCTATAGAAGGTATATTAAGAGCCTTATATCCCTTACAGTCTTGCAGAATTGTTCACCATATTAGATTAAATTAGGTATGTTAGGTGATGTGAGGTGTTGCAGAACAAATCATCATTTTCCTGAAAAAGGTAGCACTCGAAATGCATAGATCAGGAGTCTTCAAACTTGGGCCCTTTTATGACTTGTGGTCTTCAACTCCCAGAATTCGTCAGCCAGCATGCTTGGCTGATGAATTCTGGGAGTTGAAGTCCACAAGTCATAAAAGGGCCAAGTTTGAAGACCCCTGGCATAGATAGTCCCTCTTCATATATAGATAGATGGGAATCATCAAAATTTACTCTTTAGGAAAAGGTTAATACTTTCAAAATGAACATTATTCCCAGATTAATTTATATTCTGGGCAAAATTCCAGTTTGCATAATTGGAAAATATTTTCAGAATAATAATTTTTAGAAAATTTCTATGGGCCTCTTTGATTCCAAGAATATTATTACATAAAATGCAATTATGAGGGAGGATTCAGTTTTCTTAATCTGGAGCTATATCATCAAGATTATCCTATTTTCAAGTGATAAATACTAGAAGCCAACAATTACTGTTGTTAGTAGCTGATGGAAGTAGATGGTTCTCATTACAGAGGGTGACTTTGTCAACTCAGGCTGTGATTTCTCAGTTTGTTAATGGTGGATATTTGGAAATAGATATATAGATATGCCTAGGTATTTAAACACTTCAGAACAGTCAAATTTTTATTTTATGTCTTTGTTATAAAACACCCAGAGTTACATAAGTGACCAGTGTAGAAATGTGAAAAATAAATAAGAAAATAAATTTGGTAAGGGAGAGAATATCTTCAGAGAACTGTGGGCATTACACTATCAGGCATGAAAGATGAGCTACATATGAAGTTCCAATTAAACTGATTACTAATCATGCCTATGCCCAGGAATTTACTCAACTAAAAGTTAGCACTATCTTGGAGTTAGATACGGGTCAATGGAATTCAAGAGGGGTTGGACTTAATTCATTTGTGGCTACAGAGACACTATAGGCTGATTCCAGGTTCTGCCACTCCTTTTCCTATACCAGTGATGGTGAACATTTTAGAGACCGAGTGTCCAAAAACTGCCCCTGCCCCTGCTCCACCTCCTGCCCTGCCCCTGCTCCACCTCCTGCCCTGCCCCTGCTCCACCTCCTGCCCTGCCCCCGCCCCACCCCCTGCCCTGCCCCCACTTTGCCCCACCCTGCCTGCCCACAGGGCCACTTACCACCTCCAGGGCCCATCACAGATTGCCCAGGCAGCCCGGCAGCACCATGGCAGCCATGCGCAGGGTCAACTGTGCGCATTGGGGCGTGAGGGCAGAGTCTTGTCTACACTGCCTTGCTGACATGTCCTTGGCTGCGCTGCTCTGCGAGGGCCACGCTCAGGGGTGACTCTCTTCCAGAGAGGCTGCTGGTGAGGAGGGGGTCAAGGGCAGAGTCAAGGCTGGGGTAACGGCATGTGTGCCCACAGAGAGGGCTCCGAGTGCTGCCTCTGGCACCCGTGCCATAGGTTTGCCACCACTGTCCTATACTGTGACTTGGTGATGGGAGTGTTCAGTGAAATTAACATTTGGAAAAGTCCTGAACAATCTTACTAACATAAAAAGTTGGAAGGGAACAGAATACATCCTTGATTGATATTCTTTTATATGGGAAATGGTGTTGTTAAAAATACCACTGATGCTACTTTTAACTGTATCAAAATATCCTCATCTGATGTTATAATTATGGTTGCCAGACATCTGGTGAAAGGAGGACCTCAGCTCTTCTATCCAATGTTCTTCTATTTAATGCATTGATTGATACTCTCTCCAGCTTCTGCTGCCTGAAATTGACAAGACTTTAATTGGTTAAGTGAAGGCTTTTGCCTCTAGCACATTCTTGCAATTCAAAACTAGTCTTTCTGATTCTGGAAAAAGTAATTTCATATACATGTATGCTTGTAGTTTTTCACTAAAATTTTGTTGTAGATGCCAAGAAAGTGAGATAGTTAGGGTATCTTTTCCCCATTTGTCTCTTTTTCCAATTGTCTGTGTCATCTTTTACTGGTAGCCCTAATTATAACCATTAATTTAACAGTAAGTTTGTAGTATGTGTATTCCCCAGGATTTGCATAAAAAATATTGTTCAAGCCGGTAAATGAAAGTTAATCATCCCTCTGCAAGGCTAGAGTATTTTTCGGCTAAGTGTTGCAGAGCGATACCTTCATCAATAACTAAGAATCCTAGTCTACAGCTATCTTGTTCTATAGCTAAAATATTTTTCTTGAATCAGCCAATCCATTAGACCAGTGGTGGCGAACCTATGGCACGGGTGCCAGAGGCGGCATTCTGAGCCCTCTCTGTGGGCACGTGCGCCGTCGCCCCAGTCCTAGGCCTTCAGCTGGGTTTTATAAAACCTTTTCACTTTAGGCCTCCGCCGCTGTGTGCAAAAAAAAAAAAGGTTCTATCAGTCAATTTCAATTTCTCGCAGGAAAAAAAAGATCTTGCAAAGTTGGAATTGATTGATTGAACTTTTTAGTCCCACCCAGTCTGCTGTTACCACTGCAGCCAGGCCCACCCAATGGGCCACACCCACCCGGCACTCGACAATGCATAAGTGGGTTTTGGGTTGCAGTTTGGGCACTCAGTTTCTAAAAGGTTCGCCATCACTGCATTAGACAGATGCAGACAGAACTAATAGATTGGCTGATTCAAGAAAAATATATTTTGACTTGTATTGCTGAGCAGCAATAAATGTCTGGATTAGCTTGTCCCACTTTTAAAAACTTGGAACAAGTATTGGGCAATTCTACCCTCTGACCAATATGCTCAGATGAGTAACTAACATGACCAATACTGGCCAATATGGGTAAATGAAAAACAGGGCCACCAATCATATCAGATCTGAAGAAGTCATCTGGAAAGGGGTTATCATCAGCTGCTCTGCCATTTCTTTATTTGAGAAATTAGAAGTAGAATTGGCCCAGTCACCTGCCAGAGTGAGGGTGATTTGCTAAATATCTGACACAAGTAACTAACCCAGATCTCAGAGATATTTGCTTTCCAGTGGTTTTTTTTTTTTTTAAGGAAGCAGGTGTTTGAGCTGTGCACCTGTCCAGCTCTTTGCTTTGGCAAAGAATCTCATATTCTGCTTTTAATGAATGTGGGATGGGAATATAATAATTTTTATGTTGGGCAATACTAAAAACAACCATTACATTAGCCTTGAGTACATTTTTTTTGTCAAACTACAGTTTTGAAAGCTTGTTTGTAAGGTTCCTTTTCACCTCTCAATTGCTCTTGTGAAAATTTTAGTAATTGATGGTAAGCACTTAAAACTTTGTGGACATCTTTTGCTAGCACAAGATGGTAAAGCCTCTAATTTTTGTTGATGGATGTACTCCATCAATGTTGATGGATGTACTTCAGAAGATAGATGTACTCCTTGTGCATGACCCATGTCAAACTAGGATTTGCAAGAATTGAGAAGAAGGTGAAACATCACTGATACTTACTACCATATTTCCTAAAAAAAGGCAATATTGGGCTGTTCTAATAGGAGTAGTGAAAGTGAGGCCATTCTGTTGGGAGTGCTAATTAGCTATATTCCAATAGATCAGTTGTAGAGTGCAACTTGAAAAGGAATATTATGTGGTTGAGAGAACAGAGCTCAAGATTGAATCTGGAAATTGGTGGGTCATTCGGGCATGAGGAAATTGTATTTGAATTAGTCTCTGGTGCTGAGGGATTTGAATTGTAAAACTTGTATTTGGCTCAATCAATCTTTATCAATGCACAGACCAGCAGATGTATCTGGCTTCTTAAGTTATAATGGAATCATGCTTGGCTGAGTTGGTGTAGAGCATTGGTCCAAAGCAGCTGTAAGAGCAGAGTCAGCTTATGACATGCTTTGGCATTTCCACAGGAACTCTTTGTTGAACTGTGATTTGTGTACTGCAGCATAGTGAAAAAGGCTGGGTATAAAATCGGGCAAAGTAAGCAGAAAAATAGGTGGAGGTTCTTCTGTTAATTGGCAAGGGGCTGTAAAACTTCTGTGGTGAGGTTCTAAGTACTGTTTCATAGAGGCACAAGGACATGTAAGCTTTCTTAAGCAATGCAATGTTAGAGTGTGTTTTCCATCCTACAGTCTGTGAAGAATAATTACTTCTTCCAATTTTGATAGTGGTGTAAAACATTTCTTTACCAAGGTTTCTTCAGAGAAAACCTCTGGAGTTGAGAGAGTTATATTATCCTTGGGAAAGTTACTTTGCTGAAGATTAGCCTATCTTCTGAGCCAATGTCTCAAAGTAGCTCTGATTTTTAGTGACGTGACTTGACATAGTACCTCTCTTTGATATTAAGCAACAGAGACATGTTCAAACCACGAGAATATTTTTAAATTGAAAAGGTTTCCAGAGATTTTCTCATTTTGAGTAGCATGAGTGTTGAATTTAATTAAGACTCTGCTGATAATGGGCTAGTTAGCCAGCCTATGGCTTCTGCATCTACATGGGAGATTGTGCCACATAGCTGAGAGAGAATAGCTGACTTGCAATAAGTCCATCTGTGTTGGTTGATAATGTTGTCTCTAATAATGAACATTATTTGAGTTGGTTGTAGAAGATAATTGGAGCATCTGAGAGATGAGATGTTGAGAGAGTTTTCAGGTTGCCATCTGGGGTCACTTTAATTTCTCCAGGGAACAACAAACTTGTTCTCTCTTCATCTATAGAATATAGCCTTTCAGCTGTCTGGCAGTCAGTAGAATGATTTACAAGGTTGTACAGAGCATCAGGTTTTTTGTTGATGGCTGTAAGATTCAGATAGATCAAAGACACAATGTCAGCCATAAAAAAAAAAAAAACCTGTTTCCCTGGCAGATCAGGTTGAGAGACAGCTGTTAAATTCTGCATCCTCTGCATGTAAAGTGTTCAGTAGGTTATCTGACCTCCTTAAAGAAAGAGATGGCTCATTTTATTATTGCTCTATAGATCTTTAAGCTCATTTCCTTGGTCACTTAAAGTGAATAAATTATCCCTTTACTAAAATTCAATCAACAGGTGGTATTAATTTGTTGATCTTCCCTTGTTTGAGGCTTTCTTGGGATCTGGGAAGCTGGAGTTTATTCAATCTCTTTTCTTTTTGCTCATCAAGTTTAATGATTAGCTTCCTAGGTTAACCTTCTAAAATTGAATTCTTAAAAAAAAATGAGATGAATTAAAACTCTCTTCTTTTTTCTTTATTTCCTTAATGGAATGAAGCTGATTGCTGAGAATAGTAAATAACTAAGGGTTTTACTGAGACAGGCTAAAAATATAAAAACTAGTTAGAAAATAGAATGGAATAGTAAAGACAGCTAAACAGGCTGCAACTCTAGCACCATCATGAAATAAAAACATTGAATATACTTCTCATAAGTATATCTCACTATGCTTAGCTGAGCTTAGCTCTTTATTTCTGCACTTAAGGTTGAAGAAATTTCACTTTGCATTAAAAATTTCTCCTCTATGCCATTTTCTTAGCGAATAGCAAATAAAGTGTATAATGTTCATAGGTGCAGGCTCTTAACTGTTAATGGAAGCAAATCTTGGCCTAATCAGGTCAGAGAAATAATATTCCTCATGAAATGTCAATGCCTATTATAGAAACAAAGAATGTGAGAGCTGGGAGTAAATTATTAGTGTATTAGTGAAAGAGGAAAAGATTTCATGTTTTAAATATAAAAAATGGATGAGAAGAAGAAGGCCACATGAGCCCTACCAACCAATTTGTGATTTGTATTGATTAGAATAAAAATTATAAGGGCAGATGTAAGTAGCTCTCTATGTAATTGTTCCCAAGATAGAGAAACCAATTAATTTTACATTCCCATTAATTTTACTTAAAACCTTTATTCATTGAAACAAACAAAATGCACATCCATGGATTGAATTTAAAAATAAAAGAACGTGCACAGAAACATTAAAAAATCCCTCCCTTTTGAAGAAAATTAATCATTCATATCCATGCACACATACACACAGAGAAATCACCATAAAGAAATTCTTTATTAAGCTGTAGTCAAATTATTATGAACTACTTTGTGTATACAATGATACATCTTTTCTTAATATATATTATCAGATTATACAGGATATTCTATAACCTGATATGTAAGAGATATCACTAAAAAACTCTGATAGAGTTACATGTTTTGATCAGACAAAGAGTATTTCAGAACAGTACCCTTCAAATAAGATTTTTCTCTAAGTCAATAGACAGATATTTCATCCTTTGTTCCCAAGTGTGCATGCTTCAGCTATTTGTGTGGATATTTCTCCTAGTAATAGTAAGGTCAATTAATTTCTTGCTCCTTTTGCTGTCTAAGTTTGATATGATTAGTAGTTGGCCTGTAATAAGGTACTCATGCATAGTCTTATCTTATATTTTCATGACAAACTGATAAAATATAGTTATTTTTCACTATTATTGCACCTGCAAATGGGCTTCTGACAGGCTACTGTGAGATCAAGGCATTTTTCAGTAAAGTCACTTGGATTCTGTCTGTGTTGTATAGATCAGGTTTAATTGCTTGAGATATAATTTAGAAAGATTATCTGGGAAGATCTGGCTTGAAGAACTGGACAATGTCCTTGGATCTGTTTGTACAGCAACCTGATATTAGATCATGTCTTCCTTTGTCGGTGAATGGTGGTCCAAGTGGTAGTGAATTAGTCCATGAGAGAGAGAGAACATAATTCTGTGTTTAAAGAAATAGTGGTCTACCCCCTTTCTCAAGTAGCCAACAATGAACCTAATGTGGTTAGTTCCACCCCATTTCCAATTTTTAAGGAAGATAGTTGAGAAGGTGGCCTGGTTATATTTCCAGAGGAAGCAAGTCATCTGGATCCTTCTCACTCATATTTAAGATTTGGACACAGTAGCACAATACAATTTCTCATACTCATGGATGACCTACCACTTGGACCCTCCACTTCACCATTCACCAACAAAGGAGGGCATGGGTCTAATATGGTGGGACTGAGATCAGAGTGAAAAATGTATCCTGGTCTTTATAGATCTCTCAGCAGCCTTCAGTACCATCAAATAAGGTATCTGGAGAGACTCAGAGAGTTGGCAATGGGAAGAACTTTGTCACAGTAGATTTCCTTCTTTCTTACTTGTCAGTTCCAATGAATGTTTATGAGAGGAATGATTCAGCCTTTCTTTCTGAGCTATGGTATAGCTCAGGGCTTGATTCTCTTCATGCTGTTATGAGGTCATCTGTTGACATGGGTTAGGTGTCATCAATATGCTGATTATATCCCATTATGCATCTCAACACTTTGCTTTTGAGGTTCTGTCTCAGTATCCCTGGTGGTATGAATGGGTGATAATACTTGCAAGAAATTTCCATGTAACACTGCTATTTTGTAAGCAATGTACGGTTCAAGTGCTGGTTATGACCTATAAAGCTTTTTTTGACTCAGGTATGGTTATTAAGACTGCTTGTCTCCAATTATTTCTGCCATCCAATAAAATCCAAGAGGGTTTCATTTCTCTGGTCCTGTCACTTAAACTGTGTCATTAGGCAGGACCTAGGAATTATGGATTTTTTTTGTCACTTTACCCATCTATGGAACAACATTTTCACTAAGAATCAGATGGCCTGACTTTTCCTGCTTTTCAGATGACAAGACCTGGCTTTTTGTCCCAGGAACTTAGCTAGCAAATTTGTACCCAACTTATATTTATATTTCATTCATTCATTCATTCATTCATTCATTCATTCATTCATATGCCCTGAATCATATGTTGGCTATATATAATGATTAACATACTTGAGTCAGTAAGCAAGTATAGCGTTACCCCCTCAGAAGCCGCCAAAAACCTGGCCTTCCCAGCCCTGTCCCCCTTTGTCAAGCCCTGCAGTAGTGTTCTCTAGGGGTTGATAAGATGTTTCTTCCAGCCGGAGCTCATGCAGAATTAGTAGGTAGCAGGGTCTTGTCGTCAAGAAGGGGCTTCCAGGAATGAAAATAACCAGTCACGATAGTCAATGCTATGATGATATCCAACAGCCCAAGGCCGGTATAGCAGCAGGAATAAAAGATTCCTCAGCGATCGTTCAGAGTCAAGTGGGATGGAGGAAAACCCCGGATCCAGACAGTAGTAGAAACAACAATAATCAGTGTGCTGTAGCAATAGCTCGTCCCCCAGGGCAACTCCCCCACAATGTCTAAAACCTGTACCAGCAGCAATAGTCACAGTCCAAATAGCCTCAGGCTTCGCAGCAACAGTAGCCACCACCAGTCTCTCCTCTCCTTCTGTTGCTTCTTCTTCAGTCAGGTTTCAGCGTCAAAGCTCTTCCCCCCCCCTTTATCTTTATTGTTAAAATCTGAGGCTAGGACCCTCAGCCAACTCCTTTCTACACACTCCCCCTTGCCTCCGTTTGAGATATCCTCCTTACGAAGGAAGCAATAAAACTCCTCTCTCTCTCTCTTCTCTGTTTGAGATATTCTCCTGACAAAGAAAAGCAAGTAAAACTTCCAGTCCCTTTACCTTCACCTGCCGAACTGCAACAGCAACAGGCCCCGACTCTTTCTTTTCCTTCCCTTTTCTATCTTTTCTTCCACCCACGCTGGCCACACCCAAATCCAGCAGCAGCTGTCCCAATCTCTCCCTTCCCAACCAAGCTCCTGCAAACACTCTCAGACAGCCCCGCTACACAAATAATACAAAATCCAAAGAAGAAATTGGGCTCATGGGTAGAGCACAATGATTAAGTGGTCTCTGGACTTCTACAAATTATGTCAAATCAAAACAAGAATTAATGCTTCTGATATGGTACATCTATTTGATATGACTGTTACAGAAATAAAACTCAAGTGGCTACATAAATTGAAATTTTTCAATCAACTTCAAGGGTAATCTGACAAAAATGGCATTGCACAATCCACTCTGAAAGTTTAAGTTTAATCAATTCAAAACTAGGCTAGTCAATTTTTCCTGGATAGGGTCACAGCAAATATTCCAGTATATATGACTGTACCACCATGGAATATTATTATTTCTCATCTGCTGCTAATTCTGTGAAGGGGGTAGGAACAATGTCACCCATTAAAAAAACAAAACAAAACAAAAAGCAGGACCAGGAACACATGTGACATTTGGTTTGTCAGCTCTTTTAATCAACCTTCAAGGTTGATTAACAGAAGCAATTAAGTAGTGAAAAAGAGAATTAATTCTGAGCTTCTTCAGCATCATCTATTAGGCCCCCAAAGATATTAAATTTTAATGTTTGTGAGCATTGTAAATCACCTAGACCTGAAACAAACTACTTATGACTAGCAAGGTAGAATAAAGTAATTTGAAAAAAGATGCAGTGGGATGCTGTTTAATTTCTATCCTTTTCAAGCCAGAATAATTTGAAATCATCATCATCATCATCATCACCATCTTTTAGATTTCAAGAGCCAATATATGAATATATTGCTGTGGTTCTGTTTCATATGACTGTATACTGTGACTAGGTTTAGCAGCTAAATAATGTGGATTTTTTTTTAGTTTGTACTACATCATAAATATGGATTTTTGCTCTTCTGCTCCCATTCTAGCAATACCTTCATCCTGGAACTCTGTATCTGCTGTTAAAAATATTTGTAAACTTAGTTTCTAACTTGCAAGAACAACAATGGAAATATTTTCAATACCTTCCAGTCAATTGTTTTGTCCTGTTTTAGGATAATTGCAGGGTGACATTTTAAAACAGAAAAAGGAAATAGGAATAGCACTTAGACTTATATACCACTTCACAGTGCTTTACTGTAAAACTCTAAGTGGTTTACAGAGTCAGCATATTGCCCCCAACAATCTGGATTCTCATTATACCAACCTTGGAAAGATAGAAGGCTGAGTCAACCTTGAGTTGGTAAGAGTCGAACTGCCAAACTGCTGACAGCTGGGAGTCAGCAGAAGTAGCTTGCAGTACTGCATTCTAACCATTGTGCCACCACAGCTCATAACTAGTGTAAATATGAGGCAAATGTGATTTAGTCCTGATTCAGTCTGAATGGAAGATTTGAAATTCAAAGAGGGTTGAATGTGGAGCCTCTATTTGTTTTCTTGGTCTGACTTATTGTTCAAAACTTTTTTAAAAACAAAAAAAAAAAACCTGTTTTGCCCTATTCAAATTTTTTTTTCTCAGTACAGTATTTTTGCCTCTGATTATTGTGTTTCTGGGGTGCCAGAATAATGAATGAAGAAGCTTGGTACTTCTGGGAAGAATTCCCTCATAATAAGCAGAAGGTATAGCATGCCCCTTGAGGGAAATAAGTGATCCAGAACAAATAAACAAACAAACAAATAAATGCTGGCAATAATGACCCAAATAGACAAAGTTATCCAAAGATAAATTTATTTGTAAATTTTATTAGATATGTTTTACTACAATGTAAGATTCATCAGGAAATAAAAATCTAGGGAAAGAAACACCTTTTTTTTAATTTTGCCCCAATTCGTACATATTTTTAACATTTAGACTAGTACCTACTGTCTATTAGCTCATTCACTCAGTGCCAAGCAGCTTGACAATCTGTTCCAGTCATATCGGTGTTAAAATATGAATTAATCTAAGAATCAGACTGGACTCCATATTCAGAGCACCAACATTGGGTTTCTGTTGCTTTAATAGAGTCACTGTAAAAGTTTAATGGTTCATTGGCCCAAGAGACAGCAAAATCAAGTACATTGAGAACTTAGAAAGCAAGTGAAGTCCAAACAAAGTTAATCTGTCCTCCCAGCATGAAGTTAGACTGTTCATTGGCTGACAACTTAGTTCAATATCAAACAGTCCATTACATTTCCCAATGCTCAGCTTTTTGCATACATGGAAGTGAAATTTTACATTATGTATAGTCTGTAAGAACCCTCAAAGCAGAAGAGGAGCCACTGAATCTTCCAAATGCTTCAACATTTGATCTTTTAAAGCAGATTCTCTGTATGATTTACCAAGCTGCTTCATCAGGATAATCCAATCAAAGTTTTATAAGACCGAGGCATTTCTTTCAAGCTTTGCACATTATTTCAAACTTTGCATATGAATTAGGTAAAACAAAAAGGAATAAATGGATCTGAAAACATTGTATTTTGTTCAGTCAAAATCCTCTAGAGTAATGAGCAGAAATTAACTCTCTCTGAGAATCTGCAGAATTCCATTTGGAAAAGACAGTATTGGGCTATGGCAAAACAAGAATCTTCAGTGGCAACTTCAAATGATGAATTGGTCTGGCTTCATTTCTGATAGTTAAAACTGTTGCCGCTATGTGACATTGCAAGTCTGAATAACTGATATAAAATGGTTACATTCTACAAAAAGAATTAACCTTCATCAAATAGACTGTATGAACTGCTTGGTGGTGACACTTTCAACAGACTGTTTTGTGTTGTTGTTCTACTGTCATTATGAATTTGATGAATCTGTTTTGCAATATAGTGGCCCTCGTATAGCCACACACTTGTTATAAATTGATCAAAAGAATTATATCCCCTTAATGTTCCATTGAGTATTTTTTAATATATTTTTAATTTTTTACAATAACAATCTTTAGTACTTGGTAAAAAATGTGTTATCTGGGTTCATATATTTAACAATAATCAATAATAGTTTTTATGATTCCATAATCAACATACTAGTTAGTAATACATTTCCTTGATCTTCTCTTCTTCCAATAGTATTTTCCTTTTGCCAACATTGAGTAACTGCAACTCTTAGTACTTTCAATATATATACAATTAAATGTAAATATTTTTCTAGTGTTTATACAAATAAAGTTAACATCTTTTTTAATCAGCTTATGTTTCAGTTGTATTTGCAGAGTCATTTTATTAAATCGCCATAGGTCTGTTTTTGACATTCTTTTTTAAGTTTAGTTTCCCCTCAATAGTCAAAACATTCTTATCAATTATAATTTTCTCAAAATTAGTTACATTTAAATGTCCATAAATTCCACTCACAAAAGCCATCCCAGTATTTTTATATTTCTCTTAACATAAAAAGAAAAAGAACAAAGGTATTATACTACTTCTAAATCACATCCCTTTTACTATAGAGCCCATTTATATCCAAAGTTTATCTATTCAAACAAGTGTTTAGTCATATAGTACTCCATCTGGTAAGTTGAATCATGTCATCTCTTGAATTTAACTTTAATCTTCTTCTTTTGCCAGACAACTTTCCAAGTCAACATGTTCAGTTTGCCAGGGAATTCTTCTTGTATTTTTCTGAATGTTGTTAGACCTGAGAAAGACAGATTAGGTGGAGTACTTTTGAGGGGGAGTTTTGCCCTTTTATATCCATTAAAAAGATTTTTCTTTTCCTGTGCTAAGATGTAGTTCCTTTTGTTTATAGCCTCCATCTTTGGGTCACTTTCTTCTGGTTTGTATTCTATTGTCTGATTTATTTGTTCATTCTTTATCATCATTTTCTGAGAGTTTTTTGGTTGTGAGTTTAGGTTAAAGATGTGCTCATTTATGTCATCGAAATTGTTTTTAATCTCATTATAATTTGAAACAATTGTCATTTGAATTAGTTGCAACATTGTATGCATTTCCTCCTGAAAAATATTTGTCTTGTCTTGAAGTATTACTCCTGCAGATCTCTGATGATCCAGTCTGGGAGCTTCAGAAAAAAATCTTGGTTGTGGTTTCTTACCACTTTTAGTTAGATATGCAACATCCATTTTGTCTCCCCCCTCTGAATATTCTTTCACAAGTACCATAATCCCTGTATATTAGTTTTATCCAACCAACCAATCTTAAGGTCCAAACAACAGATTTTTATATAGCTCTTATCTTTATATGTGGTCTTTATAGTCCAATGCATTTCCAATTGTCAATCCACCACTAAAAACAATATTTTATAACAGTTCTTCTGTTCAGGGGTCCTACCATTATCAATCAATCACAATTTGCAGTCCAAAATCTTCAACCATCCAAGAGCAATTCAGTAGCTTTCCCCCTAGAAGAATAGCCAAAAGTCAAGGTTTTTTTTTCTCTTCAAATAATTCTTGAGCCTAAAAAATTACCACTCAGTAAGTGTTTATAATCCAAGAAGGTCAGCAAATTTTATAACAATTGTAGATCTCACTCTGTAGTAGATAATAATAATAATAACAACAACAACAACAATAAAGTTGGAAGTGACTTGGAGGTCATCTGATCCAACCCCCTGCTCAGGCAGGAAACCCTATACCATTTCAGACAAATGGCTGTCGCGTCTCTTCTTAAAAACTTCCAGTGTTGGAGCATTCACCGCTTCTGGAGGCAGGCTGTTCCACTGGTTAATTGTTCTAACTGTCAGGAAGTTTCTCCTTAGTTCTAGGTTGCTTCTCTCCTTGATTAATTTCCCTCCATTGCTTCTTGTCCTGCCTTCAGGCTCCTTGGAAAATAGCTTCACTCCCTCTTTTTTGCGGCAGCCCCTGAGATACTGGAACACTGCTATCATGTCCCTCCTCATCTTCCTCTTCATTAAACTAGACATACCCAATTCCAGCAGCTGTTCCTTATATGCTTTAGTCCACTGTATTTTCTCTCCTCTGTTCCCAGCTGTTCTCTGTTTAGCTGGGAGTTGCTGAGGATCGAAGAGTTAGGTTGTTATTTGTTTCTGGGTGTCTTGCCAGTTTCTGAACCAAAGCAGCTATAATTTTATGCTCTAATCCACCACTAGATGTCAGTAATTGTTCATTTTTCAATTTTTTTTAAAAAAAATCTTGTAGTTTCATCAATATTCTTTCCAAGAAAAGGTCTTAACAATTTCCACAGTTTTCAGATTTATCCAGACTATAGTTTTATATTAAACTCTGTTTCAATATGTTTCTGTTCACCATTAAAATTAGAGCTGCTTCCATCTATAGAAGGATTGGGCGATCCCCTTCTTTCTCACTTTTGGATGATTTTTGCTTCTTGGGGATTAGTTGCAAAATAGAAGAAAAAAAAAGATTGATATTCTCACCCAGTTTCCAACATACTGTTCACAGTTGTTATAGTTGGTACTTTTGGACTTTGACTGCCAGTAGCTTGGTCTAGTCCACAGGTCGGCAACCTGCGGCTCCGGAGCCGCATGCGGCTCTTTGAGCCTTCCCCTGTGGCTCCCAGCCTCCTCTGCCTTTGCAGAGAGAGACAGAGACAGAGGGAGGCAATTGCACTTCCCTGCTTCTCTCCCTCTCTCTCTCTCTCTCTCTCTCTCTCTGTGTGTGTGTGTGTGTGTGTGTGTGTTTTGTGTGTGTGTGTGTAAAAGAGAGTGCACTCACAGTGTTCCCCGAGGAGCTGAAAAGCTTTCTGGGCGGAGCTCCTCCCTTTGCTGCGTCTCTGAAGGAAGCAGGAAGCAGGAAGGGCAGGAGAGAGCTAGCTAGCCCAGCTAGGCTGACTCAGGAATTCTGGGAGTTGAAGTCCATGAGTCATAAAAGAGACGAGGTTGCATACCCCTGATCTTGTTGGACAACAGCCTGAAGCTTGCCAGGTGAGCAGCAGATAGGAGGGGAGGGGGAGAAAGAGAGAGAGAGGGAGAGAGAGAGAGAGTGGGGGAAGAGGAGTGGCAGACCAAGGGAAGATAGAGAGGGAGGGAGAGAGAGACCCTTTTGACATCTAAAATGAAGATAACACTGCATATATCCTTTTTTAACCTGTGTGTGTATGTAATTTTATTCTCTTAAAGCATTCGCTTGGTGATCATTATTTTAATAGTATGGATATTCCCAAGAGTCATATTTTTACTTTTATTTTTAATGTGTATATGTGTATGTGTCTGTGTGTGTGTGTGTGTGTGTATACACACACACACACACACACACACACACACATATATGTAGGTCTTTGGTTGTTCGGGTCTTTGGTTGTTCGGGTTTTCTATATATATATATATATATATACACACACACATACACACACACACACACATACACACACACACACCTATAATAAAGGTAAAAAAGGATATATGCAGTGTTATCTTCATTTTAGATATCAAAAGGGTTTTGCGGCTCCCAGTGTTTTGTTTTTGGTGGGAAACGGGTCCAAGTGGCTCTTTGAGTGTTTTGGGTTGCCTACCCCTGGTCTAGTCACTGAGGTGCAGCTAGCCTTTCTCTTGTCAGTTTGGAGGGCTTCCCCAAGATCAAATGGATTGACTGTTATTTTTCTGTGATCCATGGGGGGCCCCTCTTTCTTCATCACTTCTCCAGAGCAACTTTAGACCATTTAGGATCCCCTGGCAAGGCAAAATCAGCTGTGGGGTGAGAAGCCCCATAATCCCTCATCCGTTTTGCTACAACACAAAGCCGGAAGTCCTAATGTCTCCTTGAGTATTATTAATACTCAAGAATGTAGCATACAGGAAATATCATATATCCCTTCATATCTGTAATAATACATGTATTCCAGTTGTTATACTAATTCAGTTTTTTTCTTTTACTTTGTTTAAATAGTTTCTGAATAATTGATGGGAATGTTTACAGACTGGTGATTTAATCAAGAAATCCAAAATAATTTAGTAAACATCAGGAAGTACATTCATGAATTCCACACATTTTTATCCATTTAATGGAGGAAAATAATCAGTTTCTTAATGAAAGCTTTTATTTTACCAAAGTCAAAGTTACTCATATAGGCCAAATGTGGCCATAACAAAATCCAATCTAATGTCCCCCATATCTTAATAATTTGTCAAATTGAAGTAAAGATGTAGTCTAACCTATGATTATCTGCATGTATCAGGCCAAATATTTTTTGAGCAAAACCTAGGGCTATCATAGACGATGTAGCCTTCCCAGAGCCCACCCCAAGGAATAGTGATTAAAATTAAAAGTAATTGGAGAAACTCCCATACCAGCCAAAGTTCAGGAATCCTGCTGGGCTGTTAGGTGGTCATTCTATAAGCAAGACATACATACATACATACATGCATACATACATACATACATACATACATATTCATTCCATGCAAAAACAACTATTCTATTCTATTCTATTCTATTCTATTCTATTCTATTCTATTCTATTCTATTCTATTCTATTCTGTTCCATTCTTATTCTATTCTATTCTATTCTATTCTATTCTATTCTATTCTATTCTATTCCATTCCATTCTATTCTATTCTATTTTCATATGAAGAATGTATGTCCTGCATAGTTTTCTTTCTGGTGAAATTAAACATACTTTCAATGTGTTTTTTAAATTTTGATATCAGGACTAGTGGGCAGGTTAAACCTATGGGCAAGTGGGTTGTATAATTTTTTTTCAAGGGTTGCTGTCCATAAAAAAATATAAAAACTGTTATCAATAAAGCAATCTGATTAGAATATGTAGGATTTTCTTTTGGATAATCATGTTAATGAATTGCTCCCACGTTACTGTGGATATTTGAATAAAAAAATTAATCCCAAATTGATTATGACTTTGTTATTAATGGTTCACACCTTGCCTATTCACAGCCCTAGGTGATTTCATATGCAACGTCACCCTGGTGCATGGGAGGAAAAAAAATTACTCAAGCATCTTTATAATAATATAGGAGAAAGGAACATGTTGGTCTCTAAATCTAGAAACAAAGGAACCTTTGTGATAACAAATAATACATATGCATCTTTGTGGCTGTGTTGCTTTGAATAAAAAAATAATAATAAAGCCTGAGAGTTAGAAAATACTGTGGCCTGCTGAATCTTTTGAACATTGAAATCACCCACTGACTGGCTATAAAAGGGAACAATTAGTTGCTTCTGTCAAATAATAACCTCACAAGCTTTCTGTGGGTCAAAAATATCTATCCGCAGGAGGCATTTAAGGTTTAAAAGAGAAAGTAAAAGAAAAGATAGAGAAAAGAAAAGTAACATGAAATTATAGATGTGTGGAATACTAATATCACATTTTCTGAGACTTTATCAAAATTTTCTATACATTTTTTGGATTATGATTTAAGAGTGTAATCACAACTTGTAGCTGCAATTTACAGTGAATGTCTTGGGCAAATGTTGTCACAACTGTCTGTACAATTGTTTGCATAATATATATTTTAGATAGGTGGTTGCAGGAAAATCAAGAATCCTATCATCATTTGACATTTTTTGTGTCAAGTGCCTGGTCAATTTACGGTATTCTTAAATAAAACAAGATATTCCACTTTAAATCCCATCCTATGTGCATTTGGGATGTAAGCCATCTTGATAAACCTCTTAAATAAAGTTTTCTGGTTTCTAAAAGAGAAGACTCTTTTCATAGATTTTGACAACATTTGGCTATTTTTCTTGTTGTGATTCAGTTTGCTAATGTAGAAATTGGGACAGTGTGACTGTATTCCTAATCTATTTCATCAGAGTTTTAAAAGCTATAACTGGTAGAATTCTGCTTTAGTCCATGCACTTTGTTGTAATGTTCAGCAAGAATCCATCATCTCTTCTAAGCTGTTCAGTGTCTATTAAAAATCATCCATTTGATGGTGGTGCCCAGTGGTATAACCCTCTCCAGGCATTCGTAATAAATACATGAATACTAAACTATCTAGTGGATAGGCCATCAGCTATAATTTGGTGTATATAGATAAAGGTCTATTTTCTGAGTGGCAGAACCAGCAGGTGTATCTGCTAATTTAAAGAAATTCGAACAATGTAGAGTTTTATGTGTGCAGTATAACAAAACACAATTTTCACGCTCCCATGTTGTACTCCACACATGAATAACCACTTACATGATTTGATATCAAAGCTGATTTCCTTAATGTGCAAATTTATTTTTTATTGATGTAATCAATAGAAGTGAGGTAGAATAAATGATGTTTTGTAGCTTCAAGTTTAAGCAGGTATCGCTTGCAAAAACCAGCATATTTTATTTTATGTTTCCTTACATGAAAACATATTTTCTACTCTTTTCAGAATAAGTCTGTTTTCATGCCCAGGCCTTTCTTTGCTACTCTTTCTAAATTAGAAAACTCAACCCATTCAAATACCACTTGGTAGCATTTTTCAGATATGGTCAAGCATAAGTATAAGAATATACAACTACAATTTCTGTGAAAATGTAACATGGGAATATATATCAGAAAGAGACAGAGTGTGTACATTTAATTTGAATACCTTTTCTGAAATAGGAATTATACTGGACCATTGAACTTGTGTGAATGTTCAAATAGATCATCAATGTTGCAATTTCTTTCTAAATTAAAGTAGATTTTGGATCTCAAAAGTCCAATACACTTATTTTGAAGAACATAGGACATGCAAATTTGTGGGTACCAAAACAAACAATTAAACAAAATAAATAAACCCCAAATCCACACAGCACACCACTGAAAATTTAAATCATTTACTTCCTCCTTTTGGACCCCCCCACATATTTACTATTCCCCTTATCCCAGGGATTCTTAAACTGGAGGTAATTTGGCCCTATTCTAAGGATAATAGAACAGTTATAATTGCTTGTGAATGAAAGTTCTAGTTTGGCACTGCCACTGCCATCCTGTTGCTGAGACACTTGTGTAAAATATTTTGGACAAAGCATTAACATCATTATTCAAGACTGTGAAAAGGGGTAATTGTATCAGTCGATTTAAGAAGCACCATCTCAGACTGAAGAAATTTAGAAGTGTGTGTTTGGGAAAGTATCACTATAAATGATGGCATATTTGAATATTCCTGAAATATCTCTAATCCACCAAAACTAGTGTGTCAAAATTCAAACAGAAAAAATAGCATACTATTTTTTCCCCTCTAGCTCATTAGTACATTGTCCTTTAAAACAGCAATGTCATCATTGCAAATATTAAGAACAATTGTTGTACCCAAAAGATACTTCAGCCTGCTTTGGAACAAATAGAAGAACTGCCTCCCATGATTTCTGAATATTCTTATTTCTTACTCATTTGACACATTCAGCACAAGAATAGATTACCTTGTTTTTTCCCCCTTTTTTTGCAAAACAAATCTTTTAGCTTGCTTATTTGCAAAGAAAAGTAAATGAATTCTCATCTCTTTGAGTAGCAGTTTGCGTGTATTTTATGTGAATAATGCTAAATATTAAGAATGTCAGCCCGATGCTTTTCTACAAGTAATTCCTACTAACACAATAACGGTTATGATTAAATACAAAGATCCCTCTGAAATCATGTAAAATAGTTAGAAGATAATTGCCACTTATAGAAGGGCTGAAAGCGTCAAGCTTTTGCAGAGTTCCAAATGTTTCATGCTAATGTGGAGAGCCAAAGACATAATTATTTTTACTTCATTTATTTATTTTTCAACAGCTTGCTCAAATTTTCTGTCCTACCAAGACAGATGCTGCAGAAAATAGGATAAGAGCTAGAAAATTAGTCTCATGAAAATGCTATTTCCAAAGTATTTTCCAAGACCTTGAGAAGAAAGAGAGTATGATATCCAAGAGATAAGCTAGAATTTTATTTGTAATGCAAGCTAGGGTAAACTAAATATTTCATGGTCTTGAGGAGCAAGATGGGCTGAAATGAATGTTATTTCCAGCAGCCATGTAAATATCTATTCAAGCATTGCCTTCAGGCATCCAGCACTCAGGCAGCAAAAAATTGTTCTTCGTTCCTAATCAAATGGGTGGTGTAAGTAAAAAACAAGTCTTCACGCTTACAACATGGTTGTCTACAATGTGGAGCTTACAAGAAGTATGGATAATTGCTTACATGCCAGTGGCCGTCCTGAATTATTATATTTCAGCCAAACCTGAAAAGGGAGGATGTGCAACCCTGCTACTTTTTCTGAATCTCTTAACAGCTTTCTACAGTAATATATTTTTGCAGGTTTGTAGAATTGGTGATGCCAACTTGCAGTGATTCCATTCCTTTCTGTAATGCTATGTCCACATAGTGGTACTGGGGGGGAGGGATTGCTCTTTGACACCATACCATTGATCCAAATTGTCTCAGAGCATTCAGTCTTGTGCCATTGAAAGGACTCATCCAGAATGAGCACCCAGAGATAGCACCCAGCAGGATTGAAGAAGGGGTCCTAATGTTCAGTCGAACAATTTTGTGCATTATTTGAACAGTGACTTTATTTCTACTCCAGTATTGAACATTCTTTTTCCAACTTGGTTTTGTTACATTTATTCCTTAAAACTTTATTCCAGCCTATCTTTAGCCAAATTTATTAAAACAACACACAAACACATATGGAGAGAGAGAGAAAGAGAGAGAGAGAGAGGTAGAGGGAGATGACACTAATAAGACAATCAGTTTGACTTTCTATTTAGAATGTAGGACATATTATGTAAAATATTCCATTGATTTATCTTTTTAAATACAAACCAAACTCTTTCTATCTTCTGTGGCTTCATCAATGACATATGATTGCATAATCTATTCAAAAATATGATTTTAATATATGTGATGAAAATCATGAATTGATTCACTTTTCTTTCTTACATATGCTTTATCACTAGAAGGACAAACTCTTTCACAGTAAAAAAATGAGAAGACACCTGGGGGGGGGGCAGAGCTAAAACATGCAATAAAAAGGTAAAAACTAATTAGAGATATGAATACATAAGAAATATTACAAAGGTAAAGAATTACCTTGTAAAGAGAAAGCGACATATAAAAAGATTTACAACTGAAGAAGAGAAATTATGGTGCTCTCCAAATATCTTAAAACATGTTATATAGTGGAAGACTATCTCTGATTCCAGAATGCAGATTATGGAGTGATAGATTTAAATTACAGGAAAGTAGGTTCCAAATAAATATTAGGGAAAAATATAGAAACAAGAAGACCACACTGAAGAGGAATCAGAGAGATGGCAGACTTTGTAAAGGAGGTGTTCAAATAAAGGATGCACTGTCAACATAATTCCTATCCTGAGCAGATAGGAATGTCCACATGGCCTTTCTCAACTCAATCACACTTCAGACTTTTAGATTTAAGAATGGAGTATTACATTTGTTAAATCAACAACTCAGTTAATGACTCCAATTAGCAATGACTAAAGAATGTCAGAAAGAGCTATGACAAATTATCTCAAGTCAAATTGTAGAAGAAAATTCAAATACTTGCCTTCATTGCCTACTGAAATGTAAAATTAAGATGACCAACTGTCCTCCTTTAGGGAGGACAGTTCTCCTTTTGTGAGTTCTGTCCTCCCTCAAAAACTGTCCTCCTTTTCGATATTTGAAGACTAATCTGCAGGGCTTTTTTTTTTCTCCTAGAATGCTCAAAACGGCGTTCCGGCACCTTTTTTTGATAGTTTTTTTTTCAACTTTTGCATGAGCTGTGCTACTCCCCCTATTGGCTTTCGAAAGCCAATAGGAATTGCTGCTGAGCACGCCAAAACACCCGGTTGGCAAACTTTGCACATGTAAATTGTCTGCAGCGAAGGCGAATTGGCAGGAACTTTGCACCCCTCCCTGCTACCCAACTACACCATCTCCTAGTTAGTCCCAAAGATACCTGGAGAAGACTGGAGCAGTGATGCCACGGTAAATTTCTCTTGATCTTCTGCCCTGCTAGGGCAATAATGGCTGCGGGTGCAAGAGGCACGGGTGGCGGGACTGCTGCAAACGGGGGTGTGAGGGGCGGCGGTGGCCAGCTGCCCCCCATGCTGTGGGAGCTACGGGGCCTGCTTTACACAGGGCTGTGCAGGGTGGGCAGTGGTGCTGGCGGGGCGGCTGCAGGCGGGGTGTGTCGATGGCCCCAGGGCCAGAGCCAGTGCAGCTGGTGCTTTGGGAGTCGCGGGGCCCACTCTACATGGCGGGACAGCAGTGCTAGTGGGGCGGCTGTGGGCAGGGGCGCAGCATGTAAGCATAATTACAACATAAAATGTTATTGTTACAAATGTTTTTTATTATGCATTTATCATATTATAGTGTATTCTGCATTATTGTTGCAATTAATAAAATGTTTCTTTTATTTACGATATTTTTTTCTTCAATTTATTTATGTCCTCCTTTTCATTGTAAAAAAGTTGGTCACCTTAGTAAAATGCCTTATTATACTGATGATTTTAGAAATAAATTTGCACACAAGTGATAGCCTAGTGAAAACTGATTAAGGCTGTAATAATAACATGAAAATATAAAAGTAACTATTCTTTTTAGTGGATCATTACTGTGTGTTGCATGAAAGCTTTTTCTACTGCAAGTTGTCAGATAGCAAGCATTGTAATTCTTCTCTCTCTCACACACACACACACACACAACACAAACACACACACAAATAATGCAGCAAGAGAAATATTATGTATCTCATTGAATAAAGGTGAATGTTAAGTGACATTACAATGATAATTTGAATAGTTGTTTGTCTTTTTAAAAAAAAATTGCTTTCGACCACTTATGTTACCTGAATTTTTCTTTTCTACTTATATAAGAAATCATTGTGTTGTGAGAAATTTCTGTGTGAGGTATGGTGAACTGAAGACTAACCTTTTTTACAAAGCCAACAACTGCAGCAAAGACCAAGTAACTGATGAGTAGAAAGATTCATTGGAATATCTCCAGATAAGGAGAGGATGGGAGATTGCCCACATGTATTTTGGACAGTTGCTGCTCATGAGAAGGACATAAATTTCCATAGACGTGATTGCTAGGAGGCCACTCTATTAGCCCTTTTGCTAAAACTATGGCAGAGACTTTTAAAGGACTTTTTAAGTTTGCAAATCTCACTTTCAAATCACTTTCATAAATTACACATTAACTACTTCTAAGTTACTATGCATTGGATTGTCAAACCTGAAAAATCTGAAAAAGTTGGGTGAGTCTGCCTTTAATATTGAATGAAAGAACATTTTAATCATTTAAACATTTTAAAGCAAAGAACAAAATGATCTCAATGGACCATTGTGAGAGGGACTTCGGAGTCCTAGTGGACAATCATTTAAATATGATCCAGCAGTGTGCTGCAGCTGCCCAAAAAGCCAACACAGTGCTGGGCTGCATTAACAGAGGGATAGAATCAAGATCACATGAAGTATTAATACCACTTTACAATGCCTTGGTTAGGCTACACTTGGAATACTGCATCCAGTTTGGTCACCATGAAGTAAAAAAGATGTTGCAACTCTAGAAAGAGTACAGAGAAGAGCAACAAAGATGATTAGGGGACTGGAGGCTAAAACAAATAAGGAATGGTTGCTGGAATTGGGTATGTCTAGTTTAATGAAAAGAAGGACTAGGGGTGACATGATAGCAGTATTTCAATATCTCAGTGGTTGCCACAAAGAAGAGGGAGTCAAGCTATTTTTCAAAGTGCCTGAGGGTAGGACAAGAAGCAACAGACAGAAACTAATCAAGGAGAGAAGCAACCTGGAACTAAGGAGAAACTTCCTGACAGTTAGAACAATTAACCAGTGGAACAACCTGCCTCCAGAAGTAGTGAATGCTCCAACACTGGAAGTTTTTAAGAAGAGACTGGACAGCCATTTGTCTGGAGTGGTATAGGGTTTCCTGCCTGAGCAGGGCTAGATGACCTCCAAGTCCATTTGTCTGTAATGGTATAATGTTTCCTGCCTGAGCAGGGGTTGGACTAGATGACCTCCAAGTCCCTTACAACCATTATTATTATTATTATTATTATTATTATTATTATTATTATTATTATTATTGATAATAATAATAAATTATTATTATAGGGGCTGTAACTCCTAAGTTGGAAGAGTGACTTCAACGGATATCAAAAAAAAAAAAAAAACACATCAGAGGTGTCTGTCCAGATGAATGCAGTGCTAGGAACAGGTAAGATCCTGCACAGAACCCTCAAACTCCCCACCTCTGGAATAGGAGTCAAGAATGAGGAAGAGTATACCATCCATAGGGGTACAAAGAATATATATGTAGAATATATACATATGGTATGTCTGCTGCTACCATCATTTTAATTTCTAAGATAGATTTTCTTCCTGTGCTTTGTTGTGGATTCTGCAGTTGAAAATCTTTTGTACAAGCACATCTGCATTGCACACTAAGCTACGTCCCTGGCAGTGTGAATGGAGCAGTTTAATGAAAAAATATATTAGGATATATTAGTTAAGGAACTAGTTTAGCATTAAAAGGACAATGGGGAAAGGAAAAGAAATCAGGATTCCATTTGTGTATTAGATGGAACACACACACACACAACAACATAAACACATACACAGAGGTAGAAGAAAATAATAGGAAAGACACACAAGGGACAGCTCAGATCAATCCATAATGCAAATCACTGGAAAGAATTCCGATCACATTCAACTCTGAGTGTCTCTAGGGTAATAATTTCATCTAGTTCAGCAATTCTCATTCTAACATTGGGACAAATGAACTTTTCCTAGGAGAAACAAATGGGAGAGAGATTCCATATTTCTGTACTGGAAGATAAAATAATAAAGGCAGCATGGAACTGCCCCTCCTCTTTTGATAGCTTATATGAGTGATAGGGGAAACTGCATCTTCCTGATTAGTTCTTTATAAATTGAGCTTTCTAGGCATGACAATTCATTAATGTTCTATGTTCACAACAGAGCTCCATTCCATTATTCTGTGATACCATTACTGGAAAAATGCTGACCTTTTGACTGAAAGATCCTACCACAACAGTGCAGGCTGAACAGCACTACACTATATCACTTGCTAGTACTATGTAGTGTGCCAAATCACTTCCAGAACAATATGATAACTAGCTCACTACATTGCTCTATATATTTCATGGATGTGTGAATCCTACTGACCTTGCTTTTGAAGGGTTGTTTGTTTTTTTGTTTGTTTTGCATTCTTTCTCAGCTAGTTGGCATTCCAATTGATTCATCTGGGTCATCATTCAACAGAATATTTAATTAGACACAGTCATTCATATTTAATTTGAATTGTAGCATAAGGGCTGAACCACTCTTTAGTTATTCTTATATTCCAAATGAGAGCCCTCTTTGCAGAAAATGCTTCACAAAGAGTTAGCAAGAGAGTTATATCAAAAAGAAAGTACATAGGTCCTATCCTTAAACACTAATGCAGTTTTATATGTACTCAAAGAACTAGCATCACGTTTTAAGTCTGGTTTATGTTTCCTCTGACCTTATCATTCTTACAATATATTTGTGCATGTCAGCAAAGCTAGCTACTTCAGTTAACATCTTGCACCCAAATATGAGTGACTTTTAAATCCTTTGTCAAAGTCTTGATTAAACTGCAGCTGTTACAAAATATTGTGATATTTCTACAGACTGCAATCAAATAATCAGCAGGACTATGAGAAAACATGAAATTTCTCTCTGAAATTCAAGCAGAGATTTCAACCCTACAGGAAGAGATCTGTTGTTGGACAACTTTTCTCTCTGCCCTTCAGTCTCTGGGGTACATTTCCAAAAAACTGGAAAAGATTAAATTATATTGAGAAAATAGAAAGAGATATCAAATTTTGCAGGAAATATCCTGGGACAGACTCTCAATCATTTTGATCCGAACTCCCACACTCTTCATAATGCCCCAACTAGGAATAAAATGTAGACCATGTGCTAGCTGTTATTATTTTTTATTTATTACTTGCACTGAGAAAGAGATTAAAGATAAAGCATAACTAGCAGGAGATTGATACATGGAAACACTTTTCCAGCTTTACTTCAGTCTTGGTTATATGTTGTCAACATGGCTTGAAGCCTGAAACCTTTAAATATTAGATGGGTCTGTCCATTAATGTTGTGAAGTAGTTTCAATATACTTATCCAGAGATTATTTTCAAGTTTACTAATTCCTGCTTCCTGTCAAAGTACTGCATTTGGAACACAGCAGATGATCTGGAAGATATTTCTTAGAAATTGTATTTGAATCCTTTCTAAAGATTTTTTTAAAAAAAAGAATACTGAAAAGGGAAGTTATTCACAGGCATCTCTTTATTCTCATCCATTAAAGGGTTTGTTTTTTTCCTCCAAGATTTAACAGGCAGAAGACCTAATACTCTTCAACTAGACATGAAAGAGAAGATCCAGGTGGTTGCTTAATGCCAAAGGTTGGCAAGGAGTGTTATACCATTTCACTTGGACAAGAAACACACTGTGATTATCCTTGACTCTTGTCACCTTGAGGATGAATTATTACTTTGTGTTCTAGCCATAGTTACATTGCAAAATTAATTTAGCAAATTCAGAGAGAGCAAACAGTAACACTGACAGATTATTGCATGACTCTGGTATGGGAGGCTGCACTATAAAATGATATTTGAGATGTCAAAGTACAAAAAATAATATCATATGTTGTGTGCAGACCAAATTATAAACTTTATAAAATGCAATTAAATTAACTCCACACCAGTCTAATGAGTCATTTTGGCATTTTAGTTAATTGAGGAAATGGACTGCATACAGTTTCATCAGGCAGAAGTAATAAAGTTTGTTCTCTATCTGAAAAATATGTGAAATAGCTTTAGACTAAATCAGAGCAAAATGATAAAGGTAAAAGTTTCCCCTGCCAGGTGTCTCCAATTCTAGGAGGTGGTGCTCATCTCCATTTCATAACCGAAGAACCAGTGTTGTCTGAAGAAGCTTCCATGGTCATGTGGCTGGCATGACTATACCCCAAAGGCATATGGAACCCTGTTACTTTCCCACCAAAGTGGTACCTATTTATCTACTTTCATTTACATGGTTTTGAATTGCTAAGTTGGGCAACTAATGGAAGCTCATCGTGTCATGCAACACTTACATCTTAACCTGAGACCAACTCAACAAGACCAACATCTTAATTGCTTAATCAAGTCCTATGATTTCCCCATAAGATCAGTGTCCCCAACCTGTAGGAATCTTATGGGGAAATCATAGGACTCACCTATGTGAGTAGGACAGCTATATAAATTTGTTCAATAAATAAACAAATAAATAAAAATAAACCTCATTTCCTACATTAACTTTGGGTTTCTCAGCCAATTCTTTGCTCCAGAAGTGTCTTCTGACATCTACAACAGATTAGTTACATTAATCAACTGCTCTTATAAGTCAGTTCTGAAGTCCAGAAGCACTTCTTCCCTTGTATGTCACATTTATAAGATACTTTTCTCCCTAAGTTATCCATTTCATTTTCTCAAGGGTGGCCATGTTAGATTATTTTATGTGAGCATAAAAATGAGGTTAAGTTCTGCTTCTTGACTTGTTAAATAAGGAATTATGATTAACTATCTGAGATTGACCCACGATTTCAAATTTAATCAGCCTAATCTAAAGCAAAGCAAAGCAAAGCAAAGCAAAGCAAAGCAAAGCTAAGTAATAAACACAAATTAGGGAAATGTCTTCTTAGGACATTTTATCAATCAATCAGAAAAGAGCTGGAAAGGACCTTGAAGGTCTTCTAGTTCAACTTTTTTTTTTTACAACATTTCTCCCTATTCGGATCATTCTGATATTCCTCTTTGATCCATGTCTTCAACTTTTTCACTTGTAAAAATATGTGACACTTCTTTCCTTTACTGGCAGTTAATTACAATTACTGTATTGGTACTGTTGTTTTTTTTGGTCAAGTATTATATTTCTACATGCAGTATTGCTTGTGGTAAACTTTCAATTTGTAGTGAAGTATTTCTCCTGTAAAATTAAAAAAAAAAGTTTTGGGAAGCAAAAATAAGTCAAGAAAAGGAAGGAATCCTGCTATCTAAAATGATACTAATGTAAAATAATAATTCGTGATTAATATGGGAACAATTATTACAAATTATAACAGATCATCAATTCCCAACTTGAAAGAAAATAGCAACAAAAGAATAGAAAGGTTACAATTGCAATGATACTTATATAAAACAATATTTAATGTTTATTATGGAGGCAATAGCACAGCCAAAATATTTCATGTATAACAACATCATCTATTTCCAACTGAAAAAAAAAACAGGAGAAAAAGAATGAAAATGTAAAGATAGTTAGACATCCAATTCTATTACAATATGTGCTGTGAAGCCTGATGGGGAATCCATTCTAGGCATCAGTGATGTAATTACCAGAAGTCAACAAAGATTCACCAAGAATGAATCTTGCCAGACAAATCTTAATTCATGTTTTGGTTGGGCAACTTGCTTAATAGGTTGTTAGAGTGCTACATACCTTAATTTCAGCAGAACATTTTCCAAACATTCTGATTAGCAAGCTAGCTAAGCTGGATTTGATGACATAGGTATAGGATAGATACAAGTCTGGCTCAAAAATCATACTCAAGGAGACCATACATCAATAGCTCCTCATCGAATGAGGGTCAGGTACTAAGAGGACTGCAGCAAGGTTCAGTACTGGACATTTTTAAATATAAATAGTTTGGAAATTTGGAGGTGATAAAAATTAAGTGAATAGTTAATGTCCTGGATATCAATATTTACTGCAAGTAACATTTAAAGCCACTCTTTCTACATTAAAGTACATACGGTCATATCTTTACCACCACTTAACAAAATCCAATTGCTTATGAAGAAGCAGTCCATTTCTGACTTATGAATGTGAACACTAATGTCACTCAATTTCTATCTGCGGGGATGACTTCTAGTGATGACATTCTGAATTTCTTTTTCTCTTTTATTTGACAGTATTCTTATTTTACTCATTTTTAATCTTATGCTTTATATTGTTTTACTATATTTCTATATTTTATTCATAATCCTTTCTCTAGCATTTAAGTCTTTTTTTAGGTTTCAAAGAACTATTATGTTTTCTTTGTTTTATGTGGCTGTTGTTTCTAAGATTTGTTTTTAAACTTTGCAAGTCATTAACCACATGACTTGATTTGATATGATACTGTATGTCTTTGGGAATAGTCCAAAACATCATAATTTAGCCTTTGTACCCCTAGAACATCACCTTTATTTGATAGGATAAAGAATTCCAATTTTCTCCCTTTTATCAAATGCAATGGATAGGGAACACACCCCTGTTGCTAATCCAACTGGGCTGACTATCTCTGCTTTCTGCAAAGTTGTCAGTACCATTTATGGACAAGAGTGTACAACAAGAGTTATTCTGATTCAGGTCTAGTGATATAATGAATTACATTTGCCCAGGGCTTTTTTTTGTCATAGAAACCCAGAACAGAGTTCCGGCACCTTTTGAGATGGAACCTTGTAGGGTAGGCAAGGTGGGTTGTATGACATGTGTGAGTTCCAGCACTTTTTTTTTTTTTTTTTTAGAAAAAAAGCACTGCATATGCCCATGTCAAGAATGAATATATGCTGTCAGATACTAAGCTTAATGAATATCTCAGTACAGTTGCAGTCCCTCAATGCAGCTTTACAACCAAGGAATATTACAATGTGCTTTTATCAACTGAGCATAATTGCACCAGGATGACAAAGTATTGCTTCTCAAAGGAGAAACCACTTTGACACATAGTTCCTTATGATGGGGCAGAAAAAAAAAGTCACTGAGAAGGAAGATGTATTCCATACAAGGCAAAAAAAAAGCAGGAATGTTTTGTAAGATAAGGCTCTTATTTTGGCTTAAACCTAATTTTAGTACAAAATGGACATCTAAGTGCTTTTTTGTGTGTGTGTGTGTAAATGAAGTACTGCAGCTTTGACTTTCTTTATGGTACAATATTTTTTCTTCTTTGCTTCTCTAGGAAGATCTCTCAGAGTTGCTTTATTTTGCTAACTCACTGGTTTTTCCAAAGAAAAACATGCCATTTGTTATGGAGTAATTTGTCAATTTTATGGATTACTGCCTTGTCGTGGCGAAGGGGTTTGCTTAACTCAATGAAGCTATAAGCTATGCCGTGCAGGGCCACCCAAGACGGACAGGTTATAGCAGAGAGTTCTGACAAAATGTGATCCACTGGAGAAGGAAATGGCAAACCACTCCAGTATCTTTGCCATGAAAACCCCATGGACAGTACTAAAAGGAAAAAAGATATGACGCTGGAAGATGAGCCCCTCAGGTCGGAAGGTGTCCAATATGCTACTGGGGAAGAGCAGAGGGCTAGTACTAGTAGCGCCAGAAAGAATGAAGCGACTGGGCCAAAGCCGAAAGGACGCTCAGCTGTGGATATATCTGGTGGTGAAAGGAAAGTCCGATGCTGTAAAGATTTTTTCTCCATAGGAACCTGGAATGTAAGATCCATGAATCAAGGCAAGCTAGACGTAGTCAAAAAAGAGATGACAAGACTGAACATCGACATCTTAGGAATCAGCGAACTAAAATGGATAGGAATGGGTGAATTTAACTCAGATGACCATCAGGTATACTACTGTGGGCAAGAATCCCTCAGAAGAAATGGAGTAGCCTTCATAGTCAATAAAAGAATAGGAAAAGCAATACTGGGATACAATCCCCAAAATGACAGAATGATCTCAATTCGAATCCAAGGCAAACCATTCAATATCACAGTAGTCCAAATCTATGCCCCAACCACTGGTGCTGAAGTGGATGAAATTGACCGGTTCTATGAAGCCCTACAGCACCTTATAGAATTAACACCAAAAAATGATGTCCTTATCATCATGGGGGATTGGAATGCTAAGGTAGGAAGCCAAAAGATAACCGGAATAACAGGCAAGTTTGGCCTTGGAGTACAAAATGAAGCAGGGCACAGGCTAATAGAATTTTGTCAAGAGAATACGATGGTCATAACAAACACTCTTTTCCAACAACCCAAGAGACGGCTCTACACATGGACATCACCAGACGGTCAACATAGAAATCAGATTGACTATGTGCTCTGCAGCCAAAGATGGAGAAGCTCTATACAGTCAGTAAAAACAAGACCAGGAGCTGACTGTGGCTCAGATCATGAGCTTCTCGTTGCAAAATTTAGGCTTAAATTGAAAAAAGTAGAGAAAAGCACTAGGCCACTCAGGTATGAACTAAATCATATTCCTGATGAATACACAGTAGAGGTGACAAATAGATTTAAGGAACTGGATCTGATAGACAGAGTGCCTGAAGAACTATGGATGGAAGTTCGCAACATTGTACAAGAGGTAGCAACTAAAACCATCCCAAAGAAAAAGAAATGCAAGAAAGCAAAATGGCTGTCTGAGGAAGCTTTGCAAATAGCTGAGGAAAGAAGGGAAGCGAAAGGCAAAGGAGAAAGCGAAAGATACACCCAATTGAATGCAGAATTCCAGAGAGTAGCTAGAAGAGATAAGAATGCCTTCTTAAATGAACAGTGCAAAGAAATAGAAGAAAACAACAGAAGAGGGAGGACCAGAGATCTCTTCAAGAAAATTGGAGATATGAAGGGAACGTTTCATGCAAAGATGGGCATGATAAAGGACCAAAAGGGCAGAGACCTAACAGAGGCAGAAGAGATTAAGAAGAGATGGCAAAACTACACAGAAGAACTATACAAGAATGAGCTTAACATCCCAGATAACCACAATGAGATGGTCACTGACCTTGAACCAGACATCCTAGAATGTGAAGTGAAATGGGCCTTAGAAAATCTGAGCAACAACAAAGCTAGTGGAGGTGACAGTATTCCAGTTGAGCTATTCAAAATCTTAAAAGACGATGCAGTAAAAGTGCTACACTCAATTTGCCAGCAAATTTGGAAAACTCAACAGTGGCCACAGGATTGGAAAAGGTCAGTTTACATTCCAATTCCAAAGAAAGGCAATGCCAAAGAATGTTCAAACTATCGCACCATTGCACTCATTTCACATGCTAGTAAAGTTATGCTTAAAATCCTACAAGCTAGACTCCAGCAGTATGTGGATCGAGAACTACCAGAAGTACAGGCAGGATTTCGAAGAGGCAGAGGAACTAGAGATCAAATTGCCAACATACGCTGGATCATGGAGAAAGCTAGGGAGTTCCAGAAAAACATCTAATTCTGCTTCATTGACTATGCTAAAGCCTTTGATTGTGTGGATCACAACAAATTGTGGCAAGTTCTTAAAGAGATGGGAGTACCAGACCATCTCATTTGTCTCTTGAGAAACCTATATGCAGGTCAAGAAGCAACAGTGAGAACTGGACACGGAACCACTGATTGGTTCAAAATTGGGAAAGGAGTCCGGCAAGGCTGTATACTGTCACCCTGCCTATTTAACTTATATGCAGAGCACATCATGAGAAAGGCAGGGCTAGATGAATCAAAAGTTGGAATTAAGATTGCCGGGAGAAATATCAACAACCTAAGATATGCAGATGATACCACTCTAATGGCAGAAAGTGAAGAGGAACTAAAGAGCCTCTTGATGCGGGTGAAGAAGGAGAGTGCAAAAGTTGGCTTGAAACTCAACATTAAGAAAACCAAAATCATGGCATCCGGCCCTCTCAATTCCTGGCAAATAGATGGGGAAGAAATGGAGGTAGTGACAGATTTTATTTTTCTGGGCTCCAAGATCACCTCAGATGGGGACTGCAGCCAAGAAATTAAAAGACGCTTGCTCCTGGGGAGGAAAGCTATGGCAAATCTAGACAGCATACTAAAAAGCAGAGACATCACCCTGCCAACAAAAGTGCGTATAGTCCAGGCCATGGTTTTCCCAGTTGCAATGTATGGCTGTGAAAGTTGGACCATAAGAAAGGCTGAGCGCAAAGAATTGAGGCCTTTGAACTATGGTGCTGGAGAAGACTCCTGCGAGTCCCTTGGACTGCAAGGCGTTCAAACCGGTCAGTCCTAGAAGAGATCAACCCCGACTGCTCTTTAGAAGGCCAGATCCTGAAGTTGAAACTCAAGTACTTTGGCCACTAATGAGAAGGAAGGACTCACTGGAGAAGGGCCTAATGCTGGGAAAGATTGAGGGCAATAGAAGAAGGGGATGACAGAGAATGAGATGGCTGGATGGAGTCACTGAAGCAGTAGTGAATTTAAATGGACTCCAGAAGATGGTAGAGGACAGGAAGACCTGGAGGAACATTGTCCATGGGGTCGCGACGGGTCGGACACGACTTCGCAATTAACAACAACAATTTGTCAATTAGAGAATGAAAGAATAGACTTAAATATATGATATGAGACATATTCATCCTGAGCATGGAAATCTGATTTAGTAATCACAAACTTTCACATATGGGAAGTAATTATTCCCGATTATTTCTTGACAGTGGAAGATATCGGTATCAATTAACAAAATAGACAGTTTACAGAATACCCAAACATACAAATAGAATCTTTATTATAATTGATTCTGTAGAATAGTAGTGATTGCTTATAGCACCAGCTTCTTCAAAATAGTGTCATATAAGTGGGGAGAGGAGACTGTAGCAAATGGTTTTCAGTAACTATGTATACATTGATATATTACTGGTACACAAATTTTGTGCAATTTTGTATTAATTATACAAATTTAACCATGTATATATAGTTAAAGTTATGCTGTATACATAATGAAGAGAGTTAACTGAAGAAGATGCATGTGCACACACAAACACACACACACACACACACACACAGAAAGAGAGAGAGAGACAGAGACAGAGAAAGAGAGAGAGAGAGAGTATCTTGCAAATATTTGATCACTAGGAGTGCTAACCAACTAACTTATTTAATGAACTGTTTCATTATTCTTAATTGATCATTTCAGGATCAATATCAATTATTTCCTTGGATCTAACAATAAAACATTCATTTCAATAGCTATATGAATTTGAAAGCTATAATTTACAGTGTCAACTGAGTTTTCTGCAACTAAAATTAAGAGTTTGATGATGATCCATGACACCTTCTCTCTGCTAATAACAATGCAAAGCTTCATATTGGTATTCAGTGTGGGAATCTCATAGCTTATTCAGAGCACATGCAGGATTCATAAAGACATTTATTTGCATAAGCACCTCACCAGGTGGAATAACTGACGGATAACATCCATCCTAACTACCCTAAAAATGAAATAAGTTTCCACAGGTCACCAATATTCAGCTAGAATGAATGTCTCTCTTGAGCCTTCATTAATTAAGAATGCAGGCAAAGTTAGTTTCAGAGAAATACTACCATACATAATATTTACAATTTCAATTCTACTATCTCTCAGAAAAACAAAGAAATAAAATTAATATTCAGATACAACATACAGATCTTAACTTTTGAAACCTCGAATGAATAAGCAAGAAAAATAAAAGTTTTGATATTTATTGATAAGCAAAATAAGGAATGTTCCAAAAGTATAACCAACAACTGACCACATTCAGACACGAGCTTCAGTTCAGAATGGCTACAAAATTGTAATTATGACAACCAGTTCCATATAATCACTTTTTTTATTTATTAGGATTGTGAAAAGATTCAAGATTCAATTAAAAAAAAATTCAATTGAGTTTCCAAGTAAAATTAGCTATTTTAAAGAAGAAAAATGAAAAGCCAGTTCAAATTTTTCAAATTGAATCAAATTCTTTAGATAACTATGACTAGTATAAACTAATTGTATTTACCTTTAATCATTCAATCAATTCATAGTGTCTAAAATTTCTGTCATTTCCTTTTTCATAGGGTTTTTATCTTAAGCAAGCAGTATTAATTGCAAGATGTGTTGCAATTTATTTAGAATATGAAAACTAAAGAGTTCCAAGCTGCATATTTTGTAAGAAAATCACTGTGACAAATCTTTTTAAAAATACAATGAAATAATTTCTTCTCGGTCTGAATGTAAAAATAATGTAAATTAATATTTTAAAAAGCCCATTGATTACAATCCCTTATAAAATGCCAATGACCATAATGGAAGAAGAGAATAGTGTTATTAAAGATAACAACAACAACAGCAGCAGCAACAAAAATGTAAATTACCATTCATTTTGATCCTGCGGCATGCTTTATGTAGGACAATCGTAAATTTGCAAGAGTGAAAATGCAAGTGTGCAAAATGCATCATCCAGGTTGCTAATATACGATAATATATGATCACATAACCATATATCAAAATAACTTCATTGGTTGCCAGTTGCGTTCCATAGATGTTTAAAATGTTATGATTGCTTTAAACATCTAGAGAGAAGCTAGTGATTTATTTATTTATTTATTTATTTCCTTCCTTCCTTCCTCTCTCCTCAACAAGTATTTTTAAAAAGTTGCTCGACACCCTTCCTATTCAAAAAATGTGAAGGTAAATTAGGATCACATGCTTTAGACTAGGGGTGTCAAACTGCCAGCCCATGGGCTGGATGCATCATAGCGAAACCGTGCCCACCCAATTGTCAGTAATGGCAAAAAAGTTGTGATACATCGTGACATGTCACATGACGTTGCAAATTTGCACCCCTGCTTTAGACCTAAGACTGACTCAGATTCTTAGTTATAAATACACTGTTAATTATTTAGCCAAACTATGACATTTGTCCATTTACAAAGATCTTTAGATATGTGCTTGGAGTGTTGCCAAAAGGTGAATGTACAGTCCTGGAAATAAATGCATATATTAGGTTTTATAGCCGGGCTTAAAAGAACTGGAGATGTGAAAGGGGTATAAATAATTTGGATAGATAATTCTTTTCTTTCCCTTTCAAAATACCTGACTATTGGCCTTCTGGCTGATGAAGTCTTGCTCTGAGGCAGGAAATTTATTAAGGTATTTGGGACTTCTTTTTTTTTAACAAAACCTCTGCTATAGAAACAGGAAGCATTTGTGATAAAAATGAAGTAGTGTGCCCAGTTAATATGGTTGGGAATGATTTTGTTCTCCATAGAATCAGGGGTCTCCAAATTTGACAGTGTTAAGACTTGTGGACTTCAACACCCAGAATTCCCCAGCCAGCCATTCTGGGAGTTGAAGTCCACAAGTCTTAACATTGTCAAATTTGGAGACCCCTGCTGTAGATTATAGACCAGGGGTTCTCAACCTTGGCAACTTTAAGACTTGTGGACTTCAACTCCCAGAATTCCTCAGCCAGCAAAGCTGAAGTCCACAAGTCTTAAAACAAAGCTGGCTGAGGAATTCTTGGAGCTGAAGTCCACAAGTCTTAAAGTTGCCAAGGTTGAGAACCCCTGTTATAGACTTTGCATAACTGCAAAAGTTTTTTTAAAAAATTTGTTGAAGGAAAGGAAAAAAAAAGAACTAATGGCGGGAAAGAGCAGTTTATAAGGCACTGTTATTATTCATTATATTATTCATTAATTTTGAATGAATAATGATCCAGTTACTATTGCATTGATAGCTCCTGTGGGGACTCTTTTAAAGATTGGACAGACTCATACATTGGTAGAATATTCAACACATTGATTTAATTACCATACCTGGGATCAATGGAGGTCAGAGACAGCTCCAAACTTGAATCTAATATTGAAAAATCTTTATCCCCCCTTGGAACAGAGCTTTTCAATTTCTCATCTTTTAAAAGGAGAAAAAGAAAAAAAAAAGAATGGTTCCAGGGCTATCCTTGTCTTCCACTTGACTCTTGATCTGGATATTCAGACCAACCAGTGAATTCATTTTTTGGTTGCTTGCAAAACGGGAGGGGAAAATGCCACTGGGAAAGGAGGTGGATGTTTGCACATCTTTATATTCTCAATTACATCCTATCGGTCTCCTGTTGATGGGGCATATGACTTCTTCTGTTTAATTTGAATATTAATTTCCTTTCCAAATATACCTGTAAATTCACATTTTCTCTAAAAATGCAAAAAACCAACTTGTATTTTAATATAAAGGTCAAAAAATTAGCACTTTTCTGTTGGGAGCTAATATATATATATGTTTTCTGAGGTTTTCGCGGGTGTTTGCATGTAGGTCTTTGGTTGTTTGGGTTTTCTCCCGCGTAAAATTGGAAGTGTCTTGGCGACGTTTCAACGAAGTCCCATTCGTCATCTTCAGGCTGGTGTTTTCAGCTTCGTGCTTCGAGCAGCAAAGCTGAAAACACCAGAAGCACGAAGCTGAAAACACCAGCCTGAAGATGACAAATGGGACTTCGTCGAAACGTCACCAAGACACTTCCAATTTTACGCGGGAGAAAACCAGAACAACCAAAGACCTACATATATATATATATATATATATATATATATATATATATATATACATACATATACACATACACATACACATACACACACATATATATATATTTAAAACCAAGCAAATAAACGTGAGCACCAGGGAGTATTTAAAAATTTTAGTAAAATTTAATAAAATTTAATACAATGTCAATAAAATCACCATAAAAATTAATAATAAAACACCTAGTTTTCGTCAGCGACTGCTGACATCATCAGGGCTCAAAATGCCAGTCAGTGGGAGAGTCCTCTTTTATAGATTGGTCAGAGTCTGCACTCGGCTCCTAGATCTTGTCATTGGGCCTGATGCAATAGGCTGTTTCTCAATTGCCGGTTTCTTATTGGCAATGATTGCTTTCTTGCGTTTTTTACTTGTGTAGCTGTCATTGGGTATTTTCTCTTTGCCAAATTCGGGGTTTGATGGAACATCCCCCCTCTCCTTTTTTGCTTTATTGCCACCCCTACTTTGTTTAGCTGTACTCCTCTCCCCTTCCCTTTCCCCATTCCGTTCTAATTTCCCCGTCGCATCGCACTATCTCTTGTTTTCTTTATGTTTTCCCCAGTCATGATCTCCGCAGATGTTGTTCGAGTTAATTACTGCCACACCCCTCATTTCCTCCTTGCTCCTTGCTTGCGTGATATCGTTTTGAGAGCTCTTCCGTGCTGTCTGTTGATACGGACAGATCGGTATTGCAAGGTGGGGTGGGCGGGTCTTATCCTTCAAACATGCTAATGAGGTCGTTCCTCCCCTTTTGGAGTACGATCTGGTAGTTGTTGCCCCCAGGCGTCTCCTTTCTTTATCTCCGATCTTGGTGTGTTCCATCCTAGTTTTAATCAGCTCGCCCTGGGTGTTTTCTATACGGCAGTCAGGAGTATCAGTCTTCATTACTCTCTCCCCTCCACTCCCGGAGTTCCTCCCATGTGTATCGTCATTGGGTTCACTCCACACCCTCCGTTGGCATATTTGAGTTGGTGTTGCTGAACGGAGCGATTGAGTTGTTACAGATGGTAGGGCTGGAGAAGTTGCCCTTTCCTCTACCAAATACGGCAGGTAATTCAACACTCTCGCCAAGGGTGTTTCAGATGCGGATCCCTTATCGGGCGACACCCTCCCCTCTGGATATTCTGGGGGGTGTGTACAGTCTCCCAGTCCACACGTTGGTGCTCCTGTGTCTCCTGGCACTTCTTCGAGTGCTCGGAGGCGTCTAATCATTCTGGGGGTGGGGGGAAGTCCCGATCGTTGTCTACATTCCGTTTCACCATCCGCAGCCCGGGAGTACTCAAACGGAATGTAGACAACGATCGGGACTTCCCCCCACCCCCAGAATGATTAGACGCCTCCGAGCACTCGAAGAGCCTTTGAGCCTTCCCCTGTGGCTCCCAGCCTCCTCTGCCTTTGCAGAGAGAGAGAGACAGAGAGAGGCAATTGCGCTTCCCTGCTTCAATCTCTGTGTGTGTGTGTGTGTTTGTGTTTTGTGTGTGTGTGTGTGTATGTGTAAAAGAGAGTGTACTCACATGTTCTCCAAAAAGCTGAAAAGCTTACTGGGCAGAGCTCCTCCCTTTGCTGCGTCTCTGCAGGAAGCAGGAAGCAGGAAGAGCAGGAGAGAGCTACGTAGCCCAGCTAGGCTGACTCAGGAATTCTGGGAGTTGAAGTCCATGAGTCATAAAAGAGACGAGGTTGCCTACCCCTGATCTTGTTGGACAACAGCTTGAAGCTTGCCAAGTGAGCAGCAGATAGGAGGGGGGGGAGAAAGAGAGAGAGAGAAAGAGAGAGAGGGAGGGAGAGAGAGAGAGAGGAGAGAGAGAGAGACCCTTTTGACATCTAAAATGAAGATAACACTGCATATATCCTTTTTTTAACCTGTGTGTGTATGTGTATGTTTATGTGTGTGTGTGTGTGTAAATATGTGTATATATATATATATATGTTTTCTGAGGTTTTCGCGGGTATTTGTATATAGGTCTTTGGTTGTTCGGGTTTTCTCCCGCGTAAAATTGGAAGTGTCTTGGCAACGTTTCGACGAAGTCACATTAGTCATCTTCAGGCTGGTGTTTTTAGCTTCTTGCTTTGAGCAGCAATGTGTGGTTTTAGCTGTTTCTTCCTTTTAACTGCCAGTGAGGGTATGAACTGATTGGATGGGAGCTTGGCTGTGTTCTGATTGGGTGGAGGTGTGTTCTGAATGGTTAGGGGCTTGGCTGTGCTCTGATTGGATGGGGGAGTGTTCTGTTTGGTTGTGCTCAGGTTAGTCTGAGTTGCAGGGGGTATCGAACCTCTACAGGGAGGAAATCCACCATCTGAACAGGACCTATGAAAAACTTGAAGTCCAAAGAGCTTCCATTTTATGCGACCTCGCATTCCTACGCAACTGCCGAGATCAAAATCTAATCCCCACATGTTTCCAACTGAAATTCCACTCCAACTCTGCAGCCACCAAACGGATCCTAAAAAGAACAGAATTGACCCTAATCAGAAATGAACTTCACACAAAAAGATTCCTCCTAGACCGAATTAACAAAGATCTACCTCAAACTCAGCAACAAGATCCACCCCGCACTTTGGGACAAATCCAAACAACTCGCCGCCTGGAGAGCCGAAACACAGACCACCCTCAAGACAGATACACACACCAACAAACTCCGAAGACTACAAGAACGCCAGAAACAAACCCCTCCTCCCTCACAGCCACACATGAAACAAACAGTGCATAATATCTCAGATAGGATCCTCACCAAATCTGAAACCAATGTCCTTTCCAAAGGATTCAACTTTGCAGTCGCTCCCAAACACATCCCCAGTGAAACCATTATATGTGGAGTTGAAACCAGCCTGACCAAAATCAACCCCGACGACGCTAACAGAATCAGACTCGAAATCACCAACATCCTCTGCACCAGCAAGCCACCCAAAAGCAACTTACCCAAAGAGGAACAGACAGCACTACGTAATCGGAAAGAAGAAACCAGCATAATAATCCTACCAGCAGACAAGGGCAACGCCACGGTGGTTATGAACACATCTGACTACCAAACCAAATTAACCAACCTACTCCAAGACTCCACATACAAGCCCCTAAATACAGATCCCACCACCTACCTGGAAAAAACCACCAAATCCAAAATAAAAGCCTCCCCCATTAACGAAGAGATCCAGCAAAGAATCATTCCCAGAGAGAAATCATCCAGATGCCCCAAACTCTATGGTCTCCCCAAGATACACAAAGAAAGAACCCCACTCAGACCTATAGTCAGCTCCATAGGCTCACCTCTACAAAACCTAGCCAAATTTCTCGCCAAACAACTACAGCCCTATGCAGAATCCATCACCTCACACGTAAAAAGTCATTCCAGTTCATAGAGATCATAAAGAAACAAAACTTACAGCCCAGCGACCTACTCGTGAGCTTCGATGTCATATCCCTCTTCACCCAAGTGCCTATCAAAGAAGCCTTGACAGCTATCCAAAACAAATATAACCCCCCCAAACACATCTTAGATCTGACCAACCACTGCCTATCCAACACATACTTCATCTATAAAGGGCAAAAATACAAACAAACAGAAGGAGCACCCATGGGATCACCCCTCTCACTTGTCATTGCCAACCTCTACATGGAACACTTTGAAACCCAAGCTCTAGAAAAATCTGATCACAAACCCAAACTCTGGCTCAGATACGTAGACGACACCTTCATAATCTGGCCACAGGGGAAAGAAAAACTGGACAACTTCCTCACACACCTCAACAGCCTACACCCCAAAATACAGTTCACCATGGAAACAGAAGCTAACAACCAACTTCCCTTCCTGGATGTCTTAGTCTACAAGAAATCCAATGGCTCCCTAGGACACACCATCTACCAGAAGAAAACACACACAAACCGCTATCTGCACGCTCTCTCACACCACCACCCAGCAAAAATCAACTCTGTAGCCAAGACACTCATCTCCAGAACAAAACGCTTAGCTGATGAACAATACCTAAAAACCGAACTACACACTCTCACCAATGTACTAACATCCAATGGATTCCATAGAAATAAGATTACAAACCTAATCCAAAAAGAAACCCCCACTAAAATCCAAGACAAAGAACAAGAAAACGGCAAAGCCCTCCTCCCATACATAAAAGGCACCACAGACAGAATCAGTAAGATCCTCCATAAACACAACATCAAAACAGCATTCTGCACAAACAGAAAAATATCCACCATCCTTAGAAACCCCAAAGATAAAATTGAATTAGAAAATCAAGGAGTATACGAAATCCCATGCACCACTTGTCCCACCACATACATCGGACAAACCAACAGAAGAATAAGTGCACGCATTGAAGAACATAAGAACTCAGTCAAAAAAGAGGAACCAACATCTTCCCTGGTCCAACACCTTAAAGCCACAGGACATGAAATTGACTTTAAAAATACCAGAACCATTGCCAAAAGTGAACATTTTAATAACAGAATAATCAGAGAAGCCATCGAGATAGAAAAACGCCCACACAGCATGAACAAGCGAGATGATACCTCCCGCCTACCAGCCATTTGGAAACCCGCCCTTATTGACAAACGACTCCCTAACACAAAAAATGATACCAGACCCACACTCACAAAAACCACACAGGATGTCACCACCACACATCCACGCAAAAAGCAAACCCAAAGCCACACCGATGATGAGGCACGACCACAAACCAGAAGCCAGACCACAGCTGCATCATTAGCCACTTTAAACCCCTCCAATCCATACATGAAGCAAACTGACACCCTCCATGAAGATGAGGCACGACCACGAACGCGAAGCCAAAAAATAGCAAGGCAGCCCAAAATCTTAAACCCCCCTGCAACTCAGACTAACCTGAGCACAACCAAACAGAACACTCCCCCAGCCAATCAGAGCACAGCCAACCCCCCAGCCAATCAGAGCACAGCCAAGCCCCTAACCAATCAGAACACACCTCCACCCAATCAGAACACAGCCAAGCTCCCACCCAATCAGTTCATACCCCCACTGGCAGTTAAAAGGAAGAAACAGCTAAGACCACACATTGCTGCTTGAAGCACGAAGCTGAAAACATCAGCCTGAAGATGACGAATGGGACTTCGTTGAAACGTCGCTAAGACACTTCCAATTTTACGCGGGAGAAAACCTGAACAACCAAAGACCTACATACAAACACCCGTGAAAACCTCAGAAAACATATATATATATATGGACATTTCAAATTCCTATCTCAGCATGTTTCTTTGGCTTCTTAGACATGTTTGTTATAGAGTTTATATCCTAGTTCAAGAACACAATTTTGGATTTACTGTACCCAGCCGATTTATGTGGAAACTAGTTAGTGTTTATTTTTGCCAAAGGTTATTCCCAAGCAATATATTTTTCTAATACTGAGGAAGAAGTGATTTTCCCCTATCGCTGAATTATAAATCCCATTCTAAGAGTTATAGAATATTGCACAGGAAGATCAGAGTGTGTTCTCGCAGAGTTAGAAACATTGTCTGGGGTTTGTGTACTTTGATTTACCTCAGAGAGCCCTCTAACATATTCCAAATACCAATACTTTAATTACATTTTCTTTTCAGGCAAGTTTATGTTAGGCTTAGGTTTAATTAAATATACTGCTGTACAAACTTATTTAGCTTTTTCATTGCTTGGTATTTGTTGTCTGTCATGATTTATTTGGGTCATCATCATGTAATGCATGTCTAAAACCATCTCAGATCCATTCAGACCCAATTTTAATTTAGAAAAGCAGAAGGGTAAGCAAGCATGTGAAACAAGAAACCAATACTCCCTTTTAAATGAATGTATCATGTTAACTTCCCACAAAAGGAAAGTCACATTTCTGTTCTGCCTTGCTTGAGCTTGTGCTCCTTCTTATTTTTTTCTTATTTATTTATTGGAAATGGCCTGAGGGACATATTGCCTTTAAAAAAGGGAGCAGGCAACTTATTACTTCCAAGTAGAGTTGAGAAGCACAACATTATATTATAGTATAAAACTAGTACAAACCTTGGTTGTACAAACAGAGGCATAGAATCAAAATCATGTGAAGTATTAGTACCGCTTTATAAATCCTTAGTAAGACCATACCTGGAATACTGCATTCAGTTTTGGTCACCACATTACAACAAAAGATGTTGAGACTTTGGAGAAAGTGCAGAGAAGAGAAACTAAATTGATTAAAGACCTGAAGACTAAAACATATGAAGAAAAGTTGCAGGAACTGAGTATGGCCAGTCTAGAGAAAAGAAGATCTAGGGGTAACATAATAGCAGTATTCCAGTATTTGAGGGGCTGCCACAGAGAAGAGGGGGTCAACTTATTTTCCAAAGCACCAGAAGGCAAGACAAGAAACAGTGGATGGAAACTAATCAATGAGAAAAGCAACCTGGCATTAAGGAGAAACTTCCTAATAGTTAGAACAATTAACCAGTGGAATGTCTTGAGTTCAAAAATTGAGAGTGCTCTATCACTGGAGGCTTTTAAGAAGAGACTGTTTGGAATGGTATAGGGTCTCCTGCTCAAACGGGGTTGGACCAAAAGACCTCCAAGATCCCTTCCAGCTCTATTTTGATTGATTATTTCCTGGTTATATTGTACGTCCTAACTTATTCTCTTATATCAGTTCCAATCTCCAGTCCAAACAGTTGGATATCAAGGAAGCGTGAAACATATAGTTTTCAGTAATGTATCTTTAACACTTGTCAGTGGTAAATATAAAATCTTGGAAACTTTTCAATCACCTTAGCTACAAGTTGTGGACTTGAGACAAGCTAATTATTTCCCAGCTCTTCAGGGTCAGGAAAGGTTCCATTAGCGATGGTCTCATTACTTTGGATTTTTTCTTCTTCTGCTTCTTCTTTTCGTTTTGGTATTTTGAGGCAGAAAGGGACAATTCTTTTCACAAAGAATTTCCCTTAACAAATGGGCCAGTCAAATCTTGATCAATTGAATCAGCCAAGATGATGATAGCAAATGGAAATCTTCATTTTCAGCATACTCAGTTTTACATGAAAGCAAGAGGGTGTTTAAGATCATTCATGTTCATCTCTCGGACCATTTCTGTATTTCACAGATAGACCAGGGCATTAGGTAAAGAAAGTCAATCCTCAAGCACATTCAGGAAGCTGTTCAGATCCATCAAGTGCCTTTGCAGAACATTTTTTATTACTCTTTGTGGAAGTTCATAGCATCGTTATGTACAAACAGCTTTAGTACTTGTTATAAGCCTTGCAGTTATGACTAGATGTATCAACTGAGATGGTCTTGAAAGGAAGTTGTTAAAATATCAGCACAAAAGGAGATTTGCGTTTTTATTGTTAAATTAAGTTTTCCATTATGCATGTTGAGGTAGTGTCACTATCACAATCTAAATTATAGTATCCACATCTAGTACACACATGCACTGTTGAAACCAATCTTCCTTTTTTATAACAGCTGAAAGAAATAAGAAAACACTTTTTGTCTGTGTATAACTGGATTAAATTCTTTTTGAGGATTTATCTGTACTCTCACTTTGATCCCTATTCAAACTAAATATCCCTTTGAAAAATTCCTGTGAAGCTAAACAACCCCTCGCTTAAAATATATGGAAGACAGCAGATACTGTTTCACTTCACTCAGCAACAAGGATTTTCACAAAGCAGATTGGTTGATTAAGGCAGATGAGCCCCATATTAATTCTTCATCATGCACTGCAATGTATTTCTAAAATGCACTTCACCAAGGCTACACAAATCTTTATTTGTAGATGATCTGGAAGCAACAGCTGATGCAAAATGTGGCAGTTAGATTCCTGGCAGGAGTATCCCATTAGCATACAGTAGAATAATGTAAACTGTTCAGGAAACTCAGTAGGGTGCCTAAGTCTGTGATCCACAGCATAAAGTAACTATATGGATGAAATAGGTCTCTCCTTCACTCGCATATACTTTTGACCAGGAATAAAGTCAGCAATAATCTCTTTATATAAAAAAAAACATTTGGAATATGCATTTAAATTGAGTTCTGTCTTAATACATTCCTCAATAGAGTCATTTAGGTGAGATGAGCAGTGTAGAAATTTAATAAATAAATAGATGAATAAAGTATCATGTTTTTTAGCTTCAGATTTTTATACTGAGCATTGTCCACTAATATATTAGCCATAAAAGAATTCTATGAAATCATTAGCCATTTGAAAGTCTGGACAAAGGCATTATAAAATAAAGAGGAAAAGGAAGAGCTTGTAATCTGTACAGTTAAATTTGTTTTTATAATTTTGTTTTGTTTAGTTTTGTTCAACCTAAGTTGAAACTCATGGCATTATCAGTATCAAACACCCGGAAATGAATGTTGTATGAGTTAATTGTCCTACAAAAAAATATTTACTGTGCTCCAGTAAGTCTAGATGAGCTCATTTTTTTCTGTGAACCAGATGGCACAGCCATAGCCCCATGGTAGTAATTATGATTGAATTTGCCACCATTATGTATATGCAAACAAGTCTTAAGCATCTTCCACAAAATATTAATGGCAAAATAATGTATTCATGTGCTAATGCATCTGCTGTTATGCACAAGACCTATTTAGAGTTAATAATAAATTGTGGAATTAGAACTCTTAATATTTCTGCTTGCTAATCCAATTTTTGAATTCTGAATGAGTATTGCTTCCATTATTTTTGAAAAATACTGATTTGTGGACAAGTGTTTTCTGCACTTATATTACAATGATACTGGTATCCCTTGCTGACAATAGACAAACTAAATCAGATCAAGCAGTGCTTATGGTATTTCTAGTTGTTCTTCTTTTAGGATCAGGTGCAATTTTTCAGGATTTCTGAAGAACTAGATCACAAGATAACTATTCATTTTATACACATTTTCCCACCCAAGTTTGTTTCCACTGAGGATACATATTGCTCTGAAAAGTCTTGTTTTTCACATAAATCCAACTAAATTGCCATTGCTTCAACACTTCACACTTAACTGAGATGAGGTTGGCATGCTGTGTTCTGACACAAGAGAATCTAAAATCTAAAGCTATACAAGCACATTTTCTTTTACCTGAGCAGAAGTGAACAGATCTAATCCAATTTATCAAAATGGAGCACTACTGCCAATAAATGGCATTGTCATGGTAGACTTGTTTGAAAAGAAGGAGGGTGGAAGGGAGATTTTGGAAAACTTGCACACAGAAAATGCCTTAATGAGAAGGATGATATTAGATTCCATAAGTGATGATGTCTCTTCAGCTTAGAGTGATGTACTCAGATTACTAAGGTTTGCTTCTGTAAGCACGTCCTAACCACGGGCAATAAACCAGCGCACGAGGAACGTTGCTGGAGTCAACAAAGGTTTTCATTTTATTATTTCGCTAAGTTGAAGACAAAGCCAGTCCTGGGAGAACTCCCGTTCCAGCGCTCTAAATATACCCCGCCACCACACCCACAGTCCACACCCCAATCACCAGGAACCGCTCCACCCACACCGCACCCTCAAGACTCTCAGCGTATAACTCCACCTGTACCACACCCTCATGTCCAGCGTCGCTATATCCCAATGTCTGTCAGACCCAGCATCCCGGCAACCCGGTTTAATCATCGCATTAGCCCAATACGGTTCCCCACACTAGCTGGTCATGGGGGGGGAGATGCGCGTCGCAGGCAGGACGTCATTGGCGGGGTGTCGGCAGCTCGTCGGAAACGGCGCCGGCCGTTCAACGTGCGGCGTCGCCAAGGCTGCCCGGCTGCGTAGCGGTGGATGCAGATGGGTAGGTTGCGCGCTGGGTCTGACATTCAGCCTCCCCTCACCACAGGGCCCCCTGGAATAGAACGTCACAGGTCAAAACATCGTTTGGGCAACAGAAACCATATACTGTTTAACCCCCCTCTTTAAGTCTCGGCTTATGTGGCCATGTCTTATGGTACCTATGGAGTAGTTCAGGGGCGAAGACCTTTTCTCTCTGCACCCACGAGGCATCGGATAGGGGATATCCTTTCCACAATACTAGGTAGTATACTTTACCCCCCCCCCGCCATCGTGAGTCCAATATATCCTGTATTTCATACTGTCCCGGAGTTATAGGCCCAGGAGGGTCTTTATAACTGTCCCTTCCTATTGGCTTTAACAAACTCACATGGAAGACCGGATGTATCCTACCAAGGAAGGCCGGCAGTTGGAGTTTCACCGTGACAGGATTAACAATGCGTATTATGCGGAAAGGTCCGACGTATTTCGGCACCAACTTCTTGCATGGCACCTTTAACTTAAGGTATTTGGTCGATTGATATACCTGGTCGCCCACTCGGAACTGGGTTGGTGCTCTACGACCTTTGTCAGCCTGCTCTTTTGCTGTCTGTTCAGCTTGCGTCAGCGCTTTCTTTACTATCTGCCACACCTGACTAGCACGGGACAACCAGTCCCCTGGCTTATGGGCCAGGGAATTCAGTGGTTCACAACCTGGTAAGGGAATTAGATCATATCCATACACTACTTGAAAGGGGGTTAACCCGGTGCTTTTATGTACTGCGTTGTTATAAGCTAGTTCTGCAAAGGGTATGTAATCCATCCAATCCACCTGTTGGTGAGATACATAACAACGTAGATATCGTGAAATGGCTGCATTGGCTCGTTCCGCCACCCCGTTGGTACATGGATGGTATGCGGAGCTCAACCCTTGGGTGGTTCCAATGCTAGCAAGGAATTGACGCCAAAATTGAGCTGTGAATTGAACCCCGCGATCTGAGATAATCCGTCGGGGAACTCCATGTAATCGGTAAATTTGTTGTACAAATAGTTTCGCTAACTGTGCTGCAGACGGCAGTCCTTTGCAGGGTATAAAATGAGCCTGCTTTGAAAATAAATCAATCACCGTCCATATAACCGTGTAACCCCTTACATTTGGTAACTCCACGATGAAATCCATGCCAATGTCCTGCCATGGCCGAACTGGATCAGACACCGACTGTAGCAATCCCATCGGCTTTTTCGGTATTACCTTTGCTTGTGCGCATACTCGACATTCTTTTACATATGCTTCAATATCTTTTCTCAAGCTCGGCCACCAGAATTGCCGTCTCGCTATGTGTAACGTTTTTACAAAACCGAACTGGCCTGCTACTTTGGAATCACGACATTGATGGTATACTCGACTCCGTACTTTCTGAGGAATATATAATTTATCTCCATACCAGGCCAAACCATTACGATGGGTCAATATTCCGGGATTCGCTAATAGCCAAGGATCAGTTAACAAGGCTGCTTTTATTTCCTCTTCAAATGCTATAAGCTTCGTGCATGCCTCTACCTTTGCAGATTCCTTATCGCACTGGGGTATAACGGCCTGAACCACCTGTTCCCTCTTGCTATCATATTGGAGCATTCGGGAAAGTGCGTCTGCTAGAAAGTTCTTTCCGCCCAGGACAACTTTCAAATGGAACCTGAAACGTTGAAAATATTGTGCCCATCGGACGTGTTTAGGTGCTAGTTTTCTTGGTGTTTGAAGAACTGTTAGGTTCTGGTGGTCCGTCCAGACCTCGAAGGGGTGCTGTGCCCCCTCCAACAAATGGCGCCAGGTGGACAACGCCCATTTCACAGCGAATGCCTCTTTTTCCCACACTGCCCAACGTCGTTCTGTTTCGGTGAATTTCTTTGAAGTGTAAGCACACGGTCTTAGAACGTTTCGCTCATTCCGCTGTAATAAAATAGCTCCAATGGCTACATCACTAGCGTCGGCCTGAACAATAAAGGGCTTATCCGGGTCAGGATGTACCAACACCGGCTCCTGTGCAAACAAGCTTTTTAGCTTTTCAAAGGCCTGTTGGCAGGCCACGGTCCATTCCAACGGTTGTTTTGGGCGGGGTTTTCCAGCGGTGTGCTTGGTGCGCAATAACTGGGTCAATGGTAGAGCCACATCAGCGAAAGAAGGTATGAACTGGCAGTAAAAATTAGCGAATCCCAAAAACCGCTGTAATTGGCAACGAGTTTTCGGGGCTTGCCACTCCAATATACTGCGTATCTTACTAGGATCCATCTCTATCCCCATCGCAGAAACTCAGAATCCTAGATAGTCGATGCGGTCTTTGTGGAACTCGCACTTTGATAATTTACAGTACAGTTTAGCGTCCGGTAACTTTCTCAACAACGTCTGTACCAATTGTATGTGGTCCTCCAGTGTTTGCGAGTAGATGAGTATGTCATCTAAGTATACAAGCACACCCCTATAGATATGGTCATGCAGCACTTCGTTGATTAGCTGCATGAATACAGCTGGAGCCCCTTGAAGTCCAAAAGGCATCACCTTGAATTGATAACTCCCTAATGGACAGTTAAACGTGGTTTTCCACTCATCTCCTTCCTTAATTCGTATCCTGTAATATGCCTCACGAAGATCCAACTTTGTAAAAATCTTGCCAGTGGCCAAATGAGCAAGGAGGTCTTTCATGAGGGGCAGTGGGTAAACGGGTTCTACACATACCGCGTTAAGCCCTCTGAAATCTACACACAATCGTAAACCCCCATCCTTTTTTCCCTGAAATAGTACGGGTGCAGCTATCTTAGAACGCGCCGGCTCTATAAAGCCCCTAGCCAGGTTTTTATCTATATACCCCCTCATTTCCTGTAATTCTGTGAATGTCATGGGGTACATTCTGGGTTTAGGCAACTTTGTCCCAGGAATAAGTTCGATTGCGCAATCCGTCGCCCTATGGGGTGGCAAGCTATCGCACTCTTGTTCGCTAAATACTGCCGCCAGGTCATTATAAACTGATGGGTATCCAAGCCTGCTCCCCTCCTGTAGCAGTTTCACAGTGCCCAGCCCTTTGTCCTCACTATGGCCGGATGAGGGTAGCGGTTGGGGACCCACGGACAACCGCAAATGCCGGGATCCATCCGCCCACCAGATGGTTGGTGTCCACTTATCCAACCAAGCCAATCCAAGGATGAGAGGCTCGGACATAGAAGGGACCACTATGAATCTGATAACCTCCCAATGACCACCTACATCCATTCTGACGGGCTCTGTCACCAACTTGGTTGGGCCCCCCCCTAACAAAGAGCCATCCACCTGCTCGAAGTGGATCGGGGATTTTAGTCGAGTCACCCTAATCCTCATCTGTTGCGCTACCCCCCTATTAATTAAACACCGGGTGCATCCGGTATCGAGCAACGCCTGAAAAGGCCTTGCTTCACCGGTAACCGGGCTTGTGAGGGTTACTGGAATGGTGAATGGGATGATGGGTTCACTCACCATTGGATCTTCCACTGGACCCTCCTCCTCGTATTCCTGCAACATAGGGGATGTATCACCAGAGGATGGCTGAATTGGCGTCTGTCCCGTTTGGTAGGCCACCCGTGACTTCTCCGCCGTTTTCTGTGGTGTGGACCCTGGTCTACCGATCGCCGTTGGCATGCTTGTTGGCGCTGGTATTCCGCACTCCGCCGCCCGGTGACCCGGTCGATTGCATCGGAAACACCTAAAGACAGCCTTCGGGCGCGCAGTATCCGGTACGGCCGGTCTGGGTGGTACGGCCCGTGGGCTGGTCCTGACTCCGGCAAGGTGGAGGTCTATTCTCACGGCCACTGGAATGCTCCCACAACCCAATGTCCAGCTCCACGGCAGCCCTAAACCAATTGGCCAGACGTTCCCCTACCCCTCTAACTATACATGCCCGTCGTATATCGGTATCCAGGCCGGTACGAAAGGGGTGAACCAGCAAACAATCCGGCCACGATCGCAGTCTCCCCGCTATTTTTTGGAATTCGCGGATGTATTCTTTTGCTGGTCTCCCTCTTTGTCGCAGGCCCACTAGCTGGGCCTCCGCCCATTGTAAGCGGGTTGGGTCTTCAAACCTTGTTCTTAATGCATCCAGGAAGAGCCCCACATCAGCTAGCTCCCTGGCCTGGTCGCTATATAGGTCAGCGGCCCATGCAGCTGCCTCTCCCTGCAAACTCGATGTGACTGCGACCACCATTGACCACTTGGATGAATACAGGGTGGTATAGCGATCCAGATGGTTGAGTACATCACTAAGGAAGACTGCCAAGCGATCTGGATCCCCGTCAAATGTAAATGTTATCGGGGGAGGATTCCATACCATATTCTGGGGTCAGGGAGCTGGCACCTGTCCTCCGTACTGGACAGCATCCGGGGGTGGCCTAGGGTGAGCCCCTGCTCCTATCCCCATAGGTCCTGTTCCCGTTCCATCAGGGTCTACCGGCCTGTCCCCTATTCCCCGCACACCCATCCCATAACGGGGACTCTCCGCCCCCACCTGCCTTGCAATCAGTTCCCGGAGCGTAAATCGGCCGCCTGGTTGCAATTTGAGCTCTGGACTGGATAGCTGGAACTGGGAAGCGTAAGGCCGACTGTCCTTGGCAGGACTGCGGATGGTGGCGGGGTATATACGTTCCCCAAACTGTTCTCTGAGGACATCCAACATATACTGTCCTGGGGCTGTGGAGCAGCTCCATTCCTCCTCGTGGTCCCCGGTCACACGGCGCTCCCTCCAACCAGTAAAACTCGGTGCCAACCGTCGTCCTCGGCCATCCTCTGGAAGCCCCAGCGTCAGACTGAACCACCATTCGCCCTCCGTATCTACCGGGCGTTGCTGCCGACTTCCTGGGCCCGCGGCCATGGGATCACACACCTTTTCCTTCCGCCGAACCACCGGCGACTCTTCCCCCATGCCGCCGGCGGCCAGGCCCTCCAACTGCTCACCGGACTCCACAGAGCCCTCGCCCAGTACAGGGTCCTCCCCCTGCGTCCCTTCCGCCATGGCACCCCGTCTCCGACCAGCGCCGGGTGTTGGGGCGAGTGCTGGGGAGGGCTGGCTTAATGTAAGCACGTCCTAACCACGGGCAATAAACCAACGTACTAGGAACGTTGCAGGAGTCAACAAAGGTTTTCGTTTTATTATTTCGCTAAGTTGAAGATAAAGCCAGCCCTGGGAGAACTCCCGTTCCAGCGCTCTAAATATACCCCGCCACCACACCCACAGTCCACACCCCACTCACCAGGAACCGCTCCACCCACACCGCACCCTCAAGTCTCTCAGCGTATAACTCCACCCGTACCACACCCTCATGTCCAGCGTCGCTATATCCCAATGTCTGTCAGACCCAGCATCCCGGCAACCCGGTTTAATCATCGCATTAGCCCAATACGGTTCCCCACACTAGCTGGTCACGGGGGGGACGCGCATCGCAGGCAGGACGTCATTGGTGGGGCGTCGGCAGCTCGTCGGAAACGGCGCCGGCCGTTCAACGTGCGGCCTCGCCAAGGCTGCCCGGCTGCGTAGCGTTGGATGCAGATGGGTAGGTTGCGCGCTGGGTCTGACAGCTTCTTTTTCAAGATTTAGTAAGGGTAGAGATAAGGAAAGAGATCAAGGAAATCCAGGAAAGGTCTTAGAGAAATTTGATTGAGGATTTGGAGTATCTGTGTGAAGCATGAGGTATTTTATCAATATGTTGGTTTTGCTCTGAAAGTTATATAAATATTCTTGCTACAAAATGTGGGCGTAGTACAACTTCTGGTGGCAAGCCATTAATTGTTAATTGATTAATTGTTCTCATTGTCAGGAAATGTCTTCTTAATTCTAGATTGGATCTCTCTTTGATAATCTTCCATCCATTATTTCTTTCCCACCCTTTGGAGAATAGGCCAACCCCCTCTTGTCTTTGATATCCCCTCAAATATTGGGGATGTCATCACCTCAAATATCTTTTCATTAGACATACCTATTTTCCACAACCCTTCATCATATGGTTTAGCCTTCTAATCATCTTTGTTGCTATTCTTAGAATTCTTTCATTCTTACACAAAGACAAAGACAGGAAACCCTATACCATTTCAGACAAATGGTTTTCCAGTCTCACAAACTTCTATTGTTGAAGCATTCACAACTTCTGGAGGCAAATTGTTCCACTGATTAATTGTTCTAACTGTCAGGAAATTTCTCCTTAGTTCTAGGTTGCTTCTCTCTTTGATTAGTTTCCATCCATTGCTTCTTGTCCTGCCTTCAGGTGCTTTGGAGAATAGCTTGACTCCCTCTTCTCTGTGGCAACCACTGAGATGTTGGTACACTGCTATCATGTCACCCCTAGTCCTTCTCTTCATTAAACTAGACATACCCAATTCCAGCAACTGTTCTTTGTATGTTTTAGCCTCCAGTCTCCTAATCATTTTTGTTGCTCTTCTCTGTACTCTTTCTAAAGTGTCAACATCTTTTTTACATCATGGTGACCAAACCTGGATGCAGTATTCCAAGTGTGGGCTTACCAAGGCATTATAAAATGGTATTAACACTTCAATGATCTTGATTCTATCCCTCTGTTAATGCAGCCTAGCACTGTGTTGGCTTTTTTGGCAGCTGCAGCACACTGTTTGCTCATATTTAAGTGATTGACCACTAGGATTCCAAGATCCCTCTCACAGTTACTACTGTTGAGTAAGATACCACCTATACTGTACTTGTGCATTTGGTTTTTCTTTCCTAAATGTAAAACCTTACTTTTTTCACCATTGAATTTCATTTTGTTAGTCTGTCAAGATCCTTCTGTATCCTAAGCCTATCTTCTGGAGTGTTGGCTATTCCTGCCAGCTTGATGTTGTCTGCAAATTTGATGAGTCCCCCATCTACCCACTCATCCAAATAATTGCTGAAGATGTTGAAGAGCACTGGGTCCAGAATAGAGTCCTGGGGCTTCGCACTTCCCTCCATGTAGATGCAGTTTCATTGAGGGCCACATGCTGAGTATGGCCGGTCAGTCAGCTCCGAATCCATCTGGTGGTGATGCTGTCTAACCCACATTTTTCTATCTTATCAAGTAGTGGGTTGTGGTCTACTTTATCAAATGCCTTACTGAAGGGCAAGTAAATTATATCCACAGCATTACTCTGATCCACTAATTTAGTCACCTGTTCAAAGAATGGAATAAGATTTGTATGGCATGATCTGTTTTTGACAAACCCATGTTGGTTTTGGTTATGACTTTGTTTGCCTCTGATTCATTGCTTGATTATCTTTTCCACAGTCTTCACAAGTATTGAGGCCAGGCTGGTCGGTCTGTACTTTCCACTTTTTTGAAATGTAGTCTTACCAATGCAATGCTAATACTTCATGTGATCTTGATATTATCCCTCTGTTGATGAACCTAGGACTACATTTGCTTTTATGGCAGCTGAAGCACACTACTGGTTCATACTTAAGTGATTGTCCACTAGGACACCTGGATCTGTCACAGCACTGCTGTTGATCCAGGTGTCACTTAGTCTTTATCTGTGCATTTGTTTTTTTCTAGACTAAGTGTAAGACCTTATTTTTCTTATCATTGAATTGAATTTTGTTGGATAGAGTCCAGTGTTCAAGTTTGTCAAGATCTTCTGTATCTTGAATCTATCTTTTAAAGTATTTTCTCCCAGCTTTATGTTATGCCCCTTTTATCCTCTTATCTACATCATTAATGAAGATGTTGAAGAGTATTGAGCCTAAGACATAATCTTGAGGTACCCCAGTGCATGCTTCCATCCATTTATAGTTCCATTGAGGACTACACTTTGAGTTGGTCAGCCAGCTAGGAGCAAGTGAAAACAAGTCAATATTCATGCATTTTATATTTTATTTAGTGACAATGAAATAAAAACATTTATTGATACATTTGCCATCTTATACCACAATTTCCTCATGATTTTCATGTGTTCAGAGGGAATTTTTTATTATGCTTTAAATGCATAATGTAAAGAACATTATGTCTTACATAACAAATTCAATGTATATAATAGATTAGGTGTGAAGTAAACTTTTAGAGAATCCCATCAAATATATGTATGGAAGTTAATAATGTGCCCCTTGAGAAATAAAAGCTGGAATGACCATCATTTTTGCTTTTCTTCAGCTCTATGACCACATGCAGCTTTCAAGTTAACTTAATGTGGTCTTCAGCCAAATGTCAAAATCTCCATGCAGGAGATTAGCTTTGGTCCTGAGTAATAGCTATTTATACTTGCTAAAAGAGAGAATAAGTGTGAGTAAAAATGAGGAGGCAGATAGGAATCTGAGAAGGAATGGAAATATATAGATTTGTATTCTACCCCTATTTCTTGCTTAAGGTCCATCCAAAAAATGCTTCCCAACAGATGAATCCTGAAATTATATCCTGCATCTCAACCAACAAAACAAAGCAAAGCAAAAAAAAATTCTATGGAGGTTTAGGGCTAGAAAGTTGGTGTCACAGGTATGGTGGATCTGTTTTATATTAGCATGAAGGATTTACAAAATCTGGGTGAGTCTTAAAAAACTTCTAAACCCCAGTCAAGTGTAAAAAATATTGTAAACCCATGGACATTGCCTTTTTAAAAAAAGAATAACTGTAATAAAGAGTGAACAATTATTTCATCTGATGATAGTCTTATTGTAGGTTTCATTATAACCTGTAATACATTATTTGGCTTCAAATAATGATGTAGATTGGAAGAATCTTCTTTGTTAAAAAAAATGAAAATAATTTGAGATTGTTATTGACTGTTTCTTTAGAGTGAAAATTAAATCTCAGCAAGAGTTGGCGGTTTATGATGTTCTCAGAAGCCCCAGAATCAAACAAGGTTTCTGCAAAGTGTTTACAAAGAATGTACTAGAGGAACAAAATCAACTTTTGATAGATTGTGAACAAAAGAAAAGAGAATAATCTTGATGCAACCTCTACCCTTGCAATTTAAAATACTTCACAATTTTTAAATGTATCTATCTGTTCAAAATAGATACTGCTGCTTTCTTTTATCTAACTCACCTATGGCATAGGCTAGATGCAAATATTCCCAATAATTTTATTCTGATTTATGCTTCAGTACCATCTCCTTCACTTTCCTTCATGCTTTTCACAATCCTTTCAAAGTCAAAACTGAAGAAGTTTCTTTGATGAGAAGCTAAACATCTTCAAGGAAAAACAATGTCCAGTTGCCTTTTGAAAAAGCACCTTTGGGACAATCATGAACTTCATGACTGAGAATCTCCATAGACAATCCTTCCAAGTTCAGCATTATAACACTATTAGCATCATGATGATCTTTTAATGTAAGCTCTGGAGGAAGGAAGGAAGGAATTCATGAAACTGCATGGTATTCTCAGATATATCTGTGGAAAAAGGACTGAAACCTATGGTAAGAGCAATAGTCTTCCATAACAGCTACTGTTGATGACATCTGAGAAACTTTTGCTTAACATTAGATAAGAGTCTCCAGGTACCTATTTTTTGCATTAGGAAATACCATGAAATACTGAAAATTATAACATAATAGTTGCATGAGATACCCTAGTATAATTACATGTCAATCTGTGTCCTGGAATGGAGATATCTAAGAACATAGTACACAGATACTTAGGTAAAGGAATGAGCTCATTGTTCATTTATGAGGAATCAATGATGCAAAAAAAGTGAACTGAATGTGTTTATTAAGAACAGTTTTGATCCAACTCAGTCATGGAATGAAAAGGAACATATCATTACTACCCATAAACATTTGTTGCATTTCCCTGAATCAATTTAGGACAAATACCGAGGTACCACTATATTTGAATTAAAAAAATTATAACTTTTTTACACATCCATAGGTACAATAAACAGTCCTTCCAGACAATTTCTCTGGTGCTATATACCAATGGTACATTTTCTCCTTTGCTTCCATTGCTGTCATACAGACATCTGTGATTGTCACTGTTCCTTATTTGGTCATCAAAGGAGGATTTATCTGGTCACCTGCAAACTCATTTGGATATCTCTGTCATGGATAACCAATTAAGGACAAATACTGAGATCCCACTATATTTGAATCCAATTCTGGAGAATGATCATGGAATCATTCTCTGAAATACAAGAAAGCAATCATTTATGAGGTTTTAAAAAGCCCTAAAATTTTGAAAGACTTTGAAATATAATTTAACTTAATTATTATTGTTCTTTTAATATTTCTATTAACTTTGTTTTTTGTTGTTATTATAAGCCACTATAAGAGCATGATATACTTTGTACTAAAATTAGTAAAAGTCATTGTTCTTGTCTTCAGTGATGGTACTATTGTTTTGTACAAACTTTTTCAAAGAATCTACAATTTTAAGCAGATTTTAACTTTGTTGTTGTTGTTAAATGCGAAGTCGTGTCCGACCCATCGCGACCCCATGGACAACGTTCCTCCAGGTCTTCCTGTCCTCTATCATCTTCTGGAGTCCATTTAAGTTCACATCTACTGCTTCAGTGACTCCCTCCAGCCATCTCCTTCTCTGTCGTCCCTTTCTTCTATTGCCCTCAATCTTTCCCAGCATTAGGCCCTTCTCCAGTGAGTCCTTCCTTCTCATTAGATGGCCAAAGTATTTGAGTTTCAATTTCAGGATCTGGTCTTCTAAAGAGCAGTCGGGGTTGATCTCCTCTAGGACTGACCGGTTTGAACGCCTTGCAGTCCAAGGGACTCGCAGGAGTCTTCTCCAGCACCATAGTTCAAAGGCCGCAATTCTTTTGCGCTCAGCCTTTCTTATGGTCCAACTTTCACAGCCATACATTGCAACTGGGAAAACCATGGCCTGGACTATACGCACTTTTGTTGGCAGGGTGATGTCTCTGCTTTTTAGAATGCTGTCTAGATTTGCCATAGCTTTCCTCCCCAGGAGCAAGCGTCTTTTAATTTCTTGGCTGCAGTCCCATCTGAGGTGATCTTGGAGCCCAGAAAAATAAAATCTGTCACTACCTCCATTTCTTCCCCATCTATTTGCCAGGACTTGAGAGGGCCAGATGCCATGATTTTGGTTTTCTTAATGTTGAGTTTCAAGCCAACTTTTGCACTCTCCTTCTTCACCCGCATCAAGAGGCTCTTTAGTTCCTCTTCACTTTCTGCCATTAGAGTGGTATCATCTGCATATTTTAGGTTGTTGATATTTCTCCCGGCAATCTTAATTCCAACTTTTGATTCATCTAGCCCTGCCTTTCTCATGATGTGCTCTGCATATAAGTTAAATAGGCAGGGTGACAGTATACAGCCTTGCTGGACTCCTTTTCCAATTTTGAATCAATCAGTGGTTCCGTGTCCAGTTCGATTTTAACTTAATATAAATATAAATACATTTTTGAAAATTTCTACTTAAAGATTGGATGGGCAATTTCTCCTTATCTCTACAAGGGAAGGATAACTTCCTTCCTTCCTTCCTTCCTTCCTTCCTTCCTTCCTTCCTTCCTTCCTTCCTTCCTTCCTTCCTTCCTTCCTTCCTTCTTCCCTCCCTCCCTTCCCCCCTCCCTGTGGTTGAAACAAATAAAGTGTGGATAATTGTGTGCTATGATAAAATATCAAATATGAAAATCAAAATTGATAGATTACATAAACAATCTGTGGTAGTCCCAGTGGTTTTCAGAATAGTTGGTGCCCAAAAATATTGAATGGCGCTCAGAAAATCCATGCATTGACAAAATTTCCATCTGCCAATTACAAAAGGTTGAACTTCTGGCATAGCTCTCATCTTCCTCAGAACACACATGCCCCCAAAACATGTCAAGGTAGGCAATTATTACTGTATTTTCATTGTAAAACATTTATACTGCATGTAAATTGCTTTAGGGGAATTCTTTCCCTGAAAAGCAGAATATAAATAGTTATGATAAATAAAGGATAAATACAATAAATACAACAGTGTTCTGTGGATATAAATTGTATATGTTCACAAGAATTTATGATACTAACCAGCTAGACAAAGCGTACATTTTAGAATATTTAAAAGTACCGGAGCACATGGAAATTCTACTAACTTAATACAGCTGAATGTTATATTGACAAAGCATATAAAGCTATTTTCACTGGTTTTATTACTGGGACCCAGTATGGAAGTATGGAAATATAGAAAGATGAAATCCTGTGCTTCCCTCTCATTGTTACCTGGATTTTTGCAGCCCAGATATAGTAGTCTTAGTTTATTATTCTCCTAAAATTTAGTAATTTCTATATTTAAATGGCTTCTGTCTGCTTAGGAGTCTCTTCTTTGGATTAAATAACCCCTCTTAACTTATATTAAATATTGCTTGCAAAATTCAGAACACCACAGTTAATTTTCCCAGAATTTCTACCTTTGTAACAGGAACTACATTGAATCTATATTATTTCCAAAGCATATCAAATTCCAGGTAAACTTTGCTTAGTAGGTCTTAACAAATTAGAAGAAGAGCAAAGAGCTAAGACTGAGAGTAAAAAAAGCAACACTGTAAGGGCAGATCTTTTCATATTTGCTGTCCACTGGGTCATGAAGCTTAACACTCTTCTAATAGCCACAAAGCCTTTTAGAGGATAATGACAACATCCAGTGTTTGTGTGTGCTATAAAGTATACTGGCATTATACTGTGTGTTCTAGTTTTAAACCTATTGGGTAAATAGCAAATGATAGAGCTACTGTGCGATCCACTGTTTGCTTAAATTAAAGGTTTCACTTTCAGCTGGATGGATTGATTGTTCTCTTGTTAATATGGTTTGTTTCTATATTGGTTTGACTCACTTTTGTAAAAGATAATCCCTTTGGTATGTCAATTAACCTGCAGTAATTTTGTATCATATCATTGTATCATATCTATGCAATTGGCATATGTTAATTGACATACCAAAGGGATTACACACACACACACACACACACACACACAAACAAACAATTTGAACAATGTGGAGTTGAACACTTTAAACTATAGAAATGATCATAGATTTTAGGAGGAGCCCTCCTATTCTACCACCTCTTACAATATTAGGCAACACAGTTTCAACAGTAGAGACCATCATGTTTCTGGGTTCTATAATCTCCCAGGACTTGAAATGAACATCTGATATTAGAACTATCATTGAAAATGTACAACAAAGAATGTTCTTCTAGCATCAATTCAGAAAATTCAGACTGCCCAAGGAGCTGCTGATACAGTTCTCCAGAAGAATTATTTGTACTTGTACAGTATAACTGTCTGGCTTGGCACAACAAACAAACAAACAAACAGAACAGGTAGAGATTTCAACAGATAGCTAGGACTGCAGAAAAAAACAATTGCAACCAGCCTGCTTTTCACTAAGGACCTGTATATTGCATGAGCCAGAAAGAGGGCTGAGAAAATACCTACAGATCCCTCATATCATGGACATAAACTGTGTCAATCCCCCCCCCCCCAACTCAGGAAGAACACTGCTATAGTTAAAGAACTAGACACAGGGACAGATATTTTCGTCATGCCATCACTCTGCTGAACACCTAATTCCCATAGCACAGTCTTACATCTAAGGATATTTACCCATGTAGTAGGGTTGTATTGCTACTATCATTCTCATCTTTCCTTTTACTTTCTGCTATTGGTATCTTGTGATTATATTATTTTGTACACTGGCAGCTAATGCACCAGAGATTAATTCCTTGTGTGTCCAATTACACTTGATCAATAAGGAATATTCTCTCTCTCTCTCTCTCTCTCTCTCTCTCTCTATATATATATATATATATATATATATATATATATATAATAATCAAATCATTATCTTTGCAAATAAATGAAATTTTCTTTTCTCTTCTTATTCTTACTCTTTCTCTTTTACATGTTGCTGTGTCTTATTTTCTTTTACATACACTTTTACTTCACATACCCAAAGGGTCCTCAAAGCTACAATTGTTTATTGATGAAATTATATGCTACCCTGAAGATGATATATTTAAAATGAAGATTGCCATTTTGACAGCTGCAATATATAAGTATTAAAAAGATACAAATCATGATTACCACATGGCTGTGACATTACCTTGAGATATGTTGCACTTACTTGCTTTCCTTAAGCTTATGGGAAACATCATTCAAAAGGATAAGTTTCATTTTTGTAATGGATTTCTATTAACAATTAGTTTTTAACTAAGGCAAACTTGCTAAGTATATTCAAAATAATTCTATGACACTGGCATTCTTCCATATAGTACGTTCAGAAAAATGAACTTAGACACAAACTTCAGTGACAGTTTATTCTCATTGTCTGACCTTCTTTTCAGACAATATGTAAAACTCCTGGCTATTGGGAGTTGACAAATGTAACCAATTGCTTTACAATAGGCATTTATAATATAAATGAAGGAACAGCATTCTATGGTTAAATATATTAATATTAATAGTTAGAAAACAGGAAGGTCTAGTGTTAAAAGATTTTCAGTGTTTGGAAACTGTTAAGCACAACTAGATTAAAAAAAAGTGCACAGTTCAGATACATAGTACATAGTAAGCCTACTAATTGACCAGGGAATGAATTTTCAAGGAGAATCAACAGTGTTCCACCATTTGAAAATGAGAAAAATATCAGAAAATTAATATTTATTCCAGTGAAGGATCAGCATAAAATATAATCAGAAAAAAATCACATTTCTTTCAATAAAAAATACCCAAACCTATAAGAGATAAAACATAACTAAAAGCAGCATTAATAACACAATTTTATAATATTAAAACATTAAGATTTGCCCCCTCCATTAATCTAAAAATAAAAAGGGACCTCCTTGGTGAGTTTATGCATGTCCTATACTTGTAATCATCTGTTTCTAAATTTTAAATATTGCAAGGCAAAATCTTGCAATGTTGTATATAATAAATTATTCTTTATCAGACAGAAGAAAATCAGAAAACTCTCATCATCATCTATGACATGTGTAAATAAAGGAAGAATGAAAGCTTCTTGAATTGATTGATAATACAAGCCCTGGTAGTACAGTGGTTAAAATGCAATATTGCAGGCAAACTCTGCCCAGAGCCTGGTGATCGATTCTGATGGGGCTCAAGGTTGAGTCACCCTTCCTTCCTTCCATTTGGTAAAAGTTGGTAAAATGAGGACCCAGAATATTGGGGGCAATATGCAAATAATGCTTACATTGTAACCTACCCAGAGAGTGCTGTAAAATGCTATGGGGCAGTATATAATGCTATTGCTATTACTATTGCTAATAAGATTCTGCACACTTGTGGTGGTCTCAAAAGCCTTTGTACTACATGTATAGATTCTCATACACATGGAGACTTTATTAAATCTCTCATTAAGAACTGCAGAGGGTTAACATTAAACTTAGCTCTGAGAATGTTTCTTTGCTGTGCAAGGGAAAATAAAGTAATTAAGTATCTGCCCAGCTTCCCTCTGGAAAACACATAGAAACTGACATTTAAGAAACAACAACCAAGTTAAAGAAAATCAAGGGGAAAAAATACCCATGTCTTTGAAGAAGGGATGGAGAGGCAAGTACCCACTCACTGTCATGACTGAGTGCTCAAAAAATAAAAATGAGAACCAAAAGAGTAAAGTAGGTAGTAAGGCACTGTCAAACAGAAAGAATGTAAATGGTTTATTTGTAAAAAGAAGTACCTTCTTCTCTTTAGGCTACTTCCTCCTCTTCCCTGCCATAACCTAATAATCTACTTTTATGACTTATGAATCCTAGATTTTTATTTATATAATGGTAACATTCCAATATGGTTCAGATACTTTGCTTGTTTTGGGAGATTTACAGATATCATCTGATCCAATATCTCCCCTTCTTCGCCAGGATGAGATTGGATGGATGGATGGATGGATGGACAGGAACAGAATAGAATAAAACACAAGGGAATAAAATGGAATGAATACTACTATTACAGATCTTATATTGATTTCTTATATTGATTATGATGTGAATTTTTTTTTTATTATTTCAGAAATTTGTAATTTTTTAATTTTGCAGAAATCATATTTGCATAAAGCCCAAGAAATGCTATTTGCCTGCCAAAAGACAGAACAGGTCAATTCATAGGTATGGCCAGTGTGCCAACAGAAAAGACTCAATTCAATGTTTATGCTAATTTATATATCTGTCTAAAACCTAACAGTTATTAAAAAAGAAATTGGCATAACAATATATCTCAATTTATGTAGATGTAATTTAATTGAGAAAAACATGTACTCAATTTAATCCTTCCATAAATATACATAAACAGATCCCAGACCCTTAAATATCAAACAGTTAAACAATTCAACTGAGACCAATGGAGCTAAGTAAAGACTACTTGACTACTTTCAGAAATGTAGCACATCTGATGGGGAAAGAACAATGCACATCAAAGTAGCAAATACTGTACACATAGCAAAGAGCAGATTCAACTTCATAAATATCAGAATTTGTCAAAGAGATTTTCCTACTTAAGCTATATATAATTTCCCATGTGCCAAAATAAACTGGAGTGATAAGTCAATATAATTTCAAGAAAATAAGGAAATAGAAGCAGGTTGTCCATAATGACTTCCAAGAAAAAAAAGAGGATGGTTAGAAAGTATTGCTGGAATGGCTGGGCCTATTGCCACCATTTGCCTCTGAGATGCATGTTTATTCTTCCTAGTGTTATTTATTTATCTATCAAATATAAATGGCTGCCCATCTCATAAAATATTACTCTAACCAGCATACAATAAGACAATCATCATACAGCCAGGACTTATTAATATAAATTTATAACAATCCTTTTTTGTTTTATAGCTCTCCCTTAAAGAACAAAGATCTGAGAATAATAATGATAATGATAAAGTTGGAAGGGACCTTGGAGATCATCTAGTCCAACCCCCTGCTCAGGCAGGAAACCCTATACCATTTTGGACAAATGGCTGTCCAGTCTCTTCTTAAAAACTTCCAGTGTTGGAGCATTTACTGCTTCTGGAGGCAGGCTGTTCCACTGATTAATTGTTCTCACTGTCAGGAAGTTTCTCCTTAGTTCTAGGTTGCTTCTTTCTTTGATTAGTTTCCATCCGTTGCTTCTTATCCTGCCTTCAGGCGCTTTGGAAAATAACTTGACTCCCTCTTCTTTGTGGCAGCCCCTGAGATATTGGAACACTGCTATCATGTCCCCACTTATCCTTCTCTTCGTTAAACTGGACATATCCAATTCCAGCAACCGTTCCTTATATATTTTAGCCTCCAGTCCCCTAATCATCGTTGTTGCTCTTCTCTGTACTCATTCTAGAGTCTCAACATCTTTTTTACATCGTGGTGTTCAAAACTGGATGCAGTATTCCAAGTGTGGCTTTACCAAGGCATTGTAAAACCATTGGTGGTTTCTGCTAAATCATTGCAGGCATCCACCACTTTGTTATCTGCATTGTTTAATTTCTAAGGCTGGTTGTTCTACCTGCTTTCATTAATTTGGGGTATGTGGGTCAGTTTGAAACAACCCCTTCTTAAATCAACAGACTACATTCTGTATTCTTAAATATTCCTATTGAATTGTCTTTTCGTTTCTCAGTCTGGTCAGATGCAGCTTTTTTATTTTTTCCTCTTTCACTGATCAGTACTTAAACAGTAACTTCAGATAAAACTATATTGATATATAAGATAAGATAAAATCTGGTCATTGATCCAGTGATAACTAAAAGCATACAAAGCTAAAGCAAGTACTCCTTGCAAAATGTTTTAGCAGCCAGTATTTACAAATTGGACATTTGTTTGTACATCTTATTCCCAAGTGGATTCTGACTGAAGTGTCACTCAGCCGAAAGAAGACTTGAAACAATAAAGTCTAGAGAGACAAAAATCTTCAGATATGGCCACCTGAGAGATTTGCAAGATAAAATACCAACAGGCTCTGTAGAATTTTCTCTAATCTTCTATCATAGAGGCACAGCCAGATTATATGAACTCATACCAATATGGTTTGTTTCCTTTGTTTTGTGTTTTCCTTCTGCATAGAGATTGATTCTTCTACCCAATGGCTGTATTCAATATTTGTCAAGAATTGTTTTGACTCACACAGCAAAACAGCTCTTTGCAAGTCTAAAAAGCAGTGATGAGGTAGTAAGACATGCATGCTATTTAATTTAATGGTGAAGCATATACTGTAGTAGACCCCAGATTTAATAGTTGCTTCTCCATGTCATGCTGTGAAAGATTTCTCAGTGAAGAGCTATCAGTCAATGTCAATATTACTCGATTAAATGGAAGAGTGGCCTGGCTTGATTCAGATACATTTTATTGAAAAATGCAATAGATAGGAAAAAAAAATAAAGTCCTAAAGCAAGTTGGTATCTGGAAGATGTTATTTTTCCTAGTAAATTTGTACTGACCTTCAGATAATGTCTAACAAGTCATATTCTGATTCAGAATATATTAGAACAAAAATACATCAGTAACACAGATATAACAGTAATGCACACAGAACAGATCAGTAGATTTTTTTTATAAATGAAAAACTGGTTTGGTTTAGTGTTTAAGGCATTAGGCTAGAAACTGGGACACTGTGAGTTCTAATCCCACCTTAGCCCTAAAGTCTTAGGCACAAAGCCAGACTGACCTTGGGCCAGCCATTTTCTCAGTTCTAGAAAGGAGGCAATAAAAAACCACTTCTGCAAAACCTGCCAAAACTGATCCAGGGACTTGTCTGGAGTGAAACACTGACTTAAAGGTGAACACACACAAATCTACATAAATGACTTTCTGTTATTTCAACTAAAAGACTTTAAAATTATTAAATCATACTCATTCATTCTTTAGTCACTTCCTATTTTGATTATAACATTTTTTACATGGGACTGCCCTTGAAGACCATTCAGAAGCTACAACTGGTTCAGAACTCAGCAGCATGGATACTATGCAGGTTCAACCACACTACACCTCTGTTGCACTGACTGCCAATTTCCTTCTGCATGCAATTCAAGGTGCTGGTTATCATCTTTAAAGCCCTACCTGGAACAGGACTAAGTTATTCAGAAAACAACCACTCCTTGAGAGTATCTGTCTCTCCCACTAAATTGGATAGGAGCAGTCATCCTCCATGATCCTACTCTGGAAACGTGCCATATTTTTATAATAATTTTATTAAAATTATTAAATAATTAGTAATTATAACAATAAAATAATTAATGCCGGCTAAAATGATATAAGAATAAAAAGAAAAAGAAAAAAATGGAAGGTGCAGAAAAATAAGAAAAAAGAAGTCTATAATAATGAAAAACAAAGAAATATATAAAGAAGTGACTTTCATCACAACAATTATAAACAATTCTAGTAATGTATCACTTTCTCTTAAAATACAACAATCTCTTCTTCCCATATCTCATCTCTTCTCGATTAAAAAAAGTCTTTAAAAAGTCTTCAGTGCTGGGCAGCAAAAGTCCATAAAACATTCCAGAGATAATATATATATATATATATATATTATCCTGATCAAATAAACCAACTTTATATTCCTTCCTTTTACTTCTAACAATCTTGATTAATACCATGTTTCCCTGAAAGTAAGGCCTGCCCTGAAAATAAGCATTAGCTTGTTTTGGGGGGATGGGCCTAATAGAAGCCCTATCCCCAAAATAAGCCCTAGTTTTGGGGTGAGGCACATACCTAAAAATCAAGCTAGGGTGGGGGTGGGAGTGCAGCTGCCCCATGCACCCTGCACCCACTTACCTGGCAGCCAGGCCTCTCCTCGCTGACCCACTTCTGCGGCGTCTTCTGAAACTAGGCCTGCATTTCTCAGTCACAGGCCTTTGTGGAAGGCCATTGCAGCCAAAAACTGAGCTATGGATTGAATCCATAGCTCGGTTCTGCAAGACCTCTGCAGCTGAGAACCGATCCATAGCTCTATACTCAGCTGCAGAGGCCTTCCGGAAAGGCCTGACTGCAAAATGCTGGCTGGAATGCAGCTGCAGAATGAAGCTGCTCCTTCAGCTAGAAGAATTGGACTGGCTGGGCAAGGCTGTCGGGGCTAGAGGTGATTATAAAAGACATCCACCAAAAATAAGACCTAGTGCCTCTTTTGGAGGCAAAAAAAAAGAACTGGTCTTATTTTCGGGAAAACATGGTAGTCCCATTAAATAGAATCTTAGAAATTGATTTTTCATTTTTTTCTTGGTCCATTCTCACAAACCTTAACAAATCTGTTTTGTAAATTCAATATAAGAAATCTATCCAGGTCAATCTAGGAACTACCTTATAAAACACCTTCCTCTCACACCTGGCTTTTTATCCAGGTGCTGGGGCAGAATGATGATACCTGGAGATAGTTATCAGGCAACCGAAAGAGATGATTGAAGTGCAGGAATTTGGGGGTGGGAAGCACTATAGTTTTCTCACTTACTGAAAAAGTCTTATATTAAGCTTTATACAGTTTTAAAAGCATAAAGATGAAAACATGCCACATAGACTCCTTTATGGGAAGATGACTATATTCATGCAGAAATTATATCTACTTTCCTCTCATTTCATGCCAACTGTTGCTAAGCCTTGACATCGGAGCAATGCATATTTCCTTCATCACAAGTAAACATTTATAACCGTTTACCAAGTTGAATCAAAACAAGTATTTTATGGTTTGTTGAAACCATAGAGCATTATCATCTCTATTTAATAAGCCATTTGCAAAAAAAAATCTATTCTGATGTAGAGAGATATCAAGTTTAATCAACTTATTTAATCATTTATGAATAGAAATAATGGAGATTTACATGGATCATTTGTCCTGAGGTCTTTTACTTTTATGTCAAGTTCTTTGATATAATTTTGTACATATTGGCATAATCTGCCTATATGCCATTAAAATATGATTCTATATTGTAGATGATCCCCTATTAAATAATTTTGTTGATTTTTAGTAACGATACAGATAGATTTGTTCCAGGATAATCTGTCCCAACCTGCTGTTTCAAGTTTCAGTGGTGTAACTATAGCATGTCTTCCTATACATATATCTAAAAAATGCATAATGAAAGCATATGAGTAAAAATAACAGATTTTATGACTGATTGTGAAATGAAATTGAAAGCAGGAATATGCCTAAGTAACAAGGTCTATTGACAGAATCAGGAGGAGGAGGAGGAGGAGGAAGAAAAAGAAGAAGGAGAAGGAGAAGAATCTTTTAGATGAACCCGCATTACCTCATGATTCAGGCACCAAGATCTGGGCAATTGATACTCTGACACTGCCCTTATGGAACAGTAAATTAGCATTTCTGAACCGGGCCATCAACTTTGTAGCTTCAGTGACCAATTCTATGTCCTCACAGCACAGTTACAATAATTTACTGCCTAACAATTCATTGCTTGGTTTATTGCTGAACTTATAATCCCTCAGTTTCTCTCAAAATAATTTTCCTCATTATTTCTTTCAGAATAATAGCCTCTGCATGCCAACCTCACCTTTCAGATTGTTAATTATTTGATGGCTGATGGAAATGAACAGTTTGCATCTAACAAAATCTGCATTCCGTGTATAATTCTATTCAGCTGAGCAGCTGTATCTGATAAGGCTCCTGCAGGAATATATTGCCTAAAATTGTTTTCAAAACAAGGAGAAGTTTCATTCAGAAATTATTTGCAAAACTTTCTGTCAGATAACATTGGACGATTATTTATAGACAATGATTGAACAGCTCGGCAGGTCATTTGTAAAAGTCACCATTGAGATCTGGATCTTTGTTATAGCTTACAGCTCTGTTATATATATATATATATTCCTTTTGGAATTCCTTGTTATACAGTCTAAGAACAAAAGTGCTTGGGCCACTGGAGACTGCAAGTGAGATTTATACTGAACACAAGTATTACAGTTTGAAAGTAGGAGGAGGAAAGAATATTAAATATGTTTGCTGCCTTGAGTTATTTATAAGAAAAATAAAGATGGGATAATAAATAAATAAAATGTTTCTTTATGAAATCTGATCTAAATTAACATGATCCAAACCTCCTGATAATTGTAGAACTTTTAGTTTTACTATCCAAAGCTCCTACTTCTCCTGAACCGGAAAACTCAAAGAAACATGTACTTTAATTTTTTTTTTCCTTCAAAAAAACAAAAGCAAAAAAAAAAAACAATCACAGATACAGAGGAGAAATAAATGGGTTTGCCTATTTATAAACATCACCACCCCATCTTGCTAATGCATATTTATCTGCTTAGTTTTCAAGAGTTGCTGCTAGGAGAGCTTTGGGAGGAACCAACAATTTCAACCATCCTGCCATGAGCAGCTTGATCTAGATCAGAACCCCAAACTCTTACTTTGAGGAAAATAAAAGGTAGAAAGGGAAGAAAAATCAAATTTCTGTTGCATGTGTAACTTATCTCATAATTTGACACATACTGTATCAACCTCATTTTGAAAGTGTGTTTAAGGGTCTTTCTTTCTTTCTTTCTTTCTTTCTTTCTTTCTTTCTTTCTTTCTTTTTTTCTTTCTTTCTTTCATTGGAATTGATATTGAATGCTGAATAATATGTTCAGTTCTGCCTTGCCTATATCAATATTTATATATCAGTACTGATATCAATATATACTGTATTCATACATACATGCACTCACATACAGATACACATATATATGTGTGTGTCCGAGTACCTGTATTTGTGTAGACAGAGATATGAATTATCTTGTCTCAATATTTTAGCATCTCAGAAGACCCTTAGATCTAAAATTTGCAATCTTACATTTATGGGTAGCTTTAGGATTAAATTGGAACAGTCAATGAAGCTACTGACTGTATACATCGACACCCATAGGGCAACAAGGGGTAGAAAGGATGAAATGTTTATGATTACCTCATGCTAATGCCTTGACTTACATACTTGCACCAAAAGTTGTTATATACATTTCATCATTTCTCATGAAACTGTCACTATTTTGTTATTATCAGATGCTTTCCTAAATCTGAATAGATAATTAATCCTAGATACCATGTTTGATTCTGCCTTGTCCTTTATAATATATATGAATTATCATATTGTCTCGATATTTTAACATCACCAACAGTAGCAGAACAGGCTGTGACATCACCAACAATAGCAGAACAGGCTGTGGATATTGGTGACTGACATGGGTGTGTAAAATATTCCAAACATGGTCTAACCCCCAAACAAACCATTTAATTTGAATTATTCCCAGGAATGCATTTCTTTGATTAACTTCTTGCATTTGCATTTGTTCATAAACTCAGGACTCCCTGCACAAAATCTTAACCATTACACCTTTCTGTTCTGAGACTGGAACAAACCATATTGGGAATGGGGTGATTCATTTTGCATTGCCCTGTTTGGATCCAAGACTCCAGAGTTATAGTGCTCAGTGATGTTTTGAAGATACAGTGATTTAAAGGCATTTCATTTAATTTCACACCCATCTTATACACATTCTTTCAGTCTCTTTCCATGTAATTAAATTATTCTCTGAAATCCAGTCATGGGCCATTCAGCAACAACAACAACAAAAATATTTTAGCGAATATGATACTCTTTTTTTCCGTTGTTAAAGTAAGCTTTTTGGGTGGAAGTGAGGATTCTGGCATTCCTTCTTTATTAGTTCAAGTCTTCCAAAGCTGAATTTTTGCATTAATAATTATTAGCTTCAGGCTGCATAAAATGATAACACTTTTTTTTGAGAGAGAGAGAGAGAAGCATAAAAGAGACCTGGATGATTACCATCCAATGGCCGATTTTCATTCGATTTCTCAGCTGCTTAGAAAAGATTGCTGATAAGAAGTTACAGAGCATAAAATTTGTATCAAAAATGTATATTTCACTAACAGCTGTAAACCTAGCTATATTCCATGATTAAACATTCCTTTTTGCAGCTTGTGAAATGGAAATCTTCCTAAGATTTTTTTTTTCCAGATGGCTTCATTAAAATGCTATCTACCAGTCTTTGAGCTGGCAGAAAACTGTCCTGGCGTGAATTGTAGTGCCCTGATTGTCAATTCCTTTCCTGTTGCAGTAAGAAGGCTGACAAGTGGTGCAGTTCTCACTTATTGCAGGCCAAATCAAGGAACGCAATTCCTGGGTTTCCCTTGCTTCATTTCAACTCCCTTTAAGTATCAATTGCTAGCAGGAAACAGTCATCAATCTCTCTCCTTAATGTGAAGTGATCAGAACGAGGGACTCAAGCTATTTTTCAAAGCACCAAAAGGCAAGACAAGAAACAATAGATGGAAACTAACCAAGAAGAGAAGGAACCTAGAACTAAGGAGAAAATTTCTAATGCTTTTAGTAATCAAGCAATGGAATGGCTTGCCTTCAGAAATTGGGGGTGCTCCATTACTGGAGGCTTTCAAGAAGAAACTGGACAGCCACTTGTCTAGAATGGTATAGGGTTTCCTGCTTCAGTCGGACATTGGACTAGAAGACCTGCAAGATCTCTTCCAACTCTATTTTTCTGTGGTCTTTGCATGGGATTGGATGATTAAGATGGTTGCCAATGAGTGTAGGGGGAAAGTGGAATCAACATATCCCAATGCCCTTGGTGAGCACAACCCTTTATCTATGCCTTGACTGATCAATCAGGCTATTTCAAAACACAGATTTAGATAGATAGATAGATAGATAGATAGATAGATAGATAGATAGATAGATAGATAGATAGATAGATACTCTGTCTAAAGGTGTAGGAAAAGGCATTAAATAAAGAGAACATGGTCAATAAATAATGAATATCTTTTTCCCCAATGTGGCTGAAATATAACAACAATCTCACTTTGGCACCTAGTACCATTAAATCTGACATGCAGTATAAAATATTTCAGCCATCAACCTCCTCCCCCACAAAAAAAGAAAGACATACATAAACATGTTCTACTGAACATACTGTTATAGAATGGCTGTTGCATTTTACTAGTTTCAGAAACAATAACTGATAAGGATGAGAGTGATTAGATTTGAGTTGAAGTTCTTAGACGTAAACTTTTCAGAAGGGAAAACCTTCTGCTTATGCAAAACAGCTAGCAGAAATGTTGTCAGGCACAGAGTGTGATAGAACCTGCAATGTACAGCTTTCAGAACAGCCAGGATACTTCTTACCGCTGACCTTCTATGCAGTATAGGAGAAACACACCTGTGTTTAAACATTAGGTCAAGTCTGCCTTCAAAAGAGTGCTAAACCCATGTTTCTGCAGAGCTCTGTTAGGACAAGACAAGCACTAGAAAAAGCAGCAGAGATTGTGCATGCCAATACATTTGCAGAAGAAGGTGTCTAATATGTCCTTCAGCTGAAGCCAAAATCTCCATGGAGGATAGTACTGAGTGACTGGAATAGAGGAAACATACCTATAGGAGTCAGTATAGGTGGCCAAGTAGAAGGTGAGCAGAAGAAACTCTTTTCTGGAACTGCTGAGATGAGGGCAATGAAATGAGGTCTATCAATGCTGCAGTTACAGGGAAAAAGAATCTTAAATCATGAAACTTCAGCAATTGTTGTCCTCTCTTGCCTGTTAAGAATGAAACTTTAGATAAGCCTGCTGGCTGTGGAATTCTGGGAATTGAAGTCCACATGCCTTAAAATTGTCAAGGTTGAGAAACACTGCCTTAGTGCTTAGAAAATCAAAACGACAGATAAGTATGGGCAGACTGCAATTACCTGGGGAAAAATATGACACTTGTCTTTGAATAATTAAAAGTAATTAAGCCAGCAAAGTACCTAAACCAGTCACTTCTGAACTTTTCTATTGGTGCCTCCTTGGATTCTCAGCCAGTTTAATGAACTTGCTGGTATTTTTCCCTAGTGCAACAGCAGCCTCCAGTGGTCATTTCCTTGTACTCTGGTTTTCCTATCCATAACTTTGTTACAAAGGAATCAAGATGGCACTGTACATGCAGTGAAGAAAAAAAAAATCTTATTTATAAAAGTTATGTCTTTTTTACAGGGAGCAAAACAAAAAGATCACATTTCTCTTAAGGAGAACCCCCCCCCCTTAATATTCAAAGAGTAATCCAAAGAGTAATCCTTTCCACCTGGTTGAAAATTCAAGGCAAAAGTTGGATTTAAGAACATCTAAATTAACTAAAATTCTGCAATAAGCATTTAAACAAGTGTCTTTACTAATTTACTACCCAGCAGGGAGATAGGGAAGATAACTGAGAAGTCCATAATGCTGAGGAAAATGGAAAGAAAGAGCAGAGTTTATTGACCAACAGCAATGAATGCATCACTGAGAGACCTAAAAGGTTAATTGAAGACAGATCATCCCAGAGAAAGTCTATCTATAAAGTCATTAAGAGCTGACATTGACTTGATTACATTTAAATCAATTAAACAATCAATCTCTGAGTCAATGCACTGGTTTAACAGCATTGCTTTCATTATCTTGTCTTCTTCATTGCCTTGAATGTGAGTTGATTGGTTGTTTTGGATCCCTCTGTTCCTGTTAGTTTTGATGGGCCCCAGTCAGTGTCAGATTAAGGCCAACTGATGCTCAACAATGGTGCCTCTCTGCTTTTAGATGGCTTAATTGACAAGACATCTAGACTCATCAAATGCTCAAAACTAAAGTTGACTGTGGCAGTAAAAAGAGTTAAGGGTAGTTTAGCTGGGGGGGGGGATTTTTTGTAGTGCTCCCTTTTGGTGCCCTAAATATGAAATTATTTTGCTTAATAGTTAATACAGGGCTGGCTAGAGCCTCAAGTTCATATTATATTAAATTACATGACAAGCAGTTTATGATGGAGCAAGAAGAAAGGAAAAAAATGTTCAGCCATAAGACTGTTAAGGTCCCATTGACAAATTCCTAATCAGCTCCAAAGTATCTGATTGCACCATTGAAGTGGAAGAGAGTTAATTATCACATTTGATCTGAAGAAACTAGGAAGAATAAAGAAACTCTGTAAAGGTGGCACATTTGCCTCACATATTCCCATTCTGATTTATTAGTGGGATCGGCACTTCCAAGATGAAAGGAGAGTGAAGACATTCTGACAGAAGAACACATTTATGAAATTTGAAATGTGGTAAAGAGGTACTCATTTACCTTCTTTTTCTGTCTATAAGATGCACCCTTGTATAAGACGCTCTGGCATGCGAGTTTCTCTGCGCCGATCAGCTGTTTGGCAGAGCACCGAATAGTTGAGCCGGCAAATCCAGAAGTTTGGCCGGCCGACAATCTTGCCCCTTCCCCCTTCCCATTAATGGCAAGCCCACAGGGGTTTGACACCTGCACCAGGTGGCACGGCAACCCACACAGGCATGCCCTGGGCTGCGGAAGTTACCATTATTTTTCTGTGTATAAGATGCTGCACTTGTATAAGACGTACCTGATTTTTGAACAGGGTGTGTGCAGGAAAAAATAGTGTCTTATACATGGAAAAATACAGTATTCCAATTGGACCAAGATGTATCTAATCAAGGTGCTGCTCTTTCAATGGTGGTTAATTGCAATTCCCTGGAAAAATCTACCTCAAAGTTGATGGCTCATTGCCATCATAATCTATATTCACTGAGAGAACTTTATTTAACCCTAGATGTGTTTATGTGGTAATAACATTTGCCTGCCACCAGTGATAAATATAGCATGGATGGATATCTTTGCAGAGATAACTATCAACCTACCACTAATAACCTTAATCCTAAACTATTTGGTGAAATATATATATATATAAGTAGCCTGACATTGACAATGTGGTTTGTAAACCTGCTTATAGTTTTGCTTCTGGCATGAACACAACTAGTGATTGTTCACCAATCCATGGTTAAAACAAATGAATTATAAAGCAGGATTATGTTACCTGATTCTGGATTGCAAAAATTTCAGATAATCATTAGTGGGATTAAAAAGTTAATGTTTTCTGTATGTCTTTGTTGCTGTCAGTATCTTTGCATCCCATTGCTGATAGTCCTAGCATATGCAAACCTCACACCATAGAATAGTGTCCATTCAGTCTCTATCCTGATCTTCAAATTAAAATGCTTGTGCTTCTACCTCTTTGTTCCTAGCTATGTGAACTGTTATTACAATGATGGAATAAGTAGATGCAATTTGTCATCTACAATTTGAAATGCCTTATTTCAGGGGTGTCAAACTTGCAACGTCATGTGACGTGTTGCGACGTATTGTGACTTTTTTTTCCACTGCCAGCAATGGGGTGGGTGCAGTTTAACTATGATGCATCTGGCCCATGGGCTGGAGGTTTGACACCCCTGCCTTATTTGATCATTCAGAACCAGTTTGGTATACTGGTTAAGGCATCATGCTAGAAACTGGGAGGGTGTGAGTTCTAGCTATGCTTAGGATACAAAGCCATGTGGTTTACCTTGGGTCAGCCCTAAGAAAATGATGCAATGGCAAACCACCTCTGAAAAACCTTGCCAAGAAAATTTCAGGGACTTGTCAAGAAGAATTGGACAAGTTTGGGTGGAAGAAAAAATCTGGATTATTAATAAACTTATTTTACATATATTTGAAATTCTGATTGTATGTCTTCCTTCTGACCCTTCCTAATAGCTTACTTATATGGTTTCTAGGACACCTGGTGATAGAGATATATAAATTGCTTGCAGTAATAAGTCTGCTAAGAATTGTGTTTCTGGAGTAGCATCCCATTACCCATAAACTCTTCTTCATTGAATCTGTTAATGACATTTAAAGTACCTGTACATCCCTTTTACATGTCCCTCACTCTTTCCTACTGTAGACTCTGCCTGAAGAGTTAAGTAACTGCATAGAAAAGATAAGCCTGGGATACACTGTTCTGTTCAATTAAGATTTATGGAGAGGGGTGTTAATGGGTAACAGTCAAGGACAATGGAAGGCTGTATTTTTAAAGGAAAGATAGAGAAAATAGGGTCACACAGAAGGTGCCTAGCCTCTAGAATTAAATGAGTAATGTGAGGGGGAGGGGACTGAATAAATTATAAACATTCCCAAGTGTTAAATAATACCACTTCCCTTGCTTTACAAATCTCACTGTTGGATTTCTCATCCTATTACTTCTGTTTTTTTGGTCTTCATTTTAGCATATTGATAAGTAACTATATAATAAATATTATTCAATGGTGATGGCATATTTGTGAGCAGGCACTCAAACTGTATATTTATAAGGGGTTGAGTGGAACAGTTAATGATAGAGGGAATTAGATGAATGTTATTGTAACTTAGCATATCATTTTTACAACTTTATACTTTTTTGTTCTTCTTACTCCATTGGTTTTTAAATTGGTGTATTTGAAGATGTCCACACAAAGATTCTTAACATTTTTGTGTCCTTCTTAACATATAGATTTGATGTATTTTCCCCTCAGTATAAGCATTCTTTTTTTTTAAAAAAAATAAACTGCTTACTAGATAGCAACATATGAAAAACACAGGTTCAGCTATTAGTTCATTCCAATTTAGAGATACTATGAATTGAATAGGTTCGTGTTAAAATCTGAACCCAAATATTCCTTCTCCATCCCAAGCATGTAATACATGTTATGAATCACTCCTTTAGGATAGGCATCTGGTAGAAACCATGATATAATCAGAGTCACCTTATAGGAGCAATGGGCAGCTAAATAAACAAACAAACAAATAAATAGCTGTTATGGCGCCTCTATTCTGATATAATAGTGCAAATGTTAGAAATTACATATTTGACACAAAGATGCAATTTGTATCATTTGTACAATGAGTTCATGACACAGTATTACTTGTCTCATGACCCCAGGGGAAGAACAATAACGTTTTTGAAAAATCCTTATGTATAATTTAATGCTTATTTTACTTAACTTAAGATTTATTAGCAAAATACAAACCTTGTAAAATCCATAATTGGATAGATAATATTCCTATGGGAGCTATTTTAGGATGAATCAGTCGATTGCATATCAGTCAGTCAGTTTCCCATTTGCAACATTCTATATTCTCCGAGGATTTGAAACGGACATCTAACATTAGAACCATCATTAAAAAGGCACAACAAAGAATGTTCTTTACAGAGAAATTGTTGAGTCTGTCATTTGTACTTGTATAATTATCTATTTTGTACAGCAACCAAACAAGATTGGTACAGACTCCAATGTAAAGCTAGGGGTAAGAAAGAACAATTGCATCTAGCCTGGCTTCCATAGAAAACCTGCATATTATGCAGATCAGAAGGAGGGCTGAGAAAATATCTACAGATCCTTCATATCTTGGACATAACTGTTTCAACTTGTTTCCTTGGGATGCTGCTTAGGACATTGCATGCCAAAAGAACTAGACAATAGGGACAGATTTTTTTCCCATGCCATCACTCTGCTGAACACCATATTCTCACAGTACCATCTAGTCTAGTGTCTATATATATTTACCCATGTTGTATGGCTGTAGTATTATCCTTATCTTCCTTATTCTCTTCTCTTCTCTTCTCTTCTCTTCTCTTCTCTTCTCTTCTCTTCTCTTCTCTTCTATATCAACTTATGACTCCAGTGGAGCCTGTCCATAATGGCCATAACTTGTGATGGCCATAAAGCAGATCATCCAAATGATTTTACAATCCTTTTTGCAATGGATGTTAATGAACCAATGGTTTGTTATGGAACATTTTTTCCCAAAAAACAAAAAGCAAATGTTGGCTTGTCATAAAATGCAATCACAAGAGTGATACATACAGACTGGTTGTTGAACACCTATGTCAGGGGTCTTCACACTCGGCCCTTTTATGATTCATAGACTTCAACTCCCAGAATTCCTCAGCCAGCATTCAACTCCCAGCATTCCTCAGTCATAAAAGGGCTGAGTCTGAAGACCTATGTGATTGCAGAGGTGGAGGCCTTGCCATTGCAACTTTGGAACAGAATTGTAAGTCCATGTAACTTCAAATTGTTGCTAAGTGGTTGGTCTTAAGTCAAGGACTACCACTACTGATACACTGATTAATGCTTTTCGCTTGAGTTCAGCCTTTGTTCAATTTGTTTTCAAAAGTTTGATGTGAATAGCTACTGGTTTATATAAAATAGAAAGCAATCCTATATTAAATCCTCCAAAATAATTGAGCCAAATATACTATCTAAGCATAGATACACTCAAAGCAAGGCATATGTAGATATATTTGGGGTGCTCTGATCTCATGACAGAATCTGGACTACAGCAAATCCATTGAAAACTGAACTCTAATTTCCTATTTGAGAAATGCAAATTGGGTTAATTTGTATCAGAATTCACAAATCAAATTTCTCAGATATCCCTCAACTTATTCCAGTTGGCAAAAGTTAGCATGCAGGCCAGATCCAGGGTTTGAATCTGAAGCCAACAACTGACAAAATGCTTGATTAAAAAAAAAAAAAAAGACAAAATTTTAAGCCAATTTCCTCTTGGATGAGCACCTTCTGACCATCCTTCTGTATGCTTGGAACATCACAGTGAAAATTTTGGTAAATATTCTTGTGTGATAATTGGGGACCAATGTAAAATGTAGCCATGAAAATTATTAATAAAAAAACTCTAAATCCAAAGAAATATGATATGAATCGAATTCTACACTTAACTATTTGTATGGGTGTGTGGGTATGGGTGTATTTGTATTAATTCTCTTCCTCCTCCTCCTCCTCCTCCCCCTCCTCCTCCTCCTCAATAAGAAAAGGCAAAAGATGTATTTGATTTAAAGAACAACCAACACATACCTTCTTCTCCCTACCATACTTTCCTTCCTTCCTTCCTTCCTTCCTTCTTTCTTTCTTTCTTTCTTTCTTTCTTTCTTTCTTTCTTTCTTTCTTTCTTTCTTTCTTTCCTTCCTTCTTTCTTCTCTTGTCCTTTAAAATATAGTCACACTACTCAATATGACTGGTGTTTTTTCCATGCTATTTGTTTGTTATAATGGTTTGTCTTAATTCCAACAAACACTAGCAGAGCTTAAGCAAGTATTGGACTTAAATTAGCATAACTTTACATTCTCATAGTGTTTTATAAATTCTACGATTACAGATGTTCTTTAATAGATATCTGTCCTAGTTATTTACAGTATTTAGATTATTCATTGTAAAATTAATTGCAATTTTATAGAATTCTTTCATATGTTAATACCTCAACTATGTAAATTTACCTTAGTAACAATATCTTTATTTTATTTTATTTTATCAATATAACTTTTTATTTTTATTTCTATTTGGGCATAATTGTTTTTTCCCATTTTAGGCTGATCTCTGATGATAAGAAAATTGATAATTTCAGCTATGAATTATGTAAAAAGGTTCCTTTGCTAATATACTTTTATTTATTAAAAATATTTATTTTAAGATTTTCATGATACGTTCTTAGCCATACAAGCAAGATGAAATGAAACCATAAAGACACCATTAATGAATTCTGCAACATGGGATTTGGCAGGGTGAGACCTGTGAATCATAAACACAAAGCTTTCGCCATGTCCTTGCTGACCTTAATAGGGATACTAAGGTGGCAGGTCAAGGTAGTTGTGATGATGATAACTCAGATAAGCAGGGTATCATGGTCCAAGATGAAGAACTTGTTTTGGACAGGGGAAAATGTGAATCAGGTATTACACACCAGTCATGAAAGAAGAACAAGGCATCCAAAATGAGAAGTCACCTTCTGATTGGTGATTCAGTTATAAAGGATGCAAACTTAGGAAAAGATATGGAGGTTTTGAAAGAGGTCAGGTGTCTGCCAGATTGCTATTGTCAGCAAAGACAAGAGGCATATTTTTAAGATAAGATTTTTAAGATAATCAAGAATGCCAGTAAGGACTATGATGATTTGTTCCAAAAATGTGTACTCTCTGTGCAGAATGATTTTCAGAGTTTGGGGCAATAACTTAGCAGGCTGTAAGCTTACTTTTTCAGAGGTTTTACCAGTATATAAGGAACAAAAAGGAAAAGGCCAGTGTATAGCAGAGTTCAATTTGTGGCTAAAGGAATGGCGTAAAGGGGAAGGCTTTGGTTATATTAGTCACAATGTCTGCAGCTGGACTAATGAAAAACTGTACAAAAGAGATGGTCTGCATTCATCAAAGAAAAGGACTGAGTTACTTGGCATTAAATTCACAGACTTTCTGGAGAAACATTTAAACTAAACAATGGGAACAGTGAGTGAATTGATATAGAACATTTCTGTCCTCAGCAATCTAAAACTAATAGGGTTATCAGTACATGAAACATAGATGTTTGTGCAGGTAAGAATATCAACCTTGCTGTCAAGCAAAATCAAGCATATAATAATAGTGAGTGCCATACCAAGACTAATCAAACAGGTGGTAAGGTGGTAAGCTTATGTAGAAAGTAAACACTGGGTCAAAAAGGATTCAAATGTCTATACACCAATGCACAGAGTATGAGCAATAAACAGGGTGAATTAGAAATTCAAGTAAATGGAGGCAGATATGATATTATTGCCATTACGGAAACTTGGTGGGATGAAACTCACAAATGGAACATACAGCTAGAGGGATTTAAATTATTTAAAAGAAACAGACCAAATAAAAGAGAAGGTGGAGTTACAGTACTGTATATATAAGAAATAATTACATCTCTACAGAAATAGGGTACAACAATGATGAAAACTGTCTTGAATGCATTTGGGTTAATATAAAAGGGGGGAGGAATGACATTGCCATAGGTGTATACTATAGGCAAGTGGTGGGATTCAGCCAGTTTGCACCAGTTCAGCAGAACCAGTAGTTAATTTTTTGTTCCCCAGGCCCAGAATGGACTTCCAGAAGCAGCATCCACACAGATAACCAGTTGTTCACATATTTTAATCCCACCACTGCTATAGGCCACCCAACCAAATAAATGACCTTTTTGCTAGTCAGCTAATTAAGGTATGTAGGAAGCACATCACAATAGTAATGGGGGACTTTAACTACCCTGACATCAATTGGGAGACAAACTCTGCACCAAGTGGAAGATCAAATAGGTTCCTGACAAACATACAACTTTGTCTCCCAAAAAGTAGAGAAGGGAACTAGGGGATCAGTCATACTGGACCTAATTCTCACTAACAAAGATGAAATGATAGAAGGTGTTGAACCAACAGGAATCTTGGGATAGGGGAGTGATCATGCATATTGCAATTCAATATTATGCAAGCACAAGCAATAGAACATAGTCAAACTAGAGTCTTGGACTTTAAAAGAGATAATTTCAATAAACTTAGAGAGAGCTTCAGAAGGATTTTATGGATGAGAATTCTCAAGAGGAAAACAACTCAAGAAGCTTGGGAAATTTAGAAAAGTGAGATTACAAAAGCCCAGTCTAGCACAATACCAATGAAGAAAAATAACAGCTTTCAAAAGAAACCAGTATGGCTGCATAAAGAACTCTCTGATAAATTGAAAGATAAAAAGGACAAGTATAAAAAGTGGAAAGAGGGGCACATAACTAAGGCAGAATATCAGCAAATAGCCTGAGCCTGCAAAGATGAAGTGAGGAAATCTAAGGCTTAAAATGACCTAAAAAAAGTCAAAAGTAACAAACAAACAAAAAAGCTTCTTTCAACACGTTAAAAAAAGAAAAGAAAAAAGTCAAGGAAACAATTGGTCCATTAGTGGGAGAAAGTGGCAAGAAAGTGACAAGCAACAGGGAGAAAGCAGAAGTACTTAACTCATTTTTTGCATCCGTCATTACACAAAGGGAAAAAAACAGTCCAACCTCTCAAAAAACAGATTAGAAACATAAGTTATAATAGGCAAGAAAATGATAAGTGAGCACCTGTCTACCCTAGATGACTTCAGATTACCAGGACAAGATGGATTATGCCCCAGGTTCTGAAGGAACTGGCAGATGTGATCTTAGAACCACTGAACTATTATCTTTCAAAGATCCTGGAGCACTGGGGAACTACCGGAGCACTGGAAAAGAGCTGATGTAGTTCACATCTTCAAAAAAGGGAAAAAAAGTGGATACTGGAAATTAAACACTTATCAGCCTGATCTCAATACATGGGAAAATATAATAAAGCAACGAATCAGCGAACACCTAGAGGCAAACAAAGTCATAACCAAGAGCCAACATGGGTTTGTCAAAAACAGATCATGCTAGACAAATCTAATTGCATTATTTGACAAGGTTACAAAATTAGTGGATCAGAGGAATGCTGTGAATATCATTTACTTGGACTTTAGTAAGGCATTTGATAAAGTAGACAAACTATTACTTGATAAAATAGAAAAATGTGGGTTAGATGGCATCATCACCAGATGGATTCGTAGCTGGCTGACCAACCAGATTCAACATGTAATCTTCAATGGAACTGCATCTACATGGAAGGAAGTATGCAGTGGGGTACCCCAAGGCTGTGTTTTAAGACCAGTGCTCTTCAACATCTTCAGCAATGATTTCAATGAGGGGATAGATGGGGAAACCCATCAAATTTGCAGATGACATCAAGCTGACAGGAATAGCCAACACTCTACAACAGTGGTTCTCAACCTTCCTAATGCCGCGACCCTTTAATACAGTTCCTCATGTTGTGGTGACCCCCAACCATAAAATTATTTTTGTTGCTACTTCATAACTGTAATTTTGCTACTGTTATGAATCGTAATGGAAATATCTGATATTCAGGATGTATTTTCATTGTTACAAATTGAACATAATTAAAGCATAGTGATTAATCACAAAAACAATATGTAATTATATATTGTGAAATATTTATTTCTAATTATAAATAAATGAAATTTTGTCTTGAAGCATGGTGTAGCATGGGTAACAGTCTTAATATAACAACAGCAAACTACATTGCTACATTTTGCGACAGTATGCGTAAAAAGCCAATGACAGTGTGAAGGTTGAGATTGCTTTTTCTCACCAGATCAGAAATTCTGATCAGAAAGTCTGATGGAAAAAAACTATTATCTAAAAAACAGTAGGCTTGGTTTTTCTCTGCAGAAAAAGTAAGACTGTTTTCAATTTCTGCAGGAATAAAAGGGGGAATCACACTCTGAATCTGGCAGAAGTCTGCGTATGCTGCCTTCTTTTGACAACCTCCCTCACCTCTTTTGCATATTGGAGGGGCCGGGGATAAATTCTATTAAAGTTGCCCAACAATGCAAGGAGCTGTCAATCAAAACCACCAGATCTGCACCTTCTGTCTGCTTTCTGTAGATGTGTAACTAAGGGCGATGGCGTATAGGTGATCAGATTTTTTTTCTGCAAAGCCATCCTAGGCTTCTAAATCTCTTTTTTTCCCCTTCTTTCTTTGGAGCCTTTGAAAAGCATTTTGAGCAAATAAAACAAGCCGCTCTCCAACTTTTCTTAACCACCTTCTGTTAGGGGGCATCAAATTCACCCGATCTTCTCCTCTTGAATATTATTTCTTTCGCGTTCCTAAACGGGCTCTTCCTATGATTTACTTCTTTCTTTTTTTAATATGCCATTTATTCGTTGATATTTGAAAGTAATAAATCCGGGAGGTTAAAAAGTTTGAGCAAACTATTAAACGACCAAGCCTTTGCCTATTTAATAAGGGATTGAAAAACCTGGACACCCGACCCTCTGGGGCCTTTTCCTTGCTGGCTGCTTGAGCAGAAAAGCAGCCGAACCTCTCCAGTGGGTCTTTCCCTTCTTCCTAGGACCCCCCCCCAATTAGCTCTCCCCTCCCCCAGCTCAGAAAAGCTGAAGAAGTGCAGAAATATTCCCTGCCTGGGAAGGACATTAAAAAAAAAAAAAATGCCCCAGCAACAACTATTGGCTTGAAGATCCCCTGGCTGCTATTTTTAAAAAGCCGTGAAGAGGGAAAGAAAAAAAAAAAAAAAGAGAGACTGGGCCTTTTTTTTTTACACTAAAAAAAGAGGGAGAGGGAAGGGGGGAAAAGGGAAATTCTCTCCAGCAGCTGGCTAGTCTGGCGGCAATGCTGGTGGTGGAGCAAAAACTAGGGGAGAGGGTGGGGATCAAGACCAGCAAGGTCTGGGGTGGGGGGTGTCTACTGCTGCCAACCCCTCTTTTTCTTCTTCTTCTCCTTCTTCCTCCTTCTCCTCTTCTTCTTTCTCCTTCTCCTGCTTTTTCCACTGGCACCCGCCGCGCAAAAGGCTCCCTCTTGCCACCTTCCCTTTGCCTATTGATCTGGGATGGACTGCGGGTCAGGTCCGGGCAGGATTGTGGGGGACTTCGTGGAACTCCCCACCTTTGATTGACAAGCCAGAACCGCGGCCTTAGGCCCCACCTCTTTCTTTTCAGCCCGGCTGGCTGGCTGGCTAGCTGACTTAGCTTACTTGCTGCCTGTGGCTTGCTGGCTCTTCCTCTCCTGCCCCCCTCCATCTTTGCTTTTGTGATGTCGCCACCTTTGATTTGAGTGCTTTTCAAAAATCGGGCTTGAGCCGCACCAATCAGTTCCTAAGACCATCGGAAACATGTGTTTTCCAATTATCTTAGGCAAGCCCTGTGAAAAGGTCATTCAACCCCCAAAGGGGTTGCGATCCACAGGTTGAGAACCACTGCTCTACAAGATAGGCTCAAGATACAGAAGGATCTTGATAGTCTTGAACATTAGGCACTTTCTAATAAAATGAAATTCAATGGTGAAGAAAGTAAGGTTTATTTATTTATTTATTTATGAGACTTATATACCGCTTTAAGTGGAAGTACTCTCTAAGCAGTGTACACCAGTAAGCAATGTATATATATATTTACATTGCCCCCAACAATCTGGGTCCTCATTTTACCTACCCCGGAAGGATGGAAGGCTGAGTCAACCTTGAGCCGGTGAGATTTGAACTGCTGACCTGCTGAACACAGTCAGCTAAAGTGGCCTGCAGTACTGCACCCTAACGGCTGCACCACCTCGGCTCATGGTTCTACATTTAGGCAAGAAAAACCAAATGCACAGGTATAGTATAGGTGGTACTTTGTTCAATAGTAGTAACTGTGAGAGGGATCTCGGAGTCCTAGTGGACAATCACTTAAATATGAGCCAGCAGTGTGCTGCAGCTGCCAAAAAACCCAACTCAGTTCTAGGCTGCATTAATAGAGGGATAGAATCAAGATCAAGTGAAGTGTTAATACCACTTTATAATGCCTTGGTAAGGCCACACCTGGAATACTGCATCCAGATGTTGTGAACTTAAAAAGAATGTAGAGAAGAGCAACAAAGATGATCAGGGGACTGGAGACTAAAACATATAAAGAACAGTTCCTGGAATTGGGTATGTCTAGTTTAATCAAAAGAAGGACTAGGGGTGACATTATAGCAGTGTTCCAATATCTCAGGGATTGCCACAAATAAGAGGGAGTCAAGCTATTCTCCAAAGAACATGAGGGCAGGACAAGAAACAATGAATGGAAGCTAATCAAGGAGAAGAGCAACCTAGAACTAACGAGAAATTTCCTGACAGTTAGAATAATTAATCAGTGGAACAACTTGCCTCCAGAATGCTCCAACACTGGAAATTTTTAAGAAGAAATTGAACAACCATCTGTCTGAAATAGTATAGGATTTCCTGCCTAAGCAGGGTGTAGGACTAGAAGACCTCCAAGGTCCCTTCCAACTCTGATATGCTACATTCTAATTTAAAACATTACAATAATAAACTTAGCAACTAAGGATATCCAAGGCAGGGAGTTTATAAAAGTCAAGATGATGATTAAAGTTCTGCCCAGTTTATTTATGTTACAGGGATATATAGAAGGATGGACTTTCAATCATTCAGTTAGAGTTATCATTTTTTTTATGCTTGCAGTCACTGCTGATAAATAGCTCTGCCACAAAGGTACAGAAAGGCCATAAGGCTCAATGATCAAAAAGTCTTGAACGTTAGAATAAAAACACCATTAGCATTGACAAATTCACCATCAGTCAATTTCAAAAGGCGGCTTTACTCGGAACAGCTTATATCCTGAGACAATATCTGTAACACCATCAAATATCCAATTCTGCCTTTCGGTCTTGGCTCAGAACAGCTTACATCCTGACTCAATAAGTAGACAAAAATATCAAATCCATTCTGAACATCATGCTGACTGTGCAATTAACAATAACAACAACAACAGTAGTAGTAGTAGTAGTAGTAGTAGTAGTGGTAGCAGCAGCACAAATAGTAACAGGCATCTTGGGTGCAATCCCAAAACAACTGGAATACTACTTGAATATCATCAGCATTTTCTACTCAATGCAGAGAGTACTAATCCACAGAACATAAAGACAAGTAATATATATACTGCTCACAAAAATAAAGGGAACACAAACATATAGGATTCTATAAGTTTGTGTTCCCTTTATTTTTTTGAGCAGTATACATTCAGTACATTCATATTTAATAACCAAGGTATTGATATTCAAATATGACATTTTCCAAATGTCTTGTTCAGATCTTTTATGTTCTTGCTTTTTTCTGTTATGTTGTTGTTTCTCCTTTTTAACCATTCAGGGAAAACAATGAATGCTATGGACAGTGCAAAGAAGGGCTAACAAATATTTTAAGTCAAAGAAGCATGGGAAAGAAAATGGTAAAACTAGTTGACCTAGGAATGTGCAACTGTTCAGAACTTCAGTAGGAAAGTTCTTCTGTGGTGGGAATATAGGCATCTAACATTGCTTATATCCCAGTTTCTACCTAAAACCTTTTCCTGGTGCTCCATGGAAACTGCACAGACTCAAAAGTTTACTTTTTTGAACTAAAGAGAGAGGTGTCAACTGAGTATGATGACTTGACATTTTCTGTCATTTATCTCCTTACCTCAAACTGTATTTTATGGGGAACTGTATGTCTGTATAGTGGCCACATAGTCAAACCCTCTACTTAAGACAGTCCCAGGCTTTAACACACTTATGTTCTTCTCCCAGGCTTTTGGTAATGGCACTTATTTCTCAGCCTTGAATGAGGAGTATAATGTATTTTGATGATGCTTGATTCCAACCTTGCTAATTTCCTTCTTCACATCTAACAGCAGATACAGAAAAATGTTTCTTCAGGATTGATTCCCAATTGAATTTATGAATTAGCATATAGGATTAAGCTTTACAATGCCTAATTGTTTACTACAAATTCTTGCATAGCAATTTGTTGCACCCTCATAAATCCAATTCAATCTTAATGGTTGTGCTTAAGCCCCATTACAATCAATGGAATTTAATTTAGCTGTAACTAATCTCATTGGCTTGAATGGAACTATTAACCTTGATTAAAGCAGAAGAATATAATTTGTTTTAATAAATAACTAAAATTAATTATTAAATCTTAGCAGGCCAATCAAGGTTATTTCCTGGATTGTAGCTTTTTGATCATTTATTTTGGTTTGATTTTGTATTTTGAATGCCATTTTGTCAAGTATTATGAGGTACAAAGTTATCTGCTACATTTTCTTCACTGATGAATTCAACTGTCAGATTTCACATCTGATGGCATTAGTCTTTTGGCCGTATGTTGCACCACAAAACAAGGAGCAATGTTTTGCTACAAATTCTGTTTTCTTCTGAACATGCTTGGGTGGCCTATATTTTTACAGTTATGTTGCCTTATTCACAAATTACATTCTTCATTTGGCAATGGTGGTTTATAGAAAAAATATTTCAAAGACTACTTCTTCACATGTGAAGGATTATATCAAAAATCTTCTGCATACCGTACATAGTTTGACTCCTTTCAGTCATATTTTCTCCCCCTTAAAAGTGCTTACTTGCCAAGATATAGATTGCATTATCTGAACAAGTACTTGCATCATTCAAAGGAAAAAAGAAACAAATTTTCTTTTCAAGTGATTGATCAGTTGATTATAGTACGTGCTATAATTGATTATAGTACATGCTGTGTCCACTTTTAGTGAACACATAGATAGATGTTGCCTCTAACTGATATAATATAAACTGACAGCAAACCACACTCCTTACTAGCACTAATGATGTTACCTAGTTAGGGTAATGAAACATCTGCAAGGAAACAACCAAGCTCAGAGAGCACCAAGAAATCCATCCACTTGGTGCTGGCCTTAATTTTCTTCTGTTTTCTTCTACCTTTCCCAACATTGTAGATTTCTCCAGAGAACTAGATCTTCTTATAACATGCCCCAAATAAAATATTTTTTTCTTCTCATAGTATTTCCTAATGAAAATATAATATTATAGAATGAATGCATCAGGGTGCCAACATATCAAATTGTTTAGTTTCATTTCTCGTATTTCCTATTGCTCTTCACATAAAATATGAAGAAGAAAGTGACCAATAACTGCAATGTTCATTATTTATGGAAATATTCATGTTAAGCTATATTTCACATTTTAAATGATCTATCTGATTCTGTTATGGAGTTTTTGAAAATTATGATGATGATAAAGGTAATCATTATTACACTTTAACAACATGAATGTGTACTTTTATTTATTTATTTAATACATGCCTATCCCACTGCAACAAAAAGGGCAGTATGTATGTATACCAATGTATATATTTCAATTATTATTTATTTTTAATGTCTGGATTTTGAGGGAAAAGACAAGTCCCATCTGCTATTGTAGACATATGAACTGTACTTTTAGCAGGTAGCTTGAAAGTGGAGAAATAACAGATGATACACACAGAGTCTCATAGGAGATGGAAAGTCAAAATGGGCTAAGAAAGTGGCAAAAAAGGAGAGCTGAAGCTGGTGGAAAGGAATGGAGGAAATAAAATGGCTAGCTAGAAAAGATGGAATTGGCCAATCATGACTTTCTGAAAAGATGAAATTTCTATAGTAACTCAAGCTTATTAAAGAGAAACTGGTGGGGAAAGATGACAATTCATAAAATAAATACTAGAAATGTGAATACAAATCTATCAATATCTCTAGCTAAATAAATGAATAAAATTCAGTGCATTTTCTTTCTTGAATTTTTACTTGCTTGCATAGAAGAATCGTCTCTCATCTTCCAAAAAAAGATTATCTAGGTCTGAGGCATTAAATTTATATAAAGCTATTTATTGGCCTTCCCACATTTATCTATTTTGAAAGTTTTGCTTTTTGAGTTGCCCCTTCTGTATTGTCACTGCTTGTTATTTTCTGCACACTCTCTATTACTACTTCTTGTCAAATGTAAGCTAGATGATCATATATGTTTTTATTCTTTTCTTTCCCAGTACTGTTCCCCTCCATCACATGCCACTTTCCAGCTTCTCAGTCCTCCTATGCTTTTACTTCAGCTATCATATTATTTTATTTTTTATTTTATTATTTTAATTTTGGATTAAAATAATAGCTTGTGCTGTGTATTATTTTTTTAAATCATCTATTTGTCCTTGGCTGGTCTTGAAAAAGCTAAGTAGACTTATAGCTGGCAAGTATTTGGACGGGAAATTACATAGGAATCCTGAAGTTAGAACTGAATTGGGAGGTTTAAAAAAAATAAAGAATCCTAAAATATTATTGCTTAGATAACTATATTAACATCTCCATATAGTCACTAGGAATTAATTATGATCGCAAGAACACTTCATGAGATAAAATATGAAATCGTAGAGTATGAAGAGATCTTGGAGGTCTTCTAGTTCAACCCATTGCCCAAGGTAGGAGTCCTTATTGCATCTTGGTCGAACGGTTGTCAAGTCTATTTTTGAAAACCTCCAGTGATGGACCATCCACAATACCATGAGGCAAGCTATTCCAGTGATTAACTATTCTCACTATCAGGATTTTTTTTTCTTTAGTTCCAGGTTGGATCATTTTTTAAGCTTCCGCCCATTGTTTCATGTCCTGCCTTCAGGTGTTTTGGAGAATAAGTCAACCTCCTCTTCTCTGTGATAGCCCCTCAATTTATGAAGGACAGCTATCGTGTCCACCCCTAGGTCCTTTCTTCATTGGACTAAACATAACCAGTTTTCTTAACCATTCATTGCATGATTTAGTCTCCAGAGCTCTTAATATTCAAGGATTTTCTCTATTTTATATCACTATTTTCTTTTCTACATTTTTTTCTGTTTTATTTAATTTATTTAAACAAACAAAAACAATTCATAGATTCATATTTATATTCATGTTTGTCTCTGCAGGAACTGAATCTGGGGTCAAATAAAGAAATGTGTATTGTGATGTCCTGATGTAAGCTCCACTCTTACACATTTGTCAGCATATTTTCAACATTTCCCTTTCCTATGCAGATGTGGTGTCATGACACAGATAGAAAAGAGGTGGAATTCATGTGGCAATGGGGCAGTTCCCCTTTCTTGTTTGTCCTCTTAATCATCTCATCATGTCCCAAAGATGCTTATGCAGATCGTTGAAGAGACAATGTACATGAAACTGGCTCAGATTAAGTCACACAAAGACCCTAGCCACTTTTCCTTTTTTTAAAATAAATTGGCATCAGGAATTTCTAAACAAGCAAAAAAGTTGCAGACACCAAACTGAAATGTCTGATCAAGCCTTATTTGCTCCATCTTGATTCTTCATCAAAGTGAAGCAGTGCAAACACTGACTACTGAAGTGGTTTGCCAAAATTGATCAGAAGCAATTCACACCTTTGTACTCCTTCCTATTAAACCATGTGCTTTACATTGTGTAAAGATAACTGCCAACAGTATACATTTGGTATTTACTTGCTTTAAAATTTAATAACATAATAATTTAGCCATATTTGACCAAAAACTTTGAAAAACATTTTCATGTGCCTCTATCAAAAGAGAACAACTATTGACAAACTGTTAATAGAGATATTAAGAATTAATTGCTGCACATCATGTGTACAATAATTTTTTTGACTGGTACTTATAAATCCAAAAACCTGGGATGTACATTTTCAGACAATAATTATTGAAAAATCATATTTACGGACTTATGAATTTAAGAATAGGTGGACCAAGGCACTCATATAATGGATCCCACTTGATAAAAAGCGTCCATGAAAAAGACCTAAAACAAGATGGATCTACAATATCAACAAGTATGGCGGGTCCAATTGGCAAAAGAAAGCTCAATAGCATATTGGTTGGAAACATGCAGAAGAGGCCTTCATCTTGCAGTGAATAGACAGTGGCTGGGATGATGATGATGAATTTAAGAACAAAATGTAGCATTTTTGATTAACTGCATTTGAAGCCAAAAGAAGATAATTTCTTTTACTGTTTTAAGAGAATATTGCAGTCAAGCTATTTATTCTAGAAACAGGTATTTAATCCAAGTGCTTTATTGTTGTTATTAATCATTGTTAACCCCATTGCAAATTAATAGTTCAGACTCAAAAAGTATGATTTATCAAAAGCTGCTCATGAATGAGATGTAGATGCCAAATATTTCTTTCCAGAGTTACACTTTTAAACCACCTCCATGGCAGAGAATGATGCCTGAAAACAGTAGCTGAATTGTGTTATGTTGCTTATTGCAGTTTATCACAGGTTAAATAAAAAAGATAAAAAAACCAACAACATAAAATTATGAGAACCTAAAAAAATTCAGATTGGGAATAATAATCTGTGTCTAGTTGTCTCATTTCTTTTTATAAGAAATCCATGTTAACTTATTTTATACTTTGTCTATAGAGTCTTAGGAAAAAAATCTGGAAGTCATGCTAAGCATCAGCAGAGATTGTGAACTGTCAGTTCACACATCATATTCTTCATGCTGATAGGCTGCTGAATACATTTGATGCCAATTTCTGGATTTATCTTTTTTATTATTATTATCATCAAAAGAACAGCCACTCAAAAGTTTTCACAGTAGATCAAATTTCCTTTTTAGGATACCAAATCTTTGCCCAATGTTACCCCTCTGTTCTTTCTGAACAGCATTATTAATATTTTGTCCATTATTCACAACCCACAGGACATCTCTCTTGCAGCTTCTGATATAAATTTAAAAAGACTTATCAGTTTTCAGCCCTGTTATAAAAAGAAACAACTTTGATTTTAATTTTATGAATTCTTTGTTGATGTACATCAGCTTAAAAAATCTATAGTATAAATTCAAACATATCTCCACGGTCTTCTCAAATGATGTTTGTTTTAAATTTATGTTCAAAAGCTAATCAGCTTCTTTTTTCTTCAAAATGATTTCCCCCAAATAGTTAATTGACTGGTAGATTTAAATAAATGTTAAGAATGGGCCTATAAGTTTCCCCTTTCCTTCACCACATATTGAATTAAATACCACCTGCTTTAATATTGCATTTGGCATATTGCATACATACCATAATTTAAGATGCTGATATTAACAAATAAAATATTTAGGACTTGTACATATCTGTATAAACCATATTTGCTCAAACCAAAATAGACCCACACCCACTGCTTCTCTGCAACAGTGCTGATCTTTTGGCATAACCTTCCAAGAAGCTACTCCCTTTCTGATAATTTAAGCATTGTATTATTTTTATTTCTTTTCTTTTTTCATTTCTCATTTGTGCACAATTTCCATTCTGGGGTGATGGGAGCTATGATATTATTGTTGTTTTCAATTGTGCCATAGATGTTTGTATTTGCCTACAATATATATTATACAAACAGAGCCAGTTAGGTGTAATAATTAAGGCACCAGGCTAAAAACTGGCAGGCTGTGAATTATAGTTTTACTGTAGGCACAAAAGCAGTTGAATGACATTGGGCCAGTTACTCTCTCCCTCCGCCCTTGGAAAAAGGCAAGTGTAAATCACTTCTGTAAATCTTACCAAGTTATTTTAGGAACTTGTTCAGGCAATCACCAGGAACCAACACTGATTCAAAGACAAAACAAAAAGGCACTAAATCTAAAACTTCTAGAGCATACAGACTGTAAAAAAAAAAACTGAAATAGAATTGTATTGTTCCCATCTTCTTTCTGATCACTGAATTATTAATTAATGAGTTATTGCTCATTGGTAAAGCAATATTTTGGATATTCATTTTAATTAGCATTGCTAATTGCAAAAAGTGTTGAAACAATCATTTTGGAAAACTGTGGAATGTACAGTATTATTTTTCCAAAAATAATATTCTGGACAAAACATACTATTCAGGGACATGTGTCTCCTGATAGTACTTCAAACAACTTCTAGTTTGGAAGATTTCCTTCCAAAATCCACCAAATTTATGTTTCTTGTGGAAAAACATGAACTACTATTAGCTCAATATAGTTTCTCCCTGAAACAATGACTTTTGCACAATCCTAGCTTGAACATTTCTACTTTTAAATTGTGGGAAAAGAATATCTTTAGGTGATACCAGCCTGAGCAAGTTTAGAAATCATTGTAATTCTACTAGTGCAAGTTTGATGAGTTATAATAATCAATTATAATAATCAATACAATAATCAATAATAATCAAGACTAGATTGTCTTAATGGGCTTTACAGAATTAAATTTGAGTGATCTTACTTAGCCTCTAGATACTTTTGGATGAAAGGAGCAATAGACAGTAAGACCAGACTCTATCTTTACTTGACTTAAGTGCATTCAGTTGGTCATAACTCTATCATCTAGGACTGTATCTGTAGGGAAAGGGTTTTTTTAAAAAAATGTACGCGGATTTAGTGCTCTATGTGAACATGTATATATTTTAATATAAGTAATTACCTGAAAAGGGCTAAAGAAAACTAGCAAGTGGAATGGAAAGCTGCAAGAATCACTCAGAAGAAGATAAACAAATTATTTTAACCTTAAGGATGAAATTCTGATTTGGCTTCTAGTATAAATGATGATAGAGTGTGAAAGTGATATTTACAAAAGTCTTAGCCTGATCAAATAGAATCCAATCCATCAAATGGTATGGTAGGGTGAATGCACAGACTTAGTAACAACAATGCTGGCCTTTTGGAGAAAAAAAAGAAGCAAACTCTACAGATGGATATTTTGCAAATACTGAGTCATGAACGGTGAAAAGTTATTATTATTACTTTTTTCTATCATGCCAGAATATGACAAGGTCATTTTTGAAATGGTATGTGTTAGCATTCCAGAAAAACTAAACTATTGATTAACAAAATACATTTCAAGTTCTGAGTATCATTAACCCATCCTTTATGTACTTTTAATAATTTCTTTTTTTATCTGACAGCTACTGAATAAATAAGACTGCGGCATTTGGCTTCAACTCTCATTACTGAAAGGCTACACATTTCCCATATATATGGAGGAAAAAAGCCACTTCTAGGATGGACACACACACACACACACACACACAAGCATTGTAGCATGTTATATATTTGTCTCTTTTTTTAAAAAAATGAAAGCAGTGAAGTGTGATTAAAAAATGAATATTAACAATCCTGGGACTGAACACCCTGCAAATCATAAAGCCCAAAGGTCATAGGAGTATATTTTATATTCCATCTCTGAAATTCCTCTAGTTTTAGAGTCCTAAGAATACATCTTTTTCCATTGATAGATGGGCTCTGATATGTTTTAAAGCTGGAAGGGAAGGCGGGAAATAATAAAAAGTAGTGGGTGTACAAATCACAAAACACACAAAACTACAAGAAAGTGCAAGTTGCCATATGACACTTTAGACCTCTGCCTTATAGGTTCATGAAAAATCCATGGTTTAGCTTTTATACGCTTGTAGTACAACACTACAATATTTTTTTGCATATTGTTGACAAAGTAGCAATTGTGCATCTGAAATACTGGGGGTCAAAGTGATCCCAGCAAATTGTGAGTTTTAATGTACATTGCCACTCATTACCTACACTGCATTAATTCAATTTACAAAACTTACCGTGTGCTTCATTTAAAGATTTGTTCATAACATGTTTATTATCTCTACTTATTTGGTGTGATTTTTAAATGGAACTTCCATATTGATATATCAAATCCTTCTATACCAGATAAATAGTAAAACACTCTTTGTTTAATTATCAATCTCACATAGAGTATATAGAAAGCAATGGTAGGAAACAGAATGCAGTTTGGTATGCAAAACAAAATGTCTCTAATCGCTAGTAAAAACATTAAAAAGCACAGAAGTGATTGATTTAGTGAATTATTAGCATGGACATATTTCATATACTAAAGTCATGTTGTTACTTACCTTCAACTGTTCTTCAATAATTGAGCCAATTTCTTACTCTTAGCAGCTATTAAAAGTAACATTGTCAAAGCCTTTCTGGGAACTGTCAATTTTGAGAATGTTCCCAGACATTATGTGATTCCATAATTTGTACAATGGTGTATTTGTCTCTCTCCTTCCTTCCTTCCTTCCTTCCTTCCTTCCTTCCTTCCTTCCTTCCTTCCTTCCTTCCTTCCTTCCTTCCTTCCTTCCTTCCTTTCTCAAGAATGGCTTTACACTGTTCAGTAGAATGAAAAATAATATCCTACTTTAAAACCAGGGGAAGCATAATTATATATATTAGACCATCTGCACATAATTCGAGAATTGAATCTGTGTATTTTTTACACAAGAAATGTATTACTTTTCTTCTTGTTTACCATAACAAGTACATTTTCTGTCCCCACTGAAGCTTAGATTTGCATAGAAGCTATAAAAATTTCTTTTGTTCAGTGTCCATAAGATTTTAATTACATAGAAACTCTACTGTTGTAGCAAATACATGTAAAAACAGGAATATACCACATGTTGTTTTATGCACAATTCTTCTTATTTCACTATTCTTTGAATTAGTATATGTCTTTAATGTCCTGTTCTAATAAAAAGTTCATTTCATAGCTCTTTTTTTCTCCATTTTTATGAGATAGTTTTCCAGTGTCTATCTAATGGTAATTTATACAATGACTCTCATCATGTAGTTGATGCAATAATAATTCTTATGGGCTAATGCATTGCTGTAACACACTATAGTTCCATATAAATTATTTAATTTCATTATATTTTAATGATTATGCTAGTGAAAAGAGGGACCATAATGGCATAATAGCAGTGTTCCAATATTTGAGGGGCTGCCACAAAGAAGAGGGATGTCAATTTGAGAGATTCTTTTTTTTAAAAAAAAATGTCCTTAAAGCAAAGTATCCTATTGTCATTAGATATGACCCTTTAAGAGACTTGAAGTAAATGTGCTCCTTATGGTATCTGCTCTGTTGAATATTGCATTCGGTTTTGGTCACCATGATATAAAAAAAATGAGATTCTAGAAAGAGTGCAGAGAAGAACAATGATAATTAGGGGATTGGAAGCTAATATATGAAGAATGATTGCAGTAATTTGGTATGTCTAGTTTAATGAGGACCAGGACTGACATGATAGCAGTGTTCCAGTATTTGAGGGCTGCTACAAAGAAGAGGGGATCAACCTATTCTCCAAAGCACCTGAAGGCAGAAGAAGAAGCAATGGATGGAAACTAATCAAGGAGAAAACCAATCTAGAACTAAGGAGGAATTTGCTGATAGTTAGAACAATTAATCAGTGGAATGACTTACCTCCAGAAGTTGTGAGTGCTCCATTACTGGTGGCTTTTAAGAAGAGATTGGATAACCTAGTATGGTAAATTGCATCCATCTTGTATAAAATGGGGCCTACTTATTCATATGGGGGGCATTTGATTGAATTTCAATTTGATGTGTGAATTTATTAGCATACATTCTATAGCACTGTACAGGACCAATATGCATATTATGTATTCAACTTTCCAATCTGGTATATCAGGGGTGTCAAACTCAATTTCACTGAGGGCCGCATCAGCACTGTGGTTGCCCTCAGGGGGCTGGGTGGTGTGGCCAGGGTGGGTGCAGCCTGCTGGGTGGGCATGGATGGTTGGGTGTAACCTACTGGGTGGGCATGGCCAGCTCTACATCATTCACATCAAGGGTGCCTGTGGGGGCCAGGGCAGGAGTGGGACAGATCTGAGGGTCTCTGGCAGAAGAGGGTGGGACCAGGGCAAGTGCCAAGGCATGGTCCACTGGAGGAGCCTCACTGTTCCTCTTAGGCCATGCAGGGGAGGGGCTGGATGGTGGTGCGGGCTGCCCGGAGCCCTGGGCAGCAGAGGTCAAATGCCCAGCCTGGCCCTTGAGCACCCACGGCACCAAACCCAGCCCCACTTCTTCAAGGCTGCTGCTCAAGGTTCTCCTGGTTCCTCGCTTTTTCCAGACAGCCTTGTGGAGCTAAAACTGAATGCGTTGCAGCATAAATGGCCACCATAAAATTGTACATTGGCTTATGGCTGGCCTGGGCCAAGGCCAAGGCAGAGGGGGGCATTCCCTCACTGTTTCCAGGATGGCTTCGCAGGCCACATGAAACCACTTCGCGGGCCGCATCTGGCCCCTGTGCCTTGTGTTTGACGTGTCTGTGGTATATGAATAAAAGCTAGTCTATTTCATTCTACTCAGGATCCCTGGCCTTGCCTATCCCAAACATTCCTGCCCAGTGATGACTTTTCCAGATCATATTCTGTGTCAGGAACCATGAACCAACTTTGTGGTCATATAATGTTGTGGCAAAAGTAAATCTACAACACTGTTCTGAATGCTGACTGCCTAGAAGATAAATTTATTGCTTTTAAAATTCTTTGCTGCAGGGAAGTAAATTTCATGTATTATAATGTAATGTCTCTTGATGTTCTTTGTATGTTTTGTTTTCTTCCCAGGCAAATACAGAACTATGCATTATAGATAGGGTTGCTATGTTGTTGAGTTTTCAAATTGTCATGTTGCCTTGTTGCTGCTGCTGCTGTTGTTATTGTTGTTGTAACCTTGCAGGCAATATACTGAATAAAAGAATTCTGCCTTATGAATGAATAAACAGTCAGAGAAGTGTATTTTTGCTATCTTTATTGTTTTGTTGAATGAAGGTATTGCAGTTCCTTCCTTCCTTCCTTCCTTCCTCCCTCCCTCCCTCCCTCCCTCCCTCCCTCCCTCTCCCCCTCCCTCTCTGTCTCTGTCTGTCTCTGTCTCTCCCTCCCTCTTTCCCTCCCTCCCTCCCTCCCTCCCTCCCTTCCTTCCTTTCTTCCTTCCTTTTCTGTAGTTTTTGTGCAGGGACACTGAAAAGTTAGGTTAACTTTCCATTTCTTTCCTACTGATATAAACACAGTATATATATTTTCTTCTTGTTTACACACATAGCCCTGCAGCCTTCTGTAGTTTCATAGAAATCTATAAGTTACCTATTTTATGGTTTTAGGATAAAAGTGAGGGGAGAAGGGAGAAGAAATTGAGGGAATTCAACTGGCTTAGTTCAGGCTGGAATTATTACCTATGACAAATATTTCTAATTCAGAAGAATAAAATAAAATTGAAATGTTTGGATGAAAGTTTTGATCTTAGAACAAAAACCTGAATTAACAATTAAGCTAAACAAGCATGTTCTTAAGGCACCATGGAAAGGGAGCCATCATGTAGGGTTTTTTTTTTTCCTCTATTATATCCATAACTCTTTCAGTGCCACCTGAAAATTTAATTTTAAACACTTCTTGAGTCTTAAAGACTTGTCAGTAAAGCAACAGAACAATGCCAATACAACTTTATTGGAGTGTGCTTAGGGCATTAGTTGGCCTCAATCCAATCCTGGTTTAGAACAGTATTTTGTTCTATGCATACTCCTATCTTGTGCATGTTTCAGTTGAGGATACCAGTAAAAGAGAATATTTGTTGCTGAGGGTTGAACTTCTTTGGTGTTCTCTACTTTGGTTGTTTTCTTGCCAAATTACTCATCTAGATAACATCAGCAGTGCTAGAAGGGACTGGAGTTTGTGCTTGGTTTATATACTGTTGATTGTTTGATTGTTTGTCTGAGTTGGTAGTTCCTTGTTAGGGATATTGTTTACTGCTAGAGCAAGGGTAATGAAACATCTGCAGGAAAACAACCAAGCTTGGAGAGCACCAAGGACCCTACAGTCAGGGGATAGTTTTAACAAAATTTGGTGTAAGAGTTAAGTAGCTATATGCCCTTTGAAATGTTTCTAAGTTGAGACTTCTGAATTTTGTTTTAGATGTACCAATTTCTTTCACGATATTGATTGAATATCGTGTTAGATCCATATTATCTCCCTTCCTCCTTTTTTTTGTTAAGAACTTTTTATCTTAAGCATAAACTTAAAAAGAAATACATACCAATTTCCTTTCAGTGAGTTGATAGTTAGAAACAAGATTGTGTTTGGTTTATGGTCATATAAATTAAACTGAACTAAGTAATATTTAATAAATGACATATGAAAGTAAGAATACTCCTGTTTGCAGTATAAGAGGAAGGTGTATTGTAATTAAATAGCTGATTTAGGATGTCAACCAGATTGACCTTTTTTTTAAAACAGAAGCTTTTGTAGGAGAAATATATCTGAATCCTTTACTAATAGGGATCAGACATACTATTTCACTGAAATGCAAGGGGTTTTGTTACTGTATCAGAGACAGCTGAAGCAAATATCAGAAGAGAGACAAGGATGTAAATTTTTATTTAGAGATACAAATTAGATTACACATGTGATTGCATACAGTTACATAATTATTAGTTTTCTAGCTTAATAAGATAAGGATAATGAGGTCACCATATTTCCTACTCCATTCTAATACAGAGTGCACATTTTCTTACGTTTGAAAATGTTAATTTTGAGATTATTTTTTATGTTGCTGCTGGTAAATTAATTATACCAATAAATGTCTACTGCTATTTTAACACCACTTTTCACACCGATCTCTGCCATGAAATATCAGAGGCAGTAGGAACTATTGACTGTGAAGATGGTGTAAGAACATGCAGCTGATGGCAGTTGGGAATATTTTGATATAACTAAGCCAAACCAAAATTGGTTGTCACTTTGAATAAATATGTAACTATGGAGTGGGCAACTATGGTCTTTCAGATTCTGCTAAATTAGAGACCCAAGGATTTTTGACCATTTACTTGGAACTAATGAGAAAGATTATCTCCCTTGAGATATTCAAGATTTAACTATGTGAGCATTTCAGAATGAAGGGTTTATGTCTGTTTATCACCTTTTCAAATCATTCAATTTAAAGGGAGGGTAAATAAATGCTCTTCTTACAAAGTCTATCTATCATCTATGTATCATCTATCTATCATCTGTCTATTGGCTACTAAGCAAATGATTTTTCCCATTCATTCTTGTACTTGTATCAAAGGGCAGTACAAACACATGCACTGCATATGTCTATGTACAGGGCTCTGTGGTACATCACTTGACAATTTTTTTCTAACTTGAGATGAACCACTGATATGTTATCTATGTTTTTTAAAAACCAGATTTGCATCCCTCTATTGTTAGCATGATCCAATCCATATTTTGTCATTTGTTTCTACTAGAATCTCATGGCTGAAGTTTAGCTAAATGCTTTGCTGAACTTAAATCTACCATCATCCCTTAATCAAAGAAAATAATCATTCTATCAAACAGATTTTTACAATTTGTTCTTGATAAATACTTGTTACTACCAAACAATGCATTTTTTCTAAATATTGACAAAGTGACTATTTAATTACCTGTTTCAGTATTTTTTTCAGATTAATTTTACTAAACAAGTTTCAAACATCATTTTAAGATCCACTGTAAACCTTTGGACTCATTATGGCGTTCTCATAGATATATAAAACCCAGGTGAGTAGTAAAGTCTTCAAGTCAGGAGTGGCTTCTTGGGGACTAACATATCAATGCAGTTTTTCTTGGCAATAATACAGGCATGGTTTGCTACCGTCTTTTCTAAGTTGCTTGCTATATACCCCAGACTAGCCTATAACCTACAGTAAATCTGGTCCTGCTTTTGAGTCTAGACAAGGTGGTGTGCAAAAAACCCCCAAAAACATGATTCTAGGCAGGTAGGATGAGATGGCCTACACCTAAATATTCCCTTTGTTAAAGAGAAAGAGAGAACACTTGATGACAATGGTTGGGAGAGACTGAATTAACAAACAGAAAAAAAAAACTGAATTGGGCATGTACTATACATGCATACCCGTAAATGTGAAGCAGTTCTGATTCATAAATCTATCTGCTCTTGCATCCAATTTTGCCTGCAATTGTCTGGAAAGTGGCCATCAAATTGCAAAATTTTCCATCTGTGGAATATAAGCCACATTTACACATTAATGGAATTGCAATCTGAATCTTCACATTTACAGTAGATAAAAATGGAATCACCAAAATTAAGGAGAAAATTGAGAATGTAGCACATGTAAGAAAGCTCCAACTCCTCCCCTGTTTCTTCCCTCCCTAACACAGCTGGCAAAAGTGAGAAAGAGCCTGTGGCCTAGAGATTAATACAACTGCCTAACATGCAGACAGCCCAGGTTCGAATCTCAGAAGGGTATGTCTGGTTGAAAAGAACTAAAGAGTTCGAAATAGCTATTCCAGTTCTCCCTTAATTCTTTGCTAGCAATCCAAATTTTAGAAATGTATATGATGTCGCAGTTGCGACTGCTGCCTGTGGATGGCTCTAGTTGGAGCTGATACAAGGCAAAAGATTTCTCTCTCCCATATTTGGGTCAACAGGGTATAACATACAGCATTCTAGATAACTCCTCCCCTGTTTCTTCCCTCCCTAACACAGCTGGCAAAAGTGAGAAAGAGCCTGTGGCCTAGAGGTTATAACAACTGCCTAACATGCAGATAGCCCAGGTTCAAATCTCAGAAGAGTAAGTCTGGCTGAAGAGAGTTAAAGGAACTCGAAATAGCTATACCAGTTCTCTCTTTATTCTTTATTAGCAATATATATATATATATAGTCAAACTTTGATCAGTCATTGATTTGAGCATCAATTATAGTATATTACCATGCCTTGTTTCTTTTTAAGTTCTGTGCAGTTTTGATATATTTTAAGGATTAATTCTTTTGGGGTCGTCTGTGACCATAATAAAGATTGATTTGATTTGATTTGATCTTATTTGAATTGAATGAATACATACACACATACAAACACACATACATACATATTTCATTGTAGAATATAGCCTGTTTTTTTTTTCCTCCAAAACTTTTTTTGTGAAAGAAATGGGGAACTAAGGAGGAAGACAGGAAGAAAATCTCAAACTCTTCAGTCAGAACAGTTTAACAGAAATAAAACATATTTGTTCCACTACAGCAAATAATAATGGAGTTATATCCATTAGCAGTCTGTAGGCCCTCTCCTTCTTCTCTACAGTTGCAAAATACCTCTGGAGTATCTTGACAAAGGAGCCAGATTCAGATATTCCACAATAGAAACAACTCATCACATATAACCTGTGATGAATGCTATTGTCAGCTTCCTCTGACAGCCGCTGATACTGAGAGGATGGGGAGGGGGGGAGAACTTTGCATTTGTGTGCATACCTTGTCTGCTGCCCAAGCAAAGACAAAGATTGGAATCCTCTGTCTGTGTCCATATGAAAGCTGCAATACAGTGCAATTGTATCCATAAAAGTCTTCTTCCATCCATACCTACAAGTTGTATACTTACAAAGGCATTCTGAGGCAGATGGCATCATTTTAGTCACATAGGCAAGGAGGAATTGATCCTTCCAGGGCTTCTTTAAGACCTTGTGGGAGAAAGCAGCCACCATTTGGTCTAGTTGAGGGGTCCCCAACACCTGAGCTGTGGCCCACTATCGGGCCATGGCCTATTCAGAATGAGGCCCCATGAATAGTGGGCTGGCGTGCGTGCACAAGCATATGCAGCTTAACTTGCACAAGTTAACTGCTGCTCATGCAAGTTGAGGTGTGCATGCATGTGTACACATTGGCCCACTGCTCTTGCAGGCAAATTCCCCTCTCCTACCCCACCAAACTGCCAAGGTTGGAGACCACTGGTCTAGCTCATATTACAGATAGGATGTCACTCAAATTATCAAGAAGTACATTCATTTTTTTTTCTTAAAAATGATTGCCCCTTTTCAGAAAAGCTTCCTGAAAATTCTTAGTACATTTCTTGGACTAATAAGTCCATTTTGGGAATATTTTGAAAGAATTTTTTGTGAGTTCCTTTCATTTTCTTTTTCATTCTATTCATCCTATTTGCTTATTTCCAATGTCCAGGGTTTGCACTGTATTCATTTATTTCTGTACTAAAAGATTGTTCTATATGTATATAGATAAAGCAAGGCTGATGTTAAACATGCCAAAAAAAAGAGACAAATATTCTGAGACAGGAGTAATTCAGAGATCCCTGGAGGTAACTTTATGCGTTGGCTTAAAAATTCAAATCATATAGGTCTGAAAAATTGCTAGATAAAGAAACAGCTGAGGGGAAAACTTTATTAGGATACAAAAACTTTCTCATTGATAATGAGATGCGGGGTATTTGAAATGAAAGTGGAGAACTGGAGCCAACATTTTATAACCAGTGCAACAACAATAACAACAAGATAGATTGGGGCCAGCCAGAGGAAGCATGAAAAGGCTGTGTAGCCAACTGAAAAAAAAAAAAGCTAACATTGATTTCACTGTCTTCATTGCTATTCTCATTCTGCTCCAGGATCAGCTAGGAAATGGTTTTGCTAATTATTTTCATGTAGAATCAGTTAAGGACTACCATAGATAGAGTTCAATAATTTCATTTTTTTCCCCTATCTGCTAATAGGTGATTTTCCATCAATGATTTTTCTTAACTACTTAACTCTTTAAAAGGTGATCTGCATCAGGTGTTAACTGCTTAGAGTTAATTTCTCAGAGGAGGAACATGAAATGAAATGGGAAGAAATGATTCAGAATTAATTAGTTCTGTCCTTATCTAATCCTTCAAGAGAATCAGGGTGCTGGCCATTACCTGGAAGTAATCTATAGAAAAGGTAGAATGGGACCACACTGTGCTCATATAGGATTATTTGAAGACAAAAAAATGTAATAATTACTGGTGACAGAAATCTACCTTTGCTGCAGCATGATAGTACCACTCTTTCAAAACAGTGCTAGTGTTCTTTATAGAGAATGCTACATTCATCTATATGATGGATTGATCAATTGATTACTTATCAAATCATTTTTTTATTCCCAGACATGACAACAACAACAATGGTAATAAAAGTGGTAGTTTCCTGTGCAAGTTCAGGTACTCAGTCCCACATTTTGAATGCAAATACTGCTTGCTGGCTCAGGAATTCTGGGAGTTGAAGTCCATGACTCATAAAAGAGCCAAGGTTGCCCACCCCTGACCTAGTCCAACACCTGCTCAAGCAGGAAACCCTGTACTATTTCAGACAGGTAGATGTCCAGTCTTTTCTTAAAAACCTTCAGTGATGAAGCACTTACAACTTCTGAAGGCAAGCTGTTCCATTAGTTAATTGTCCTCATTGTTAGGAAGTTTCTCCTTCATTTTTGTACTACTGTCCTTGAGTAGTTTTCATCCATTTTTTTTTTTTTTTTGTCTTACCTTCTGGTACTTTGAAAATAAGTTGACCCCCTCTTATTTGTGGCAGCCACTGGGAATTTTTCATGAGTTGTATCTTTGATCTGATCTTTCAGGATTTCCAACAGAGTACTCATTGCAATGGTAACTAAATTCACCATGCTGCTGGTTGTCCTCTTCTTATCTTTCCTTCCGTCTTTCTCAGCATTAGAGTGACCAATCTTCACATAATATCTCTAAAGTAGGGTAATTTGAGTTCTCATTGATGCCTCAAATGAGAATTCTGGGTTAATTTACGGTATTTGATGATGCATTTCTTTGCTTTGTTGACTGTCCATGTTATTCTCAGGAGTCTTCTCCAACACCAAAGTTCAAAATCATAAATATTCCTTTGATCTTGCTTCTTCAAATGTATATGAGATCATAAAAAGTCTAATAAAGGTTTCAGAAAGCCCAGGTAAGCATTTTGTGAACAAATGCTAAGGATCCAGTCTTTATGTAACTGATACCAAAACAAAAAGAGACTGGAATAGAGACAGCCTTCCTCCAACTGCTAAAGAACTGGGCAGATCCCAACTCCTGATATCAGCAACAATTGTATTAGGAGAAGAGAAGGACTTTTATGATTAGATTTATTTTTAATTCCAACTCATCATTGTGGTATGAGAAGAAATAGGATTTACTTTTTCTGTGTAGTAATCAAAACCAAAGGACCATTCTCCATATGTGCATTACTACAATAGTGGGTATGTATAGGAAATTACAGACTACCGCTTGTTTGCATAAAGAGAAATTTGGACTTGCCTTGTAATTCTTAGAACAGCAATTTACAGGTGTAAGTATAAGTGTGGTATTGGAGTTACAACAGGTAAGCAAAATGAGGTAAAATTTCTCCCATGAGCATCCCTCCCACTCAGCTTTGACATACCTAAATCCAAGAAATAAGCGGTAACATTTACAATGCTAGTATTCAGATCTGATTTATCAAGAATGCAATTATTTTTGCATAAAGCCAGGAGCATTTTTTCTTTACATTTTATTATCTTTCACACAAAACATATCCTGAGTTTAATTAAAAGAAAAATAACTCAGAAGTTAAAATGATTCTTCATTTCCACCTCGAACAGAACAGACAATATACACAAAAAAACCTCTTAGTAATACCCAACTTCTTCATCAGATCAACTAGGGGGTCAGTTCAAATCAGTTTAGGGGTTCAATTCAATTCAACTTATTGCGGTCAACACTCTTCCACAAGGAGAGTGCTCTGTGCATGAATTAAAATGTTTGTGTGTGCGTGTCTGTGTGTGTACTTTGTGTATTCCATCTAATATTCTATTTAATAGAAAATAAATAAAATTTTAAGACAAGAGATAAAATGCAGTTTTAAAATGACTTAACTGCAGCCTATATCAATTAAACACTAAATTATATTAAATGTAATAACATTTAAAGTTACGGCAAACTAATAATATCTAAAAATTAAATCAATTGTAATAATTATATATAGTGCACTGCAGAAGATTGGCCTATCAGGGTTCAACAGGTTTTCTGTGCTCTGCAGAAAATAAGATGAAGGTACTGTAACAAGGGGTATTTTATCTACAAGTAGCATCTGAGCATAGGTTGGATCTGGGTGACCAGGATATCTAGTAATCAGATATAATACAATTGGGATGTCTCTGTGCAAGGAGCAACAAAGAAGAACATATTGTATAGTTTCCCCTTTCCAAAATCACAGGAGCAGAACCTTTCAGCCAATGGCACTTTTTAATCTTTGCCATCCAATACTGCAGGAGAGAAAGCATGGCATCAGGCAAGAAAGAAAGCTTTCCAATGGCTGGTTGTTTCTAGCTGTGTAAGATAGCTTAATTAGGAGTTGCTAACTCCAATGAAATCAAAACTGAAGATATGTTTCATAGCAAAAAATATGACCAATATACAAAAAGAAAACCTTGGGGAAAAATTAGGTATACAAGTAGTTCCTAAAATAAAATATCTGGGAATTGTTATTTCCGCACATTGTCCATCAATCAAAGAGGACAATTACGGAAAATTAGTAAAGCACATAAAAGTTGACTTAGATCGCTGGAGAAACCTACATCTTTCACTTCTTGGACGAATCTCAGCAGTGAAAATGAATATTCTACCCAAAATGATATTTTTGTTCCAAAATATTCCAATACAATTAGACAATTTTTTTAAAGAGTTGAATAAATTAACCTTGGATTTTGTGTGGCAAGGAAAGAAGGCAAGAATAATTCAGGGTCTGACCCATAGGGGAGAACACACACTCGACTTGGTATTCCTCTCGGGGCAGTGGAGATGTGATTTCGATTTAAAGGGTATAGTTACTTCTCCCTTGTCATGGTCGGATCACTTCCTGTTGAGGTTAGATTTCTCGGTCCTACTCCCGCACCGCAGGGAGGCGGAACCGATTAGGTGGTTCCACCCCAGGCATTTAATGGACCCGGAGGGGTTCCAAATAGCGCTTGGGGGTTTTCCTGATTCCCTCCTCCACAAACCGACTGAGTCCTTGGTCACTGCTTGGAATAAGGCGGCATCAGGGGCGTTAGACCGGATCGCGCCTTTGCGACTTCTCCATGATTGTGGATCCCGGAGGGCACCTTGGTTTACCGAGGAGCTACGGGAAATGAAGCATCAGAAGAGATGTCTAGAGCAACGCTGGAGGGCTAGTAACTCCGAATCTGACCGGACACTTTTAAGAGCCTATATTAGGACTTATTTAGTGGCGATACGAGCGGCAAAATGTTCGCATTTTTCCGCACTTATTGCGTCTGCAGAATCTCGCCCTGCCACCCTGTTTAGGGTGACCCACTCCCTACTTAATGTTCGGGAAGCCGGGGAGCCCTTACAGGGTAGGGCGGAGGAATTTGTGCAGTTCCTATCAGACAAAATCGCTCGGATTTGGTCAGACCTAGACTCCGATTGGGCAGGGCCTTCTGAGGGGCAGTTCTTAGCCCAGTTTTATGGGATGAATTTGAGTCTGTGACTGCTGAGGATGTTGACAGAGCGGTAGGAGCAATGAGCGCCTCCACTTGTTTATTGGACCCGTGTCCTTCCTGGTTGGTCTCAGCTGCCAAGGAGGTGACAGGAGGCTGGCTCCAGGTGTTGATCAATGCTTCCTTGAGGGAGGGGTCTTTCCCGCAATCCTTGAAGGAGGCAGTTGTTAGTCCCCTTCTCAAGAAGCCTACCCTGGACCCGGATGACTTAAATAACTTCTGTCCAGTCTCCAATCTCCCCTTTTTGGGGAAGGTTGTAGAGAGAGTGGTGTCGCTCCAAATCCAACGGTCTCTGGATGAAGTGGATTATTTATTTATTTATTTATTTATTTTATTTATGAGACTTATATACCGCTTTAAGTGCAAGCACTCTCTATATACCAGTAAGCAATGTATATATATATTTACATTGCCCCCAACAATCTGGGTCCTCATTTTACCTACCCCGGAAGGATGGAAGGCTGAGTCAACCTTGAGCCGGTGAGATTTGAACCGCTGATCTGCTGAACACAGTCAGCTAAAGTGGCCTGCAGTACTGCACCCTAACTGCTGCGCCACCTCGGCTCTTATCATTATCATTATCTAGACCCTTTTCAATCTGGCTTCAGGCCCGGCTTCAACACAGAAACTGCTTTGGTCGCGCTGATGGATGATCTCTGGCAGGCCCGAGACAGGGGTTATTCCTCTGTCTTGGTGCTACTTGACCTCTCAGCAGCTTTTGATACCATCGATCATGGTATCCTTTTGCGACGACTTGAAGGGGTGGGAGTGGGAGGCACCATTTTACAGTGGTTCTCCTCCTACCTCTCTGGCTGGTCGCAATCGGTATTGGTGGGAGAGCAGAGGTCAACCCCGAGGCCCCTTGAATGCGGCGTGCTGCAGGGGTCGGTCCTCTGCCCCCTCATATTTAACATTTACATGAAGCCGCTGGGTGAGATCATCAGACAGCACGGGGTGAGGTTCATCAGTATGCTGATGATACCCAACTATATATCTCCTCCCCGAGCTCTCTCAGTGAAGCGGCTGATGTGATGGCCCGTTGCCTTGAAGCCTTGAGGGTCTGGATGGGGGTTAACAGACTCAGGCTCAATCCTGACAAGACCGAGTGGCTTTGGATGTTGCCTCCCAAGGATCATGTCGACTGTCCAGCGTTGACTCTAGCGGGGGAAAATATACCCCCTTCACAACTTGGGTGTCCTCCTTGATCCACAGCTGAATTTGGAACATCATTTGATGGCTGTGGCTGAGAGGACTTTTGCACAAGTTCATCTGTTGCACCAGTTGCGACCCTACCTGGACCGGGAGGCTCTCTTTACAGTCACTCATGCCCTTGTCACCTCACATCTGGACTACTGCAATACGCTCTACATGGGGCTACCCTTGAAAAGTATTCGGAGACTACAGTTGGTCCAGAATGCAGCTGCGCAAGTGATAGTGGGTGCTCCTCGATACACCCATGTTACACCTATCCTCCGTGAGCTGCACTGGTTGCCTATTGGTCTCCGGGTCCAATTCAAGGTGTTGGTTATTACCTTTAAAGCCCTATATGGCTCAGGACCAGGCTATTTGCGAGACCACCTACTACCTCATAGTTCCCTTCGTCCGGTTAGATCCCGCAGGCTGGGCCTCCTTCAGGTCCCGTCGGCCAAGCAGTGCCATTTGGTGGGGCCACGGAGGAGGGCTTTCTCTGTGATGGCGCCCTCATTTTGGAACCAGCTCCCCCCGGAGATTAGGACCACTCCCACCCTGTTGGTTTTCCGTAAGCTGCTTAAGACCTGGCTTTTCCGGCAGGCCTGGGGTTTATAAAATCTGACCCCTGGATGACTGTTATTGTACTGTTTGTTTTGTCCTGTTTTATGGTGTTTTTATTGTTAGCCGCCCAGAGTCCTGTGGGAGTGGGGCGGTTTATAAATTTTAAAAATAAAATAAAACAAAAGTCTTTACAAGATGACAAAGAGAGAGGGGGATTAGGTTTTCCGGATTGGGAGCTGTATTATCAAGCAGCGGCCCTGATGTGGATTAGGGATTGGACTACTTTGGAAAACAAAAGATGCTTATATTTGGAGGGACATGACCTCCAGCAGGCTGGCATGCCCATCAATGGAAAGGAAAAAGTAGGAACCATCAATACTTCCTGAGACATAAAGTTCGGCAAGAACTTATAAAAAGTTGGAGTATTGTTAAATGCCAATACTATATAGAAGCTCCAGGTTGGCTCTCACCATTAGAAGCAGTTACATACCCCAACTTATACAGACAAGGTAAGGTTATTACATATAAAGATATCCTGTCAGAGGAAGGCCATCTAAAACAAAGACAAGAGCTGAGACAATAGGGAATAGTTTTGGAATGGTGGTCCCAGATGCAAGCGAGATATGTGAAAGATAAGAAAGAGTGGGGAATTAACAGACAAGACATGGGGCTTGACAAAATATGACTAAATTCGGAGAAAAAACAAATTAAAAATATATAAATATATGTTAGAATATAAATTATATGAGGAACAAGTCAAAGAAATGATGGTTACTTGGGCAATTAATTTGGGACACACTATAAATTTGGACCAATGGCAGCAAATTTGGGAAGGTAACAATAAAATCACATTGGTGACAACTTATAAGGAAAATCTTTACAAGATGCTTTATAGAGGGCATCTGCCACCGGCAAGACTCGCAAAAATGTATAGTGGTTACTCACCACTCTGCTGGAAGTGCAAAAGGGAAAAGGGTGCTTTTTTCCACATTTGGTGGGCTTGTAAAAAAGTACAGGTTTATTGGCTTAGGGCTTGGAAATGGATAACAGAAATGATGGGTCAAAAAATCCAATATAAACCAGAGATGCTGCTACTAGGAATAGTAGAAAAATATGAACAAAGATGATATATATTTAATTATACATATGATAATGGCAGCAAGAATTTTGTTTGCCCAAAATTGGAAAGCAACTGAAGTGCCTAATAAGAAAAAAATTTGTATTGCCTAATAAGAAAAATTTTGTATTGCGCAGAATTGGATAAGATGACTAAAGAATTAAAAAACCAGGAGGAAACAGAATATTACCTAATTTGGAATAAATTTTACAAATGGAGGGAAAAAAGAAGGAAGTCGATAGAAGGGATATAAATAGAGGAAGATTATCAGAAATGTATAGCTGCATATAAATATACAATAGTTATTCTTATATGTACAGTATGAAATGATTAGACAAAGATATATGTCAAGAATGATACACTAGGTTCAATGTTTTTTAATTTCTTTTTTCCTTTTGTACTTAATAAAATTATATATATATAAAAACTGAAGATCTGTTGCTCCTGTTCTCAGTTCAGCTTTGTATGCATTTGTTCTTAAAGCATGTTCTTGTCCAGCCAGAATCACTGCCTCAGTCTCTTTCTTCAACCTTCCTGCTCTTAGCCATTGCCAGGTCCTTGTTATTACCTACTTTCCTGCTATTTTTTAAAATTAACTGGCCATGTAATGTTTTCTCTTCCCATGCCTCTATTCATTTGGTCTTTCTTGAAAGCCAATTTGGTCTCTCCAGTAGTTAGTGAGCTTTCCTAGTATATTAGCTTCAGTGTATCATCATCATTATCGTGGTTCTTCACACAGTCAGCCAGACGTTGAAGCTGGTTTTGACTTATTCTTGTTTTCTTTTGATTGCTCGAATAAGACAAGCAAAAACAAACAAACAAAGAGATAAGCAACCTGGAATTGGGGAGAAACTTCCGAACAGTGAAGACAATTAACTAGTGGAACAGCTTGCCTCCAGAAATCGTGGGCGCTCCATCACTAGAGGTTTTTAAGAAGAGACTAGACAGTCATTTGTCTGAAATAGTATAGGTTCTCCTGCTCAAGCAGGGGGCTGGACTAAAAGACATCCAAGGTCCCTTTCTATTCTATTCTATTCTATTCTATTCTATTCTATTCTATTCTATTCTATTCTATTCTATTCTATTCTATTCTAAAATAGAATAGAAATAAAAATAAAAATACAAGGATATTGTCAAAGAAAGTGTTAAATAGAAACTATGGACAGATTGTGGAAAAACAAAGTTATTATTGCTGTTGTTTAACAGAAGGAATGTGTTCACCTGTAGCTAAATTGCCCATGATATTCAGGCATGTTTCCTTCTTATACATTCATTTCTCTTTTGCAAAAGACATCTGCAGAACATTTAGTGTAGATTGGAAGAAACCAATAGGGGAACACATTTCTTCACTTTATCTTCTGTATCAGTCTTTCAAATATACCACAAACATTGTTTTTTGTTCTTTAGCAAAATAGTCAAGCATTTTGGAAGAGGAAATTAATCACTGGGAACAAACTTTACTGTAGCATTGTCATCTTATAATCATTTTTCCTTTTATATAATTTAGTTTATGCATCCTTTGCACATGTTTGGTGAAAAGAGTATAGTACTGTGGTTCTATTAAGCACAATCCTTTTCAACATTCAGGAACAATGCATCTTTGCTTACAGCCCTAGAGTCTGAGAATGACATTAAGAAATTCATACTTCTGAGATGTGTATATTTCACTTTTTATTTTAGTCATACACTCCAATTATTTTTTCAGCTTTGACCCACTTCTACACTATTAGGGTAATTTTATAATCCCACTTCATAAGGCTGCAGCAAAATTTACTGCTGAGTATATGACTCTGATCTTACACGGTCAGATATTATTTCTGTGTGAAGTGACCACTGAACATTTCTGCAGAGAATAAGAGATAACTGACTAGCTCATATTACCATTTTTCCAGAAAATATGGAGTGACAACTAGATCTTTAGCATACCATTTTCCTCTAACTCAAATTCTCGCCTGGATTTCACCTTTGAACTTGTATTCTATAAACACAATTTTGAGATGCCATCCCTTTTGCTTATCACAGGGACTTCATACCGCTGATAATCACTGCATTTTTTTTTATTTCATCATTCTGATTAAGTGCAATGCACAGGTACAGATTAGGTGAAACTTGCTTTATGCTTCTGCAAAGTGATTTATAATGATTTATCAACAGGATGTCAGGTTGAATGCTCAGGATAGTCTGTAGGTGGTTGAGTCTAATGGAAGCAAGTAAGAGAATATCCCTAAAGACAGCCAAATATGGAAAAAGATATAGTAGTTAATGTGGATGTGAAATTTTGTTGTTGTTAATTGCGAAGTCATGTCCGACCCATCGCGACCCCATGGACAATGTTCCTCCAGGTCTTCCTGTCCTCTACCATCTTCTGGAGTCCATTTAAGTTCACACCTACTGCTTCAGTGACTCCATCCAGCCATCTCATTCTCTGTCGTCCCCTTCTTCTACTGCCCTCAATCTTTCCCAGCATTAGGCCCTTCTCCAGTGAGTCCTTCCTTCTCATTAGGTGCCAAAGTATTTGAGTTTCAACTTCAGGATCTGGCCATCTAAAGAGCAGTCGGGGTTGATCTCTTCTAGGACTGACCGGTTTGAACGCCTTGCAGTCCAAGGGACTCGCAGGAGTCTTCTCCAGCACCATAGTTCAAAGGCCTCAATTTTTGGCGCTCAGCCTTTCTTATGGTCCAACTTTCACAACCATACATTGCAAATGGGAAAACCATGGCCTGGACTATACGCACTTTTGTTGGCAGGGTGATGTCTTAGCTTTTTAGTATGCTGTCTAGATTTGCCATAGCTTTCCTCCCCAGGAGCAAGCGTCTTTTAATTTCTTGGCTGCAGTCCCCATCTGAGGTGATCTTGGAGCCCAGAAAAATAAAATCTGTCACTACCTGACAATTGCTTAAATATGAACCAGCAGGGTGCCGCAGCAGCCAAAAAGCCAATGCGACCCTAGGTTGCATTAACAGAGAGATAGAATCAAATTATATGAAGTATTAGTACTACTTTATAAAGCCTTAGTAAACCACAATTAGAATACTGTATCCAGTTTTGGTCACCATATTAGAGAAAGATACAGAGAGTCTGGAAAGAGTGCAGAAAAGAGCAACAAAGATGATTAGTGGAATGGAAACTAAAACATATGAAAAATGATTGCAGGTTGTCTACTCTAGTGAAAAGAAGGACTAGGGGTGACATGATAGCAGTCTTCCAATATTTGAGGGGCTGCCATAAAGAAGGGGGGGTCAACCTATTCTCCAAAACACCAAAAGGCAATACAAGAAGTAATGGATGGAAACAATTCAAGGAGTGAAGCAACCTTGAACTAAGGAGAAATTTCCTAACAGTGAGAACAATTAACCAGTGGAAAGTCTTGCCTTCAGAATTTGTGGGTGCCCCATCCCTGGAGGCTTTTAAGAAGACACTGGACAGCCACTTGTTTGGAATGGTACTGGGTCTCCTGCTCAAACAGGGGTTGAGACCTCCAAGATCCCTTCCAACTCTGTTTTTCTGCTATTCATATTTAAAAATGAAATACCTTCAGTTCTACATTTAACTTATCTTTTTGACAGGCTCCATGCCATTAAGAACTTCACTGTTCCCATATTTGTTAACCCCATCTTTCAGTATCAGTCATCATCCAAAGATTATCTGACATTCTGCGTTGCACTTTCTGCAAGTTATAGAGTAGACAACAAATGTTGTTTATAAGTAAAAATTCAGGCACTTTGCTATCCATTTAACACAAAGGTAGGTGTTTTTAAAATGGAAAGTTTAAATGTGCACTCAAGGTCCATCAACCAGCTAGGAGGTACTGTACGAGTTCATGAACAAGAAATAAAGATGAAAAACAAGAAAGAACATTTTGAGAGGCTTTACAGATTGCAGTTTTTGAGCAATGTGTGGGTGGTAATAATAGAATATAGAGGCTGTTGGAAATAATTTGAAAAACAGGCAGGAGAAAATGAGAAATCATCCAAAGTTCTCCTTCCAAAGAGGGAAAAAATGAGAATGAAAAAAGTGACATGACTATTTTTCATAGTTACAACAGCATCCCCATGATCACATAATCAAAATTCAGATTCTTGGCAATTGGTTCATGCTTATGACCATTGCTGTGTCCCAAGGTCATATGATCACCTTTTGCAACCTTCTGACAAGCAAAGTCAATGGGAACGCCAGATTCACTTAACAACTATGTAACTAACTTAAAAACTGCAGTGATTCACTATGCCAGAAAAGATTGTAAAATGGGGCAAAACTCACTTAATAAAGGTCTTACTTAAGAACAGAAATTATAGACTCAGTTGTGATTGTACGTCAAGGACTACATTATATATATATATATATATATATATATATATATATATATATATATATATATATGTCTTTGGTTATTCGGGTTTTCTCCCACGTAAAATTGGAAGTGTCTTGGCAACGTTTCGATGAAGTCTCATTTGTCATCTTCAGGTTGGTGTTTTCGGCTTCATGCTTCTAGGAGCACGAAGCCGAAAACACCAGCCTGAAGATGACGAATGAGACTTCGTCGAAACGTTGCCAAGACATTTCCAGTTTGACGCAGGAGAAAACACGAATAACCAAAGACCTACATACAAACACCCGTGAAAACCTCAGAATATATATAAATATATAATATACATATATATAAAATGTCAAGATTCATATATGTGTGTGTATGAATTTGTAATAAAATGGGCATATTTAATTAATTAATATGCCACCCATGCCAATGTTTTAAAGAAAGAAGGACTGAATGAATGAAAGAAAGAAAGTGTATTCATGCAGGCACAATGTCCTGATTTCATGTTAAACAAAACAACAACTATACCTGTTTTTATTTTGATTCTCTTTCTTTATATCGTTATCACACAAATGAACTTTTCTTTTTCAGGAGGAGATAAAGTATTCAGTAAATAAAGATGGGTGAATTGGATTTCGGTACTGGAGGTGACTGAGTCACCTATCAAGCCACTGATTGCCAAGGTTAATAAAGCTCTCTAGCTAACTAAGCCAGTATTCCTTTCTTTCCTCACCAAATACATTTTTCCCCCTGAATTCTAGGGGAAAAGCATATAAAAAATAAATGCTTAACAGCATTTATGTCTATGGAGATTCTCAGTCATCCAGAAGCTTCTTGGATGAAAAGTGAAACATCTTCAAAGAGAAAAAAAGGAAGTCCAGTTGCCTCATGAAAAAGCACCTTTGGGTTATCAGAACTTAGTTCATGTGGCAGGCAAAGCTCAAATTGATGTGGAAGTCTGAACAAGCTAGAATAATTAAATGAATAGTAGAGAAGGGTTGTGTTTTTATTAGGTCTATAACAATGCAACACTTTCTCCAAAGCATTTTTGAACCATGAAAAGGATCAGTTTGTATTGAAAGAGATTCCAAAGATTTTTGTTTGTTTGTTTTCTTGCCAATTTCAGACTGCTTTACATTTCCATTCACTTAAAAAATCAAAATCAGAAATTTTGAGTTATAAGATTCCTCTTTTAAACTCTACAGACCAGGACTTCACAACTTAAGTTCCACCAAACAGAGGTTCACCAAAAACTGTAGACATTGTGTTTTTCTTAGGTTTCTGTAATGTTTCTGTAAAAAAAAAATAAAAAAATCAAGATAATCTGCTGAGAAGCCACAATGTGTACTTATGCAGACTGCTGAGCCATTTTAATTTCCTTTGCAAATCTACTTGCTAGATTTATAGTTTAGGATACACAAGAGGCTTAAAACAGGATTAAATTAGCAGAACAGATATTCACATTGTCATTAAGAAGCATCTTTAGCTCACTAATGGGGGAATTTCTGTAAATAACTATTTTTCACGGTAAAATAATGGCCAAATAAGTTTTCTGCAAGAATAATTTTGGAGATAGTCACAGCCGTTTCAGTTCTGCTCACTAGCACTAATTCAAAATCTCCAGTCTTCCAAAAGATATTACTTTTCTTTTTTTAACTTCTATGGGTATCACAACATTTCTGTCACATTGTAGTGCTTTGCGTGTCTGCTGTTAAGTCAGGGTGACATAGAAAAACTGGCAGTCTGAAGTGGCAAGAAGTAATTCTTTTTGACACAAAATGTCTTTCAAGAAGTGTCCAGATGAAGATTTCTGTCTTCGATAGCTCTCCCTCCACCCTTTTACCTTGAAGTACATGCCAGAGAAAGACAAATTGGGCCTATTGATTCAAATTGACTTTGTAGGACTTTGATTGCTCTAATAAAATTAAACTGAGCTGACTAATCCTGCTATATAAGTATTCCACATCATTTTCTAATAGGCTAGTAGTTCACATTCAAAATAGAAGCAAGAAGACATCTAAACAGTATTTCTGGGAAAGGGCAGTCCACAGTTAATTCCTAGGCATCATTATTAATACCCAAAATTAATAGCTTATTATCAAATCCATCCTTCCACCTCCCCACCCATTTGTGGTAGAATAAAAGGGAGTAATGCTTTACTGGGAACATATATTAAGCACTGTTTTACCAATGTACTAACATTTTGTCATCTTTTGTTTGAGTACAAAGTTTATTTAAATGAGCAGTTCCTTTACAAGAGAGAGAATGGAATGAGAGATTTTTACTCTTGAATTTCTGATTCACAAATGCCCTCCATTGAGAGGTATCAAAGCCAGTGGTGGGATTCAGCTGGTTTGCACCAGTTTGGCAGAACCGGTAGCTATTTTTTTATTGTCCAGGCCCAAACCGGACTTTTGGAAGCATCAAACCAGTTGTTCACCTATTTGAATCCCACCACTGATCAAAGCCATGTTCACAATGCCTCTTTGCAGTATGGTAGGTATTGAGGGTGGCTGGGGGAAGTGTCCCCAAAATGCTGGGCTTCGGAGCACTAGGTAGTTAGATTCTCAAGGAAATTGACCCCAGAGTGAATGAATGGAGCTCTTCTGAAAAAACAAACTCAGTTTCCTCTCAAAAGGCTTTAAAACAAAAAAAGTTTCACCTATTGTTCATGCAAATATACAAAGATCAAACTGAAATAAAAAACAACAACCCTGATTTCTTCACAAGTGTGATGTTACTGCCTGAGCAGCATGGTTATAGAGCTGATCTAGTAGAGAAAATTGCCTTCCTGTGAGTGTATCCATATTTCCTCTCTTGCTTGTTGCTATCAATTGCCTCCACTCAAAGTCATCTGGCTTTGAATATATTTGGAGCTGCCTGCTTTCCTCTGATGTCACTTCAAACCATCCATCCCACTTGACTTCAGTACATAGTACAAGCCTGCAGATGTAGAGGAAGGATGATTCTTCTCCTTGTAAACCCACCAGCCACCTTAGTGCTATAGATGAAAGGAAGAGTTTTTCAAATGAAGAATCAGTGATTTCTGTATTCATAGGGTTTTAATTAGTTGCTGAGACTCTACAAGAGAGTTTTTAATAAGATTTCAAATTTATTTGCCAGAGTCTCTACTAGAAGTGACTTTGTAATTAATTGTCTATCAGAAAAAATTATAATAAAAATATAAAAGTACAAAGAGAAGATGCCATCTGCTTATTTATTTTTTGTGTCAAAGGATGATGTATTCCATGTTAAAATTGAAAAACTGTTTTGAGTTTCAGTATGAAAATCAGGTAGCTCACTTTTTAAGACTAATTTAGCAATCTGTTTGACTGAGAAGACATTCATATTTAACAGTAAAACATTGCTAAATTTGTCTTGAGAGATTTCCTTGTTCAAATCAGAAGTGTGTGCTATATTATTAATATATTACTTGGACAGATTTACCTTAAACTTTTTTTTAAATGACCCTGCAGTCCCTTGTATTGGAGTGGAATCTGGGTGACTGAATGGAGCTGAGTGTTTACTGTCTGGATGCCCTTTTGGATAGCAATAGCACACTTAGACTTATATACTGCTTCACAGTGCTTTACCGAGTCAGCATATTGCCCCCAACAATCTGGATCCTTATTTAACCAATTTTGGAAAGATAGGAGGCTGAGTCAATTTTGAACTGGTGAGAATCGAACTGCTGGCAGCTGGCAGTCAGCAGAATTAGCCTGCAATACTGCATTCTAACCACTTGCCATGCCACGGCTCAGAGCCCATAGCAGATATTTTCACTTTGTGCCCAGAGAGAGAAATATCTGCTGCTACCTAGGATTGAACTCACAGCCTTCGGATTGTGAGGCAAGAGCTTCACCTCTAGGCTACCATGCCACTCAGATTTACCTTGAACTAAATCTAGCTATTTTCTCTTAATTACTGTATTTTCCTATAACTTTTCTTGAAGTACAAGATTATTCTAATTTTATATGAGACGTTCAGAATTTATAAAACTAAAGCAGCCTTCCTTAATCTCCATTCTCCACTCCAAATGGACTGCAGTTCTTGAGTTCCCAATCAGAAGGGTGCTTAGTTATGCTTTGAAGGATTCTGGGTATTGTAGTCCAACACATCTGGAGAGAAGAAGGTTGAGGAGCAAGAGCACAACCTTTGAAATCATACTTTTTTTTTGTTCCCTGGCAGTATGAGGGACTTCTAGAAAATAACATAGGATGTGGAAATTTAGGAAAGTAGGAAATAGAAAACTAACTTGGTCTGTTGTGGCTCCTTCTCCTCCTCCTCCTCCTCCACAAAAAATGTGTGCCAAAAGTTCAAAATAAATGAAGGCCCATCTTTTCCCATGTTTGTGCAACATTAGCACACATACAAAAGGGATGGTTTTTAATTGTGTTGCTGCAATTACCATATTGATTATTTTTTTACCAACACCCCCGACAAACCTTCTTTTAACAACCTGCTGTTAAAACAAACCAGAAATAAATGTTTTGCTTTATTTTTTCAATGTTTGTTCTATGTAAACAGGGGAAAAATATTTCAACAATGCTTTAAAACTTCCCATTATAATATAATCAAACAGTAAAAATGTAAAATTTGGAAGAATAGTTCCTAGTTGTGTTCAGCCATAATTGCCTTTCACTATCATTGCATTATGGATTTCTATTTTCAAAATGTATAAAAGTAATCAATTGTATATATATATATATATATATATATATATATATATATATATATATATATATATATATATATATATATATACACACACACGTGGGAACACATATACATACATGAACACATGTAAATTGGCATATCTTCTCTCAACATGCCAATTTATAAATAAATTTCAATTCACTCTATAGATTTCTAAATTTTATTCTAGAATATGTATGCATGTATTTGTTTGTGTCTAGGCACACAGAGATACACAGAGATACACATTCTGAAAAGTACATTATTATGAAAGTGTGTTGTCCTGTATTTTTCTCCAGGAGATATGGCTAAAATAAATTCTCATTGAATTTCCCAAAGATTTAATTCTTCAAACTTCTTTTTAAAAGGTCACAAACAAAATGTTGCAAGTTAATTTAAAATAAGTATCCACATTTTTAGCTTTCATGCTTAGTTATAAAGTATATATGCAAATTAAATAATCCCTTCGTCCCCAAGGAGAGTTAAAATTTTGCTTATATCTTAATCTGAAAGGTATTATTCATAGCTTATGTTCGGTACTGCTGATTTAGCAGAGAAAAAAGTATAAATATCGACACAGAAGATTAGATTAAAAACAATTTTACTAAAGCAATATAACTGAATTATTTTTTTTGGTTAGGAAAGGCAAAGGAAACAAGATGATGCATGCATATTCCGCTATGACAAATAGCATATGAGATTTTTCATGTTTATTGAAGGACTGTCAACATCAGCACAAGTGAGAATTTCTAGAAGATCTATGAGTTCTGAACTATAAATATAGAAATGACCACTAAATTTAAGTTGTCTGTATCTCTTTGCTGCCATCTGGTGATCATCTAGATTCTTGCAATCTGGATCTAATAAATAGTTGATAGCCAAGTCAGGAGTGGTGTAAAACTAATTCTGATTATACTACCAATTGAAACAAGTATATTAATGATAAAAAAAACTGTAGTTACTCTTCACAATCTACAGATTCATTTCTTTGGAGAGATTAACCCTGTAGATACAAGGAATGTTAGAATGTTAAAGTTACTATGCTAATATACCAATATTGCAACATCCTTAGTTTCTCTATCGATCTTCAAACATTTATTAAGAAATGAAACTCAGCATTTTTATGAGTATACAGAGGCAGCCTCAAATAGCCATTTTAACAATAATCAGATACCTATGATCTTTCATGCAAGTATATGGGTCTTCCTAAAGATTTTAATTCTTCATTAATCATAGATCAATAGTAGTTTATTGTATGGGTAGCCAATATATTGAAAGTTTAATCTGTAAGTGCTTCCAGAAGTCATAATTTCAGAGTGAACAGGTTTATTATTCAGATATGGGAACTTACAAATTTCCTATGCTTCTTAAGTGAGCATATAAAAGGCAACCTTTTTTTAGTGCCTGTTTGTTGTTTATAAATTTTACAGTGATAACCCCGTAGGTGTTTTGTTTTTAGATTTCGGATTAAATATGTTTGCATATATATATGCATATAGATTGTTAGGGGATTTTGCTTTCATGTACAATATGTGAAAATACCTAATCCTAATACTTTATTGCCAGCAGAGTGAGATTGTTAGTTCCTAGTATATTTAAAACTAAATACATTAGGGAAAGACATTGTGTGGCAAAATGATTTTTCAGTCTATTTTTTGTTCCTGAAATCCTAATGCATTACTGATTAGTAATCCCCAAGCAGGTACAATAGTACTGTTTTAGATTTTTCTAACTTATATACTTTCTAAAAAAATAATGCTTAATAAGTCTTAAATACATCTGGCAGAAATATTGATGACTGAAGCTGAAATGATCCTAAACCACATTTTGATTTTATTGATGATTTTTTTTCTGAGAATAATATTTAGACAGCCCACAGGGAAAAAATAAAATTATTTGCGCATAAATCATTGTCAAAATTTATTTTCAGATAAATGTTATAAGGTCAGCTTGACAATCATAACTGATATGTGTAAAAATTTATAGTTTTCTGAATCTTTGTCAAGTTGTTTTGTAGGTAGAAAATTGATAACAATTGATAACAGTTAAATTTTCTTCAGAGGTTTTTAAATAAACAACCAAAATGATGATGTCATACATCCACATCAGCGGATGGAGTATTCAGAAATCCATTTTATTGTATTCTTGCTGAAAGGAGATTGAAGAGATGAATTATTATCCAAGACCAGATCAGGTACTGATTGTAGAATTGCTCATCTGCAATCTCCTAGTTAAACTAAAAGAAGAAGAAATTCAGAGTGTTTCCTTGAATATATAGCTCCTTCCCCCATTTTCACAAAGACAATCAGGAATCAATCATACAGGAGTCCTGTACTTTATTGATTGAGGATCAGAGGAATTGTGGAATGAAGTTAAATAAGTCAGTAAAGATGAATGTGAAAAGAGACTGTCAGAAATGAGGAAAGCAAACTGGATATCAGAACCAACTACAAAAATTGAGGGGAAGAAAAGACAGAATCAAGAAAGACAAAAATCTCAGAAACAAAATCAAAAGTTTCAGAGAGTGGCTAAAAAAGACAAGAAACAGTAATCTGTAAACACCTTGAAGATGGAAACAGATGTGGAAAAAAAAGATATTTCAAAAGATTTCCAAAGCCAGAATCCAACCTTGAGTTGGTATCCTAAGGATATCATTGGACAGATAGTAAGCAATTCAAAGAAAGATGTAAGGCATGTATTGAAACACTATATAATAGAGATGTCAACATTCAAGATATCTTACTAGATGTTCCTTATTTAGAAGAATCTATAGTGCTAGAACAGAGGTGTCAAACTTGCAATGTCATGTGACATGTTGCGATGTATCACAACTTTTTTTTCCATTGCCAGCAATGGGGTGGGCTCAGTTTCGGCATGATGCAGCTGGCCCACGGGCCATAGTTTGATATCCGTGTGCTAGAAGATAAACTTCTAATGAAAATCTGTGTAGTAGCATCGTGTACTTTCTCTTATCTAATATTCACTAACCACATAAAGTCATAGTATGGAACTGAAACTCTTGTGAAGTATCATTGGATATTTCCAATGATTAGAGTTGAAACTTCTCAACTCTACTGAAGTAACATTGCCCTAAAGTGGAATGAAGTATCCTGTAAAACTGACAAGAAGTAAAACCTGGTTCCTCTCAGGAATATATTAGTTTAATTTTAAAATCAAGATGAAGGCAAAAGATCAAGCGTTCTTGCTTGTATAATTATCCTGATTTTGACTAAATTCTTTGTTTCATTGATTTCTCCAAAATATCTGGAACAATTCTGCTCTAGGTTACCTAGAATACCCATGTCCATCCCCCATATCTAAAAAAAAAGTAAAATATGAAATCACTGATAACTATATGATGAAGAATATTGACAAAATGGCTCTTGAAGATTTACTCCATAGAAGTAATATTTTTTTTTACAAATTGACTTGCTCAAGTAGTACAGATTATTGAAAGTTTCATATTCATCCTTACTTTATAGAGTTAACTATATAAAACTATTATATACTTTTCTTGTCTGAAGAAAACTGTCCTTTATATGAACACTACTGTGCATTTTTGGTGTATGTTTTCTTTTCCTGAATTTCTTAAGAATATGGAGTTAGGTCTGCCAGTTTATCTTCTTGGATACCGCTATGTGTAAAGGAGCTAAACAAGGCAATTGGGACCTAATGAAATTAGAAGCACAAATAGTAAACTAATGGAGAAAACAAAATTCCTTTTAATCCAATAATAATATAGACAACTCTTGTGCTCTGTTTGAATGATTAAAGTATATGTGTAATTCCCAGTAATTAATTCAGCTAATAGACTTGGCAATGGGGAATTAATTTAGGGTTGTTGTTTTTTTAATCCATTCAATTATGTCTGATTCTTAGGGACCGACTAGAGAAGTCCCAGAAGTTTTCTTGGCAAAGTTTTTCAGAAATGGTTTGTCATTTCATCCTTCCTAGGGCTGAAAGAAAGTGACTGGCCCAAGGTAACTCAGCTAAATTTGTGCCTATAGTCTCCTGGTTTCTAATCTGATGCCTTAACTACTACATCAAACTGCCTTCTAATATATCCAATGCTGGAAATAAAGGACATAATCAATTTTATCACTCCTGATTAACTTTCCATTACCATTTATATTTTTATTTGCTTTTTCTTTTGCAAACTGGACTTCAAAAGCTATGTATTTTTACTATTCCACATTACTTTTACTTTTGCCTTCATTCAATGATCTTTACCTGTGAGCCTCTTAAATTTACCAATGAAGTTCTATCAGATGTAGCATCTATTTAAATTAAGTTAAAGGTCTTCATAGCCCAGGGGTTCTCAACCTTCGCAACTTTAAGACTTGTGGACTTCAATTCCGAGAATTCCTCAGCCAGCAAAGCTGGCTGAGAAATTCTGGGAATTAAAGTCCGCAAGTCTTAAAGTTGCCAAGGTTGAGAACCCCTGTTTAGCCCTTCATCCTATTAAAACCTTTCACGTCCACTGCAGACTCATGTGAGTTATCTGACAACTCTGATTTATCTTCAGATTACAATTCATGCTTGAATACTTAACAGTCTGGGTTTGGTAATCAAGCCGTAGATCAAGAAAATGTTTTCTCCCTGCATGAACAACAGTTGTAGTAGAGCTGGCTGCTGCATTAGTGGAGTTTTAAAAAAAGAGAAAGCAAAAATTCAAGACAGACATAACTCAGGAACCACCATATAGGCTAAAGTTTATTCTTGAGACATAGTGTGTAGCTGTTAACCACTTTTCTATGAAGGGAAATGGCATTTTGTGCCATTTAAAATTTCTGTGTTTCTTCTGATGGAAGCCTTATTAGAAATGAATATGGCATATCAGGCGAAAAATATCACAACAGTGTGCAGTTTAATTTTCAGTGTTAAAGTGAAAAGTCAGCTACCGGCGATATTGCAATGAGTGGATAATAAAACTTCTCTGCCAAACTACATCCTCCAGCTATCTCTGTCTCTCTCTCAAAAGAAGCACTATATTACAAATTCTTTTATAGTCAGCATGGAAGCATACTACACAGAGAGAAAGAGACATTTTTACCTATGTTGGCAATAATCATAACTTAACACACGGGAAAGGGGAAAATGAAACAGCTTTTTGACAGACAATATGGCAGTTCTGTGAATCTCTTTCTATTAATGGAACTACCAGGGATTTTAAGTATTGTCTCAAATACAGTATGTTACCGCTATCCATCATGGTCACCAAATGCAATACATATAAATCAAGATTACTTTACTAATTAAATCTCATTAAAGACCTTTTAGTGGTCTTTATCATGTTTTAGATGCCCAAAAAATCTATGTTTATTCATTTAGAATATTTTTATGACTGCCCCCCCCAAACGACATAGCTCTGGCAGTGTAGAAAGTCATTAAACATATGAAAAACATATAAAAAAATAACACATGCCTTACAGCAGTGACAGATTTTATTTTTCTGGGTTCCAAGATCACCTCAGGTGGGGACTGCAGCCAAGAAATTAAAAGACGCTTGCTCCTGGGGAGGAAAACTATGGCAAATCTAGACAGCATACTAAAAAGCAGAGACATCACCCTGCCAACAAAAGTGCTTATAGTCCAGGCCATGGTTTTCCCAGTTGCAATGTATGGCTGTGAAAGTTGGACCATAAGAAAGGCTGAGCGCCAAAGAATTGAGGCCTTTGAACTATGGTGCTGGAGAAGACTCTTGCGAGTCCCTTGGACTGCAAGGCGTTCAAACCGGTCAGTCCTAGAAGAGATCAACCCCGACTGCTCTTTAGAAGGCCAGATCCTGAAGTTGAAACTCAAATACTTTGGCCACCTAATGAGAAGGAAGGACTCACTGGAGAAGGGCCTAATGCTGGGAAAGATTGAGGGCAATAGAAGAATGGGACGACAGAGAATGAGATGGCTGGATGGAGTCACTGAAGCAGTAGGTGTGAACTTAAATGGACTCCAGAAGATGGTAGAGGACAGGAAGACCTGGAGGAATGGTGTCCATGGGGTCGCGATGGGTCGGACACGACTTCGCAATTAACAACAACAACAACAACACAGCAAACTGAAACAATTAAATGACAATGAGGGCTAAAGTACATTATAGTTCTCCAATTGAGAACCCTACTCATTCTGACTCAAACACATGGGGGGGGGAATGCCTTTCTAAAGGCTGCAGAGTTTGACCCAGCCATATGGGATATAAGAATATATTATTTCTATTAATATTGTAGAATAATGCAGTTGTGTGTGTACTAAATGCTAACTGCCACTGAATTCTTTGGGCATTTTTCTGATACGTTTATTTAGGTTTCTGCTGAAGGGTGTGAAGTAGAGAAAAGTGAACATGGCCAAGGTTTATGCAGGCTATATACAATTCTGAGAAAAACTTTTCATATCTTTTCACATTTTCCTGAGTTTTTGCCTCTCTTTGCTACTGACTGCTGAGGGAAATTTATGTAGGTCACAATGATATGTATATGCCTTACATCAGGGGTGTCAAACTGCCGGCCCACAGGCCACACACGTCATCAGGAAACCATGCCCACCCCATTGCCGGCAATAGCGAAAAAGCTCCAATACGTTGTGTGATGTCACATGACGTTGTGAGTTTAACATGTCTGCCTTACATGAACAAATGTGCCAGAGTGGTTAAAGGGATAACAAATTCTTTATTCAACAACCAGGACTTATTGTTGCCCTTTCACAGTATGAGCTACTCCTTACTACAGTGAAGTTCCACACAATCCAGCTCAAATTTCTGAACTCTCTGCAAAGAAATCATTTATCAACTAGGAGAAGGTTTCAGAATACTTTCTCTAGCTCTGGGTATCTACTTTTTCCCCCCTTCCAATTGTGTCTTATTCTCAGAGTCTGCCTGGACAAGTCCCTGAGGTTTTCTTGGCAAGGTTTTTCAGAAGTTTTACCATTGTCTCTTTCCTGGGGCTGAGAGGAAGTGATTGGCCCAAGATTACCCAGCTGGCTTTCATGTTAAGTCTGGACTTTAACTACCACTTTCTAACTACTAAACCAAACTGGCTTTCAAGCAGTTTTGAGCACACCACGGTCTTCTCTGGCTACACTGCTGCTGTGCATTATGTATATTATCTACATTCTTTCTTTTCTTCTTTTTTATCTGGTCCAACTGTCAACTGCCTCACTTTTTTTTTTTTTTTCTTGCTTTCTGAGTTCCTTTAGATTTTGCTTTCTTTCCATTTAGGGAAGTGACCAGTTAACCAATTACTTGTAGTCTACCAAAACAATAAACAACCATTTCACTGCTGTTCAGTGCTAGGATAGTTTAATTATGTTTTAACAATAACAGCCTGGCTATGTGCTATTATCTCTAGTAAAATTTGTGTCTCTGTATTATTATACAAATTGCTGTTAAAATCTTTTAAAATCATGAGATCCTGTGGGGCTAAGTGGAAGGGGACAGAAAGTAAATATGAGGCTAAAAATTTACCTTTAAGTCTGTCTGTCTGTCTGTCTATCATCAATTTATCTATCATCCATCTATCTATCTCTATCCTATCTATCTATCTATCTATCTATCTATCTATCTATCTATCTATCTGGCAACGAATCAGCGAACACATACAGGCAAACAAAGTCATTACTAAAAGCCAACTCAGGTTTGTCAAAAACAGATCATGCCAGACAAATCTTGTTGCATTCTTTGATCAAGTGACAAAATTAGTGGACCAGAGGAATGCTGTGGATATAATTTACTTGGACTTCAGTAAGGCATTTGACAAAGTAGATCACAACCTACTACTTGATAAGATAGAAAAATGCAGATTAGACAGCATCACCAACAGATGGATCCGTAGCTGGCTGACCGGCTGTACTCAGTGTTTGGTCCTCAATGGAACCACATCTATATGGAGGGAAGTGTGTAGTGGGGTGCCCCAGGGCTCTATTCTGGGCCCAGTGCTCTTCAACATCTTCATCAACGACCTGGACGAGGGGATAGATGGGGAACTCATGAAATTTGCAGACGACACCAAGATGGCAGGAATAGCCAACACTTCAGAAGACAGGCTTAGGATACAGGAGGATCTGGACAGACTTGAACATTGGGCGCTATCTAACAAAATGAAATTCAATGGTGAAAAAAGTAAGGTTCTACATTTAGGCAAGAAAAACCAAATGTACAGATATAGTATAGGGGGTACCTTGCTCAATAGTAGTAACTGTGAGAGGGATCTCAGAGTCCTAGTGGACATCATTTAAATATGAGCCAGCAGTGTGCTGTAGCTGCCAAAAAAGCCAACACAGTGCTAGGCTGTATTAACAAAGGGATAGAATCAAGACAAGAAGCAACAGATGGAAACTAATCAAGGAGAGAAGCAACCTAGAACTAAGGAGAAAATTCCTGACAGTTAGAACAATTAACCAGTGGAACAACCTGCCTCCAGAAGCGGTGAATGCTGCAACACTGGAAGTTTTTAAGAAGAAACTGGACAGCCATTTGTCTGAAATAGTATAGGGTTACCTGCCTGAGCAGGGGATTGGACTTGATGACCTCCAAAGTCCCTTCCATTTTTATTATTATTACTATTATTATTATTATTATTATTATTATTATTATTATTATTATTATTATTATTATTATCTATCACCTTATCAGAAATATATTCAATATTCTACTTGGTTTTTTAAAACAGAGAACAAAATAGTGTGATCTACCAGTTGGTACATTTGATACATGTATCAAAGAAAACTAATTGCATAATTAGAAAAAAATCATAAATATGCATGGAATGTTATTATTTACTATAACTAAAATAGTAAATCTCTTTGTTATGACATTTGGTTTTACTTTGTAATGCAGAAGGGGAAAAAAAATCAATCAATGTACCTATTCAACCCCTGACTGTATTCTAATTTTTCTTTATTCTTACGTCTGGCTTTGAAGAAACATTAGTTCAAATATAAAACTTCAAAAAGGAGATTGTCCTTTTATGTAAGGTATGGAGCATAATGCAGGTATTATTTATAAGGCATCTATGGTGTTATGCTTAAAGTGGAAAGTAGAGATCTCAGCTTCCTATGAAAAAGTTTCTTTGGCTGTTAGTTGAAATAGAAAGGGACAAAAAACAGAGAGTTCAAGATGACTCTAGCTGTAGAACAAGAATATTCCTTCTGAAGATTAAAAGGGAGGATTTTCACACAAAAAATTCTCATCTTCCTTGTGCTCAGTAGAGAGATATCCAATTAGGGTGCTTTCTCTTATATAGAAATCATCTATTCTTCATGAGAATAGAAATACCCTCTGACATAGAGAAAGAGGAAGAGAACCTGGAATGCATTACCAGTAATGAAATATATCTAACCAGCATATTCCTTTTCCACATTCACATGAACATGTGGATGGGTTCATGTAAACCTTCCCTAGCGAAGGTAAGGGGTGTCAGGCTGGTCACATTTAATGACATGGAAAGAATGGGTTTCAGTGAAAGGATTTTAAAAGGGAAGAAAATGTGGGACAGAGAAAAGGCAAAATGAATGATGCATCATACTAAGAAGCTATCATCAGAAAAGATGCTAAAGTTCAGAAAAGGATTAAAAATGTTAAAGTTAATCTTTGAGAGCAGTTCTTTATATTAATAAAAATATCAATAATGAGAAAATTTAGAAGGACTCAGAACATCTATATCATTGCAAACTTACTCTGGAGATATTCTAAGATCAATTTAAACTTTATGCCTAATTATTTATTTTAAGCTACAGTCAGAGAGTTAAGTTAAGAGAGTTTAAGTTCCTGTCTTTCCTGGTTTTCTACTGATCAAATTCACAGGATTCTATATTTGGCTGTTTTGAATCTGATCAAATAAGATCCTGTTTCTCCTTTTGTTCTAAACATTGTTCATATATGAAGCTGACCTGAGCTCCAGAAAAAGAAAAAAAAATGATTTTTTTCAAGAGGAATGAAAGACATTTCAAGTCCAAAATCTATATGCAATTTGTATACTTTTTGTTTAAAACTCCTTTTTCTTTCTAAACATCCTTTGGATCTTCAGTTTTGAAATGACAGTGTCTATTTTTCCTTTTTAGATTTGTGTATTAATGCTAGTAATGTATACAATCACAACTTAACATAACGTAGGCAGGAAAAGCCAAAGGCACCAATACAGATTGGGCAAGACCTGGTTTAAAGACAGTAAATGTGAAAGGGACCTTGGAGTCCTAGTGGATGATTACTTGACTATGAGCCAGCAGTGTGCAGCAGCAACCAAAAAAGCTAATACAATCCTGGGTTGTATAAACAGGCATAGAATCAAGATCAAGCAAAGTACTAGTACCCTTTACAAAGCCCTAGTAAGACCACACCTGGAATACTGCAGCCAATTTTGGTTACCATATCACAAAAAAGATGTTGACAGTTTGGAAAAATATCAGAGAAGAGCAACCAAGATGATCAAAGGCCTGGAGGCTAAAACATACAAAGAACGGCTGCGGGACTTGGGTTTGGATAATCTAAAGAAAAGAAGAAATAGGGGAGACATGATAGCAGTATTCCAGTATCTGAGGGGCTGCCACAAGGCAGAAGGGGTCAGCTTGTTCACCAGAGCACAAAGGGAAGGATAAGAAATAATGGTTGGAAACTGATTAAGGAGAGAAGCAACTTGGAATTAATCCTGACAGTGAGGACAATCAACCAGTGGAACAGATTACCCCCAGAAATTGTGGGTGCTCCATCACTGGAGATTTTTAAGAAAAGACTAGACAATCACCTGTCTGAGATGGTGTAGGTTCTCCTGCTTGAGCAGAAGACTGGACTAGAAGACCTCCAAGGCCCCATCCAGCTCTATTCTATTCAATGCCCATAGCATTTTCTCCTGGAATGAAAAAAGAAAATGAAAATTTTGTTAGTGTCCATTAAAAGCACTACATTAACCATAAACCTACAGCTTGCTTATGGCTATTTCTGTTACACATATTCACAAATGTGCATATGAACCTATCTTTTCTGTAAAGGAATTCATCTCTATTCTAAAACAGAATAATTGGCAAATTACTAAGAACTGGTATTAGCAACAATTTATGTTTTATAGAATAAAACACTATGAACTGCCTCATTTATTCTCATATTATGTATAGTGCAAAGATAGAAAATGGGAAGTGCTAACAGTTTTTTAAAAACTCGCAACTCTTACTAACAATTTAAATATAAATCTGTGTAATGTTTTACTTTTACCCAAAGGCAATAAAAACAAAAACACAACTATTTGTAAGTCTTAGAGAAGTAATTTTCATTTAATGCATTCATATTCCACCATTTTTCTACAAAACTGAAAGTTGGATTCCAAATTATATTCTTTTTAATGGCAATCCAACATTTTGTTCTGGTGAGTCTGTTTTCCTTCATGACATTAATTCTTACATACATGATTACAATATGCTGATCAACTGATCATTACATATATGGCAACAGACTGATTTAAATTGATAATGCATATTTAGCTATGATACAGTAGATTCAACAACTGGTGAGTTATAGGATGACAGTTGTCATTTTTTGCAAAAAAACAAACCAAACCAAACCTTGAAGTTATTATAATTATGTGCATTAGCTGTAACATACTTTACAATAAATAAAAAAATGCTTTATGTCTCCTCTTAGCATCTTGCATCTTTATTAGAGCACCTGTTGATGGCAAAAAAAAGGAAGGATCAAGAAAAGATAAAAATGGACAGTGTACTTAAGAAGTCATTGTTGTCCAGGGACAAGTAAAGACAAACATAGCCAAGATAATGAGGGAAAATGACATTTCAGTGACAGCAAAGATCAGAACGGTGAAAGCAATGGTCTTTCCCATAGTCATCTACAACTATGAAAGCTGGATGCTCAGGCAGAATGACAAAAGTAAGATGTCTTTTGAATATGTTTACTAAGAAAACCCTGGATAGGAACAAAATCTGTCAATCAGTCTAGGGCAAAGTAAAAGCTGACTATGCTTTCAATGTGATGAACAGCAAGAAGAAATTCACAATTTTTAAATAACTGATGTGATCAGATAATTGACTAGAAAAATAGTTATGCTTGGTAAGGATGAGGGGAATGGAAGAAGGAGGAAATAATGAATAATGTGGATGGAGAATATTAAGGAATTTACCCAGAATTTCCATGGGTGAGTTACAAATTATTACTTGGTCAAAATGGTGAACAACAGGAAACCAACAACAGGAGTCCTGAGAACATTCAGCCACATGTGCCCATTAAATACACGTTAGCTAGGATTGACTGTCCATATATTAAACAATGAAGAATGGATTATAACCATCAAGAGAGGTCCAGCCTAGAACTAAGAAGATATTTCCTGACAATGAGAACTGTCAACCACTAGAACAACTTGCTTTCAGAAGTCAATGGAGGCTTTCAAGAAGATATTGGACAGCCTGTCTGAAATGGTATAGGGACTCCTGCTTGAGCAAGGGGTTGGACTAAAATATCTCCAAGGTCTCTTCCAACTCTGATATTCTATGTTCTAAGAACAGCTGACCATTTCTAGCAGTTTAATAAAAACACATGCAATATTTAGATATTGAGATCACTTATAAAATCAGGAGCTTATAAGCTTACATCCTTAACTCTAAAACTTTAACTTATCTAAACAACTCTGCTTAAAGTTTTCCCAGTTTTCTTCAGCTTTAAAAAATGCATTTTCTTTTTACCTTCATCATCACAGAGCTTTTGATTGCATAAGCAGAAGCATTGCATGGAAGAAAATGACCAACTTAAACATGGAACCATATTTTTGCCCCCTACTCAAACATCCACTTGAAAGTTAATATGATGCAAATGGTTCTTTAACTAAGAATATACCTAGTCGTAATGATATTAGGTTGAGTTGTGTTCTAATCCAGATTCTTTTTAACCTCTGTTATGTAATATTTCAAGGGGGTATGATGGCTCAACATTATAGACACTTCTGCCCACCTAGCAATTTGAAAGCATGCAAATAGATAAATATGCTTCGTATGGAAGCATGCTAAGCTCCAGGAAAACTACACCAGCTGGACCTGGGTGAGGAAGGCCAGCTCCCCTTCCCTGAAGGTTCTGCAAAGCCCTTGAGGAGCCGATCCACTTCCCATAAGGGCCCTGGCCTTCCTCATCCACCTGCAGCTGGCTTAGTTTTCCGGGAGCTTAGTGGGAAGATAACAGCATTCTGTGTGTCTTGGCATATAGTCATGCTGACCATATGACCATGGAAATGTCTTTGGAAAATGCTGGCTAAGAAACGGCGATGAGATTCCCCACCCCCACCCCCAGAATTGGACATGACTGGACAAAGGAAACTTTTATCTTTACCTTTTATACAATATTCCAGCATTCTTGCATAATTCAGACATTTCATATGCTAAAGATCTACTATAAATTTATTAATATCCTTTTCCACATTGAAACTGTATTCTAATGGTGCACTCTCAAATATACCTGAGAAGACTGTTGTGGAAACTAAATATCTACTGTATGCACAATTCTGTACATATGAATAAAACCAATGGGAATGCTGCAGTGGTCATAATGCTGCAGTGGTCATAAGTGTGTAAACTCATCATAAGGCACTTTTTTCAATGCTGTTGTAACTTCAAACAGTCATTAAATGAATGGTTGTAAGTCAAGAACTACCTATATGCATTTTTTTGTACCAGATTTCTCAAATATAAGCAATCTTGTATTAATCTGAGAATGAATGAAGTCATTTCTTTTATACATGCACAGAGAATTAATTCTACAAGATATCCACTTCAAACTTAATTGTGTTATGTACTTCAGAATATTAATTAGGAAAAATATTGATACTAAAAAATAGTTATCCATCAGTATGAATGTTCAGTGTTTCCATATTATTGAATTAAGAATTTCAGGATTCACCTACAGTATCTCAGATTATCTTTTAATGGTCCACAATATTTAGATAAATTACCTGAATTCAAAATAGAAGGTTTTGCAATCCATAATGCTAGCTAGTATAGTGTTCGTGCTGGCATATGGCATTTCAAGAAAATGTGGAACTTATGTAAGCCATCTGAAATGACTCTTCTTCCTGCCATATTGATTCTGCACTTCCACCTGTCATATAGATTTGAAGAACAGAATACCAGGGAATGGCACTTGATTTGATTTGATATGATATGATTTCTATAATTACTCATCTCAGCAAACAGCTCTGTGCAGCTCACAATTCAAAACATATATTACAATTAAAATTAAAAAAACATTTTAAAATAATAAAAGCAGTAAAAAGTATAAAACTGTAAAAAACACATTTAAATGTCTAATCTGTGGTGATTCATTAATCAGACTTAATTGTGTCAGTTAGGTCAGGGGTAGGCAACCTCGGCTCTTTTATGACTCATGGACTTCAAATCCCAGAATTCCTGAGTCAGCTGATTCAGGAATTCTGAGAGTTGAAGTCCATGAGTCATAAAAGAGTAGAGGTTGCCTACACCTGAGTTAGGTAAACAATACTGTATGTTTAGGGATACTGCTTTTCATCCATTTTAATATACAAAAGTTACTATTCCATACTGGTGCAGCAGTTTATAAGTGGCCTCTTAAAAGTCACCATTTTGTGACAGATGACCTGGATAATCATTTATGAATTTCTCCTAAAAGTTTCCTAGAGAAAAGGGCTCATTCTTCTAATATTATGATACTGATATTGCTGGAAATGGCAATATTAGAAATTAATTAGCCCACCTGCGACTTTCCAAAGTGTTCCAGATCTAGGTTAGCTTCCTCCTTATGAAAGGAAGATGACAGTAATAGAAAAATAATAATAGAAAAATTGGAAAGAATATATTATCAATTTAAGCTTTATATATTTTTGCTGGCCATTATGTGGTAGTATGTATGTCATCTGTCATGATTTATTAGCTTGTTCCATATGATGTGTCTCTCTTTATGGATGTCAAGGTCAAAAATTTACTGTCTACTTCCAGAACAAACTTGATTTATTACCATGGGAGAGCTAAGCTTCTACTGCTTTTATCTACTCAGTCTTTATAGATTCCTTCCAGCATGAAACTCTAGCCTGAAGACTTACCCAGAGGTGAAATGTTGCTACTCACTCAAACAGGTTCAGTGAATTTAGTGGAAATATATTATCACATGCCTAAAGCTGAAAGAAGGGGAGGAGGGATTCAAGTGCCACATAATCTTTTGGTAGAAAGAAATCTGAGGCAGAGACTGGAAAGGAAGACCTGATGAAACAATTGTAAGGTAAGTAGGTATGCCTGGTGATTCTGATCTTTGTGAATTTTATACTGATCAGTTGTTAAATTAGTTTGAGTTTTTTGAAGTGATCTGCCCCCAAAGCCACAAGAGTTAAAGATAAACAGAATTGTGGGTAATCTTTTCAAATCACACTATCAGGCAAAAATGTGTGAGGCGAAAAGGCTGGTAAAATTAAAAACCTGAAATATGCATGATTCAGAATCTTACTGGCATCATCAGTTGGAAGATTCAATTCAGGCCTAAATCAGTTATTTTGAAAATAATCCCCTTTAAGATGGACTAAATTGGATACTGAAATAAATGAGATAAATGTAGATCTCAACTTATGACTGTTCATTTAATGACCATTCAGAGTTGTAATAGTCTCAGAGAAGGTGCTTTATGACCTGTGAAGCCATTGTTAAATGTTGTGTGGCACCCCCATAGTCACATGAACACATTTTGGGCATTTGACAACTGGTTCACATTTACAATGTTGCATTTAGATTTGTATTTGCATTTACATTAGTTGCATTGCCTTGTCATGTGATCATGTGTCCATGATTTGCAATATATAGTATTTTGCCAGTTCCCTGCAAATTTCAGAGAATGAATTCAGACTTATGACCATAGGAACTGCTTAACAACTGCATGATTCAGACTTAAGACTGGGTGATTCACTTAACAAATGCTGTAACAGTAATCATAAAATCATCTCTGGTCACATGAATGCTTCAACTGACAGCCATGACTTACAATCAAAATTCTACATAAAAGCTAATTCTTTGACAATTTTTCTCGGTATCATTTTTCTACTAAACCAAACTTTCCTATTACCATGGAAAGTCCTTGGAGCCAACCTGTTATTTTCATCTACCATAGAATTATAAAGTATTAATGCAACAAATGCAAATATGCAAACCTGAATACTAGGCTGGGATACAGGTGAGACTGGCAGTGCTAGTTATCCATTCAGTGCCCATTGAACAAATGTATCCAGATTGGCCAAGGTTTATAAAGCAGAGATTATGTCTGGACATTCAGAAATGATGTATTTCTCTTAAGAAAGATAAAGGAATCCTTGCAATCAAAAGAACAAAAATCAATCTTGATTCAGTTCCCAGTTCCAATTTTTGTTGCAATTTTTAATCTATTATTGTCAGGTGTAAGCATATTACTTGCAACTAATAGGGACATTGTACTTGATGTCTGCTGAAATAATTAAATAAAAATGGCGATGTGCTTGGAGTATAAACAATTTATTCTTGGAGGGCATCAACACTGTCCCTCAAGCCAAGGTTTTCCTTTTGTGTTTTTGATCCTTTCAAGTACTTGGCAACAGTTTGGATTGCAAGAGAAATTGGCTGGCACAATTAACCTGTAACTATGTTCTCCTTTCATTGGAGAACATTCATTCATTTCATTGGAGATTCTTTCTCCCCAACCCCTACTCCTCTGTCTTTTTCTCTGTGAACTTTCTAATATTGTATTGCATATAGGAAAAAAATATGATGGTTACAAAGGGGAAAAAGAATTCTTGCAAAGCACTAGAGCAGTATTTCTCAACCTTGACAATTTTAAAGCATGTGGACTTTAACTCCCAGAATTCCACAGCCAGCAATGCTGGCTGTGGAATTCTGGGAGTTGAAGTCCACATGCCTTAAAATTGTCAAGGTTGAGAAACACTGCACTAGAGGTTATCAAAATTTATACTCCTGCTTTGAAAGGAAAGCAGACAAGGAGAATGACTAGCACATATAACACCCCCACTATTTCCTGAAAATATATCATATTTTTCACCTGAAATTATGCCCAGTGCAAATATGCTTTGAATTAAACATTTGTTGCAGCATCGTATCTTACATTTCATTCTATTAACAACTAGAGCCATTATGTGGCTGCCTAGTATTTCAATAGGCATCTGGTTAAAGAACATTTTTTCATTAATGTTTGAGATCATTATTTACAGAGTATAAAAATTAACATCTGAAATGACAATGACATTGATAATAAGTACCTGATGTGTGCTTCCTTATTGTGGTCAAAAATATGTTGGCAAGTAAAATAGTCCCTAATTTGTTGATCCTAGCCTATATAATAGAATGAACATGCTTATCATTAGCAGGAGATGCTATGTGTGGTATGGGAAATGACCAAGGTTGGTAACCAAGATATTTTCTATCTTGTTAGTGATTGTGTCAATTGTTATGTGAACCTCATAGTAAACCAAAGTCATGATAGTTAATAGAACTCAATATTCATTGGGCTATCTATTGACGGTATATGAAAGATTGGGACTTGGAATATAAAGACAATATTTTTTTTTTTAAAAAAAGTATGATAATGTCACTAATAGAAAGGACAAAGGTGCAGTAGATATGAATGAAGGTTGCCTAATTTTGCAAGATAAGATAAGGTAAGGCAAGGTGATAACAAGATGAGATGAGATGAGATGAGATGAGATGAGATGAGATGAGATGAGACAAGACGGGACAGGACGGGACGGGATGGGACAGGACAGGACAGGACAGAACGAGATGAGACGAGACAAGATAACCTTTATTGTCATTTTTTTTTACTGTGGGCACACTGGCACACATTAAAAATGAAAATCTGTTGCATATAAACATGCTATATACAACATATGTATACCTACACCCTTACATATAAATACATATAAATATTAATCACTGTACATCTCTAATACATAGTGGAAAGAGAAAACTTGAGAGTTCACATGGTTGATACTGTATGAAACAAAACTGTGACTGAATCTGGATGTTCTGCTTCGAATATCACAGAGCCTCCTCCCAGAAGGTAACAAGGAAAACAGATCATGAAGAAAATGCATAAGTGTCCAAGACAATACTGCAGACTCTGCTCAAGCAACACTTATATGCCATGTCCTGGATGGAAGAGAGGGAATTGCTAATAATCTTTTCTGCCATCCTCACCACTCTCTGCACCACCTTCCTGTTTGAAGAAGTGATGTTTATAAACCAGACTGTAATGCAATATGTCAGGATGCTTTCGATCATCCCTCTATAGAAAGTGGTAAGGAAGGGGAAGGAAGATATAGAGAACACATGCACGGAAATAAAGGTATAACTTGAATGAAAGGACCAAAGGCCCTTGAAAAGGGAGCCAATTTGGTATAGCAGTTAAGGCACCAGGCTTGAAACCAACAGTTTTAGTCCTGCTTTAGGCATGAAAGCCAGCTGGGTGACCTTTGGCCAGTCACTCTTTCTCAATCAAACCCATCTCACAGGTTGTTGTTGTGGGGAAAATAGGAGGAATACTAGAATTATTTGTACAAATAATAAAGGGGGCATATAAATAAACAAATAAACCCTATATCATAAAATGTAAGTGACAACAGCAGTGTTGTAGGTGTCCATGAAAATTAGCATTCATAGGCTGATGATCAAGATAAAGGTTTCCCCTGTCCAGTCAAGTCTGACTCTAAGGGGCAGTATTCACCTCTGTTTCTTAGCTGAGGAAGCCAGCGTTGTCTGAAGACACTTTCTGTGATTATGTGGCTAGCACAACTATACACCAAGGCACACTGAACACTGTTACCTTCCCATGGAGGTAGTATCTATTTATCTACTTGCATTTGCATACTTTTGAATTGTTAGGTGGGCAGGAACTGGAGTAAGTAATGGGAGCACATCCCATCGTGTGGCACTGGTCTCAATCCCCAGCTATCAGCTTTCCAACTGACAAATAGCCATCTTTTACCATTAAGCCATCATGCCTCCAGGCTGTAAATGAGGGGAAATATGAATTTTGGGGGAATATGCAACCTACTGAATATAGCTGCTCTTGGAAGAGAAAAATATTTTGTAATGAATGATATGATTGGATGGGTTGGTAGGTGGGTACAAGACTAGAGATACATAAAAAATGATTGGGGCATTTGGAAACCGAACAGTAAATGGGAATGTTGATTGATTACATTCTATTTTCAGTACTGTACAAATCATACAGTTCTGTCATATAATACATATGTTCTACCTATTTGTTCTCCTTATTCTGCACATTGGTATTAAAGCATCCGAATCCTTTAGTATTCAGTAGATCTCATCCCTTAAGCCAGTGGTTTACCTCCATAATCTTCCATTCCTTTCCTGGGTCAGGACCTTCAGCTAGCAATTTTTAAATTGACTGTGTGGAATACATACTACAGAAGTTCCTGGTTCAATCTAGAGTAACTACTTAAACAATGCTTGAAAAAGAAAAAAATCCACATCCTATGAATAGAAACCAGAAACAATATTGGAGTAAATGAACTCTTAGATATTACAATATGTTCACCTAAATGCCCTTGATCCAGCAGTTTGTTGAATGGGTTATCAAGATGTAATCAGGTCTTTCATCTCATACCAGTTGACATAAAAAAATGCTACCATTGCTCTCTTCAGCTAGAATCAAATGACAATCAAATGCCTCCAGGCTGTTGAGTCAGGCTTAAAGCCAAGGGATTATATCATTACAAGAAAAGCCAGGTAAAAATACAAAGACAGTAAATTAACAAGCAGAATAAAAAGAATCAGTTTAAATGTTTTGCTGAGTCTGGACCTCAAGCTTTTCAGTGATTTTCGGTAAAATGGCCTTGGAAATATCTGCTGACTAATCTCTGTCATGATAGGTCCATCATCTGAAACTTTCTTCAGTAGAAAGATGAGGAAGCTTGACTGAACCCTGAACACGACTTTGATCTGAGCATGCTCTTAAAGTATAAAAGGATACAGAAGGTGCATATAAATTGTTCACTCTTTGTTTCTTTACCTGAACTCATGGTAATAAAACTATTCAGTAGCTTATGAAATGCTTGATTAATAAAATGGAAATTCAGTAAATAATATCACCCTAAGAACAATGTGAAGTATTGGGCATGTTAGACCTTGACTGTTTTAAAAATGAAAGAGCTAAATGCTTCCTGAATCAATTTTGAAATGTCTTATTAACTCTGGTGCTCGTAAATCCTTTTTAAAGTATTACAATAGAATAGTGCAATCATTTGCATAAAATTAATAAATCTTCAGCCAGAGTTTGCTTCCTAGGCAGTAAACCATACTAAAACTTTGATCTGTTCAAAGGGCAGACTGTAAAGTGATAAGATTGTTTGAAATGTGCAATGCACTGGTTACCTCCAAACAAGGGCACATATCATTATAGATATACGTTATTTCAGAGACAATATTTCCTTTGTACAAGGCTTTAGTGAGGTGTGTGTGTGTGTGTGTGTGTGTGTGTGTGTGTGTGTATTTGCTTTCCTGCTGCCCTTCCTTTCATTTCACACTTTCCTGGCCATTTTCTCCTTTTCTTCCTCCTTCTCCCTTTTCATCTCTTCCTCCTTTACCTCCCCTGTTCTCAATATGTCCCAAAGGTGATTTTTCAAAAGGCAACTGGACTTGTTTTTCCTTGAAGACATTGCACTTCTCATCACTTCTCATCTGAAGAACTAAAGAAGCTTCTTGGATGAGAAATGAAGCATCTTCAAGGAAAAACAAAGTCGACTTGCATATTTGGGACAGCCATGGCCTAGATGACTGAGAATTTCCATAGACATCTGTTCTCGATACCTTGTCTACTTACTTTACAACTTTTTCATCTCCTTTAGGGCTTCCAAAACTGACCCAGAAAGCCAATGCATATGACAGATGCCCCTTCTCAGCTGTGAAAGTGAGAGAGACAAAGAGAGAGAGATTAAATTACAAACAGCTAAATTCCAGTGGGCTTGCCACAGAGGCCAACCCAATTATAAGGGGAAAGATCTATGTCTCTCCAATGTTCTTATTAACCATGCTCCCACAAAAGAAAATTATGTGAATTCCCCAGCAGGCATTATCCTATCAGAAGTGATTTCTTTCATTGTTGGATTCAATATAGTAGTCTTAACCAATTGCCTAGTAAGGTAGAGTAGAGTAGAGTAGAGTAGAGTAGAATAGAGTAGAATACAATAGAACAGAACAGAAAAGAACAGAAAAGAACAGAACAGAACAGAACAGAACAGAATAGAATAGAATAGAATAGAATAGAATAATAGAGTTGGAAGGAACTTTGTAAGTCTTCTAGTCCAGCCCTCACCCCACCCACCCCACTCAAGCAGGAGAATCTATACCATCTCAGACAAGTCTCTTCTTAAAAACTTCCAATCTCTTCTTAAAAACCTCCAGTGATGGAGCACCTTTTAAAGACCGAGTGCCCAAACTGCAACCCAAAACCCACTTATGCATCGTTGGGTGCCGGGTGGGTGTGGCCCATTGAGTGAGCGTGGCCCATTGGATGGGCATGGATGTGGTGGTAACAGCAGACTGGGTGGGACTAAAAACTTCAATCCATCAATTCCAACTTTGCAAGATCTTTTTTTTCCCACGTGAAGTTGAAATTGACTGATTGATTGAATCTTTTTTTTTTTTGCACACGGCGGCAGAGGCCTAAAGTGAAAAGGTTTTATAAAACTCAGCTGAAGGCCTAGGACTGGGGCAATGGTATGCGTGCCCACAGAGAGGACTCTGAGTGCCGCCTCTGACACCCATGCCATAGGTTTGCCACCACTGCTATAAGCAATCCTCAACTTCCAACCACTAATGTGATTGGAGATTTCATCATTAAGTTACATGGTTAAACCACATTTTATCCTTTTTTTTTTGCTATGGTTGTTAAGCAAGTTGCATGATTGTTAAGTGAATCACACAGTTGTTAAGTAAATCTGGTTTTCCCACTGACTTTGCTTGTTGGAAGCCCCCTGGAAAGGTTGCAATTGGTGCTTACATAACTCAGGGATGCTGCAACTGTTGTAAATGTAGACTGGTTGCTAAGTGCCTGAATTTTAATTACTTGACCATAGTGATAATGCAATGGTCACAAGTGTGAGGACCAGTCATAAGTCATTTTGTTCAGTGCTATCATAACTTCAAAAAAATATCATTAAATGAAGAACTGTAAGTCAAGTATTCAATTATTCTATCCTCAATGGGGAATAAAGTTTGAAAGATCCTTGGTGCTCTCTGAGCTTGCTTGTTTTCTTGCAGACATTTCATTACCCTAGATAACATCATCAATGCTTGTAAGGAGTGCTGTTTGTTGTCAGTTTATATTCTAGTGGCTTGCTTGTCAGTGTTGGTAGTCTTACAGATTCTTTGGTTTGGCTGTTTACTAATGGCTTCTTTGGGAGTTTCTTGATTGGGGTATTGTTTACTTGATCATTGGTCTGATGTTAACCTTGGAGTTAATCTGTGCTGATCTGGATGCTCATTGCTGGTGGAGAGGTGCTTTTTGTTCTTTTTTGGGCTGGGTGATAGTTTCTTTTTCATAATCTATAGATGTTGTTAATGTCTATGTGTCTGTTGATGGCTGATTTGTCAGAGTGCCAGACTTTTAGAAATTCCCTGGCATTTTTGGACTTAGCTTGGTCTAAGATGGTCACATTTTCCCAGTTGAAACTTTGGTTAAATCTGTTTATATTTTGTGAAATTAAAGTGTTTTTGTTGTGTCTTCTGACTGCTAGTTGGTGTTTGTGGATGCATTCTGCCAGTTTTCTGCCTGTTTGTCCTACATAGTGGTTGTTACAGTACTTACATTATATGTTGTAGATGACTTCTGTTTTTTTTTCTTCTGGGGTTAGTGGGTCTTTTGGTCTGCTTAGCATGCTTTGAAAGGCTTTAGTTGGGCTGTGTGCTATGCTTTATAATCAAGTAAACAACACCCCAATCAAGAAACTGCCAAAGAAGCAAACAGCAAACAGCCAAACCAAAGAACCTCTAAGATCACCCCCACCAACACTGACAGGCAAGCCACTAGAATATAAACTGACAGCAAAGCACACTCTCTACTAGCACTGATGAAGTTACCTAGTGATGAAAGTTAGCCCAGAGAAGAAATATTAAAAAGGGCAGAAAAATATATTTTTCCTCAAAAGGACTTTTTAAAACCAAACCTGGCCCCAAATCTATCTCTCTGCCCCAAGCAAGAGCTAGGCCCATACAAATGCAAATGTAAAACCATCAGAAAGTTGAAGCCAGAGCAATCAAGAAGACAAAAGAGAAGATCTGCATACCCCACCCAAACTCTAGGAGTCAGCCCCATCACCTGGGAAGCAGGATATGATAATAGAATTAAACCACAGATATCAAGGCCTAGACAAACACTCAGAAACAGCCTCAAGGTTCATGCCACAGGAACAGGAAACTTCCAAACAAAAGGCTAGGGGGGGTATAAAACCTACTGCCCATGTGCTCAATCCCTCCTTTGCTCTCCTTCTCTCTCCTCTGTACTTTCCTGAAGAACCATCTTTCTGCAATAAACTGTAACCTTCTTCCCAAAGCAGTCACCATGTTTGCTTATTTATTCCCGGCTTGGATGAACCAGGATGAAGACCTTACTTCTATCAATTTGGCACCCAGAGATGGGACTCCAGGCTAACCTCTCCGATGGACTGAGACTGGTAAGCCCCATCTTGCCGGCAGCAGACCCCCTTGTGTCTGTGGATGAGTCTCCCAGGCCTTGCCCATGTGGAGCTAGGGTAGTAAAGGGAGTTTTGAGAGTTTGAGCTCAAGGGCTGCTTTGGAAAGAAGGTGAAGGTGAGTACCTCTAAATTTTAAGTTTAAAGCCCAGGGGAACAAAGAAAATGTGTGTATTTCTGTTTGTGTGAGTGAGAAGACCTTTTTTTTCCCAATCACAATTGGATTTTGCTCCTTCTGGTCTTTCCTAGCCACAGAAAGGATCTGTTTAATTGGCAGAACCTGGACAGCATGGGGTTGGCCAGAGCACAGAACCTTTTGTTAGGGAAAAGGGAGAGACTGTGTGAAAATGAAATGGAATGAGTGAATGAAAGAATTGGATTTGGGCAACTAGCTGGTAAGGCCCTGTAAGCAAAGCAAAGTTAGGAAAGAAGTCTCGCAAGGAGACTTCGACTGTGTTAGGAAAGAAGTCTCACAAGGAGACTTCGACTGTATTAGGAAAGAAGTCTCACAAGGAGACTTCGACTGTGTTAGGAAAGAAGTCTCACAAGGAGACTTCGACTGTTAGGGAAGAAGTCTCACAAGGAGACTTCGACTGTGTTTGGAAAGAGGTCTCACAAGGAGACTTCGACTGTGTTAGGAAAGAAGTCTCACAAGAAGACTTCGACTGTGTAGTGTATGAAAGAAAAATAGACTTTGCTTAGGGCTTTGCTGGGAAACCAATTTGGCTAAATAAAGATACTTAAAAAGGAAAATAAGAAATAGTGATTCTCTCTCTCTCTCTCTCTCTTCTCTATGCAACCACATGGTATGTTTAAAATGTGTGCCTTCCCTAACTTGAGTTATCTGAAATTTATGGTGGGAATGACCAGGATGTGTAAAACTAAGACTTCTGTTCTCTTGTCTTTGTGTATATATGTTTGTCAAAGTCTGTGTGAGAGGTAAATGTGACTGTTAACTGTTTCAAATCCAAAGGAAAAAGAATTTTAAATTCTGCTAGAAATTCTGCTTAAAATAAGCCACAAAAAGGAAAAACCTCACTCTGTTTGTCTGGCCAACAAACAGATTGAAGAAAAAAAATGTGTTTGTTTGTTTGTTTGTTTTCCTCTTTCTCTCTGTGTACATTCAAGAACAGCCTTAAGTTACCAGGAGGGATTGTTTTAAGTTTATCTGTTGGAAAAGTTTCACTTGCATTTACTGTATGTGTTTTATCTATCCTTTTCCTGAAAAATGTGTGTCTATCTACAAGAGCCTTTTGAAACTCAAGTCTGCTTGTGTGGGGAAATAATTTTTTAAAGTTACTTTTCTTATCCTATCACTTACTGGTGAAACTACTATGAACTTTTCTGAAACAAATAAGCATTTTCTAATCTCTAAAATAATGTTATCTATTTTAGAATAAATGTTCTCCTACCTCTGGAAAGTTGCACACCTTAAAATATTAGGCTTTTAAAATTATTTGGAGTTTTCAGCATTTTCAAACTGCCTGCAAGCTACCCCCCTTCCAATTCTTTTCCTGCCCTTTGTTCTCCATACCTTTTGTCTGCCTCTCCTGGTAGAGTCCACCCAGAAAGCGGGGGGAGACCTTGTTCTTGTATCTTTCAGCCCTGAAACCCTCTCCCAAGCCTTTGGAAGCAGAACACACAGACCCAGATGCTGCCTCCATCCATTTGAGCCATGGAATTGAGTTTTGAATCCAGCCATCCACTAAAAAGCCACCATGCAATCTGAGTGGGGAACATCTTCCCAAGTCCTACCATTTACCCAGATGCCTGTGAGAGCTGCAGAAGGAAGGTGGTGCCATGTGAAGCCTCAGAAGAGAAAATTAAGACTGTGGGGGGAGGGTGGAAACTCATTGTAAACTTTTCTTTCTTGCCCCATTTGTATTGTAACAAGCTAGTTGAATGTATTAATGGAGAGATGGCACTTGGGAATAGGTGGGAAAACAAGTACTGAACATCTTGGACTTCTATCTGGTGGGAGGGAAAATTGATCCAGAATGTTTGTAGTGACTATTTTGTAAAAATAGCTGCACATACATGCACACACACACACCATTCAGAATTACACTTGAGTCTATCCCCTCCACCTACCTTTAGTAAAGTTCCCCCCAGGCTGATTTTTGCTCTATTGCACCAAAGATTTGTGGGACCAACTTCCAACAGATAACAAGGGGGAGGGAACTAGGCCCCCTCAGGTGATTTGCAATTCATATGCCCTGACTAAGGAAGCAACAGGAAAAATCCCAAACTTCAGCCCTGAATATCTTGCACTGGTGAGCCCAGATTGGGATTCCTAGAGCTCAGTATGTGCAATTTAAAGAAAAAATTAATAGCCTGGCATATTGGACATTACAAACCTGGATGCACTGAATTAAGAGCTAAGGCAGGAAACAACCCTTGAAAACGGGCAACCATGTATTAAGGAAAACCATGGCTGTGAAGAATTTTGGGAGGTATGCAAACCTGACTGGAAGCTAAAGGTGATATCCAACATTTGAAAATGATTGGCACAGAATATTGGATACTATAAATTTCTTTTCCACCTAACAAAATTTTGCCCTGACTTTTAGAACTTTATGGGTGCAAGCTCCCCTTTTGGGAGCCACTAAAGGGATCTTTTTCTGCTGCCTCCATTAATGTCTTATTATTATTATTATTTTGCTTAACAGTTTAAAAGCTTGCCTACCAAGTCTCCCTGACCAGATCAATTTTAATGTTGTGCCAATAAGTGTGTCATAAATTCACACTTAAGGCACAAAGCGGGGATTGATGAAAGTTAGCCCAGAGAAGAAATATTAAAAAGGGCAGAAAAATATATTTTTCCTCAAAAGGACTTTTTAAAACCAAACCTGGCCCCAAATCTATCTCTCTGCCCCAAGCAAGAGCTAGGCCCATACAAATGCAAATGTAAAACCATCAGAAAGTTGAAGCCAGAGCAATCAAGAAGACAAAAGAGAAGATCTGCATACCCCACCCAAACTCTAGGAGTCAGCCCCATCACCTGGGAAGCAGGATGTGATACTAGAATTAAACCACAGATATCAAGGCCTAGACAAACACTCAGAAACAGCCTCAAGGTTCATGCCACAGGAACAGGAAACTTCCAAACAAAAGGCTAGGGGGGGTATAAAACCTACTGCCCATGTGCTCAATCCCTCCTTCGCTCTCCTTCTCTCTCCTCGGTACTTTCTTGAAGAACCATCTTTCTGCAATAAACTGTAACCTTCTTCCCAAAGCAGTCACCATGTTTGCTTATTTATTCCCGGCTTGGATGAACCAGGATGAAGACCTTACTTCTAACACTAGTTTGAGTAATGAAACATCTGCAAGAAAACAAGCAAGCTCAGGGAGCACCAAAGACCCCTCATGTCAACCCTAACCTACAAATATACTCCTTTATTAGAATGAAGTTTGGGAAGATACACAAGAAAAGTAAGTCATAGAAGCTGAAAAAGATGCAAATGTATGCCTCATTTACAGTGAATGTGTCAGAGCATGCACAGTCTTATTGCACTGAGGTAACCCAGGAGTAAATACAGTAAACAGTGGTCTATATTAAATGATGGTTTATCATACACTATCTATAAATATACACTGGGAATAAGATACATACATGTGGTAATACAGCAAACTCCAATATACAGCAATTACAGCAGGAAATGGACGAGAGAGAAAACACAGCAGCAGAGCCTTCCCTTTTATACTCAGGCTCTTAAAGAGATATAGACATAGACACAGTCCCTGATGATTCATTCTTATCATTGCATCATTCACCTTATATTACATTACATCATTACATCTTCTTATATCATTACATAAGCTGTTTGGCTGTTAAATCATAACCTTGACAGAATGTTAAATATTATCCTTCATTCAATCTGGTTTCAGGCCCGGCTACAGCACTGAGACTGCTTTGGTCGCACTGACCGATGACCTCTGGCGAGCCCGGGATAGGGATTATTCCTCTATCCTGGTGCTTCTTGACCTCTCAGTGGCTTTCGATACCATCGACCATGGTATCCTTCTGCGTCGTCTCGGAGAGGTGGGGGTGGGCGGCACCGTATTGCGGTGGTTCTCCTCCTACCTCTCTGACAGGTCGCAGTCGGTGTTGGTGGCCGGACAGAGATCGACCCCTAGCCGCCTCGATTATGGGGTGCCTCAGGGCTCGGTCCTGTCCCCCCTCCTTTTTAACATCTACATGAAACCGCTGGGTGAGATCATTCGGCGACACGGGGTGAGGTATCATCAGTATGCAGTTGATACCCAATTGTATATCTCCACCCCGTATCCTTTCAGTGAAGCAGTCGACGTGATGTGCCGGTGCCTGGAAGATGTGAGGATCTGGATGGGGGTGAACAGGCTTAGACTCAACCCTGACAAGACCGAGTGGCTCTGGGTCTTGCCTCCCAAAGGCCAACTGGATGGTCCGTCTTTAGTCCTGGGGGGGGGGCAAATTTACTTCCCTCAGTGCAGGCACGCAACTTGGGTGTCCTGGACTCACAGCTAAATTTGGAACAACATCTATTGGCTGTGGCCAGGGGGACCTTTGCACAGGTTCACCTAGTGCACCAGTTGCGGCCTTATTTGGACTGGGAGGCTTTACTCACAGTCACTCATGCCCTTGTCACCTCAAGACTGGATTACTGTAATGCGCTCTACATGGGGCTACCCTTGAAGGGCGTTCGGAGACTGCAGTTGGTTCAGAACGCAGCCGCGAGAGCGATTGTGGGCGCGCCAAGGTACGCCCACGTGTCACCTATCCTCCGCGAGCTGCACTGGCTTCCTGTGGGTCTCCGGACGCAATTCAAGGTGTTGGTTATCACCTTCAAAGCCCTTCATGGCATAGGGCCAGGTTACTTACAGGACCGCATTCTGCCGCACAGCTCCCAGAGACCGGTGAGGTCCCATAGATTGGGCCTCCTTCAGGTCCCGTCGGCCAGACAATGTCGGCTGGTGGGCCCTCGGGGAAGGGCCTTTTCTGTGGTGGCTCCGACCTGGTGGAATCAACTTCCCCCCGAGGTTCGAACTACTCCCACCCTGCTGGCCTTTAAGAAAGCTGTTAAAACTCTCCTGTTCCGGCAGGCCTGGGGCTGATGTCCCCGGGGGGCCGGGATATGATCGGACTCGCGGTATGACTGGATTATTTTATTCTTTTATGACTGTTTTTAACCTTGTACGCCGCCCTGAGTCCTTTGGGATTGGGCGGCATATAAATATTTGTAAATAAATAAATAAATAAATAAATAAATCCCAAAGTTTAAGAATTTTTCATCTCCATCTTTCTCCATTGATTTCATGGGGGAAATGGAGTATTGTTGGATTAGGTTTGTTTTTTTTAAATCAGATATGTTACTTCAACTGCTATCTAATTAGCATCAATATTAATAACTGTGAGAAAAAAAGAAATCATTTAAACTATTCTTATGTTGTTATTCTTTCAGGGATTATAAAAGTTGTGGTGAGGTGATCTTATGCTATTTACTTCATTTTTTTAAGGACTCTATTTTTCAACATTATATAAAACAGATCCCAAATGGAAGATTATATGGTATTGTTTCTTTCTTGCAGAAATTATTATTTTCTGGCATATAAGACGACTCAGTGTATAAGATGACCCCTGATTTTGGAGCCGATTTGCATGCCTAGAAAGTTGTCTTATATGCCGGAAACTACCGTAATTTCCGGTGTATAAGACGACTTGGAGTATAAGATGACCCCCGACTTCGGAGCCGATTTGCATGCTTTAGAAAGTCGTCTTATACGCCGAAAAATATGGTATATGTGTGCTGCAATTACACTCAATGAATATAATTTTCTATTTTATTCCTTGCAGGTGCAAAATAAGCCCAGTACTGGACCAACCTCTAGCGGCAAGCCCAGCTTTTAAAACTCCCAGAACATATTTTTTGCAGAGAATAAACTCTTCTTTTCCTTTTCACAGGCATTCATCCCCATTTCCCCAGGAAAGAAAATCTTGCTTGTAATAAACATATTTCAAAGCAGCCTGTACAGATTTTCTTCTTATTCTGGGAATATTAGCTATGAATAGTTGAAGTAATGACAGTTTCCATGGCGGACTCCATAGAGACATCAGTTCTTTGATAAATGAATTGGCTTTGTCCCTCTGATCAGATTTCCCTGGACAGAACATCCTATTTGGAGGAAGTGAGGGATCAAGCTGTACTGACAGATTGAGAAATCAACTGACTGTGCAGTCTAATTTCTTTTATAATTGATTCCCTAAATTGAAAATGGCAATAATGGTGGGATATTAGAGACACTATGAAGCTAGGTTCTCTTCATGCTGCTGAGATAAAAGAACTACTCAATATCCCGAAGGATGACATTTTGGTGGCACTGCCTAACTCTGTGACAATCAGCTACATCAAAAAATCTCTGGACAGAGAAAATGTGACATTCCTCTATGTGTAAATTGTGAGACCCACAACTATAAAGTTGCTTCAGCTCCCAAATTTGGCTTGGATAATGTGATTGAGACAGCCTTTTATGATACTTTGTACCCTACACTCAAGACTGCTAGGAGTGCCATAGTAAAAGAAGGGGGGGAAAGGAATATATTTTCTTCTCTTTTTTCCATTTTAGTGACAATGAAATATCTTTCTCTATTTAGCTCTTAGAATTCAATAAACAGCCACTGGCATAAGTTTTCTAAATTTATTTTGGAGTTAAATAAGTATCATTGTTCTTACCTCTTCAAAATGATAAAGTGTTCTTATATTGAGTTTATCTTGTCTCTCATTAGTTATTTTTCTCTTAAGAGTCAGTTTAGGGAAGAAATTACTCTCCCATCTTTTAAACAAGTCTAGCAATAAACTACCTAATTCATGAGATATGCCTATTCCTAATCTCATCCTAAATTAACCCTGCCAGGGACATCTATGCCATGGTGATATGCAAGTAGGGAAAGAATCAAAATATCACTGACTCTTTTTCTCCCTCTAAGTTTGGTGATCATTCTTCCTGCCTGATTTATAGAGAAATGTCCATTGTTTACATCCTGCTAATAAAACAATTTACTGTTTTTTTTTCCCTGTAAGGAAATGACAGCTCTTTGTTTATTTATCTAACAGGCAATGAACTGATTGTGTTTAGTAACATCAGGTTAGACTCCGTTCTGACCTGAAACAACCTTCTTCCAGAAGGCCTTAAAGTTCTGGCTGTCCTCCCAAGCATTGGTCTAGAGTGGGTAGGGTCCTTATGGGATCCATTTTGTTTGCTGTTGCCAAAGTACTAATTTGTTCTTGATCTTTTCTCTTCTTACATTCTTATTTATCTTGTTCTTTATTTTTTTCATCTGTTTTCTGAATTGTATTTTATTGCTGTTATATTGTGAGCCACTTAGACTTCTCTGGAGTTGGGTAGTGCTAAATTGAATAAAATAAACTAAATTAATTTTATTGCAAGAAGGTAAATGTTCAGATTTCCTTGTCCAGATATGTCTGACTCTAGGATGTGGTGCTTATCTTTGTTTCTTAGCAGAGAGAGCCAGCATTGTACAAAGATATTTTCCATGGTCATATGGCAGAGTCACTATATGCCAAAGGGATACGGAATGCTGTTACCTTCCCACCAAAGTGGTACCTATTAACCTACTCACATTTGTATGATTTTGAACTGCTAAGTAGGCAGGAGCTGGAGCATGAATGGGAGCTCACCTCATTGTATGACACTCGGATCTCAAACTTGGGCTATCAGCTTTCCAGCTGACAAGGTCAGCCTCTTTAACTGCTGAGTCATTGCTATCTTTATTGCAAGAAACATACCTTTATTTCTATTAATATGCATAGGTTTCGGTTTTGGTAAATGCCGAACTCCTTCTGATTCTTATTAGATTCTCTTTGTGATATTGGGGGAATCATGGTCTTTCTTTCCTTAGACTTCCTCTGAAAATTATCTAGTGATGCTATGTTTGAGGCTTACTGTGGATAGTCTCTCTCTTTTGAAATAAACAAACCTTTCTCTTGGCTGCACCATAAAGATACCCAAGGCTGAAAATACAGATATAACTACTAAGATGAAAAAAAAAAAAACATGACTCCATAACTTCTTTGTGATTGATGTGCCAGGCTATTATCTAGGCAGATTTTTTTCCATACTGTTTTCTGAAGATGGAAATAAAATAGTAAAAGGACTTGTTGCTTTTATTTTTAAAAAAATAGCAGGAAGATAAATCATTTGGAAGACAAAGTATATATATAAATAATTGCTATTATATATCACTGAAGAACAGGAGACCTTAGTAAGGCTTATTTTGGGGATACTTTAGAGAAAGGGATTAATCTGGCTGGGAATCTTCTTGTATGGAAGAATTATCTTTATTAAAATACTGGGATAAAGGCAAAGAAACTGGAAAGCAAAGTGTCAAGAGTTTTATTAGTAATGATCTATCTTAGCATTTTTCTCCTACTTATCATCAATATAGTATAAAGCTCCGTGCCAATGTTTTTCTAAAATCAGTCTTGCAATTCCTCAAAATTCCTTTGTTCTGGGAGAAAGATTTAGTAGTACTTCAAATAAAAAATAAAATAAATGTCAGCAGTAATTGTTTGCTTAAAATTTTCTGAATTCTCTGAACATTTCTATCACTTACTGAAATCTGAATTCCAGTTATTTAACATGAAATTTAAGCATCAGTTTATCCAGCAGTAGAAAATTGAAGCTTTTTGATTAGTTGGCAAGAAAGAAAATCACACATGAAAAATAGTCCTGCAAGTTTCTTCTGCCTCTTTGGCTTTTTAGAGATACAAAATGTTCCAATCTTTGTAAAAAAGTCTTTTTTTACAGGCAAAGGAATTATTCCACTTACAGCCCTGAAATTATTGGGTTTTAAGCAAGTAATGAATTCACTCAAACCACTTTTTGTAGGTAATTAACAAGGTGGGTAATCTGCCAAAAACAGGGTTAGTACCTGTGGGTGCCAATAAATAGCATGCATTTCTAATTCTACACTACACCAAAAGTGAAAATAATGAATATAAAATTAATATGCATCCTTATCATTATGCATTTATTGATTTACAAGCTACAAACTATCTAATAAGAGTAGATATTTACTTAGACAAATCTAAACGGCAGATTCTGGGCAACATGGGCAATTAAGATAAAGATACCCCAAAGCCTTGGTGTGTATATGAACTAAACCTCTTTTTTGTTTCTGCTTTTTTGGCATTACTATAGAAGTAGAACAACATTCTTCTGGTACACTACAGTCCTACTATCTCCTCATCCAAGAATGAACCAGGTGTGAAAGTACTTAATTCTACAGTTCAAACACACACACATACATAGACACCAATTTACATGAAAATAAAATAGGGATTTACATTGATTCAGAGAAACAAATTAATTTGATGAATCAAATACAATAAATCAATCTTGACACTCAGATAAAATTTTCTAAATAAAGTTGATTTGAACAGCTAAATCAAGGCAAACCTCATATACTTGTTTTATTCTATTTTTAATCTGAAATGTTATTATAATAATAGTAAATCACTCGTATTTTTCAATCATTCAATCAATTAATAAAATCAGGTGTCATGGTTCCAACAGATGAAACTCTTCAAAAGAACTTCGAGGCATTGTTTACCTTAAAGAATCTTTTATTCGGGAAACAAAGTATTGGCATTACATAATTGAAACAAAAATCTAAATTCCCCTCCCCTGGATACAAAGTAAAAAAATACAATTCCCTCCTCCAAAAAACAGTCATAAATCACATTTCCCAATTAGCTTGAGGCGCAGGCTTTCTCCCCAGCTCTGCAGCCTGGCAAAACACTATGCGCTCTGGGCCCAATGTCCTTGGGTTCTCATGGTTCAGTTATTATTGTTATGACTAGCTGGACTCTCATCCCTATTCCCCCTCCCCTCATCAATTAATTTTAAAAGCAATGGAGAAAATGGCTGTATTTCCATCTGTTGTCAAAGCAAGAATATCCGATGTTAGCAGCATTGACATCAGGATTTGAATGTTAAGCTTTTTTATGAGTGTCCATAGAACTAAAATACAATTATGTTTAATTCACTTGCAGTTTGTAATTTTTTCCCATTAGGGTATAGATCTCATGTTCAATCAGTAGATTTAAAGAATATTAAATAGATGTACATGTAGAAATATAAATGTAAATAAATTTAGAAATAAGTAACTATATTTAAATAACCTTAAAAGCTAGGGAGTTAATATAGAAGGTCCATTCTATAGAAATAATAGATTACAACAATAATGATGGTAATAATCTTGTATGTATCATTATTGATTACATTTCTTCATTTTTAAAAAAATAAAGATTAGTTTCAAAAATTGTTTCATTAGTTTATGATTTAGTGTAGTTCAGGAAGCAGTGGTTTCTTTATATATATATATATATTTCATTTTAAAAGAGGACATAAAAAGAGATGAATATCATCATAGGTCTGTGGACACATCTAAGTATTTTTATAAGAACATCTTGAGAAGAATGCTGCATTGTGAAAGAAATAAACTTTCATTGAGCCATTTTTTTTGTATTACAAAGGGACACAATTGAGTATTAATGTCTTATTCCAACACACCTAGAAATAGTTTGTGTTTTGTTAAGTGAGGGGTGGATCTAAAACTAGCTATAAGCTTTGTGTCTTTGTGTTTGGTTCCAGACATCTACTGCCTTGGGTACTATACTCACAATCATCACCTGGAAAATTATTAATGTCCACTCCAAATCTGAAATGTATTCAAAATTTGTATGGCTTTTCCAAATGCCCCCAGAATTAGCTTAAAAAACCAAATTATATCTCCATTTTGCTAATTTTGATTGTCATATCCAAATGCAGAACCTGAAAGAAAAACAATTAGCCTGTGCAGGGAGACTAAAAAGTTAAGGAGATGTGCAATGACTATATTAGATCACATATTGATCAAGCAGTGGGGTATGTCCAAGGTTTTCATAAGTTTCAGATTTGATTCTTCTGAATTCTGAAAGACTGACAGTCTTTCCCTTAAAGCTGAGTTTTAAATAATTATGGATATTTAATATGCAGCATCAGTCTTCTTTACTTGATAGCACTTAATTACCATTGTATGATTTTTAGTCTTCTTTTTAATTATCACATTTCCTCACTCACCGCTGCATTATTTTCCTTCTAATTAATTGTATTTGCAAAAAAAAAGAAGCTAATGACATGATCTTGTTGTCTTACTCAGAGAATGCAATTACCATTGATCCATAGAAAACTAAACGGATACCACAGTGGCTAATGATCCCACCACCAGAAGTATTTGGTTCCTGACCTTCAAATGACCATGCAAATTATTTGGTGGCTCTCATATTTCTTTCTTTTTTCCCTATGGAATAAAGCCAATAATGCAAATAAGCTTCTTTTTGCTAACTCATTAAAAAAACCAAGAATTTTATATATTTTTCATAGATTGCTGACTTAGTAGTTCCATATTTCTTTTTAAATGGAAGGTACAAATTAAGTTTTCCACAACTTCTCCCCTGAAGGTGCATGTAGCAGCTTCATTTAATTTTTCATTCTCTGTCCAAAAAATAGGTCAGAAGGATGAAAAGTTTAGAACTTATGCTCCGAATAACAATGTGGGAAGTTCCATTAGAACTGGGATACCAATCTTTCCTTCTGATTCCACCCTTGACACAACTATGAAACAGGAAAAGATAAACTAAGAGTCTGTCACAAGCATTTACCCTTTAAATCAGGGGTCCCCAACCCCCAGTCTGGGGACCAGTACCGGGCCATGGCATGCCAGCAACTGGTCCTCACAAACAAGCAAAGACCCATCCATGGGATGCAGGCAGCCCACAACCCCCCCCATCTGGTCCACAGAAAAACCTCTCTTCACATAACCGGTCCCTGGTGCTCAAAAGGTTGGGGACCTCTGCTTTAAATTATTAAGTTATTGCAGGGCAGGCTATGTGGTGAACAACCAAAGACTGGATTGTATGAACCTGATGGTTGGATGACTATAGTTTTATTTTGTACAACCAAATGTTTTACTATCTCATCAGGAAATTGATAAATTATAAATGAGGAGCTCAGCCATCCACCTTGTGCATATCAGCTTTGGCTCTGAGTGTCTCTTCAGCAGGAGTATACTGCTGTAGTGTGGGGTTCATCTGCAAAACAAGTTGACATTACCATTACTGAAGCAGTACAGCTAGTGGCAGGATGCCTCATTCCTACACCAATTGAGAAATTATACCCTCTCACTGGCATTGCCCACCTAACATCAGGAGGGAAGTAGCAGCAGATGTCAAAAGAACGAAACAAGAGAATGACATTTGCCCCAAGCCTGCCAGCTCAGATCTAGGAAAAGCTTTATGGAAAGAACAAATATTCTTGAGGGTACACAAGTGCAAAACAGAATTAAAAGATGGAGGAGGGAGGAGGGCAGAAGAGGAGGAGGAGGAGAAGAAGAAGAAGAAAAAGAAGAAGAAGAACAACAACAACAACAACAGAGTGGGAACCGAAAGCAAAAATCCTTGTAAAGATCAGAGTCACTCTAGATTTCTCATGATGTTGAATGGCCTAGTTAAATAATGCCCAACATATTGGTCTGAACCTGAGATATGATTCCTGCCTACCAGCATAATTGTGTTTCTTGGCAAATTCTGAATTATTGCACTAAGAGCATGAATTGGGGAGGCAAATCAGATAAAATTCTCACAATTAATTATCTTTGAAATATCTGTTAAAGTTCTATGTCTCAAAGGAGACCAGGAAATCAAGCTCTAACTATTTATTTGAACCAATGGCTTAATTGGGACATTTGCCTGGCAACATATTTTATTTCTAGAATAGAGTACGTATCTAAGGTCCATATTTATATATTGGAACAATGTATCTATTGACTAATAGATACAAATTTGGAACAGCAATTAATATTCCATATTCCCATGCCAAGCTGATTCCGTTTCCAAAATCGAAAGTGTTCTGTTGAATTAGGATTGCCAAATATTTTTCTCAACAGCTTCTCCTTCCCTTCCCTTCCTTTAAGAGTTATGTTTCACATCTATCCATGTAAGCAATCCCTTTTAAATAAATTTTATTTTGTATTTGTAAAACCAGCAATTGATTGACTGACTGAAGCAGTCCTCATTTCTACACTGAGAATCCTAGATTTTGATGGATACTTTAATTATGCAGATGAATACAGAACTTGCTTGCCTGCTGATGTGGCAACCAGAGTTGTAATTTGCAAAGCTGATAAGAAAGACATGATATCACAGGGAGGGAAAATTAGACATATAATAAATTCTGAACATTTGAACTAACAAAAGTTTGAATATTTACCAAGAGAATTCCTGAGGTAGAAAAAGGAAAGCACTTTGCTTCTAAAATAAACATATACTGTATTAGATGACAAAATTGTTTGCATAGAGGCTGGTTCAAAAATTTAATTTTGATGTTTCTCTCTTTTAATAAATGGCACATTAAGGATGCAATCATAAACACATATTAATATGGGGATGTGTTGGAAATATCATGTTTATATCTATTCCTCCATGACTTGAATTTAATGATTATGAAACCAACTTCTAAATAAGGCTGATGTAAAAGTAAATGTAAATATTAATTTCATTATGACTTTTTCAGGGAAGATGAGATTTTTTTTGATAAAAATAAACAAGTGGAATGGCACTTCAGGGGTAGACTTCCCCTAGACAGAAGATGATAGAGAAAGAATGGATAGATGGATAGATAGATAGATAGATAGATAGATAGATAGATAGATAGATAGATAGATAGATATTGTGCCTTCAAGACAATGTTTAAACTCCACCTAACTAACAATTGATTATACTGTTTTATACATTTTTCTCAGCAAGATTTCAGAAGTGGTTTGCTATTGTCTCTTTCCAAGGGTTGAGTGAGACTGACTGGCCATGATCACTCAGCTGACTTAGTGCCAAAGATGGTGACGGGGTCTTAAACACTCCACTAAATCAGCTTTTCCTTTTGATCTGCCCTCAGTCATTGTAGAGCAGGAATTTCCAAGTTGAGGGTTGCCCTCACATTTTGAAAAAGTATCTGCCACATCACAAAATGTCTACTATGGAAATGCAAAATGGCTGCTATCATAAATGTGGTTGTTGTCAGAGAAAGGGTCAAAGGCAAACAATGTGCATATGTTCTTACACCTAAAATGTAGGCACACTGAGGAATGTGAAAATAAAAATAGTGTGTAACAGAGGACAAAATTGTGGCAGGGATGAGATTAAAGTCTCAAACTATAAACCTGCAATCTTAAATCTGGGAATCTGGATCTCTAGTTGCCTAATTCACACAAAGGTATCAGGATTCCAATAATTTTTCTACTATTTCCATATTGTGTGTATATACATATACAGTATCCTTAATAACTATAATATAGCACCCTTGGTATCTAAAGAAAGAGGATACTAAGGAAAGCTGCCCAACATCAAGTTTAAAAAATACACGCATTTCTATGATAAATCACCTGATTGATACATTAAATAGCTTTATTTCAGTCTGCCAGGCAATAAGCTGTTGAATTTAATTAGATACATCAGCTGGATTGACATTTTATCAAAAGCTGTGATCAGTGCCCTCTCCCCTTCTGATCTTAGACAAAATGTGGATCTGCAATAGCCAGCCAAGAACGTTGTGCCTAGCATTGCCATTTGCATCCAGCTGAGATCTAATAAAGAAAAAAGGGACAACAGGAGAAAAACTTTTCTTGATTACAACATGTGATGACACCCCCTCCTCCTGAGAAGGTGGAGGGATATATCACCCCCAATCATGTTAGATATTCAAACATATTCAGCCAAATCTAGATTGATTGCTTTCCGGGGTCTTCAAAAAATATATGCACTTTTTGTTTACTCTTTTCCTAATGGCTGTATTACAGAGGACATGGAGATGGATAGCAAAAAGGAAACAAACTTTTCTAAAAGATTAAAGATGTTCTGATTCTCGAAATTTTTGTTGGCAATTAGGAAACAATTTTCTCTGAAAAGTGTTTTCTGTTAATCCAAGTAACAGCAGGAGGTAAGTAACTGGGATTCTAATAAGCTTTCTCTCTGTGTATGTATTTTTTCATGTGTGTTTAACCTACTGGGATGAAAAAGAGAAATATTCCTTCCTTCCTTCCTTCCTTCCTTCCTTCCTTCCTTCCTTCCTTCCTTCCTTCCTTCCTTCCTTCCTTCCTTTTCTTATTTATTGTTTTTAATCTTCTCAGTGCAATATTAATCATGAGTGCCTTGTCTGGCTATGGAAATCAATTCATTTTCTTCATATACATTTATTTCATTATCTACCCATCATTACTGTGTATAAGATAAAAACATTACAGAATCACAGATGGAAGCACTTGGAAAAAAGATACAAAAGGTATTGGAACCTCCCTGAGAAAAATGTTGGTATTGTGAAATAATAATTCTTGTTAGTTCTTTGGCTTACACAGTATAATATATTTTCAGAATTAAAACATAACAAGTGGTTCAGCCAACATTTATTATTTATTACCAACAAGTTATGCTCCCTCCAATACAATTCTGCTTTACCACTTCAACACCTATGGATTGCAATTGAAATTGATACATATATGTTTGTATGAAGAATTGAAGAAGCATTCAGAATGGGGCCAAGAATATCATGAAGACCTACTGCTTTATTTACAGTCATAATAGTCCCACAAAAGATGTTATACTGAATGATAGTGAATGGAACCAAATCACTTGGATAAAATGCAAACACCATATTGTCAGTTTTCAATAAGTTTCCTTTTCATTTTTTTTCTTCTAAATATAAATACAGAGCATGACTTGATGTGATCCATGTTGTATTATAAAATGACATTGATCTGTCAGCCTCTATTCTTTTATTTCTGATTGTGGATGTTGTTCTTTCCAGAACTGGTGCATTCTTTTCAGATATCCTTGTTGAGTTTGATTTGTAATAACAGATCACTATTTCTTTTCCTCCCCCACCCAATCACTGTATATTTGCAACAGGTAAAAAGCTATTTTTCCAGTGGCCCTTTAGCCTATTATTATTATTGAAGAAGTCGAATTACTATATTCTACATAAGAATATAAGTACACACCACTTTTACCTGACTTAAGAGGACAATGATTTCCTTCTTTTATTTAATATTAAGTGCTTTTATTCAGTATTAAGTGCACCCAATCAAAGCTTACCTCAGTGTAAATCTGTTGAAAGCATCTCAAGGTCCCTACAATCAGAATGGGTATTGGGGAAATCATTCCAATGAGAATTCATCTTTTTTAAAAAAAATTATTAAGGAAATTTATATGGCTGCTCAACTCTCTCACAGCAATTCCAGATGGCTTCCATAAATAAAGCCCCCAGTACAAAATTCAATAGAAATCTGTTATCCATTCCATTCCATTAATATTTATGCTCATAAACCAGTATGACATTGCTGTTAAATCCTTTGAATTTAGGTTCATGTCCTTGGAACACTTGAGAATCTGTCCTCATTTTACAATGGAACTCTCTCCATGTATGATCCTTGTTTTAGAGATAAAATAAGGGGAATCTCTGAGTATTTTGCTTCTATCTCACAGAAAAAAGTGAATTTAAATGTAATAATAATAATTTTAAAATTATGATCTCATATTTTAAATAAATAAAAACCTGTTCTGATTCAAGTTTGATGTGTGCTACTATATAGCCCCCGTATTAGTAGTTTGCTATTTCTTTTTTCCAAAATGTTTTTTCAACTTTTAAATCTAGGACCTTCTGGTGGTATCCATTCCTGAAAAAGTATATAAGATATCAGGAAAAATCTTCTTTTCCTCCTCTTTGTGTGGCATCTGTCTTTCAGGATTAGCAGGAGAGATTCTGGATGCTGGAAAGACTTCTATTTTTCTCTCTCAGCCTTTTAGCAGTATATGTCATCCGTGACTCCTGCAGACATGGTAAATGACATTTCATTTAAGTAAGATTGAAAGTGGACTTTTCATTCCTCAGGTCCCCAATACCTGCAGTTCAGGTAGAACCAAAGGTGGGGCTTTTTATTCTTCAGGTTTCTAATACCTATCATTCAGGCATTATTCTGCTGCTTTTTTCATTCTACTCATTCAGGAAGATTCAGAGGAAACTTTGAAGTGCATTTTCAGAGAAAAATGAAGTGCAGATGATGGTAAAAATGAGAGGGAGAACTCAACAATACAGAAACATAAGGAACTTGTGAAGACAAGAAAGTGGTATTATTTTAGCCAAGTGACAGTCTGCAATTATTATTTTTTTGGTAAGGTAAAGCTCAGATTTCTGCTTTACAGCTGGAGTTAATACTTTTTGACATACATGACTTGAATATTTACTGTAGCTATAAACTACTTCCTAAAAACAATAATACTTCCAAATACTATAATTAGAATTCTATGTGTACTCTTTAATGATAATGATGTTACCATTCAGTCATGACCTATCTTGGCAATTTTATGGGTCTGATCTGTCTACCCCACTTTAAAACTCACTTGTCATTATGGTTAAATCAGGTATAAAGCAGAAGCAATATTTATTTTATATTTTGGTATAAACTTACCTAATTTATACTCTTGCCATTTATGGTATGTTGAAGTAAAGTTATTTCTAAGTTGTATTTAAGAAAGCTATTACAGGTCCAAATGGTAAAATGCAGTTCTTCAGTAAATTATGTGTCTATTTCAGGCAAGTGGACACTAAAACATTATTATATAAAAATGTAATACAGTAGCACAAATTGCTTACCTAAGTGAAAGTACAGAGTAAGACAAAATTACATTGACGAGGTGTATTTAAGGAGAAATGGGCACTTATGCAAATACAGCGTACGGGGAGGGGAGTTCAAAAACTATCCTCATGGTGCCTAGAAAACAACTTGCACCTGAACATCGGCAAGACAAAGGAGATGGTGTTAGACATCCGGAAGAAAAGAGAGAAACCCGCCCTACTTTACATTGGGGGGGGGCTGCGTGGAGAGAGTTTCCTCCTTTAAATTCCTGGGAGTCTATCTCATCGAATATCTCACCTGGAAATCAACACAACCCAGGTGGCCAGAAAGGCCCAACAGAGACTCCACTTCCTTAGGGTCTTGCAAAAGAACAAAGTGGAACAATGACTGATGACCTTCTTTTACTGGTCCACCATAGAAAGTGTCCTCTCACATTGCATTATGGTGTGGTATGCTGGCTTGACAGCCACAGATAGAAAGATATTACAGAGGGTGGTGAGCACAGCACAAAACATCGTGGGCTGCCCTCTGTTACCACTAGACGACATCGCTAGGGCCCGCTGCCTTAGAAGAGTGAAGAAAATCCTCAGAGATGACTCACACCCTGGTCAGCACTTCTTTACTCTCCTACCATCGGGTAGGAGATATAGAAGCATAGCCAGCCACACCCACAGACTGAAGAACAGTTTCTACCCATAGGCTGTCAGACTCCTGAATGGAAAATAACTCCATGTATGATAGACTTGCAGGGCTGGCACATTGTGCAATAGTTCACATGGTGCAATAAGATTCTATATATAAACAAAAAAAGGCAACTACTAGAGAAAACAGAGGTAGAAATAGTGAAAAAAGTTAAATATTTAGGTATTCATCTTTCAGCTAAATGTTCGTCAATAAAAGAAGACAATTATATAAAATTATTGAAGCAAATAAAGCTAGATTTGGAAAGATGGAAAAATCTCAAATTGTTAATATTAGGAAGAATTGCTACAGTAAAAATGAATGTGTTGCTGAAGATTTTATTTTTATTTCAAACGATCCCGATAAAGCTTGAGAGAAAATTCTTTCAAAACTTAAATTCATTGGTTTTGAACTTTATTTGGCAGGGGAAAAAAGCTAGAATTAAGATGAAAACATTCCAAGATACTAAGAAAATGGAGATTTTGGGTTGCCGGAATGGACATTGTATTATCAAGCATCTGTGTTAACATGGGTGAAAGAATGGATAACACTCAGAAATAAAAGGTTATTGTATTTAGAGGGACATGATTTACAATTGGGGTTGCATACTTTTTTATGGTATGGGAAAAACAGAGTTCATAAGTACTTTCAAAATCATTTTATAAGAAATGCCTTATTAACAGTATGGGAAAAAATTAAAACTAAAATATATTCAAAAATTCCAGGGTGATTATCAATGATGGAGGTATTTATACATCCGAACCTGGTAGACTTTAAAAAGTATGGACATATACTGTAAAGATATTTTAGATATTGATGGGAAATTAAAATCTAAACAAGAATTGGAAAATTTAGGAATAAATTTGTCCTGGTGGGCACATTTGCAGATACAAAGTAGATATGAAAAAGATGTAAAAATGTATGGATTTTACAAGAATCAAAATGTGTTTGATAAGATTTTGTTAACCTTGGATGAGAAATTAATTAAGAAAATGTATAATTTTTTTGTTAATTTTAGATATGGAAAGTGAACAAGTGAAAGAAACAATGATAAGATGGGCAAAAATTTTTGGTTATGATATAGAATTAGAAAAATGGCAAATATTATGGGAGAGAAAGTATAAATTAACAATGTCAATTTCATACAAAGAAAATTTGTATAAAATGTTTTATAGATGGCACCTTCCACCAGCAAGATTAGCAAAAATCTTTAAAAATATGTCAGATAGATGTTGGAAATGTAAACATAATCTAGGCACGTATTACCATATTTGGTGGACATGTGGGAAGGAAAAGGCCTATTGGAAAAGCATACATATGTGGTTAGAAAAAATATTGGGTGAACAAGTGGATTTTAAACCTGAACATTTTTTACTAGGCATTATGTCTGAAAAGATTAATGAGCAGAAATTATATTTAATTCTACATATTACCACAGCAGCAAGAATCATTTTTGCACAGTACTGGAAGAATGAAGGATTGCCATCAGAAGAAGAAATAATCACAAAAATATTGGAATGTGCAGAGATGGACAGACTAAATATGAGGCTAAAAGACAAAGAAGATACGGACTATTATAAAATTTGGAATTTATTCTATTCTTGGTTAGAGAAAAGAATGAAGGATTAGGAAGTGAACATGTATTAGCTTAGCAAACCCCAGACAACTTGTTTGATTGGAAAAATTAACATATGTTGATGGAAAAAATAATAATAAAAAAGATAGTTTTAAAAAAAGATTCTATGTTTGTTGTCATTGTGAGTTGTGATAGGAGGATGCACTTAGGGAGGCTCAGCCAATCTCATTGTACACATGTTGTACTTTGACAATAAAGGATTTTAACTTTTTAACTTTAACTTTATTAGTATTAGCCAACATTTTTCTATGTTTCTGTTTCTGTGTGTGTGCGTTGCAAACTTTTGCAGAAAGAGGGCAAAATGAACTTAATGATGGAAAACTGAGAAATAAATGGAATTACCTACTCTGTAATCCAACAAGTGCTTTAAATTTGGAAAAAAATAAAAAATACAGATTTGTCAACAGTAACTTACCTTACTGAATTTTCTCTACAAGAATCCCAGTCTTCTATCTGTTTCTCCAAATGACACCCAATTGGCTCCCGTTCTTCTCCCTTTCTTTCCAGAACATTTTTCCTTAACTGACTATAGATGCTGATCTTGAATTTGATATGGATCTGTTCTCTTATCATGATAGGAATCATGTTTTGGATAGTGTGGGATGTATCTTCTTTGACTCTGATGATGTGGCCTTCTGTTTCTGCTCTAGCTGTGAAATTACATGCTATTAGTCATGCCTGGGTCTTAGCCTCAGGCTCTTCCATACATACTCATTGTTTTGGCATTATACATAATTATGTTCAAGCTAGGCAAAACTTGGGGATTCTCAAAAACTCTAGATCTTTTATTCAAAATACTGGGTTTTTTTTCCCCCTTGCCTTGCTTAATACAATTCTATTTTCTCTGCTGTTGCTGTCATAAAGTGTAAGGTCTTTCCTGTTTGCTGGGAAATGAATTGTGCTAAATTTGAAGCATTCCAGTCTCCCGAGGTTTCTGCACAGAGTGCACTCATATCTCTTCTTTACTTGTCTTCTTTACTGTCTGTTCAGCCTGGAGAGGCCAGATTCAGTGAGACAATATCTTGGCTCACTTGGTGATTGGCAAGCACTAAAAAGTCATTTCATTCTGCCTTCCTCTTGCCCTTGTTCACTTGCCTACAGTGCTCATTTAAAAGACCCAAAGAGACTCAAAATGCAATTGCTAAATATTGGTGGGCATCCGGGATCACAAATTTATTGTAACAAGTGGATCCACAAATGCCCAAATTCTTCAACAAAGGTTGACAAACCTTTGCAAACATTCTCCTTGTTTGTTCTCCCCAAGATTTTACCAAAAGGCCACCTGCCCAAGGATATATAAGTGTGTACTTCTCATTGCTGGCATGTTTAGCAGATAGCCTGAGGCTTACGTTGACAGGAAGGAGAATGGTAGAAGGATAATAAAGGAACTGATCCCTTAGAACCAAACTTAAAGACTGGGAGAAAAGAGCACAGGTTGTTAACACTTTGATTACTTTGCTCTCTGAGGTAATACAAATTGATCTGTATTTCACTGTTTGTTTTACCTGCAGAGTTCCAGATTAATAGAATGCCTTATTGAATATTGAAAAAAACAACATTTCAGAGACTTGTAGTCAGTTTAACTTAAACTGGACAGTTGCTCTTCTCCTTGCTCTATTGTTTATGTGGAGCCATTCAAATAGTGCCAACATGACTTGACATGGGGTTCTTGTGGGCCATCACATGTGACCCTTTCATCACTAAGTCAATTAGTTTTGATTGAGGATAAACTTTTTTACTGCCTGAAGTTAAATATAGTCTTGAGTACCATTATCCTCTCTTCTACAATGACTATTGATGAAGGCCTGTCAGTACATTTCTGTGGGTGTGTGGGGGGTAATGGCTCAGTGGAAAGCTGTCAATTCAGGTTTGAGTCCCAAGTGCTGCACAATGGGGTGAGCTCCCATTATTTTCTTCAGCTCCTGCCCACTTAGCAGTTTAAAAGCATGCAAATGTGAGTAGATAAATAGGTACCACTAGACAGGAGAAACCCTTACCTTTGCATACATACCTACATACATACAACAAGACAGACAGACAGACAGGCCAAAAGACAGAGATAGGTTTCCCTTACCCAGTCATTTACAACTCTAGGGTGTGTTTGCTCACCCCTGTTTTTTAACTGAGGGAGCCAGCATTGTCCAAATATATTTCCATGGTCATGTGGTCAGTATGACTATATGCCATGGTGCATGAAACATTGTTACCTTCCCACCAAAGTTGTACCTATTTAGCCGCTCACATTTGCAAGCTCCTTGCATTGTTGGGCAGCTTTAATAGAATTTATCCCCGGCCCCTCCAATATGCAAAAGAGATGGGGGGGTGTCAAAAGAAGGCAGCATACACAGACTTCTGCCAGATTCAGACTGTGTGATCCCCCTTTTATTACTTTTTCTGCAGAGAAAAACCAAGCCTACTGTTTTTTAGATAATAGTTTCTTTCCATCAGACTTTCTGATCAGAATTTTTGATCTGGTGAGAAAAAGCAATCTCAACCTTCGCACTGACGTTGGCTTTTTACGCATACTGTCGCAAAATGTAGCAATGTAGTTTACTGTTGTTATATTAAGACTGTTAATGCTTCAAGACAAAAATGTTAATGCTTCAAGACAAAATTTCATTTATTTGTAATTAGAAATAAATATTTCACAATATATAAGTACATATTGTTTTTGTGATTAATCATTATGCTTTAATTATGTTCAATTTGTAACAATGAAAATACATCCTGCATATCAAATATTTACATTACAATTCATAACAGTAGCAAAATTACAGTTATGAAGTAGCAACAAAAATAATTTTATGGTTGGGGGTCACCACAACATGAGGAACTGTATTAAAGGGTTGCGGCATTAGGAAGGTTGAGAACCACTGGTCTAGTAGGAAAGGACATAGAATCTTGTTAAGAATGGTATAAGGCCTTTTCTGGGTAATGGTATTTGCAGTAAGACAAAAAGTTCGGATGTTTACTTGATGTAATAAAAATGAGATCAAAGCTCCTCTAACAGGTCACACCATATGCAGACCAAATCTGGCTCTTCTGGGTACACTCCAATTCTTAGAGGATGAAAAAGCAGAAATAGTCACCTTTGCATCACCTGGATCTCATATTGTGTGCTATTTTCATTTTGATAGATATTATGCTTCAAAGGATGAGCCATCTCAAGGTTATTTGCTCCAATGGTATTGCAATATTTTTTTTGCGGAACAGAAGTCTCCGTTTAGTCTGTAAAAAACATTTATAGTATTCATTGCCCATCCATTCTTGAGACTTTGCAAATTCAAATACTTTGCAAACTCAAATTCAAAAACTGAAATTTAAATACTTTGTAAATTCAAATACTTTGCAAACTTTGGGGCCTCTTGGAAATGTACAGAAACTTTTCCAGAAAAATATTACTCATAAAACGTAATGCATCTCCTAATCAAAGCAGGAAACAGGATGTCTTAAAACATGGATACATGATGTCTCTTATGTTCCAAATGTATTTCCTGGGGTTACTAACTGAGACTAGTCTTGGCTAGTCTTGGATTTTGATTTAGAAGAATGTGGATGAAAATGAGAGCCAGATTAGTCTAGATTGTGAGTTCCAGTCCTGCCTTAGGAATGAAAGCTGGCAGGGTGACTTTGGGCCAGTCACTCTCTCTTAATCTATAAAATAAATCTCAAGCATAAACCAGTTGATCAATTGTTGCACAACCAATGGATCAGCAGTTGGTTGATTAAAGAAAAACAGATCCTGAACTTGAAAGAAAATCCTAGGAAGAAAAAAAAAAGGTGGATAAAAATTCATTCAGGTGTTTCTTGTTTTACTTATTGCAATAATTTGTTTTTAGATTTTATTTGCTGTGTCAAATGCTGTTTTCTTTTTAATTGCCAATGGATTCAATGAAACCCACATCAGCAGCAAATATGGCTATAGGTGTTATTACTTTCTCATATTACACAGGCCAAGTTGGTAACAGCTTATTTGTTGTACTTTTGAGGATATATAAGAAGTGGGAATGTATAAATAAACTGCAGGAAATAAACCTGCCCTCCACAAGCTCCAGCATTATATCTAGACAAGCAAGTCATATACAAGAAAACAATTATACAGTAATTTCAGTATGTATGTCAAGGGATCTTCAAAATGGCAGCTAATTCAATTTTTTTTCCAACATAACTTAAGGATATAACTTCAGAAATATATCAGACTATCTGAAATAGATTATGATGCATTTACTACAGGCTGAAAGAATCCAGGGACATAGAATTAGAGAAATAATTTGATAATAACATTTGGCAGTCTCTATGGCAGCATAAAAGGGTTTTGTCAGAATTCACTAGAAAATATTTTTTGAACTTTTACACTAGTGGTATCAATAAGAGCCTCACATACAAGCTAGCATTCAATGACATACTGATGAGGCCATAATTTGAAAGGATTGTTGTCTCTCCAATAAACTATCAGAATTTTGAAAGAACTTGCTGAAAAAAAAGCACAATAAAGGGAAGGATCAATTTTCTCTAAAACTTGGTTTGCTACACATATTTGATGGCCAGAATAAAAATGTGAAAGTTAAAATTAAAGGAAGAAAACTTATTACAACCAAGTGAATCATTGCTTATCAACAGAAATATCTGGATAATATTTCAATGGATTATTGGTGAAATAATATTGATAAATAGCAATACCTAAAAAAAAGTCTGTGATACAATTCAATATATGACAATAAAGCCTAAGAAGTGATTTCTTGTTTTACAAAGAATGGTGGAATTTCATTGTTTATAGAACAGATAAAAATCCTGAAAATATCTTGTGTATTAATAAGCCCCTTAAAATGTACCAGCCCTATGTTAATTTTTGAAATTCAAATATTTCAAGGTATTTCTTTTTAAAATAGAAAAGTCACTTTCTTAATGACAAATTAGGGAATGTACATTGCAAAACATTATGCAATTAAATACATTATAATCTTTAAAAGTTAATTTTATATTTCTCAAGATTTTTATGTAATATAGTCATTCTGAAATTGTTTGAAAGAGTCTATCAAAATTGCCAGAAGGTTTTCAGGAAACAAATCTTTTGAGGAAAAAAAAATGTCCAGTGAAATGGGTCACATTTTGTTCAAGTAAACTTTTGAAAGACCTGACGATTCAGCATTCTTGGAGTTATTTTTACATTATATATTTTTAATGCAGGAATCAAAATATATGCTTAGTTATAGTTAAGTAGTTTGTGCAAATTTTTGGAGCCTATCTCAGCCCTACTTGAGGTTCTTAGGCGATTTCCCCATAAACGTGTGATGATAAAGTCCATCCCTTGATAAGGAAAAAATAATTTGTTCAATGGGCTCCCCATCCAAATGCTAGTTATTTATATCACATTTATTGCTGAATATCTTCACTTTGGTCTTGGCCTTGTAGATGTATAGAGAGGTAGAATCACTGTAATTATCTAAGTTTCATGGTGGTCTTCTCAGGCTAGGTTGGCATGTGCCATTAGAACCATATTTTCTGTGTATAAAATAATGTTAAGAAATTTGTCATGGAACCTTGACATCTGGGCATCTCAGATATAGTTGGCATACATATTGATAAACATCATTCAACCTTGTTTGACCTCTTTATGGGTGGGTATATCTGGATTAGAGAACCATTGATATGAGTACAAACTTTCAGGTATTTGAGTAGAGGACCTTAACCAGAAAGAAGAATCCAGATTCCACATTTCAACTAGCTAGTTTCTTCCACAAGGTATTTCTGTTTATCCAGTCAAAAGTCATGCTGAGATTTATAATTGAGGTAAACAATTTCTTGCCAACAGATGTGTATTTCACAATGGGAATAATTATTTATTAAGTTTAATGATTACTTATTGTGGAGTGTCTCAGTCTGAAACTGGGCTGTTTTTCCATGGTGAGTTTTTCTGTTTTTAACACCTGGTCCTCTATTTTGCTCAAAAGGTGTTTCCTGCACATTTTGGCCACTCTATCAATAAGACTTCTGAGCCGGACTTCTGGTGGATCTGCGTGCGCGATGGCGGCTACTTTGTAGCCATCCTCCTGGGTGTTTGAATCGCTATGAACAGCAGACATCAGCTGTTCAGCGGTTCAAAAACCTCCTCCCAGGCAAAGGGGGGGGGTAGAGAGTTGTCTGAATAGTGGTAGAGCCTCTTATGCTCCCCCAAAGTTTTTTTTGGGGGGGCGAAAGGAGTGCTCCCACGGAGTTCAGACTGTCTCCGCTTCCCAGCTGCTTTTGTTCCTAGGGACAAAACCAGCCGCTGCAACCACCTCCGCGATTAAAATTAACTGGTGAGCTTTTTTTAGAAGCGGACAGAGCTGAGTAGAGGATTTAGTTTTTGCTTTCTTTGATTTTATTTGGATTTTAAATCTAAAGATTTATTTTTACTTTTATATTCCCTCTTTTTATCTTTTTTTTTCCCTTTGTTGAAAGGGAAAGTAAAATGGCGATCGGCAAGCCTCTCGGGGTTTTTTTTTTTTCGGAAGGTAGAATGGTGACCGGCAGGCTTCTTGGTGTTTCTTTTTTCCCTTTCTCTTTTTCCCTTTTTTTTTGTTTTTTTTAATGATTGGAATGGAGTGTTAGTATTATTATTTTTGTTTAATTTTTTTGTTTTTTGTATTTTTAAAAAAATGGAATGGATTTTTTCTATTTAATTATTTTTTTCTTCTTTCTTTTTTTTCTTTTTTTTGAACTCCTTTCTCTTTACTATAATGATCTCCTTTTGAAGGATATTTTTCTTTTGATTTTATGGAGTTAATTTCTTTTTTTTTCCTCTGCTTAATTTTTGCAATTTCCAAGAAGGAGTACAGATTTTTTTAAGATGGCTCCAAAACGTCCAGTAATCCCTACAGCTCCTAAAGTGGCTTCTTCTTCGGTGTTATCATCAGTGCAACAACCTAAATTAATAGCTTCACCTTCTTCCTTGGCACAGTCAACAATGGTGAAGGATTTGCAAGATATGATGGGAGACATTGTACTTCAAATTAGGGGAGAAATGAAAGAGATTTTAGAGGAAAACAATAAGACTTTGAGGCAAGAGATAGTTTTGGCTTTAAAAGGTGTTGCCTCTGTTCTTGAAAAGTTGAATTCTCCTGTAGAAGAGGTAGTCGAAAAAGTGGAATTGAGGGAGGGAAAATTTGAAAGTATGGAAAAAGAGATGAAAAATTTTCAAGATGAAATTCTTATGCTTCAATATAAACAAATGGAATATGCCTTAAGAATCAGAGGTTTGGGTGAGTCTGTGCAAGGAGATCTGAGAGAGATGGTTGCAAAGGACCTTGCTGTGATTTTGAATAGAGAAAAAGAGGAAATACTTAGTGAAATGGAACAGACATTTAGAGTTAACTCTGTGGTGGCAGAGCAAAAGAATTTGCCAAGAGATGTGGTAATTTACTTTGGGAAAAGATCTCTGCGCAATGAAATTATACAAGCTTTTTATAAGAAGAGGTTTCAAATTGCTTCACAAGATGTTATAATTTTAAAGGAGATCCCATCTAAAATTTTAAGAAGAAGAAAGGAGTTTGCTTTTTTAGCAGACGAACTTAAAAAGAGACAAATTTTGTTTAGATGGGACGCTCTGACTGGAATGGTGGTGAGTTACCTGGGGATACGTTATAGTCTTAATACTGTTTCTAAAGCAAAAGACTTTTATACTTCGGTCCTGGGGGTATGCTCATCGCCATCTACCACGTTCAAAGCTTTGGAAGATAAAAAGGCAGAATTGCAGTCTGAAGTGCTTACACTTATGAAAATTGGGAAACTTCAGTTTGAGGGGCCTCAACAAGTAGAGATGGAGGAGCAGAAGACAACCTGTGTAACATACAATTGTAAAGAAAAGGATCAACAGAAGAAGGTCAAGGAAGTTTCACAAGTATTGGTTCCTGAATCTGCGGGAGAAGCAGGATTTATAAACTCTTTGGAGCAACCTTTAAGGGCAGAATTGCAGTGTGAAGAGCCTATATTAATTAAAAAGGGGAAATTTCAGTCTGAGGGGCCTCAACAAGTTGAGATGAAAGAGCAGAGGACGACTTGTGGAACATATAAACATAAAGAGAAAGACCAACAGAAGAAGGAGGTTAAGGAAGCTTCACAGTTATTGGTTCCTGAGCTTGTGGGAGAACCAGGACTTACAAATTTTTTGGAGCTATCTTCAAGGGCAGATTTTAAAGCATTTTTTTCGAGGTTTATGGACAAGAGAGATTGATAAAGATTGTGTTTATAGTGGATGGAACTGGCTATTGGAGAGAAGATTATGGAGATCGAATGAATTTTAGATAACAAGTTTAAGTTTAAGTACTTAGTTTAAGTACTCAGAAGACTATTGAATTGTGGGAGAAGTAAGATTTACAAACTTTTTGGAATTACCTTTAAGAGATTTATGGACAAGAGAAGGAATGTGTTTATTGTGGAGGAATTTGTTATTGGTAAAGATTTAAACAGGTATAAGGGAATTTTAATGTTTTAAGTAATGTTTAAATATGTGTTTTGGGGTAATAATATAAGTATGATATGAAAAGGTTTAGAGTATATTATAAAATGATGGACAATGGTTTAGAGTATATTATAGTTTGTTTAAAGATTGGTTTAAGAGAAGTTAATTTGTTTAATTAAATGTATTTAGATTTGTTTAGGATTTATATGTTTTTTAAGTCCTTTTTTATTGATAGGAGAGAAGATCATGGAGATTGAATGAAAATTTTAGATAAGAAGTTTAAATATAAGTATTTAGTTTAATTATTTAAATGGGTATCCAGTTTTGATGGTATAATGAATGTTTATATGCTTATTTTTGTGTTCTAGAGTAAAGAAAGAGGGAGATTAGATTTTATATTGTAAGTATAGATATTTAAAGAAAGTAATGTTTAAATTTGTGTTTTGGGGATTCTTTATAGAATGAGGATAATAATATAAGTACAATATTAGAAAAGGTTTAGAGTATATTATAATGTGTGTTTAATGTTTGCAATTATTATCTTTTAGAGAAGATATTTTGTTCAATTTAATGTATTTAGATTTGTTTAGGATTTATATGTGTTTTAAGTTTTTTTTATTTTTTATTTTCTTTGAAAAATTTTAATTAAGCCTGTACTCAGCTCTGGGAAGGTTGAGGGGGGGGGTATGGGAGGTTTGGGGAGATGGGGGAGGGTATGGGAGGGTGGGGGGTTTGGGGAAGGGATTTGCTTTGTAAAATTCAAAAATTTTTAATAAAAAAAAATAAGACTTATGAGCCAATAGTTTTGAAGAGTTTTTTTTATATATTATTTTTCTTGTATATGGACTATGATGGAAATTTCTCACCCTATGAGAAAGCAGCTTCTGTTCTTTATGTAAGAAAATATTCCTACTAGCAATGGTGAGTGAACAAATTCGGCTCCCATATAGCTTTTCTTAATAATTAATATATAAAATAAATAAAAATCTATTTCAGCACTCTCTTCTCAGAGTTCTCAAGCAATTGTACAAATTAGCACTCCAGTTTCTTACTTATAACCTTTTTAATGTTTTCATCTTTTTTGCAGAGTAGATCCTATGATATTGTAGCTAATACTTTAAGTCTATATATGTTTTTTTTAGTTACTTTCAAAGATTAGCCTTTAATAGGGACCAAGTTATTGTGGATTAAGTTAACAAAGCACATGACATAGCAGGATCTGAAACACCAGCCATTTTTTGGTGTTTTTTTTTGTCTTGTTTTCCTATAATACTGTTTTGAGATTATTAAATAATTTGCTGTTTTTTTTTTCTTAATCAAGAAGCTGATGTATTTTTTCCATAGCTTTGATTTCCCAACTGATATAAAAGTTTCACTGCATGTTAAGTTACAGTTTTAATGGCTTCAGGTGCATTTATCTAATTCTTCTCACTTTGTTTTTTTTTTCAATTGTTTAAGAGTGAATCATCAAATACTATATATCTACATATTCCAGTGTAAATTTAACCTGGTTTTGTTTCCTGTAGTGTACTTCCATTGGGATTCTTTCCTTTCAGTATTTTTTTTTCTTTTAGCCACATCTTATCAAACATAATTGCTGCTTCTTTTATTATTTATGAATGTATGTAATTATTTATCGATGTAAGTCTAATGGCTAATTGGTGAGACATTACTTGAATTATTATAGACCTTTGGAGCTCTTGTTTTTATATTCTAGTAGAAATCATACCTCACCAATAATTTGAATTTAATTGCAGGTACTACAATTGTTATCTAAGTCCTCATCTTCTCATGTTTTAAAAGACCATTATTATTTTTTCTCACTGGGGATACACCTTTGCTTTCTTTTGAGTCCATTCAGATATCAGGAATTGTCAGCAAAGTACCATCAAAAAGGACTAAGAGAAAACGAGATAATCCATTTATTTGCATAGTTATCTATCTCAATCTTTCTCTTTCTCTATCTATCTATCTATCTATCTATCTATCTGTTCTGTTTTAGAATCAGAGACATTGAAGCAAGGCAGGAGTAACAAAACACAACTTCTTTATTGAGATCACAAACAGAACAGAACAACAAACAAAATGGCGCTGGCCCTTTAATACTCCCTTTTGCAGGGACAGCATCAGCCTATCAATGCCAAGCTAGACTTGCACATGCTCACAAGGCTGGAGACAGCTTGTCTGGTCCCAGGCAACCACATGGTCTGCCTGGGCCTTCTACAGCCTCCTGAGCCTGCTGAGTCATTCAGCAGGCCCAGGACATAACTCTATCTATCTATCTATCTATCTATCTATCTATCTATCTATCTATCTATCTATCTATCTATCTATCTATCTTATCATTTAACTAGTACATTAAATCTAGGAAAAGATAGTAATCAATAATATCTATATCTAAGAAATAATGTGATACTAAAATATGATGAACTGCATTATAACATATGAATATCTACCTTAGTCTTTACAGATTCTCCTGAGAGCTGACAAATATTTTCAACACCACAGAAATGTACATACCCTAGAGGGAATTTACAGCTTGACCATAATTGTGCTGGGATAGAACCACATTTAATTCACCTTCACTATTTAAATGTAAATCTCCTGAATTCAATGAGAGGTTTTCACAAGTCAGTGCATTAAAAAAAATGAATTGAAGTTGTGGATTCAATGACACTGACTCTTTGCTACTTCATGTTTTACCAACCAGAAGGAGATTGTACAATACACTAAATAACTAATTATTTACTTTCTATCCCCTGCCTGCTTATCTGAAGTCACTTCCTTCTGCCTTTTTCCAGACACATCCAGAGCATATGACTTAGACTCACCGAATGGTAAAATTCATGGTGGGATATTCTGGGGCTAGATTCCTGAACAGTCTCTCTGGAAAAGAGCAGAAACAGGAATGGAGAACCAGTGCAAAATCCCAATGTAACAGCACAACTTTGATAAATATATCTGGAGAACAGGATAAAGTTAATGCTAAGGTGACCAACTTTTTTACAACAAAAAGGAGGACACGAATAAATTTAAGAAAAAAATATCGTAAATAAAAGAAACATTGTATTTATTGCAACAATAATACAGAATACACTATAATATGATAAATGCATAATAAAAACATTTGTAACAATAACATTTTATATTGTAATTATGCTTACATGCCTATTCATTATTTAAATGAGTACTTTTCCATTGAATGAATATTTTTTGTCAATGTATCATCTTCTAACAATATATTGGAAATATCTGAACAAGAAATATCCTTCATATTGAATTTTACAGCAAGTGCTGCAGCTAGAGTATCAATATTCAATCTCGATTTCTCACTTGTCCAAAAATCTACACAGCTGGACTGCGCAGGGGTGGGCGGCGGAGGCAGGTGTTGTGAGCCAGGTGCTCCAGGATGGCCATGTAGATGCACAGGGTGAGGTGGTGGCAGCACAGGTCAGCACTGCGTAGACCACCAGCTGGCGCAGCCCATGGAAGGTCAACTGCCCGCCGCGCCCCCGCCCACAGATGCCCCGCCAGCACTGCTGCTCTGCCATGGAGAGCCAGCCCTACGGCTCGCAAAGCACCAGCCGCGCCAGCTCCGGCCCTGCAGCCACCCCCCAGCACCACTGCCTCCCCTGCCCATCCCCGTAGAGCCGGCCCTGCGGCTTGCAAAGCACCAGCTGCGCTGGCTCTGGCCCTGCAGCTGCCCCCCCAGCCGCCCCCCAGCACCACCGCCCCTCCCAGTCGCCCCCAGCACCACCGCCCCCCCTGCCCATCCCTGTAGAGCTGGCCCCACAGCTTGCAAAGCACCAGCCGCGCCGGCTCTGGTCCTGCAGCCCCCCCCCAGCTGCCCCCCAGAACCACCACCTACCCTGTGTATCCCCGCGTAGAACCGAACAGGGAAGATCAAGTGAAACTTACCGCTCCAGTCTCCTCCAGCTATCTTTGGAACTAAGAAGTAGGAGATCGTGTAGTTGGGTAGCAGTGAGGGGTGCAAGTTCCTGCATCTTGCATATGCAAAGTTTGCCGCCCGGGTGTTTTGGCGTGCTCAGCAGCAATTCCTATTGGCTTTCGAAAGCCAATAGAGGGAGTAGATGCAAAAGTTGAAAAAAAATTTAAAAAAAGGTCCCAGAACGCCTTCTGAGCATTCTATGAGGAAACAAAAGCCCTGCAGATTAGTCGTCAAAAAGAAGACATTTAGGAGGACATTTTCGAGAGAGGACAGAACTCACAAAAGGAGGACTGTCCTCCCAAAAGGAGGACGGTATATGGAAAAGGAGGACATTTAGGAGGACACTTTTCAAGGGAGGACAGAACTCAAAAAAGGAGGACTGTCCTTCCAAAAGGAGGACGGTTGGTCACCTTATTAATGCATCTTTCTCTGTCTTCTCAATGCTCCTTATCTAGGGATACCATATCCGGGCTGCAATCATCTGAATCACAGCTAGAGATCAAGACATCTCTAGCCCTTTTGCTGTCATCTAATTCCTGTTTGGACTTTTCCAGTCCTGATCAGGTAATCCTAAGAAAAGTAAAAAAACAATTTCCTGCCCAGACATTGGTGAAAAGTGGGCAGAGGTCCTGGGATATGGTGGGTCATGGAGACAGCGGACAATAGTGCCCTAGAAATCATGTTTTTTTTTTTTTAAGCCATCTCCTAAATAGCTACTGCATGCAGAGAAATAGCCTTCAAATGGGGAAAACATGCCGTAAGCAAACCATGTCCACAATTTTGTGTAGGACTAAAAAATCCATTTAAATTTCAGAATGTATTACAACTTCAGATGTCAGAGGCATGCATACAGTATGTAGATCATCTGAAAAAGTTGCTTATTTTTAATGTACTTAGTTATTATCATCTCTGCATTTCCTAATACAGTAACAAAGAAATTCCCCCAGAGAATGGAGAATGAAAGATTGCTTCCTCAAATATAACCATGGCTTTATTCCCTTCTCCCTATTATCATTAAATATGCCCCAAACCACATGGGTAAATTTGTCGTACATTTCATTCTGAAGAGCTATACATATGTTTCCTAATATCAATAAATTAATAAATACTTAAACTCAAGGAGGCTATTGTCTACTTTTAAGGGAATCATTTATCACCCTCAACTGCGTCAAAAGGCAATTTTGGCTAATTATTCAGTGGATATTGAAATGCTCATTTTGCTCTCATGGGTAACGTGCATTAGACTGTAAATGATCATAGCTCAGAAGGTAAAATAACTTATGTTAAGTTAGCTGGAGCTTGCATTAAAATTATATGAAAATTGTAAGCTGCTGATAGAGTTTCTCCCATGCTATTCCCTTGCCTCATAATTTTCCTCCTTTATTTTACAAGAATATAAAACATGAGCTATAGTTTTCATATTTGTTTTAAAGCCCAAGCTATATCTCCAGTGAAATAGATGTAGTTCCAGTTTAATTTCTCTCCAACTTTTTGTAATATACGTGGCTTTGCTGAAAAAGAAAAGCTGATATCAAGAATCACACCTTTCTATTGTTCTGCCTAAAGAATATACTTTAATCTAGCATAGTAACAATGAAACATTTCAGCTAATGTTTTAGGACATTCTATTATAAAAGTACTTTTATTAGTTTGTTCTTCTTAGATGCCTCCTCCTTTCTATAAAAATAATAATACAATATTTAAAATTAAAGCCCTATCATTATTTTTTTTCTTGCAAACTTTGCTTTATTTTGTGGTATAGTTTTTAAAATGTTGAAAATTGTTTTGGAGTTCTAGATTGAAAAGTGATATACAAAACCTGCCCATTTGTGTAAACAGAACTCAATTTCTGTACAAAGGAGCAAAGAAAGCTGCTTGTTGTTTAGTTTTTAATGCATTTGATTTAATGCTTTGCTATTAACACTTTTTTATTCATTTATATTCTATAACACACTTTCCTTCCAAGTTCTTAGGACAGTGGCCCCCAACCTTTTGGGCACCAGGGATCGGTTCCATGGGAAATGGTTTTTCCGCAGACCAGAGGGGGTGTGGTTTCATGTGCTGCCTACATCCTGTGGATGGGGATTTGCTTGTTTGTGCAGACTAATTGCTGGCATGGCGCAGACTAGTGCCAGTCCATGGACCAGGGGTTGGGGGCCCCTGGCTTAGGAGACATCTTAATAAGCTAGTTTAGAAATAGCAACTGTTTAAACAGACTCAGGCAATAATGTCTGCTTAAATGAGATTTCAAATTTGAGTTTCCCGAGTTGCATTGCACAGTTTCTGCCAAATATGAGGGATACAAGGAAAAAAAATACCTGGTTGAACTAACTTTATTCCAAAAAGAAAAAGAAAAAAAAAGAAGGAAGAAAGGAAGGAAGGAAGGAAGGAAGGAAGGAAGGAAGGAAGGAAGGAAGGAAGGAAGGAAGGAAGGAAGGAAGGAAGGAAGGAAGGAAAAACAATTCAAATGTTCTTTTTCAAAATTAACCAAGCAGGTTGAAAGGAAAAGTGGCTTGGTATCCACTTTTTCCTTTGACAACCTTGGTTTTTCTTTGAGGAGTTTGATGGAGGACTGTAATTGCCATCTTGCCCAACTAACAGAGGACTAGGTTAAGCCACTTAGCATTTGGTGGCACAGTGGTTACAATGCAGTATTGCAGGCTAATTCACTGTTCACTGTCAGAAGTTCAATTCTGACCAGCTCAAGCTTGATTCAGCCAGTTTAAGCAGTTACTTCTGTAATTGACTAATTGCACAGAGAATTATCAATCAATTCATTAACAGGTAACATAAGCAATGCAAACCAGTGAAATCATTTTTCCTGCTCAAATATATCTGTAGGTGTGTTGTGAACATTTCCTATCTTTTCACTGTTAAAGGAAAAGAAAGAACACTACAAGAAATCTTTTGAAGCACGCCTATGTATGTCTAATCCAAAACTTTTCTTACTGGGATTAATCAAGGGCTAATGACAGATAACTACTGACTGCCTTTTCTCCTAGCATATCTCTAATAGGGATTCCAGTGGTTTCAATATATGCCATGTGAAGAAGTATCTATTTTTACTTGCCTTCATTCGTTAGATTATTATGAGAGTGTCTTTACTTTTCTATTATTTCCACTACACACATAATGTATAATTTTGCCATGCTTCCTTTTACTCATTTTTCTAAATAAAAAGCCTAGCTCTCTGATTTTTTTCCTTCTCCACATCAATGATATTGATGTAATTTGATGCAAAAGAAATTACTTTTGAAGTTTTGGTCTTTTTTCCCCTTACTAAAGATTTGATGAAATATCCAGGGACAAGATGTGTGTAAGTTTTCCATACTTACAGAATGCTATATCTCATC